>NC_139004.1:65315900-66515900 GCF_964374135.1 Grampus griseus | reverse complement strand
GTGGGTAGAAGGGTGGGGCCCAGCGGCCACCTATTGCTAGAAATCCCCGAGCATTGACCCTTCTGCCAGCAGAGCCTGTGGTAGGATGGGCACACAATGGAGTTCGGGGTCAGGAGGTCTGAGCCCCCAACCTGGTAGCCGTTGGACACCCCTGTGGATGTAGGAAGGAAGCTGTGGTTCTTATCTAGCTAGGGTGTCTACGAAACAGGCCAGTGGGGAACCAGGCCTGCAGGAGCCACATTGCTGTGTGAGCCGGGCCCTTTCTGAGGGGCAGTTGGGTCCATGCCCAGTCAAAGTGTCCTGAGCTGGTCAGTGTTGGGGAGGGAGCCAGGGACTCTGTGCCCCTGGTAGGGAAGGCAGTCCAGGGAGGGGAAATTTGAGCCTGATGGGTGGGTGAATGGCACCCCAATATCGGTTAGGTGGCAGGCATGGCCCAGGTGGTCAAAAAGGCGGGGACCTGGAGTAGGGAGAAGGGTGGGACAGGGAACTTCCCTAGGGGAGTTCCTAGGGAAGCTGTGTTCCCTCCGAAGGGAATACAGCGTTTAAGCAGGGGGTCATGGTGTCTAGTTTGTATGCTCTGTCTGATGGCCAGCCAGCTGCAATGGTGTAGGGCTGGATCTACTCTCCTGGGGAGTTCAAAGCGGTAGTCAGAGAAGGCTGGGGCCTGGAGTCTTGATTTCTGCCCTAGCCTTTAGCCCTCAGCCTCCATCCAGTGTAAGGCAGAGCACCCAGGATCCATCCCCTCTGCTCTCCACCTGAGTCAGGTCCCCCAGGTATAGGGGATGGGATCCTCCAGGTCACCTGTGCCATCAGGTGAGTATGGGGACAAGGTGCAGCCCACCAGTTCCAGGATGCGTGGCCCTCCTTAGCACCCTGTCAGCCACTCCCTGCCCCAGCCCCATCCTCCCTTCTGGCACAGCCCAGCATGGCTGTTGTCCACAGGAGGAGCACCCTTCTGGTCTCAGGAGATACCACTGCCTGGAGACTGTGGCCTTAACTCCCAGCCTGGCACTGAGCCACCTGGAACCCAGCAGGAGATGACCTTGGCTCCCAGCCTGGCATCTGAGCCTGGATCCCACATGTAGGCAAGAGCTGACTCTGAGCCCTGGCCCAGCCAAGCTGACTCCTACCCTAGACCCTATACACCAGGTGGTGCTGATCCTGAGTACCACTCCAGCCTAACTGACTCTGGATCCTGCATGCCAGCCAGAGGTGACCCTGAGATCCAACCTGGCCAAGCTGATCCTGGATCCTACACACCAGCCAGATCTGACCCTGAGCCCCAGGCTAGCTGAGTTGACCCTGGGTTCTGCATGCCATCCAGAGATGACCCTCAGTCCTGGCTCAACTGAGCTGACCCTGGATCCCGCACGCCAGCCAGAGGAGACCCCAGCCCCCAACCTGGCTGAGCTGACCCTGGAGCCTGTGCACTGCCGACCTGAGCTCCTGGATGCCTGTGCCGACCTCATCAATGAGCAGTGGCCCCGCAGCCGCGCCTCCCGCCTGCACTCCTTGGGCCAGTCCTCAGATGCCTTCCCCCTCTGCTTGATGCTGCTGAGCCCCCGTCCCACGCCAGAGGCAGACCCCATTGTGGTGGGCCATGCCCGCCTGTCACGGGTGCTGGACCGGCCCCAGAGCCTCCTAGTGGAGACGGTGGTGGTGGCCCGAGCCTTGAGGGGCCGTGGCTTTGGCCGCTGCCTCATGGAGGGCCTTGAAGCCTTTGCTCAGGCCCGGGGCTTCCGCCGGCTACACCTCACCACCCACGACCAGCTGCACTTTTACGCCCACCTGGGATACCAGCTGGGTGAGCCTGTGCAGGGCCTGGTCTTCACCAGTCGGTGGCTGCCTGCCACCCTGCTCAGTGCCTTCCCCAGGGCCTCCTTTCCCCGGCCACCCTGCAGGGCCCCTAGCCTGACTGCCCAAGCTGCCCCAAGAGCCCCCAAGGGGTCATCATTGCCGCCACCCCCACCCCTGCCTGAGCCCTTGACCACCCTACCCCCACCTCCAGGAGGGCCCCCTCCACAAAGCCTGCTGGAGACTCAATACCAAGACCTGAGAAGACGCCCCATATTCTGGATGGAGAAAGACATCTGAGGGCTTACCCAGGGCAAGATGCTGTCTTTCTGGGTCAGTTGACTGCCCAGGACAGTACCAGCCTCAGCCCACTGGCCATCCCTCAGCTTCTATCCCCCAAGGACAGCTTCAGCCTAGGCATGTTTCCTGAGTGCCAGTGGAGATGGCGCCATGGCTGTGGCTCAGAGCTCTCAGTGTGGCTGAATAAAGGCTTCTGTTGGGTGTGGTTGTGACAGTGTATTTGTTGACCCCCACCCTCATCTCCCAGCCTTGTCTTAGGTCCTCTGTCCCTGCAGGGGCCCTCAGATCCACCTCGGCCTTAGGGCCATGGGTGGAAGGACACCTGCCTTTTACCTCTCTCACTCTGCCAGGCCCAGGGGACAAGGAGACATTCACTCATCACCATTCACTGGGCACCTGCTGTGTTAAAGGCCCTGGATTGGGCACAGGCAGTGGGGAACTAGACAGATAGGGTCTCAGCCCAAGGGACAGGGCAGGCATACTGTGGCAGGATCCATGCTGGGACAGTGGGAGCTCAAGTTTCCTCACTCCACTTGGAGATCTGGTAGACCTCCCAGGGCAGGTGATGCCATAGCAGAGACCTGAGTGCTGAGTAGAAATTAAGCCAGGCAAGGTGGGGGCTGAGTGTTCTTGGGGCAGGAAACAAAATGGGCAGAGGAAAGAAGGGGACTTGTGAAAGCTGTAGGTGGGGGAGGTGTCAGAGGGCACGGTGGTGCCATGGCAGAGCTGGACAATACAGAAGGGGAGCTGCCCAAGCCAGCTTGGGTTGTGGCTGCTCTGAGAGGCCTATGAGACCCCTTGGGAACCAGGCTTTACGCACCTCCCTTTCTTGTGAGGAGGAGCTGGAGGAGTTTTCCCAGCTTTCTCTGCTGTGTGGAAGGTGTGGCCATGGCCATGGAGTCTAAGCTCACACCCCCTCTCTCCTGCAGGTTTCCATCCCTGGGGCATGACCATGCAGCTAGGCCTGGCCTTGGTGCTAGGGGTGGCCCTGTGCTTGGGATGTGGCCAGCCCCTGCTGCAAGCCCCTGAACGCCCCTTCTTGGTGCTGTGGAATGTGCCCTCAGCACACTGTAAGGCCCGCTTTGGCGTGCACCTGCCACTAGAGGCCCTGGGCATTGCAGCCAACCGTGGCCAGCGTTTCCACGGCCAGAATGTCACCATCTTCTACAAGAACCAGCTCGGCTTCTATCCCTACCTTGGGCCGAGGGGCACAGCTCACAACGGGGGCATCCCCCAGGCTGTGCCCCTTGACCGCCACCTGGCACGGGCTGCCTATCAGATCCGCCACAGCCTGCAACCTGGCTTCGCTGGCCTGGCAGTACTGGACTGGGAGGAATGGTGTCCACTCTGGTCTGGGAACTGGGGCCGCCGCCAGGTCTACCAGACAGCCTCCTGGGCTTGGGCACGGCGGGTATTCCCCAACCTGGACCCCCAGGAGCAGCTCTACAAGGCCCGTATCGGCTTTGAACAGGCAGCCCGTGCACTGATGGAGGACACACTGCGGCTAGGCCGGGCACTGCAGCCCCATGGGCTCTGGGGCTTCTATCGCTTCCCGGCCTGTGGCAATGGCTGGCATGGTACAGCTTCCAATTACACGGGCCACTGCCATGCAGCCACCCTTGCCCGCAACACCCAACTGCATTGGCTCTGGGCCGCCTCCAGCGCCCTCTTCCCCAGCATATACCTCCCACCCAGGTTACCACCTGCTCACCACCACGCATTTGTCCGATACCGCCTGGAGGAGGCCTTCCGTGTGGCCCTTGCTGGGCACCCACATCCCCTGCCTGTCCTGGCCTATGCCCGCCTCACACACCGGAGCTCTGGGAGGTTCCTGTCTCAGGTGAGTGAAAACTGAAGTCTAGGGGTCTGACTGGGGAGGCATGACATTCTCTGAGGGCCTGAGAAGCCACTCAGAGGCTCAGGGCCAAGGGGCCCTCCTCTAGGGGTGGAATCGGATCATGGCAGTGAGCCATGAAAGTTCTTGAAGGTGGAGGTTGGGCCAGATGGAGCTGGCCAGCCCAGCCCTGGCTTAGCAGCTCTCTGCCTCCAGGATGAACTCGTGCAGACCATTGGTGTGACCGCTGCACTGGGGGCAGCCGGCGTGGTGCTCTGGGGGGACCTGAGCTTCTCCAGTTCTGAGGTGATCATTGCCCCCTCCAGCCTGCCACACAGCCCATGCTGGGGTCCCAGAGATGGGGAAAGACCATGTCAGGGCCATGGAGCAGAAGCATTGATACATCCCTTCCCTCTCCTCAGGAGGAGTGCTGGCATCTCCATGACTACCTAGTGAGCACCCTGGGCCCTTATGTGAGTAACGTGACCAGGGCAGCCATGGCCTGCAGTCACCAGCGGTGCCATGGCCATGGCCGATGTGCTTGGCAAGACCCAGGACAACTGGAAGTCTTTCTGCACCTGGAGCCAGATGGCAGCCCTGGAGATTGGGAGTCCTTCAGCTGCCGTTGTTATTCGGGCTGGGCTGGCCCTACCTGCCAGGAGCCCAGGCCTGAAGAAGCAACATAAAGCCAGGAGTCACCTGCCTCTGACCTTCATGTTCCTGCTGCCATCTTTCCAGTCCTGGAGGGAAGACTTTGTCCCACTCTTGTTCTATTTAGCTTACAGTCACTTCTCCCATGCACACACCCCACTTCCCATGGGATCCCTGGGGAGTGGAAGAGGCCAGAAAAAAACATACTGTTTTAAAACTAGACGCCCTCTGAGATCACCTCATCCCTCCTGACAAGAAAGCAGCCCCAGGAAGAGTCGGTGTTCTAGAAGGTTAAGGTTGCCAGCCCAGGGCTCTGTTCTACACTTCACTGCGTCCATGGAATGGTCACAGGAGACCCGTCCAGGGGCAGGTGGGCCCCCGAGGAGATCTTGGCTAAGGTCTTTAAGTGCTAAGCTGTTGTCTGTAATCTGCTTTCATCATAAAGTTACTTTTTCTTTCACTGCCTGAGGTTTGGCTGTTCCCCAATTCTACGAAACCCACCCTCTTCCTGTCGCGAGCGACCCGCTGCAAGTACCCAGAGATGCCGGTCCTGCGTCGTGGGCAGCTACAGAGTTAACGACTAAACGTGTTGGGCGAGGGGGTGGGAACGCCGCAAGGCATTGTGGGTGCATAGTTCAGCTAGAGCGTCGTGGGCTTGTGGGTCCCGGGAGCTGACTACAATTCCCAAGGTGCTCTGCGCCCAGCGGGGGGGGGGGCGGTAATCCGCGCGCAGCACCTTGGGAATAGTAGTTTCGGCCGCATGGAGAGGTTCCATGAACCGGGAGACCAGGAACTCGCCTTCCCGGCCACCCATTTAGCAGGGTGGGGCGCTTCGACACGTTCGGCAGGGCGGGGCGCCTCGCGAAGATGGTGGCGTGCGCGGCGTGTGGCTCCCGTCGTCTGCCCAAGTCTCAACTCAGCGCATTGGCCGGCGACTCGCTGGTCTGGAGCCCCTGCCCACCGGGTCCCTGACCCCGCGCCCCGCCGCGCCCAATTCCCGGCATGCCCCGCGCCCGAAAAGGCAGCGCGCCCCGCAGAGGCGGCAAGCGCAGCGGAGGAGGTAAGTGGGGGGGCTCTGGGCAACTGAGGAACGTTGAGCTGGGGCCCTGTGTGGGTTCCCGTCGGTGTCCTTAAGAGTCCTGGGGTAGAGACTCCAGCCTCGGCCGGTCTGGTGCCACCCGCAACTCTCCCCGTGACCTGCACATGCCCAAGGAGTCTGCGGCCACGTGTGCGCCTAACTTGAGTGCGCCGACCGCTTGCCCGGAGCCCTCGCTCCCCGCCCGCACCTGGTCCGCACATCCCGGCCTTGGTTGGTTTCCACATTGCCTCTCTACCCAAGTTGTCTGTTGTGATGGACAAACAGGCCAGACGGAGCAGGAAGCCAGCCCCCTCCCCAAGCCCTGATCCTTGCCTGGACTGAACTAGGAAGTTGGCCGGAGGCCTGGGCTATCCCGGAGAACTGAGAGGGGATGATTGGGAAGCTGCAAAATTTGGGCCTTGACTGCCTAGACCTAGAAGGTTGATGAGAGCCCTGGAGCCGGAGGCAGTCCAGAGAGTCGCTTATCAGGTCTACCAGAGGAGCATGTCCTGGTGCAGTAAACACATGTGTTTACTCTGTAGGGAAGGGGTGCCTCTTAGGCACAGCTCAGACCTGGCCGCCACTTCAGTGGGGCTTGGGTGAGGGTGTTACTGAACCAAACGTGGGTCTGCTTGCCCCGGAGCAGTAAAGCCAATCTACTGATGAAACCGCAGAAATGCATTGGGGGTGGGGTGTGCGTGGTCCGAGTAGCTCCCGTTCGTTAGAGCAGAAAGAATTCAGGGAGAGGCAAAGTGATAGATAAGAAGTGACTTATTAGAGTAGGACACTTGAGAGGCTCACAAGGGGGTGGGTGAGAGGGTGCCATCTGGAGAACATGGTGAGCTATAGTTTTATAATCAAAGGAAGAATGGGGAGGGTGAGAAGACCACCTTCTTCCTCATTATTGAGGAGACATCAGGCTTCCATCATCAATTCCTTTTCCAAGTCGGGTGGGGAGTTTTCTTGTTCCTACATGGTCAAACCAGGACTGTCATGGCGCAATGGAAATGAGCAAAAAGGCGGTAACATACACTAACATATGATAAATCATTTCAAGTTTTAGTATAATGTCACCCTTTCCTTATATGTTTGTTTTTAGTGCACGTGTGTCCTAGGAATCATTAACCTGAGCTCACTGGGCAGGATGTGGGTCTCAGTCCACCATTGTTTTGTTGGTTTGTGGCATGTCTCATGCTTCTGTTGCATGGTTTTGTGGTTAAGCAAACCTGCTTTCTTGAGTGATCATTAAGTTACAGGGGTCTCCCATACTTTTTTCTTTACTTATAACCACTTACTGGGATTAACTATTTAATCACCTACTTTGTCCTTTTACTCTGTCCGTATCATTTCCCCCTCCAGGTGTTTACCCTTTATGCTTAAAGGGGGGTAATGGGTGACAACCTATCATTAACTACTTTCTGCTGAGATGGAATGTAGGCCTGCCTGGGGAAGAAGTAAAACACCTGGCTGACTGTCCCTTCTCTGTTAGAAGAACCAGAAGCCAATGCCCCTCCTGTTAGCATTATTCTTTTTTTTTTTTTTTTTTTTTTTTGTGCGGTACTCGGGCCTCTCACTGCTGTGGCCTCTCCCATTGTGGAGCACAGGCTCCAGAGGCGCAGGCTCAGTGGCCATGGCTCACGGGCCCAGCCGCTCCGCGACATGTGGGATCCTCCTGGACCAGGGCACGAACCCATGTCCCCTGCATCGGCAGGCGGACTCCCAACCACTGCACCACCAGGGAAGCCCATTAACATTATTCTTTTAGCCCTTGTGGACGTTAAGCATCAGTGGATGAGTTTATAAAAGATACAAATTGAAAGAAATACAGCAGGGACTTCCTTGGTGGTGCAGTGGTTAAGAATCCGCCTGCCAAGGCAGGGATCACAGGTTCAATCCCTGGTCTGGGAAGATCCCACATGCCAAGGAGCAACTAAGCCCGTGCACCACAACTACTGAGCCTGCGCTCTAGAGACCATGAGCCACAACTACTGAAGCCCACACGCCTAGAGCCCGTGCTCCGCAACAAGAGAAGCCACCACAGTGAGAAGCCTATGCACCACAATGAAGAGTAGCCCCCACTCTCTGCAACTAGAGAAAGCCCGCGTGCAGCAACAAAGATCCAACGCAGCCAAAAAACTAAATACATAAATAAAATAAGTAAGTTTATTTAAGAAAAAAAGAAAGAAATACAGCAATAAGCATTAGAAGAGTTATTAAAAGAGATTGTAGCCACCGTCTTGGAGACCCAAAACATTTTACAAATCTGGAAGGCAGTTACTTGAGGCCTCAATCTGTTTGCTTTTGGCTAGGCCCGGAACCTTAATGTTTTATACTTAGGGGTTTATTGAGACTTTTTTTTTTTTTTTTTTTTTTTTCCCGGTACGCAGGCCTCTCACTGTTGTGGCCTCTCCCATTGCAGAGCACAGGCTCCGGACGCGCAGGCTCAGTGGCCATGGCTCACGGGCCCAGCCGCTTCGCGGCATGTGGGATCTTCCCGGACCGGGGCACGAACCCGTGTTCCTTGCATCGGCAGGCGGACTCTCAACCACTGTGCCACCAGGGAAGCCCGAGACTTTTATTTTAGTTATAGATTTACTCTGTTTTTCTTTTTTTTTGGTTAATATCATTTAGTGATAAGGGTGGCTTCCTTGTCCCTCGAGAAACAAAGTGTTGCCTAATCTAGTTATAAGTTCCTTCCATTAAAGAGAGAGGACAATCAGGCACAAACAAAAAGGAATGTAAAAACGACCAGCCATTGATGTTGCGCAAAAGGGGTTCCAGGGAAGTGTGCCCCTGTCTCTTTCTTGACACTCCCATTACATATTTCCTATGGTTGTTAAGGCTTTCAGTCTTGGGTTAAGACTGAAAGGGTTGCACTGGTGTTTATGAGAAATTTTATCAAGTGGCTCACCACGTCAATTACCACCTGAAGTTTGAGGCTTGACAGTAGTTATGTAGATGGTATCTCTAGGTGGATCCCCTTTTGGCCTTGGGCCCCCCCCTCAGTCTTTCGATTGTAAAACCATCAAAGGCCGAGGGATCCCTGTTGCTTTCTGGCATCTGGGGCTTTCCCTCTGCCAGTGCCCTGGCTATTTGCAAAGGGTACATTGATGACAGTCTTTCCTTCAATGCCCCCTCGTCCATGTAGGGTACACTGTCTCGGTACCCACGGGCCCTGTGGTTTACCATGGCCAGATTGGCCCAGAAAGCCCAGCCTCCCCTTTAGTGATTTTTCAGAGGACCAACTTACTGCCATCATTTGGGCCTTTTGTATATTTCTTTGGGTGCATTTAATCTTTTAGGTTATATTCCTATTATTGAAAACTGAATAAGCCAATTGGAGCAAGTCGCTTATAGGTGTCTGAGGACCGGCCGTTGCTTTTTACCACATATTTATTTATTTATTTATTTTAAAAGTGTATGTTTATTTGGCTGCATTGGGTCTTCGTTGCTGCACGCGGGCTTTCGCTAGTTGTAGAGAGCGGGGGCTACTCTTCATTGTGGTGTACACGCTTCTCATTTCAGTGGCTTCTCTTGTTGCAGAGCACGGGCTTTAGGTGCGCGGGCTTCAGTAGTTGTGGTGTGTGGGCTTCAGTAGTTGTAGCTCGTGTGCTCTAGAGCGCAGGCTCAGTAGTCGTGGCGCAGGAGCTTTAGTTGCTCCGCGGCATGTGGGATCTTCCCGGACCAGAGATCAAACCCATGTCCCCTGCATTGGCAGATGGATTCTTAACCACTGTGCCACCAGGGAAGTCCGGCCATTGCTTTTTGAGTTTTGTGCCTGATGTCTGGGGCAGACTGGGCTATGAAATGCATAGCCAAAAGGGCCTGTCCCTCCAGAGAGGAGGGATCCACATTCATATACTTTTCAAAAGTTTCTATTAACCTTTCTTGAAATACTGTCAGATTTTCGTTTAATTCCTGTTGGAGTTTTTTTTACTTCTTTGTAATTGACAGGTTTTACTGAAAAAAATTTTATAGCCTTTATTAAATAATTAATCATATGGTCCCATCTATCCCTATGAATAGAATTTATTTAGTAATTCCACTGTGGGTCTGCCTTGGGGACAGCTTTGTTCCGCAGGCGGTACACTGTGTGGCCCTGTTGGTCTCAGGCTGCCAGTATTATATGCTGTTCTTTCTCTGGGGTGCAGCAGTTGGATAAGATTTGTAAATCCCCCCTGGTGAGATCATTAACCAAATAAACTTCTTTGTGGAAAGCTTAGAATCCTCAGCAAAACTTTCCAACTTCTGCCAGACTTAAATCGGACATTGAAAAAAGCACATGAACTCTTATTTTTTCTTTTTTTAAAAAATTTATTTATTTTAATTTATTTATTTTTGGCTGCATTGGATTTTCGTTGCTGCATGTGGGCTTTCTCTAGTTGAAGCGAGCGGGGGCTACCCTTTCTTTGCAGTGTGCGGGCTTCTCATTGAGGTGGCTTCTCTTGTTGCAGAGCACGGGCTCTAGGCTCACAGGCTTCAGTAGTTGTGGCACGCAGTCTCAGTAGTTGTGACTCGCGGGCTCTAGAGCGCAGGCTCAGTAGCTGTGGCGCACAGGCTTAGTCACTCTGTGGCATGTGGGATCTTCCCGGACCAGGGCTCGAACACGTGTCCCCTGCATTGGCAGGCGGATTCTCAACCACTGCGCCACCAAGGAAGCCCTCTTATTGTTTCTTGATTTTTTATAGTTTTTTTTTTTTTGTGGTACACGGGCCTCTCACCGCTGTGGCCTCTCCCGTCGCGGAGCACAGGCTCCGGACGCACAGGCTCAGCGGCCATGGCTCACGAGCTCAGCCGCTCCGCGGCATGTGGGATCCTCCCAGACCGGGGCACGAACCCGTGTCCCCTGCATTGGCAGGCGGACTCTCAACCACCGCGCCACCAGGGAAGCCCTGTTTCTTGATTTTTATTATAAATTTCTCTTAGAGGCAGAACCCTAGAGGCAGTTGGTTAGTAACTTATGCCTCTGCGGGTGCTAGCTGGACTGAAAATGGGCCCCCTGGGTAACTCGGAGTACAGAGGAGCTCCTGAATATATCGGAGGTCTCTCCTTACCCTTGGGTGCATTTTCCCTGGGATAATAGTCTCCGCTGGAGGAATGGCTCCCGCCTGTAAGATAGCCCTTGTTGGAGCAGCCATTTCCAAGGATACAGCAGCTTCCACTGGAGCAATGGTTAGCTATCTAAAAGTTTCGTTTCCCTGTCAAAATCCACCGTGCAATTTAATCAAGATTTACAACTTTAGATGTTACCTCTTCTTTTTTTTTTTAATATTTATTTACTTATTTGGCTGCATCGGGTCTTTGTTGCTGCACGTGGGATCTTCATTGCTGCATTCGGGATCTTTAGTTGTGGCATGTGGGATCTAGTTCCCTGACCAAGGATCGAACCTGGGCGCCCTGCATTGGGAGCACGGAGTCCCAACCACTGGACCACCAGGGAAGTCCCTAGATGTTATCTCTTCTAAAGTAGTCTCCCAACGAGGTGTTAATGCCAGAGAAATTGCCACAAAGGAGTAGTACAGAAGGTGTCCCCAGTGGTGAACCGTCTTGCTGCAAACTGGAAATAAAGGGTCAGCACTTGTAAGGGTCGGAGGAGGGGGAGACTGACATCAGTGCTCAGGAAGTCCTCCGTTGGGCACTTCTAGTAATTAGGGTAAAAGTACCTTAATTCTTGGAAGTTGATTCTCTTCAGTTTCTTTGTGCCTGATGTACTTAAGAATACCTGATAAGAGGCCTTTTATCTGGGTTGGACACATTCTTTTAAATGATTTTTTTAAACAAATTTATTTATTTTATTTTTGCCAGCGTTGGGTCTTCGTTGTTGCGCGCAGGCTTTTCTCTGGTTGCAGAAAGCGGGGGTTACTCTTCACTTTGGTGTGCAGACTTCCATTGCGGTGGCTTCTCTTGTTGCGGAGCACAGGCTCTAGGCGCACGGGCTTCAGTAGTTGTGGTTCGCAGGCTGTAGAGCGCAGGCTCAGTAGTTGTGGCATACGGGCTTAGTTGCTCTGCGGCATGTGGGATCTTCCCAGACCAGGGCTTGAACCCGTGTCCCCTGCATTGGCAGGCGGATTCTTAACCACTGCGCCACCAGGGAAGCTCTAAATGATTTTTTTTTCCTTGTATGTATAATCCCCTGGTTATACATTATGGGCTTCTAATTTTCATCCAAGGATAGATTACAGTGATCAGCTTTAGAAACAAGCTTAGAATATCTTTTTAATAACTTAATTAACCTTTACAATAATATAACATAGCAACAAAGAGCTATTTGAAAAGTGAGAGTTTTTTGGGAGTTTGTTTTACGTTACAAAATTTTATACTGGAGTATAGTTGATTTATGATGTGTTTCAGGTGTACAGCAAAGTGATTTAGTTATACATATACATATATTCATTCTTTTTCAGATTCTTTTCTCAGATAGGTTATCACAGAATATTGAGTAGAGTTCTCTGTATTATACAGTAGGTTCCCTGTATGCCCACTTTCTGGAGAGTTTTTATCATAAACCAGTGTTGAATTTTGTCAAAAGCTTTTTCTGCATCTATTGAGATGATCATATGGTTTTTATTCTTCAATTTGTTAATGTGGTGTATCACATTGATTGATTTGCATATATTGAAGAATCCTTGTATCCCTGGGATAAATCCCACTTGATCGTGGTGTATGATCCCTTTAATGTGTTGTTGGATTCTGTTTGCTAGTATTTTGTTAAGGATTTTTGCATCTGTATTCATCAATGATATTGGTCTGTAATTTTCTTTTTTTGTAGTATCTTTGTCTGGTTTTGGTATCAGGGTGACAGTGGCCTCATAGAATGAGTTTGGGAGTGTTCCTTCCTCCGCAATTTTTTGGAAGAGTTTGAGAAGGATGGGTGTTAGCTCTTCTCTAAATGCTTGATAGAATTCACCTGTGAAGCCATCTGGTCCTGGACTTTTGTTTGTTGGAAGATTTTTTTTCTTTAATTTATTTTTATTTTATCTGTGGCTGCATCAGCTTTTTAAAATTAATTTATTTATTATTTTTGGCTGTGTTGGGTCTTAGTTTCTGTGCGAGGGCTTTCTCCAGTTGTGGCGAGTGGGGGCCACTCTTCATCGCAGTGCGGGGGCTTCTCACTGTCGTGGCCTCTCGTGGCGGAGCACAGGCTGCAGACGCGCAGGCTCAGTAGTTGTGGCTCATGGGCCCAGCCGCTCCGCGGCATGTGGGATCTTCCCAGACCAGGGCTTGAACCCGTGTCTCCTGCATTGGCAGGCAGACTCTCAACCACTGGGCCACCAGGGAAGCCCCTGTTGGAAGATTTTTTTTTTTTTCTGTTGTAAGATTTTTAATCACAGTTTCAATTTCATTACTTGTGATTGGTCTGTTCATATTTTCTATTTCTTCCTGGTTCAGTCTTGGAAGGTTATACCTTTCTAAGAATTTGTCCATTTCTTCCAGGTTGTCCATTTTATTGGCATAGAGTTGCTTGTAGTAGTCTCTTAGGATGCTTTGTATTTCTGTGGTGTCTGTTGTAACTTCTCCTTTTTCATTTCTAATTTTATTGATTTGAGTTTTCTCCCTCTTATTCTTGATGAGTCTGGCTAATGGTTTATCAATTTTGTTTATCTTCTCAAAGAACCAGCTTTTAGTTTTATTGATCTTTGCTATTGTTTTCTTCGTTTCAGTTTCATGTACTTCTGCTCTGAGCTTTATGATTTTTTTTCCTTCTGCTAACTTTGGGTTTTGTTTGTTCTTCTTTCTCTAGTTCCTTTAGGTGCAAGGTTAGATTGTTTATTTGAGATTTTTCTTGTTTTTTGAGGTAGGCTTGTATAGTTATAAACTTACCTCTTAGAACTGCTTTTGCTGCATCCCATAGGTTTTGGATCGTTGTGTATTCATTGTCGTTTGTCTCTAGGTATTTTTTGATTTCTTCAGTGATCTCTTGGTTATGTAGTAATGTATTGTTTAGCCTCCACATGTTTGTGTTTTTTACGTTTTTCTCCCTGTAATTCATTTCTAATCTCATAGCTTTGTGGTCAGAAAAGATGCTTGATATGATTTCAATTTTCTTAAATTTACTGAGGCTTGATTTGTGACCCAAGATGTGATATATCCTGGAGAATGTTCCATGCACACTTGAGAAGAAAGTGTAATCTGCTGTTTTTGGATGGAATGTCCTATAAATATCAATTCTATCTGGTCTGTTGTGTCATTTAAAGCTTCTGTTTCCTTATTTATTTTCATTTTGGATGATCTGTCCATTGGTGTAAGTGAGGTGTTAAAAGTCCCCCAGTATTATTGTGTTATTGTCCATTTCCTCTTTTATAGCTGTTAGCAGTTGCCTTATGTGTTGAGGTGCTCCTATGTTGGGTGCATATATATTTATAATTGTTATACCTTCTTCTTGGATTGATCCCTTGATCATTATGTAGTGTCCTTCCTTGTCTCTTGTAACATTCTTTATTTTAAAGTCTATTTAATCTGATATGAGTATTGCTACTCTAGCTTTTTTTTTTTTTTTTGCGGTACGCGGGCCTCTCACTGTTGTGACCTCTTCTGTTGCGGAGCACAGGCTCCGGACGCGCAGGCTCAGCGACCATGGCTCATGGGCCCAGCCACTCCGCGGCATGTGGGATCTTCCCGGACCGGGGCACGAACCTGTGTTCCCTGCATTGGCAGGCAGACTCTCAACCACTGCGCCACCAGGGAGGTCCTCTAGCTTTCTTTTGATTTCCATTTGCGTGGAATATCTTTTTCCATCCCCTCACTTTCAGTCTGTATGTGTCCCTATGTCTGAAGTGGGTCTCTTGTAGACAGTATATAGATGGGTCTTGTTTTTGTATCCATTCAGCAAGCCTGTGTCTTTTGGTTGGAGCATTTAATCCATTCACGTTTAAGGTTTAATTATCGATATGTATGTTCCTATGACCATTTTCTTAATTCTTTTGGTTTTTTTTTTTTTTAAAGCAGAGGTCTTTTTAGAAGCCCATATGATTTAAATTTATTTATTTATTTATGGCTGTGTTGGGTCTTCTTGTCTGTGCAAGGGCTTTCTCTAGTTGTGGCAAGCGGGGGCCACTCTTCATCGTGGTGCGTGGGCCTGGGTTTGTTTTTGTAGATCCTTTTCTTCTCTTGTGTTTCCCACTTAGAGAAGTTCCTTCAGCATTTGTTGTAGAGCTGGTTTGGTGGTGCTGAATTCTCTAAGCTTTTGCTTGTCTGTAAAGCTTTTGATTTTTCCATGGAATCTGAATGAGATCCTTGCAGGGTAGAGTAATCTTGTTTGTAGGTTCTTCCCTTTCATCACTTGAAGTATATCATACCACTCCCTTCTGGCTTGTAGAGTTTCTGCTGAGAAATCAGCTGTTAACCTTATGGGAGTTCCCTTGTATGTTGTTTGTCGTTTTTCCCTTGCTGCTTTCAATAATTTTTCTTTGTCTTTAATTTTTACCAGTTGGATTACTATGTGTCTCGGCATGTTTCTCCTTGGGTTTATCCTGTATGGGACTCTCTGCGCTTCCTGGACTTGGGTGGCTGTTTCCTTTCCCATGTCAGGGAAGTTTTCGATTATAATTTCTTCAAATATTTCCTCTGGTCCTTTCTCTTTCTCTTCTTCTGAGACTCCTATAATGCGAACGTTGTTGTGTTTAATGTTGTCCCAGAGGTCTCTTAGGCTGTCTTCATTTCTTTTCATTCTTTTTTCTTTATTCTGTTCCGCAGCAGTGAATTCCACCATTCTGTCTTCCAGGTCACTTATCCGTTCTTATGCCTCAGTTATTCTGCTATTGATTCCTTCTAGTGTAGTTTTCATTTCAGTTATTGTATTGTTCATCTCTGTTTATTTGTTCTTTAATTCTTCTAAGTCGTTAAACATTTCTTGTATCTTCTCGACCTTTGCCTCCATTCTTTTTCCGAGGTCCTGTATCATCTTCACTATCATTATTCTGAATTCTTTTTCTGGAAGGTTGCTTACCTCCACTTCATTTTGTTGTTTTCTGGGGTTTTATCTTGTTCCTTCATCTGGTACATAGCCCTCTGCCTTTTCATCTTGCCTGTCTTTCTGTGAATGTGGTTTTCCTTCCACAGGCTGCAGGATTGTAGTTCTTCTTGCTTCTGCTGTCTGCTCTCTGGTGGATGAGGCTATCTAAGGGGCTTGTGCAAGTTTCGTGATGGGAGGGACTGGTGGTGGGTAGAGCTGACTGTTGCTCTGGTGGGCAGAGCTCAGTAAAACTTTAATCCGTTTGACGCTGATGGGTGGGGCTGGGTACCCTCCCTGTTGGTTGTTTGGCCTGAGGCAACCCAACACTGGATCCTACCTGGGCTCTTTGGTGGGACTAATGGCAGACTCTGGGAGGGCTCACGCCAAGGAGTACTCCCCAGAACTTCTGCTGCCAGTGTCCTTGTCCCCACAGTGAGCCATAGCCACCCCCGCCTCTGCAGGAGATCCTCCAACACTAGCAGGTAGGTCTGGTTCAGTCTCCTGTGGGGTCACTGCTCCTTCCCCTGGGTCCTGATGTGCACACTACTTTATGTGTGCCCTCGAAGAGCGGAGTCTCTGTTTCCCCCAGTCCTGTCGCAGTCCTGCAATCAAATCCCACTAGCCTTCAAAGTCTGATTCTCTAGGAATTCCTCCTCCCATTGCCAGAACCCCAGGTTGGGAAGCCTGACCTGGGGCTCAGAACCCTCACTCCAGTGGGTGGATTTCTGTGGTATAAGTGTTCTCCAGTCTGTGAGTCACCCACCCAGCAGTTATGCGATTTGATTTTACTGTGGTTGTGCCCCTCCTACCATCTCACTGTGGCTTCTCTTTTGTCTTTGGATGTGGGGTATCTTTTTTGTTGAGTTCCAGTGTCTTCCTGTTGATGATTGTCCAGCAGCTAGTTGTGATTCTGATGTTCTCACAAGAGGGAGTGAAAGCATGTCCTTCTACTCCACCATCTTGGTTCCGATTCCTATTTGATTCTTTTTTACGGCTGAGTAACATTGTATATATGTACCACATTTTGTTTTGTATTGTTTTGTTTTGGCTGCATTGGGTCTTTGTTGCTGCGCGCAGGCTTTTTTCTAGTTGCAGCGAGCAGGGGCTATTCTTCATTGCGGTGCACAGGCTTCTCATTGCGGTGGCTAATCTTGTTGCGGAGCACAGGTTCTAGGTGCACGGGCTTCAGTAGTTGTGGCTCATAGGCTCTAGAGTGCAGGCTTAGTATTTTTGGTGCACGGGCTTAGTTGCTCCACCATATGTGGGATCTTCCTGGACTAGGGCTCGAACCCGTGTCCCCTGCATTGGCAGGCAAATTCTTAACCACCATGCCACCTGGAAATTCCTGTTTGTTGGAAGTATTTTAATCACAGTTTCAATTTCATTACTTGTGATTGGTCTGTTCATATTTTCTGTTTCTTCCTGGTTCCGTCTTGGAAGGTTGTGTTTTTCTATGAATTTGTCCATTTCTTTTTTATTTTAATTAAAACAATTTTTTTAAAGTGTTTATTTATAACCACACCCTACATGTTGTGGAATTTTAGTTCCCCCATCAGGGAATGAACCTGGGCCCCTGGAAGTAGAAGTTCAGGATCCTAACCACTGGACTGCCAGGGAATTCCCCAGAATTTGTCCATTTCTTCTAGGTTGTCCATCTTATTGGCATATAGTTGTTTGTAGTAGTCACTTATGACCCTTTTATTTCTGTGGTGTCCATTGTAACTTATCATTTTTCATTTCTAATTTTATTGATTTGAGCCCACTCCCTTTTTTTTTCTTGTTGAGTCTGGCTAAAGATTTATCAATTTTGTTTATTTTCTCAAAGAGCCAGCTTTTAGTTTCCTTGATCTTTCCCATTGTTTTCTTTGTCTCTATTTCATTTATTTCTGCTCTGATCTTTATGATTTCTTTCCTTCTACTAATTTTGGGTTTTGTTTGTCGTTTTTGTCTAGTTGCTTTAGGTGTAGGTTGTTTCTTTATTTGAGATTTTTCTTGTTTTCAGAGGTAGCAAATGTATCACTGTAAACTTCCCTCTTAGAACTGCTTTTGTGGCATCCCATAGGTTTTGGATGTGGTGTTTTTGTTGTCATTTCTCTTTATATATATATATTTTAATAGATCTTTATTGGAGTATATTGTTTCCCAATACTGTGTTAGTTTCTGTTGTACACCAAAGTGAATCAGCCATGTGCATACATATATCCCCATATCTCCTCCCTCGTGAGCCTCCCTCCCACCCTCACTATCCCACCCCTCTAGGTCATCGCAAAACACGGAGGTGATCTCCCTGTGCTTCCCACTAGCTAACTATTTTACATTCGGTAGTGTATATATGTCGATCCTACTCTCACTTTCTGCCAGCTTCCCCCTCCCACCCTGTGTCCTCAAGTCCATTCTCTATGTCTACATCTTTATTCCTGCCCTGCAAATAGGTTCATTAGTACCATTTTTTTTCAGATTCCATATATGCGCTAGCACATGGTATTTGTTTTTGTCTTTCTGACTTACTTCACTCTGTATGACAGACTGTAGGTCCATCCACCTCACTACAAATAACTCAAATTCGTTTCTTTTTATGGCTGAGTAATATTCCATTGTATATATGTGGCGCATTTTCTTTATCCATTCATCTGTTGATGGACATTTGGGTTGGTTCCATGTCCTGGCTATTGTAAATAGTGCTGCAATGAACATTGTGGTACATGTATCTTTTTGAAATATATGATTTTCTCAGGATATATGCCCAGTAGTGGGATTCCTGGGTCGTATGGTAGTTCTATTTTTAGTTTTTTAAGGAACCTCCATACTGTTCTCCATAGTGGCTGTATCAATTTACATTCCCACCAACAGTGCAAGAGGGTTCCCTTTTCACCACACCCTCTCCAGCATTTATTGTTTCTAGATTTTTTGATAATGGCCATTCTGACGGGCGGGAGGTGACTCCTCATTGTAGTTTTGATTTTCATTTCTCTAATAATTAGTGATGTTGAGCTTCTTTTCATGTGCCTCTTGACCATCTGTATGTCTTCCTTGGTGAAATGTCTGTTTAGGTCCTCCGCTCATGTTTTAATTAGATTGTTTGGTTTTTAGATGTTGAGCTGCATGAGCTGTTAGTATATTTTGAAGATTAATCCTTTGTCTTTTGTTTCATTTGCAAATGTTTTCTCCATTCTGCGGGTTGTCTTTTTGTCTTGTTTATGGTTCCTTTGCTGTGCAAAAGCTTTTAAGTTTAATTAAGTCCCATTTGTTTATTTTTGTTTTAATTTCCATTACTCTAGGAGGTGGGTCAGAAAAGATCTTGCTGTGGTTTATGTCAAACAGTGTTTTTCCTATGTTTTCCTGTAAGAGTTTTATACTGTCCTGTCTTACATTTAGGTCTTTAATCCATTTAGAGTTTCTTTTTGTGTATGGTGTTAGGGAGTGTTCTAATTTCATTCTTTTACATGTAGCTGTCCAGTTTTCCCAGCACCACTTATTGAAGAGGCTGTCTTTCCTCCATTGTATGTTCTTGCCTCCTTTGTCGTAAATTAAGTGACCATATGTGCATGGGTTTATCTCTGGGCAGTCTATCCTGTTCCATTGATGTATCTTTCTGTTTTTGTGCCAGTACCATACTGTCTTCATTACTGTAGCTTTGTGGTATAGTTCGAAGTTGTGGAGCCTGATTCCTCCAACTCCGTTTTTCTTTATCAAGATTGCTTTGGCAGGGCTTCCCTGGTGGCACAGTGGTTGAGAGTCCGCCTGCCGATGCAGGGGACACGGGTTCGTGCCCCAGTCTGGGAATATCCAACATGCCACAGAGCGGCTGGGCCCGTGGGCCATGGCCACTGAGCCTGTGCATCCGGAGCCTGTGCTCCACAACGGGAGAGGCCACAACAGTGAGAGGCCCCGTGTACCGCAAAAAAAAAAAAAAAAAGATTGCTTTGGCTGTTCGGGGTCTTTTGTGTTTCCATACGAATTGTAAAATTTTTTGTTCTAATTCTGTTAAGAATGCCATTGGTAGTTTGATAGGGATCACACTGAATCTGTGAATTGCTTTGGATAGTATAGTCATTTTCACAATATTGATTCTTCCAGTCCAAGAACGTGGTATATTTCTTCATCTGTTTATGTCATCTTTGATTTTTTTCATCAGTGTTTTATAGTTTTCGGAGTACAGGTCTTTTGTCTCCTTAGGCAGGTTTATTCCTAGGGTTTTTTTTTTTTTTAATAAATTTATTTATTTATTTTTATTTTTGGCTGTTTTGGATCTTTGTTGCTGCGCGCAGGCTTTGTCTAGTTGCCGCGAGAGGGGGCTACTCGTTGTTGTGGTGCACAGGCTTCTCATCGTGGTGGCTTCTCTCGTTGCGGAGCACAGGCTGTAGGCACGCAGGCTCAGTAGTTGTGGCGCATGGGCTTAGTTCATCCGCGGCACGTAGGATCTTCCCGGACCAGGACTCGAACCTGTTTGTTTCCCCTGCATTGGCAGGCAGATTCTTAACCACTGTGCCACCAGGGAAGTCCTCTTCCTAGGTATTTTATTCTTTTTGTTGCAATGGTAAATGGGATTGTTTCCTTTATTTCCCATTCTGATTTTTCGTTGTTAATGTATAGGAATGCAAGAGATTTCTGTGCATTAATTTTGTATCCTGCAACTTTACCAAATTCATTGATTAGCTCTAGTAGTTTTCTGGTGGCATCTTTAGGACTCTCTACAGTATCATGTCACCTGCAATCAGTGACAGTTTTACTTCTTCTTTTCCAATTTGTATTCCTTTTATTTCTTTTTCTTCTCTGATTGCCGTGGCTAGGACTTCCAAAACTATGTTGAATAATAGTGGTGAGAGTGGACATCTTTGTCTTGTTCCTGATCTTAGAGGAAATGCTTTCAGTTTTTCACCATTGAGAATGATGTTTGCTGTGGGTTTGTCGTATATGGCCTTTATTATGTTGAGGCAGGTTCCCTCTGTGCCCACTTTCTGGAGAGTTTTTATCATAAACTGGTGTTGAATTTTGTCAAAAGCTTTTTCTGCATCTATTGAGATGATTGTATGCTTTTTATTCTTCAGTTTGTTAATATGGTGTATCACATTGATTGATTTGCATATATTGAAGAATCCTTGCATCCCTGGGATAAATCCCACTTGATCATGGTATATGATCCTTTGAGTGTGTTGTTGGATTCTGTTTGCTAGTATTTTGTTGAGGATTTTTGCATCTATATTCATCTGTAATTTTCTTTTTTTGTAGTATCTTTGTCTGGTTTTGGTATCAGGGTGATGGTGGCCTCATAGAATGAGTTTGGGAGTGTTCCTTCCTCCGCAATTTTTTGGAAGAGTTTGAGAAGGATGGGTGTTAGCTCTTCTCTAAATGTTTGATAGAATTCGCCTGTGAAGCCATCTGGTCCTGGACTTTTGTTTGTTGGAAGACTTTTAATTATATTTTCCATTTCATTACTTGTGATAAGTGTGTTTATATTTCTAACTCTTCCTGGTTCAGTCTTGGAATATTGAACCTTCACAAGAATTTGTCCGTTTCTTCATGGTTGTCCATTTTATTGGCATATAGTTGTTTGTAGTAGTCTCTTGTAATTCTTTGTATTTCTGCGGTGTCAGTTGTGATGTCTCCCTTTTCATTTCTAATTTTTCTTGGTGAGTCTGGCTAAAGGTTTATCAATTTTGTTTATCTTCTGAAAGAACCAGCTTTTAGTTTTATTGATCTTTGCTATTGTTTTCTTCGTTTCTATTTCATTTATTTCTGCCCTGATCTTTTTTTTTTTTTACACCTTCATTGGAGTATAATTGCTTTACAATGGTGTGTTGGTTTCTGCTTTATAACAAAGTGAACCAGTTATACATATACATATCTTCCCATATCTCTTCTCTCTCCCGGCTCCCTCCCTCCCACCCTCCCTATCCCACCCCTCCAGGCGGTCACAAAGCACCGAGCTGACCTCCCTGTGCTATGCAGCTGCTTCCCACTAGCTATCTACCTTACGTTTGGTAGTGTATATATGTCCATGCCTCTCTCTCGCTTTGTCACAGCTTACCCTTCCCCCTCCCCATATCCTCAAGTCCATTCTCTAGTAGGTCTGTGTCTTTATTCCTGTCTTACCCGAAGGTTCTTCATGACATTTTTTTTTTCTTAAATTCCATATATATGTGTTAGCATACGGTATTTGTCTTTCTCTTTCTGACTTACTTCACTCTGTATGACAGACTCTAGATCCATCCACCTCATTACAAATAGCTCAATTTCGTTTCTTTTTATGGCTGAGTAATATTCCATTGTATATATGTGCCACATCATCTTTATCCATTCATCCAATGATAGACACTTAGGTTGCTTCCATCTCCTGGCTATTGTAAATAGAGCTGCAGTGAACATTTTGGTACATGACTCTTTTTGAATTATGGTTTTCTCAGGGTATATGCCTAGTAGTGGGATTGCTGGGTCATATGGTAGTTCTATTTGTAGTTTTTTAAGGAACCTCCATACCGTTCTCCATAGTGGCTGTACCAATTCACATTTCCACCAGCAGTGCAAGAGTGTTCCCTTTTCTCCACACCCTCTCCAGCATCTATTCTTTCTAGATTTTTTTGATGATGGCCGTTCTCACTGGTGTGAGATGATATCTCATTGTAGTTTTGATTTGCATTTCTCTAATGATTAATGATGTTGAGCATTCTTTCATGTGTTTGTTGGCAGTCTTCTTCTTCTTTGGAGAAATGTCTATTTAGGTCTTCTGCCCATTTTTGGATTGGGTTGTTTGTTTTTTTGTTATTGAGCTGTATAAGCTGCTTATAAATTTTGGAGATTAATCCTTTGTCAGTTGCTTCATTTGCAAATGTTTTCTCCCATTCTGAGGGTTGTCTTTTTGGTCTTGTTTATGGTTTCCTTTGCTCTGCAAAAGCTTTGAAGTTTCATTAGGTCCCATTTATTTTTGTTTTTATTTCCATTTCTCTAGGAGGTGGGTCAAAAAGGATCTTGCTGTGATTTATGTCATAGAGTGTTCTGCCTATGTTTTCCTCTAAGAGTTTGATAGTTTCTGGCCTTACATTTAGGTCTTTAATCCATTTTGAGCTTATTTTTGTGTATGGTGTTAGGGAGTGATCTAATCTCATACTTTTACATGTACCTGTCCAGTTTTCCCAGCACCACTTATTGAAGAGGCTGTCCTTTTTCCACTGTACATTCCTGCCTCTTTTATCAAAGATAAGGTGACCATATGTGCGTGGGTTTATCTCTGGGCTTTCTATCCTGTTCCATTGATGTATCTTTCTGTTTTTGTGCCAGTACCATACTGTCTTGATTACTGTAGCTTTGTGGTATAGTTTGAAGTCAGGGAGCCTGATTCCTCCAGCTCCGTTTTTCATTCTGAAGATGGCTTTGGCTATTCGGGGTCTTTTGTGTTTCCATACAAATTGTGAAATTTTTTGTTCTAGTTCTGTGAAAAATGCCAGTGGTAGTTTGATAGGGATTGCATTGAATCTGTAGATTGCTTTGGGTAGTAGAGTCATTTTCACAATGTTGATTCTTCCAATCCAAGAACATGGTATATCTCTCCATCTATTTGTATCATCTTTAATTTCTTTCATCAGTGTCTTATAATTTTCTCCATACAGATCTTTTGTCTCCTTAGGTAGGTTTATTCCTAGATATTTTATTCTTTTTGTTGCACTGGTAAATGGGAGTGTTTTCTTGATTTCACTTTAAGATTTTTCATCATTAGTGTATAGGAATGCCAGAGATTTCTGTGCATTGATTTTGTATCCTGCTACTTTACCAAATCCATTGATTAGCTCTAGTAGTTTTCTCGTAGCATCTTTAGGATTCTCTATGTATAGTATCATGTCATCTGCAAACAGTGACAGCTTTACTTCTTCTTTTCTTCCAATTTGGATTCCTTTTATTTCCTTCTCTTCTCTGATTGCTGTGGCTAAAACTTCCAAAACTATGTTGAATAATAGTGGTGAGAGTGGGCAACCTTGTCTTGTTCCTGATCTTAGTGGAAATGCTTTCAGTTTTTCACCATTGAGGACGATGTTGGCTGTGGGTTTGTCATATATGGCCTTTATTATGTTGAGGAAAGTTCCCTCTATGCCTACTTTCTGCAGGGTTTTTATCATAAATGGGTGTTGAATTTTGTTGAAAGCTTTCTCTGCATCTATTGAGATGATCATATGGTTTTTCTCCTTCAGTTTGTTAATATGGTTTATCACATTGATTGTTTTGCGTATATTGAAGAATCCTTGCATTCCTGGAATAAACCCCAGTTGATCATGATGTATGATCCTTTTAATGTGCTGTTGGATTCTGTTGCTAGTATTTTGTTGAGGATTTTTGCATCTATGTTCATCAGTGATATTGGCCTGTAGTTTTCTTTCTTTGTGACATCCTTGTCTGGTTTTGGTATCAAGGTGATGGTGGCCTCGTAGAATGAGTTTGGGAGTCTTCCTTCCTCTGCTATATTTTGGAAGAGTTTGAGAAGATAGGTGTTATCTTTTCTCTGAATATTTGATAGAATTCGCCTGTGAAGCCATCTGGTCCTGGGCTTTTGTGTTTTGGAAGATTTTTAATCACAGTTTCAATTTCAGTGCTTGTGATTGGTCTCTTCATATTTTCTATTTCTTCCTGATTCAGTCTTGGCAGGTTGTGCATTTCTAAGAATTTGTCCATTTCTTCCAGGTTGTCCATTTCATTGACATAGAGTTGCTTGTAGTAATCTCTCATGATCTTTTGCATTTCTGCAGTGTCAGTTGTTACTTCTCCTTTTTCATTTCTAATTCTGTTGATTTGAGTCTTCTCCCTTTTTTTCTTGATGAGTCTGGCTAATGGTTTATCAATTTTGTTTATCTTCTCAAAGAACCAGCTTTTAGTTTTATTGATCTTTGCTATCGTTTCCTTCATTTCTTTTTCATTTATTTCTGATCTGATTTTTATGTTTTCTTTCCTTCTGCTAACTTTGGGGTTTTTTTGTTCTTCTTTCTCTAATTGCTTTAGGTGCAAGGTTAGGTTGTTTATTCAAGATGTTTCCTGCTTCTTAAGGTAGGATTGTATTGCTATAAACTTCCCTCTTAGAACTGCTTTTGCTGCATCCCATAGGTTTTGGGTCGTCGTGTCTCCATTGTCATTTGTTTCTAGGTATTTTTTTATTTCCTGTTTGACTTCTTCAGTGATCACTTAGTTATTAAGTAGTGTATTGTTTAGCCTCCATGTGTTTGTATTTTTTACAGATCTTTTCCTGTAATTGATATCTAGTCTCATAGCGTTGTGGTCGGAAAAGATACTTGAAACAATTTCAATTTTCTTAAATTTACCAAGGCTTGACTTGTGACCCAAGATATGATCTGTCCTGGAGAATGTTCCATGAGCACTTGAGAAAAATGTGTATTCTGTCGTTTTTGGATGGAATGTCCTATAAATATCAATTAAGTCCATCTCTTTTAATGTATCATTTAAAGCTTGTGTTTCCTTATTTATTTTCATTTTGGATGATCTGTCCATTGGTGAAAGTGGGGTGTTAAAGTCCCCTACTATGAATGTGTTACTGTCGATTTCCCCTTTTATGGCTGTTAGTATTTGCCTTATGTATTGAGGTGCTCCTATGTTGGGTGCATAAATATTTACAATTGTTATATCTTCTTCTTGGATCGATCCCTTGATCATTATGTAGTGTCCTTCTTTGTCTCTTCTAATAGTCTTTGTTTTAAAGTCTGTTTTGTCTGATACAAGAATTGCTACTCCAGCTTTCTTTTGGTTTCCATTTGTATGGAGTATCTTTTTCCATCCCCTTACTTTCAGTCTGTATGTGTCTCTAGGTCTGAAATGGGTCTCTTGTAGACAGCAGATATATGGGTCTTGTTTTTGTATCCATTCAGCCAATCTGTGTCTTTTGGTGGGAGCATTTAGTCCATTTACATTTAAGGTAATTATCAATATGTATGTTCCTATTCCCATTTTCTTAATTGTTTTGGGTTCGTTATTGTAGGTCTTTACCTTCTCTTGTATTTCTTGCCTAGAGAAGTTCCTTTAGCATTTGTTGTAAAGCTGGTTTGGTGGTGCTGAACTCTCTCAGCTTTTGCTTGTCTGTAAAGGTTTTAATTTCTCCATCAAATCTGAATGAGATCCTTGCTGGGTAGAGTAATCTTGGTTGCAGGTTTTTCTCCTTCATCACTTTAAATATGTCGTGCCAGGCCCTTCTGGCTTGCAGAGTTTCTGTTGAAAGATCAGCTGTTAACCTCATGGGGATTCCCTTGTGTGTTATTTGTTGTTTTTCCCTTGCTGCTTTTAATATGTTTTCTTTGTATTTAATTTTTTTTTTTATTTTTTTTTTATTTTTATTTTTTTATAAATTTATTTATTTTATTTACTTATTTTGGGCTACATTGGGTCTTCGTTGCTGTGCGCGGGCTCTCTCCAGTTGTGGCGAGTGGGGGCCACTCTTCGCTGCAGTGCAGGCTTCTCATTGCGGTGGCCTCTCCCGTTGCGGAGCACGGGCCTTAGGGTGCATGGGCTTCAGTAGTAGCAGCACGCGGGCTCAGTAGTTGTGGCTCACAGACTCTAGAGCGCAGGCTCAGTAGTTGTGGCACACAAACTCAGTTGCTCTGCGGCATGTGGGATCCTCCGGGACCAGGGTTCGAACCCGTGCCCCCTGCATTGGCAGGCGGACTCCCAACCACCGCACCACCAGGGAAGCCCTGTATTTAATTTTTGACAGTTTGATTAATATGTGTCTTGGCGTATTTCTCCTTGGATTTATCCTGTATGGGACTCTCTGTGCTTCCTGGACTGATTAACTATTTCCTTTCCCATATTAGGGAAGTTTTCAACTATAATCTCTTCAAATATTTTCTCAGTCCCTTTCTTTTTCTCTTCTTCTTCCGGAACCCCTATAATTCGAATGTTGGTACGTTTAATGTTGTCCCAGAGGTCTCTGAGACTGTCCTCAGTTCTTTTCATTCTTTTTTCTTTATTCTGCTCTGCAGTGGTTATTTCCACTGTTTTATCTTCCAGGTCACTTATCCGTTCTTCTGCCTCAGTTATTCTGCTATTGATCCCATCTAGAGTGTTTTTAATTTCATTTATTGTGTCGTTCGTCGTTGTTTGTTTCATCTTTAGTTCTTCTAGGTCCTTGTTAAATGTTTCTTGCATTTTGTCTATTCTATTTCCCAGATTTTGGATCATCTTTACTATCATTATTCTGAATTCTTTTTCAGGTAGACTGCCTATTTCCTCTTCATTTGTTAGGTCTGGTGGGTTTTTATCTTGCTCCTTCATCTGCTGTGTGTTTTTCTGTCTTCTCATTTTGCTTATCTTACTGTGTTCTGGGTCTCCTCTTTGCAGGCTGCAGGTTCGTCGTTCCCGCTGTTCTTGGTGTCTGTCCCCAGTGGCTAAGGTTGGTTCAGTGGGTTGTGTAGGCTTCATGGTGGAGGGGACTAGTGCCTGTGTTCTGGTGGATGAGGCTGGATCTTGTCTTTCTGGTGGGGAGGTCCACGTCTGGTGGTGTGTTTTGGGGTGTCTGTGGACTTATTATGATTTTATGTAGCCTTTCTGCTAATGGGTGGGGTTGTGTTCCTGTCTTGCTAGTTATTTGGCATAGGGTATCCAGCACTGTAGCTTGCTGGTCGTTGAGTGAAGCTGGGTGCTGGTGTTGAGATGGAGATCTCTGGGAGATTTTCGCCGTTTGATATTATGTGGTGCTGGGAGGTCTCTTGTGCACCAGTGTCCTGAAGTTGGCTCTCCCACCTCAGAGGCACAGCACTGACTCCTGGCTGCAGCACCAAGAGCCTTTCATCCACATGGCTCAGAATAAAAGGGAGAAAAAGTAGAAAGAAGGAATTAGTAGAAAGAAAGAAAGAAAGAAAGAAAGAAAGAAGGAAAGAAAGAAAGAAAGAAGGAAGGAAGGAAAGGAGAGGGAGGGAGGAAGGAAGGAGGGAAGGAAGAAAAAAGATAATGTAAAATAAAGTAAGATAAAATATAATAAAGTTATTAAAATAAAAAATAATTATTAAGAAAAAAATTAAAACAAACGAACAAAAAACGGACGGATAGAACCGTAGGACAAATGGTGGTAGCAGAGCTATACAGACAAAATCTCACACAGAAGCATATACATACACACTCACAAAAAGACTAAAAGGGGAAAAAATCATAAATCGTGCTCTCAAAGTCCACCTCCTCAATTTGGAATGATTTGTTGCCTAAAGGAGGGAAGGAAGGAAAGAAAGAAGATAAAGTAAAATAAAATAAAGTTATTAAAATAAAAAATAATTATTGAGAAAAAAATTATTAAAAAAAAGGACGGATAGAACCCTAGGACAAATGGTGGAAGCAAAGCTGTACAGACAAAATCTCATACAGAAGCATACACATACACACAGAAAGAGAAAAAGGAGAAAAAATCATAAATCTTGCTCTCAGAGTCCACCTCCTCAATTTGGGATGATTTGTTGTCTATTCACGTATTCCACAGCTGCAGGGTACATCAAGTTGATTGTGGAGCTTTAATCCGCTGCTTCTGGGGCTTCTGGGAGAGATTTCCCTTTCTCTTCTTTGTTCTCACAGCTCCCAGGAGCTCAGCTTTGGATTTGGCCCCCGCCTCTGTGTGTCGCCGGAGGGCGTCTGTTCTTCGCTCAGACAGGACGGGGTTAAAGGAGCAGCTGCTTCAGGGGCTCTGGCTCACTCAGGCGGCGGGGAGGGAGGGGTAGGGAGCGCGGGGCAAGCCTGCGGTGTCAGAGACCGGCATGACTTTGCACCCGCCTGAGGCGTGCCGTGCGTTCTCCCGGGGAAGTTGTCCCTGGATCCCGGGACCCTGGCAGTGGCGGGCTGCACAGGCTTCCCGGAAGTGGGGTGTGGATAGTGACCTGTGCTCGCACACAGGCTTCTTGGTGGCAGCAGCAGCAGCCTTAGCGTCTCATGCCTGTCTCTGGGGGACGCGCTTTTAGCCGCGGCTCGCGCCCGTCTCTGGAATTCCTTTAAGCAGCCCTCTTAATCCCCTCTCCTCGCGCAACAGGAAACGAAGAGGGATGAATAAGTCTCTTGCCTCTTCGGCAGGTCTAGACTTTTCCCCATACTCCCTCCCGGCTAGCCGTGGTGCACTAACCTCCTGCAGGCTGTGTTCGTACCGCCAACCCCAGTTCTCTCCCTGTACTCCGGACTGAAGCCCGAGCCTCAGCTCCCAGCCGAGCCCGCCCCAGCGGGTGAGCAGACCAGCCTCTTGGGCTGGTGAGTGCTGGTTAGCAGCGATCCTCTGTGCGGGAATCTCTCTGCTTTTCCCTCTGCACCCCTGTTGCTGTGCTCTCCTCCGCGGTTCCGAAGCTTCCCCCCTCCGCCACCCGGAGTCTCCACCCGCGAAGGGGCTTCTAGTGTGTGGAAACCTTTCCTCCTTCACGACTCTCTCCCACTGGTGCAGGTCCCGTCCCTATCCTTTTGTCTCTGTTTATTCTTTTTTCTTTTGCCCTACCCAGATACGGGGGACTTTCTTGCCTTTTGGGAGGTCTGAGGTCTTCTGCCAGTGTTCAGTAGGTGTTATGTAGGAGTTGTTCCACGTGTAGATGTATTTCTGGTGTATCTGTGGGGAGGAAGTTGATCTCCACGACTTACTCTTCTGCCATCTTCCCTAATCCCCTGCCCTGATCTTTTATTTCTTTCCTTCTACTGACTTTGGGTTTTCTTTGTTCTTCTTTCTCTAGGTGTTTTAAGTGTAGGGTTAGATTGTTTATTTGAGATTTTTCTTATTTCTTGAGGTGAGATTGAATTGCTGTAAACTTCCCTCTTAGAACTGCTTTCAATGTGTCCCATAGGTTTTGGGTCGTCCTGTTTTCATTGTCATTTGTTTCTATGTATTTTTTTATTCTTCTTTGATTTCTTCAGTGATCTCTTGGTTATTTAGTAGCGCACTGTTTAGCCTGCATGTATTTGTGTTTTTTACAGTTTTTTTCTTGTAATTGATTTCCAATCTCATAGCATTGTCGTCAGAAATCTCTAGGTATTTTTTGAATTCCTCTTTGATTTCTTCAGTGATCCACTGGTTGTTTAGTAAAGTATTGTTTAACCTCCACATGTTTATGTTTTTTACAATTTTTTTCCTGTTATTTTTTTTCTTTAAATTTTTATTGGAGTATAGTTTACAGTGTTTGTTAGTTTCACATGTACAAAAAAGAGAATGTTATATATATATATTCTTTTTTGAATTCTTTTGTTATAAAGGTTATGAGAGAGTGTTGAGTAGAGTTCCCTGTGCTCTACAGTAGGTCCTTGTCGATTGTCTGTTTTATATACATTCTTGTGTACATGTTAATCCCAACCTACAAATTTATCCCTCCTTGCCCTCTATCGCCTTTGGTAACCATGAGTTTCTTTCCTTTTCTTTTCTTGTTTTTTTTGGCCATGCCGCGCAGCTTCTGGGATCTTAGTTCCGTGACCACGGATAGAACCCGGACCTTGACAGTAAAAGCTCAGAGCCCTGGGCTTCCCTGGTGGCGCAGTGGTTAAGCGTCCACCTGCTGATGCAGGGGACACGGGTTCGTGCCCCGGTCCGGGAAGATCCCACATGCTGCGGAGTGGCTAGGCCCGTGAGCAATGGCCGCTGAGCCTGCGCGTCCAGAGCCTGTGCTCTGCAACGGGAGAGGCCACAACAGTGAGAGGCCCGCGTACTGCAAAAAAAAAAAAAGCTCAGAGCCCTAACCACTGGACTCATGGGGAATTACCCATAAGTTTCTTTTCTAAATCTATGAGTCTGTTTTGTAAATTAGTTCATTTGTATCAATTTTTAGATTCCACACATAAGTGATATCATAAGATGTTTTTGGTTCTTTGACTTACTGTGATCATCTCTAGGTCCTTCTTGTTGCTGCAAATAGCATTATTTTGTCCTTTTTTGTGGCCAATATTACATTGTATATATGTACCACATCTTCTTTATCCATTCATTTATCGATGGACATTTTGGTTGCTTCCTTGTCCTGGTTATTGTATATACTGTTGCAGTGCACGTAGGGGTGCATGAGCCATTTGGAACTATGGTGTTTTTCTGGGTATTCGCCCAGAAGTGGGATTGCCGGATCATATGATTGCTCATTTTTCGTTTTTTGAGGAACTTCGCTGCTGCTCTCCATACTGGCTGTGCCCTTTTACATTCCCCCCAACAGTGTAGGAGGGTTCCTTTTTCTTCACGCCCTGTCCAGCATTTACTGTTTGTAGACTTTTTGAGGATGGCCATTCTGACTGGTGTGAGGTGATACCTCCTTGTAGTTTTGATTTGCATTTCTCTAATAATTAGCGATGCTGAGTATGTTTTTGTGTGCTTTTTTTTTTTTTTTTTTCTGAAACAGTGAGAGTAAAATGTACCTCTTTAAATCGGGTTTTGAAAGTCAGCCCTGTTTTGAATTGTTTTGATTACCTACTCCCAGACATTTCTCTAGGGCAGGTATCATTTATTTACAGCCCCACAGGCCTTGTGAATATTAAGTATCCAGAAGCACTGGTTTTAGAGTTGTTGTTACTCTTTTTTTTTTTTTTTTTTTTTTTTTTAGCGGTATGCGGGCCTCACTGTTGTGGCCCCTCCCGTTGCAGAGCGGCCATGGCTCACGGGCCCAGCCGCTCTGCGGCATGTGGGATCTTCCCAGACCGGGGCACGAACCCTTGTGCCCTGCATCGGCAGGCGGACTCTCAGCCACTGCGCCACCAGGGAAGCCCTGTTGCTACTCTTAACTGCCACATGGTGGCAGGGTTATGCATGCCCAACTTTGGGTCTTAGGGCAACCAGGGCCTTAGTTAAAGACAGTCCTGTTCCTGGGTTGTAACTGAGAGTAGAATGTGCCAGAAGAAACACCCAAGGGCTTGTGTCTCCTTACTTCTTCCCTCTTACCCTTCACCCTCCAGACAAATCGCAACCCCTGTAAAACCACGATGCTGAGGGTATTGAGCATACTTTGGTGGGGGACTCTATGGAAGGAGGATGGAGGTGGGAACTCCACCACCAGGAGATGTGCAGCCCAGGTGACTTCTTTTCTATTTTAAAAAAATTTTTAATTTTATTTATTTGTTTTTGGCTGTGTCGGGTCTTCGTTGCTGTGCGCAGGCTTTCTCTAGTTGCGGTGAGCGGGGGCTGTTCTTCGTTGCAGTGTGTGGGCTTCTCATTGTGGTGGCTTCTCTCGTGGTAGAGCACAGGCTCTAGGCGCACGGGCTTAGTTGCTCCGCGGCATGTGGGATCTTCCCAGATCAGGGATCGAACCCGTGTCCCCTGCACTAGCAGGCGGATTCTCAACCACTGCGCCACCAGGGAAGCCCCCAGGTGACTTTTCAAAGCTCTTCTAGCCCAGAGGGTCCACCATCCTTTGGGTGCACTATATTTGGTTTAGCTGTAGGAGGGCCCCCCTTGATCTGGAGATTTTGTCTCATCCAGAAGGGACCAGGCACTCCAGGTCCAAGAGGGCTCATCTGCTGGCACATCCTCCCCAGCTCGCTCAGGCCCACAGCGGTCCTGCCTTTGGACCCAACCTGCTTAAGCTCCATGGATGTGACTCCAGCCTAGGTCCCTGAGGCCTGAGGGGAATAGAGTAGGGATTTCTTTCTCTCTTTCTTTCTTCCTTCTCTTTTTCTTTCCTTTTCTTTCTTAATTGAATTTTTCTTTTATTTTGGCATATAGTTGATTTACCATATTGTGTTTGTTTTAGGTGTACAGCAATGTCATTCTGTTGCACATTTACATATATCTGCTCTTTTTCAGATTTTTTTTTAATATTTATTTATTTGGCTGCACCGGGTCTTAGTTGTGGCATGCAGGATCTAGTTCCCTGACTAGGGATCGAACCCCGGCCCTCCTGTGTTGGGAGCGTGGAGTCTTAACTTCTGGACCACCAGGAAAGTTCCTTTTATCAGATACAGGGTCTGAGTAGAGTTCCCTGTGCTCTACAGCAGGTCCTTGTTGATTATCCATTTTATATATATTAATGTGTAAATGTTAATCCCAGCCCCCTAATTTTTCCCACCCCTCTTCCCATATCCCCCCCGGCCCCCCAAGTAATTGTGCCTTCCCTCTCTGGTGGACCTAGGCTGCTGCTGCGTTTTTTTTGTTTTTTTGTTTGTTTTTTTTTTTGGCTACGTTGGGTCTTCGTTGCTATGTGCAGGCTTTCTCTAGTTGCAGCGAGCGGGAGCTACTCTTTGTTGTGGTGCGCAGGCTTTTCATTGCGGTGGCTTCTCTTGTTGCAGAGCACAGGCTCTAAGTGTGTGGGCTTCAGTGGCACGCGGGCTCAGTAGTTGTGGCGCATGGGCTTAGTTGCTCTGTGGCATGTGGGATCTTCCTGGACCAGGGCTCAAACCTGTGTCCCCTGCATTGGCAGGAGGATTCTTAACCACTGCGCCACCAGGGAAGTCCGGACCTAGGCTACTTAGGAGTACACCCTCATTTACCACAGTCCAGCCTCTTCAAGTGTCTCCACACAGCCAACCCTGGTCTGACTTCTGGAGCCTGATATTCAGCACCCCGCCCCCACCAACAGAGGAGCGTCTCAGGCTCTGGTGCTGCACAGGGTGGAGGTGCCTACCTTACGTGCAGATTACTCTCCTTTTGCCATTGCACACACGTTGCTGCACTGTCTTCTTAGGGTCTGGACCTTCCCCTTTGTCTAGGCTAAGGTCCCTGTCAGTGATCAGGCTTCCCAGGGTGCTGGAATATGTTTACCTTCACTGCTCCTTCCCTGGGACACTAGGTTCCTAGTGTCTAGATTCTTTCCCCACCCCGCCTTTTTTTTTTTTTTTTTTTTTTAAGCCGAGTCTCACTGCTTCGGAATCTTAGTTCTTTGACCAGGGATGGAATCTGTGACCCCCTCTCAGAGGAAACGTGGAGTCCTAACCACTGGACCGCCAGGGAATTCCCTTTCTTTTTCCTTTTGTCCTTCCCGGTTACATGGTTTTCTTGCCCTTTTGGAAGTCTGAGGTGTTCCTCCGGCATTCAGTAGGTGTGTGTGAATCATTCCACTTGTAGGTGTATTTTTAATGTCTTTGTAGGAGAGGGTGAGCTCCCCGTCCTACTCCTCTGCCATCTTAATCCTGTCTTGAAAAGTGAGTTTTAGACAGTAGATACTGACCTCAATTAGCAAAACTAAAATTTAATATTAAACCATAATTTTTTGTAGGCGTGAAAAAAATTTTTTTTCTTTAAAATAACCATTTTTACCAAATATAGCCAAATTAATTGGGTACAAGTTAGTGGGCTACAGTTTTATAATCAAAGGGAGAGTGGGGAGGGGGAGAAGACCACCTGCTTCCTCATCCTTGAGTAGACATCAGGCTTCCATCATCAGCTCCTCCTCCATGTGAGGAGTTTTTTTGTCATTACATGGTCAAAGCAGGACTGTCATGGTGCAATGGAAATGAGCAAAAAGGCAGTAATGTATAATAAAATACGATAATTCATTTCAAGTTTTAGTATAATGTCAACCTTTGCTTATATTTTTGTTTTTAGTGCATGCAGAGGAGTGTGTCCTGGGAATCATTAATTTATGGAGCTCACCGGGCAGGATATGGGTCACATTCCACCATTTTTGTGTTGTTTTGGAGCATGTCTCATGCTTCTGTTGCATGGGTTTGTGGTTAAGCAAACCTGCTTTCTTGAGTGATCATTAACTTACAGGGGTCTCCCATACTTTTTTCTTATAATCCCTTACTGGGATTAACTATTTAATTACTTGCTTTGTCCTTTTACTCTGTCCCTATCAGTGACACTGGGTTATGGTGAAGTAAAGTGTAATGTTTACTGTAAGGCGCCAATAAAAGGCGAAGCCGTGGCTGGTGCTCAGAAACCCTGAACTCCCTGAAGGGTTTCTGTAAAGCACTTTTTTTTTTCTTTTTGGCTGCATTGGGTCTTCGTTACTGCGCGCTGGCTTTCTCTAGTTGCGGCGAGCGGGGGCTTCTCATTGTGGTGGCTTCTCTTGTTGTAGAGCACGGGCTCTAGGGTGCATGGCCTTCAGTAGTTGTGGTGCACGGGATTAGGTGCTCCGCGGCATGTGGGATCTTCCCTGACCAGGGCTCGAACCCGTGTCCCCTGCATTGGCAGGTGGATTCTTAACCACTGCGCCACCAGGGAAGTCCCTATAAAGCATTTTTAAAGGCGAGGTGAGGGAGAGGGGTCCCAGCAAATGTGATCAGCTCGTGCACAATTCTCTGACTAGTCGATGCTGAGGTAACAGGGCAGTGTCATGGTGTTAACGTTATCAACCCTTAGGCGCCAGTAGGTGTAGGGGCTATGTGCTCATGGTCATCACGTAGTTAACTTCTTCCATTTGGTGGTGGTTTTGGCACCTTTAAAACAACTCAGGAAATGTGCATCTGATACTATTATCTAGGAACTTAAGAGATGAACTACAACAGAGGATATGGTGGAGGGGTCTGTCCCAGGAAGACCCCATAGGGTCCTGCTTGGTTACAAGGGGACATTGAAGAAAGTAGCAATACTCCAGAAGGCCTAGTGCTGGGGGACAAGTTCACGGAGTGGTGTCAGTCCCAGACAGGAACCAAGGAAGCCTCAGGGGAGGGGCTTCTGGGTGAGTCTTGAGAAGGTGAAGAGGAGAGCACTATTTAGTGGCAACACGCTGGGCGAGGGCCTGATATCTGGAGGGACCATGGCATGGTGAAACAAATGAGGGAAGGCTGGGCTGCTTTGGTCAGCTAGGGTAGTGAGAGAGGAGTGAGCAGTGTGTAATGGACTTTGTCCGGCAGGCACAGGGAGTATGTACGTAGTTCCTGGAAGTAGGGCCAGCCTGGTGACCAGAACCTGCCTGGGGCTCCTGCTGCAGCAGCTGCCCTTACACATAAGTGTTCCAGCTCTGCTGACCCTCACAGCCCCCTGTGTTCACCTGTTTTCAAGGGCTCATGAAGTCAGGGGCCACTCAGCTTTCTGTACTTCCCAGGGTCAGGAGGAGCCTGTGTGTCCATCCACCCAGGGCTGAAGGCCTGGAGTGGACCAAGTGGGGCTCAGGAGACAGTATGCTTGAGGCCTGGTGCACTCACCTACATCCACTAGGAGCTGGGCCTCTGCCCCCAGTGCTGATGGGTGACCTGATGAGCTTGTTGGCCCACGGAAGAGCGTAACTAGTCACTTGTCTAGTCATTGTCTTCACTTAACCTTGCCCAGAAGAGGTGCTTCTCATCTCTTTTGCAACGGAGAAACTGAGGCTTTGAAGAGTAGGCACCTGACCTGGTTACACCCCTGTTAAGATGTAGAGCTGGGATTTGAACCCCGGTTCTGTCAGACTTCCCTGACCCTTGCCCTGGCCATTTTGGGGAGTAATCTGGGCTGGTGGTTGAGCTCCCCCAGGAGCGCCTGGATATGCCCCACTGCAGGCTGAGCCACAGGCCTAGGTAGGACCTGTGCAGCCCCTTCCACCTCTGCCCACCTCTAAGTCTCCTTCTTAAAGCAAGCTCTAGTCTCAGGGAGGATCTGCTCACCAAGCCTGCCAGGATATCCTAGGTTGGGCCTGGCGTGTGACTCTCCCCAGCAGATAGACTTCTTTCCCTTTCTCTTGCTTCCTGGTTCAGAGTCCCCGGCACCAGCCTCTGTGCCTCCCACTTCGGCCTTGAGAAGGGCAGCATTCTGTCTTGTGGGGTCATGAGGCCGGGTGAGGTAACCCCAGCCATCGCTCATCAATGAAGGCAGACCATGTGCCCCATTCCACCCTCCCCAGGTACCCGGAGCAGTACCCAAGCTGACTCAGGTTCCAGTGAGGATGAGGCAGCCAGTGAGGCCCGCAGCACCACCAGTGAATGTCCCAGCCTCCTTAGCACCGCAGCAGAGGAAAGCTTTGGTGAGAGTGGGTGGGAATATGGCAGGGACTCAGTGGGGCTCCGTGGGCTAGGGCAAGAAGCGGGGATGACGAGCTGGCCTTGCAGGGGGGGATGCCGTGGATGAGCAGGGTCAGCAGGAAGACCTTGAGGAGAAGTTGAAGGAATATGTGGACTGCCTCACAGACAAGAGGTACCCCTGATTTCCAACCAATCCCTTCCCCTGTGTCCCTGCTTAGCCCATGCCAAATGTGACCCAGGTAGGACTGGCCCACAAAACCCCTTTCTTCCTCCCCCAGTGCCAAGACCCGGCAGGGTGCTCTTGAGAGCCTGCGTCTGGCCCTAGCAGCGCACCTACTCCCCGACTTCTTGCTGGAGCGCTGCCTCACACTGGCTGATGCCTTGGAAAAGTGCCTCAAGAAAGGTTGGGCCTGGGGGCGCACCTGGGGGGCCTGAACTGGCTGGGTACTGGCCCTTGCTGCATTGACTGACTGGAAGGCATCCCTGCAGGGAAGGGCGAGGAACAGGCCCTTGCCGCTGCTGTGCTAGGCCTGCTGTGCATTCAGCTGGGTCCTGGACCCAAGGGTGAGGAGTTATTCCACAGCCTGCAGCCCCTGCTGGTCTCTGTGCTCAGTGACAGCACAGCTAGCCCTGCTGCCCGGCTCCACGTGAGTGTTCCTTGCCCTGTGACACCCTTCCTTCACCTAATCCCTAAGCAGAGACACGGGTTCCACCTGCCTCTAGGCTCCCCTGCTCCAAGGGTGAGCCCCGTGGCTGGGAACCCAGGCTCACCCTCTGACCACGGCCTGGCTTTGCCCTCCTCCCAGCAGTGCGCTTCTGCTCTTGGCCTGGGCTGCTACGTGGCTGCCACCGATGTACAGGTAAGTGGCCTTCAGGCACAGGCGGTAGAGCACATAGGCCCTAGCTCTGCCCCTGAGCCACTCCCCTGCCTCCTTGTGCCCCTAGGACCTGGTCTCCTGCCTCACCTGCTTGGAAGGCATTTTCAGCCGGTCCTGTGGTGTGGGTGGCTCCACAGCCCCAGTGGTCCCTGTCAGCCTTCAGGGCTTGCTCTGTGCTGCCCTGCAGGCCTGGGCCTTGCTACTCACCATCTGCCCCAGCGCCCATATCAGCCGCATCCTGGACAGGTAGGGGTGACTGCCCACTGGGAGTGGGAGGGGAAGGGTGAAAGGCCCCCAGCCCACACACATGGCTCAGCCTGCCCCTTCCCCAGGCAGCTGCCCCGGCTGCCCCAGCTCTTGTCCAGTGAAAGTGTGAACCTGCGGATGGCTGCCGGCGAGACCATCGCATTGCTCTTTGAGCTCACCCGGGACCTTGAGGTGTGAGAGAGGGCGGGGGGTGGGGGGGGGGGCGCAGGGGAGGGTGCCTGCTGATACCACCTGCCCGTCTCAGGCTGGGTGCAGGAGATGCCACAGAAAACAAGGTAGCCTTAGGTCATTATGGAGGGGAAGTAGCCCCAACACAGACTCAGAGGCCAAGTGCTCTGATGGGGCCCCTTAGCGGAGGTGTCCAGCGCAGGCAGAGGCCAAGAAGGGATGCAGAGGAGGGTCAGGCAGAGAAGAAAATGACCTTCTTGGTGAAAGGAAGGGTTTGGGTGACCCCACTGCGTTAAAAGCCAACAGAGCTCAGGCTTCTGCTCCTGCGTCCTCCCACTGCAGGAGGACTTTGTTTACAAGGACATGGAGGCCCTCTGCAGCGCGCTGCGCACTCTGGCCACTGACAGCAACAAGTATCGGGCCAAGGCTGACCGCCGGCGCCAACGCTCTACCTTCCGGGCCGTGCTGCACTCTGTTGAGGTACGTGTGAGAAGGGATGCGTCCTAGTGAGGGTGCACCCCTAGGCATAGCCGCCAAGCCCAGTCACAGCCCCTCTACCCTGCAGGGCGGCGAGTGTGAGGAGGAGACAGTCCGCTTCGGGCTCGAGGTGCTCTATGTGGACAGCTGGGCTCGGCGCCGGGTCTATGCTGCCTTCAAGGACGCGCTGGGTTCCGGCATGCACCACCACCTCCAGGTGGGGAGGCGGACGGGGAAGGGGTACCCCACTTAGCTGTTTCAGACTGGCCTGAGCTCACTGCCTTCTTTGCCCCCAGAACAACGAGCTACTCCGTGACATCTTTGGTCTGGGCCCTGTGCTGGTGCTGGATGCCACTGCCCTGAAGGCCTGCAAAATCTCACGTTTTGAGAAGGTTTGCCCCTTTGTCTTCTCTCCATTCCTGTGGCCTGGAGCTCTGCAGGGGCTGGAGGAGAAGCCCTGGGCTGCCTCCTCCCAGCTCACTAGACCCTCACTCTTTGTCCCACCCCAGCACCTGTACAACGCTGCTGCCTTCAAAGCCAGGACCAAGGCGCGCAGCCGCGTGCGGGACAAGCGGGCAGACATCCTGTGAGGCAGGACCAGCCGAAGAGGAGACTGTCCACATCCTTGCCTGTATTTTTAACAGAAGACAGTGCAACACCTGGTCCCTGCCAGGCATTGTCGCTTTATTTTTTTAATGACAAAACCAAAAACAGACATGGGGGCGGGTGGCTGGAGGCCAGGCCACTCGGGACCTTCACGCTTTGCCCCTGTGCCGGCCCTGTGGCCACTTCCTGCCCTGTCTCAGGGCTGCAGGCAGAAGAGGGCTGTCCCTTTCTCAGGCCTTGCTCCCCTGGGATGACCCACTTTCGGGGGGGAGGTGATAGTATCTGGACAACTGCCACTACAACGTGGGGCGGTGAGGCTACCTGGAGTGGATTTATATGCTGAGTTTTAAAGATTTTAGAGATAATTAAATAATGTGCAGTCTTCTGTGGCCCTGGCTTCTGGGTGTTTCTGCCTGCCCTCCCTATCCACCAACCCAGGCTTGGGCCCAGCTGGGCCTCCCTATCTCCATCTCACCTTTGCTCTCCAAAATAATCTCTCCCCAGGGGCCCTCCTCCCCCTACTCAGAGCCCAGCCTGTCTTTTGAGAGCAGAGGCTGGACCCCCACAGGGAGGCCCAGCAGAGTTTGGGTGACCAGGGTAGGCAGCTATTTTTAGACTCCTGAACCTGCTATCTGGAGGACACCAGAGGGTGCTGACAGGCCCCAAGAGGAGCCAGGAGGCTGGTGTCGCTTCCTCTGACCTTGGGCCACACCAAGTGGGGCTCTGGCACCAGAAGGCTTGGCTAGGCCTAGCTTGAGAAGGCAAGAAAGGCAGACAGCTGCGGGGTCAGATCAGGCTCTTATACAAAAACCTCACTAAGGAAGTAGTGTGGAGCAGTAGTGGGAGAGGGGAAAGCTACCAGCGGCCACATTATTCCCCCCTGCACATACCCCCAGGCCCCAGGTCCAAGTGGCATCTCAACTGGGTGCTCGGGCCTCACTCGAGTTGAGCCTCCGCAGCTGGCTGAGGCTGGCGAGCCGGAGTTTGAGCAGCATTTCCTCCTGCGTTTGCAGCGTGTGTGCCAGAACGCGTAGGGATTCGCTCTGCAGCACTAAGACGGGGGGGGGGGATTATCAGACCACATGCAACCCCACAACACCCGACCCTCCCAGCCCTTCACTGCCTCGGTCTCTCCATTCCACTGGCTTCCTGCGCCCTCCTCACCACTCAGGTAGACGGCCAGGACAGCCAACGCCAGGCAGGTGAGCACGAGCAGTGCAAGCAGCAGCAGGAAGCTGCCGCGGCTGTGCACGGGGCTGCAGCCGGTCTGGGTGCACATCGGTGGACGCAGGATGCCCAGCAGCTCATCCCATGGCTGTGCCTCCTCGGCCAGGTAGGGCCACAGTGAACCTGCAGGGCAAACGGGGGATCAGGAGGGCGGCAGGTGCGCCTGCTTTCCTCCCTTCTCCCAGTCCATGGGTCCCACCCCCCTGCACCCTTTCACCTCCACTGTGTAGATCGCTGATGGACTCCACCCGGTGTAGGCGAACCTCCTGCACATGATTAGGAGCCAGTGGTGCCCTGCTCCTTGTCGGTGCCACGGTGTCTGCAGGGGCAGCGTGGGGCTGATTCAGCCAGCAGGTCATGCCCTCCCTTCTAGATGGCGTCGAGCGGCAGCAGGGGCTCAGAAGAGGTAGCAGGGGCATTTGGCTCCTGATCCCCTAAAACCAACTCAGGAGTGACCCGTGATTTGGAAGCAAGACAATGTGAAAACTGCGTACACCTGTTTCACCCACAGTAGCAGAAGGTGCTGCTTGACTTACATTTGTTTCCTTCCAAGCACCTCAGGGACTTTCAGGCATTCCTCTCTGCTTGCTCGTTTCTAGAGAATTTATCAGCCTTGGAGAACTCAACCCACAGCCCATGAAGTTCATTCCTGCTTCTGCTATCAGTTTTCCCTGCAGACCCTGTGCCTGGGGCCTTCTCCCGGTCCCCAGCAGAAGCAGCCCTATTCTAGCCAGCTTTTTGCCTTTTGCTCCTGGCCTCAGCTCTGCCTCCTTTTACATACTAAGTGTGATTCTGCTGTGAACCCTGCTGTTCTCACTCAACATCATGAGTGGAGACCCGTCTTTGTTAGCAGACTGTTCCACTTGCCTTTGAGGTCTCCCCTCAGGTATCTCTTCGAGGCTGCCTGGGCATTTAGGTTGTTTCCAATCCCCTTCCTAAATTAATAACCCCTGGAAAAGGACACGCGTCATTGAGTATAAAGGCTTTCCCCCAATTTCCCAATAGTTATTAAGGATGGATTCCCAGAAGTAGAATTACTGGGTCAAACAGCAGGGACTTTTTCTTTTAACCTATCATCACATTGTCCTCTGGAGTAGTTGTCCACAGCCTCCAAAAGAGTACAATATCGCCACCAACAGGCATCTCCATAGAAAAAAATTTATGTACATAAGTGTGCACATATATACTTGCTAAGTTGGGAGATGAGAAAAGGCCTCTCTTGACCAATTTTGTTGGGGGTCTTTGCTTGGGGAGCCTCACCAATATCTGTGTGGCTTCCTAGTTCACAGCCTCTGCCCATTTAGTCACTGGGGCTGTGTACCATTCTTGTGATTTTACTTACTTATTTTTGGACCCAGTGAAGTATTTATTTTGTGATTTCTAAAAATTATATTTTCTTCTGGTGGTGCTTTCCACCCCTCCCCTTAAAATCTTGGCCCCTTTGGGACTTCCCTGGTGGTCCAGTGGCTAAGACTCTGCACTTCCAATGCAGGGGGCCCGGGTTCGATCCCTGGTCAGGGAACTATATCCCGCATGCCGCAACTAAGACCCGATGCAGCCAAATTAAAAAAAAAAAAAAAAAATCTTGGCCCCTTAAGATCTCCAGATGCCTAGCTGGAAGCTAGATAACAAATTCAGGGGCATTGGCGGGATACCTCCTGGTAGACTTAAGGGTGATTGGGCTCTCTGGGTCTAACACTTTCAGAATAGTACCTTAACCTTCATGATTTGCTTGAAACTGACCTTTGACATGCTCAAAAATGTGTAAAACAAAAACCAGTGCTGTCTGTCGTTATGTCTGGGTGGTGGTGGATTGGGGTTCGCATTAAATTCTCTGCACTTGGCTGTGTTTTTCCCTTTTAAATTGATCTTGAGTTCTTTCTGTTCCAGGAAGAACACATAGTAAGTGCCATCCTTAAAACCTCAAAAAGGGACTTCCCTGGTGGCTTAGTGGTTAAGAATCCGCTTGCCAACGCAGGGGACACGAGTTCAAGCCCTAGTCTGGGAAGATCCCACATGCCGCGGAGCAGCTAAGCCCATGCGCCACAACTACTGAGCCTGCGCTCTAAAGCCTGTGAGCCACAACTACTGAAGCCCGGGCGCTTACAGCCCGTGCTCCGCAACAAGAGAAGCCACCGCAATGAGAAGCCCGTGCTCCGCAACGAAGAGTAGCCCGCACTCGCCGCAACTAGAGAAAGCCCACGCACAGCAACGAAGAGCCAACGCAGCCAAAAATAAATAAATAAATATTCAAAAAAAAAAAAGACCTCAAAAGGAAGCAAACACTCCCACACCCAGGGCCAGGCCCCTCCCATTCAGTATAAAATGTCAAAACTGTGATGGGGGGAGTTGACCAGTTGGGCCAAGCTGGAGCCTTGGTGCAGCTGGTCCTGCATCCTGGCCAGCACTGTACCTAAAGCTTACCAGGTCCCTGCTCTGGCGCCTCTGAGCCTCCATACATCTTGCATGCTGTGAGTCAATTAGGAAAGTGGCCACCAAAGTCTTTAACTAGAAGTCAGTCTGGCCAGGCCAAGAGACCCCAACCTTTAGCCAGCTGGGGCCACACAGGCCCACACTGGAGGCAAGAAACCTATCCACTCCCAGTCCCTGGGTCATGTGCCCAAATGCTTTGCAAAACCACTGCCTGCCCCCACTCCCAGTGCCCTCCCTGAAGGAAGAGCTTAACTGGCCAGCCTGCCCAGCCCACACCCACTTGGGCACAGCCTGTAGTTGACCCTCCCCTGCCCCCAACCCCTCCCTGGTGTCCTTAGCAGGGGGTACAGGTATGAGGTGAGGAGGCATTCGGGGCATGGTAGGCCCTTCCTTCACACATAGGGGGCCAGTACTTTTACTTGACCTAGGACACGGTGACTGATGACTACTCAAGTGAGGTCAGTAGGAAAGGGGCCAGGTTTCTCCATGGTCCACAGGGTCACAGCATTGGGGCCTTACCCTCCCTCACAGTCATTTCCTACCTTCTTGGGCCTCCTCCGGCATGGTGGGTGTTGGGCAGGCAGGGGGTCGATGAGAGTGCCTAGTACCAGGACCAGATAGACGCAGCAGTGGCTCCTCTGAGAGCCTGGGGAAGGCCTGGCTGCCTCCCAACCTGGGCTGAAAATAGGCGTGAGCTCAGCACACTGGGCTATATTTAGAGGGGGCACCTCCCAGCCATGGGAAGGAGCAGAGTGACCCACATGGACCAGCCTAGACGATCTACCTGGTGATGGAGCCCAGGCAACAGCACACCTCCAGTAGTGCGGTACCCTGGGAACCCTGCTACTCATGTCTGCAGGGCCTTGGTGTCTTCATCCAGACAAGCCTCCTCAGGCTCACCTCCAGTGATGTCCCACATGGCAAGCCCATGCAAGGGAGCCCTGTGCATCTCCACCCCTCCACCCCCTGAAGACTCCTACCCACAGCGGGTTCATCTAGCAAATGTGGGACAAGCACCCACCACTGATCTGCTGGCATCACGAATTAGGAGTGATGGACAACTGGAGCCCAGTGCCCTGAGGGCTCTGAGAGTCCCCAAAGGGGACAGAGACACCCCCAATACCTGCAGGTACCCATGCTGGTCAGTGAAGGAACATAGGTTGAAGGTTGATACTTCTGTTACTAAGTTTACAACTTTGGGTAAAGGAATGCTCCCTTTCAGACCTGTTTTCTCATCTGTAAAGCAGGAATAACAATGGTTCCTACCTGGCACAGTGCACATGAGAATGAAAATATAAGCACGTGTCTGAAGCACTTAGGCCAATGCAAAGTTTTGATCCTCCTTCCTCTCTCCATAAGGGAGTACAGGTCACACAAGTTCATGTGAGGATGCATGGCACCACCTGCCCTTAGAGAGGGAGTGGTCCAGCTTAGGACCCACCCTCTGCTGTTGAACCCCTGTGCCCCTCCTTCCCAAATGGGCCAAAGCAAGACATTAGGCTCTACTTAAACATCTGAAATCCATCACTCTGCTGTATCCTTCTTGATATTCCTCAAACTCAAGCTTGTTCCCACCTCAGGGCCTTTGCACTGGCTGTTCCTACCTGGAATGTTCTTCACTAGATGTTCCCATGGCTGACTCCTTTTCATTTAGCTCAAATGTCACCCCCTCGGTGAGGCCTTCTGCTCACATTCTTTTCTACATCACCCAATTTTATTTTTTTCATAGCATTTAGCCCAGAAATTATATCATCCAGAATATACAGTTGACCCTTGAATAACTATAGGGGTTAGGGATCCCAACCCTCTGTGTAATGGAAAATCCACATACAACTTTACAGTTCACCCACCCTCTGTAACCATGGTTCCGTATCTGCAGATTCAGCAAACCAGGGATCCAGTAGTACTATTTATTAAAAAAAATCACATGTAAGTGGATCCTGTACAGCTCAAGCTGGTATTGATCAAGGGTTAAGTGTACTATGCATGTCAGTATCCCCAAAGGCCCTACAGAATCCACTCAGTCACATGGAAACCACCTTTAATCCTCACCACAGCATCCTTAAAATAAATAGGTTTTGAGACTTCCAGGAGGTGTCCAAGGCCATACAGCAAGAACTAGTGAGACAGGGTGGGACCTGGCACCCTTTGGTGCAGTGCTTACACCTGGACAAACATCTCCTGAGCAAAAGAATACAAAGAAACCATAAGGGACTAAAAATAACTATGCACCTGCAAATGGGGCAAATTATGAACAATATACAAAAAGACCAAAAACCCAACTGCCACTTCTGAACTGCTGGGAGCAAAAGGAGTGCACTACTCACGATTCCTGCCCACGACACCACCAAGAGGGTGGGCAGACCACCTAAGCCACCCCTACCGCCTGAACCATGGATCTGACCCTACCCTCACCCCATTTAAAGGACCAACTCACCCCCCAGCCCCGCTTCAGGGAGCAAGCAAGGCAACCTGTTCTTTTTGCTCCCGTGTGCTGCAGCATGAGTCCCAATAAAGCCTTGCCTGAATTTCTCGTCTGGCCTCATCAATTTCTGTTCACTGAAGAGTCCCAAGAATCTGGGTCGGTAACGTACGTGGTGGCAACTCCACCGGACACCCATGAGGCCGTTTGCCCCCTCCCTGGGAGAGAATCCAGGCACCTCTGGAACCAACAAACGCACTTTCCCCGTAGGTGACAAGCTGCCGCCTGAACCTCTTGTTTCAGCATAACCACGTTTGGTAAGTCTGCCTTCCTGGCCCCTGAGAGTCTCAGTACCATCATGCAGGCAACACTTTCCCCTCCCCTTTGTCCTTTTTCCCTCATGGTTTTTCCCTTTCCCTCTCCTGATAGCTCTCTACTTCCCCTTTCTCTGTCCTCTTGTTCCAACAGAGTGGACATCGGGCAGCTACAGCACCACTCCTCTCAGCTTGTGAGACCATGCTCCCTCTGGCCAACAACGACTCACCTTGATGGATGACAAACAGAGGTGGGAGAGGCTCACCTCAAGCAGTGCAGGTCTTGGTCCAGCAGGCTCTGCCGGACAGGAGATTCCTGAGAGTGATAGAGGTTCAACCCTCATATCCTATAGTTTTTGCAAGTACAATTATCACAATATCCTTACCTTTATTTTCCTGCCGCCAAGAGAAATCCCATCAGGAAAGGGCCAAGGCAGATTTCTATGAAAACCTGTGGGTGCAAATCCTACCTGTGGGTTAGAGTCCTACGTATGATGTATAAATTGTACGCATGCATAGAAGTCCCACCTGTGGATCACAATCCCACAGAGACGTACAAATGGTTGTTTCCCAGGATTAATCACCCCAGTGGGCAGTGGACAGGGTGCTCCCTCCTTCACTGGCCCTTTCTGAACGTGCGCAGACTGGTGCCTAAATAGACACCTGCTGGGGACAGGTTGAAACGGCAATCTCTCTCTCTCTGTCTTTTCTATCCCTCCTCCCTTTACCACTCCCTTGATTCTTACACCTACACTCCTGTTCTTTTCATCCTGGGGACTCCTTCTTTGTGTCACGAACTCTGGGGAGGAAATTCTGTGACCCCCTTGGTTGTTACGCAAGGCCTCAGCTCCATCTGGCCCCTGGGAGCTCCAGTTTTAGCCCCAAATTTATATGTAAACATGAAAAACACCCAGGGAATCCTAAAAGACTATCCTCGGGGTTGCATTCTTAACTGGGTACGATTTAAATGAGGCGGTTTAAAAAAGAATAAGCTGATTTTCTCTTTCAACACAGAATGACCCCAATGTGCCTTGGGTGACCCGGCAAAGTGGCCACAGAATGAATTCCTTAACTTTAACACCATTTTACAACTGGACCTGTTTTTTAAACAGTCCCCAAAATGGGGGAAGTCCCATAAGCACAGGCCATTATAAAACTCTGTCAAGACTCTGGTCTGAGGGATTCCTGTCGTGTGTGTTTAGCCTCTATTTCTGTGTCTCTCCAAGAAGGTTTAGATCCAGACCCCTCTTTCAACCACCACTAGCCATCAGCACACTGAGCCACCTTTTCCGTCTCCCGTTTCTGCCCCTTCACCGTCTTCAGCCCCGCACCCCCACCTTACCCCATCAAATCAGAAACCACAAAATCAGAGCCCCGGGGCTTTCCCCAGTGGGGCTCCAATCACGCTCAAAGGCAGCCCCCACTTTTGCCCCACCAGGCTTTTACCACCTCTGGGAAGAAACTGATGAGAATGGAGAATTACTAAGTGCAGCATGTCCCTTTCTCACTGCGGGACCTAGAAATCTGTAAGGAGCGATTTGGCAGGTTCTCAGAGAATCCTGAAAAGCTTAGGGACAAATTTATCAGGCTGGGATTAACACTCTCCCTGACCTGGTAGGATATCATAGTTATTCTGGCCCACTGCTGTACCCTGAACGACATGGAGTGTATACTGAAAAGGACAAAAAACACACAGATGGCCTACTGGCTACCAATCCGCACCACCAAATTTATCAAGTGAGTGGTAACACAATGCAAGATCATGAGCCACACTGGGACTATGAGGATCATGTAGGCCAGGCTATGATGAAACATGTTACTTGTGTATCAGAAGGAATGAAAAGGTATATGGTGAAACCTGTAAATCATGAAGTCCAAGAAGTTACACAAAAACAAGATGAAAACCCAACACTCTTCCTGAGCTGGAAGACAGAGTCCTTCAGGAAGTAAACCAATGTAGACCCTGAGTTTGCAGAAGGGAAATCATTATTTACCATGCATTATACCACCCACTCTGCTCCTGATAGCAGGAGAAAATTGCAAAGGCTTGAGGCTGGATCCCAAACAAAAGACACAAAATAGCCAAAGCAATCCTGAGAAAGAAAAATGGGAGCTGGAGGAATCAGACTCCCAAACTTCAGATTATGCTACAAAGCTAGAGTAATCAAAACAGGATGGTACGGCACAAAAACAAAAATATAGATCAATGAAACAGTACAGAAACCCCAGAAATAAACCCACCAAAATACGGTTACTTAAACTACGACAAGGAGGCTAGAATACAAAATGGAAAAAGACAGTCTCTTCAAGGACAGTGGTAGAAAGCTACACGTAAAAGAATGCAACTACAACATTCTCTAACACCAAACATAAAAATGAAATCAAAATGAATTAAAGACATAAGTGTAAGTTCAAATACTCTAAAACACTTAAAGGAAAATATAAGCACAACACTGTTAGACATAAAAAGCAAAAGTAGTTTTTGGATCCACGTCTTCAGAAATGAAAGTAAAAACAAACAAAAATGGGACATAATTCAACTTCAACGGTTCAGCACAGAAGAAACCATAAACAAAATAACAAAACCGTCAAAATGCTAGAAAGTATCAACATGTCCAAATGAAGCAACCCACAAGGGATTCACCTCCAAAATACAGAAACAGCTCAGGAAGCTCTATATGTAAACAACAAAACAAAAAATAAGCTGAAGAATTAACTAGACAATTCTCCAAAGAAAATATACAGATGGCAAAAAACACATGAAAAAATGCTCAACATCACCAATTATAAGAGAAATACAAATTGAAATTACGAGGTAGGAACTCAACCAGTAAGAAAGGCCATCAGCAAAAAGTCTCAAAACACTAAGTGCTGGACACCCCGTGGAGACAACGCAACCCTGCTTCACTACTGGAGGGAATATAAATTGGTACAACAACTGGGGAGAACAGTTTGCAGTTTCCTGCAAGAAGGAAAAAGAAAGCTACTGTCTGATCCCCCAATTCCACTTCTGAGCAAACACCCAAGAAAACCATAGTACGAAAACCTACACGCACCCCAACGTGCATGACAGCACTATATACGACAACCGAGACACCAAAGCAAGCAATAGTCCCCCGACAGATGACTGGATACAGAAGATGTGGTATATATCTACGACAGAATACTACTCAGCCATAAAAAAGAAGGAAATACTGCCATTTGCAGCAACACGGAAGGACCTCGAGACGATCTAACTAAGTGAAATAAATCAAAAGGAAGTCGATAAGTATCATGGGATATGACTTACATATGGAATCTAAAAATTGATACAAATCAACAGATTCACAAAACAGCGACAGACTCAGAGACTTGGAAACAAACTTATGCTTAGCAAACGGGAAAGATGGGGGAGAGGGATACATTAGGAGGTTGGCATTAACATGTATACATGAACATAAATTCAATACATACTCCACAAGGACCTACTCTACAACACAGGGGACTCTGTTCAACACTTTGTAACAACCTATATAGGAAAAGGATCCTAAAAAGAACAGATATATGCATATGTACGACTAAATCACAACGCTGTACACCTGTAAGGGGCACAACATGGTCCCTCAAGTTGCTTGAAAATGAAAGAAAAATGCAGTTAAAGAAAAAGAAGGAGAGAAAATAAAGGACGTGTACTCGATTTTCCACAGGCTCGGGGACCTGGGCTGCTGTCACGTCCCTGGAGGCTCAGCGGGCTGCTCTCCAGGCTGCCTGTCGTGGGGCTGAGGGGACTGGGGAGGATGTACCAGCAAATGAGCCCCCCCGGGGACCTGCAGTGTCTGGTCCACTCGAAAAGGGACCACAATCTCCAGATCCAGGCAGGCCCTCCTATAGCTCAACCAAGCCTAGTGCACCCAAAGGAGGGTGGATCCTCTGGGCTGCAAGAGCTTTGAAACGTCACCTGGTCTCCACATCTCCTGGTGTTGGGGTTCCCACCTCCAGCCTCCTGCCTTTGTGTTGTACCAACTAGAGGACCCTCAGCACCGTCCCTCAGTGTGGCACTTTGACAAGGGTTGTGACGCGTCGGGGGGTGAGGGGAACAGGCAGAAAGGAAGGAGACAAAAGCCCTTGAGTGTTGGTTCTCGCACGTGCCCCTCCAAGGTACAACCCAGGAACACCACTTTCTTTCGCTAAGGCTCTGGTTGCCAGAGGGACCAGAGAAGGGCACGAAGAAGCCCGCCGCCTTGTGGATGATTCCTGTAACAACAACGTGGCAACAGGTGCTTCTGGGCACTAGGATTCACAAAGGGCTGCAGGGCTTTAAAAACATAACACCTGCGCTCAAGAAATGTCCTAGGATAGGTAACTGAAAAGAATTCAAAACAGGCCGGATTTGTCAGAAGACAATTTCAAGAGGTACACTGCACTCACACTGTTGCAAAAGAAGGAGAAAACAAAACCAAAAAAACATGAAAAGATGCTGAAGATCAACAATTACTTCAGAACTGCAAATCAAAACAGCAACGAGGTATCATCTGACACCAGTCAGGATGGCCATCATGTAAACGTCTCCCTACAGTAAATTCCGGAGAGGGCATGGAGAAAGCAAACCCTCCTCCACTGCTGGGGGGAATGCAACTGGTACAGCCACTGGGGAGTACAGTTGGGAGGCTCCTTCAATAACAAAACATAGAGCTACCATCTGATCCCCCAATCCCACTTCTGGGCAAACACCCAGAGAAAACCATAGTTCGAAAACCTACCCGCACCCCAACGTGCATGGCAGCACTATATACGACAACCCAGACACCAAAGCAAGCAAAATGTCCACCGACAGATGACTGGATACAGAAGATGCGGTACATATCTACGATGGAATACTACTCAGCCTTAAAAAAGAAGGAAATACTGCCATGTGCAGCAACACAGAAGGACCTCGAGATGCTCTACGTGAAGTAAATCAGATGGACGTCGATAAATATCATGGGCTATGACTTACATATGGAATCTCAAAATTGATACAAATCAACTGATTCACAAAACAGCGACAGACTCAGAGACTTAGAAAACAAACTTATGCTTAGCAGACGGGAAAGATGGGGGAGAGGGATACATTAGGAGGTTGGCAGTAACATGTATACATGAACAAATACAATACATACTCCACAAGGACCTACTCTACAACACAGGGGACTCTGTTCAACACTTTGTCACAGCCTATATAAGAAAAGGATCCTAAAAAGCAGAGACATATGCATATGTACGACTAAATCACAACGCTGTACACCTGCAAGGGGCACAACATGGTCCCTCAAGTCGCTTGAAAATGGAAGAAAAATGCAGTTAAAGAAAAAGAAGGAGAGAAAATAAAGGACGTGTACTCGATTTTCCACAGGCTCGGGGACCTGGGCTGCTGTCACGTCCCTGGAGGCTCAGCGGGCTGGCTCTCCAGGCTGCCTGTCGTGGGGCTGAGGGGACTGGGGAGGATGTGCCAGCAAATGAGCCCCCCCGGGGACCTGCAGTGTCTGGTCCACTCGAAATGGGACCACAATCTCCAGATCCAGGCAGGCCCTCCTATAGCTCAACCAAGCCTAGTGCACCCAAAGGAGGGTGGATCCTCTGGGCTGCAAGAGCTTTGAAACGTCACCTGGTCTCCACATCTCCTGGCGTTGGGGTTCCCACCTCCAGCCTCCTGCCTTTGTGTTGTACCAACTAGAGGACCCTCAGCACCGTCCCTCAGTGTGGCACTTTGACAAGGGTTGCGACGCGTCGGGGGGTGAGGGGAACAGGCAGAAAGGAAGGAGACAAAAGCCCTTGAGTGTTGGTTCTCGCACGTGCCCCTCCAAGGTACAACCCAGGAACACCACTTTCTTTCGCTAAGGCTCTGGTTGCCAGAGGGACCAGAGATGGGCACGAAGAAGCCCGCCGCCTTGTGGATGATTCCTGTAACAACAACTTGGCAACAGGTGCTTCTGGGCACTAGGATTCACAAAGGGCTGCAGGGCTTTAAAAACATAACACCTGCGCTCAAGAAATGTCCTAGGATAGGTAATTGAAAAGAATTCAAAGCAGGCCGGATTTGTCAGAAGACAATTTCAAGAGGTACACTGCACTCACACTGTTGCAAAAGAAGGAGAAAACAAAACCAAAAAAACATGAAAAGATGCTGAAGATCAACAATTACTTCAGAACTGCAAATCAAAACAGCAACGAGGTATCATCTGACAGCAGTCAGGATGGCCATCATGTAAACGTCTCCCTACAGTAAATTCCGGAGAGGGCATGGAGAAAGCAAACCCTCCTCCACTGCTGGGGGGAATGCAACTGGTACAGCCACTGGGGAGTACAGTTGGGAGGCTCCTTCAATAACAAAACATAGAGCTACCATCTGATCCCCCAATCCCACTTCTGGCCAAACACCCAGAGAAAACCATAGTTCGAAAACCTACCCGCACCCCAACGTGCATGGCAGCACTATGTACGACAACCCAGACACCAAAGCAAGCAAAATGTCCACCGACAGATGACTGGATACAGAAGATGCGGTACATATCTACGATGGAATACTACTCAGCCTTAAAAAAGAAGGAAATACTGCCATGTGCAGCAACACAGAAGGACCTCGAGATGCTCTACGTGAAGTAAATCAGATGGACGTCGATAAATATCATGGGCTATGACTTACATATGGAATCTCAAAATTGATACAAATCAACTGATTCACAAAACAGCGACAGACTCAGAGACTTAGAAAACAAACTTATGCTTAGCAAACGGGAAAGATGGGGGAGAGGGATACATTAGGAGGTTGGCAGTAACATGTATACATGAACAAATACAATACATACTCCACAAGGACCTACTCTACAACACAGGGGACTCTGTTCAACACTTTGTCACAGCCTATATAAGAAAAGCATCCTAAAAAGCAGAGACATATGCATATGTACGACTAAATCACAACGCTGTACACCTGCAAGGGGCACAACATCGTCCCTCAAGTTCCTTGAAAATGGAAGAAAAATGCAGTTAAAGAAAAAGAAGGAGAGAAAATAAAGGACGTGTACTCGATTTTCCACAGGCTCGGGGACCTGGGCTGCTGTCACGTCCCTGGAGGCTCAGCGGGCTGGCTCTCCAGGCTGCCTGTCGTGGGGCTGAGGGGACTGGGGAGGATGTGCCAGCAAATGAGCCCCCCCCCGGGGACCTGCAGTGTCTGGTCCACTCGAAAAGGGACCACAATCTCCAGATCCAGGCAGGCCCTCCTATAGCTCAACCAAGCCTAGTGCACCCAAAGGAGGGTGGATCCTCTGGGCTGCAAGAGCTTTGAAACGTCACCTGGTCTCCACATCTCCTGGCGTTGGGGTTCTCACCTCCAGCCTCCTGCCTTTGTGTTGTATCAACTAGAGGACCCTCAGCACCGTCCCTCAGTGTGGCACTTTGACAAGGGTTGCGACGCGTCGGGGGGTGAGGGGAACAGGCAGAAAGGAAGGAGACAAAAGCCCTTGAGTGTTGGTTCTGGCACGTGCCCCTCCAAGGTACAACCCAGGAACACCACTTTCTTTCGCTAAGGCTCTGGTTGCCAGAGGGACCCGAGATGGGCACGAAGAAGCCCGCCGCCTTGTGGATGCTTCCTGTAACAACAACTTGGCAACAGGTGCTTCTGGGCACTAGGATTCACAAAGGGCTGCAGGGCTTTAAAAACGTAACACCTGCGCTCAAGAAATGTCCTAGGATAGGTAACTGAAAAGAATTCAAAACAGGCCGGATTTGTCAGAAGACAATTTCAAGAGGTACACTGCACTCACACTGTTGCAAAAGAAGGAGAAAACAAAACCAAAAAAACATGAAAAGATGCTGAAGATCACCAATTACTTCAGAACTGCAAATCAAAACAGCAACGAGGTATCATCTGACACCAGTCAGGATGGCCATCAGGTAAACGTCTCCCTACAGTAAATTCCGGAGAGGGCATGGAGAAAGCAAACCCTCCTCCACTGCTGGGGGGAATGCAACTGGTACAGCCACTGGGGAGTACAGTTGGGAGGCTCCTTCAATAACAAAACATAGAGCTACCATCTGATCCCCCAATCCCACTTCTGGGCAAACACCCAGAGAAAACCATAGTTCGAAAACCTACCCGCACCCCAACGTGCATGGCAGCACTATATACGACAACCCAGACACCAAAGCAAGCAAAAGGTCCACCGACAGATTACTGGATACAGAAGATGCGGTACATATCTACGATGGAATACTACTCAGCCTTAAAAAAGAAGGAAATACTGCCATGTGCAGCAACACAGAAGGACCTCGAGATGCTCTACGTGAAGTAAATCAGATGGACGTCGATAAATATCATGGGCTATGACTTACATATGGAATCTCAAAATTGATACAAATCAACTGATTCACAAAACAGCGACAGACTCAGAGACTTAGAAAACAAACTTATGCTTAGCAGACGGGAAAGATGGGGGAGAGGGATACATTAGGAGGTTGGCAGTAACATGTATACATGAACAAATACAATACATACTCCACAAGGACGTACTCTACAACACAGGGGACTCTGTTCAACACTTTGTCACAGCCTATATAAGAAAAGGATCCTAAAAAGCAGAGACATATGCATATGTACGACTAAATCACAACGCTGTACACCTGCAAGGGGCACAACATGGTCCCTCAAGTCGCTTGAAAATGGAAGAAAAATGCAGTTAAAGAAAAAGAAGGAGAGAAAATAAAGGACGTGTACTCGATTTTCCACAGGCTCGGGGACCTGGGCTGCTGTCACGTCCCTGGAGGCTCAGCGGGCTGGCTCTCCAGGCTGCCTGTCGTGGGGCTGAGGGGACTGGGGAGGATGTGCCAGCAAATGAGCCCCCCCGGGGACCTGCAGTGTCTGGTCCACTCGAAATGGGACCACAATCTCCAGATCCAGGCAGGCCCTCCTATAGCTCAACCAAGCCTAGTGCACCCAAAGGAGGGTGGATCCTCTGGGCTGCAAGAGCTTTGAAACGTCACCTGGTCTCCACATCTCCTGGCGTTGGGGTTCCCACCTCCAGCCTCCTGCCTTTGTGTTGTACCAACTAGAGGACCCTCAGCACCGTCCCTCAGTGTGGCACTTTGACAAGGGTTGCGACGCGTCGGGGGGTGAGGGGAACAGGCAGAAAGGAAGGAGACAAAAGCCCTTGAGTGTTGGTTCTCGCACGTGCCCCTCCAAGGTACAACCCAGGAACACCACTTTCTTTCGCTAAGGCTCTGGTTGCCAGAGGGACCCGAGATGGGCACGAAGAAGCCCGCCGCCTTGTGGATGATTCCTGTAACAACAACTTGGCAACAGGTGCTTCTGGGCACTAGGATTCACAAAGGGCTGCAGGGCTTTAAAAACATAACACCTGCGCTCAAGAAATGTCCTAGGATAGGTAATTGAAAAGAATTCAAAGCAGGCCGGATTTGTCAGAAGACAATTTCAAGAGGTACACTGCACTCACACTGTTGCAAAAGAAGGAGAAAACAAAACCAAAAAAACATGAAAAGATGCTGAAGATCAACAATTACTTCAGAACTGCAAATCAAAACAGCAACGAGGTATCATCTGACACCAGTCAGGATGGCCATCAGGTAAACGTCTCCCTACAGTAAATTCCGGAGAGGGCATGGAGAAAGCAAACCCTCCTCCACTGCTGGGGGGAATGCAACTGGTACAGCCACTGGGGAGTACAGTTGGGAGGCTCCTTCAATAACAAAACATAGAGCTACCATCTGATCCCCCAATCCCACTTCTGGTCAAACACCCAGAGAAAACCATAGTTCGAAAACCTACCCGCACCCCAACGTGCATGGCAGCACTATGTACGACAACCCAGACACCAAAGCAAGCAAAATGTCCACCGACAGATGACTGGATACAGAAGATGCGGTACATATCTACGATGGAATACTACTCAGCCTTAAAAAAGAAGGAAATACTGCCATGTGCAGCAACACAGAAGGACCTCGAGATGCTCTACGTGAAGTAAATCAGATGGACGTCGATAAATATCATGGGCTATGACTTACATATGGAATCTCAAAATTGATACAAATCAACTGATTCACAAAACAGCGACAGACTCAGAGACTTAGAAAACAAACTTATGCTTAGCAGACGGGAAAGATGGGGGAGAGGGATACATTAGGAGGTTGGCAGTAACATGTATACATGAACAAATACAATACATACTCCACAAGGACCTACTCTACAACACAGGGGACTCTGTTCAACACTTTGTCACAGCCTATATAAGAAAAGGATCCTAAAAAGCAGAGACATATGCATATGTACGACTAAATCACAACGCTGTACACCTGCAAGGGGCACAACATGGTCCCTCAAGTCGCTTGAAAATGAAAGAACAATGCAGTTAAAGAAAAATAAGGAGAGAAAATAAAGGACGTGTACTCGATTTTCCACAGGCTCGGGGACCTGGGCTGCTGTCACGTCCCTGGAGGCTCAGCGGGCTGGCTCTCCAGGCTGCCTGTCGTGGGGCTGAGGGGACTGGGGAGGATGTGCCAGCAAATGAGCCCCCCCGGGGACCTGCAGTGTCTGGTCCACTCGAAATGGGACCACAATCTCCAGATCCAGGCAGGCCCTCCTATAGCTCAACCAAGCCTAGTGCACCCAAAGGAGGGTGGATCCTCTGGGCTGCAAAAGCTTTGAAACGTCACCTGGTCTCCACATCTCCTGGCGTTGGGGTTCCCACCTCCAGCCTCCTGCCTTTGTGTTGTACCAACTAGAGGACCTCAGCACCGTCCCTCAGTGTGGCACTTTGACAAGGGTTGCGACGCGTCGGGGGGTGAGGGGAACAGGCAGAAAGGAAGGAGACAAAAGCCCTTGAGTGTTGGTTCTCGCACGTGCCCCTCCAAGGTACAACCCAGGAACACCACTTTCTTTCGCTAACGCTCTGGTTGCCAGAGGGACCAGAGAAGGGCACGAAGAAGCCCGCCGCCTTGTGGATGATTCCTGTAACAACAACGTGGCAACAGGTGCTTCTGGGCACTAGGATTCACAAAGGGCTGCAGGGCTTTAAAAACATAACACCTGCGCTCAAGAAATGTCCTAGGATAGGTAACTGAAAAGAATTCAAAACAGGCCGGATTTGTCAGAAGACAATTTCAAGAGGTACACTGCACTCACACTGTTGCAAAAGAAGGAGAAAACAAAACCAAAAAAACATGAAAAGATGCTGAAGATCAACAATTACTTCAGAACTGCAAATCAAAACAGCAACGAGGTATCATCTGACACCAGTCAGGATGGCCATCAGGTAAACGTCTCCCTACAGTAAATTCCGGAGAGGGCATGGAGAAAGCAAACCCTCCTCCACTGCTGGGGGGAATGCAACTGGTACAGCCACTGGGGAGTACAGTTGGGAGGCTCCTTCAATAACAAAACATAGAGCTACCATCTGATCCCCCAATCCCACTTCTGGGCAAACACCCAGAGAAAACCATAGTTCGAAAACCTACCCGCACCCCAACGTGCATGGCAGCACTATATACGACAACCCAGACACCAAAGCAAGCAAAATGTCCACCGACAGATTACTGGATACAGAAGATGCGGTACATATCTACAATGGAATACTACTCAGTCTTAAAAAAGAAGGAAATACTGCCATGTGCAGCAACACAGAAGGACCTCGAGATGCTCTACGTGAAGTAAATCAGATGGACGTCGATAAATATCATGGGCTATGACTTACATATGGAATCTCAAAATTGATACAAATCAACTGATTCACAAAACAGCGACAGACTCAGAGACTTAGGAAACAAACTTATGCTTAGCAGACGGGAAAGATGGGGGAGAGGGATACATTAGGAGGTTGGCAGTAACATGTATACATGAACAAATACAATACATACTCCACAAGGACCTACTCTACAACACAGGGGACTCTGTTCAACACTTTGTCACAGCCTATATAAGAAAAGCATCCTAAAAAGCAGAGACATATGCATATGTACGACTAAATCACAACGCTGTACACCTGCAAGGGGCACAACATCGTCCCTCAAGTTCCTTGAAAATGGAAGAAAAATGCAGTTAAAGAAAAAGAAGGAGAGAAAATAAAGGACGTGTACTCGATTTTCCACAGGCTCGGGGACCTGGGCTGCTGTCACGTCCCTGGAGGCTCAGCGGGCTGGCTCTCCAGGCTGCCTGTCGTGGGGCTGAGGGGACTGGGGAGGATGTGCCAGCAAATGAGCCCCCCCCGGGGACCTGCAGTGTCTGGTCCACTCGAAAAGGGACCACAATCTCCAGATCCAGGCAGGCCCTCCTATAGCTCAACCAAGCCTAGTGCACCCAAAGGAGGGTGGATCCTCTGGGCTGCAAGAGCTTTGAAACGTCACCTGGTCTCCACATCTCCTGGCGTTGGGGTTCTCACCTCCAGCCTCCTGCCTTTGTGTTGTATCAACTAGAGGACCCTCAGCACCGTCCCTCAGTGTGGCACTTTGACAAGGGTTGCGACGCGTCGGGGGGTGAGGGGAACAGGCAGAAAGGAAGGAGACAAAAGCCCTTGAGTGTTGGTTCTCGCACGTGCCCCTCCAAGGTACAACCCAGGAACACCACTTTCTTTCGCTAAGGCTCTGGTTGCCAGAGGGACCCGAGATGGGCACGAAGAAGCCCGCCGCCTTGTGGATGCTTCCTGTAACAACAACTTGGCAACAGGTGCTTCTGGGCACTAGGATTCACAAAGGGCTGCAGGGCTTTAAAAACATAACACCTGCGCTCAAGAAATGTCCTAGGATAGGTAACTGAAAAGAATTCAAAACAGGCCGGATTTGTCAGAAGACAATTTCAAGAGGTACACTGCACTCACACTGTTGCAAAAGAAGGAGAAAACAAAACCAAAAAAACATGAAAAGATGCTGAAGATCACCAATTACTTCAGAACTGCAAATCAAAACAGCAACGAGGTATCATCTGACACCAGTCAGGATGGCCATCAGGTAAACGTCTCCCTACAGTAAATTCCGGAGAGGGCATGGAGAAAGCAAACCCTCCTCCACTGCTGGGGGGAATGCAACTGGTACAGCCACTGGGGAGTACAGTTGGGAGGCTCCTTCAATAACAAAACATAGAGCTACCATCTGATCCCCCAATCCCACTTCTGGGCAAACACCCAGAGAAAACCATAGTTCGAAAACCTACCCGCACCCCAACGTGCATGGCAGCACTATGTACGACAACCCAGACACCAAAGCAAGCAAAATGTCCACCGACAGATGACTGGATACAGAAGATGCGGTACATATCTACGATGGAATACTACTCAGCCTTAAAAAAGAAGGAAATACTGCCATGTGCAGCAACACAGGAGGACCTCGAGATGCTCTACGTGAAGTAAATCAGATGGACGTCGATAAATATCATGGGCTATGACTTACATATGGAATCTCAAAATTGATACAAATCAACTGATTCACAAAACAGCGACAGTCTCAGAGACTTAGAAAACAAACTTATGCTTAGCAAACGGGAAAGATGGGGGAGAGGGATACATTAGGAGGTTGGCAGTAACATGTATACATGAACAAATACAATACCTACTCCACAAGGACCTACTCTACAACACAGGGGACTCTGTTCAACACTTTGTCACAGCCTATATAAGAAAAGGATCCTAAAAAGCAGAGACATATGCATATGTACGACTAAATCACAACGCTGTACACCTGCAAGGGGCACAACATCGTCCCTCAAGTTCCTTGAAAATGGAAGAAAAATGCAGTTAAAGAAAAAGAAGGAGAGAAAATAAAGGACGTGTACTCGATTTTCGACAGGCTCGGGGACCTGGGCTGCTGTCACGTCCCTGGAGGCTCAGCGGGCTGGCTCTCCAGGCTGCCTGTCGTGGGGCTGAGGGGACTGGGGAGGATGTGCCAGCAAATGAGCCCCCCCGGGGACCTGCAGTGTCTGGTCCACTCGAAATGGGACCACAATCTCCAGATCCAGGCAGGCCCTCCTATAGCTCAACCAAGCCTAGTGCACCCAAAGGAGGGTGGATCCTCTGGGCTGCAAGAGCTTTGAAACGTCACCTGGTCTCCACATCTCCTGGCGTTGGGGTTCTCACCTCCAGCCTCCTGCCTTTGTGTTGTATCAACTAGAGGACCCTCAGCACCGTCCCTCAGTGTGGCACTTTGACAAGGGTTGCGACGCGTCGGGGGGTGAGGGGAACAGGCAGAAAGGAAGGAGACAAAAGCCCTTGAGTGTTGGTTCTGGCACGTGCCCCTCCAAGGTACAACCCAGGAACACCACTTTCTTTCGCTAAGGCTCTGGTTGCCAGAGGGACCCGAGATGGGCACGAAGAAGCCCGCCGCCTTGTGGATGATTCCTGTAACAACAACTTGGCAACAGGTGCTTCTGGGCACTAGGATTCACGAAGGGCTGCAGGGCTTTAAAAACATAACACCTGCGCTCAAGAAATGTCCTAGGATAGGTAATTGAAAAGAATTCAAAGCAGGCCGGATTTGTCAGAAGACAATTTCAAGAGGTACACTGCACTCACACTGTTGCAAAAGAAGGAGAAAACAAAACCAAAAAAACATGAAAAGATGCTGAAGATCACCAATTACTTCAGAACTGCAAATCCAAACAGCAACGAGGTATCATCTGACACCAGTCAGGATGGCCATCAGGTAAACGTCTCCCTACAGTAAATTCCGGAGAGGGCATGGAGAAAGCAAACCCTCCTCCACTGCTGGGGGGAATGCAACTGGTACAGCCACTGGGGAGTACAGTTGGGAGGCTCCTTCAATAACAAAACATAGAGCTACCATCTGATCCCGCAATCCCACTTCTGGGCAAACACCCAGAGAAAACCATAGTTCGAAAACCTACCCGCACCCCAACGTGCATGGCAGCACTATATACGACAACCCAGACACCAAAGCAAGCAAAATGTCCACCGACAGATGACTGGATACAGAAGATGCGGTACATATCTACGATGGAATACTACTCAGCCTTAAAAAAGAAGGAAATACTGCCATGTGCAGCAACACAGAAGGACCTCGAGATGCTCTACGTGAAGTAAATCAGATGGACGTCGATAAATATCATGGGCTATGACTTACATATGGAATCTCAAAATTGATACAAATCAACTGATTCACAAAACAGCGACAGACTCAGAGACTTAGAAAACAAACTTATGCTTAGCAGACGGGAAAGATGGGGGAGAGGGATACATTAGGAGGTTGGCAGTAACATGTATACATGAACAAATACAATACATACTCCACAAGGACCTACTCTACAACACAGGGGACTCTGTTCAACACTTTGTCACAGCCTATATAAGAAAAGGATCCTAAAAAGCAGAGACATATGCATATGTACGACTAAATCACAACGCTGTACACCTGCAAGGGGCACAACATGGTCCCTCAAGTCGCTTGAAAATGAAAGAACAATGCTGTTAAAGAAAAATAAGGAGAGAAAATAAAGGACGTGTACTCGATTTTCCACAGGCTCGGGGACCTGGGCTGCTGTCACGTCCCTGGAGGCTCAGCGGGCTGGCTCTCCAGGCTGCCTGTCGTGGGGCTGAGGGGACTGGGGAGGATGTGCCAGCAAATGAGCCCCCCCGGGGACCTGCAGTGTCTGGTCCACTCGAAATGGGACCACAATCTCCAGATCCAGGCAGGCCCTCCTATAGCTCAACCAAGCCTAGTGCACCCAAAGGAGGGTGGATCCTCTGGGCTGCAAAAGCTTTGAAACGTCACCTGGTCTCCACATCTCCTGGCGTTGGGGTTCCCACCTCCAGCCTCCTGCCTTTGTGTTGTACCAACTAGAGGACCTCAGCACCGTCCCTCAGTGTGGCACTTTAACAAGGGTTGCGACGCGTCGGGGGGTGAGGGGAACAGGCAGAAAGGAAGGAGACAAAAGCCCTTGAGTGTTGGTTCTCGCACGTGCCCCTCCAAGGTACAACCCAGGAACACCACTTTCTTTCGCTAAGGCTCTGGTTGCCAGAGGGACCAGAGAAGGGCACGAAGAAGCCCGCCGCCTTGTGGATGATTCCTGTAACAACAACGTGGCAACAGGTGCTTCTGGGCACTAGGATTCACAAAGGGCTGCAGGGCTTTAAAAACATAACACCTGCGCTCAAGAAATGTCCTAGGATAGGTAACTGAAAAGAATTCAAAACAGGCCGGATTTGTCAGAAGACAATTTCAAGAGGTACACTGCACTCACACTGTTGCAAAAGAAGGAGAAAACAAAACCAAAAAAACATGAAAAGATGCTGAAGATCAACAATTACTTCAGAACTGCAAATCAAAACAGCAACGAGGTATCATCTGACACCAGTCAGGATGGCCATCATGTAAACGTCTCCCTACAGTAAATTCCGGAGAGGGCATGGAGAAAGCAAACCCTCCTCCACTGCTGGGGGGAATGCAACTGGTACAGCCACTGGGGAGTACAGTTGGGAGGCTCCTTCAATAACAAAACATAGAGCTACCATCTGATCCCCCAATCCCACTTCTGGCCAAACACCCAGAGAAAACCATAGTTCGAAAACCTACCCGCACCCCAACGTGCATGGCAGCACTATGTACGACAACCCAGACACCAAAGCAAGCAAAAGGTCCACCGACAGATGACTGGATACAGAAGATGCGGTACATATCTACGATGGAATACTACTCAGCCTTAAAAAAGAAGGAAATACTGCCATGTGCAGCAACACAGAAGGACCTCGAGATGCTCTACGTGAAGTAAATCAGATGGACGTCGATAAATATCATGGGCTATGACTTACATATGGAATCTCAAAATTGATACAAATCAACTGATTCACAAAACAGCGACAGACTCAGAGACTTAGAAAACAAACTTATGCTTAGCAAACGGGAAAGATGGGGGAGAGGGATACATTAGGAGGTTGGCAGTAACATGTATACATGAACAAATACAATACATACTCCACAAGGACCTACTCTACAACACAGGGGACTCTGTTCAACACTTTGTCACAGCCTATATAAGAAAAGCATCCTAAAAAGCAGAGACATATGCATATGTACGACTAAATCACAACGCTGTACACCTGCAAGGGGCACAACATCGTCCCTCAAGTTCCTTGAAAATGGAAGAAAAATGCAGTTAAAGAAAAAGAAGGAGAGAAAATAAAGGACGTGTACTCGATTTTCCACAGGCTCGGGGACCTGGGCTGCTGTCACGTCCCTGGAGGCTCAGCGGGCTGGCTCTCCAGGCTGCCTGTCGTGGGGCTGAGGGGACTGGGGAGGATGTGCCAGCAAATGAGCCCCCCCCCGGGGACCTGCAGTGTCTGGTCCACTCGAAAAGGGACCACAATCTCCAGATCCAGGCAGGCCCTCCTATAGCTCAACCAAGCCTAGTGCACCCAAAGGAGGGTGGATCCTCTGGGCTGCAAGAGCTTTGAAACGTCACCTGGTCTCCACATCTCCTGGCGTTGGGGTTCTCACCTCCAGCCTCCTGCCTTTGTGTTGTATCAACTAGAGGACCCTCAGCACCGTCCCTCAGTGTGGCACTTTGACAAGGGTTGCGACGCGTCGGGGGGTGAGGGGAACAGGCAGAAAGGAAGGAGACAAAAGCCCTTGAGTGTTGGTTCTCGCACGTGCCCCTCCAAGGTACAACCCAGGAACACCACTTTCTTTCGCTAAGGCTCTGGTTGCTAGAGGGACCAGAGAAGGGCACGAAGAAGCCCGACGCCTTGTGGATGATTCCTGTAACAACAACTTGGCAACAGGTGCTTCTGGGCACTAGGATTCACAAAGGGCTGCAGGGCTTTAAAAACATAACACCTGCGCTCAAGAAATGTCCTAGGATAGGTAATTGAAAAGAATTCAAAGCAGGCCGGATTTGTCAGAAGACAATTTCAAGAGGTACACTGCACTCACACTGTTGCAAAAGAAGGAGAAAACAAAACCAAAAAAACATGAAAAGATGCTGAAGATCAACAATTACTTCAGAACTGCAAATCAAAACAGCAACGAGGTATCATCTGACACCAGTCAGGATGGCCATCATGTAAACGTCTCCCTACAGTAAATTCCGGAGAGGGCATGGAGAAAGCAAACCCTCCTCCACTGCTGGGGGGAATGCAACTGGTACAGCCACTGGGGAGTACAGTTGGGAGGCTCCTTCAATAACAAAACATAGAGCTACCATCTGATCCCCCAATCCCACTTCTGGCCAAACACCCAGAGAAAACCATAGTTCGAAAACCTACCCGCACCCCAACGTGCATGGCAGCACTATGTACGACAACCCAGACACCAAAGCAAGCAAAATGTCCACCGACAGATGACTGGATACAGAAGATGCGGTACATATCTACGATGGAATACTACTCAGCCTTAAAAAAGAAGGAAATACTGCCATGTGCAGCAACACAGGAGGACCTCGAGATGCTCTACGTGAAGTAAATCAGATGGACGTCGATAAATATCATGGGCTATGACTTACATATGGAATCTCAAAATTGATACAAATCAACTGATTCACAAAACAGCAACAGTCTCAGAGACTTAGAAAACAAACTTATGCTTAGCAGACGGGAAAGATGGGGGAGAGGGATACATTAGGAGGTTGGCAGTAACATGTATACATGAACAAATACAATACATACTCCACAAGGACCTACTCTACAACACAGGGGACTCTGTTCAACACTTTGTCACAGCCTATATAAGAAAAGGATCCTAAAAAGCAGAGACATATGCATATGTACGACTAAATCACAACGCTGTACACCTGCAAGGGGCACAACATGGTCCCTCAAGTCGCTTGAAAATGGAAGAAAAATGCAGTTAAAGAAAAAGAAGGAGAGAAAATAAAGGACGTGTACTCGATTTTCCACAGGCTCGGGGACCTGGGCTGCTGTCACGTCCCTGGAGGCTCAGCGGGCTGGCTCTCCAGGCTGCCTGTCGTGGGGCTGAGGGGACTGGGGAGGATGTGCCAGCAAATGAGCCCCCCCGGGGACCTGCAGTGTCTGGTCCACTCGAAATGGGACCACAATCTCCAGATCCAGGCAGGCCCTCCTATAGCTCAACCAAGCCTAGTGCACCCAAAGGAGGGTGGATCCTCTGAAACGTCACCTGGTCTCCACATCTCCTGGCGTTGGGGTTCTCACCTCCAGCCTCCTGCCTTTGTGTTGTATCAACTAGAGGACCCTCAGCACCGTCCCTCAGTGTGGCACTTTGACAAGGGTTGCGACGCTTGGGGGCTGAGGGGAACAGGCAGAAAGGAAGTAGACAAAAGCCCTTGAGTGTTGGTTCTCGCACGTGCCCCTCCAAGGTACAACCCAGGAACACCACTTTCTTTCGCTAAGGCTCTGGTTGCCAGAGGGACCCGAGATGGGCACGAAGAAGCCCGCCGCCTTGTGGATGATTCCTGTAACAACAACTTGGCAACAGGTGCTTCTGGGCACTAGGATTCACAAAGGGCTGCAGGGCTTTAAAAACATAACACCTGCGCTCAAGAAATGTCCTAGGATAGGTAATTGAAAAGAATTCAAAGCAGGCCGGATTTGTCAGAAGACAATTTCAAGAGGTACACTGCACTCACACTGTTGCAAAAGAAGGAGAAAACAAAACCAAAAAAACATGAAAAGATGCTGAAGATCAACAATTACTTCAGAACTGCAAATCAAAACAGCAACGAGGTATCATCTGACACCAGTCAGGATGGCCATCAGGTAAACGTCTCCCTACAGTAAATTCCGGAGAGGGCATGGAGAAAGCAAACCCTCCTCCACTGCTGGGGGGAATGCAACTGGTACAGCCACTGGGGAGTACAGTTGGGAGGCTCCTTCAATAACAAAACATAGAGCTACCATCTGATCCCCCAATCCCACTTCTGGTCAAACACCCAGAGAAAACCATAGTTCGAAAACCTACCCGCACCCCAACGTGCATGGCAGCACTATGTACGACAACCCAGACACCAAAGCAAGCAAAATGTCCACCGACAGATGACTGGATACAGAAGATGCGGTACATATCTACGATGGAATACTACTCAGCCTTAAAAAAGAAGGAAATACTGCCATGTGCAGCAACACAGGAGGACCTCGAGATGCTCTACGTGAAGTAAATCAGATGGACGTCGATAAATATCATGGGCTATGACTTACATATGGAATCTCAAAATTGATACAAATCAACTGATTCACAAAACAGCGACAGACTCAGAGACTTAGAAAACAAACTTATGCTTAGCAGACGGGAAAGATGGGGGAGAGGGATACATTAGGAGGTTGGCAGTAACATGTATACATGAACAAATACAATACATACTCCACAAGGACGTACTCTACAACACAGGGGACTCTGTTCAACACTTTGTCACAGCCTATATAAGAAAAGGATCCTAAAAAGCAGAGACATATGCATATGTACGACTAAATCACAACGCTGTACACCTGCAAGGGGCACAACATGGTCCCTCAAGTCGCTTGAAAATGGAAGAAAAATGCAGTTAAAGAAAAAGAAGGAGAGAAAATAAAGGACGTGTACTCGATTTTCCACAGGCTCGGGGACCTGGGCTGCTGTCACGTCCCTGGAGGCTCAGCGGGCTGGCTCTCCAGGCTGCCTGTCGTGGGGCTGAGGGGACTGGGGAGGATGTGCCAGCAAATGAGCCCCCCCGGGGACCTGCAGTGTCTGGTCCACTCGAAATGGGACCACAATCTCCAGATCCAGGCAGGCCCTCCTATAGCTCAACCAACCCTAGTGCACCCAAAGGAGGGTGGATCCTCTGGGCTGCAAGAGCTTTGAAACGTCACCTGGTCTCCACATCTCCTGGCGTTGGGGTTCCCACCTCCAGCCTCCTGCCTTTGTGTTGTACCAACTAGAGGACCCTCAGCACCGTCCCTCAGTGTGGCACTTTGACAAGGGTTGCGACGCGTCGGGGGGTGAGGGGAACAGGCAGAAAGGAAGGAGACAAAAGCCCTTGAGTGTTGGTTCTCGCACGTGCCCCTCCAAGTTACAACCCAGGAACACCACTTTCTTTCGCTAAGGCTCTGGTTGCCAGAGGGACCAGAGATGGGCACGAAGAAGCCCGCCGCCTTGTGGATGATTCCTGTAACAACAACTTGGCAACAGGTGCTTCTGGGCACTAGGATTCACAAAGGGCTGCAGGGCTTTAAAAACATAACACCTGCGCTCAAGAAATGTCCTAGGATAGGTAATTGAAAAGAATTCAAAGCAGGCCGGATTTGTCAGAAGACAATTTCAAGAGGTACACTGCACTCACACTGTTGCAAAAGAAGGAGAAAACAAAACCAAAAAAACATGAAAAGATGCTGAAGATCAACAATTACTTCAGAACTGCAAATCAAAACAGCAACGAGGTATCATCTGACACCAGTCAGGATGGCCATCATGTAAACGTCTCCCTACAGTAAATTCCGGAGAGGGCATGGAGAAAGCAAACCCTCCTCCACTGCTGGGGGGAATGCAACTGGTACAGCCACTGGGGAGTACAGTTGGGAGGCTCCTTCAATAACAAAACATAGAGCTACCATCTGATCCCCCAATCCCACTTCTGGCCAAACACCCAGAGAAAACCATAGTTCGAAAACCTACCCGCACCCCAACGTGCATGGCAGCACTATGTACGACAACCCAGACACCAAAGCAAGCAAAAGGTCCACCGACAGATGACTGGATACAGAAGATGCGGTACATATCTACGATGGAATACTACTCAGCCTTAAAAAAGAAGGAAATACTGCCATGTGCAGCAACACAGAAGGACCTCGAGATGCTCTACGTGAAGTAAATCAGATGGACGTCGATAAATATCATGGGCTATGACTTACATATGGAATCTCAAAATTGATACAAATCAACTGATTCACAAAACAGCGACAGACTCAGAGACTTAGAAAACAAACTTATGCTTAGCAAACGGGAAAGATGGGGGAGAGGGATACATTAGGAGGTTGGCAGTAACATGTATACATGAACAAATACAATACATACTCCACAAGGACCTACTCTACAACACAGGGGACTCTGTTCAACACTTTGTCACAGCCTATATAAGAAAAGCATCCTAAAAAGCAGAGACATATGCATATGTACGACTAAATCACAACGCTGTACACCTGCAAGGGGCACAACATCGTCCCTCAAGTTCCTTGAAAATGGAAGAAAAATGCAGTTAAAGAAAAAGAAGGAGAGAAAATAAAGGACGTGTACTCGATTTTCCACAGGCTCGGGGACCTGGGCTGCTGTCACGTCCCTGGAGGCTCAGCGGGCTGGCTCTCCAGGCTGCCTGTCGTGGGGCTGAGGGGACTGGGGAGGATGTGCCAGCAAATGAGCCCCCCCCGGGGACCTGCAGTGTCTGGTCCACTCGAAAAGGGACCACAATCTCCAGATCCAGGCAGGCCCTCCTATAGCTCAACCAAGCCTAGTGCACCCAAAGGAGGGTGGATCCTCTGGGCTGCAAGAGCTTTGAAACGTCACCTGGTCTCCACATCTCCTGGCGTTGGGGTTCTCACCTCCAGCCTCCTGCCTTTGTGTTGTATCAACTAGAGGACCCTCAGCACCGTCCCTCAGTGTGGCACTTTGACAAGGGTTGCGACGCGTCGGGGGGTGAGGGGAACAGGCAGAAAGGAAGGAGACAAAAGCCCTTGAGTGTTGGTTCTCGCACGTGCCCCTCCAAGGTACAACCCAGGAACACCACTTTCTTTCGCTAAGGCTCTGGTTGCTAGAGGGACCAGAGAAGGGCACGAAGAAGCCCGCCGCCTTGTGGATGATTCCTGTAACAACAACTTGGCAACAGGTGCTTCTGGGCACTAGGATTCACAAAGGGCTGCAGGGCTTCAAAAACATAACACCTGCGCTCAAGAAATGTCCTAGGATAGGTAATTGAAAAGAATTCAAAGCAGGCCGGATTTGTCAGAAGACAATTTCAAGAGGTACACTGCACTCACACTGTTGCAAAAGAAGGAGAAAACAAAACCAAAAAAACATGAAAAGATGCTGAAGATCAACAATTACTTCAGAACTGCAAATCAAAACAGCAACGAGGTATCATCTGACACCAGTCAGGATGGCCATCATGTAAACGTCTCCCTACAGTAAATTCCGGAGAGGGCATGGAGAAAGCAAACCCTCCTCCACTGCTGGGGGGAATGCAACTGGTACAGCCACTGGGGAGTACAGTTGGGAGGCTCCTTCAATAACAAAACATAGAGCTACCATCTGATCCCCCAATCCCACTTCTGGCCAAACACCCAGAGAAAACCATAGTTCGAAAACCTACCCGCACCCCAACGTGCATGGCAGCACTATATACGACAACCCAGACACCAAAGCAAGCAAAATGTCCACCGACAGATGACTGGATACAGAAGATGCGGTACATATCTACGATGGAATACTACTCAGCCTTAAAAAAGAAGGAAATACTGCCATGTGCAGCAACACAGGAGGACCTCGAGATGCTCTACGTGAAGTAAATCAGATGGACGTCGATAAATATCATGGGCTATGACTTACATATGGAATCTCAAAATTGATACAAATCAACTGATTCACAAAACAGTAACAGTCTCAGAGACTTAGAAAACAAACTTATGCTTAGCAAACGGGAAAGATGGGGGAGAGGGATACATTAGGAGGTTGGCAGTAACATGTATACATGAACAAATACAATACCTACTCCACAAGGACCTACTCTACAACACAGGGGACTCTGTTCAACACTTTGTCACAGCCTATATAAGAAAAGGATCCTAAAAAGCAGAGACATATGCATATGTACGACTAAATCACAACGCTGTACACCTGCAAGGGGCACAACATGGTCCCTCAAGTCGCTTGAAAATGGAAGAAAAATGCAGTTAAAGAAAAAGAAGGAGAGAAAATAAAGGACGTGTACTCGATTTTCCACAGGCTCGGGGACCTGGGCTGCTGTCACGTCCCTGGAGGCTCAGCGGGCTGGCTCTCCAGGCTGCCTGTCGTGGGGCTGAGGGGACTGGGGAGGATGTGCCAGCAAATGAGCCCCCCCGGGGACCTGCAGTGTCTGGTCCACTCGAAATGGGACCACAATCTCCAGATCCAGGCAGGCCCTCCTATAGCTCAACCAAGCCTAGTGCACCCAAAGGAGGGTGGATCCTCTGGGCTGCAAGAGCTTTGAAACGTCACCTGGTCTCCACATCTCCTGGCGTTGGGGTTCTCACCTCCAGCCTCCTGCCTTTGTGTTGTATCAACTAGAGGACCCTCAGCACCGTCCCTCAGTGTGGCACTTTGACAAGGGTTGCGACGCGTCGGGGGGTGAGGGGAACAGGCAGAAAGGAAGGAGACAAAAGCCCTTGAGTGTTGGTTCTGGCACGTGCCCCTCCAAGGTACAACCCAGGAACACCACTTTCTTTCGCTAAGGCTCTGGTTGCCAGAGGGACCCGAGATGGGCACGAAGAAGCCCGCCGCCTTGTGGATGATTCCTGTAACAACAACTTGGCAACAGGTGCTTCTGGGCACTAGGATTCACAAAGGGCTGCAGGGCTTTAAAAACATAACACCTGCGCTCAAGAAATGTCCTAGGATAGGTAACTGAAAAGAATTCAAAACAGGCCGGATTTGTCAGAAGACAATTTCAAGAGGTACACTGCACTCACACTGTTGCAAAAGAAGGAGAAAACAAAACCAAAAAAACATGAAAAGATGCTGAAGATCAACAATTACTTCAGAACTGCAAATCAAAACAGCAACGAGGTATCATCTGACACCAGTCAGGATGGCCATCAGGTAAACGTCTCCCTACAGTAAATTCCGGAGAGGGCATGGAGAAAGCAAACCCTCCTCCACTGCTGGGGGGAATGCAACTGGTACAGCCACTGGGGAGTACAGTTGGGAGGCTCCTTCAATAACAAAACATAGAGCTACCATCTGATCCCCCAATCCCACTTCTGGGCAAACACCCAGAGAAAACCATAGTTCGAAAACCTACCCGCACCCCAACGTGCATGGCAGCACTATATACGACAACCCAGACACCAAAGCAAGCAAAATGTCCACCGACAGATTACTGGATACAGAAGATGCGGTACATATCTACGATGGAATACTACTCAGCCTTAAAAAAGAAGGAAATACTGCCATGTGCAGCAACACAGAAGGACCTCGAGATGCTCTACGTGAAGTAAATCAGATGGACGTCGATAAATATCATGGGCTATGACTTACATATGGAATCTCAAAATTGATACAAATCAACTGATTCACAAAACAGCGACAGACTCAGAGACTTAGAAAACAAACTTATGCTTAGCAGACGGGAAAGATGGGGGAGAGGGATACATTAGGAGGTTGGCAGTAACATGTATACATGAACAAATACAATACATACTCCACAAGGACCTACTCTACAACACAGGGGACTCTGTTCAACACTTTGTCACAGCCTATATAAGAAAAGGATCCTAAAAAGCAGAGACATATGCATATGTACGACTAAATCACAACGCTGTACACCTGCAAGGGGCACAACATGGTCCCTCAAGTCGCTTGAAAATGGAAGAAAAATGCAGTTAAAGAAAAAGAAGGAGAGAAAATAAAGGACGTGTACTCGATTTTCCACAGGCTCGGGGACCTGGGCTGCTGTCACGTCCCTGGAGGCTCAGCGGGCTGGCTCTCCAGGCTGCCTGTCGTGGGGCTGAGGGGACTGGGGAGGATGTGCCAGCAAATGAGCCCCCCCGGGGACCTGCAGTGTCTGGTCCACTCGAAATGGGACCACAATCTCCAGATCCAGGCAGGCCCTCCTATAGCTCAACCAAGCCTAGTGCACCCAAAGGAGGGTGGATCCTCTGGGCTGCAAAAACTTTGAAACGTCACCTGGTCTCCACATCTCCTGGCGTTGGGGTTCCCACCTCCAGCCTCCTGCCTTTGTGTTGTACCAACTAGAGGACCTCAGCACCGTCCCTCAGTGTGGCACTTTGACAAGGGTTGCGACGCGTCGGGGGGTGAGGGGAACAGGCAGAAAGGAAGGAGACAAAAGCCCTTGAGTGTTGGTTCTCGCACGTGCCCCTCCAAGGTACAACCCAGGAACACCACTTTCTTTCGCTAAGGCTCTGGTTGCCAGAGGGACCAGAGATGGGCACGAAGAAGCCCGCCGCCTTGTGGATGATTCCTGTAACAACAACTTGGCAACAGGTGCTTCTGGGCACTAGGTTTCACGAAGGGCTGCAGGGCTTTAAAAACATAACACCTGCGCTCAAGAAATGTCCTAGGATAGGTAATTGAAAAGAATTCAAAGCAGGCCGGATTTGTCAGAAGACAATTTCAAGAGGTACACTGCACTCACACTGTTGCAAAAGAAGGAGAAAACAAAACCAAAAAAACATGAAAAGATGCTGAAGATCACCAATTACTTCAGAACTGCAAATCAAAACAGCAACGAGGTATCATCTGACACCAGTCAGGATGGCCATCAGGTAAACGTCTCCCTACAGTAAATTCCGGAGAGGGCATGGAGAAAGCAAACCCTCCTCCACTGCTGGGGGGAATGCAACTGGTACAGCCACTGGGGAGTACAGTTGGGAGGCTCCTTCAATAACAAAACATAGAGCTACCATCTGATCCCGCAATCCCACTTCTGGGCAAACACCCAGAGAAAACCATAGTTCGAAAACCTACCCGCACCCCAACGTGCATGGCAGCACTATGTACGACAACCCAGACACCAAAGCAAGCAAAATGTCCACCGACAGATGACTGGATACAGAAGATGAGGTACATATCTACGATGGAATACTACACAGCCTTAAAAAAGAAGGAAATACTGCCATGTGCAGCAACACAGAAGGACCTCGAGATGCTCTACGTGAAGTAAATCAGATGGACGTCGATAAATATCATGGGCTATGACTTACATATGGAATCTCAAAATTGATACAAATCAACTGATTCACAAAACAGCGACAGACTCAGAGACTTAGAAAACAAACTTATGCTTAGCAGACGGGAAAGATGGGGGAGAGGGATACATTAGGAGGTTGGCAGTAACATGTATACATGAACAAATACAATACATACTCCACAAGGACCTACTCTACAACACAGGGGACTCTGTTCAACACTTTGTCACAGCCTATATAAGAAAAGGATCCTAAAAAGCAGAGACATATGCATATGTACGACTAAATCACAACGCTGTACACCTGCAAGGGGCACAACATGGTCCCTCAAGTCGCTTGAAAATGAAAGAAAAATGCAGTTAAAGAAAAAGAAGGAGAGAAAATAAAGGACGTGTACTCGATTTTCCACAGGCTCGGGGACCTGGGCTGCTGTCACGTCCCTGGAGGCTCAGCGGGCTGGCTCTCCAGGCTGCCTGTCGTGGGGCTGAGGGGACTGGGGAGGATGTGCCAGCAAATGAGCCCCCCCGGGGACCTGCAGTGTCTGGTCCACTCGAAATGGGACCACAATCTCCAGATCCAGGCAGGCCCTCCTATAGCTCAACCAAGCCTAGTGCACCCAAAGGAGGGTGGATCCTCTGGGCTGCAAGAGCTTTGAAACGTCACCTGGTCTCCACATCTCCTGGTGTTGGGGTTCCCACCTCCAGCCTCCTGCCTTTGTGTTGTACCAACTAGAGGACCCTCAGCACCGTCCCTCAGTGTGGCACTTTGACAAGGGTTGCGACGCGTCGGGGGGTGAGGGGAACAGGCAGAAAGGAAGGAGACAAAAGCCCTTGAGTGTTGGTTCTGGCACGTGGCCCTCCAAGGTACAACCCAGGAACACCACTTTCTTTCGCTAAGGCTCTGGTTGCCAGAGGGACCAGAGATGGGCACGAAGAAGCCCGCCGCCTTGTGGATGATTCCTGTAACAACAACTTGGCAACAGGTGCTTCTGGGCACTAGGATTCACGAAGGGCTGCAGGGCTTTAAAAACATAACACCTGCGCTCAAGAAATGTCCTAGGATAGGTAATTGAAAAGAATTCAAAGCAGGCCGGATTTGTCAGAAGACAATTTCAAGAGGTACACTGCACTCACACTGTTGCAAAAGAAGGAGAAAACAAAACCAAAAAAACATGAAAAGATGCTGAAGATCACCAATTACTTCAGAACTGCAAATCAAAACAGCAACGAGGTATCATCTGACACCAGTCAGGATGGCCATCAGGTAAACGTCTCCCTACAGTAAATTCCGGAGAGGGCATGGAGAAAGCAAACCCTCCTCCACTGCTGGGGGGAATGCAACTGGTACAGCCACTGGGGAGTACAGTTGGGAGGCTCCTTCAATAACAAAACATAGAGCTACCATCTGATCCCCCAATCCCACTTCTGGTCAAACACCCAGAGAAAACCATAGTTCGAAAACCTACCCGCACCCCAACGTGCATGGCAGCACTATGTACGACAACCCAGACACCAAAGCAAGCAAAAGGTCCACCGACAGATGACTGGATACAGAAGATGCGGTACATATCTACGATGGAATACTACTCAGCCTTAAAAAAGAAGGAAATACTGCCATGTGCAGCAACACAGAAGGACCTCGAGATGCTCTACGTGAAGTAAATCAGATGGACGTCGATAAATATCATGGGCTATGACTTACATATGGAATCTCAAAATTGATACAAATCAACTGATTCACAAAACAGCGACAGACTCAGAGACTTAGAAAACAAACTTATGCTTAGCAAACGGGAAAGATGGGGGAGAGGGATACATTAGGAGGTTGGCAGTAACATGTATACATGAACAAATACAATACATACTCCACAAGGACCTACTCTACAACACAGGGGACTCTGTTCAACACTTTGTCACAGCCTATATAAGAAAAGGATCCTAAAAAGCAGAGTCATATGCATATGTACGACTAAATCACAACGCTGTACACCTGCAAGGGGCACAACATGGTCCCTCAAGTCACTTGAAAATGAAAGAACAATGCAGTTAAAGAAAAAGAAGGAGAGAAAATAAAGGACGTGTACTCGATTTTCCACAGGCTCGGGGACCTGGGCTGCTGTCACGTCCCTGGAGGCTCAGCGGGCTGGCTCTCCAGGCTGCCTGTCGTGGGGCTGAGGGGACTGGGGAGGATGTGCCAGCAAATGAGCCCCCCCGGGGACCTGCAGTGTCTGGTCCACTCGAAAAGGGACCACAATCTCCAGATCCAGGCAGGCCCTCCTATAGCTCAACCAAGCCTAGTGCACCCAAAGGAGGGTGGATCCTCTGGGCTGCAAGAGCTTTGAAACGTCACCTGGTCTCCACATCTCCTGGCGTTGGGGTTCTCACCTCCAGCCTCCTGCCTTTGTGTTGTATCAACTAGAGGACCCTCAGCACCGTCCCTCAGTGTGGCACTTTGACAAGGGTTGCGACGCGTCGGGGGGTGAGGGGAACAGGCAGAAAGGAAGGAGACAAAAGCCCTTGAGTGTTGGTTCTGGCACGTGCCCCTCCAAGGTACAACCCAGGAACACCACTTTCTTTCGCTAAGGCTCTGGTTGCCAGAGGGACCCGAGATGGGCACGAAGAAGCCCGCCGCCTTGTGGATGATTCCTGTAACAACAACTTGGCAACAGGTGCTTCTGGGCACTAGGATTCACAAAGGGCTGCAGGGCTTTAAAAACATAACACCTGCGCTCAAGAAATGTCCTAGGATAGGTAATTGAAAAGAATTCAAAGCAGGCCGGATTTGTCAGAAGACAATTTCAAGAGGTACACTGCACTCACACTGTTGCAAAAGAAGGAGAAAACAAAACCAAAAAAACATGAAAAGATGCTGAAGATCACCAATTACTTCAGAACTGCAAATCAAAACAGCAACGAGGTATCATCTGACACCAGTCAGGATGGCCATCAGGTAAACGTCTCCCTACAGTAAATTCCGGAGAGGGCATGGAGAAAGCAAACCCTCCTCCACTGCTGGGGGGAATGCAACTGGTACAGCCACTGGGGAGTACAGTTGGGAGGCTCCTTCAATAACAAAACATAGAGCTACCATCTGATCCCGCAATCCCACTTCTGGGCAAACACCCAGAGAAAACCATAGTTCGAAAACCTACCCGCACCCCAACGTGCATGGCAGCACTATATACGACAACCCAGACACCAAAGCAAGCAAAATGTCCACCGACAGATGACTGGATACAGAAGATGCGGTACATATCTACGATGGAATACTACTCAGCCTTAAAAAAGAAGGAAATACTGCCATGTGCAGCAACACAGAAGGACCTCGAGATGCTCTACGTGAAGTAAATCAGATGGACGTCGATAAATATCATGGGCTATGACTTACATATGGAATCTCAAAATTGATACAAATCAACTGATTCACAAAACAGCGACAGACTCAGAGACTTAGAAAACAAACTTATGCTTAGCAGACGGGAAAGATGGGGGAGAGGGATACATTAGGAGGTTGGCAGTAACATGTATACATGAACAAATACAATACATACTCCACAAGGACCTACTCTACAACACAGGGGACTCTGTTCAACACTTTGTCACAGCCTATATAAGAAAAGGATCCTAAAAAGCAGAGACATATGCATATGTACGACTAAATCACAACGCTGTACACCTGCAAGGGGCACAACATGGTCCCTCAAGTCGCTTGAAAATGAAAGAACAATGCAGTTAAAGAAAAAGAAGGAGAGAAAATAAAGGACGTGTACTCGATTTTCCACAGGCTCGGGGACCTGGGCTGCTGTCACGTCCCTGGAGGCTCAGCGGGCTGGCTCTCCAGGCTGCCTGTCGTGGGGCTGAGGGGACTGGGGAGGATGTGCCAGCAAATGAGCCCCCCCGGGGACCTGCAGTGTCTGGTCCACTCGAAATGGGACCACAATCTCCAGATCCAGGCAGGCCCTCCTATAGCTCAACCAAGCCTAGTGCACCCAAAGGAGGGTGGATCCTCTGGGCTGCAAAAGCTTTGAAACGTCACCTGGTCTCCACATCTCCTGGCGTTGGGGTTCCCACCTCCAGCCTCCTGCCTTTGTGTTGTACCAACTAGAGGACCTCAGCACCGTCCCTCAGTGTGGCACTTTAACAAGGGTTGCGACGCGTCGGGGGGTGAGGGGAACAGGCAGAAAGGAAGGAGACAAAAGCCCTTGAGTGTTGGTTCTCGCACGTGCCCCTCCAAGGTACAACCCAGGAACACCACTTTCTTTCGCTAAGGCTCTGGTTGCCAGAGGGACCAGAGAAGGGCACGAAGAAGCCCGCCGCCTTGTGGATGATTCCTGTAACAACAACGTGGCAACAGGTGCTTCTGGGCACTAGGATTCACAAAGGGCTGCAGGGCTTTAAAAACATAACACCTGCGCTCAAGAAATGTCCTAGGATAGGTAACTGAAAAGAATTCAAAACAGGCCGGATTTGTCAGAAGACAATTTCAAGAGGTACACTGCACTCACACTGTTGCAAAAGAAGGAGAAAACAAAACCAAAAAAACATGAAAAGATGCTGAAGATCAACAATTACTTCAGAACTGCAAATCAAAACAGCAACGAGGTATCATCTGACACCAGTCAGGATGGCCATCAGGTAAACGTCTCCCTACAGTAAATTCCGGAGAGGGCATGGAGAAAGCAAACCCTCCTCCACTGCTGGGGGGAATGCAACTGGTACAGCCACTGGGGAGTACAGTTGGGAGGCTCCTTCAATAACAAAACATAGAGCTACCATCTGATCCCCCAATCCCACTTCTGGGCAAACACCCAGAGAAAACCATAGTTCGAAAACCTACCCGCACCCCAACGTGCATGGCAGCACTATATACGACAACCCAGACACCAAAGCAAGCAAAATGTCCACCGACAGATGACTGGATACAGAAGATGCGGTACATATCTACGATGGAATACTACTCAGCCTTAAAAAAGAAGGAAATACTGCCATGTGCAGCAACACAGAAGGACCTCGAGATGCTCTACGTGAAGTAAATCAGATGGACGTCGATAAATATCATGGGCTATGACTTACATATGGAATCTCAAAATTGATACAAATCAACTGATTCACAAAACAGCGACAGACTCAGAGACTTAGAAAACAAACTTATGCTTAGCAGACGGGAAAGATGGGGGAGAGGGATACATTAGGAGGTTGGCAGTAACATGTATACATGAACAAATACAATACATACTCCACAAGGACGTACTCTACAACACATGGGACTCTGTTCAACACTTTGTCACAGCCTATATAAGAAAAGGATCCTAAAAAGCAGAGACATATGCATATGTACGACTAAATCACAACGCTGTACACCTGCAAGGGGCACAACATGGTCCCTCAAGTCGCTTGAAAATGGAAGAAAAATGCAGTTAAAGAAAAAGAAGGAGAGAAAATAAAGGACGTGTACTCGATTTTCCACAGGCTCGGGGACCTGGGCTGCTGTCACGTCCCTGGAGGCTCAGCGAGCTGGCTCTCCAGGCTGCCTGTCGTGGGGCTGAGGGGACTGGGGAGGATGTGCCAGCAAATGAGCCCCCCCGGGGACCTGCAGTGTCTGTTCCACTCGAAATGGGACCACAATCTCCAGATCCAGGCAGGCCCTCCTATAGCTCAACCAAGCCTAGTGCACCCAAAGGAGGGTGGATCCTCTGGGCTGCAAGAGCTTTGAAACGTCACCTGGTCTCCACATCTCCTGGCGTTGGGGTTCCCACCTCCAGCCTCCTGCCTTTGTGTTGTACCAACTAGAGGACCCTCAGCACCGTCCCTCAGTGTGGCACTTTGACAAGGGTTGCGACGCGTCGGGGGGTGAGGGGAACAGGCAGAAAGGAAGGAGACAAAAGCCCTTGAGTGTTGGTTCTCGCACGTGCCCCTCCAAGGTACAACCCAGGAACACCACTTTCTTTCGCTAAGGCTCTGGTTGCCAGAGGGACCAGAGATGGGCACGAAGAAGCCCGCCGCCTTGTGGATGATTCCTGTAACAACAACTTGGCAACAGGTGCTTCTGGGCACTAGGATTCACAAAGGGCTGCAGGGCTTTAAAAACATAACACCTGCGCTCAAGAAATGTCCTAGGATAGGTAATTGAAAAGAATTCAAAGCAGGCCGGATTTGTCAGAAGACAATTTCAAGAGGTACACTGCACTCACACTGTTGCAAAAGAAGGAGAAAACAAAACCAAAAAAACATGAAAAGATGCTGAAGATCAACAATTACTTCAGAACTGCAAATCAAAACAGCAACGAGGTATCATCTGACACCAGTCAGGATGGCCATCATGTAAACGTCTCCCTACAGTAAATTCCGGAGAGGGCATGGAGAAAGCAAACCCTCCTCCACTGCTGGGGGGAATGCAACTGGTACAGCCACTGGGGAGTACAGTTGGGAGGCTCCTTCAATAACAAAACATAGAGCTACCATCTGATCCCCCAATCCCACTTCTGGCCAAACACCCAGAGAAAACCATAGTTCGAAAACCTACCCGCACCCCAACGTGCATGGCAGCACTATGTACGACAACCCAGACACCAAAGCAAGCAAAAGGTCCACCGACAGATGACTGGATACAGAAGATGCGGTACATATCTACGATGGAATACTACTCAGCCTTAAAAAAGAAGGAAATACTGCCATGTGCAGCAACACAGAAGGACCTCGAGATGCTCTACGTGAAGTAAATCAGATGGACGTCGATAAATATCATGGGCTATGACTTACATATGGAATCTCAAAATTGATACAAATCAACTGATTCACAAAACAGCGACAGACTCAGAGACTTAGAAAACAAACTTATGCTTAGCAAACGGGAAAGATGGGGGAGAGGGATACATTAGGAGGTTGGCAGTAACATGTATACATGAACAAATACAATACATACTCCACAAGGACCTACTCTACAACACAGGGGACTCTGTTCAACACTTTGTCACAGCCTATATAAGAAAAGCATCCTAAAAAGCAGAGACATATGCATATGTACGACTAAATCACAACGCTGTACACCTGCAAGGGGCACAACATGGTCCCTCAAGTCGCTTGAAAATGGAAGAAAAATGCAGTTAAAGAAAAAGAAGGAGAGAAAATAAAGGACGTGTACTCGATTTTCCACAGGCTCGGGGACCTGGGCTGCTGTCACGTCCCTGGAGGCTCAGCGGGCTGGCTCTCCAGGCTGCCTGTCGTGGGGCTGAGGGGACTGGGGAGGATGTGCCAGCAAATGAGCCCCCCCCGGGGACCTGCAGTGTCTGGTCCACTCGAAAAGGGACCACAATCTCCAGATCCAGGCAGGCCCTCCTATAGCTCAACCAAGCCTAGTGCACCCAAAGGAGGGTGGATCCTCTGGGCTGCAAGAGCTTTGAAACGTCACCTGGTCTCCACATCTCCTGGCGTTGGGGTTCTCACCTCCAGCCTCCTGCCTTTGTGTTGTATCAACTAGAGGACCCTCAGCACCGTCCCTCAGTGTGGCACTTTGACAAGGGTTGCGACGCTTGGGGGCTGAGGGGAACAGGCAGAAAGGAAGGAGACAAAAGCCCTTGAGTGTTGGTTCTCGCACGTGCCCCTCCAAGGTACAACCCAGGAACACCACTTTCTTTCGCTAAGGCTCTGGTTGCTAGAGGGACCAGAGAAGGGCACGAAGAAGCCCGCCGCCTTGTGGATGATTCCTGTAACAACAACTTGGCAACAGGTGCTTCTGGGCACTAGGATTCACAAAGGGCTGCAGGGCTTTAAAAACATAACACCTGCGCTCAAGAAATGTCCTAGGATAGGTAATTGAAAAGAATTCAAAGCAGGCCGGATTTGTCAGAAGACAATTTCAAGAGGTACACTGCACTCACACTGTTGCAAAAGAAGGAGAAAACAAAACCAAAAAAACATGAAAAGATGCTGAAGATCAACAATTACTTCAGAACTGCAAATCAAAACAGCAACGAGGTATCATCTGACACCAGTCAGGATGGCCATCATGTAAACGTCTCCCTACAGTAAATTCCGGAGAGGGCATGGAGAAAGCAAACCCTCCTCCACTGCTGGGGGGAATGCAACTGGTACAGCCACTGGGGAGTACAGTTGGGAGGCTCCTTCAATAACAAAACATAGAGCTACCATCTGATCCCCCAATCCCACTTCTGGCCAAACACCCAGAGAAAACCATAGTTCGAAAACCTACCCGCACCCCAACGTGCATGGCAGCACTATGTACGACAACCCAGACACCAAAGCAAGCAAAAGGTCCACCGACAGATGACTGGATACAGAAGATGCGGTACATATCTACGATGGAATACTACTCAGCCTTAAAAAAGAAGGAAATACTGCCATGTGCAGCAACACAGAAGGACCTCGAGATGCTCTACGTGAAGTAATTCAGATGGACGTCGATAAATATCATGGGCTATGACTTACATATGGAATCTCAAAATTGATACAAATCAACTGATTCACAAAACAGCGACAGACTCAGAGACTTAGAAAACAAACTTATGCTTAGCAAACGGGAAAGATGGGGGAGAGGGATACATTAGGAGGTTGGCAGTAACATGTATACATGAACAAATACAATACATACTCCACAAGGACCTACTCTACAACACAGGGGACTCTGTTCAACACTTTGTCACAGCCTATATAAGAAAAGGATCCTAAAAAGCAGAGTCATATGCATATGTACGACTAAATCACAACGCTGTACACCTGCAAGGGGCACAACATGGTCCCTCAAGTCACTTGAAAATGAAAGAACAATGCAGTTAAAGAAAAAGAAGGAGAGAAAATAAAGGACGTGTACTCGATTTTCCACAGGCTCGGGGACCTGGGCTGCTGTCACGTCCCTGGAGGCTCAGCGGGCTGGCTCTCCAGGCTGCCTGTCGTGGGGCTGAGGGGACTGGGGAGGATGTGCCAGCAAATGAGCCCCCCCGGGGACCTGCAGTGTCTGGTCCACTCGAAATGGGACCACAATCTCCAGATCCAGGCAGGCCCTCCTATAGCTCAACCAAGCCTAGTGCACCCAAAGGAGGGTGGATCCTCTGGGCTGCAAGAGCTTTGAAACGTCACCTGGTCTCCACATCTCCTGGTGTTGGGGTTCCCACCTCCAGCCTCCTGCCTTTGTGTTGTACCAACTAGAGGACCCTCAGCACCGTCCCTCAGTGTGGCACTTTGACAAGGGTTGCGACGCGTCGGGGGGTGAGGGGAACAGGCAGAAAGGAAGGAGACAAAAGCCCTTGAGTGTTGGTTCTGGCACGTGGCCCTCCAAGGTACAACCCAGGAACACCACTTTCTTTCGCTAAGGCTCTGGTTGCCAGAGGGACCCGAGATGGGCACGAAGAAGCCCGCCGCCTTGTGGATGATTCCTGTAACAACAACTTGGCAACAGGTGCTTCTGGGCACTAGGATTCACAAAGGGCTGCAGGGCTTTAAAAACATAACACCTGCGCTCAAGAAATGTCCTAGGATAGGTAATTGAAAAGAATTCAAAGCAGGCCGGATTTGTCAGAAGACAATTTCAAGAGGTACACTGCACTCACACTGTTGCAAAAGAAGGAGAAAACAAAACCAAAAAAACATGAAAAGATGCTGAAGATCACCAATTACTTCAGAACTGCAAATCAAAACAGCAACGAGGTATCATCTGACACCAGTCAGGATGGCCATCAGGTAAACGTCTCCCTACAGTAAATTCCGGAGAGGGCATGGAGAAAGCAAACCCTCCTCCACTGCTGGGGGGAATGCAACTGGTACAGCCACTGGGGAGTACAGTTGGGAGGCTCCTTCAATAACAAAACATAGAGCTACCATCTGATCCCCCAATCCCACTTCTGGTCAAACACCCAGAGAAAACCATAGTTCGAAAACCTACCCGCACCCCAACGTGCATGGCAGCACTATATACGACAACCCAGACACCAAAGCAAGCAAAAGGTCCACCGACAGATGACTGGATACAGAAGATGCGGTACATATCTACAATGGAATACTACTCAGCCTTAAAAAAGAAGGAAATACTGCCATGTGCAGCAACACAGAAGGACCTCGAGATGCTCTACGTGAAGTAAATCAGATGGACGTCGATAAATATCATGGGCTATGACTTACATATGGAATCTCAAAATTGATACAAATCAACTGATTCACAAAACAGCGACAGACTCAGAGACTTAGAAAACAAACTTATGCTTAGCAAACGGGAAAGATGGGGGAGAGGGATACATTAGGAGGTTGGCAGTAACATGTATACATGAACAAATACAATACATATTCCACAAGGACCTACTCTACAACACAGGGGACTCTGTTCAACACTTTGTCACAGCCTATATAAGAAAAGGATCCTAAAAAGCAGAGTCATATGCATATGTACGACTAAATCACAACGCTGTACACCTGCAAGGGGCACAACATGGTCCCTCAAGTCGCTTGAAAATGAAAGAACAATGCAGTTAAAGAAAAAGAAGGAGAGAAAATAAAGGACGTGTACTCGATTTTCCACAGGCTCGGGGACCTGGGCTGCTGTCACGTCCCTGGAGGCTCAGCGGGCTGGCTCTCCAGGCTGCCTGTCGTGGGGCTGAGGGGACTGGGGAGGATGTGCCAGCAAATGAGCCCCCCCGGGGACCTGCAGTGTCTGGTCCACTCGAAAAGGGACCACAATCTCCAGATCCAGGCAGGCCCTCCTATAGCTCAACCAAGCCTAGTGCACCCAAAGGAGGGTGGATCCTCTGGGCTGCAAGAGCTTTGAAACGTCACCTGGTCTCCACATCTCCTGGCGTTGGGGTTCTCACCTCCAGCCTCCTGCCTTTGTGTTGTATCAACTAGAGGACCCTCAGCACCGTCCCTCAGTGTGGCACTTTGACAAGGGTTGCGACGCGTCGGGGGGTGAGGGGAACAGGCAGAAAGGAAGGAGACAAAAGCCCTTGAGTGTTGGTTCTGGCACGTGCCCCTCCAAGGTACAACCCAGGAACACCACTTTCTTTCGCTAAGGCTCTGGTTGCCAGAGGGACCCGAGATGGGCACGAAGAAGCCCGCCGCCTTGTGGATGATTCCTGTAACAACAACTTGGCAACAGGTGCTTCTGGGCACTAGGATTCACAAAGGGCTGCAGGGCTTTAAAAACATAACACCTGCGCTCAAGAAATGTCCTAGGATAGGTAATTGAAAAGAATTCAAAGCAGGCCGGATTTGTCAGAAGACAATTTCAAGAGGTACACTGCACTCACACTGTTGCAAAAGAAGGAGAAAACAAAACCAAAAAAACATGAAAAGATGCTGAAGATCACCAATTACTTCAGAACTGCAAATCAAAACAGCAACGAGGTATCATCTGACACCAGTCAGGATGGCCATCAGGTAAACGTCTCCCTACAGTAAATTCCGGAGAGGGCATGGAGAAAGCAAACCCTCCTCCACTGCTGGGGGGAATGCAACTGGTACAGCCACTGGGGAGTACAGTTGGGAGGCTCCTTCAATAACAAAACATAGAGCTACCATCTGATCCCGCAATCCCACTTCTGGGCAAACACCCAGAGAAAACCATAGTTCGAAAACCTACCCGCACCCCAACGTGCATGGCAGCACTATATACGACAACCCAGACACCAAAGCAAGCAAAATGTCCACCGACAGATGACTGGATACAGAAGATGCGGTACATATCTACGATGGAATACTACTCAGCCTTAAAAAAGAAGGAAATACTGCCATGTGCAGCAACACAGAAGGACCTCGAGATGCTCTACGTGAAGTAAATCAGATGGACGTCGATAAATATCATGGGCTATGACTTACATATGGAATCTCAAAATTGATACAAATCAACTGATTCACAAAACAGCGACAGACTCAGAGACTTAGAAAACAAACTTATGCTTAGCAGACGGGAAAGATGGGGGAGAGGGATACATTAGGAGGTTGGCAGTAACATGTATACATGAACAAATACAATACATACTCCACAAGGACCTACTCTACAACACAGGGGACTCTGTTCAACACTTTGTCACAGCCTATATAAGAAAAGGATCCTAAAAAGCAGAGACATATGCATATGTACGACTAAATCACAACGCTGTACACCTGCAAGGGGCACAACATGGTCCCTCAAGTCGCTTGAAAATGAAAGAACAATGCAGTTAAAGAAAAAGAAGGAGAGAAAATAAAGGACGTGTACTCGATTTTCCACAGGCTCGGGGACCTGGGCTGCTGTCACGTCCCTGGAGGCTCAGCGGGCTGGCTCTCCAGGCTGCCTGTCGTGGGGCTGAGGGGACTGGGGAGGATGTGCCAGCAAATGAGCCCCCCCGGGGACCTGCAGTGTCTGGTCCACTCGAAATGGGACCACAATCTCCAGATCCAGGCAGGCCCTCCTATAGCTCAACCAAGCCTAGTGCACCCAAAGGAGGGTGGATCCTCTGGGCTGCAAAAGCTTTGAAACGTCACCTGGTCTCCACATCTCCTGGCGTTGGGGTTCCCACCTCCAGCCTCCTGCCTTTGTGTTGTACCAACTAGAGGACCTCAGCACCGTCCCTCAGTGTGGCACTTTAACAAGGGTTGCGACGCGTCGGGGGGTGAGGGGAACAGGCAGAAAGGAAGGAGACAAAAGCCCTTGAGTGTTGGTTCTCGCACGTGCCCCTCCAAGGTACAACCCAGGAACACCACTTTCTTTCGCTAAGGCTCTGGTTTCCAGAGGGACCAGAGAAGGGCACGAAGAAGCCCGCCGCCTTGTGGATGATTCCTGTAACAACAACGTGGCAACAGGTGCTTCTGGGCACTAGGATTCACAAAGGGCTGCAGGGCTTTAAAAACATAACACCTGCGCTCAAGAAATGTCCTAGGATAGGTAACTGAAAAGAATTCAAAACAGGCCGGATTTGTCAGAAGACAATTTCAAGAGGTACACTGCACTCACACTGTTGCAAAAGAAGGAGAAAACAAAACCAAAAAAACATGAAAAGATGCTGAAGATCAACAATTACTTCAGAACTGCAAATCAAAACAGCAACGAGGTATCATCTGACACCAGTCAGGATGGCCATCAGGTAAACGTCTCCCTACAGTAAATTCCGGAGAGGGCATGGAGAAAGCAAACCCTCCTCCACTGCTGGGGGGAATGCAACTGGTACAGCCACTGGGGAGTACAGTTGGGAGGCTCCTTCAATAACAAAACATAGAGCTACCATCTGATCCCCCAATCCCACTTCTGGGCAAACACCCAGAGAAAACCATAGTTCGAAAACCTACCCGCACCCCAACGTGCATGGCAGCACTATATACGACAACCCAGACACCAAAGCAAGCAAAATGTCCACCGACAGATGACTGGATACAGAAGATGCGGTACATATCTACGATGGAATACTACTCAGCCTTAAAAAAGAAGGAAATACTGCCATGTGCAGCAACACAGAAGGACCTCGAGATGCTCTACGTGAAGTAAATCAGATGGACGTCGATAAATATCATGGGCTATGACTTACATATGGAATCTCAAAATTGATACAAATCAACTGATTCACAAAACAGCGACAGACTCAGAGACTTAGAAAACAAACTTATGCTTAGCAGACGGGAAAGATGGGGGAGAGGGATACATTAGGAGGTTGGCAGTAACATGTATACATGAACAAATACAATACATACTCCACAAGGACGTACTCTACAACACATGGGACTGTGTTCAACACTTTGTCACAGCCTATATAAGAAAAGGATCCTAAAAAGCAGAGACATATGCATATGTACGACTAAATCACAACGCTGTACACCTGCAAGGGGCACAACATGGTCCCTCAAGTCGCTTGAAAATGGAAGAAAAATGCAGTTAAAGAAAAAGAAGGAGAGAAAATAAAGGACGTGTACTCGATTTTCCACAGGCTCGGGGACCTGGGCTGCTGTCACGTCCCTGGAGGCTCAGCGAGCTGGCTCTCCAGGCTGCCTGTCGTGGGGCTGAGGGGACTGGGGAGGATGTGCCAGCAAATGAGCCCCCCCGGGGACCTGCAGTGTCTGTTCCACTCGAAATGGGACCACAATCTCCAGATCCAGGCAGGCCCTCCTATAGCTCAACCAAGCCTAGTGCACCCAAAGGAGGGTGGATCCTCTGGGCTGCAAGAGCTTTGAAACGTCACCTGGTCTCCACATCTCCTGGCGTTGGGGTTCCCACCTCCAGCCTCCTGCCTTTGTGTTGTACCAACTAGAGGACCCTCAGCACCGTCCCTCAGTGTGGCACTTTGACAAGGGTTGCGACGCGTCGGGGGGTGAGGGGAACAGGCAGAAAGGAAGGAGACAAAAGCCCTTGAGTGTTGGTTCTCGCACGTGCCCCTCCAAGGTACAACCCAGGAACACCACTTTCTTTCGCTAAGGCTCTGGTTGCCAGAGGGACCCGAGATGGGCACGAAGAAGCCCGCCGCCTTGTGGATGATTCCTGTAACAACAACTTGGCAACAGGTGCTTCTGGGCACTAGGATTCACAAAGGGCTGCAGGGCTTTAAAAACATAACACCTGCGCTCAAGAAATGTCCTAGGATAGGTAATTGAAAAGAATTCAAAGCAGGCCGGATTTGTCAGAAGACAATTTCAAGAGGTACACTGCACTCACACTGTTGCAAAAGAAGGAGAAAACAAAACCAAAAAAACATGAAAAGATGCTGAAGATCAACAATTACTTCAGAACTGCAAATCAAAACAGCAACGAGGTATCATCTGACACCAGTCAGGATGGCCATCAGGTAAACGTCTCCCTACAGTAAATTCCGGAGAGGGCATGGAGAAAGCAAACCCTCCTCCACTGCTGGGGGGAATGCAACTGGTACAGCCACTGGGGAGTACAGTTGGGAGGCTCCTTCAATAACAAAACATAGAGCTACCATCTGATCCCCCAATCCCACTTCTGGCCAAACACCCAGAGAAAACCATAGTTCGAAAACCTACCCGCACCCCAACGTGCATGGCAGCACTATGTACGACAACCCAGACACCAAAGCAAGCAAAAGGTCCACCGACAGATGACTGGATACAGAAGATGCGGTACATATCTACGATGGAATACTACTCAGCCTTAAAAAAGAAGGAAATACTGCCATGTGCAGCAACACAGAAGGACCTCGAGATGCTCTACGTGAAGTAAATCAGATGGACGTCGATAAATATCATGGGCTATGACTTACATATGGAATCTCAAAATTGATACAAATCAACTGATTCACAAAACAGCGACAGACTCAGAGACTTAGAAAACAAACTTATGCTTAGCAAACGGGAAAGATGGGGGAGAGGGATACATTAGGAGGTTGGCAGTAACATGTATACATGAACAAATACAATACATACTCCACAAGGACCTACTCTACAACACAGGGGACTCTGTTCAACACTTTGTCACAGCCTATATAAGAAAAGCATCCTAAAAAGCAGAGACATATGCATATGTACGACTAAATCACAACGCTGTACACCTGCAAGGGGCACAACATGGTCCCTCAAGTCGCTTGAAAATGGAAGAAAAATGCAGTTAAAGAAAAAGAAGGAGAGAAAATAAAGGACGTGTACTCGATTTTCCACAGGCTCGGGGACCTGGGCTGCTGTCACGTCCCTGGAGGCTCAGCGGGCTGGCTCTCCAGGCTGCCTGTCGTGGGGCTGAGGGGACTGGGGAGGATGTGCCAGCAAATGAGCCCCCCCGGGGACCTGCAGTGTCTGGTCCACTCGAAAAGGGACCACAATCTCCAGATCCAGGCAGGCCCTCCTATAGCTCAACCAAGCCTAGTGCACCCAAAGGAGGGTGGATCCTCTGGGCTGCAAGAGCTTTGAAACGTCACCTGGTCTCCACATCTCCTGGCGTTGGGGTTCTCACCTCCAGCCTCCTGCCTTTGTGTTGTATCAACTAGAGGACCCTCAGCACCGTCCCTCAGTGTGGCACTTTGACAAGGGTTGCGACGCTTGGGGGCTGAGGGGAACAGGCAGAAAGGAAGGAGACAAAAGCCCTTGAGTGTTGGTTCTCGCACGTGCCCCTCCAAGGTACAACCCAGGAACACCACTTTCTTTCGCTAAGGCTCTGGTTGCTAGAGGGACCAGAGAAGGGCACGAAGAAGCCCGCCGCCTTGTGGATGATTCCTGTAACAACAACTTGGCAACAGGTGCTTCTGGGCACTAGGATTCACAAAGGGCTGCAGGGCTTTAAAAACATAACACCTGCGCTCAAGAAATGTCCTAGGATAGGTAATTGAAAAGAATTCAAAGCAGGCCGGATTTGTCAGAAGACAATTTCAAGAGGTACACTGCACTCACACTGTTGCAAAAGAAGGAGAAAACAAAACCAAAAAAACATGAAAAGATGCTGAAGATCAACAATTACTTCAGAACTGCAAATCAAAACAGCAACGAGGTATCATCTGACACCAGTCAGGATGGCCATCATGTAAACGTCTCCCTACAGTAAATTCCGGAGAGGGCATGGAGAAAGCAAACCCTCCTCCACTGCTGGGGGGAATGCAACTGGTACAGCCACTGGGGAGTACAGTTGGGAGGCTCCTTCAATAACAAAACATAGAGCTACCATCTGATCCCCCAATCCCACTTCTGGCCAAACACCCAGAGAAAACCATAGTTCGAAAACCTACCCGCACCCCAACGTGCATGGCAGCACTATGTACGACAACCCAGACACCAAAGCAAGCAAAAGGTCCACCGACAGATGACTGGATACAGAAGATGCGGTACATATCTACGATGGAATACTACTCAGCCTTAAAAAAGAAGGAAATACTGCCATGTGCAGCAACACAGAAGGACCTCGAGATGCTCTACGTGAAGTAATTCAGATGGACGTCGATAAATATCATGGGCTATGACTTACATATGGAATCTCAAAATTGATACAAATCAACTGATTCACAAAACAGCGACAGACTCAGAGACTTAGAAAACAAACTTATGCTTAGCAAACGGGAAAGATGGGGGAGAGGGATACATTAGGAGGTTGGCAGTAACATGTATACATGAACAAATACAATACATACTCCACAAGGACCTACTCTACAACACAGGGGACTCTGTTCAACACTTTGTCACAGCCTATATAAGAAAAGGATCCTAAAAAGCAGAGTCATATGCATATGTACGACTAAATCACAACGCTGTACACCTGCAAGGGGCACAACATGGTCCCTCAAGTCACTTGAAAATGAAAGAACAATGCAGTTAAAGAAAAAGAAGGAGAGAAAATAAAGGACGTGTACTCGATTTTCCACAGGCTCGGGGACCTGGGCTGCTGTCACGTCCCTGGAGGCTCAGCGGGCTGGCTCTCCAGGCTGCCTGTCGTGGGGCTGAGGGGACTGGGGAGGATGTGCCAGCAAATGAGCCCCCCCGGGGACCTGCAGTGTCTGGTCCACTCGAAAAGGGACCACAATCTCCAGATCCAGGCAGGCCCTCCTATAGCTCAACCAAGCCTAGTGCACCCAAAGGAGGGTGGATCCTCTGGGCTGCAAGAGCTTTGAAACGTCACCTGGTCTCCACATCTCCTGGCGTTGGGGTTCTCACCTCCAGCCTCCTGCCTTTGTGTTGTATCAACTAGAGGACCCTCAGCACCGTCCCTCAGTGTGGCACTTTGACAAGGGTTGCGACGCGTCGGGGGGTGAGGGGAACAGGCAGAAAGGAAGGAGACAAAAGCCCTTGAGTGTTGGTTCTGGCACGTGCCCCTCCAAGGTACAACCCAGGAACACCACTTTCTTTCGCTAAGGCTCTGGTTGCCAGAGGGACCCGAGATGGGCACGAAGAAGCCCGCCGCCTTGTGGATGATTCCTGTAACAACAACTTGGCAACAGGTGCTTCTGGGCACTAGGATTCACAAAGGGCTGCAGGGCTTTAAAAACATAACACCTGCGCTCAAGAAATGTCCTAGGATAGGTAATTGAAAAGAATTCAAAGCAGGCCGGATTTGTCAGAAGACAATTTCAAGAGGTACACTGCACTCACACTGTTGCAAAAGAAGGAGAAAACAAAACCAAAAAAACATGAAAAGATGCTGAAGATCAACAATTACTTCAGAACTGCAAATCAAAACAGCAACGAGGTATCATCTGACACCAGTCAGGATGGCCATCAGGTAAACGTCTCCCTACAGTAAATTCCGGAGAGGGCATGGAGAAAGCAAACCCTCCTCCACTGCTGGGGGGAATGCAACTGGTACAGCCACTGGGGAGTACAGTTGGGAGGCTCCTTCAATAACAAAACATAGAGCTACCATCTGATCCCCCAATCCCACTTCTGGCCAAACACCCAGAGAAAACCATAGTTCGAAAACCTACCCGCACCCCAACGTGCATGGCAGCACTATATACGACAACCCAGACACCAAAGCAAGCAAAAGGTCCACCGACAGATGACTGGATACAGAAGATGCGGTACATATCTACGATGGAATACTACTCAGCCTTAAAAAAGAAGGAAATACTGCCATGTGCAGCAACACAGAAGGACCTCGAGATGCTCTACGTGAAGTAAATCAGATGGACGTCGATAAATATCATGGGCTATGACTTACATATGGAATCTCAAAATTGATACAAATCAACTGATTCACAAAACAGCGACAGACTCAGAGACTTAGAAAACAAACTTATGCTTAGCAAACGGGAAAGATGGGGGAGAGGGATACATTAGGAGGTTGGCAGTAACATGTATACATGAACAAATACAATACATACTCCACAAGGACCTACTCTACAACACAGGGGACTCTGTTCAACACTTTGTCACAGCCTATATAAGAAAAGGATCCTAAAAAGCAGAGTCATATGCATATGTACGACTAAATCACAACGCTGTACACCTGCAAGGGGCACAACATGGTCCCTCAAGTCGCTTGAAAATGAAAGAACAATGCAGTTAAAGAAAAAGAAGGAGAGAAAATAAAGGACGTGTACTCGATTTTCCACAGGCTCGGGGACCTGGGCTGCTGTCACGTCCCTGGAGGCTCAGCGGGCTGGCTCTCCAGGCTGCCTGTCGTGGGGCTGAGGGGACTGGGGAGGATGTGCCAGCAAATGAGCCCCCCCGGGGACCTGCAGTGTCTGGTCCACTCGAAAAGGGACCACAATCTCCAGATCCAGGCAGGCCCTCCTATAGCTCAACCAAGCCTAGTGCACCCAAAGGAGGGTGGATCCTCTGGGCTGCAAGAGCTTTGAAACGTCACCTGGTCTCCACATCTCCTGGCGTTGGGGTTCTCACCTCCAGCCTCCTGCCTTTGTGTTGTATCAACTAGAGGACCCTCAGCACCGTCCCTCAGTGTGGCACTTTGACAAGGGTTGCGACGCGTCGGGGGGTGAGGGGAACAGGCAGAAAGGAAGGAGACAAAAGCCCTTGAGTGTTGGTTCTGGCACGTGGCCCTCCAAGGTACAACCCAGGAACACCACTTTCTTTCGCTAAGGCTCTGGTTGCCAGAGGGACCCGAGATGGGCACGAAGAAGCCCGCCGCCTTGTGGATGATTCCTGTAACAACAACTTGGCAACAGGTGCTTCTGGGCACTAGGATTCACAAAGGGCTGCAGGGCTTTAAAAACATAACACCTGCGCTCAAGAAATGTCCTAGGATAGGTAATTGAAAAGAATTCAAAGCAGGCCGGATTTGTCAGAAGACAATTTCAAGAGGTACACTGCACTCACACTGTTGCAAAAGAAGGAGAAAACAAAACCAAAAAAACATGAAAAGATGCTGAAGATCACCAATTACTTCAGAACTGCAAATCCAAACAGCAACGAGGTATCATCTGACACCAGTCAGGATGGCCATCAGGTAAACGTCTCCCTACAGTAAATTCCGGAGAGGGCATGGAGAAAGCAAACCCTCCTCCACTGCTGGGGGGAATGCAACTGGTACAGCCACTGGGGAGTACAGTTGGGAGGCTCCTTCAATAACAAAACATAGAGCTACCATCTGATCCCGCAATCCCACTTCTGGGCAAACACCCAGAGAAAACCATAGTTCGAAAACCTACCCGCACCCCAACGTGCATGGCAGCACTATATACGACAACCCAGACACCAAAGCAAGCAAAATGTCCACCGACAGATGACTGGATACAGAAGATGCGGTACATATCTACGATGGAATACTACTCAGCCTTAAAAAAGAAGGAAATACTGCCATGTGCAGCAACACAGAAGGACCTCGAGATGCTCTACGTGAAGTAAATCAGATGGACGTCGATAAATATCATGGGCTATGACTTACATATGGAATCTCAAAATTGATACAAATCAACTGATTCACAAAACAGCGACAGTCTCAGAGACTTAGAAAACAAACTTATGCTTAGCAGACGGGAAAGATGGGGGAGAGGGATACATTAGGAGGTTGGCAGTAACATGTATACATGAACAAATACAATACATACTCCACAAGGACCTACTCTACAACACAGGGGACTCTGTTCAACACTTTGTCACAGCCTATATAAGAAAAGGATCCTAAAAAGCAGAGACATATGCATATGTACGACTAAATCACAACGCTGTACACCTGCAAGGGGCACAACATGGTCCCTCAAGTCGCTTGAAAATGAAAGAACAATGCAGTTAAAGAAAAATAAGGAGAGAAAATAAAGGACGTGTACTCGATTTTCCACAGGCTCGGGGACCTGGGCTGCTGTCACGTCCCTGGAGGCTCAGCGGGCTGGCTCTCCAGGCTGCCTGTCGTGGGGCTGAGGGGACTGGGGAGGATGTGCCAGCAAATGAGCCCCCCCGGGGACCTGCAGTGTCTGGTCCACTCGAAATGGGACCACAATCTCCAGATCCAGGCAGGCCCTCCTATAGCTCAACCAAGCCTAGTGCACCCAAAGGAGGGTGGATCCTCTGGGCTGCAAAAGCTTTGAAACGTCACCTGGTCTCCACATCTCCTGGCGTTGGGGTTCCCACCTCCAGCCTCCTGCCTTTGTGTTGTACCAACTAGAGGACCTCAGCACCGTCCCTCAGTGTGGCACTTTAACAAGGGTTGCGACGCGTCGGGGGGTGAGGGGAACAGGCAGAAAGGAAGGAGACAAAAGCCCTTGAGTGTTGGTTCTCGCACGTGCCCCTCCAAGGTACAACCCAGGAACACCACTTTCTTTCGCTAAGGCTCTGGTTGCTAGAGGGACCAGAGAAGGGCACGAAGAAGCCCGCCGCCTTGTGGATGATTCCTGTAACAACAACGTGGCAACAGGTGCTTCTGGGCACTAGGATTCACAAAGGGCTGCAGGGCTTTAAAAACATAACACCTGCGCTCAAGAAATGTCCTAGGATAGGTAACTGAGAAGAATTCAAAACAGGCCGGATTTGTCAGAAGACAATTTCAAGAGGTACACTGCACTCACACTGTTGCAAAAGAAGGAGAAAACAAAACCAAAAAAACATGAAAAGATGCTGAAGATCAACAATTACTTCAGAACTGCAAATCAAAACAGCAACGAGGTATCATCTGACACCAGTCAGGATGGCCATCAGGTAAACGTCTCCCTACAGTAAATTCCGGAGAGGGCATGGAGAAAGCAAACCCTCCTCCACTGCTGGGGGGAATGCAACTGGTACAGCCACTGGGGAGTACAGTTGGGAGGCTCCTTCAATAACAAAACATAGAGCTACCATCTGATCCCCCAATCCCACTTCTGGCCAAACACCCAGAGAAAACCATAGTTCGAAAACCTACCCGCACCCCAACGTGCATGGCAGCACTATATACGACAACCCAGACACCAAAGCAAGCAAAATGTCCACCGACAGATGACTGGATACAGAAGATGCGGTACATATCTACGATGGAATACTACTCAGCCTTAAAAAAGAAGGAAATACTGCCATGTGCAGCAACACAGAAGGACCTCGAGATGCTCTACGTGAAGTAAATCAGATGGACGTCGATAAATATCATGGGCTATGACTTACATATGGAATCTCAAAATTGATACAAATCAACTGATTCACAAAACAGCGACAGACTCAGAGACTTAGAAAACAAACTTATGCTTAGCAGACGGGAAAGATGGGGGAGAGGGAGACATTAGGAGGTTGGCAGTAACATGTATACATGAACAAATACAATACATACTCCACAAGGACGTACTCTACAACACAGGGGACTCTGTTCAACACTTTGTCACAGCCTATATAAGAAAAGGATCCTAAAAAGCAGAGACATATGCATATGTACGACTAAATCACAACGCTGTACACCTGCAAGGGGCACAACATGGTCCCTCAAGTCGCTTGAAAATGGAAGAAAAATGCAGTTAAAGAAAAAGAAGGAGAGAAAATAAAGGACGTGTACTCGATTTTCCACAGGCTCGGGGACCTGGGCTGCTGTCACGTCCCTGGAGGCTCAGCGAGCTGGCTCTCCAGGCTGCCTGTCGTGGGGCTGAGGGGACTGGGGAGGATGTGCCAGCAAATGAGCCCCCCCGGGGACCTGCAGTGTCTGGTCCACTCGAAATGGGACCACAATCTCCAGATCCAGGCAGGCCCTCCTATAGCTCAACCAAGCCTAGTGCACCCAAAGGAGGGTGGATCCTCTGGGCTGCAAGAGCTTTGAAACGTCACCTGGTCTCCACATCTCCTGGCGTTGGGGTTCCACCTCCAGCCTCCTGCCTTTGTGTTGTACCAACTAGAGGACCCTCAGCACCGTCCCTCAGTGTGGCACTTTGACAAGGGTTGCGACGCGTCGGGGGGTGAGGGGAACAGGCAGAAAGGAAGGAGACAAAAGCCCTTGAGTGTTGGTTCTCGCACGTGCCCCTCCAAGGTACAACCCAGGAACACCACTTTCTTTCGCTAAGGCTCTGGTTGCCAGAGGGACCAGAGATGGGCACGAAGAAGCCCGCCGCCTTGTGGATGATTCCTGTAACAACAACTTGGCAACAGGTGCTTCTGGGCACTAGGATTCACAAAGGGCTGCAGGGCTTTAAAAACATAACACCTGCGCTCAAGAAATGTCCTAGGATAGGTAATTGAAAAGAATTCAAAGCAGGCCGGATTTGTCAGAAGACAATTTCAAGAGGTACACTGCACTCACACTGTTGCAAAAGAAGGAGAAAACAAAACCAAAAAAACATGAAAAGATGCTGAAGATCAACAATTACTTCAGAACTGCAAATCAAAACAGCAACGAGGTATCATCTGACACCAGTCAGGATGGCCATCAGGTAAACGTCTCCCTACAGTAAATTCCGGAGAGGGCATGGAGAAAGCAAACCCTCCTCCACTGCTGGGGGGAATGCAACTGGTACAGCCACTGGGGAGTACAGTTGGGAGGCTCCTTCAATAACAAAACATAGAGCTACCATCTGATCCCCCAATCCCACTTCTGGCCAAACACCCAGAGAAAACCATAGTTCGAAAACCTACCCGCACCCCAACGTGCATGGCAGCACTATGTACGACAACCCAGACACCAAAGCAAGCAAAAGGTCCACCGACAGATGACTGGATACAGAAGATGCGGTACATATCTACGATGGAATACTACTCAGCCTTAAAAAAGAAGGAAATACTGCCATGTGCAGCAACACAGAAGGACCTCGAGATGCTCTACGTGAAGTAAATCAGATGGACGTCGATAAATATCATGGGCTATGACTTACATATGGAATCTCAAAATTGATACAAATCAACTGATTCACAAAACAGCGACAGACTCAGAGACTTAGAAAACAAACTTATGCTTAGCAAACGGGAAAGATGGGGGAGAGGGATACATTAGGAGGTTGGCAGTAACATGTATACATGAACAAATACAATACATACTCCACAAGGACCTACTCTACAACACAGGGGACTCTGTTCAACACTTTGTCACAGCCTATATAAGAAAAGCATCCTAAAAAGCAGAGACATATGCATATGTACGACTAAATCACAACGCTGTACACCTGCAAGGGGCACAACATCGTCCCTCAAGTTCCTTGAAAATGGAAGAAAAATGCAGTTAAAGAAAAAGAAGGAGAGAAAATAAAGGACGTGTACTCGATTTTCCACAGGCTCGGGGACCTGGGCTGCTGTCACGTCCCTGGAGGCTCAGCGGGCTGGCTCTCCAGGCTGCCTGTCGTGGGGCTGAGGGGACTGGGGAGGATGTGCCAGCAAATGAGCCCCCCCCGGGGACCTGCAGTGTCTGGTCCACTCGAAAAGGGACCACAATCTCCAGATCCAGGCAGGCCCTCCTATAGCTCAACCAAGCCTAGTGCACCCAAAGGAGGGTGGATCCTCTGGGCTGCAAGAGCTTTGAAACGTCACCTGGTCTCCACATCTCCTGGCGTTGGGGTTCTCACCTCCAGCCTCCTGCCTTTGTGTTGTATCAACTAGAGGACCCTCAGCACCGTCCCTCAGTGTGGCACTTTGACAAGGGTTGCGACGCTTGGGGGCTGAGGGGAACAGGCAGAAAGGAAGGAGACAAAAGCCCTTGAGTGTTGGTTCTCGCACGTGCCCCTCCAAGGTACAACCCAGGAACACCACTTTCTTTCGCTAAGGCTCTGGTTGCCAGAGGGACCCGAGATGGGCACGAAGAAGCCCGCCGCCTTGTGGATGATTCCTGTAACAACAACTTGGCAACAGGTGCTTCTGGGCACTAGGATTCACAAAGGGCTGCAGGGCTTTAAAAACATAACACCTGCGCTCAAGAAATGTCCTAGGATAGGTAATTGAAAAGAATTCAAAGCAGGCCGGATTTGTCAGAAGACAATTTCAAGAGGTACACTGCACTCACACTGTTGCAAAAGAAGGAGAAAACAAAACCAAAAAAACATGAAAAGATGCTGAAGATCAACAATTACTTCAGAACTGCAAATCAAAACAGCAACGAGGTATCATCTGACACCAGTCAGGATGGCCATCAGGTAAACGTCTCCCTACAGTAAATTCCGGAGAGGGCATGGAGAAAGCAAACCCTCCTCCACTGCTGGGGGGAATGCAACTGGTACAGCCACTGGGGAGTACAGTTGGGAGGCTCCTTCAATAACAAAACATAGAGCTACCATCTGATCCCCCAATCCCACTTCTGGTCAAACACCCAGAGAAAACCATAGTTCGAAAACCTACCCGCACCCCAACGTGCATGGCAGCACTATGTACGACAACCCAGACACCAAAGCAAGCAAAATGTCCACCGACAGATGACTGGATACAGAAGATGCGGTACATATCTACGATGGAATACTACTCAGCCTTAAAAAAGAAGGAAATACTGCCATGTGCAGCAACACAGGAGGACCTCGAGATGCTCTACGTGAAGTAAATCAGATGGACGTCGATAAATATCATGGGCTATGACTTACATATGGAATCTCAAAATTGATACAAATCAACTGATTCACAAAACAGCGACAGACTCAGAGACTTAGAAAACAAACTTATGCTTAGCAGACGGGAAAGATGGGGGAGAGGGATACATTAGGAGGTTGGCAGTAACATGTATACATGAACAAATACAATACATACTCCACAAGGACGTACTCTACAACACAGGGGACTCTGTTCAACACTTTGTCACAGCCTATATAAGAAAAGGATCCTAAAAAGCAGAGACATATGCATATGTACGACTAAATCACAACGCTGTACACCTGCAAGGGGCACAACATCGTCCCTCAAGTTCCTTGAAAATGGAAGAAAAATGCAGTTAAAGAAAAAGAAGGAGAGAAAATAAAGGACGTGTACTCGATTTTCCACAGGCTCGGGGACCTGGGCTGCTGTCACGTCCCTGGAGGCTCAGCGGGCTGGCTCTCCAGGCTGCCTGTCGTGGGGCTGAGGGGACTGGGGAGGATGTGCCAGCAAATGAGCCCCCCCCGGGGACCTGCAGTGTCTGGTCCACTCGAAAAGGGACCACAATCTCCAGATCCAGGCAGGCCCTCCTATAGCTCAACCAAGCCTAGTGCACCCAAAGGAGGGTGGATCCTCTGGGCTGCAAGAGCTTTGAAACGTCACCTGGTCTCCACATCTCCTGGCGTTGGGGTTCTCACCTCCAGCCTCCTGCCTTTGTGTTGTATCAACTAGAGGACCCTCAGCACCGTCCCTCAGTGTGGCACTTTGACAAGGGTTGCGACGCGTCGGGGGGTGAGGGGAACAGGCAGAAAGGAAGGAGACAAAAGCCCTTGAGTGTTGGTTCTCGCACGTGCCCCTCCAAGGTACAACCCAGGAACACCACTTTCTTTCGCTAAGGCTCTGGTTGCTAGAGGGACCAGAGAAGGGCACGAAGAAGCCCGCCGCCTTGTGGATGATTCCTGTAACAACAACTTGGCAACAGGTGCTTCTGGGCACTAGGATTCACAAAGGGCTGCAGGGCTTCAAAAACATAACACCTGCGCTCAAGAAATGTCCTAGGATAGGTAATTGAAAAGAATTCAAAGCAGGCCGGATTTGTCAGAAGACAATTTCAAGAGGTACACTGCACTCACACTGTTGCAAAAGAAGGAGAAAACAAAACCAAAAAAACATGAAAAGATGCTGAAGATCAACAATTACTTCAGAACTGCAAATCAAAACAGCAACGAGGTATCATCTGACACCAGTCAGGATGGCCATCATGTAAACGTCTCCCTACAGTAAATTCCGGAGAGGGCATGGAGAAAGCAAACCCTCCTCCACTGCTGGGGGGAATGCAACTGGTACAGCCACTGGGGAGTACAGTTGGGAGGCTCCTTCAATAACAAAACATAGAGCTACCATCTGATCCCCCAATCCCACTTCTGGCCAAACACCCAGAGAAAACCATAGTTCGAAAACCTACCCGCACCCCAACGTGCATGGCAGCACTATGTACGACAACCCAGACACCAAAGCAAGCAAAAGGTCCACCGACAGATGACTGGATACAGAAGATGCGGTACATATCTACGATGGAATACTACTCAGCCTTAAAAAAGAAGGAAATACTGCCATGTGCAGCAACACAGGAGGACCTCGAGATGCTCTACGTGAAGTAAATCAGATGGACGTCGATAAATATCATGGGCTATGACTTACATATGGAATCTCAAAATTGATACAAATCAACTGATTCACAAAACAGCAACAGTCTCAGAGACTTAGAAAACAAACTTATGCTTAGCAAACGGGAAAGATGGGGGAGAGGGATACATTAGGAGGTTGGCAGTAACATGTATACATGAACAAATACAATACCTACTCCACAAGGACCTACTCTACAACACAGGGGACTCTGTTCAACACTTTGTCACAGCCTATATAAGAAAAGGATCCTAAAAAGCAGAGACATATGCATATGTACGACTAAATCACAACGCTGTACACCTGCAAGGGGCACAACATCGTCCCTCAAGTTGCTTGAAAATGGAAGAAAAATGCAGTTAAAGAAAAAGAAGGAGAGAAAATAAAGGACGTGTACTCGATTTTCCACAGGCTCGGGGACCTGGGCTGCTGTCACGTCCCTGGAGGCTCAGCGGGCTGGCTCTCCAGGCTGCCTGTCGTGGGGCTGAGGGGACTGGGGAGGATGTGCCAGCAAATGAGCCCCCCCGGGGACCTGCAGTGTCTGGTCCACTCGAAATGGGACCACAATCTCCAGATCCAGGCAGGCCCTCCTATAGCTCAACCAAGCCTAGTGCACCCAAAGGAGGGTGGATCCTCTGGGCTGCAAGAGCTTTGAAACGTCACCTGGTCTCCACATCTCCTGGCGTTGGGGTTCTCACCTCCAGCCTCCTGCCTTTGTGTTGTATCAACTAGAGGACCCTCAGCACCGTCCCTCAGTGTGGCACTTTGACAAGGGTTGCGACGCGTCGGGGGGTGAGGGGAACAGGCAGAAAGGAAGGAGACAAAAGCCCTTGAGTGTTGGTTCTGGCACGTGCCCCTCAAAGGTACAACCCAGGAACACCACTTTCTTTCGCTAAGGCTCTGGTTGCCAGAGGGACCCGAGATGGGCACGAAGAAGCCCGCCGCCTTGTGGATGATTCCTGTAACAACAACTTGGCAACAGGTGCTTCTGGGCACTAGGATTCACAAAGGGCTGCAGGGCTTTAAAAACATAACACCTGCGCTCAAGAAATGTCCTAGGATAGGTAACTGAAAAGAATTCAAAACAGGCCGGATTTGTCAGAAGACAATTTCAAGAGGTACACTGCACTCACACTGTTGCAAAAGAAGGAGAAAACAAAACCAAAAAAACATGAAAAGATGCTGAAGATCAACAATTACTTCAGAACTGCAAATCAAAACAGCAACGAGGTATCATCTGACACCAGTCAGGATGGCCATCAGGTAAACGTCTCCCTACAGTAAATTCCGGAGAGGGCATGGAGAAAGCAAACCCTCCTCCACTGCTGGGGGGAATGCAACTGGTACAGCCACTGGGGAGTACAGTTGGGAGGCTCCTTCAATAACAAAACATAGAGCTACCATCTGATCCCCCAATCCCACTTCTGGGCAAACACCCAGAGAAAACCATAGTTCGAAAACCTACCCGCACCCCAACGTGCATGGCAGCACTATATACGACAACCCAGACACCAAAGCAAGCAAAATGTCCACCGACAGATGACTGGATACAGAAGATGCGGTACATATCTACGATGGAATACTACTCAGCCTTAAAAAAGAAGGAAATACTGCCATGTGCAGCAACACAGAAGGACAGCGAGATGCTCTACGTGAAGTAAATCAGATGGACGTCGATAAATATCATGGGCTATGACTTACATATGGAATCTCAAAATTGATACAAATCAACTGATTCACAAAACAGCGACAGACTCAGAGACTTAGAAAACAAACTTATGCTTAGCAGACGGGAAAGATGGGGGAGAGGGATACATTAGGAGGTTGGCAGTAACATGTATACATGAACAAATACAATACATACTCCACAAGGACCTACTCTACAACACAGGGGACTCTGTTCAACACTTTGTCACAGCCTATATAAGAAAAGGATCCTAAAAAGCAGAGACATATGCATATGTACGACTAAATCACAACGCTGTACACCTGCAAGGGGCACAACATGGTCCCTCAAGTCGCTTGAAAATGGAAGAAAAATGCAGTTAAAGAAAAAGAAGGAGAGAAAATAAAGGACGTGTACTCGATTTTCCACAGGCTCGGGGACCTGGGCTGCTGTCACGTCCCTGGAGGCTCAGCGGGCTGGCTCTCCAGGCTGCCTGTCGTGGGGCTGAGGGGACTGGGGAGGATGTGCCAGCAAATGAGCCCCCCCGGGGACCTGCAGTGTCTGGTCCACTCGAAATGGGACCACAATCTCCAGATCCAGGCAGGCCCTCCTATAGCTCAACCAAGCCTAGTGCACCCAAAGGAGGGTGGATCCTCTGGGCTGCAAAAGCTTTGAAACGTCACCTGGTCTCCACATCTCCTGGCGTTGGGGTTCCCACCTCCAGCCTCCTGCCTTTGTGTTGTACCAACTAGAGGACCTCAGCACCGTCCCTCAGTGTGGCACTTTGACAAGGGTTGCGACGCGTCGGGGGGTGAGGGGAACAGGCAGAAAGGAAGGAGACAAAAGCCCTTGAGTGTTGGTTCTGGCACGTGGCCCTCCAAGGTACAACCCAGGAACACCACTTTCTTTCGCTAAGGCTCTGGTTGCCAGAGGGACCAGAGATGGGCACGAAGAAGCCCGCCGCCTTGTGGATGATTCCTGTAACAACAACTTGGCAACAGGTGCTTCTGGGCACTAGGTTTCACGAAGGGCTGCAGGGCTTTAAAAACATAACACCTGCGCTCAAGAAATGTCCTAGGATAGGTAATTGAAAAGAATTCAAAGCAGGCCGGATTTGTCAGAAGACAATTTCAAGAGGTACACTGCACTCACACTGTTGCAAAAGAAGGAGAAAACAAAACCAAAAAAACATGAAAAGATGCTGAAGATCACCAATTACTTCAGAACTGCAAATCAAAACAGCAACGAGGTATCATCTGACACCAGTCAGGATGGCCATCAGGTAAACGTCTCCCTACAGTAAATTCCGGAGAGGGCATGGAGAAAGCAAACCCTCCTCCACTGCTGGGGGGAATGCAACTGGTACAGCCACTGGGGAGTACAGTTGGGAGGCTCCTTCAATAACAAAACATAGAGCTACCATCTGATCCCCCAATCCCACTTCTGGCCAAACACCCAGAGAAAACCATAGTTCGAAAACCTACCCGCACCCCAACGTGCATGGCAGCACTATGTACGACAACCCAGACACCAAAGCAAGCAAAATGTCCACCGACAGATGACTGGATACAGAAGATGCGGTACATATCTACGATGGAATACTACACAGCCTTAAAAAAGAAGGAAATACTGCCATGTGCAGCAACACAGGAGGACCTCGAGATGCTCTACGTGAAGTAAATCAGATGGACGTCGATAAATATCATGGGCTATGACTTACATATGGAATCTCAAAATTGATACAAATCAACTGATTCACAAAACAGCGACAGACTCAGAGACTTAGAAAACAAACTTATGCTTAGCAGACGGGAAAGATGGGGGAGAGGGATACATTAGGAGGTTGGCAGTAACATGTATACATGAACAAATACAATACATACTCCACAAGGACCTACTCTACAACACAGGGGACTCTGTTCAACACTTTGTCACAGCCTATATAAGAAAAGGATCCTAAAAAGCAGAGACATATGCATATGTACGACTAAATCACAACGCTGTACACCTGCAAGGGGCACAACATGGTCCCTCAAGTCGCTTGAAAATGAAAGAAAAATGCAGTTAAAGAAAAAGAAGGAGAGAAAATAAAGGACGTGTACTCGATTTTCCACAGGCTCGGGGACCTGGGCTGCTGTCACGTCCCTGGAGGCTCAGCGGGCTGGCTCTCCAGGCTGCCTGTCGTGGGGCTGAGGGGACTGGGGAGGATGTGCCAGCAAATGAGCCCCCCCGGGGACCTGCAGTGTCTGGTCCACTCGAAATGGGACCACAATCTCCAGATCCAGGCAGGCCCTCCTATAGCTCAACCAAGCCTAGTGCACCCAAAGGAGGGTGGATCCTCTGGGCTGCAAGAGCTTTGAAACGTCACCTGGTCTCCACATCTCCTGGTGTTGGGGTTCCCACCTCCAGCCTCCTGCCTTTGTGTTGTACCAACTAGAGGACCCTCAGCACCGTCCCTCAGTGTGGCACTTTGACAAGGGTTGCGACGCGTCGGGGGGTGAGGGGAACAGGCAGAAAGGAAGGAGACAAAAGCCCTTGAGTGTTGGTTCTGGCACGTGGCCCTCCAAGGTACAACCCAGGAACACCACTTTCTTTCGCTAAGGCTCTGGTTGCCAGAGGGACCAGAGATGGGCACGAAGAAGCCCGCCGCCTTGTGGATGATTCCTGTAACAACAACTTGGCAACAGGTGCTTCTGGGCACTAGGATTCACGAAGGGCTGCAGGGCTTTAAAAACATAACACCTGCGCTCAAGAAATGTCCTAGGATAGGTAATTGAAAAGAATTCAAAGCAGGCCGGATTTGTCAGAAGACAATTTCAAGAGGTACACTGCACTCACACTGTTGCAAAAGAAGGAGAAAACAAAACCAAAAAAACATGAAAAGATGCTGAAGATCACCAATTACTTCAGAACTGCAAATCAAAACAGCAACGAGGTATCATCTGACACCAGTCAGGATGGCCATCAGGTAAACGTCTCCCTACAGTAAATTCCGGAGAGGGCATGGAGAAAGCAAACCCTCCTCCACTGCTGGGGGGAATGCAACTGGTACAGCCACTGGGGAGTACAGTTGGGAGGCTCCTTCAATAACAAAACATAGAGCTACCATCTGATCCCCCAATCCCACTTCTGGGCAAACACCCAGAGAAAACCCATAGTTCGCAAACCTACCCGCACCCCAACGTGCATGGCAGCACTATATACGACAACCCAGACACCAAAGCAAGCAAAAGGTCCACCGACAGATGACTGGATACAGAAGATGCGGTACATATCTACGATGGAATACTACTCAGCCTTAAAAAAGAAGGAAATACTGCCATGTGCAGCAACACAGAAGGACCTCGAGATGCTCTACGTGAAGTAAATCAGATGGACGTCGATAAATATCATGGGCTATGACTTACATATGGAATCTCAAAATTGATACAAATCAACTGATTCACAAAACAGCGACAGACTCAGAGACTTAGAAAACAAACTTATGCTTAGCAAACGGGAAAGATGGGGGAGAGGGATACATTAGGAGGTTGGCAGTAACATGTATACATGAACAAATACAATACATACTCCACAAGGACCTACTCTACAACACAGGGGACTCTGTTCAACACTTTGTCACAGCCTATATAAGAAAAGGATCCTAAAAAGCAGAGTCATATGCATATGTACGACTAAATCACAACGCTGTACACCTGCAAGGGGCACAACATGGTCCCTCAAGTCACTTGAAAATGAAAGAACAATGCAGTTAAAGAAAAAGAAGGAGAGAAAATAAAGGACGTGTACTCGATTTTCCACAGGCTCGGGGACCTGGGCTGCTGTCACGTCCCTGGAGGCTCAGCGGGCTGGCTCTCCAGGCTGCCTGTCGTGGGGCTGAGGGGACTGGGGAGGATGTGCCAGCAAATGAGCCCCCCCGGGGACCTGCAGTGTCTGGTCCACTCGAAAAGGGACCACAATCTCCAGATCCAGGCAGGCCCTCCTATAGCTCAACCAAGCCTAGTGCACCCAAAGGAGGGTGGATCCTCTGGGCTGCAAGAGCTTTGAAACGTCACCTGGTCTCCACATCTCCTGGCGTTGGGGTTCTCACCTCCAGCCTCCTGCCTTTGTGTTGTATCAACTAGAGGACCCTCAGCACCGTCCCTCAGTGTGGCACTTTGACAAGGGTTGCGACGCGTCGGGGGGTGAGGGGAACAGGCAGAAAGGAAGGAGACAAAAGCCCTTGAGTGTTGGTTCTGGCACGTGCCCCTCCAAGGTACAACCCAGGAACACCACTTTCTTTCGCTAAGGCTCTGGTTGCCAGAGGGACCCGAGATGGGCACGAAGAAGCCCGCCGCCTTGTGGATGATTCCTGTAACAACAACTTGGCAACAGGTGCTTCTGGGCACTAGGATTCACAAAGGGCTGCAGGGCTTTAAAAACATAACACCTGCGCTCAAGAAATGTCCTAGGATAGGTAATTGAAAAGAATTCAAAGCAGGCCGGATTTGTCAGAAGACAATTTCAAGAGGTACACTGCACTCACACTGTTGCAAAAGAAGGAGAAAACAAAACCAAAAAAACATGAAAAGATGCTGAAGATCAACAATTACTTCAGAACTGCAAATCCAAACAGCAACGAGGTATCATCTGACACCAGTCAGGATGGCCATCAGGTAAACGTCTCCCTACAGTAAATTCCGGAGAGGGCATGGAGAAAGCAAACCCTCCTCCACTGCTGGGGGGAATGCAACTGGTACAGCCACTGGGGAGTACAGTTGGGAGGCTCCTTCAATAACAAAACATAGAGCTACCATCTGATCCCGCAATCCCACTTCTGGGCAAACACCCAGAGAAAACCATAGTTCGAAAACCTACCCGCACCCCAACGTGCATGGCAGCACTATATACGACAACCCAGACACCAAAGCAAGCAAAATGTCCACCGACAGATGACTGGATACAGAAGATGCGGTACATATCTACGATGGAATACTACTCAGCCTTAAAAAAGAAGGAAATACTGCCATGTGCAGCAACACAGAAGGACCTCGAGATGCTCTACGTGAAGTAAATCAGATGGACGTCGATAAATATCATGGGCTATGACTTACATATGGAATCTCAAAATTGATACAAATCAACTGATTCACAAAACAGCGACAGACTCAGAGACTTAGAAAACAAACTTATGCTTAGCAGACGGGAAAGATGGGGGAGAGGGATACATTAGGAGGTTGGCAGTAACATGTATACATGAACAAATACAATACATACTCCACAAGGACCTACTCTACAACACAGGGGACTCTGTTCAACACTTTGTCACAGCCTATATAAGAAAAGGATCCTAAAAAGCAGAGACATATGCATATGTACGACTAAATCACAACGCTGTACACCTGCAAGGGGCACAACATGGTCCCTCAAGTCGCTTGAAAATGAAAGAACAATGCAGTTAAAGAAAAAGAAGGAGAGAAAATAAAGGACGTGTACTCGATTTTCCACAGGCTCGGGGACCTGGGCTGCTGTCACGTCCCTGGAGGCTCAGCGGGCTGGCTCTCCAGGCTGCCTGTCGTGGGGCTGAGGGGACTGGGGAGGATGTGCCAGCAAATGAGCCCCCCCGGGGACCTGCAGTGTCTGGTCCACTCGAAATGGGACCACAATCTCCAGATCCAGGCAGGCCCTCCTATAGCTCAACCAAGCCTAGTGCACCCAAAGGAGGGTGGATCCTCTGGGCTGCAAAAGCTTTGAAACGTCACCTGGTCTCCACATCTCCTGGCGTTGGGGTTCCCACCTCCAGCCTCCTGCCTTTGTGTTGTACCAACTAGAGGACCTCAGCACCGTCCCTCAGTGTGGCACTTTAACAAGGGTTGCGACGCGTCGGGGGGTGAGGGGAACAGGCAGAAAGGAAGGAGACAAAAGCCCTTGAGTGTTGGTTCTCGCACGTGCCCCTCCAAGGTACAACCCAGGAACACCACTTTCTTTCGCTAAGGCTCTGGTTGCCAGAGGGACCAGAGAAGGGCACGAAGAAGCCCGCCGCCTTGTGGATGATTCCTGTAACAACAACGTGGCAACAGGTGCTTCTGGGCACTAGGATTCACAAAGGGCTGCAGGGCTTTAAAAACATAACACCTGCGCTCAAGAAATGTCCTAGGATAGGTAACTGAAAAGAATTCAAAACAGGCCGGATTTGTCAGAAGACAATTTCAAGAGGTACACTGCACTCACACTGTTGCAAAAGAAGGAGAAAACAAAACCAAAAAAACATGAAAAGATGCTGAAGATCAACAATTACTTCAGAACTGCAAATCAAAACAGCAACGAGGTATCATCTGACACCAGTCAGGATGGCCATCAGGTAAACGTCTCCCTACAGTAAATTCCGGAGAGGGCATGGAGAAAGCAAACCCTCCTCCACTGCTGGGGGGAATGCAACTGGTACAGCCACTGGGGAGTACAGTTGGGAGGCTCCTTCAATAACAAAACATAGAGCTACCATCTGATCCCCCAATCCCACTTCTGGGCAAACACCCAGAGAAAACCATAGTTCGAAAACCTACCCGCACCCCAACGTGCATGGCAGCACTATATACGACAACCCAGACACCAAAGCAAGCAAAAGGTCCACCGACAGATGACTGGATACAGAAGATGCGGTACATATCTACGATGGAATACTACTCAGCCTTAAAAAAGAAGGAAATACTGCCATGTGCAGCAACACAGAAGGACCTCGAGATGCTCTACGTGAAGTAAATCAGATGGACGTCGATAAATATCATGGGCTATGACTTACATATGGAATCTCAAAATTGATACAAATCAACTGATTCACAAAACAGCGACAGACTCAGAGACTTAGAAAACAAGCTTATGCTTAGCAGACGGGAAAGATGGGGGAGAGGGATACATTAGGAGGTTGGCAGTAACATGTATACATGAACAAATACAATACATACTCCACAAGGACGTACTCTACAACACAGGGGACTCTGTTCAACACTTTGTCACAGCCTATATAAGAAAAGGATCCTAAAAAGCAGAGACATATGCATATGTACGACTAAATCACAACGCTGTACACCTGCAAGGGGCACAACATGGTCCCTCAAGTCGCTTGAAAATGGAAGAAAAATGCAGTTAAAGAAAAAGAAGGAGAGAAAATAAAGGACGTGTACTCGATTTTCCACAGGCTCGGGGACCTGGGCTGCTGTCACGTCCCTGGAGGCTCAGCGAGCTGGCTCTCCAGGCTGCCTGTCGTGGGGCTGAGGGGACTGGGGAGGATGTGCCAGCAAATGAGCCCCCCCGGGGACCTGCAGTGTCTGGTCCACTCGAAATGGGACCACAATCTCCAGATCCAGGCAGGCCCTCCTATAGCTCAACCAAGCCTAGTGCACCCAAAGGAGGGTGGATCCTCTGGGCTGCAAGAGCTTTGAAACGTCACCTGGTCTCCACATCTCCTGGCGTTGGGGTTCCCACCTCCAGCCTCCTGCCTTTGTGTTGTACCAACTAGAGGACCCTCAGCACCGTCCCTCAGTGTGGCACTTTGACAAGGGTTGCGACGCGTCGGGGGGTGAGGGGAACAGGCAGAAAGGAAGGAGACAAAAGCCCTTGAGTGTTGGTTCTCGCACGTGCCCCTCCAAGGTACAACCCAGGAACACCACTTTCTTTCGCTAAGGCTCTGGTTGCCAGAGGGACCAGAGATGGGCACGAAGAAGCCCGCCGCCTTGTGGATGATTCCTGTAACAACAACTTGGCAACAGGTGCTTCTGGGCACTAGGATTCACAAAGGGCTGCAGGGCTTTAAAAACATAACACCTGCGCTCAAGAAATGTCCTAGGATAGGTAATTGAAAAGAATTCAAAGCAGGCCGGATTTGTCAGAAGACAATTTCAAGAGGTACACTGCACTCACACTGTTGCAAAAGAAGGAGAAAACAAAACCAAAAAAACATGAAAAGATGCTGAAGATCAACAATTACTTCAGAACTGCAAATCAAAACAGCAACGAGGTATCATCTGACACCAGTCAGGATGGCCATCATGTAAACGTCTCCCTACAGTAAATTCCGGAGAGGGCATGGAGAAAGCAAACCCTCCTCCACTGCTGGGGGGAATGCAACTGGTACAGCCACTGGGGAGTACAGTTGGGAGGCTCCTTCAATAACAAAACATAGAGCTACCATCTGATCCCCCAATCCCACTTCTGGCCAAACACCCAGAGAAAACCATAGTTCGAAAACCTACCCGCACCCCAACGTGCATGGCAGCACTATGTACGACAACCCAGACACCAAAGCAAGCAAAAGGTCCACCGACAGATGACTGGATACAGAAGATGCGGTACATATCTACGATGGAATACTACTCAGCCTTAAAAAAGAAGGAAATACTGCCATGTGCAGCAACACAGAAGGACCTCGAGATGCTCTACGTGAAGTAAATCAGATGGACGTCGATAAATATCATGGGCTATGACTTACATATGGAATCTCAAAATTGATACAAATCAACTGATTCACAAAACAGCGACAGACTCAGAGACTTAGAAAACAAACTTATGCTTAGCAAACGGGAAAGATGGGGGAGAGGGATACATTAGGAGGTTGGCAGTAACATGTATACATGAACAAATACAATACATACTCCACAAGGACCTACTCTACAACACAGGGGACTCTGTTCAACACTTTGTCACAGCCTATATAAGAAAAGGATCCTAAAAAGCAGAGTCATATGCATATGTACGACTAAATCACAACGCTGTACACCTGCAAGGGGCACAACATGGTCCCTCAAGTCACTTGAAAATGAAAGAACAATGCAGTTAAAGAAAAAGAAGGAGAGAAAATAAAGGACGTGTACTCGATTTTCCACAGGCTCGGGGACCTGGGCTGCTGTCACGTCCCTGGAGGCTCAGCGGGCTGGCTCTCCAGGCTGCCTGTCGTGGGGCTGAGGGGACTGGGGAGGATGTGCCAGCAAATGAGCCCCCCCGGGGACCTGCAGTGTCTGGTCCACTCGAAAAGGGACCACAATCTCCAGATCCAGGCAGGCCCTCCTATAGCTCAACCAAGCCTAGTGCACCCAAAGGAGGGTGGATCCTCTGGGCTGCAAGAGCTTTGAAACGTCACCTGGTCTCCACATCTCCTGGCGTTGGGGTTCTCACCTCCAGCCTCCTGCCTTTGTGTTGTATCAACTAGAGGACCCTCAGCACCGTCCCTCAGTGTGGCACTTTGACAAGGGTTGCGACGCGTCGGGGGGTGAGGGGAACAGGCAGAAAGGAAGGAGACAAAAGCCCTTGAGTGTTGGTTCTGGCACGTGCCCCTCCAAGGTACAACCCAGGAACACCACTTTCTTTCGCTAAGGCTCTGGTTGCCAGAGGGACCCGAGATGGGCACGAAGAAGCCCGCCGCCTTGTGGATGATTCCTGTAACAACAACTTGGCAACAGGTGCTTCTGGGCACTAGGATTCACAAAGGGCTGCAGGGCTTTAAAAACATAACACCTGCGCTCAAGAAATGTCCTAGGATAGGTAATTGAAAAGAATTCAAAGCAGGCCGGATTTGTCAGAAGACAATTTCAAGAGGTACACTGCACTCACACTGTTGCAAAAGAAGGAGAAAACAAAACCAAAAAAACATGAAAAGATGCTGAAGATCAACAATTACTTCAGAACTGCAAATCAAAACAGCAACGAGGTATCATCTGACACCAGTCAGGATGGCCATCAGGTAAACGTCTCCCTACAGTAAATTCCGGAGAGGGCATGGAGAAAGCAAACCCTCCTCCACTGCTGGGGGGAATGCAACTGGTACAGCCACTGGGGAGTACAGTTGGGAGGCTCCTTCAATAACAAAACATAGAGCTACCATCTGATCCCCCAATCCCACTTCTGGGCAAACACCCAGAGAAAACCATAGTTCGAAAACCTACCCGCACCCCAACGTGCATGGCAGCACTATATACGACAACCCAGACACCAAAGCAAGCAAAAGGTCCACCGACAGATGACTGGATACAGAAGATGCGGTACATATCTACGATGGAATACTACTCAGCCTTAAAAAAGAAGGAAATACTGCCATGTGCAGCAACACAGAAGGACCTCGAGATGCTCTACGTGAAGTAAATCAGATGGACGTCGATAAATATCATGGGCTATGACTTACATATGGAATCTCAAAATTGATACAAATCAACTGATTCACAAAACAGCGACAGACTCAGAGACTTAGAAAACAAACTTATGCTTAGCAAACGGGAAAGATGGGGGAGAGGGATACATTAGGAGGTTGGCAGTAACATGTATACATGAACAAATACAATACATACTCCACAAGGACCTACTCTACAACACAGGGGACTCTGTTCAACACTTTGTCACAGCCTATATAAGAAAAGGATCCTAAAAAGCAGAGTCATATGCATATGTACGACTAAATCACAACGCTGTACACCTGCAAGGGGCACAACATGGTCCCTCAAGTCGCTTGAAAATGAAGGAACAATGCAGTTAAAGAAAAAGAAGGAGAGAAAATAAAGGACGTGTACTCGATTTTCCACAGGCTCGGGGACCTGGGCTGCTGTCACGTCCCTGGAGGCTCAGCGGGCTGGCTCTCCAGGCTGCCTGTCGTGGGGCTGAGGGGACTGGGGAGGATGTGCCAGCAAATGAGCCCCCCCGGGGACCTGCAGTGTCTGGTCCACTCGAAAAGGGACCACAATCTCCAGATCCAGGCAGGCCCTCCTATAGCTCAACCAAGCCTAGTGCACCCAAAGGAGGGTGGATCCTCTGGGCTGCAAGAGCTTTGAAACGTCACCTGGTCTCCACATCTCCTGGCGTTGGGGTTCTCACCTCCAGCCTCCTGCCTTTGTGTTGTATCAACTAGAGGACCCTCAGCACCGTCCCTCAGTGTGGCACTTTGACAAGGGTTGCGACGTGTCGGGGGGTGAGGGGAACAGGCAGAAAGGAAGGAGACAAAAGCCCTTGAGTGTTGGTTCTGGCACGTGGCCCTCCAAGGTACAACCCAGGAACACCACTTTCTTTCGCTAAGGCTCTGGTTGCCAGAGGGACCCGAGATGGGCACGAAGAAGCCCGCCGCCTTGTGGATGATTCCTGTAACAACAACTTGGCAACAGGTGCTTCTGGGCACTAGGATTCACAAAGGGCTGCAGGGCTTTAAAAACATAACACCTGCGCTCAAGAAATGTCCTAGGATAGGTAATTGAAAAGAATTCAAAGCAGGCCGGATTTGTCAGAAGACAATTTCAAGAGGTACACTGCACTCACACTGTTGCAAAAGAAGGAGAAAACAAAACCAAAAAAACATGAAAAGATGCTGAAGATCACCAATTACTTCAGAACTGCAAATCCAAACAGCAACGAGGTATCATCTGACACCAGTCAGGATGGCCATCAGGTAAACGTCTCCCTACAGTAAATTCCGGAGAGGGCATGGAGAAAGCAAACCCTCCTCCACTGCTGGGGGGAATGCAACTGGTACAGCCACTGGGGAGTACAGTTGGGAGGCTCCTTCAATAACAAAACATAGAGCTACCATCTGATCCCGCAATCCCACTTCTGGGCAAACACCCAGAGAAAACCATAGTTCGAAAACCTACCCGCACCCCAACGTGCATGGCAGCACTATATACGACAACCCAGACACCAAAGCAAGCAAAATGTCCACCGACAGATGACTGGATACAGAAGATGCGGTACATATCTACGATGGAATACTACTCAGCCTTAAAAAAGAAGGAAATACTGCCATGTGCAGCAACACAGAAGGACCTCGAGATGCTCTACGTGAAGTAAATCAGATGGACGTCGATAAATATCATGGGCTATGACTTACATATGGAATCTCAAAATTGATACAAATCAACTGATTCACAAAACAGCGACAGACTCAGAGACTTAGAAAACAAACTTATGCTTAGCAGACGGGAAAGATGGGGGAGAGGGATACATTAGGAGGTTGGCAGTAACATGTATACATGAACAAATACAATACATACTCCACAAGGACCTACTCTACAACACAGGGGACTCTGTTCAACACTTTGTCACAGCCTATATAAGAAAAGGATCCTAAAAAGCAGAGACATATGCATATGTACGACTAAATCACAACGCTGTACACCTGCAAGGGGCACAACATGGTCCCTCAAGTCGCTTGAAAATGAAAGAACAATGCAGTTAAAGAAAAATAAGGAGAGAAAATAAAGGACGTGTACTCGATTTTCCACAGGCTCGGGGACCTGGGCTGCTGTCACGTCCCTGGAGGCTCAGCGGGCTGGCTCTCCAGGCTGCCTGTCGTGGGGCTGAGGGGACTGGGGAGGATGTGCCAGCAAATGAGCCCCCCCGGGGACCTGCAGTGTCTGGTCCACTCGAAATGGGACCACAATCTCCAGATCCAGGCAGGCCCTCCTATAGCTCAACCAAGCCTAGTGCACCCAAAGGAGGGTGGATCCTCTGGGCTGCAAAAGCTTTGAAACGTCACCTGGTCTCCACATCTCCTGGCGTTGGGGTTCCCACCTCCAGCCTCCTGCCTTTGTGTTGTACCAACTAGAGGACCTCAGCACCGTCCCTCAGTGTGGCACTTTAACAAGGGTTGCGACGCGTCGGGGGGTGAGGGGAACAGGCAGAAAGGAAGGAGACAAAAGCCCTTGAGTGTTGGTTCTCGCACGTGCCCCTCCAAGGTACAACCCAGGAACACCACTTTCTTTCGCTAAGGCTCTGGTTGCCAGAGGGACCAGAGAAGGGCACGAAGAAGCCCGCCGCCTTGTGGATGATTCCTGTAACAACAACGTGGCAACAGGTGCTTCTGGGCACTAGGATTCACAAAGGGCTGCAGGGCTTTAAAAACATAACACCTGCGCTCAAGAAATGTCCTAGGATAGGTAACTGAGAAGAATTCAAAACAGGCCGGATTTGTCAGAAGACAATTTCAAGAGGTACACTGCACTCACACTGTTGCAAAAGAAGGAGAAAACAAAACCAAAAAAACATGAAAAGATGCTGAAGATCACCAATTACTTCAGAACTGCAAATCAAAACAGCAACGAGGTATCATCTGACACCAGTCAGGATGGCCATCATGTAAACGTCTCCCTACAGTAAATTCCGGAGAGGGCATGGAGAAAGCAAACCCTCCTCCACTGCTGGGGGGAATGCAACTGGTACAGCCACTGGGGAGTACAGTTGGGAGGCTCCTTCAATAACAAAACATAGAGCTACCATCTGATCCCCCAATCCCACTTCTGGCCAAACACCCAGAGAAAACCATAGTTCGAAAACCTACCCGCACCCCAACGTGCATGGCAGCACTATGTACGACAACCCAGACACCAAAGCAAGCAAAAGGTCCACCGACAGATGACTGGATACAGAAGATGCGGTACATATCTACGATGGAATACTACTCAGCCTTAAAAAAGAAGGAAATACTGCCATGTGCAGCAACACAGAAGGACCTCGAGATGCTCTACGTGAAGTAAATCAGATGGACGTCGATAAATATCATGGGCTATGACTTACATATGGAATCTCAAAATTGATACAAATCAACTGATTCACAAAACAGCGACAGACTCAGAGACTTAGAAAACAAACTTATGCTTAGCAAACGGGAAAGATGGGGGAGAGGGATACATTAGGAGGTTGGCAGTAACATGTATACATGAACAAATACAATACATACTCCACAAGGACCTACTCTACAACACAGGGGACTCTGTTCAACACTTTGTCACAGCCTATATAAGAAAAGGATCCTAAAAAGCAGAGTCATATGCATATGTACGACTAAATCACAACGCTGTACACCTGCAAGGGGCACAACATGGTCCCTCAAGTCACTTGAAAATGAAAGAACAATGCAGTTAAAGAAAAAGAAGGAGAGAAAATAAAGGACGTGTACTCGATTTTCCACAGGCTCGGGGACCTGGGCTGCTGTCACGTCCCTGGAGGCTCAGCGGGCTGGCTCTCCAGGCTGCCTGTCGTGGGGCTGAGGGGACTGGGGAGGATGTGCCAGCAAATGAGCCCCCCCGGGGACCTGCAGTGTCTGGTCCACTCGAAAAGGGACCACAATCTCCAGATCCAGGCAGGCCCTCCTATAGCTCAACCAAGCCTAGTGCACCCAAAGGAGGGTGGATCCTCTGGGCTGCAAGAGCTTTGAAACGTCACCTGGTCTCCACATCTCCTGGCGTTGGGGTTCTCACCTCCAGCCTCCTGCCTTTGTGTTGTATCAACTAGAGGACCCTCAGCACCGTCCCTCAGTGTGGCACTTTGACAAGGGTTGCGACGCGTCGGGGGGTGAGGGGAACAGGCAGAAAGGAAGGAGACAAAAGCCCTTGAGTGTTGGTTCTGGCACGTGCCCCTCCAAGGTACAACCCAGGAACACCACTTTCTTTCGCTAAGGCTCTGGTTGCCAGAGGGACCCGAGATGGGCACGAAGAAGCCCGCCGCCTTGTGGATGATTCCTGTAACAACAACTTGGCAACAGGTGCTTCTGGGCACTAGGATTCACAAAGGGCTGCAGGGCTTTAAAAACATAACACCTGCGCTCAAGAAATGTCCTAGGATAGGTAATTGAAAAGAATTCAAAGCAGGCCGGATTTGTCAGAAGACAATTTCAAGAGGTACACTGCACTCACACTGTTGCAAAAGAAGGAGAAAACAAAACCAAAAAAACATGAAAAGATGCTGAAGATCAACAATTACTTCAGAACTGCAAATCAAAACAGCAACGAGGTATCATCTGACACCAGTCAGGATGGCCATCAGGTAAACGTCTCCCTACAGTAAATTCCGGAGAGGGCATGGAGAAAGCAAACCCTCCTCCACTGCTGGGGGGAATGCAACTGGTACAGCCACTGGGGAGTACAGTTGGGAGGCTCCTTCAATAACAAAACATAGAGCTACCATCTGATCCCCCAATCCCACTTCTGGGCAAACACCCAGAGAAAACCATAGTTCGAAAACCTACCCGCACCCCAACGTGCATGGCAGCACTATATACGACAACCCAGACACCAAAGCAAGCAAAAGGTCCACCGACAGATGACTGGATACAGAAGATGCGGTACATATCTACGATGGAATACTACTCAGCCTTAAAAAAGAAGGAAATACTGCCATGTGCAGCAACACAGAAGGACCTCGAGATGCTCTACGTGAAGTAAATCAGATGGACGTCGATAAATATCATGGGCTATGACTTACATATGGAATCTCAAAATTGATACAAATCAACTGATTCACAAAACAGCGACAGACTCAGAGACTTAGAAAACAAACTTATGCTTAGCAAACGGGAAAGATGGGGGAGAGGGATACATTAGGAGGTTGGCAGTAACATGTATACATGAACAAATACAATACATACTCCACAAGGACCTACTCTACAACACAGGGGACTCTGTTCAACACTTTGTCACAGCCTATATAAGAAAAGGATCCTAAAAAGCAGAGTCATATGCATATGTACGACTAAATCACAACGCTGTACACCTGCAAGGGGCACAACATGGTCCCTCAAGTCGCTTGAAAATGAAGGAACAATGCAGTTAAAGAAAAAGAAGGAGAGAAAATAAAGGACGTGTACTCGATTTTCCACAGGCTCGGGGACCTGGGCTGCTGTCACGTCCCTGGAGGCTCAGCGGGCTGGCTCTCCAGGCTGCCTGTCGTGGGGCTGAGGGGACTGGGGAGGATGTGCCAGCAAATGAGCCCCCCCGGGGACCTGCAGTGTCTGGTCCACTCGAAAAGGGACCACAATCTCCAGATCCAGGCAGGCCCTCCTATAGCTCAACCAAGCCTAGTGCACCCAAAGGAGGGTGGATCCTCTGGGCTGCAAGAGCTTTGAAACGTCACCTGGTCTCCACATCTCCTGGCGTTGGGGTTCTCACCTCCAGCCTCCTGCCTTTGTGTTGTATCAACTAGAGGACCCTCAGCACCGTCCCTCAGTGTGGCACTTTGACAAGGGTTGCGACGCGTCGGGGGGTGAGGGGAACAGGCAGAAAGGAAGGAGACAAAAGCCCTTGAGTGTTGGTTCTGGCACGTGGCCCTCCAAGGTACAACCCAGGAACACCACTTTCTTTCGCTAAGGCTCTGGTTGCCAGAGGGACCCGAGATGGGCACGAAGAAGCCCGCCGCCTTGTGGATGATTCCTGTAACAACAACTTGGCAACAGGTGCTTCTGGGCACTAGGATTCACAAAGGGCTGCAGGGCTTTAAAAACATAACACCTGCGCTCAAGAAATGTCCTAGGATAGGTAATTGAAAAGAATTCAAAGCAGGCCGGATTTGTCAGAAGACAATTTCAAGAGGTACACTGCACTCACACTGTTGCAAAAGAAGGAGAAAACAAAACCAAAAAAACATGAAAAGATGCTGAAGATCACCAATTACTTCAGAACTGCAAATCCAAACAGCAACGAGGTATCATCTGACACCAGTCAGGATGGCCATCAGGTAAACGTCTCCCTACAGTAAATTCCGGAGAGGGCATGGAGAAAGCAAACCCTCCTCCACTGCTGGGGGGAATGCAACTGGTACAGCCACTGGGGAGTACAGTTGGGAGGCTCCTTCAATAACAAAACATAGAGCTACCATCTGATCCCGCAATCCCACTTCTGGGCAAACACCCAGAGAAAACCATAGTTCGAAAACCTACCCGCACCCCAACGTGCATGGCAGCACTATATACGACAACCCAGACACCAAAGCAAGCAAAATGTCCACCGACAGATGACTGGATACAGAAGATGCGGTACATATCTACGATGGAATACTACTCAGCCTTAAAAAAGAAGGAAATACTGCCATGTGCAGCAACACAGAAGGACCTCGAGATGCTCTACGTGAAGTAAATCAGATGGACGTCGATAAATATCATGGGCTATGACTTACATATGGAATCTCAAAATTGATACAAATCAACTGATTCACAAAACAGCGACAGACTCAGAGACTTAGAAAACAAACTTATGCTTAGCAGACGGGAAAGATGGGGGAGAGGGATACATTAGGAGGTTGGCAGTAACATGTATACATGAACAAATACAATACATACTCCACAAGGACCTACTCTACAACACAGGGGACTCTGTTCAACACTTTGTCACAGCCTATATAAGAAAAGGATCCTAAAAAGCAGAGACATATGCATATGTACGACTAAATCACAACGCTGTACACCTGCAAGGGGCACAACATGGTCCCTCAAGTCGCTTGAAAATGAAAGAACAATGCAGTTAAAGAAAAATAAGGAGAGAAAATAAAGGACGTGTACTCGATTTTCCACAGGCTCGGGGACCTGGGCTGCTGTCACGTCCCTGGAGGCTCAGCGGGCTGGCTCTCCAGGCTGCCTGTCGTGGGGCTGAGGGGACTGGGGAGGATGTGCCAGCAAATGAGCCCCCCCGGGGACCTGCAGTGTCTGGTCCACTCGAAATGGGACCACAATCTCCAGATCCAGGCAGGCCCTCCTATAGCTCAACCAAGCCTAGTGCACCCAAAGGAGGGTGGATCCTCTGGGCTGCAAAAGCTTTGAAACGTCACCTGGTCTCCACATCTCCTGGCGTTGGGGTTCCCACCTCCAGCCTCCTGCCTTTGTGTTGTACCAACTAGAGGACCTCAGCACCGTCCCTCAGTGTGGCACTTTAACAAGGGTTGCGACGCGTCGGGGGGTGAGGGGAACAGGCAGAAAGGAAGGAGACAAAAGCCCTTGAGTGTTGGTTCTCGCACGTGCCCCTCCAAGGTACAACCCAGGAACACCACTTTCTTTCGCTAAGGCTCTGGTTGCCAGAGGGACCAGAGAAGGGCACGAAGAAGCCCGCCGCCTTGTGGATGATTCCTGTAACAACAACGTGGCAACAGGTGCTTCTGGGCACTAGGATTCACAAAGGGCTGCAGGGCTTTAAAAACATAACACCTGCGCTCAAGAAATGTCCTAGGATAGGTAACTGAGAAGAATTCAAAACAGGCCGGATTTGTCAGAAGACAATTTCAAGAGGTACACTGCACTCACACTGTTGCAAAAGAAGGAGAAAACAAAACCAAAAAAACATGAAAAGATGCTGAAGATCACCAATTACTTCAGAACTGCAAATCAAAACAGCAACGAGGTATCATCTGACACCAGTCAGGATGGCCATCATGTAAACGTCTCCCTACAGTAAATTCCGGAGAGGGCATGGAGAAAGCAAACCCTCCTCCACTGCTGGGGGGAATGCAACTGGTACAGCCACTGGGGAGTACAGTTGGGAGGCTCCTTCAATAACAAAACATAGAGCTACCATCTGATCCCCCAATCCCACTTCTGGGCAAACACCCAGAGAAAACCATAGTTCGAAAACCTACCCGCACCCCAACGTGCATGGCAGCACTATATACGACAACCCAGACACCAAAGCAAGCAAAAGGTCCACCGACAGATGACTGGATACAGAAGATGCGGTACATATCTACGATGGAATACTACTCAGCCTTAAAAAAGAAGGAAATACTGCCATGTGCAGCAACACAGAAGGACCTCGAGATGCTCTACGTGAAGTAAATCAGATGGACGTCGATAAATATCATGGGCTATGACTTACATATGGAATCTCAAAATTGATACAAATCAACTGATTCACAAAACAGCGACAGACTCAGAGACTTAGAAAACAAACTTATGCTTAGCAGACGGGAAAGATGGGGGAGAGGGATACATTAGGAGGTTGGCAGTAACATGTATACATGAACAAATACAATACATACTCCACAAGGACCTACTCTACAACACAGGGGACTCTGTTCAACACTTTGTCACAGCCTATATAAGAAAAGGATCCTAAAAAGCAGAGACATATGCATATGTACGACTAAATCACAACGCTGTACACCTGCAAGGGGCACAACATGGTCCCTCAAGTCGCTTGAAAATGGAAGAAAAATGCAGTTAAAGAAAAAGAAGGAGAGAAAATAAAGGACGTGTACTCGATTTTCCACAGGCTCGGGGACCTGGGCTGCTGTCACGTCCCTGGAGGCTCAGCGAGCTGGCTCTCCAGGCTGCCTGTCGTGGGGCTGAGGGGACTGGGGAGGATGTGCCAGCAAATGAGCCCCCCCGGGGACCTGCAGTGTCTGGTCCACTCGAAATGGGACCACAATCTCCAGATCCAGGCAGGCCCTCCTATAGCTCAACCAAGCCTAGTGCACCCAAAGGAGGGTGGATCCTCTGGGCTGCAAGAGCTTTGAAACGTCACCTGGTCTCCACATCTCCTGGCGTTGGGGTTCCCACCTCCAGCCTCCTGCCTTTGTGTTGTACCAACTAGAGGACCCTCAGCACCGTCCCTCAGTGTGGCACTTTGACAAGGGTTGCGACGCGTCGGGGGGTGAGGGGAACAGGCAGAAAGGAAGGAGACAAAAGCCCTTGAGTGTTGGTTCTCGCACGTGCCCCTCCAAGGTACAACCCAGGAACACCACTTTCTTTCGCTAAGGCTCTGGTTGCCAGAGGGACCAGAGATGGGCACGAAGAAGCCCGCCGCCTTGTGGATGATTCCTGTAACAACAACTTGGCAACAGGTGCTTCTGGGCACTAGGATTCACAAAGGGCTGCAGGGCTTTAAAAACATAACACCTGCGCTCAAGAAATGTCCTAGGATAGGTAACTGAAAAGAATTCAAAGCAGGCCGGATTTGTCAGAAGACAATTTCAAGAGGTACACTGCACTCACACTGTTGCAAAAGAAGGAGAAAACAAAACCAAAAAAACATGAAAAGATGCTGAAGATCAACAATTACTTCAGAACTGCAAATCAAAACAGCAACGAGGTATCATCTGACACCAGTCAGGATGGCCATCATGTAAACGTCTCCCTACAGTAAATTCCGGAGAGGGCATGGAGAAAGCAAACCCTCCTCCACTGCTGGGGGGAATGCAACTGGTACAGCCACTGGGGAGTACAGTTGGGAGGCTCCTTCAATAACAAAACATAGAGCTACCATCTGATCCCCCAATCCCACTTCTGGCCAAACACCCAGAGAAAACCATAGTTCGAAAACCTACCCGCACCCCAACGTGCATGGCAGCACTATGTACGACAACCCAGACACCAAAGCAAGCAAAAGGTCCACCGACAGATGACTGGATACAGAAGATGCGGTACATATCTACGATGGAATACTACTCAGCCTTAAAAAAGAAGGAAATACTGCCATGTGCAGCAACACAGAAGGACCTCGAGATGCTCTACGTGAAGTAAATCAGATGGACGTCGATAAATATCATGGGCTATGACTTACATATGGAATCTCAAAATTGATACAAATCAACTGATTCACAAAACAGCGACAGACTCAGAGACTTAGAAAACAAACTTATGCTTAGCAAACGGGAAAGATGGGGGAGAGGGATACATTAGGAGGTTGGCAGTAACATGTATACATGAACAAATACAATACATACTCCACAAGGACCTACTCTACAACACAGGGGACTCTGTTCAACACTTTGTCACAGCCTATATAAGAAAAGCATCCTAAAAAGCAGAGACATATGCATATGTACGACTAAATCACAACGCTGTACACCTGCAAGGGGCACAACATCGTCCCTCAAGTTCCTTGAAAATGGAAGAAAAATGCAGTTAAAGAAAAAGAAGGAGAGAAAATAAAGGATGTGTACTCGATTTTCCACAGGCTCGGGGACCTGGGCTGCTGTCACGTCCCTGGAGGCTCAGCGGGCTGGCTCTCCAGGCTGCCTGTCGTGGGGCTGAGGGGACTGGGGAGGATGTGCCAGCAAATGAGCCCCCCCCGGGGACCTGCAGTGTCTGGTCCACTCGAAAAGGGACCACAATCTCCAGATCCAGGCAGGCCCTCCTATAGCTCAACCAAGCCTAGTGCACCCAAAGGAGGGTGGATCCTCTGGGCTGCAAGAGCTTTGAAACGTCACCTGGTCTCCACATCTCCTGGCGTTGGGGTTCTCACCTCCAGCCTCCTGCCTTTGTGTTGTATCAACTAGAGGACCCTCAGCACCGTCCCTCAGTGTGGCACTTTGACAAGGGTTGCGACGCTTGGGGGCTGAGGGGAACAGGCAGAAAGGAAGGAGACAAAAGCCCTTGAGTGTTGGTTCTCGCACGTGCCCCTCCAAGGTACAACCCAGGAACACCACTTTCTTTCGCTAAGGCTCTGGTTGCTAGAGGGACCAGAGAAGGGCACGAAGAAGCCCGCCGCCTTGTGGATGATTCCTGTAACAACAACTTGGCAACAGGTGCTTCTGGGCACTAGGATTCACAAAGGGCTGCAGGGCTTTAAAAACATAACACCTGCGCTCAAGAAATGTCCTAGGATAGGTAATTGAAAAGAATTCAAAGCAGGCCGGATTTGTCAGAAGACAATTTCAAGAGGTACACTGCACTCACACTGTTGCAAAAGAAGGAGAAAACAAAACCAAAAAAACATGAAAAGATGCTGAAGATCAACAATTACTTCAGAACTGCAAATCAAAACAGCAACGAGGTATCATCTGACACCAGTCAGGATGGCCATCATGTAAACGTCTCCCTACAGTAAATTCCGGAGAGGGCATGGAGAAAGCAAACCCTCCTCCACTGCTGGGGGGAATGCAACTGGTACAGCCACTGGGGAGTACAGTTGGGAGGCTCCTTCAATAACAAAACATAGAGCTACCATCTGATCCCCCAATCCCACTTCTGGCCAAACACCCAGAGAAAACCATAGTTCGAAAACCTACCCGCACCCCAACGTGCATGGCAGCACTATGTACGACAACCCAGACACCAAAGCAAGCAAAATGTCCACCGACAGATGACTGGATACAGAAGATGCGGTACATATCTACGATGGAATACTACTCAGCCTTAAAAAAGAAGGAAATACTGCCATGTGCAGCAACACAGGAGGACCTCGAGATGCTCTACGTGAAGTAAATCAGATGGACGTCGATAAATATCATGGGCTATGACTTACATATGGAATCTCAAAATTGATACAAATCAACTGATTCACAAAACAGCGACAGTCTCAGAGACTTAGAAAACAAACTTATGCTTAGCAAACGGGAAAGATGGGGGAGAGGGATACATTAGGAGGTTGGCAGTAACATGTATACATGAACAAATACAATACCTACTCCACAAGGACCTACTCTACAACACAGGGGACTCTGTTCAACACTTTGTCACAGCCTATATAAGAAAAGGATCCTAAAAAGCAGAGACATATGCATATGTACGACTAAATCACAACGCTGTACACCTGCAAGGGGCACAACATCGTCCCTCAAGTTGCTTGAAAATGGAAGAAAAATGCAGTTAAAGAAAAAGAAGGAGAGAAAATAAAGGACGTGTACTCGATTTTCCACAGGCTCGGGGACCTGGGCTGCTGTCACGTCCCTGGAGGCTCAGCGGGCTGGCTCTCCAGGCTGCCTGTCGTGGGGCTGAGGGGACTGGGGAGGATGTGCCAGCAAATGAGCCCCCCCGGGGACCTGCAGTGTCTGGTCCACTCGAAATGGGACCACAATCTCCAGATCCAGGCAGGCCCTCCTATAGCTCAACCAAGCCTAGTGCACCCAAAGGAGGGTGGATCCTCTGGGCTGCAAGAGCTTTGAAACGTCACCTGGTCTCCACATCTCCTGGCGTTGGGGTTCTCACCTCCAGCCTCCTGCCTTTGTGTTGTATCAACTAGAGGACCCTCAGCACCGTCCCTCAGTGTGGCACTTTGACAAGGGTTGCGACGCGTCGGGGGGTGAGGGGAACAGGCAGAAAGGAAGGAGACAAAAGCCCTTGAGTGTTGGTTCTGGCACGTGCCCCTCCAAGGTACAACCCAGGAACACCACTTTCTTTCGCTAAGGCTCTGGTTGCCAGAGGGACCCGAGATGGGCACGAAGAAGCCCGCCGCCTTGTGGATGATTCCTGTAACAACAACTTGGCAACAGGTGCTTCTGGGCACTAGGATTCACAAAGGGCTGCAGGGCTTTAAAAACATAACACCTGCGCTCAAGAAATGTCCTAGGATAGGTAACTGAAAAGAATTCAAAGCAGGCCGGATTTGTCAGAAGACAATTTCAAGAGGTACACTGCACTCACACTGTTGCAAAAGAAGGAGAAAACAAAACCAAAAAAACATGAAAAGATGCTGAAGATCACCAATTACTTCAGAACTGCAAATCAAAACAGCAACGAGGTATCATCTGACACCAGTCAGGATGGCCATCATGTAAACGTCTCCCTACAGTAAATTCCGGAGAGGGCATGGAGAAAGCAAACCCTCCTCCACTGCTGGGGGGAATGCAACTGGTACAGCCACTGGGGAGTACAGTTGGGAGGCTCCTTCAATAACAAAACATAGAGCTACCATCTGATCCCCCAATCCCACTTCTGGGCAAACACCCAGAGAAAACCATAGTTCGAAAACCTACCCGCACCCCAACGTGCATGGCAGCACTATATACGACAACCCAGACACCAAAGCAAGCAAAATGTCCACCGACAGATGACTGGATACAGAAGATGCGGTACATATCTACGATGGAATACTACTCAGCCTTAAAAAAGAAGGAAATACTGCCATGTGCAGCAACACAGAAGGACCTCGAGATGCTCTACGTGAAGTAAATCAGATGGACGTCGATAAATATCATGGGCTATGACTTACATATGGAATCTCAAAATTGATACAAATCAACTGATTCACAAAACAGCGACAGACTCAGAGACTTAGAAAACAAACTTATGCTTAGCAGACGGGAAAGATGGGGGAGAGGGATACATTAGGAGGTTGGCAGTAACATGTATACATGAACAAATACAATACATACTCCACAAGGACCTACTCTACAACACAGGGGACTCTGTTCAACACTTTGTCACAGCCTATATAAGAAAAGGATCCTAAAAAGCAGAGACATATGCATATGTACGACTAAATCACAACGCTGTACACCTGCAAGGGGCACAACATCGTCCCTCAAGTCGCTTGAAAATGGAAGAAAAATGCAGTTAAAGAAAAAGAAGGAGAGAAAATAAAGGACGTGTACTCGATTTTCCACAGGCTCGGGGACCTGGGCTGCTGTCACGTCCCTGGAGGCTCAGCGGGCTGGCTCTCCAGGCTGCCTGTCGTGGGGCTGAGGGGACTGGGGAGGATGTGCCAGCAAATGAGCCCCCCCGGGGACCTGCAGTGTCTGGTCCACTCGAAATGGGACCACAATCTCCAGATCCAGGCAGGCCCTCCTATAGCTCAACCAAGCCTAGTGCACCCAAAGGAGGGTGGATCCTCTGGGCTGCAAAAGCTTTGAAACGTCACCTGGTCTCCACATCTCCTGGCGTTGGGGTTCCCACCTCCAGCCTCCTGCCTTTGTGTTGTACCAACTAGAGGACCTCAGCACCGTCCCTCAGTGTGGCACTTTGACAAGGGTTGCGACGCGTCGGGGGGTGAGGGGAACAGGCAGAAAGGAAGGAGACAAAAGCCCTTGAGTGTTGGTTCTGGCACGTGGCCCTCCAAGGTACAACCCAGGAACACCACTTTCTTTCGCTAAGGCTCTGGTTGCCAGAGGGACCAGAGATGGGCACGAAGAAGCCCGCCGCCTTGTGGATGATTCCTGTAACAACAACTTGGCAACAGGTGCTTCTGGGCACTAGGTTTCACGAAGGGCTGCAGGGCTTTAAAAACATAACACCTGCGCTCAAGAAATGTCCTAGGATAGGTAATTGAAAAGAATTCAAAGCAGGCCGGATTTGTCAGAAGACAATTTCAAGAGGTACACTGCACTCACACTGTTGCAAAAGAAGGAGAAAACAAAACCAAAAAAACATGAAAAGATGCTGAAGATCACCAATTACTTCAGAACTGCAAATCAAAACAGCAACGAGGTATCATCTGACACCAGTCAGGATGGCCATCATGTAAACGTCTCCCTACAGTAAATTCCGGAGAGGGCATGGAGAAAGCAAACCCTCCTCCACTGCTGGGGGGAATGCAACTGGTACAGCCACTGGGGAGTACAGTTGGGAGGCTCCTTCAATAACAAAACATAGAGCTACCATCTGATCCCGCAATCCCACTTCTGGGCAAACACCCAGAGAAAACCATAGTTCGAAAACCTACCCGCACCCCAACGTGCATGGCAGCACTATGTACGACAACCCAGACACCAAAGCAAGCAAAATGTCCACCGACAGATGACTGGATACAGAAGATGCGGTACATATCTACGATGGAATACTACACAGCCTTAAAAAAGAAGGAAATACTGCCATGTGCAGCAACACAGAAGGACCTCGAGATGCTCTACGTGAAGTAAATCAGATGGACGTCGATAAATATCATGGGCTATGACTTACATATGGAATCTCAAAATTGATACAAATCAACTGATTCACAAAACAGCGACAGACTCAGAGACTTAGAAAACAAACTTATGCTTAGCAGACGGGAAAGATGGGGGAGAGGGATACATTAGGAGGTTGGCAGTAACATGTATACATGAACAAATACAATACATACTCCACAAGGACCTACTCTACAACACAGGGGACTCTGTTCAACACTTTGTCACAGCCTATATAAGAAAAGGATCCTAAAAAGCAGAGACATATGCATATGTACGACTAAATCACAACGCTGTACACCTGCAAGGGGCACAACATGGTCCCTCAAGTCGCTTGAAAATGAAAGAAAAATGCAGTTAAAGAAAAAGAAGGAGAGAAAATAAAGGACGTGTACTCGATTTTCCACAGGCTCGGGGACCTGGGCTGCTGTCACGTCCCTGGAGGCTCAGCGGGCTGGCTCTCCAGGCTGCCTGTCGTGGGGCTGAGGGGACTGGGGAGGATGTGCCAGCAAATGAGCCCCCCCGGGGACCTGCAGTGTCTGGTCCACTCGAAATGGGACCACAATCTCCAGATCCAGGCAGGCCCTCCTATAGCTCAACCAAGCCTAGTGCACCCAAAGGAGGGTGGATCCTCTGGGCTGCAAGAGCTTTGAAACGTCACCTGGTCTCCACATCTCCTGGTGTTGGGGTTCCCACCTCCAGCCTCCTGCCTTTGTGTTGTACCAACTAGAGGACCCTCAGCACCGTCCCTCAGTGTGGCACTTTGACAAGGGTTGCGACGCGTCGGGGGGTGAGGGGAACAGGCAGAAAGGAAGGAGACAAAAGCCCTTGAGTGTTGGTTCTGGCACGTGGCCCTCCAAGGTACAACCCAGGAACACCACTTTCTTTCGCTAAGGCTCTGGTTGCCAGAGGGACCAGAGATGGGCACGAAGAAGCCCGCCGCCTTGTGGATGATTCCTGTAACAACAACTTGGCAACAGGTGCTTCTGGGCACTAGGATTCACAAAGGGCTGCAGGGCTTTAAAAACATAACACCTGCGCTCAAGAAATGTCCTAGGATAGGTAATTGAAAAGAATTCAAAGCAGGCCGGATTTGTCAGAAGACAATTTCAAGAGGTACACTGCACTCACACTGTTGCAAAAGAAGGAGAAAACAAAACCAAAAAAACATGAAAAGATGCTGAAGATCACCAATTACTTCAGAACTGCAAATCAAAACAGCAACGAGGTATCATCTGACACCAGTCAGGATGGCCATCAGGTAAACGTCTCCCTACAGTAAATTCCGGAGAGGGCATGGAGAAAGCAAACCCTCCTCCACTGCTGGGGGGAATGCAACTGGTACAGCCACTGGGGAGTACAGTTGGGAGGCTCCTTCAATAACAAAACATAGAGCTACCATCTGATCCCCCAATCCCACTTCTGGCCAAACACCCAGAGAAAACCCATAGTTCGCAAACCTACCCGCACCCCAACGTGCATGGCAGCACTATATACGACAACCCAGACACCAAAGCAAGCAAAAGGTCCACCGACAGATGACTGGATACAGAAGATGCGGTACATATCTACGATGGAATACTACTCAGCCTTAAAAAAGAAGGAAATACTGCCATGTGCAGCAACACAGAAGGACCTCGAGATGCTCTACGTGAAGTAAATCAGATGGACGTCGATAAATATCATGGGCTATGACTTACATATGGAATCTCAAAATTGATACAAATCAACTGATTCACAAAACAGCGACAGACTCAGAGACTTAGAAAACAAACTTATGCTTAGGAAACGGGAAAGATGGGGGAGAGGGATACATTAGGAGGTTGGCAGTAACATGTATACATGAACAAATACAATACATACTCCACAAGGACCTACTCTACAACACAGGGGACTCTGTTCAACACTTTGTCACAGCCTATATAAGAAAAGGATCCTAAAAAGCAGAGTCATATGCATATGTACGACTAAATCACAACGCTGTACACCTGCAAGGGGCACAACATGGTCCCTCAAGTCGCTTGAAAATGAAAGAACAATGCAGTTAAAGAAAAAGAAGGAGAGAAAATAAAGGACGTGTACTCGATTTTCCACAGGCTCGGGGACCTGGGCTGCTGTCACGTCCCTGGAGGCTCAGCGGGCTGGCTCTCCAGGCTGCCTGTCGTGGGGCTGAGGGGACTGGGGAGGATGTGCCAGCAAATGAGCCCCCCCGGGGACCTGCAGTGTCTGGTCCACTCGAAAAGGGACCACAATCTCCAGATCCAGGCAGGCCCTCCTATAGCTCAACCAAGCCTAGTGCACCCAAAGGAGGGTGGATCCTCTGGGCTGCAAGAGCTTTGAAACGTCACCTGGTCTCCACATCTCCTGGCGTTGGGGTTCTCACCTCCAGCCTCCTGCCTTTGTGTTGTATCAACTAGAGGACCCTCAGCACCGTCCCTCAGTGTGGCACTTTGACAAGGGTTGCGACGCGTCGGGGGGTGAGGGGAACAGGCAGAAAGGAAGGAGACAAAAGCCCTTGAGTGTTGGTTCTGGCACGTGCCCCTCCAAGGTACAACCCAGGAACACCACTTTCTTTCGCTAAGGCTCTGGTTGCCAGAGGGACCCGAGATGGGCACGAAGAAGCCCGCCGCCTTGTGGATGATTCCTGTAACAACAACTTGGCAACAGGTGCTTCTGGGCACTAGGATTCACAAAGGGCTGCAGGGCTTTAAAAACATAACACCTGCGCTCAAGAAATGTCCTAGGATAGGTAATTGAAAAGAATTCAAAGCAGGCCGGATTTGTCAGAAGACAATTTCAAGAGGTACACTGCACTCACACTGTTGCAAAAGAAGGAGAAAACAAAACCAAAAAAACATGAAAAGATGCTGAAGATCAACAATTACTTCAGAACTGCAAATCAAAACAGCAACGAGGTATCATCTGACACCAGTCAGGATGGCCATCAGGTAAACGTCTCCCTACAGTAAATTCCGGAGAGGGCATGGAGAAAGCAAACCCTCCTCCACTGCTGGGGGGAATGCAACTGGTACAGCCACTGGGGAGTACAGTTGGGAGGCTCCTTCAATAACAAAACATAGAGCTACCATCTGATCCCCCAATCCCACTTCTGGGCAAACACCCAGAGAAAACCATAGTTCGAAAACCTACCCGCACCCCAACGTGCATGGCAGCACTATATACGACAACCCAGACACCAAAGCAAGCAAAAGGTCCACCGACAGATGACTGGATACAGAAGATGCGGTACATATCTACGATGGAATACTACTCAGCCTTAAAAAAGAAGGAAATACTGCCATGTGCAGCAACACAGAAGGACCTCGAGATGCTCTACGTGAAGTAAATCAGATGGACGTCGATAAATATCATGGGCTATGACTTACATATGGAATCTCAAAATTGATACAAATCAACTGATTCACAAAACAGCGACAGACTCAGAGACTTAGAAAACAAACTTATGCTTAGCAAACGGGAAAGATGGGGGAGAGGGATACATTAGGAGGTTGGCAGTAACATGTATACATGAACAAATACAATACATACTCCACAAGGACCTACTCTACAACACAGGGGACTCTGTTCAACACTTTGTCACAGCCTATATAAGAAAAGGATCCTAAAAAGCAGAGTCATATGCATATGTACGACTAAATCACAACGCTGTACACCTGCAAGGGGCACAACATGGTCCCTCAAGTCGCTTGAAAATGAAAGAACAATGCAGTTAAAGAAAAAGAAGGAGAGAAAATAAAGGACGTGTACTCGATTTTCCACAGGCTCGGGGACCTGGGCTGCTGTCACGTCCCTGGAGGCTCAGCGGGCTGGCTCTCCAGGCTGCCTGTCGTGGGGCTGAGGGGACTGGGGAGGATGTGCCAGCAAATGAGCCCCCCCGGGGACCTGCAGTGTCTGGTCCACTCGAAAAGGGACCACAATCTCCAGATCCAGGCAGGCCCTCCTATAGCTCAACCAAGCCTAGTGCACCCAAAGGAGGGTGGATCCTCTGGGCTGCAAGAGCTTTGAAACGTCACCTGGTCTCCACATCTCCTGGCGTTGGGGTTCTCACCTCCAGCCTCCTGCCTTTGTGTTGTATCAACTAGAGGACCCTCAGCACCGTCCCTCAGTGTGGCACTTTGACAAGGGTTGCGACGCGTCGGGGGGTGAGGGGAACAGGCAGAAAGGAAGGAGACAAAAGCCCTTGAGTGTTGGTTCTGGCACGTGGCCCTCCAAGGTACAACCCAGGAACACCACTTTCTTTCGCTAAGGCTCTGGTTGCCAGAGGGACCCGAGATGGGCACGAAGAAGCCCGCCGCCTTGTGGATGATTCCTGTAACAACAACTTGGCAACAGGTGCTTCTGGGCACTAGGATTCACAAAGGGCTGCAGGGCTTTAAAAACATAACACCTGCGCTCAAGAAATGTCCTAGGATAGGTAATTGAAAAGAATTCAAAGCAGGCCGGATTTGTCAGAAGACAATTTCAAGAGGTACACTGCACTCACACTGTTGCAAAAGAAGGAGAAAACAAAACCAAAAAAACATGAAAAGATGCTGAAGATCACCAATTACTTCAGAACTGCAAATCCAAACAGCAACGAGGTATCATCTGACACCAGTCAGGATGGCCATCAGGTAAACGTCTCCCTACAGTAAATTCCGGAGAGGGCATGGAGAAAGCAAACCCTCCTCCACTGCTGGGGGGAATGCAACTGGTACAGCCACTGGGGAGTACAGTTGGGAGGCTCCTTCAATAACAAAACATAGAGCTACCATCTGATCCCGCAATCCCACTTCTGGGCAAACACCCAGAGAAAACCATAGTTCGAAAACCTACCCGCACCCCAACGTGCATGGCAGCACTATATACGACAACCCAGACACCAAAGCAAGCAAAAGGTCCACCGACAGATGACTGGATACAGAAGATGCGGTACATATCTACGATGGAATACTACTCAGCCTTAAAAAAGAAGGAAATACTGCCATGTGCAGCAACACAGAAGGACCTCGAGATGCTCTACGTGAAGTAAATCAGATGGACGTCGATAAATATCATGGGCTATGACTTACATATGGAATCTCAAAATTGATACAAATCAACTGATTCACAAAACAGCGACAGACTCAGAGACTTAGAAAACAAACTTATGCTTAGCAGACGGGAAAGATGGGGGAGAGGGATACATTAGGAGGTTGGCAGTAACATGTATACATGAACAAATACAATACATACTCCACAAGGACCTACTCTACAACACAGGGGACTCTGTTCAACACTTTGTCACAGCCTATATAAGAAAAGGATCCTAAAAAGCAGAGACATATGCATATGTACGACTAAATCACAACGCTGTACACCTGCAAGGGGCACAACATGGTCCCTCAAGTCGCTTGAAAATGAAAGAACAATGCAGTTAAAGAAAAATAAGGAGAGAAAATAAAGGACGTGTACTCGATTTTCCACAGGCTCGGGGACCTGGGCTGCTGTCACGTCCCTGGAGGCTCAGCGGGCTGGCTCTCCAGGCTGCCTGTCGTGGGGCTGAGGGGACTGGGGAGGATGTGCCAGCAAATGAGCCCCCCCGGGGACCTGCAGTGTCTGGTCCACTCGAAATGGGACCACAATCTCCAGATCCAGGCAGGCCCTCCTATAGCTCAACCAAGCCTAGTGCACCCAAAGGAGGGTGGATCCTCTGGGCTGCAAGAGCTTTGAAACGTCACCTGGTCTCCACATCTCCTGGCGTTGGGGTTCCCACCTCCAGCCTCCTGCCTTTGTGTTGTACCAACTAGAGGACCCTCAGCACCGTCCCTCAGTGTGGCACTTTGACAAGGGTTGCGACGCGTCGGGGGGTGAGGGGAACAGGCAGAAAGGAAGGAGACAAAAGCCCTTGAGTGTTGGTTCTGGCACGTGGCCCTCCAAGGTACAACCCAGGAACACCACTTTCTTTCGCTAAGGCTCTGGTTGCCAGAGGGACCAGAGATGGGCACGAAGAAGCCCGCCGCCTTGTGGATGATTCCTGTAACAACAACTTGGCAACAGGTGCTTCTGGGCACTAGGATTCACAAAGGGCTGCAGGGCTTTAAAAACATAACACCTGCGCTCAAGAAATGTCCTAGGATAGGTAATTGAAAAGAATTCAAAGCAGGCCGGATTTGTCAGAAGACAATTTCAAGAGGTACACTGCACTCACACTGTTGCAAAAGAAGGAGAAAACAAAACCAAAAAAACATGAAAAGATGCTGAAGATCACCAATTACTTCAGAACTGCAAATCAAAACAGCAACGAGGTATCATCTGACACCAGTCAGGATGGCCATCAGGTAAACGTCTCCCTACAGTAAATTCCGGAGAGGGCATGGAGAAAGCAAACCCTCCTCCACTGCTGGGGGGAATGCAACTGGTACAGCCACTGGGGAGTACAGTTGGGAGGCTCCTTCAATAACAAAACATAGAGCTACCATCTGATCCCCCAATCCCACTTCTGGCCAAACACCCAGAGAAAACCCATAGTTCGCAAACCTACCCGCACCCCAACGTGCATGGCAGCACTATATACGACAACCCAGACACCAAAGCAAGCAAAAGGTCCACCGACAGATTACTGGATACAGAAGATGCGGTACATATCTACAATGGAATACTACTCAGTCTTAAAAAAGAAGGAAATACTGCCATGTGCAGCAACACAGAAGGACCTCGAGATGCTCTACGTGAAGTAAATCAGATGGACGTCGATAAATATCATGGGCTATGACTTACATATGGAATCTCAAAATTGATACAAATCAACTGATTCACAAAACAGCGACAGACTCAGAGACTTAGGAAACAAACTTATGCTTAGCAGACGGGAAAGATGGGGGAGAGGGATACATTAGGAGGTTGGCAGTAACATGTATACATGAACAAATACAATACATACTCCACAAGGACCTACTCTACAACACAGGGGACTCTGTTCAACACTTTGTCACAGCCTATATAAGAAAAGCATCCTAAAAAGCAGAGACATATGCATATGTACGACTAAATCACAACGCTGTACACCTGCAAGGGGCACAACATCGTCCCTCAAGTTCCTTGAAAATGGAAGAAAAATGCAGTTAAAGAAAAAGAAGGAGAGAAAATAAAGGACGTGTACTCGATTTTCCACAGGCTCGGGGACCTGGGCTGCTGTCACGTCCCTGGAGGCTCAGCGGGCTGGCTCTCCAGGCTGCCTGTCGTGGGGCTGAGGGGACTGGGGAGGATGTGCCAGCAAATGAGCCCCCCCCGGGGACCTGCAGTGTCTGGTCCACTCGAAAAGGGACCACAATCTCCAGATCCAGGCAGGCCCTCCTATAGCTCAACCAAGCCTAGTGCACCCAAAGGAGGGTGGATCCTCTGGGCTGCAAGAGCTTTGAAACGTCACCTGGTCTCCACATCTCCTGGCGTTGGGGTTCTCACCTCCAGCCTCCTGCCTTTGTGTTGTATCAACTAGAGGACCCTCAGCACCGTCCCTCAGTGTGGCACTTTGACAAGGGTTGCGACGCGTCGGGGGGTGAGGGGAACAGGCAGAAAGGAAGGAGACAAAAGCCCTTGAGTGTTGGTTCTGGCACGTGCCCCTCCAAGGTACAACCCAGGAACACCACTTTCTTTCGCTAAGGCTCTGGTTGCCAGAGGGACCCGAGATGGGCACGAAGAAGCCCGCCGCCTTGTGGATGCTTCCTGTAACAACAACTTGGCAACAGGTGCTTCTGGGCACTAGGATTCACAAAGGGCTGCAGGGCTTTAAAAACATAACACCTGCGCTCAAGAAATGTCCTAGGATAGGTAACTGAAAAGAATTCAAAACAGGCCGGATTTGTCAGAAGACAATTTCAAGAGGTACACTGCACTCACACTGTTGCAAAAGAAGGAGAAAACAAAACCAAAAAAACATGAAAAGATGCTGAAGATCACCAATTACTTCAGAACTGCAAATCAAAACAGCAACGAGGTATCATCTGACACCAGTCAGGATGGCCATCAGGTAAACGTCTCCCTACAGTAAATTCCGGAGAGGGCATGGAGAAAGCAAACCCTCCTCCACTGCTGGGGGGAATGCAACTGGTACAGCCACTGGGGAGTACAGTTGGGAGGCTCCTTCAATAACAAAACATAGAGCTACCATCTGATCCCCCAATCCCACTTCTGGGCAAACACCCAGAGAAAACCATAGTTCGAAAACCTACCCGCACCCCAACGTGCATGGCAGCACTATATACGACAACCCAGACACCAAAGCAAGCAAAAGGTCCACCGACAGATTACTGGATACAGAAGATGCGGTACATATCTACGATGGAATACTACTCAGCCTTAAAAAAGAAGGAAATACTGCCATGTGCAGCAACACAGAAGGACCTCGAGATGCTCTACGTGAAGTAAATCAGATGGACGTCGATAAATATCATGGGCTATGACTTACATATGGAATCTCAAAATTGATACAAATCAACTGATTCACAAAACAGCGACAGACTCAGAGACTTAGAAAACAAACTTATGCTTAGCAGACGGGAAAGATGGGGGAGAGGGATACATTAGGAGGTTGGCAGTAACATGTATACATGAACAAATACAATACATACTCCACAAGGACCTACTCTACAACACAGGGGACTCTGTTCAACACTTTGTCACAGCCTATATAAGAAAAGGATCCTAAAAAGCAGAGACATATGCATATGTACGACTAAATCACAACGCTGTACACCTGCAAGGGGCACAACATGGTCCCTCAAGTCGCTTGAAAATGGAAGAAAAATGCAGTTAAAGAAAAAGAAGGAGAGAAAATAAAGGACGTGTACTCGATTTTCCACAGGCTCGGGGACCTGGGCTGCTGTCACGTCCCTGGAGGCTCAGCGGGCTGGCTCTCCAGGCTGCCTGTCGTGGGGCTGAGGGGACTGGGGAGGATGTGCCAGCAAATGAGCCCCCCCGGGGACCTGCAGTGTCTGGTCCACTCGAAATGGGACCACAATCTCCAGATCCAGGCAGGCCCTCCTATAGCTCAACCAAGCCTAGTGCACCCAAAGGAGGGTGGATCCTCTGGGCTGCAAGAGCTTTGAAACGTCACCTGGTCTCCACATCTCCTGGCGTTGGGGTTCCCACCTCCAGCCTCCTGCCTTTGTGTTGTACCAACTAGAGGACCCTCAGCACCGTCCCTCAGTGTGGCACTTTGACAAGGGTTGCGACGCGTCGGGGGGTGAGGGGAACAGGCAGAAAGGAAGGAGACAAAAGTCCTTGAGTGTTGGTTCTCGCACGTGCCCCTCCAAGGTACAACCCAGGAACACCACTTTCTTTCGCTAAGGCTCTGGTTGCCAGAGGGACCAGAGATGGGCACGAAGAAGCCCGCCGCCTTGTGGATGATTCCTGTAACAACAACTTGGCAACAGGTGCTTCTGGGCACTAGGATTCACAAAGGGCTGCAGGGCTTTAAAAACATAACACCTGCGCTCAAGAAATGTCCTAGGATAGGTAATTGAAAAGAATTCAAAGCAGGCCGGATTTGTCAGAAGACAATTTCAAGAGGTACACTGCACTCACACTGTTGCAAAAGAAGGAGAAAACAAAACCAAAAAAACATGAAAAGATGCTGAAGATCACCAATTACTTCAGAACTGCAAATCCAAACAGCAACGAGGTATCATCTGACACCAGTCAGGATGGCCATCAGGTAAACGTCTCCCTACAGTAAATTCCGGAGAGGGCATGGAGAAAGCAAACCCTCCTCCACTGCTGGGGGGAATGCAACTGGTACAGCCACTGGGGAGTACAGTTGGGAGGCTCCTTCAATAACAAAACATAGAGCTACCATCTGATCCCCCAATCCCACTTCTGGGCAAACACCCAGAGAAAACCATAGTTCGAAAACCTACCCGCACCCCAACGTGCATGGCAGCACTATGTACGACAACCCAGACACCAAAGCAAGCAAAAGGTCCACCGACAGATGACTGGATACAGAAGATGCGGTACATATCTACGATGGAATACTACTCAGCCTTAAAAAAGAAGGAAATACTGCCATGTGCAGCAACACAGAAGGACCTCGAGATGCTCTACGTGAAGTAAATCAGATGGACGTCGATAAATATCATGGGCTATGACTTACATATGGAATCTCAAAATTGATACAAATCAACTGATTCACAAAACAGCGACAGACTCAGAGACTTAGAAAACAAACTTATGCTTAGCAGACGGGAAAGATGGGGGAGAGGGATACATTAGGAGGTTGGCAGTAACATGTATACATGAACAAATACAATACATACTCCACAAGGACCTACTCTACAACACAGGGGACTCTGTTCAACACTTTGTCACAGCCTATATAAGAAAAGGATCCTAAAAAGCAGAGACATATGCATATGTACGACTAAATCACAACGCTGTACACCTGCAAGGGGCACAACATGGTCCCTCAAGTCGCTTGAAAATGAAAGAACAATGCAGTTAAAGAAAAAGAAGGAGAGAAAATAAAGGACGTGTACTCGATTTTCCACAGGCTCGGGGACCTGGGCTGCTGTCACGTCCCTGGAGGCTCAGCGGGCTGGCTCTCCAGGCTGCCTGTCGTGGGGCTGAGGGGACTGGGGAGGATGTGCCAGCAAATGAGCCCCCCCGGGGACCTGCAGTGTCTGGTCCACTCGAAATGGGACCACAATCTCCAGATCCAGGCAGGCCCTCCTATAGCTCAACCAAGCCTAGTGCACCCAAAGGAGGGTGGATCCTCTGGGCTGCAAAAGCTTTGAAACGTCACCTGGTCTCCACATCTCCTGGCGTTGGGGTTCCCACCTCCAGCCTCCTGCCTTTGTGTTGTACCAACTAGAGGACCTCAGCACCGTCCCTCAGTGTGGCACTTTAACAAGGGTTGCGACGCGTCGGGGGGTGAGGGGAACAGGCAGAAAGGAAGGAGACAAAAGCCCTTGAGTGTTGGTTCTCGCACGTGCCCCTCCAAGGTACAACCCAGGAACACCACTTTCTTTCGCTAAGGCTCTGGTTGCCAGAGGGACCAGAGAAGGGCACGAAGAAGCCCGCCGCCTTGTGGATGATTCCTGTAACAACAACGTGGCAACAGGTGCTTCTGGGCACTAGGATTCACAAAGGGCTGCAGGGCTTTAAAAACATAACACCTGCGCTCAAGAAATGTCCTAGGATAGGTAACTGAAAAGAATTCAAAACAGGCCGGATTTGTCAGAAGACAATTTCAAGAGGTACACTGCACTCACACTGTTGCAAAAGAAGGAGAAAACAAAACCAAAAAAACATGAAAAGATGCTGAAGATCAACAATTACTTCAGAACTGCAAATCAAAACAGCAACGAGGTATCATCTGACACCAGTCAGGATGGCCATCAGGTAAACGTCTCCCTACAGTAAATTCCGGAGAGGGCATGGAGAAAGCAAACCCTCCTCCACTGCTGGGGGGAATGCAACTGGTACAGCCACTGGGGAGTACAGTTGGGAGGCTCCTTCAATAACAAAACATAGAGCTACCATCTGATCCCCCAATCCCACTTCTGGGCAAACACCCAGAGAAAACCATAGTTCGAAAACCTACCCGCACCCCAACGTGCATGGCAGCACTATATACGACAACCCAGACACCAAAGCAAGCAAAATGTCCACCGACAGATGACTGGATACAGAAGATGCGGTACATATCTACAATGGAATACTACTCAGTCTTAAAAAAGAAGGAAATACTGCCATGTGCAGCAACACAGAAGGACCTCGAGATGCTCTACGTGAAGTAAATCAGATGGACGTCGATAAATATCATGGGCTATGACTTACATATGGAATCTCAAAATTGATACAAATCAACTGATTCACAAAACAGCGACAGACTCAGAGACTTAGGAAACAAACTTATGCTTAGCAGACGGGAAAGATGGGGGAGAGGGATACATTAGGAGGTTGGCAGTAACATGTATACATGAACAAATACAATACATACTCCACAAGGACCTACTCTACAACACAGGGGACTCTGTTCAACACTTTGTCACAGCCTATATAAGAAAAGCATCCTAAAAAGCAGAGACATATGCATATGTACGACTAAATCACAACGCTGTACACCTGCAAGGGGCACAACATCGTCCCTCAAGTTCCTTGAAAATGGAAGAAAAATGCAGTTAAAGAAAAAGAAGGAGAGAAAATAAAGGACGTGTACTCGATTTTCCACAGGCTCGGGGACCTGGGCTGCTGTCACGTCCCTGGAGGCTCAGCGGGCTGGCTCTCCAGGCTGCCTGTCGTGGGGCTGAGGGGACTGGGGAGGATGTGCCAGCAAATGAGCCCCCCCCGGGGACCTGCAGTGTCTGGTCCACTCGAAAAGGGACCACAATCTCCAGATCCAGGCAGGCCCTCCTATAGCTCAACCAAGCCTAGTGCACCCAAAGGAGGGTGGATCCTCTGGGCTGCAAGAGCTTTGAAACGTCACCTGGTCTCCACATCTCCTGGCGTTGGGGTTCTCACCTCCAGCCTCCTGCCTTTGTGTTGTATCAACTAGAGGACCCTCAGCACCGTCCCTCAGTGTGGCACTTTGACAAGGGTTGCGACGCGTCGGGGGGTGAGGGGAACAGGCAGAAAGGAAGGAGACAAAAGCCCTTGAGTGTTGGTTCTGGCACGTGCCCCTCCAAGGTACAACCCAGGAACACCACTTTCTTTCGCTAAGGCTCTGGTTGCCAGAGGGACCCGAGATGGGCACGAAGAAGCCCGCCGCCTTGTGGATGCTTCCTGTAACAACAACTTGGCAACAGGTGCTTCTGGGCACTAGGATTCACAAAGGGCTGCAGGGCTTTAAAAACATAACACCTGCGCTCAAGAAATGTCCTAGGATAGGTAACTGAAAAGAATTCAAAACAGGCCGGATTTGTCAGAAGACAATTTCAAGAGGTACACTGCACTCACACTGTTGCAAAAGAAGGAGAAAACAAAACCAAAAAAACATGAAAAGATGCTGAAGATCACCAATTACTTCAGAACTGCAAATCAAAACAGCAACGAGGTATCATCTGACACCAGTCAGGATGGCCATCAGGTAAACGTCTCCCTACAGTAAATTCCGGAGAGGGCATGGAGAAAGCAAACCCTCCTCCACTGCTGGGGGGAATGCAACTGGTACAGCCACTGGGGAGTACAGTTGGGAGGCTCCTTCAATAACAAAACATAGAGCTACCATCTGATCCCCCAATCCCACTTCTGGGCAAACACCCAGAGAAAACCATAGTTCGAAAACCTACCCGCACCCCAACGTGCATGGCAGCACTATATACGACAACCCAGACACCAAAGCAAGCAAAAGGTCCACCGACAGATGACTGGATACAGAAGATGCGGTACATATCTACGATGGAATACTACTCAGCCTTAAAAAAGAAGGAAATACTGCCATGTGCAGCAACACAGAAGGACCTCGAGATGCTCTACGTGAAGTAAATCAGATGGACGTCGATAAATATCATGGGCTATGACTTACATATGGAATCTCAAAATTGATACAAATCAACTGATTCACAAAACAGCGACAGACTCAGAGACTTAGAAAACAAACTTATGCTTAGCAGACGGGAAAGATGGGGGAGAGGGATACATTAGGAGGTTGGCAGTAACATGTATACATGAACAAATACAATACATACTCCACAAGGACCTACTCTACAACACAGGGGACTCTGTTCAACACTTTGTCACAGCCTATATAAGAAAAGGATCCTAAAAAGCAGAGACATATGCATATGTACGACTAAATCACAACGCTGTACACCTGCAAGGGGCACAACATGGTCCCTCAAGTCGCTTGAAAATGGAAGAAAAATGCAGTTAAAGAAAAAGAAGGAGAGAAAATAAAGGACGTGTACTCGATTTTCCACAGGCTCGGGGACCTGGGCTGCTGTCACGTCCCTGGAGGCTCAGCGGGCTGGCTCTCCAGGCTGCCTGTCGTGGGGCTGAGGGGACTGGGGAGGATGTGCCAGCAAATGAGCCCCCCCGGGGACCTGCAGTGTCTGGTCCACTCGAAATGGGACCACAATCTCCAGATCCAGGCAGGCCCTCCTATAGCTCAACCAAGCCTAGTGCACCCAAAGGAGGGTGGATCCTCTGGGCTGCAAGAGCTTTGAAACGTCACCTGGTCTCCACATCTCCTGGCGTTGGGGTTCCCACCTCCAGCCTCCTGCCTTTGTGTTGTACCAACTAGAGGACCCTCAGCACCGTCCCTCAGTGTGGCACTTTGACAAGGGTTGCGACGCGTCGGGGGGTGAGGGGAACAGGCAGAAAGGAAGGAGACAAAAGTCCTTGAGTGTTGGTTCTCGCACGTGCCCCTCCAAGGTACAACCCAGGAACACCACTTTCTTTCGCTAAGGCTCTGGTTGCCAGAGGGACCAGAGAAGGGCACGAAGAAGCCCGCCGCCTTGTGGATGATTCCTGTAACAACAACTTGGCAACAGGTGCTTCTGGGCACTAGGATTCACAAAGGGCTGCAGGGCTTTAAAAACATAACACCTGCGCTCAAGAAATGTCCTAGGATAGGTAATTGAAAAGAATTCAAAGCAGGCCGGATTTGTCAGAAGACAATTTCAAGAGGTACACTGCACTCACACTGTTGCAAAAGAAGGAGAAAACAAAACCAAAAAAACATGAAAAGATGCTGAAGATCACCAATTACTTCAGAACTGCAAATCCAAACAGCAACGAGGTATCATCTGACACCAGTCAGGATGGCCATCAGGTAAACGTCTCCCTACAGTAAATTCCGGAGAGGGCATGGAGAAAGCAAACCCTCCTCCACTGCTGGGGGGAATGCAACTGGTACAGCCACTGGGGAGTACAGTTGGGAGGCTCCTTCAATAACAAAACATAGAGCTACCATCTGATCCCCCAATCCCACTTCTGGGCAAACACCCAGAGAAAACCATAGTTCGAAAACCTACCCGCACCCCAACGTGCATGGCAGCACTATGTACGACAACCCAGACACCAAAGCAAGCAAAATGTCCACCGACAGATGACTGGATACAGAAGATGCGGTACATATCTACGATGGAATACTACTCAGCCTTAAAAAAGAAGGAAATACTGCCATGTGCAGCAACACAGGAGGACCTCGAGATGCTCTACGTGAAGTAAATCAGATGGACGTCGATAAATATCATGGGCTATGACTTACATATGGAATCTCAAAATTGATACAAATCAACTGATTCACAAAACAGCGACAGTCTCAGAGACTTAGAAAACAAACTTATGCTTAGCAAACGGGAAAGATGGGGGAGAGGGATACATTAGGAGGTTGGCAGTAACATGTATACATGAACAAATACAATACCTACTCCACAAGGACCTACTCTACAACACAGGGGACTCTGTTCAACACTTTGTCACAGCCTATATAAGAAAAGGATCCTAAAAAGCAGAGACATATGCATATGTACGACTAAATCACAACGCTGTACACCTGCAAGGGGCACAACATCGTCCCTCAAGTTGCTTGAAAATGGAAGAAAAATGCAGTTAAAGAAAAAGAAGGAGAGAAAATAAAGGACGTGTACTCGATTTTCCACAGGCTCGGGGACCTGGGCTGCTGTCACGTCCCTGGAGGCTCAGCGGGCTGGCTCTCCAGGCTGCCTGTCGTGGGGCTGAGGGGACTGGGGAGGATGTGCCAGCAAATGAGCCCCCCCGGGGACCTGCAGTGTCTGGTCCACTCGAAATGGGACCACAATCTCCAGATCCAGGCAGGCCCTCCTATAGCTCAACCAAGCCTAGTGCACCCAAAGGAGGGTGGATCCTCTGGGCTGCAAGAGCTTTGAAACGTCACCTGGTCTCCACATCTCCTGGCGTTGGGGTTCTCACCTCCAGCCTCCTGCCTTTGTGTTGTATCAACTAGAGGACCCTCAGCACCGTCCCTCAGTGTGGCACTTTGACAAGGGTTGCGACGCGTCGGGGGGTGAGGGGAACAGGCAGAAAGGAAGGAGACAAAAGCCCTTGAGTGTTGGTTCTGGCACGTGCCCCTCCAAGGTACAACCCAGGAACACCACTTTCTTTCGCTAAGGCTCTGGTTGCCAGAGGGACCCGAGATGGGCACGAAGAAGCCCGCCGCCTTGTGGATGATTCCTGTAACAACAACTTGGCAACAGGTGCTTCTGGGCACTAGGATTCACGAAGGGCTGCAGGGCTTTAAAAACATAACACCTGCGCTCAAGAAATGTCCTAGGATAGGTAATTGAAAAGAATTCAAAGCAGGCCGGATTTGTCAGAAGACAATTTCAAGAGGTACACTGCACTCACACTGTTGCAAAAGAAGGAGAAAACAAAACCAAAAAAACATGAAAAGATGCTGAAGATCACCAATTACTTCAGAACTGCAAATCCAAACAGCAACGAGGTATCATCTGACACCAGTCAGGATGGCCATCAGGTAAACGTCTCCCTACAGTAAATTCCGGAGAGGGCATGGAGAAAGCAAACCCTCCTCCACTGCTGGGGGGAATGCAACTGGTACAGCCACTGGGGAGTACAGTTGGGAGGCTCCTTCAATAACAAAACATAGAGCTACCATCTGATCCCCCAATCCCACTTCTGGGCAAACACCCAGAGAAAACCATAGTTCGAAAACCTACCCGCACCCCAACGTGCATGGCAGCACTATGTACGACAACCCAGACACCAAAGCAAGCAAAATGTCCACCGACAGATGACTGGATACAGAAGATGCGGTACATATCTACGATGGAATACTACTCAGCCTTAAAAAAGAAGGAAATACTGCCATGTGCAGCAACACAGGAGGACCTCGAGATGCTCTACGTGAAGTAAATCAGATGGACGTCGATAAATATCATGGGCTATGACTTACATATGGAATCTCAAAATTGATACAAATCAACTGATTCACAAAACAGCGACAGTCTCAGAGACTTAGAAAACAAACTTATGCTTAGCAAACGGGAAAGATGGGGGAGAGGGATACATTAGGAGGTTGGCAGTAACATGTATACATGAACAAATACAATACATACTCCACAAGGACCTACTCTACAACACAGGGGACTCTGTTCAACACTTTGTCACAGCCTATATAAGAAAAGGATCCTAAAAAGCAGAGACATATGCATATGTACGACTAAATCACAACGCTGTACACCTGCAAGGGGCACAACATCGTCCCTCAAGTTGCTTGAAAATGGAAGAAAAATGCAGTTAAAGAAAAAGAAGGAGAGAAAATAAAGGACGTGTACTCGATTTTCGACAGGCTCGGGGACCTGGGCTGCTGTCACGTCCCTGGAGGCTCAGCGGGCTGGCTCTCCAGGCTGCCTGTCGTGGGGCTGAGGGGACTGGGGAGGATGTGCCAGCAAATGAGCCCCCCCGGGGACCTGCAGTGTCTGGTCCACTCGAAATGGGACCACAATCTCCAGATCCAGGCAGGCCCTCCTATAGCTCAACCAAGCCTAGTGCACCCAAAGGAGGGTGGATCCTCTGGGCTGCAAGAGCTTTGAAACGTCACCTGGTCTCCACATCTCCTGGCGTTGGGGTTCCCACCTCCAGCCTCCTGCCTTTGTGTTGTACCAACTAGAGGACCCTCAGCACCGTCCCTCAGTGTGGCACTTTGACAAGGGTTGCGACGCGTCGGGGGGTGAGGGGAACAGGCAGAAAGGAAGGAGACAAAAGTCCTTGAGTGTTGGTTCTCGCACGTGCCCCTCCAAGGTACAACCCAGGAACACCACTTTCTTTCGCTAAGGCTCTGGTTGCCAGAGGGACCAGAGATGGGCACGAAGAAGCCCGCCGCCTTGTGGATGATTCCTGTAACAACAACTTGGCAACAGGTGCTTCTGGGCACTAGGATTCACAAAGGGCTGCAGGGCTTTAAAAACATAACACCTGCGCTCAAGAAATGTCCTAGGATAGGTAATTGAAAAGAATTCAAAGCAGGCCGGATTTGTCAGAAGACAATTTCAAGAGGTACACTGCACTCACACTGTTGCAAAAGAAGGAGAAAACAAAACCAAAAAAACATGAAAAGATGCTGAAGATCACCAATTACTTCAGAACTGCAAATCCAAACAGCAACGAGGTATCATCTGACACCAGTCAGGATGGCCATCAGGTAAACGTCTCCCTACAGTAAATTCCGGAGAGGGCATGGAGAAAGCAAACCCTCCTCCACTGCTGGGGGGAATGCAACTGGTACAGCCACTGGGGAGTACAGTTGGGAGGCTCCTTCAATAACAAAACATAGAGCTACCATCTGATCCCCCAATCCCACTTCTGGGCAAACACCCAGAGAAAACCATAGTTCGAAAACCTACCCGCACCCCAACGTGCATGGCAGCACTATGTACGACAACCCAGACACCAAAGCAAGCAAAATGTCCACCGACAGATGACTGGATACAGAAGATGCGGTACATATCTACGATGGAATACTACTCAGCCTTAAAAAAGAAGGAAATACTGCCATGTGCAGCAACACAGAAGGACCTCGAGATGCTCTACGTGAAGTAAATCAGATGGACGTCGATAAATATCATAGGCTATGACTTACATATGGAATCTCAAAATTGATACAAATCAACTGATTCACAAAACAGCGACAGACTCAGAGACTTAGAAAACAAACTTATGCTTAGCAAACGGGAAAGATGGGGGAGAGGGATACATTAGGAGGTTGGCAGTAACATGTATACATGAACAAATACAATACATACTCCACAAGGACCTACTCTACAACACAGGGGACTCTGTTCAACACTTTGTAACAGACTATATAAGAAAAGCATCCTAAAAAGCAGAGATATATGCATATGTACGACTAAATCACAACGCTGTACACCTGCAAGGGGCACAACATCGTCCCTCAAGTTCCTTGAAAATGGAAGAAAAATGCAGTTAAAGAAAAAGAAGGAGAGAAAATAAAGGACGTGTACTCGATTTTCCACAGGCTCGGGGACCTGGGCTGCTGTCACGTCCCTGGAGGCTCAGCGGGCTGGCTCTCCAGGCTGCCTGTCGTGGGGCTGAGGGGACTGGGGAGGATGTGCCAGCAAATGAGCCCCCCCGGGGGCCTGCAGTGTCTGGTCCACTCGAAAAGGGACCACAATCTCCAGATCCAGGCAGGCCCTCCTATAGCTCAACCAAGCCTAGTGCACCCAAAGGAGGGTGGATCCTCTGGGCTGTAAAAGCTTTGAAACGTCACCTGGTCTCCACATCTCCTGGCGTTGGGGTTCTCACCTCCAGCCTCCTGCCTTTGTGTTGTATCAACTAGAGGACCCTCAGCACCGTCCCTCAGTGTGGCACTTTGACAAGGGTTGCGACGCGTCGGGGGGTGAGGGGAACAGGCAGAAAGGAAGGAGACAAAAGCCCTTGAGTGTTGGTTCTCGCACGTGCCCCTCCAAGGTACAACCCAGGAACACCACTTTCTTTCGCTAAGGCTCTGGTTGCTAGAGGGACCAGAGAAGGGCACGAAGAAGCCCGCCGCCTTGTGGATGATTCCTGTAACAACAACTTGGCAACAGGTGCTTCTGGGCACTAGGATTCACAAAGGGCTGCAGGGCTTTAAAAACATAACACCTGCGCTCAAGAAATGTCCTAGGATAGGTAATTGAAAAGAATTCAAAGCAGGCCGGATTTGTCAGAAGACAATTTCAAGAGGTACACTGCACTCACACTGTTGCAAAAGAAGGAGAAAACAAAACCAAAAAAACATGAAAAGATGCTGAAGATCAACAATTACTTCAGAACTGCAAATCCAAACAGCAACGAGGTATCATCTGACACCAGTCAGGATGGCCATCAGGTAAACGTCTCCCTACAGTAAATTCCGGAGAGGGCATGGAGAAAGCAAACCCTCCTCCACTGCTGGGGGGAATGCAACTGGTACAGCCACTGGGGAGTACAGTTGGGAGGCTCCTTCAATAACAAAACATAGAGCTACCATCTGATCCCCCAATCCCACTTCTGGGCAAACACCCAGAGAAAACCATAGTTCGAAAACCTACCCGCACCCCAACGTGCATGGCAGCACTATGTACGACAACCCAGACACCAAAGCAAGCAAAATGTCCACCGACAGATGACTGGATACAGAAGATGCGGTACATATCTACGATGGAATACTACTCAGCCTTAAAAAAGAAGGAAATACTGCCATGTGCAGCAACACAGGAGGACCTCGAGATGCTCTACGTGAAGTAAATCAGATGGACGTCGATAAATATCATGGGCTATGACTTACATATGGAATCTCAAAATTGATACAAATCAACTGATTCACAAAACAGCGACAGTCTCAGAGACTTAGAAAACAAACTTATGCTTAGCAAACGGGAAAGATGGGGGAGAGGGATACATTAGGAGGTTGGCAGTAACATGTATACATGAACAAATACAATACCTACTCCACAAGGACCTACTCTACAACACAGGGGACTCTGTTCAACACTTTGTCACAGCCTATATAAGAAAAGGATCCTAAAAAGCAGAGACATATGCATATGTACGACTAAATCACAACGCTGTACACCTGCAAGGGGCACAACATCGTCCCTCAAGTTGCTTGAAAATGGAAGAAAAATGCAGTTAAAGAAAAAGAAGGAGAGAAAATAAAGGACGTGTACTCGATTTTCGACAGGCTCGGGGACCTGGGCTGCTGTCACGTCCCTGGAGGCTCAGCGGGCTGGCTCTCCAGGCTGCCTGTCGTGGGGCTGAGGGGACTGGGGAGGATGTGCCAGCAAATGAGCCCCCCCGGGGACCTGCAGTGTCTGGTCCACTCGAAATGGGACCACAATCTCCAGATCCAGGCAGGCCCTCCTATAGCTCAACCAAGCCTAGTGCACCCAAAGGAGGGTGGATCCTCTGGGCTGCAAGAGCTTTGAAACGTCACCTGGTCTCCACATCTCCTGGCGTTGGGGTTCTCACCTCCAGCCTCCTGCCTTTGTGTTGTATCAACTAGAGGACCCTCAGCACCGTCCCTCAGTGTGGCACTTTGACAAGGGTTGCGACGCGTCGGGGGGTGAGGGGAACAGGCAGAAAGGAAGGAGACAAAAGCCCTTGAGTGTTGGTTCTGGCACGTGCCCCTCCAAGGTACAACCCAGGAACACCACTTTCTTTCGCTAAGGCTCTGGTTGCCAGAGGGACCCGAGATGGGCACGAAGAAGCCCGCCGCCTTGTGGATGATTCCTGTAACAACAACTTGGCAACAGGTGCTTCTGGGCACTAGGATTCACGAAGGGCTGCAGGGCTTTAAAAACATAACACCTGCGCTCAAGAAATGTCCTAGGATAGGTAATTGAAAAGAATTCAAAGCAGGCCGGATTTGTCAGAAGACAATTTCAAGAGGTACACTGCACTCACACTGTTGCAAAAGAAGGAGAAAACAAAACCAAAAAAACATGAAAAGATGCTGAAGATCACCAATTACTTCAGAACTGCAAATCCAAACAGCAACGAGGTATCATCTGACACCAGTCAGGATGGCCATCAGGTAAACGTCTCCCTACAGTAAATTCCGGAGAGGGCATGGAGAAAGCAAACCCTCCTCCACTGCTGGGGGGAATGCAACTGGTACAGCCACTGGGGAGTACAGTTGGGAGGCTCCTTCAATAACAAAACATAGAGCTACCATCTGATCCCCCAATCCCACTTCTGGGCAAACACCCAGAGAAAACCATAGTTCGAAAACCTACCCGCACCCCAACGTGCATGGCAGCACTATATACGACAACCCAGACACCAAAGCAAGCAAAATGTCCACCGACAGATGACTGGATACAGAAGATGCGGTACATATCTACGATGGAATACTACTCAGCCTTAAAAAAGAAGGAAATACTGCCATGTGCAGCAACACAGAAGGACCTCGAGATGCTCTACGTGAAGTAAATCAGATGGACGTCGATAAATATCATGGGCTATGACTTACATATGGAATCTCAAAATTGATACAAATCAACTGATTCACAAAACAGCGACAGACTCAGAGACTTAGAAAACAAACTTATGCTTAGCAGACGGGAAAGATGGGGGAGAGGGATACATTAGGAGGTTGGCAGTAACATGTATACATGAACAAATACAATACATACTCCACAAGGACCTACTCTACAACACAGGGGACTCTGTTCAACACTTTGTCACAGCCTATATAAGAAAAGGATCCTAAAAAGCAGAGACATATGCATATGTACGACTAAATCACAACGCTGTACACCTGCAAGGGGCACAACATGGTCCCTCAAGTCGCTTGAAAATGAAAGAACAATGCAGTTAAAGAAAAATAAGGAGAGAAAATAAAGGACGTGTACTCGATTTTCCACAGGCTCGGGGACCTGGGCTGCTGTCACGTCCCTGGAGGCTCAGCGGGCTGGCTCTCCAGGCTGCCTGTCGTGGGGCTGAGGGGACTGGGGAGGATGTGCCAGCAAATGAGTCCCCCCGGGGACCTGCAGTGTCTGGTCCACTCGAAATGGGACCACAATCTCCAGATCCAGGCAGGCCCTCCTATAGCTCAACCAAGCCTAGTGCACCCAAAGGAGGGTGGATCCTCTGGGCTGCAAAAGCTTTGAAACGTCACCTGGTCTCCACATCTCCTGGCGTTGGGGTTCCCACCTCCAGCCTCCTGCCTTTGTGTTGTACCAACTAGAGGACCTCAGCACCGTCCCTCAGTGTGGCACTTTAACAAGGGTTGCGACGCGTCGGGGGGTGAGGGGAACACGCAGAAAGGAAGGAGACAAAAGCCCTTGAGTGTTGGTTCTCGCACGTGCCCCTCCAAGGTACAACCCAGGAACACCACTTTCTTTCGCTAAGGCTCTGGTTGCCAGAGGGACCAGAGAAGGGCACGAAGAAGCCCGCCGCCTTGTGGATGATTCCTGTAACAACAACGTGGCAACAGGTGCTTCTGGGCACTAGGATTCACAAAGGGCTGCAGGGCTTTAAAAACATAACACCTGCGCTCAAGAAATGTCCTAGGATAGGTAACTGAAAAGAATTCAAAACAGGCCGGATTTGTCAGAAGACAATTTCAAGAGGTACACTGCACTCACACTGTTGCAAAAGAAGGAGAAAACAAAACCAAAAAAACATGAAAAGATGCTGAAGATCAACAATTACTTCAGAACTGCAAATCAAAACAGCAACGAGGTATCATCTGACACCAGTCAGGATGGCCATCATGTAAACGTCTCCCTACAGTAAATTCCGGAGAGGGCATGGAGAAAGCAAACCCTCCTCCACTGCTGGGGGGAATGCAACTGGTACAGCCACTGGGGAGTACAGTTGGGAGGCTCCTTCAATAACAAAACATAGAGCTACCATCTGATCCCCCAATCCCACTTCTGGCCAAACACCCAGAGAAAACCATAGTTCGAAAACCTACCCGCACCCCAACGTGCATGGCAGCACTATGTACGACAACCCAGACACCAAAGCAAGCAAAAGGTCCACCGACAGATGACTGGATACAGAAGATGCGGTACATATCTACGATGGAATACTACTCAGCCTTAAAAAAGAAGGAAATACTGCCATGTGCAGCAACACAGAAGGACCTCGAGATGCTCTACGTGAAGTAAATCAGATGGACGTCGATAAATATCATGGGCTATGACTTACATATGGAATCTCAAAATTGATACAAATCAACTGATTCACAAAACAGCGACAGACTCAGAGACTTAGAAAACAAACTTATGCTTAGCAAACGGGAAAGATGGGGGAGAGGGATACATTAGGAGGTTGGCAGTAACATGTATACATGAACAAATACAATACATACTCCACAAGGACCTACTCTACAACACAGGGGACTCTGTTCAACACTTTGTCACAGCCTATATAAGAAAAGCATCCTAAAAAGCAGAGACATATGCATATGTACGACTAAATCACAACGCTGTACACCTGCAAGGGGCACAACATCGTCCCTCAAGTTCCTTGAAAATGGAAGAAAAATGCAGTTAAAGAAAAAGAAGGAGAGAAAATAAAGGACGTGTACTCGATTTTCCACAGGCTCGGGGACCTGGGCTGCTGTCACGTCCCTGGAGGCTCAGCGGGCTGGCTCTCCAGGCTGCCTGTCGTGGGGCTGAGGGGACTGGGGAGGATGTGCCAGCAAATGAGCCCCCCCCGGGGACCTGCAGTGTCTGGTCCACTCGAAAAGGGACCACAATCTCCAGATCCAGGCAGGCCCTCCTATAGCTCAACCAAGCCTAGTGCACCCAAAGGAGGGTGGATCCTCTGGGCTGCAAGAGCTTTGAAACGTCACCTGGTCTCCACATCTCCTGGCGTTGGGGTTCTCACCTCCAGCCTCCTGCCTTTGTGTTGTATCAACTAGAGGACCCTCAGCACCGTCCCTCAGTGTGGCACTTTGACAAGGGTTGCGACGCGTCGGGGGGTGAGGGGAACAGGCAGAAAGGAAGGAGACAAAAGCCCTTGAGTGTTGGTTCTCGCACGTGCCCCTCCAAGGTACAACCCAGGAACACCACTTTCTTTCGCTAAGGCTCTGGTTGCTAGAGGGACCAGAGAAGGGCACGAAGAAGCCCGCCGCCTTGTGGATGATTCCTGTAACAACAACTTGGCAACAGGTGCTTCTGGGCACTAGGATTCACAAAGGGCTGCAGGGCTTCAAAAACATAACACCTGCGCTCAAGAAATGTCCTAGGATAGGTAATTGAAAAGAATTCAAAGCAGGCCGGATTTGTCAGAAGACAATTTCAAGAGGTACACTGCACTCACACTGTTGCAAAAGAAGGAGAAAACAAAACCAAAAAAACATGAAAAGATGCTGAAGATCAACAATTACTTCAGAACTGCAAATCAAAACAGCAACGAGGTATCATCTGACACCAGTCAGGATGGCCATCATGTAAACGTCTCCCTACAGTAAATTCCGGAGAGGGCATGGAGAAAGCAAACCCTCCTCCACTGCTGGGGGGAATGCAACTGGTACAGCCACTGGGGAGTACAGTTGGGAGGCTCCTTCAATAACAAAACATAGAGCTACCATCTGATCCCCCAATCCCACTTCTGGCCAAACACCCAGAGAAAACCATAGTTCGAAAACCTACCCGCACCCCAACGTGCATGGCAGCACTATGTACGACAACCCAGACACCAAAGCAAGCAAAATGTCCACCGACAGATGACTGGATACAGAAGATGCGGTACATATCTACGATGGAATACTACTCAGCCTTAAAAAAGAAGGAAATACTGCCATGTGCAGCAACACAGGAGGACCTCGAGATGCTCTACGTGAAGTAAATCAGATGGACGTCGATAAATATCATGGGCTATGACTTACATATGGAATCTCAAAATTGATACAAATCAACTGATTCACAAAACAGCAACAGTCTCAGAGACTTAGAAAACAAACTTATGCTTAGCAGACGGGAAAGATGGGGGAGAGGGATACATTAGGAGGTTGGCAGTAACATGTATACATGAACAAATACAATACATACTCCACAAGGACCTACTCTACAACACAGGGGACTCTGTTCAACACTTTGTCACAGCCTATATAAGAAAAGGATCCTAAAAAGCAGAGACATATGCATATGTACGACTAAATCACAACGCTGTACACCTGCAAGGGGCACAACATGGTCCCTCAAGTCGCTTGAAAATGGAAGAAAAATGCAGTTAAAGAAAAAGAAGGAGAGAAAATAAAGGACGTGTACTCGATTTTCCACAGGCTCGGGGACCTGGGCTGCTGTCACGTCCCTGGAGGCTCAGCGGGCTGGCTCTCCAGGCTGCCTGTCGTGGGGCTGAGGGGACTGGGGAGGATGTGCCAGCCAATGAGCCCCCCCGGGGACCTGCAGTGTCTGGTCCACTCGAAATGGGACCACAATCTCCAGATCCAGGCAGGCCCTCCTATAGCTCAACCAAGCCTAGTGCACCCAAAGGAGGGTGGATCCTCTGAAACGTCACCTGGTCTCCACATCTCCTGGCGTTGGGGTTCTCACCTCCAGCCTCCTGCCTTTGTGTTGTATCAACTAGAGGACCCTCAGCACCGTCCCTCAGTGTGGCACTTTGACAAGGGTTGCGACGCTTGGGGGCTGAGGGGAACAGGCAGAAAGGAAGTAGACAAAAGCCCTTGAGTGTTGGTTCTCGCACGTGCCCCTCCAAGGTACAACCCAGGAACACCACTTTCTTTCGCTAAGGCTCTGGTTGCCAGAGGGACCCGAGATGGGCACGAAGAAGCCCGCCGCCTTGTGGATGATTCCTGTAACAACAACTTGGCAACAGGTGCTTCTGGGCACTAGGATTCACAAAGGGCTGCAGGGCTTTAAAAACATAACACCTGCGCTCAAGAAATGTCCTAGGATAGGTAATTGAAAAGAATTCAAAGCAGGCCGGATTTGTCAGAAGACAATTTCAAGAGGTACACTGCACTCACACTGTTGCAAAAGAAGGAGAAAACAAAACCAAAAAAACATGAAAAGATGCTGAAGATCAACAATTACTTCAGAACTGCAAATCAAAACAGCAACGAGGTATCATCTGACACCAGTCAGGATGGCCATCAGGTAAACGTCTCCCTACAGTAAATTCCGGAGAGGGCATGGAGAAAGCAAACCCTCCTCCACTGCTGGGGGGAATGCAACTGGTACAGCCACTGGGGAGTACAGTTGGGAGGCTCCTTCAATAACAAAACATAGAGCTACCATCTGATCCCCCAATCCCACTTCTGGTCAAACACCCAGAGAAAACCATAGTTCGAAAACCTACCCGCACCCCAACGTGCATGGCAGCACTATGTACGACAACCCAGACACCAAAGCAAGCAAAATGTCCACCGACAGATGACTGGATACAGAAGATGCGGTACATATCTACGATGGAATACTACTCAGCCTTAAAAAAGAAGGAAATACTGCCATGTGCAGCAACACAGGAGGACCTCGAGATGCTCTACGTGAAGTAAATCAGATGGACGTCGATAAATATCATGGGCTATGACTTACATATGGAATCTCAAAATTGATACAAATCAACTGATTCACAAAACAGCGACAGACTCAGAGACTTAGAAAACAAACTTATGCTTAGCAGACGGGAAAGATGGGGGAGAGGGATACATTAGGAGGTTGGCAGTAACATGTATACATGAACAAATACAATACATACTCCACAAGGACGTACTCTACAACACAGGGGACTCTGTTCAACACTTTGTCACAGCCTATATAAGAAAAGGATCCTAAAAAGCAGAGACATATGCATATGTACGACTAAATCACAACGCTGTACACCTGCAAGGGGCACAACATGGTCCCTCAAGTCGCTTGAAAATGGAAGAAAAATGCAGTTAAAGAAAAAGAAGGAGAGAAAATAAAGGACGTGTACTCGATTTTCCACAGGCTCGGGGACCTGGGCTGCTGTCACGTCCCTGGAGGCTCAGCGGGCTGGCTCTCCAGGCTGCCTGTCGTGGGGCTGAGGGGACTGGGGAGGATGTGCCAGCAAATGAGCCCCCCCGGGGACCTGCAGTGTCTGGTCCACTCGAAATGGGACCACAATCTCCAGATCCAGGCAGGCCCTCCTATAGCTCAACCAACCCTAGTGCACCCAAAGGAGGGTGGATCCTCTGGGCTGCAAGAGTTTTGAAACGTCACCTGGTCTCCACATCTCCTGGCGTTGGGGTTCCCACCTCCAGCCTCCTGCCTTTGTGTTGTACCAACTAGAGGACCCTCAGCACCGTCCCTCAGTGTGGCACTTTGACAAGGGTTGCGACGCGTCGGGGGGTGAGGGGAACAGGCAGAAAGGAAGGAGACAAAAGCCCTTGAGTGTTGGTTCTCGCACGTGCCCCTCCAAGTTACAACCCAGGAACACCACTTTCTTTCGCTAAGGCTCTGGTTGCCAGAGGGACCAGAGATGGGCACGAAGAAGCCCGCCGCCTTGTGGATGATTCCTGTAACAACAACTTGGCAACAGGTGCTTCTGGGCACTAGGATTCACAAAGGGCTGCAGGGCTTTAAAAACATAACACCTGCGCTCAAGAAATGTCCTAGGATAGGTAATTGAAAAGAATTCAAAGCAGGCCGGATTTGTCAGAAGACAATTTCAAGAGGTACACTGCACTCACACTGTTGCAAAAGAAGGAGAAAACAAAACCAAAAAAACATGAAAAGATGCTGAAGATCAACAATTACTTCAGAACTGCAAATCAAAACAGCAACGAGGTATCATCTGACACCAGTCAGGATGGCCATCATGTAAACGTCTCCCTACAGTAAATTCCGGAGAGGGCATGGAGAAAGCAAACCCTCCTCCACTGCTGGGGGGAATGCAACTGGTACAGCCACTGGGGAGTACAGTTGGGAGGCTCCTTCAATAACAAAACATAGAGCTACCATCTGATCCCCCAATCCCACTTCTGGCCAAACACCCAGAGAAAACCATAGTTCGAAAACCTACCCGCACCCCAACGTGCATGGCAGCACTATGTACGACAACCCAGACACCAAAGCAAGCAAAAGGTCCACCGACAGATGACTGGATACAGAAGATGCGGTACATATCTACGATGGAATACTACTCAGCCTTAAAAAAGAAGGAAATACTGCCATGTGCAGCAACACAGAAGGACCTCGAGATGCTCTACGTGAAGTAAATCAGATGGACGTCGATAAATATCATGGGCTATGACTTACATATGGAATCTCAAAATTGATACAAATCAACTGATTCACAAAACAGCGACAGACTCAGAGACTTAGAAAACAAACTTATGCTTAGCAAACGGGAAAGATGGGGGAGAGGGATACATTAGGAGGTTGGCAGTAACATGTATACATGAACAAATACAATACATACTCCACAAGGACCTACTCTACAACACAGGGGACTCTGTTCAACACTTTGTCACAGCCTATATAAGAAAAGCATCCTAAAAAGCAGAGACATATGCATATGTACGACTAAATCACAACGCTGTACACCTGCAAGGGGCACAACATCGTCCCTCAAGTTCCTTGAAAATGGAAGAAAAATGCAGTTAAAGAAAAAGAAGGAGAGAAAATAAAGGACGTGTACTCGATTTTCCACAGGCTCGGGGACCTGGGCTGCTGTCACGTCCCTGGAGGCTCAGCGGGCTGGCTCTCCAGGCTGCCTGTCGTGGGGCTGAGGGGACTGGGGAGGATGTGCCAGCAAATGAGCCCCCCCCGGGGACCTGCATTGTCTGGTCCACTCGAAAAGGGACCACAATCTCCAGATCCAGGCAGGCCCTCCTATAGCTCAACCAAGCCTAGTGCACCCAAAGGAGGGTGGATCCTCTGGGCTGCAAGAGCTTTGAAACGTCACCTGGTCTCCACATCTCCTGGCGTTGGGGTTCTCACCTCCAGCCTCCTGCCTTTGTGTTGTATCAACTAGAGGACCCTCAGCACCGTCCCTCAGTGTGGCACTTTGACAAGGGTTGCGACGCGTCGGGGGGTGAGGGGAACAGGCAGAAAGGAAGGAGACAAAAGCCCTTGAGTGTTGGTTCTCGCACGTGCCCCTCCAAGGTACAACCCAGGAACACCACTTTCTTTCGCTAAGGCTCTGGTTGCTAGAGGGACCAGAGAAGGGCACGAAGAAGCCCGCCGCCTTGTGGATGATTCCTGTAACAACAACTTGGCAACAGGTGCTTCTGGGCACTAGGATTCACAAAGGGCTGCAGGGCTTCAAAAACATAACACCTGCGCTCAAGAAATGTCCTAGGATAGGTAATTGAAAAGAATTCAAAGCAGGCCGGATTTGTCAGAAGACAATTTCAAGAGGTACACTGCACTCACACTGTTGCAAAAGAAGGAGAAAACAAAACCAAAAAAACATGAAAAGATGCTGAAGATCAACAATTACTTCAGAACTGCAAATCAAAACAGCAACGAGGTATCATCTGACACCAGTCAGGATGGCCATCATGTAAACGTCTCCCTACAGTAAATTCCGGAGAGGGCATGGAGAAAGCAAACCCTCCTCCACTGCTGGGGGGAATGCAACTGGTACAGCCACTGGGGAGTACAGTTGGGAGGCTCCTTCAATAACAAAACATAGAGCTACCATCTGATCCCCCAATCCCACTTCTGGCCAAACACCCAGAGAAAACCATAGTTCGAAAACCTACCCGCACCCCAACGTGCATGGCAGCACTATGTACGACAACCCAGACACCAAAGCAAGCAAAATGTCCACCGACAGATGACTGGATACAGAAGATGCGGTACATATCTACGATGGAATACTACTCAGCCTTAAAAAAGAAGGAAATACTGCCATGTGCAGCAACACAGGAGGACCTCGAGATGCTCTACGTGAAGTAAATCAGATGGACGTCGATAAATATCATGGGCTATGACTTACATATGGAATCTCAAAATTGATACAAATCAACTGATTCACAAAACAGCAACAGTCTCAGAGACTTAGAAAACAAACTTATGCTTAGCAGACGGGAAAGATGGGGGAGAGGGATACATTAGGAGGTTGGCAGTAACATGTATACATGAACAAATACAATACATACTCCACAAGGACCTACTCTACAACACAGGGGACTCTGTTCAACACTTTGTCACAGCCTATATAAGAAAAGGATCCTAAAAAGCAGAGACATATGCATATGTACGACTAAATCACAACGCTGTACACCTGCAAGGGGCACAACATGGTCCCTCAAGTCGCTTGAAAATGGAAGAAAAATGCAGTTAAAGAAAAAGAAGGAGAGAAAATAAAGGACGTGTACTCGATTTTCCACAGGCTCGGGGACCTGGGCTGCTGTCACGTCCCTGGAGGCTCAGCGGGCTGGCTCTCCAGGCTGCCTGTCGTGGGGCTGAGGGGACTGGGGAGGATGTGCCAGCCAATGAGCCCCCCCGGGGACCTGCAGTGTCTGGTCCACTCGAAATGGGACCACAATCTCCAGATCCAGGCAGGCCCTCCTATAGCTCAACCAAGCCTAGTGCACCCAAAGGAGGGTGGATCCTCTGAAACGTCACCTGGTCTCCACATCTCCTGGCGTTGGGGTTCTCACCTCCAGCCTCCTGCCTTTGTGTTGTATCAACTAGAGGACCCTCAGCACCGTCCCTCAGTGTGGCACTTTGACAAGGGTTGCGACGCTTGGGGGCTGAGGGGAACAGGCAGAAAGGAAGTAGACAAAAGCCCTTGAGTGTTGGTTCTCGCACGTGCCCCTCCAAGGTACAACCCAGGAACACCACTTTCTTTCGCTAAGGCTCTGGTTGCCAGAGGGACCCGAGATGGGCACGAAGAAGCCCGCCGCCTTGTGGATGATTCCTGTAACAACAACTTGGCAACAGGTGCTTCTGGGCACTAGGATTCACAAAGGGCTGCAGGGCTTTAAAAACATAACACCTGCGCTCAAGAAATGTCCTAGGATAGGTAATTGAAAAGAATTCAAAGCAGGCCGGATTTGTCAGAAGACAATTTCAAGAGGTACACTGCACTCACACTGTTGCAAAAGAAGGAGAAAACAAAACCAAAAAAACATGAAAAGATGCTGAAGATCAACAATTACTTCAGAACTGCAAATCAAAACAGCAACGAGGTATCATCTGACACCAGTCAGGATGGCCATCAGGTAAACGTCTCCCTACAGTAAATTCCGGAGAGGGCATGGAGAAAGCAAACCCTCCTCCACTGCTGGGGGGAATGCAACTGGTACAGCCACTGGGGAGTACAGTTGGGAGGCTCCTTCAATAACAAAACATAGAGCTACCATCTGATCCCCCAATCCCACTTCTGGTCAAACACCCAGAGAAAACCATAGTTCGAAAACCTACCCGCACCCCAACGTGCATGGCAGCACTATGTACGACAACCCAGACACCAAAGCAAGCAAAATGTCCACCGACAGATGACTGGATACAGAAGATGCGGTACATATCTACGATGGAATACTACTCAGCCTTAAAAAAGAAGGAAATACTGCCATGTGCAGCAACACAGGAGGACCTCGAGATGCTCTACGTGAAGTAAATCAGATGGACGTCGATAAATATCATGGGCTATGACTTACATATGGAATCTCAAAATTGATACAAATCAACTGATTCACAAAACAGCGACAGACTCAGAGACTTAGAAAACAAACTTATGCTTAGCAGACGGGAAAGATGGGGGAGAGGGATACATTAGGAGGTTGGCAGTAACATGTATACATGAACAAATACAATACATACTCCACAAGGACGTACTCTACAACACAGGGGACTCTGTTCAACACTTTGTCACAGCCTATATAAGAAAAGGATCCTAAAAAGCAGAGACATATGCATATGTACGACTAAATCACAACGCTGTACACCTGCAAGGGGCACAACATGGTCCCTCAAGTCGCTTGAAAATGGAAGAAAAATGCAGTTAAAGAAAAAGAAGGAGAGAAAATAAAGGACGTGTACTCGATTTTCCACAGGCTCGGGGACCTGGGCTGCTGTCACGTCCCTGGAGGCTCAGCGGGCTGGCTCTCCAGGCTGCCTGTCGTGGGGCTGAGGGGACTGGGGAGGATGTGCCAGCAAATGAGCCCCCCCGGGGACCTGCAGTGTCTGGTCCACTCGAAATGGGACCACAATCTCCAGATCCAGGCAGGCCCTCCTATAGCTCAACCAACCCTAGTGCACCCAAAGGAGGGTGGATCCTCTGGGCTGCAAGAGCTTTGAAACGTCACCTGGTCTCCACATCTCCTGGCGTTGGGGTTCCCACCTCCAGCCTCCTGCCTTTGTGTTGTACCAACTAGAGGACCCTCAGCACCGTCCCTCAGTGTGGCACTTTGACAAGGGTTGCGACGCGTCGGGGGGTGAGGGGAACAGGCAGAAAGGAAGGAGACAAAAGCCCTTGAGTGTTGGTTCTCGCACGTGCCCCTCCAAGTTACAACCCAGGAACACCACTTTCTTTCGCTAAGGCTCTGGTTGCCAGAGGGACCAGAGATGGGCACGAAGAAGCCCGCCGCCTTGTGGATGATTCCTGTAACAACAACTTGGCAACAGGTGCTTCTGGGCACTAGGATTCACAAAGGGCTGCAGGGCTTTAAAAACATAACACCTGCGCTCAAGAAATGTCCTAGGATAGGTAATTGAAAAGAATTCAAAGCAGGCCGGATTTGTCAGAAGACAATTTCAAGAGGTACACTGCACTCACACTGTTGCAAAAGAAGGAGAAAACAAAACCAAAAAAACATGAAAAGATGCTGAAGATCAACAATTACTTCAGAACTGCAAATCAAAACAGCAACGAGGTATCATCTGACACCAGTCAGGATGGCCATCATGTAAACGTCTCCCTACAGTAAATTCCGGAGAGGGCATGGAGAAAGCAAACCCTCCTCCACTGCTGGGGGGAATGCAACTGGTACAGCCACTGGGGAGTACAGTTGGGAGGCTCCTTCAATAACAAAACATAGAGCTACCATCTGATCCCCCAATCCCACTTCTGGCCAAACACCCAGAGAAAACCATAGTTCGAAAACCTACCCGCACCCCAACGTGCATGGCAGCACTATGTACGACAACCCAGACACCAAAGCAAGCAAAAGGTCCACCGACAGATGACTGGATACAGAAGATGCGGTACATATCTACGATGGAATACTACTCAGCCTTAAAAAAGAAGGAAATACTGCCATGTGCAGCAACACAGAAGGACCTCGAGATGCTCTACGTGAAGTAAATCAGATGGACGTCGATAAATATCATGGGCTATGACTTACATATGGAATCTCAAAATTGATACAAATCAACTGATTCACAAAACAGCGACAGACTCAGAGACTTAGAAAACAAACTTATGCTTAGCAAACGGGAAAGATGGGGGAGAGGGATACATTAGGAGGTTGGCAGTAACATGTATACATGAACAAATACAATACATACTCCACAAGGACCTACTCTACAACACAGGGGACTCTGTTCAACACTTTGTCACAGCCTATATAAGAAAAGCATCCTAAAAAGCAGAGACATATGCATATGTACGACTAAATCACAACGCTGTACACCTGCAAGGGGCACAACATCGTCCCTCAAGTTCCTTGAAAATGGAAGAAAAATGCAGTTAAAGAAAAAGAAGGAGAGAAAATAAAGGACGTGTACTCGATTTTCCACAGGCTCGGGGACCTGGGCTGCTGTCACGTCCCTGGAGGCTCAGCGGGCTGGCTCTCCAGGCTGCCTGTCGTGGGGCTGAGGGGACTGGGGAGGATGTGCCAGCAAATGAGCCCCCCCCGGGGACCTGCATTGTCTGGTCCACTCGAAAAGGGACCACAATCTCCAGATCCAGGCAGGCCCTCCTATAGCTCAACCAAGCCTAGTGCACCCAAAGGAGGGTGGATCCTCTGGGCTGCAAGAGCTTTGAAACGTCACCTGGTCTCCACATCTCCTGGCGTTGGGGTTCTCACCTCCAGCCTCCTGCCTTTGTGTTGTATCAACTAGAGGACCCTCAGCACCGTCCCTCAGTGTGGCACTTTGACAAGGGTTGCGACGCGTCGGGGGGTGAGGGGAACAGGCAGAAAGGAAGGAGACAAAAGCCCTTGAGTGTTGGTTCTCGCACGTGCCCCTCCAAGGTACAACCCAGGAACACCACTTTCTTTCGCTAAGGCTCTGGTTGCTAGAGGGACCAGAGAAGGGCACGAAGAAGCCCGCCGCCTTGTGGATGATTCCTGTAACAACAACTTGGCAACAGGTGCTTCTGGGCACTAGGATTCACAAAGGGCTGCAGGGCTTCAAAAACATAACACCTGCGCTCAAGAAATGTCCTAGGATAGGTAATTGAAAAGAATTCAAAGCAGGCCGGATTTGTCAGAAGACAATTTCAAGAGGTACACTGCACTCACACTGTTGCAAAAGAAGGAGAAAACAAAACCAAAAAAACATGAAAAGATGCTGAAGATCAACAATTACTTCAGAACTGCAAATCAAAACAGCAACGAGGTATCATCTGACACCAGTCAGGATGGCCATCATGTAAACGTCTCCCTACAGTAAATTCCGGAGAGGGCATGGAGAAAGCAAACCCTCCTCCACTGCTGGGGGGAATGCAACTGGTACAGCCACTGGGGAGTACAGTTGGGAGGCTCCTTCAATAACAAAACATAGAGCTACCATCTGATCCCCCAATCCCACTTCTGGCCAAACACCCAGAGAAAACCATAGTTCGAAAACCTACCCGCACCCCAACGTGCATGGCAGCACTATGTACGACAACCCAGACACCAAAGCAAGCAAAATGTCCACCGACAGATGACTGGATACAGAAGATGCGGTACATATCTACGATGGAATACTACTCAGCCTTAAAAAAGAAGGAAATACTGCCATGTGCAGCAACACAGGAGGACCTCGAGATGCTCTACGTGAAGTAAATCAGATGGACGTCGATAAATATCATGGGCTATGACTTACATATGGAATCTCAAAATTGATACAAATCAACTGATTCACAAAACAGTAACAGTCTCAGAGACTTAGAAAACAAACTTATGCTTAGCAAACGGGAAAGATGGGGGAGAGGGATACATTAGGAGGTTGGCAGTAACATGTATACATGAACAAATACAATACCTACTCCACAAGGACCTACTCTACAACACAGGGGACTCTGTTCAACACTTTGTCACAGCCTATATAAGAAAAGGATCCTAAAAAGCAGAGACATATGCATATGTACGACTAAATCACAACGCTGTACACCTGCAAGGGGCACAACATGGTCCCTCAAGTCGCTTGAAAATGGAAGAAAAATGCAGTTAAAGAAAAAGAAGGAGAGAAAATAAAGGACGTGTACTCGATTTTCCACAGGCTCGGGGACCTGGGCTGCTGTCACGTCCCTGGAGGCTCAGCGGGCTGGCTCTCCAGGCTGCCTGTCGTGGGGCTGAGGGGACTGGGGAGGATGTGCCAGCAAATGAGCCCCCCCGGGGACCTGCAGTGTCTGGTCCACTCGAAATGGGACCACAATCTCCAGATCCAGGCAGGCCCTCCTATAGCTCAACCAAGCCTAGTGCACCCAAAGGAGGGTGGATCCTCTGGGCTGCAAGAGCTTTGAAACGTCACCTGGTCTCCACATCTCCTGGCGTTGGGGTTCTCACCTCCAGCCTCCTGCCTTTGTGTTGTATCAACTAGAGGACCCTCAGCACCGTCCCTCAGTGTGGCACTTTGACAAGGGTTGCGACGCGTCGGGGGGTGAGGGGAACAGGCAGAAAGGAAGGAGACAAAAGCCCTTGAGTGTTGGTTCTGGCACGTGCCCCTCCAAGGTACAACCCAGGAACACCACTTTCTTTCGCTAAGGCTCTGGTTGCCAGAGGGACCCGAGATGGGCACGAAGAAGCCCGCCGCCTTGTGGATGATTCCTGTAACAACAACTTGGCAACAGGTGCTTCTGGGCACTAGGATTCACAAAGGGCTGCAGGGCTTTAAAAACATAACACCTGCGCTCAAGAAATGTCCTAGGATAGGTAACTGAAAAGAATTCAAAACAGGCCGGATTTGTCAGAAGACAATTTCAAGAGGTACACTGCACTCACACTGTTGCAAAAGAAGGAGAAAACAAAACCAAAAAAACATGAAAAGATGCTGAAGATCAACAATTACTTCAGAACTGCAAATCAAAACAGCAACGAGGTATCATCTGACACCAGTCAGGATGGCCATCAGGTAAACGTCTCCCTACAGTAAATTCCGGAGAGGGCATGGAGAAAGCAAACCCTCCTCCACTGCTGGGGGGAATGCAACTGGTACAGCCACTGGGGAGTACAGTTGGGAGGCTCCTTCAATAACAAAACATAGAGCTACCATCTGATCCCCCAATCCCACTTCTGGGCAAACACCCAGAGAAAACCATAGTTCGAAAACCTACCCGCACCCCAACGTGCATGGCAGCACTATATACGACAACCCAGACACCAAAGCAAGCAAAATGTCCACCGACAGATGACTGGATACAGAAGATGCGGTACATATCTACGATGGAATACTACTCAGCCTTAAAAAAGAAGGAAATACTGCCATGTGCAGCAACACAGAAGGACCTCGAGATGCTCTACGTGAAGTAAATCAGATGGACGTCGATAAACATCATGGGCTATGACTTACATATGGAATCTCAAAATTGATACAAATCAACTGATTCACAAAACAGCGACAGACTCAGAGACTTAGAAAACAAACTTATGCTTAGCAGACGGGAAAGATGGGGGAGAGGGATACATTAGGAGGTTGGCAGTAACATGTATACATGAACAAATACAATACATACTCCACAAGGACCTACTCTACAACACAGGGGACTCTGTTCAACACTTTGTCACAGCCTATATAAGAAAAGGATCCTAAAAAGCAGAGACATATGCATATGTACGACTAAATCACAACGCTGTACACCTGCAAGGGGCACAACATGGTCCCTCAAGTCGCTTGAAAATGAAAGAAAAATGCAGTTAAAGAAAAATAAGGAGAGAAAATAAAGGACGTGTACTCGATTTTCCACAGGCTCGGGGACCTGGGCTGCTGTCACGTCCCTGGAGGCTCAGCGGGCTGGCTCTCCAGGCTGCCTGTCGTGGGGCTGAGGGGACTGGGGAGGATGTGCCAGCAAATGAGCCCCCCCGGGGACCTGCAGTGTCTGGTCCACTCGAAATGGGACCACAATCTCCAGATCCAGGCAGGCCCTCCTATAGCTCAACCAAGCCTAGTGCACCCAAAGGAGGGTGGATCCTCTGGGCTGCAAGAGCTTTGAAACGTCACCTGGTCTCCACATCTCCTGGTGTTGGGGTTCCCACCTCCAGCCTCCTGCCTTTGTGTTGTACCAACTAGAGGACCCTCAGCACCGTCCCTCAGTGTGGCACTTTGACAAGGGTTGCGACGCGTCGGGGGGTGAGGGGAACAGGCAGAAAGGAAGGAGACAAAAGCCCTTGAGTGTTGGTTCTGGCACGTGGCCCTCCAAGGTACAACCCAGGAACACCACTTTCTTTCGCTAAGGCTCTGGTTGCCAGAGGGACCAGAGATGGGCACGAAGAAGCCCGCCGCCTTGTGGATGATTCCTGTAACAACAACTTGGCAACAGGTGCTTCTGGGCACTAGGATTCACGAAGGGCTGCAGGGCTTTAAAAACATAACACCTGCGCTCAAGAAATGTCCTAGGATAGGTAATTGAAAAGAATTCAAAGCAGGCCGGATTTGTCAGAAGACAATTTCAAGAGGTACACTGCACTCACACTGTTGCAAAAGAAGGAGAAAACAAAACCAAAAAAACATGAAAAGATGCTGAAGATCACCAATTACTTCAGAACTGCAAATCAAAACAGCAACGAGGTATCATCTGACACCAGTCAGGATGGCCATCAGGTAAACGTCTCCCTACAGTAAATTCCGGAGAGGGCATGGAGAAAGCAAACCCTCCTCCACTGCTGGGGGGAATGCAACTGGTACAGCCACTGGGGAGTACAGTTGGGAGGCTCCTTCAATAACAAAACATAGAGCTACCATCTGATCCCCCAATCCCACTTCTGGTCAAACACCCAGAGAAAACCATAGTTCGAAAACCTACCCGCACCCCAACGTGCATGGCAGCACTATGTACGACAACCCAGACACCAAAGCAAGCAAAAGGTCCACCGACAGATGACTGGATACAGAAGATGCGGTACATATCTACGATGGAATACTACTCAGCCTTAAAAAAGAAGGAAATACTGCCATGTGCAGCAACACAGAAGGACCTCGAGATGCTCTACGTGAAGTAAATCAGATGGACGTCGATAAATATCATGGGCTATGACTTACATATGGAATCTCAAAATTGATACAAATCAACTGATTCACAAAACAGCGACAGACTCAGAGACTTAGAAAACAAACTTATGCTTAGCAAACGGGAAAGATGGGGGAGAGGGATACATTAGGAGGTTGGCAGTAACATGTATACATGAACAAATACAATACATACTCCACAAGGACCTACTCTACAACACAGGGGACTCTGTTCAACACTTTGTCACAGCCTATATAAGAAAAGGATCCTAAAAAGCAGAGTCATATGCATATGTACGACTAAATCACAACGCTGTACACCTGCAAGGGGCACAACATGGTCCCTCAAGTCACTTGAAAATGAAAGAACAATGCAGTTAAAGAAAAAGAAGGAGAGAAAATAAAGGACGTGTACTCGATTTTCCACAGGCTCGGGGACCTGGGCTGCTGTCACGTCCCTGGAGGCTCAGCGGGCTGGCTCTCCAGGCTGCCTGTCGTGGGGCTGAGGGGACTGGGGAGGATGTGCCAGCAAATGAGCCCCCCCGGGGACCTGCAGTGTCTGGTCCACTCGAAAAGGGACCACAATCTCCAGATCCAGGCAGGCCCTCCTATAGCTCAACCAAGCCTAGTGCACCCAAAGGAGGGTGGATCCTCTGGGCTGCAAGAGCTTTGAAACGTCACCTGGTCTCCACATCTCCTGGCGTTGGGGTTCTCACCTCCAGCCTCCTGCCTTTGTGTTGTATCAACTAGAGGACCCTCAGCACCGTCCCTCAGTGTGGCACTTTGACAAGGGTTGCGACGCGTCGGGGGGTGAGGGGAACAGGCAGAAAGGAAGGAGACAAAAGCCCTTGAGTGTTGGTTCTGGCACGTGCCCCTCCAAGGTACAACCCAGGAACACCACTTTCTTTCGCTAAGGCTCTGGTTGCCAGAGGGACCCGAGATGGGCACGAAGAAGCCCGCCGCCTTGTGGATGATTCCTGTAACAACAACTTGGCAACAGGTGCTTCTGGGCACTAGGATTCACAAAGGGCTGCAGGGCTTTAAAAACATAACACCTGCGCTCAAGAAATGTCCTAGGATAGGTAATTGAAAAGAATTCAAAGCAGGCCGGATTTGTCAGAAGACAATTTCAAGAGGTACACTGCACTCACACTGTTGCAAAAGAAGGAGAAAACAAAACCAAAAAAACATGAAAAGATGCTGAAGATCACCAATTACTTCAGAACTGCAAATCAAAACAGCAACGAGGAAAAAAAAAAAAAAAAAAAAAAAAAAAAAACAGCAACGAGGTATCATCTGACACCAGTCAGGATGGCCATCAGGTAAACGTCTCCCTACAGTAAATTCCGGAGAGGGCATGGAGAAAGCAAACCCTCCTCCACTGCTGGGGGGAATGCAACTGGTACAGCCACTGGGGAGTACAGTTGGGAGGCTCCTTCAATAACAAAACATAGAGCTACCATCTGATCCCGCAATCCCACTTCTGGGCAAACACCCAGAGAAAACCATAGTTCGAAAACCTACCCGCACCCCAACGTGCATGGCAGCACTATATACGACAACCCAGACACCAAAGCAAGCAAAATGTCCACCGACAGATGACTGGATACAGAAGATGCGGTACATATCTACGATGGAATACTACTCAGCCTTAAAAAAGAAGGAAATACTGCCATGTGCAGCAACACAGAAGGACCTCGAGATGCTCTACGTGAAGTAAATCAGATGGACGTCGATAAATATCATGGGCTATGACTTACATATGGAATCTCAAAATTGATACAAATCAACTGATTCACAAAACAGCGACAGACTCAGAGACTTAGAAAACAAACTTATGCTTAGCAGACGGGAAAGATGGGGGAGAGGGATACATTAGGAGGTTGGCAGTAACATGTATACATGAACAAATACAATACATACTCCACAAGGACCTACTCTACAACACAGGGGACTCTGTTCAACACTTTGTCACAGCCTATATAAGAAAAGGATCCTAAAAAGCAGAGACATATGCATATGTACGACTAAATCACAACGCTGTACACCTGCAAGGGGCACAACATGGTCCCTCAAGTCGCTTGAAAATGAAAGAACAATGCAGTTAAAGAAAAAGAAGGAGAGAAAATAAAGGACGTGTACTCGATTTTCCACAGGCTCGGGGACCTGGGCTGCTGTCACGTCCCTGGAGGCTCAGCGGGCTGGCTCTCCAGGCTGCCTGTCGTGGGGCTGAGGGGACTGGGGAGGATGTGCCAGCAAATGAGCCCCCCCGGGGACCTGCAGTGTCTGGTCCACTCGAAATGGGACCACAATCTCCAGATCCAGGCAGGCCCTCCTATAGCTCAACCAAGCCTAGTGCACCCAAAGGAGGGTGGATCCTCTGGGCTGCAAAAGCTTTGAAACGTCACCTGGTCTCCACATCTCCTGGCGTTGGGGTTCCCACCTCCAGCCTCCTGCCTTTGTGTTGTACCAACTAGAGGACCTCAGCACCGTCCCTCAGTGTGGCACTTTAACAAGGGTTGCGACGCGTCGGGGGGTGAGGGGAACAGGCAGAAAGGAAGGAGACAAAAGCCCTTGAGTGTTGGTTCTCGCACGTGCCCCTCCAAGGTACAACCCAGGAACACCACTTTCTTTCGCTAAGGCTCTGGTTGCCAGAGGGACCAGAGAAGGGCACGAAGAAGCCCGCCGCCTTGTGGATGATTCCTGTAACAACAACGTGGCAACAGGTGCTTCTGGGCACTAGGATTCACAAAGGGCTGCAGGGCTTTAAAAACATAACACCTGCGCTCAAGAAATGTCCTAGGATAGGTAACTGAAAAGAATTCAAAACAGGCCGGATTTGTCAGAAGACAATTTCAAGAGGTACACTGCACTCACACTGTTGCAAAAGAAGGAGAAAACAAAACCAAAAAAACATGAAAAGATGCTGAAGATCAACAATTACTTCAGAACTGCAAATCAAAACAGCAACGAGGTATCATCTGACACCAGTCAGGATGGCCATCAGGTAAACGTCTCCCTACAGTAAATTCCGGAGAGGGCATGGAGAAAGCAAACCCTCCTCCACTGCTGGGGGGAATGCAACTGGTACAGCCACTGGGGAGTACAGTTGGGAGGCTCCTTCAATAACAAAACATAGAGCTACCATCTGATCCCCCAATCCCACTTCTGGGCAAACACCCAGAGAAAACCATAGTTCGAAAACCTACCCGCACCCCAACGTGCATGGCAGCACTATATACGACAACCCAGACACCAAAGCAAGCAAAATGTCCACCGACAGATGACTGGATACAGAAGATGCGGTACATATCTACGATGGAATACTACTCAGCCTTAAAAAAGAAGGAAATACTGCCATGTGCAGCAACACAGAAGGACCTCGAGATGCTCTACGTGAAGTAAATCAGATGGACGTCGATAAATATCATGGGCTATGACTTACATATGGAATCTCAAAATTGATACAAATCAACTGATTCACAAAACAGCGACAGACTCAGAGACTTAGAAAACAAACTTATGCTTAGCAGACGGGAAAGATGGGGGAGAGGGATACATTAGGAGGTTGGCAGTAACATGTATACATGAACAAATACAATACATACTCCACAAGGACGTACTCTACAACACATGGGACTCTGTTCAACACTTTGTCACAGCCTATATAAGAAAAGGATCCTAAAAAGCAGAGACATATGCATATGTACGACTAAATCACAACGCTGTACACCTGCAAGGGGCACAACATGGTCCCTCAAGTCGCTTGAAAATGGAAGAAAAATGCAGTTAAAGAAAAAGAAGGAGAGAAAATAAAGGACATGTACTCGATTTTCCACAGGCTCGGGGACCTGGGCTGCTGTCACGTCCCTGGAGGCTCAGCGAGCTGGCTCTCCAGGCTGCCTGTCGTGGGGCTGAGGGGACTGGGGAGGATGTGCCAGCAAATGAGCCCCCCCGGGGACCTGCAGTGTCTGTTCCACTCGAAATGGGACCACAATCTCCAGATCCAGGCAGGCCCTCCTATAGCTCAACCAAGCCTAGTGCACCCAAAGGAGGGTGGATCCTCTGGGCTGCAAGAGCTTTGAAACGTCACCTGGTCTCCACATCTCCTGGCGTTGGGGTTCCCACCTCCAGCCTCCTGCCTTTGTGTTGTACCAACTAGAGGACCCTCAGCACCGTCCCTCAGTGTGGCACTTTGACAAGGGTTGCGACGCGTCGGGGGGTGAGGGGAACAGGCAGAAAGGAAGGAGACAAAAGCCCTTGAGTGTTGGTTCTCGCACGTGCCCCTCCAAGGTACAACCCAGGAACACCACTTTCTTTCGCTAAGGCTCTGGTTGCCAGAGGGACCAGAGATGGGCACGAAGAAGCCCGCCGCCTTGTGGATGATTCCTGTAACAACAACTTGGCAACAGGTGCTTCTGGGCACTAGGATTCACAAAGGGCTGCAGGGCTTTAAAAACATAACACCTGCGCTCAAGAAATGTCCTAGGATAGGTAATTGAAAAGAATTCAAAGCAGGCCGGATTTGTCAGAAGACAATTTCAAGAGGTACACTGCACTCACACTGTTGCAAAAGAAGGAGAAAACAAAACCAAAAAAACATGAAAAGATGCTGAAGATCAACAATTACTTCAGAACTGCAAATCAAAACAGCAACGAGGTATCATCTGACACCAGTCAGGATGGCCATCATGTAAACGTCTCCCTACAGTAAATTCCGGAGAGGGCATGGAGAAAGCAAACCCTCCTCCACTGCTGGGGGGAATGCAACTGGTACAGCCACTGGGGAGTACAGTTGGGAGGCTCCTTCAATAACAAAACATAGAGCTACCATCTGATCCCCCAATCCCACTTCTGGCCAAACACCCAGAGAAAACCATAGTTCGAAAACCTACCCGCACCCCAACGTGCATGGCAGCACTATGTACGACAACCCAGACACCAAAGCAAGCAAAAGGTCCACCGACAGATGACTGGATACAGAAGATGCGGTACATATCTACGATGGAATACTACTCAGCCTTAAAAAAGAAGGAAATACTGCCATGTGCAGCAACACAGAAGGACCTCGAGATGCTCTACGTGAAGTAAATCAGATGGACGTCGATAAATATCATGGGCTATGACTTACATATGGAATCTCAAAATTGATACAAATCAACTGATTCACAAAACAGCGACAGACTCAGAGACTTAGAAAACAAACTTATGCTTAGCAAACGGGAAAGATGGGGGAGAGGGATACATTAGGAGGTTGGCAGTAACATGTATACATGAACAAATACAATACATACTCCACAAGGACCTACTCTACAACACAGGGGACTCTGTTCAACACTTTGTCACAGCCTATATAAGAAAAGCATCCTAAAAAGCAGAGACATATGCATATGTACGACTAAATCACAACGCTGTACACCTGCAAGGGGCACAACATGGTCCCTCAAGTCGCTTGAAAATGGAAGAAAAATGCAGTTAAAGAAAAAGAAGGAGAGAAAATAAAGGACGTGTACTCGATTTTCCACAGGCTCGGGGACCTGGGCTGCTGTCACGTCCCTGGAGGCTCAGCGGGCTGGCTCTCCAGGCTGCCTGTCGTGGGGCTGAGGGGACTGGGGAGGATGTGCCAGCAAATGAGCCCCCCCCGGGGACCTGCAGTGTCTGGTCCACTCGAAAAGGGACCACAATCTCCAGATCCAGGCAGGCCCTCCTATAGCTCAACCAAGCCTAGTGCACCCAAAGGAGGGTGGATCCTCTGGGCTGCAAGAGCTTTGAAACGTCACCTGGTCTCCACATCTCCTGGCGTTGGGGTTCTCACCTCCAGCCTCCTGCCTTTGTGTTGTATCAACTAGAGGACCCTCAGCACCGTCCCTCAGTGTGGCACTTTGACAAGGGTTGCGACGCTTGGGGGCTGAGGGGAACAGGCAGAAAGGAAGGAGACAAAAGCCCTTGAGTGTTGGTTCTCGCACGTGCCCCTCCAAGGTACAACCCAGGAACACCACTTTCTTTCGCTAAGGCTCTGGTTGCTAGAGGGACCAGAGAAGGGCACGAAGAAGCCCGCCGCCTTGTGGATGATTCCTGTAACAACAACTTGGCAACAGGTGCTTCTGGGCACTAGGATTCACAAAGGGCTGCAGGGCTTTAAAAACATAACACCTGCGCTCAAGAAATGTCCTAGGATAGGTAATTGAAAAGAATTCAAAGCAGGCCGGATTTGTCAGAAGACAATTTCAAGAGGTACACTGCACTCACACTGTTGCAAAAGAAGGAGAAAACAAAACCAAAAAAACATGAAAAGATGCTGAAGATCAACAATTACTTCAGAACTGCAAATCAAAACAGCAACGAGGTATCATCTGACACCAGTCAGGATGGCCATCATGTAAACGTCTCCCTACAGTAAATTCCGGAGAGGGCATGGAGAAAGCAAACCCTCCTCCACTGCTGGGGGGAATGCAACTGGTACAGCCACTGGGGAGTACAGTTGGGAGGCTCCTTCAATAACAAAACATAGAGCTACCATCTGATCCCCCAATCCCACTTCTGGCCAAACACCCAGAGAAAACCATAGTTCGAAAACCTACCCGCACCCCAACGTGCATGGCAGCACTATGTACGACAACCCAGACACCAAAGCAAGCAAAAGGTCCACCGACAGATGACTGGATACAGAAGATGCGGTACATATCTACGATGGAATACTACTCAGCCTTAAAAAAGAAGGAAATACTGCCATGTGCAGCAACACAGAAGGACCTCGAGATGCTCTACGTGAAGTAATTCAGATGGACGTCGATAAATATCATGGGCTATGACTTACATATGGAATCTCAAAATTGATACAAATCAACTGATTCACAAAACAGCGACAGACTCAGAGACTTAGAAAACAAACTTATGCTTAGCAAACGGGAAAGATGGGGGAGAGGGATACATTAGGAGGTTGGCAGTAACATGTATACATGAACAAATACAATACATACTCCACAAGGACCTACTCTACAACACAGGGGACTCTGTTCAACACTTTGTCACAGCCTATATAAGAAAAGGATCCTAAAAAGCAGAGTCATATGCATATGTACGACTAAATCACAACGCTGTACACCTGCAAGGGGCACAACATGGTCCCTCAAGTCACTTGAAAATGAAAGAACAATGCAGTTAAAGAAAAAGAAGGAGAGAAAATAAAGGACGTGTACTCGATTTTCCACAGGCTCGGGGACCTGGGCTGCTGTCACGTCCCTGGAGGCTCAGCGGGCTGGCTCTCCAGGCTGCCTGTCGTGGGGCTGAGGGGACTGGGGAGGATGTGCCAGCAAATGAGCCCCCCCGGGGACCTGCAGTGTCTGGTCCACTCGAAATGGGACCACAATCTCCAGATCCAGGCAGGCCCTCCTATAGCTCAACCAAGCCTAGTGCACCCAAAGGAGGGTGGATCCTCTGGGCTGCAAGAGCTTTGAAACGTCACCTGGTCTCCACATCTCCTGGTGTTGGGGTTCCCACCTCCAGCCTCCTGCCTTTGTGTTGTACCAACTAGAGGACCCTCAGCACCGTCCCTCAGTGTGGCACTTTGACAAGGGTTGCGACGCGTCGGGGGGTGAGGGGAACAGGCAGAAAGGAAGGAGACAAAAGCCCTTGAGTGTTCGTTCTGGCACGTGGCCCTCCAAGGTACAACCCAGGAACACCACTTTCTTTCGCTAAGGCTCTGGTTGCCAGAGGGACCCGAGATGGGCACGAAGAAGCCCGCCGCCTTGTGGATGATTCCTGTAACAACAACTTGGCAACAGGTGCTTCTGGGCACTAGGATTCACAAAGGGCTGCAGGGCTTTAAAAACATAACACCTGCGCTCAAGAAATGTCCTAGGATAGGTAATTGAAAAGAATTCAAAGCAGGCCGGATTTGTCAGAAGACAATTTCAAGAGGTACACTGCACTCACACTGTTGCAAAAGAAGGAGAAAACAAAACCAAAAAAACATGAAAAGATGCTGAAGATCAACAATTACTTCAGAACTGCAAATCAAAACAGCAACGAGGTATCATCTGACACCAGTCAGGATGGCCATCAGGTAAACGTCTCCCTACAGTAAATTCCGGAGAGGGCATGGAGAAAGCAAACCCTCCTCCACTGCTGGGGGGAATGCAACTGGTACAGCCACTGGGGAGTACAGTTGGGAGGCTCCTTCAATAACAAAACATAGAGCTACCATCTGATCCCCCAATCCCACTTCTGGTCAAACACCCAGAGAAAACCATAGTTCGAAAACCTACCCGCACCCCAACGTGCATGGCAGCACTATATACGACAACCCAGACACCAAAGCAAGCAAAAGGTCCACCGACAGATGACTGGATACAGAAGATGCGGTACATATCTACGATGGAATACTACTCAGCCTTAAAAAAGAAGGAAATACTGCCATGTGCAGCAACACAGAAGGACCTCGAGATGCTCTACGTGAAGTAAATCAGATGGACGTCGATAAATATCATGGGCTATGACTTACATATGGAATCTCAAAATTGATACAAATCAACTGATTCACAAAACAGCGACAGACTCAGAGACTTAGAAAACAAACTTATGCTTAGCAGACGGGAAAGATGGGGGAGAGGGATACATTAGGAGGTTGGCAGTAACATGTATACATGAACAAATACAATACATACTCCACAAGGACCTACTCTACAACACAGGGGACTCTGTTCAACACTTTGTCACAGCCTATATAAGAAAAGGATCCTAAAAAGCAGAGTCATATGCATATGTACGACTAAATCACAACGCTGTACACCTGCAAGGGGCACAACATGGTCCCTCAAGTCGCTTGAAAATGAAAGAACAATGCAGTTAAAGAAAAAGAAGGAGAGAAAATAAAGGACGTGTACTCGATTTTCCACAGGCTCGGGGACCTGGGCTGCTGTCACGTCCCTGGAGGCTCAGCGGGCTGGCTCTCCAGGCTGCCTGTCGTGGGGCTGAGGGGACTGGGGAGGATGTGCCAGCAAATGAGCCCCCCCGGGGACCTGCAGTGTCTGGTCCACTCGAAAAGGGACCACAATCTCCAGATCCAGGCAGGCCCTCCTATAGCTCAACCAAGCCTAGTGCACCCAAAGGAGGGTGGATCCTCTGGGCTGCAAGAGCTTTGAAACGTCACCTGGTCTCCACATCTCCTGGCGTTGGGGTTCTCACCTCCAGCCTCCTGCCTTTGTGTTGTATCAACTAGAGGACCCTCAGCACCGTCCCTCAGTGTGGCACTTTGACAAGGGTTGCGACGCGTCGGGGGGTGAGGGGAACAGGCAGAAAGGAAGGAGACAAAAGCCCTTGAGTGTTGGTTCTGGCACGTGCCCCTCCAAGGTACAACCCAGGAACACCACTTTCTTTCGCTAAGGCTCTGGTTGCCAGAGGGACCCGAGATGGGCACGAAGAAGCCCGCCGCCTTGTGGATGATTCCTGTAACAACAACTTGGCAACAGGTGCTTCTGGGCACTAGGATTCACAAAGGGCTGCAGGGCTTTAAAAACATAACACCTGCGCTCAAGAAATGTCCTAGGATAGGTAATTGAAAAGAATTCAAAGCAGGCCGGATTTGTCAGAAGACAATTTCAAGAGGTACACTGCACTCACACTGTTGCAAAAGAAGGAGAAAACAAAACCAAAGAAACATGAAAAGATGCTGAAGATCACCAATTACTTCAGAACTGCAAATCAAAACAGCAACGAGGTATCATCTGACACCAGTCAGGATGGCCATCAGGTAAACGTCTCCCTACAGTAAATTCCGGAGAGGGCATGGAGAAAGCAAACCCTCCTCCACTGCTGGGGGGAATGCAACTGGTACAGCCACTGGGGAGTACAGTTGGGAGGCTCCTTCAATAACAAAACATAGAGCTACCATCTGATCCCGCAATCCCACTTCTGGGCAAACACCCAGAGAAAACCATAGTTCGAAAACCTACCCGCACCCCAACGTGCATGGCAGCACTATATACGACAACCCAGACACCAAAGCAAGCAAAATGTCCACCGACAGATGACTGGATACAGAAGATGCGGTACATATCTACGATGGAATACTACTCAGCCTTAAAAAAGAAGGAAATACTGCCATGTGCAGCAACACAGAAGGACCTCGAGATGCTCTACGTGAAGTAAATCAGATGGACGTCGATAAATATCATGGGCTATGACTTACATATGGAATCTCAAAATTGATACAAATCAACTGATTCACAAAACAGCGACAGACTCAGAGACTTAGAAAACAAACTTATGCTTAGCAGACGGGAAAGATGGGGGAGAGGGATACATTAGGAGGTTGGCAGTAACATGTATACATGAACAAATACAATACATACTCCACAAGGACCCACTCTACAACACAGGGGACTCTGTTCAACACTTTGTCACAGCCTATATAAGAAAAGGATCCTAAAAAGCAGAGACATATGCATATGTACGACTAAATCACAACGCTGTACACCTGCAAGGGGCACAACATGGTCCCTCAAGTCGCTTGAAAATGAAAGAACAATGCAGTTAAAGAAAAAGAAGGAGAGAAAATAAAGGACGTGTACTCGATTTTCCACAGGCTCGGGGACCTGGGCTGCTGTCACGTCCCTGGAGGCTCAGCGGGCTGGCTCTCCAGGCTGCCTGTCGTGGGGCTGAGGGGACTGGGGAGGATGTGCCAGCAAATGAGCCCCCCCGGGGACCTGCAGTGTCTGGTCCACTCGAAATGGGACCTCAATCTCCAGATCCAGGCAGGCCCTCCTATAGCTCAACCAAGCCTAGTGCACCCAAAGGAGGGTGGATCCTCTGGGCTGCAAAAGCTTTGAAACGTCACCTGGTCTCCACATCTCCTGGCGTTGGGGTTCCCACCTCCAGCCTCCTGCCTTTGTGTTGTACCAACTAGAGGACCTCAGCACCGTCCCTCAGTGTGGCACTTTAACAAGGGTTGCGACGCGTCGGGGGGTGAGGGGAACAGGCAGAAAGGAAGGAGACAAAAGCCCTTGAGTGTTGGTTCTCGCACGTGCCCCTCCAAGGTACAACCCAGGAACACCACTTTCTTTCGCTAAGGCTCTGGTTTCCAGAGGGACCAGAGAAGGGCACGAAGAAGCCCGCCGCCTTGTGGATGATTCCTGTAACAACAACGTGGCAACAGGTGCTTCTGGGCACTAGGATTCACAAAGGGCTGCAGGGCTTTAAAAACATAACACCTGCGCTCAAGAAATGTCCTAGGATAGGTAACTGAAAAGAATTCAAAACAGGCCGGATTTGTCAGAAGACAATTTCAAGAGGTACACTGCACTCACACTGTTGCAAAAGAAGGAGAAAACAAAACCAAAAAAACATGAAAAGATGCTGAAGATCAACAATTACTTCAGAACTGCAAATCAAAACAGCAACGAGGTATCATCTGACACCAGTCAGGATGGCCATCAGGTAAACGTCTCCCTACAGTAAATTCCGGAGAGGGCATGGAGAAAGCAAACCCTCCTCCACTGCTGGGGGGAATGCAACTGGTACAGCCACTGGGGAGTACAGTTGGGAGGCTCCTTCAATAACAAAACATAGAGCTACCATCTGATCCCCCAATCCCACTTCTGGGCAAACACCCAGAGAAAACCATAGTTCGAAAACCTACCCGCACCCCAACGTGCATGGCAGCACTATATACGACAACCCAGACACCAAAGCAAGCAAAATGTCCACCGACAGATGACTGGATACAGAAGATGCGGTACATATCTACGATGGAATACTACTCAGCCTTAAAAAAGAAGGAAATACTGCCATGTGCAGCAACACAGAAGGACCTCGAGATGCTCTACGTGAAGTAAATCAGATGGACGTCGATAAATATCATGGGCTATGACTTACATATGGAATCTCAAAATTGATACAAATCAACTGATTCACAAAACAGCGACAGACTCAGAGACTTAGAAAACAAACTTATGCTTAGCAGACGGGAAAGATGGGGGAGAGGGATACATTAGGAGGTTGGCAGTAACATGTATACATGAACAAATACAATACATACTCCACAAGGACGTACTCTACAACACATGGGACTCTGTTCAACACTTTGTCACAGCCTATATAAGAAAAGGATCCTAAAAAGCAGAGACATATGCATATGTACGACTAAATCACAACGCTGTACACCTGCAAGGGGCACAACATGGTCCCTCAAGTCGCTTGAAAATGGAAGAAAAATGCAGTTAAAGAAAAAGAAGGAGAGAAAATAAAGGACGTGTACTCGATTTTCCACAGGCTCGGGGACCTGGGCTGCTGTCACGTCCCTGGAGGCTCAGCGAGCTGGCTCTCCAGGCTGCCTGTCGTGGGGCTGAGGGGACTGGGGAGGATGTGCCAGCAAATGAGCCCCCCCGGGGACCTGCAGTGTCTGTTCCACTCGAAATGGGACCACAATCTCCAGATCCAGGCAGGCCCTCCTATAGCTCAACCAAGCCTAGTGCACCCAAAGGAGGGTGGATCCTCTGGGCTGCAAGAGCTTTGAAACGTCACCTGGTCTCCACATCTCCTGGCGTTGGGGTTCCCACCTCCAGCCTCCTGCCTTTGTGTTGTACCAACTAGAGGACCCTCAGCACCGTCCCTCAGTGTGGCACTTTGACAAGGGTTGCGACGCGTCGGGGGGTGAGGGGAACAGGCAGAAAGGAAGGAGACAAAAGCCCTTGAGTGTTGGTTCTCGCACGTGCCCCTCCAAGGTACAACCCAGGAACACCACTTTCTTTCGCTAAGGCTCTGGTTGCCAGAGGGACCAGAGATGGGCACGAAGAAGCCCGCCGCCTTGTGGATGATTCCTGTAACAACAACTTGGCAACAGGTGCTTCTGGGCACTAGGATTCACAAAGGGCTGCAGGGCTTTAAAAACATAACACCTGCGCTCAAGAAATGTCCTAGGATAGGTAATTGAAAAGAATTCAAAGCAGGCCGGATTTGTCAGAAGACAATTTCAAGAGGTACACTGCACTCACACTGTTGCAAAAGAAGGAGAAAACAAAACCAAAAAAACATGAAAAGATGCTGAAGATCAACAATTACTTCAGAACTGCAAATCAAAACAGCAACGAGGTATCATCTGACACCAGTCAGGATGGCCATCATGTAAACGTCTCCCTACAGTAAATTCCGGAGAGGGCATGGAGAAAGCAAACCCTCCTCCACTGCTGGGGGGAATGCAACTGGTACAGCCACTGGGGAGTACAGTTGGGAGGCTCCTTCAATAACAAAACATAGAGCTACCATCTGATCCCCCAATCCCACTTCTGGCCAAACACCCAGAGAAAACCATAGTTCGAAAACCTACCCGCACCCCAACGTGCATGGCAGCACTATGTACGACAACCCAGACACCAAAGCAAGCAAAAGGTCCACCGACAGATGACTGGATACAGAAGATGCGGTACATATCTACGATGGAATACTACTCAGCCTTAAAAAAGAAGGAAATACTGCCATGTGCAGCAACACAGAAGGACCTCGAGATGCTCTACGTGAAGTAAATCAGATGGACGTCGATAAATATCATGGGCTATGACTTACATATGGAATCTCAAAATTGATACAAATCAACTGATTCACAAAACAGCGACAGACTCAGAGACTTAGAAAACAAACTTATGCTTAGCAAACGGGAAAGATGGGGGAGAGGGATACATTAGGAGGTTGGCAGTAACATGTATACATGAACAAATACAATACATACTCCACAAGGACCTACTCTACAACACAGGGGACTCTGTTCAACACTTTGTCACAGCCTATATAAGAAAAGGATCCTAAAAAGCAGAGTCATATGCATATGTACGACTAAATCACAACGCTGTACACCTGCAAGGGGCACAACATGGTCCCTCAAGTCGCTTGAAAATGAAAGAACAATGCAGTTAAAGAAAAAGAAGGAGAGAAAATAAAGGACGTGTACTCGATTTTCCACAGGCTCGGGGACCTGGGCTGCTGTCACGTCCCTGGAGGCTCAGCGGGCTGGCTCTCCAGGCTGCCTGTCGTGGGGCTGAGGGGACTGGGGAGGATGTGCCAGCAAATGAGCCCCCCCGGGGACCTGCAGTGTCTGGTCCACTCGAAAAGGGACCACAATCTCCAGATCCAGGCAGGCCCTCCTATAGCTCAACCAAGCCTAGTGCACCCAAAGGAGGGTGGATCCTCTGGGCTGCAAGAGCTTTGAAACGTCACCTGGTCTCCACATCTCCTGGCGTTGGGGTTCTCACCTCCAGCCTCCTGCCTTTGTGTTGTATCAACTAGAGGACCCTCAGCACCGTCCCTCAGTGTGGCACTTTGACAAGGGTTGCGACGCGTCGGGGGGTGAGGGGAACAGGCAGAAAGGAAGGAGACAAAAGCCCTTGAGTGTTGGTTCTGGCACGTGCCCCTCCAAGGTACAACCCAGGAACACCACTTTCTTTCGCTAAGGCTCTGGTTCCCAGAGGGACCCGAGATGGGCACGAAGAAGCCCGCCGCCTTGTGGATGATTCCTGTAACAACAACTTGGCAACAGGTGCTTCTGGGCACTAGGATTCACAAAGGGCTGCAGGGCTTTAAAAACATAACACCTGCGCTCAAGAAATGTCCTAGGATAGGTAATTGAAAAGAATTCAAAGCAGGCCGGATTTGTCAGAAGACAATTTCAAGAGGTACACTGCACTCACACTGTTGCAAAAGAAGGAGAAAACAAAACCAAAAAAACATGAAAAGATGCTGAAGATCACCAATTACTTCAGAACTGCAAATCAAAACAGCAACGAGGTATCATCTGACACCAGTCAGGATGGCCATCAGGTAAACGTCTCCCTACAGTAAATTCCGGAGAGGGCATGGAGAAAGCAAACCCTCCTCCACTGCTGGGGGGAATGCAACTGGTACAGCCACTGGGGAGTACAGTTGGGAGGCTCCTTCAATAACAAAACATAGAGCTACCATCTGATCCCGCAATCCCACTTCTGGGCAAACACCCAGAGAAAACCATAGTTCGAAAACCTACCCGCACCCCAACGTGCATGGCAGCACTATATACGACAACCCAGACACCAAAGCAAGCAAAATGTCCACCGACAGATGACTGGATACAGAAGATGCGGTACATATCTACGATGGAATACTACTCAGCCTTAAAAAAGAAGGAAATACTGCCATGTGCAGCAACACAGAAGGACCTCGAGATGCTCTACGTGAAGTAAATCAGATGGACGTCGATAAATATCATGGGCTATGACTTACATATGGAATCTCAAAATTGATACAAATCAACTGATTCACAAAACAGCGACAGACTCAGAGACTTAGAAAACAAACTTATGCTTAGCAGACGGGAAAGATGGGGGAGAGGGATACATTAGGAGGTTGGCAGTAACATGTATACATGAACAAATACAATACATACTCCACAAGGACCTACTCTACAACACAGGGGACTCTGTTCAACACTTTGTCACAGCCTATATAAGAAAAGGATCCTAAAAAGCAGAGACATATGCATATGTACGACTAAATCACAACGCTGTACACCTGCAAGGGGCACAACATGGTCCCTCAAGTCGCTTGAAAATGAAAGAACAATGCAGTTAAAGAAAAAGAAGGAGAGAAAATAAAGGACGTGTACTCGATTTTCCACAGGCTCGGGGACCTGGGCTGCTGTCACGTCCCTGGAGGCTCAGCGGGCTGGCTCTCCAGGCTGCCTGTCGTGGGGCTGAGGGGACTGGGGAGGATGTGCCAGCAAATGAGCCCCCCCGGGGACCTGCAGTGTCTGGTCCACTCGAAATGGGACCTCAATCTCCAGATCCAGGCAGGCCCTCCTATAGCTCAACCAAGCCTAGTGCACCCAAAGGAGGGTGGATCCTCTGGGCTGCAAAAGCTTTGAAACGTCACCTGGTCTCCACATCTCCTGGCGTTGGGGTTCCCACCTCCAGCCTCCTGCCTTTGTGTTGTACCAACTAGAGGACCTCAGCACCGTCCCTCAGTGTGGCACTTTAACAAGGGTTGCGACGCGTCGGGGGGTGAGGGGAACAGGCAGAAAGGAAGGAGACAAAAGCCCTTGAGTGTTGGTTCTCGCACGTGCCCCTCCAAGGTACAACCCAGGAACACCACTTTCTTTCGCTAAGGCTCTGGTTTCCAGAGGGACCAGAGAAGGGCACGAAGAAGCCCGCCGCCTTGTGGATGATTCCTGTAACAACAACGTGGCAACAGGTGCTTCTGGGCACTAGGATTCACAAAGGGCTGCAGGGCTTTAAAAACATAACACCTGCGCTCAAGAAATGTCCTAGGATAGGTAACTGAAAAGAATTCAAAACAGGCCGGATTTGTCAGAAGACAATTTCAAGAGGTACACTGCACTCACACTGTTGCAAAAGAAGGAGAAAACAAAACCAAAAAAACATGAAAAGATGCTGAAGATCAACAATTACTTCAGAACTGCAAATCAAAACAGCAACGAGGTATCATCTGACACCAGTCAGGATGGCCATCAGGTAAACGTCTCCCTACAGTAAATTCCGGAGAGGGCATGCAGAAAGCAAACCCTCCTCCACTGCTGGGGGGAATGCAACTGGTACAGCCACTGGGGAGTACAGTTGGGAGGCTCCTTCAATAACAAAACATAGAGCTACCATCTGATCCCCCAATCCCACTTCTGGGCAAACACCCAGAGAAAACCATAGTTCGAAAACCTACCCGCACCCCAACGTGCATGGCAGCACTATATACGACAACCCAGACACCAAAGCAAGCAAAATGTCCACCGACAGATGACTGGATACAGAAGATGCGGTACATATCTACGATGGAATACTACTCAGCCTTAAAAAAGAAGGAAATACTGCCATGTGCAGCAACACAGAAGGACCTCGAGATGCTCTACGTGAAGTAAATCAGATGGACGTCGATAAATATCATGGGCTATGACTTACATATGGAATCTCAAAATTGATACAAATCAACTGATTCACAAAACAGCGACAGACTCAGAGACTTAGAAAACAAACTTATGCTTAGCAGACGGGAAAGATGGGGGAGAGGGATACATTAGGAGGTTGGCAGTAACATGTATACATGAACAAATACAATACATACTCCACAAGGACGTACTCTACAACACATGGGACTCTGTTCAACACTTTGTCACAGCCTATATAAGAAAAGGATCCTAAAAAGCAGAGACATATGCATATGTACGACTAAATCACAACGCTGTACACCTGCAAGGGGCACAACATGGTCCCTCAAGTCGCTTGAAAATGGAAGAAAAATGCAGTTAAAGAAAAAGAAGGAGAGAAAATAAAGGACGTGTACTCGATTTTCCACAGGCTCGGGGACCTGGGCTGCTGTCACGTCCCTGGAGGCTCAGCGAGCTGGCTCTCCAGGCTGCCTGTCGTGGGGCTGAGGGGACTGGGGAGGATGTGCCAGCAAATGAGCCCCCCCGGGGACCTGCAGTGTCTGTTCCACTCGAAATGGGACCACAATCTCCAGATCCAGGCAGGCCCTCCTATAGCTCAACCAAGCCTAGTGCACCCAAAGGAGGGTGGATCCTCTGGGCTGCAAGAGCTTTGAAACGTCACCTGGTCTCCACATCTCCTGGCGTTGGGGTTCCCACCTCCAGCCTCCTGCCTTTGTGTTGTACCAACTAGAGGACCCTCAGCACCGTCCCTCAGTGTGGCACTTTGACAAGGGTTGCGACGCGTCGGGGGGTGAGGGGAACAGGCAGAAAGGAAGGAGACAAAAGCCCTTGAGTGTTGGTTCTCGCACGTGCCCCTCCAAGGTACAACCCAGGAACACCACTTTCTTTCGCTAAGGCTCTGGTTGCCAGAGGGACCAGAGATGGGCACGAAGAAGCCCGCCGCCTTGTGGATGATTCCTGTAACAACAACTTGGCAACAGGTGCTTCTGGGCACTAGGATTCACAAAGGGCTGCAGGGCTTTAAAAACATAACACCTGCGCTCAAGAAATGTCCTAGGATAGGTAATTGAAAAGAATTCAAAGCAGGCCGGATTTGTCAGAAGACAATTTCAAGAGGTACACTGCACTCACACTGTTGCAAAAGAAGGAGAAAACAAAACCAAAAAAACATGAAAAGATGCTGAAGATCAACAATTACTTCAGAACTGCAAATCAAAACAGCAACGAGGTATCATCTGACACCAGTCAGGATGGCCATCATGTAAACGTCTCCCTACAGTAAATTCCGGAGAGGGCATGGAGAAAGCAAACCCTCCTCCACTGCTGGGGGGAATGCAACTGGTACAGCCACTGGGGAGTACAGTTGGGAGGCTCCTTCAATAACAAAACATAGAGCTACCATCTGATCCCCCAATCCCACTTCTGGCCAAACACCCAGAGAAAACCATAGTTCGAAAACCTACCCGCACCCCAACGTGCATGGCAGCACTATGTACGACAACCCAGACACCAAAGCAAGCAAAAGGTCCACCGACAGATGACTGGATACAGAAGATGCGGTACATATCTACGATGGAATACTACTCAGCCTTAAAAAAGAAGGAAATACTGCCATGTGCAGCAACACAGAAGGACCTCGAGATGCTCTACGTGAAGTAAATCAGATGGACGTCGATAAATATCATGGGCTATGACTTACATATGGAATCTCAAAATTGATACAAATCAACTGATTCACAAAACAGCGACAGACTCAGAGACTTAGAAAACAAACTTATGCTTAGCAAACGGGAAAGATGGGGGAGAGGGATACATTAGGAGGTTGGCAGTAACATGTATACATGAACAAATACAATACATACTCCACAAGGACCTACTCTACAACACAGGGGACTCTGTTCAACACTTTGTCACAGCCTATATAAGAAAAGCATCCTAAAAAGCAGAGACATATGCATATGTACGACTAAATCACAACGCTGTACACCTGCAAGGGGCACAACATGGTCCCTCAAGTCGCTTGAAAATGGAAGAAAAATGCAGTTAAAGAAAAAGAAGGAGAGAAAATAAAGGACGTGTACTCGATTTTCCACAGGCTCGGGGACCTGGGCTGCTGTCACGTCCCTGGAGGCTCAGCGGGCTGGCTCTCCAGGCTGCCTGTCGTGGGGCTGAGGGGACTGGGGAGGATGTGCCAGCAAATGAGCCCCCCCCGGGGACCTGCAGTGTCTGGTCCACTCGAAAAGGGACCACAATCTCCAGATCCAGGCAGGCCCTCCTATAGCTCAACCAAGCCTAGTGCACCCAAAGGAGGGTGGATCCTCTGGGCTGCAAGAGCTTTGAAACGTCACCTGGTCTCCACATCTCCTGGCGTTGGGGTTCTCACCTCCAGCCTCCTGCCTTTGTGTTGTATCAACTAGAGGACCCTCAGCACCGTCCCTCAGTGTGGCACTTTGACAAGGGTTGCGACGCTTGGGGGCTGAGGGGAACAGGCAGAAAGGAAGGAGACAAAAGCCCTTGAGTGTTGGTTCTCGCACGTGCCCCTCCAAGGTACAACCCAGGAACACCACTTTCTTTCGCTAAGGCTCTGGTTGCTAGAGGGACCAGAGAAGGGCACGAAGAAGCCCGCCGCCTTGTGGATGATTCCTGTAACAACAACTTGGCAACAGGTGCTTCTGGGCACTAGGATTCACAAAGGGCTGCAGGGCTTTAAAAACATAACACCTGCGCTCAAGAAATGTCCTAGGATAGGTAATTGAAAAGAATTCAAAGCAGGCCGGATTTGTCAGAAGACAATTTCAAGAGGTACACTGCACTCACACTGTTGCAAAAGAAGGAGAAAACAAAACCAAAAAAACATGAAAAGATGCTGAAGATCAACAATTACTTCAGAACTGCAAATCAAAACAGCAACGAGGTATCATCTGACACCAGTCAGGATGGCCATCATGTAAACGTCTCCCTACAGTAAATTCCGGAGAGGGCATGGAGAAAGCAAACCCTCCTCCACTGCTGGGGGGAATGCAACTGGTACAGCCACTGGGGAGTACAGTTGGGAGGCTCCTTCAATAACAAAACATAGAGCTACCATCTGATCCCCCAATCCCACTTCTGGCCAAACACCCAGAGAAAACCATAGTTCGAAAACCTACCCGCACCCCAACGTGCATGGCAGCACTATGTACGACAACCCAGACACCAAAGCAAGCAAAAGGTCCACCGACAGATGACTGGATACAGAAGATGCGGTACATATCTACGATGGAATACTACTCAGCCTTAAAAAAGAAGGAAATACTGCCATGTGCAGCAACACAGAAGGACCTCGAGATGCTCTACGTGAAGTAATTCAGATGGACGTCGATAAATATCATGGGCTATGACTTACATATGGAATCTCAAAATTGATACAAATCAACTGATTCACAAAACAGCGACAGACTCAGAGACTTAGAAAACAAACTTATGCTTAGCAAACGGGAAAGATGGGGGAGAGGGATACATTAGGAGGTTGGCAGTAACATGTATACATGAACAAATACAATACATACTCCACAAGGACCTACTCTACAACACAGGGGACTCTGTTCAACACTTTGTCACAGCCTATATAAGAAAAGGATCCTAAAAAGCAGAGTCATATGCATATGTACGACTAAATCACAACGCTGTACACCTGCAAGGGGCACAACATGGTCCCTCAAGTCGCTTGAAAATGAAAGAACAATGCAGTTAAAGAAAAAGAAGGAGAGAAAATAAAGGACGTGTACTCGATTTTCCACAGGCTCGGGGACCTGGGCTGCTGTCACGTCCCTGGAGGCTCAGCGGGCTGGCTCTCCAGGCTGCCTGTCGTGGGGCTGAGGGGACTGGGGAGGATGTGCCAGCAAATGAGCCCCCCCGGGGACCTGCAGTGTCTGGTCCACTCGAAAAGGGACCACAATCTCCAGATCCAGGCAGGCCCTCCTATAGCTCAACCAAGCCTAGTGCACCCAAAGGAGGGTGGATCCTCTGGGCTGCAAGAGCTTTGAAACGTCACCTGGTCTCCACATCTCCTGGCGTTGGGGTTCTCACCTCCAGCCTCCTGCCTTTGTGTTGTATCAACTAGAGGACCCTCAGCACCGTCCCTCAGTGTGGCACTTTGACAAGGGTTGCGACGCGTCGGGGGGTGAGGGGAACAGGCAGAAAGGAAGGAGACAAAAGCCCTTGAGTGTTGGTTCTGGCACGTGCCCCTCCAAGGTACAACCCAGGAACACCACTTTCTTTCGCTAAGGCTCTGGTTGCCAGAGGGACCCGAGATGGGCACGAAGAAGCCCGCCGCCTTGTGGATGATTCCTGTAACAACAACTTGGCAACAGGTGCTTCTGGGCACTAGGATTCACAAAGGGCTGCAGGGCTTTAAAAACATAACACCTGCGCTCAAGAAATGTCCTAGGATAGGTAATTGAAAAGAATTCAAAGCAGGCCGGATTTGTCAGAAGACAATTTCAAGAGGTACACTGCACTCACACTGTTGCAAAAGAAGGAGAAAACAAAACCAAAAAAACATGAAAAGATGCTGAAGATCAACAATTACTTCAGAACTGCAAATCAAAACAGCAACGAGGTATCATCTGACACCAGTCAGGATGGCCATCAGGTAAACGTCTCCCTACAGTAAATTCCGGAGAGGGCATGGAGAAAGCAAACCCTCCTCCACTGCTGGGGGGAATGCAACTGGTACAGCCACTGGGGAGTACAGTTGGGAGGCTCCTTCAATAACAAAACATAGAGCTACCATCTGATCCCCCAATCCCACTTCTGGCCAAACACCCAGAGAAAACCATAGTTCGAAAACCTACCCGCACCCCAACGTGCATGGCAGCACTATATACGACAACCCAGACACCAAAGCAAGCAAAAGGTCCACCGACAGATGACTGGATACAGAAGATGCGGTACATATCTACGATGGAATACTACTCAGCCTTAAAAAAGAAGGAAATACTGCCATGTGCAGCAACACAGAAGGACCTCGAGATGCTCTACGTGAAGTAAATCAGATGGACGTCGATAAATATCATGGGCTATGACTTACATATGGAATCTCAAAATTGATACAAATCAACTGATTCACAAAACAGCGACAGACTCAGAGACTTAGAAAAAAACTTATGCTTAGCAAACGGGAAAGATGGGGGAGAGGGATACATTAGGAGGTTGGCAGTAACATGTATACATGAACAAATACAATACATACTCCACAAGGACCTACTCTACAACACAGGGGACTCTGTTCAACACTTTGTCACAGCCTATATAAGAAAAGGATCCTAAAAAGCAGAGTCATATGCATATGTACGACTAAATCACAACGCTGTACACCTGCAAGGGGCACAACATGGTCCCTCAAGTCACTTGAAAATGAAAGAACAATGCAGTTAAAGAAAAAGAAGGAGAGAAAATAAAGGACGTGTACTCGATTTTCCACAGGCTCGGGGACCTGGGCTGCTGTCACGTCCCTGGAGGCTCAGCGGGCTGGCTCTCCAGGCTGCCTGTCGTGGGGCTGAGGGGACTGGGGAGGATGTGCCAGCAAATGAGCCCCCCCGGGGACCTGCAGTGTCTGGTCCACTCGAAAAGGGACCACAATCTCCAGATCCAGGCAGGCCCTCCTATAGCTCAACCAAGCCTAGTGCACCCAAAGGAGGGTGGATCCTCTGGGCTGCAAGAGCTTTGAAACGTCACCTGGTCTCCACATCTCCTGGCGTTGGGGTTCTCACCTCCAGCCTCCTGCCTTTGTGTTGTATCAACTAGAGGACCCTCAGCACCGTCCCTCAGTGTGGCACTTTGACAAGGGTTGCGACGCGTCGGGGGGTGAGGGGAACAGGCAGAAAGGAAGGAGACAAAAGCCCTTGAGTGTTGGTTCTGGCACGTGGCCCTCCAAGGTACAACCCAGGAACACCACTTTCTTTCGCTAAGGCTCTGGTTGCCAGAGGGACCCGAGATGGGCACGAAGAAGCCCGCCGCCTTGTGGATGATTCCTGTAACAACAACTTGGCAACAGGTGCTTCTGGGCACTAGGATTCACAAAGGGCTGCAGGGCTTTAAAAACATAACACCTGCGCTCAAGAAATGTCCTAGGATAGGTAATTGAAAAGAATTCAAAGCAGGCCGGATTTGTCAGAAGACAATTTCAAGAGGTACACTGCACTCACACTGTTGCAAAAGAAGGAGAAAACAAAACCAAAAAAACATGAAAAGATGCTGAAGATCACCAATTACTTCAGAACTGCAAATCCAAACAGCAACGAGGTATCATCTGACACCAGTCAGGATGGCCATCAGGTAAACGTCTCCCTACAGTAAATTCCGGAGAGGGCATGGAGAAAGCAAACCCTCCTCCACTGCTGGGGGGAATGCAACTGGTACAGCCACTGGGGAGTACAGTTGGGAGGCTCCTTCAATAACAAAACATAGAGCTACCATCTGATCCCGCAATCCCACTTCTGGGCAAACACCCAGAGAAAACCATAGTTCGAAAACCTACCCGCACCCCAACGTGCATGGCAGCACTATATACGACAACCCAGACACCAAAGCAAGCAAAATGTCCACCGACAGATGACTGGATACAGAAGATGCGGTACATATCTACGATGGAATACTACTCAGCCTTAAAAAAGAAGGAAATACTGCCATGTGCAGCAACACAGAAGGACCTCGAGATGCTCTACGTGAAGTAAATCAGATGGACGTCGATAAATATCATGGGCTATGACTTACATATGGAATCTCAAAATTGATACAAATCAACTGATTCACAAAACAGCGACAGTCTCAGAGACTTAGAAAACAAACTTATGCTTAGCAGACGGGAAAGATGGGGGAGAGGGATACATTAGGAGGTTGGCAGTAACATGTATACATGAACAAATACAATACATACTCCACAAGGACCTACTCTACAACACAGGGGACTCTGTTCAACACTTTGTCACAGCCTATATAAGAAAAGGATCCTAAAAAGCAGAGACATATGCATATGTACGACTAAATCACAACGCTGTACACCTGCAAGGGGCACAACATGGTCCCTCAAGTCGCTTGAAAATGAAAGAACAATGCAGTTAAAGAAAAATAAGGAGAGAAAATAAAGGACGTGTACTCGATTTTCCACAGGCTCGGGGACCTGGGCTGCTGTCACGTCCCTGGAGGCTCAGCGGGCTGGCTCTCCAGGCTGCCTGTCGTGGGGCTGAGGGGACTGGGGAGGATGTGCCAGCAAATGAGCCCCCCCGGGGACCTGCAGTGTCTGGTCCACTCGAAATGGGACCACAATCTCCAGATCCAGGCAGGCCCTCCTATAGCTCAACCAAGCCTAGTGCACCCAAAGGAGGGTGGATCCTCTGGGCTGCAAAAGCTTTGAAACGTCACCTGGTCTCCACATCTCCTGGCGTTGGGGTTCCCACCTCCAGCCTCCTGCCTTTGTGTTGTACCAACTAGAGGACCTCAGCACCGTCCCTCAGTGTGGCACTTTAACAAGGGTTGCGACGCGTCGGGGGGTGAGGGGAACAGGCAGAAAGGAAGGAGACAAAAGCCCTTGAGTGTTGGTTCTCGCACGTGCCCCTCCAAGGTACAACCCAGGAACACCACTTTCTTTCGCTAAGGCTCTGGTTGCTAGAGGGACCAGAGAAGGGCACGAAGAAGCCCGCCGCCTTGTGGATGATTCCTGTAACAACAACGTGGCAACAGGTGCTTCTGGGCACTAGGATTCACAAAGGGCTGCAGGGCTTTAAAAACATAACACCTGCGCTCAAGAAATGTCCTAGGATAGGTAACTGAGAAGAATTCAAAACAGGCCGGATTTGTCAGAAGACAATTTCAAGAGGTACACTGCACTCACACTGTTGCAAAAGAAGGAGAAAACAAAACCAAAAAAACATGAAAAGATGCTGAAGATCAACAATTACTTCAGAACTGCAAATCAAAACAGCAACGAGGTATCATCTGACACCAGTCAGGATGGCCATCAGGTAAACGTCTCCCTACAGTAAATTCCGGAGAGGGCATGGAGAAAGCAAACCCTCCTCCACTGCTGGGGGGAATGCAACTGGTACAGCCACTGGGGAGTACAGTTGGGAGGCTCCTTCAATAACAAAACATAGAGCTACCATCTGATCCCCCAATCCCACTTCTGGGCAAACACCCAGAGAAAACCATAGTTCGAAAACCTACCCGCACCCCAACGTGCATGGCAGCACTATATACGACAACCCAGACACCAAAGCAAGCAAAATGTCCACCGACAGATGACTGGATACAGAAGATGCGGTACATATCTACGATGGAATACTACTCAGCCTTAAAAAAGAAGGAAATACTGCCATGTGCAGCAACACAGAAGGACCTCGAGATGCTCTACGTGAAGTAAATCAGATGGACGTCGATAAATATCATGGGCTATGACTTACATATGGAATCTCAAAATTGATACAAATCAACTGATTCACAAAACAGCGACAGACTCAGAGACTTAGAAAACAAACTTATGCTTAGCAGACGGGAAAGATGGGGGAGAGGGATACATTAGGAGGTTGGCAGTAACATGTATACATGAACAAATACAATACATACTCCACAAGGACGTACTCTACAACACAGGGGACTCTGTTCAACACTTTGTCACAGCCTATATAAGAAAAGGATCCTAAAAAGCAGAGACATATGCATATGTACGACTAAATCACAACGCTGTACACCTGCAAGGGGCACAACATGGTCCCTCAAGTCGCTTGAAAATGGAAGAAAAATGCAGTTAAAGAAAAAGAAGGAGAGAAAATAAAGGACGTGTACTCGATTTTCCACAGGCTCGGGGACCTGGGCTGCTGTCACGTCCCTGGAGGCTCAGCGAGCTGGCTCTCCAGGCTGCCTGTCGTGGGGCTGAGGGGACTGGGGAGGATGTGCCAGCAAATGAGCCCCCCCGGGGACCTGCAGTGTCTGGTCCACTCGAAATGGGACCACAATCTCCAGATCCAGGCAGGCCCTCCTATAGCTCAACCAAGCCTACTGCACCCAAAGGAGGGTGGATCCTCTGGGCTGCAAGAGCTTTGAAACGTCACCTGGTCTCCACATCTCCTGGCGTTGGGGTTCCCACCTCCAGCCTCCTGCCTTTGTGTTGTACCAACTAGAGGACCCTCAGCACCGTCCCTCAGTGTGGCACTTTGACAAGGGTTGCGACGCGTCGGGGGGTGAGGGGAACAGGCAGAAAGGAAGGAGACAAAAGCCCTTGAGTGTTGGTTCTCGCACGTGCCCCTCCAAGGTACAACCCAGGAACACCACTTTCTTTCGCTAAGGCTCTGGTTGCCAGAGGGACCAGAGATGGGCACGAAGAAGCCCGCCGCCTTGTGGATGATTCCTGTAACAACAACTTGGCAACAGGTGCTTCTGGGCACTAGGATTCACAAAGGGCTGCAGGGCTTTAAAAACATAACACCTGCGCTCAAGAAATGTCCTAGGATAGGTAATTGAAAAGAATTCAAAGCAGGCCGGATTTGTCAGAAGACAATTTCAAGAGGTACACTGCACTCACACTGTTGCAAAAGAAGGAGAAAACAAAACCAAAAAAACATGAAAAGATGCTGAAGATCAACAATTACTTCAGAACTGCAAATCAAAACAGCAACGAGGTATCATCTGACACCAGTCAGGATGGCCATCAGGTAAACGTCTCCCTACAGTAAATTCCGGAGAGGGCATGGAGAAAGCAAACCCTCCTCCACTGCTGGGGGGAATGCAACTGGTACAGCCACTGGGGAGTACAGTTGGGAGGCTCCTTCAATAACAAAACATAGAGCTACCATCTGATCCCCCAATCCCACTTCTGGGCAAACACCCAGAGAAAACCATAGTTCGAAAACCTACCCGCACCCCAACGTGCATGGCAGCACTATGTACGACAACCCAGACACCAAAGCAAGCAAAAGGTCCACCGACAGATGACTGGATACAGAAGATGCGGTACATATCTACGATGGAATACTACTCAGCCTTAAAAAAGAAGGAAATACTGCCATGTGCAGCAACACAGAAGGACCTCGAGATGCTCTACGTGAAGTAAATCAGATGGACGTCGATAAATATCATGGGCTATGACTTACATATGGAATCTCAAAATTGATACAAATCAACTGATTCACAAAACAGCGACAGACTCAGAGACTTAGAAAACAAACTTATGCTTAGCAAACGGGAAAGATGGGGGAGAGGGATACATTAGGAGGTTGGCAGTAACATGTATACATGAACAAATACAATACATACTCCACAAGGACCTACTCTACAACACAGGGGACTCTGTTCAACACTTTGTCACAGCCTATATAAGAAAAGCATCCTAAAAAGCAGAGACATATGCATATGTACGACTAAATCACAACGCTGTACACCTGCAAGGGGCACAACATCGTCCCTCAAGTTCCTTGAAAATGGAAGAAAAATGCAGTTAAAGAAAAAGAAGGAGAGAAAATAAAGGACGTGTACTCGATTTTCCACAGGCTCGGGGACCTGGGCTGCTGTCACGTCCCTGGAGGCTCAGCGGGCTGGCTCTCCAGGCTGCCTGTCGTGGGGCTGAGGGGACTGGGGAGGATGTGCCAGCAAATGAGCCCCCCCCGGGGACCTGCAGTGTCTGGTCCACTCGAAAAGGGACCACAATCTCCAGATCCAGGCAGGCCCTCCTATAGCTCAACCAAGCCTAGTGCACCCAAAGGAGGGTGGATCCTCTGGGCTGCAAGAGCTTTGAAACGTCACCTGGTCTCCACATCTCCTGGCGTTGGGGTTCTCACCTCCAGCCTCCTGCCTTTGTGTTGTATCAACTAGAGGACCCTCAGCACCGTCCCTCAGTGTGGCACTTTGACAAGGGTTGCGACGCTTGGGGGCTGAGGGGAACAGACAGAAAGGAAGGAGACAAAAGCCCTTGAGTGTTGGTTCTCGCACGTGCCCCTCCAAGGTACAACCCAGGAACACCACTTTCTTTCGCTAAGGCTCTGGTTGCCAGAGGGACCCGAGATGGGCACGAAGAAGCCCGCCGCCTTGTGGATGATTCCTGTAACAACAACTTGGCAACAGGTGCTTCTGGGCACTAGGATTCACAAAGGGCTGCAGGGCTTTAAAAACATAACACCTGCGCTCAAGAAATGTCCTAGGATAGGTAATTGAAAAGAATTCAAAGCAGGCCGGATTTGTCAGAAGACAATTTCAAGAGGTACACTGCACTCACACTGTTGCAAAAGAAGGAGAAAACAAAACCAAAAAAACATGAAAAGATGCTGAAGATCAACAATTACTTCAGAACTGCAAATCAAAACAGCAACGAGGTATCATCTGACACCAGTCAGGATGGCCATCAGGTAAACGTCTCCCTACAGTAAATTCCGGAGAGGGCATGGAGAAAGCAAACCCTCCTCCACTGCTGGGGGGAATGCAACTGGTACAGCCACTGGGGAGTACAGTTGGGAGGCTCCTTCAATAACAAAACATAGAGCTACCATCTGATCCCCCAATCCCACTTCTGGTCAAACACCCAGAGAAAACCATAGTTCGAAAACCTACCCGCACCCCAACGTGCATGGCAGCACTATGTACGACAACCCAGACACCAAAGCAAGCAAAATGTCCACCGACAGATGACTGGATACAGAAGATGCGGTACATATCTACGATGGAATACTACTCAGCCTTAAAAAAGAAGGAAATACTGCCATGTGCAGCAACACAGGAGGACCTCGAGATGCTCTACGTGAAGTAAATCAGATGGACGTCGATAAATATCATGGGCTATGACTTACATATGGAATCTCAAAATTGATACAAATCAACTGATTCACAAAACAGCGACAGACTCAGAGACTTAGAAAACAAACTTATGCTTAGCAGACGGGAAAGATGGGGGAGAGGGATACATTAGGAGGTTGGCAGTAACATGTATACATGAACAAATACAATACATACTCCACAAGGACGTACTCTACAACACAGGGGACTCTGTTCAACACTTTGTCACAGCCTATATAAGAAAAGGATCCTAAAAAGCAGAGACATATGCATATGTACGACTAAATCACAACGCTGTACACCTGCAAGGGGCACAACATGGTCCCTCAAGTCGCTTGAAAATGGAAGAAAAATGCAGTTAAAGAAAAAGAAGGAGAGAAAATAAAGGACGTGTACTCGATTTTCCACAGGCTCGGGGACCTGGGCTGCTGTCACGTCCCTGGAGGCTCAGCGGGCTGGCTCTCCAGGCTGCCTGTCGTGGGGCTGAGGGGACTGGGGAGGATGTGCCAGCAAATGAGCCCCCCCGGGGACCTGCAGTGTCTGGTCCACTCGAAATGGGACCACAATCTCCAGATCCAGGCAGGCCCTCCTATAGCTCAACCAACCCTAGTGCACCCAAAGGAGGGTGGATCCTCTGGGCTGCAAGAGCTTTGAAACGTCACCTGGTCTCCACATCTCCTGGCGTTGGGGTTCCCACCTCCAGCCTCCTGCCTTTGTGTTGTACCAACTAGAGGACCCTCAGCACCGTCCCTCAGTGTGGCACTTTGACAAGGGTTGCGACGCGTCGGGGGGTGAGGGGAACAGGCAGAAAGGAAGGAGACAAAAGCCCTTGAGTGTTGGTTCTCGCACGTGCCCCTCCAAGGTACAACCCAGGAACACCACTTTCTTTCGCTAAGGCTCTGGTTGCCAGAGGGACCAGAGATGGGCACGAAGAAGCCCGCCGCCTTGTGGATGATTCCTGTAACAACAACTTGGCAACAGGTGCTTCTGGGCACTAGGATTCACAAAGGGCTGCAGGGCTTTAAAAACATAACACCTGCGCTCAAGAAATGTCCTAGGATAGGTAATTGAAAAGAATTCAAAGCAGGCCGGATTTGTCAGAAGACAATTTCAAGAGGTACACTGCACTCACACTGTTGCAAAAGAAGGAGAAAACAAAACCAAAAAAACATGAAAAGATGCTGAAGATCAACAATTACTTCAGAACTGCAAATCAAAACAGCAACGAGGTATCATCTGACACCAGTCAGGATGGCCATCATGTAAACGTCTCCCTACAGTAAATTCCGGAGAGGGCATGGAGAAAGCAAACCCTCCTCCACTGCTGGGGGGAATGCAACTGGTACAGCCACTGGGGAGTACAGTTGGGAGGCTCCTTCAATAACAAAACATAGAGCTACCATCTGATCCCCCAATCCCACTTCTGGCCAAACACCCAGAGAAAACCATAGTTCGAAAACCTACCCGCACCCCAACGTGCATGGCAGCACTATGTACGACAACCCAGACACCAAAGCAAGCAAAAGGTCCACCGACAGATGACTGGATACAGAAGATGCGGTACATATCTACGATGGAATACTACTCAGCCTTAAAAAAGAAGGAAATACTGCCATGTGCAGCAACACAGAAGGACCTCGAGATGCTCTACGTGAAGTAAATCAGATGGACGTCGATAAATATCATGGGCTATGACTTACATATGGAATCTCAAAATTGATACAAATCAACTGATTCACAAAACAGCGACAGACTCAGAGACTTAGAAAACAAACTTATGCTTAGCAAACGGGAAAGATGGGGGAGAGGGATACATTAGGAGGTTGGCAGTAACATGTATACATGAACAAATACAATACATACTCCACAAGGACCTACTCTACAACACAGGGGACTCTGTTCAACACTTTGTCACAGCCTATATAAGAAAAGCATCCTAAAAAGCAGAGACATATGCATATGTACGACTAAATCACAACGCTGTACACCTGCAAGGGGCACAACATCGTCCCTCAAGTTCCTTGAAAATGGAAGAAAAATGCAGTTAAAGAAAAAGAAGGAGAGAAAATAAAGGACGTGTACTCGATTTTCCACAGGCTCGGGGACCTGGGCTGCTGTCACGTCCCTGGAGGCTCAGCGGGCTGGCTCTCCAGGCTGCCTGTCGTGGGGCTGAGGGGACTGGGGAGGATGTGCCAGCAAATGAGCCCCCCCCGGGGACCTGCAGTGTCTGGTCCACTCGAAAAGGGACCACAATCTCCAGATCCAGGCAGGCCCTCCTATAGCTCAACCAAGCCTAGTGCACCCAAAGGAGGGTGGATCCTCTGGGCTGCAAGAGCTTTGAAACGTCACCTGGTCTCCACATCTCCTGGCGTTGGGGTTCTCACCTCCAGCCTCCTGCCTTTGTGTTGTATCAACTAGAGGACCCTCAGCACCGTCCCTCAGTGTGGCACTTTGACAAGGGTTGCGACGCGTCGGGGGGTGAGGGGAACAGGCAGAAAGGAAGGAGACAAAAGCCCTTGAGTGTTGGTTCTCGCACGTGCCCCTCCAAGGTACAACCCAGGAACACCACTTTCTTTCGCTAAGGCTCTGGTTGCTAGAGGGACCAGAGAAGGGCACGAAGAAGCCCGTCGCCTTGTGGATGATTCCTGTAACAACAACTTGGCAACAGGTGCTTCTGGGCACTAGGATTCACAAAGGGCTGCAGGGCTTCAAAAACATAACACCTGCGCTCAAGAAATGTCCTAGGATAGGTAATTGAAAAGAATTCAAAGCAGGCCGGATTTGTCAGAAGACAATTTCAAGAGGTACACTGCACTCACACTGTTGCAAAAGAAGGAGAAAACAAAACCAAAAAAACATGAAAAGATGCTGAAGATCAACAATTACTTCAGAACTGCAAATCAAAACAGCAACGAGGTATCATCTGACACCAGTCAGGATGGCCATCATGTAAACGTCTCCCTACAGTAAATTCCGGAGAGGGCATGGAGAAAGCAAACCCTCCTCCACTGCTGGGGGGAATGCAACTGGTACAGCCACTGGGGAGTACAGTTGGGAGGCTCCTTCAATAACAAAACATAGAGCTACCATCTGATCCCCCAATCCCACTTCTGGCCAAACACCCAGAGAAAACCATAGTTCGAAAACCTACCCGCACCCCAACGTGCATGGCAGCACTATGTACGACAACCCAGACACCAAAGCAAGCAAAATGTCCACCGACAGATGACTGGATACAGAAGATGCGGTACATATCTACGATGGAATACTACTCAGCCTTAAAAAAGAAGGAAATACTGCCATGTGCAGCAACACAGGAGGACCTCGAGATGCTCTACGTGAAGTAAATCAGATGGACGTCGATAAATATCATGGGCTATGACTTACATATGGAATCTCAAAATTGATACAAATCAACTGATTCACAAAACAGCAACAGTCTCAGAGACTTAGAAAACAAACTTATGCTTAGCAAACGGGAAAGATGGGGGAGAGGGATACATTAGGAGGTTGGCAGTAACATGTATACATGAACAAATACAATACCTACTCCACAAGGACCTACTCTACAACACAGGGGACTCTGTTCAACACTTTGTCACAGCCTATATAAGAAAAGGATCCTAAAAAGCAGAGACATATGCATATGTACGACTAAATCACAACGCTGTACACCTGCAAGGGGCACAACATCGTCCCTCAAGTTGCTTGAAAATGGAAGAAAAATGCAGTTAAAGAAAAAGAAGGAGAGAAAATAAAGGACGTGTACTCGATTTTCCACAGGCTCGGGGACCTGGGCTGCTGTCACGTCCCTGGAGGCTCAGCGGGCTGGCTCTCCAGGCTGCCTGTCGTGGGGCTGAGGGGACTGGGGAGGATGTGCCAGCAAATGAGCCCCCCCGGGGACCTGCAGTGTCTGGTCCACTCGAAATGGGACCACAATCTCCAGATCCAGGCAGGCCCTCCTATAGCTCAACCAAGCCTAGTGCACCCAAAGGAGGGTGGATCCTCTGGGCTGCAAGAGCTTTGAAACGTCACCTGGTCTCCACATCTCCTGGCGTTGGGGTTCTCACCTCCAGCCTCCTGCCTTTGTGTTGTATCAACTAGAGGACCCTCAGCACCGTCCCTCAGTGTGGCACTTTGACAAGGGTTGCGACGCGTCGGGGGGTGAGGGGAACAGGCAGAAAGGAAGGAGACAAAAGCCCTTGAGTGTTGGTTCTGGCACGTGGCCCTCCAAGGTACAACCCAGGAACACCACTTTCTTTCGCTAAGGCTCTGGTTGCCAGAGGGACCCGAGATGGGCACGAAGAAGCCCGCCGCCTTGTGGATGATTCCTGTAACAACAACTTGGCAACAGGTGCTTCTGGGCACTAGGATTCACAAAGGGCTGCAGGGCTTTAAAAACATAACACCTGCGCTCAAGAAATGTCCTAGGATAGGTAACTGAAAAGAATTCAAAACAGGCCGGATTTGTCAGAAGACAATTTCAAGAGGTACACTGCACTCACACTGTTGCAAAAGAAGGAGAAAACAAAACCAAAAAAACATGAAAAGATGCTGAAGATCACCAATTACTTCAGAACTGCAAATCAAAACAGCAACGAGGTATCATCTGACACCAGTCAGGATGGCCATCAGGTAAACGTCTCCCTACAGTAAATTCCGGAGAGGGCATGGAGAAAGCAAACCCTCCTCCACTGCTGGGGGGAATGCAACTGGTACAGCCACTGGGGAGTACAGTTGGGAGGCTCCTTCAATAACAAAACATAGAGCTACCATCTGATCCCCCAATCCCACTTCTGGCCAAACACCCAGAGAAAACCCATAGTTCGCAAACCTACCCGCACCCCAACGTGCATGGCAGCACTATATACGACAACCCAGACACCAAAGCAAGCAAAAGGTCCACCGACAGATGACTGGATACAGAAGATGCGGTACATATCTACGATGGAATACTACTCAGCCTTAAAAAAGAAGGAAATACTGCCATGTGCAGCAACACAGAAGGACCTCGAGATGCTCTACGTGAAGTAAATCAGATGGACGTCGATAAATATCATGGGCTATGACTTACATATGGAATCTCAAAATTGATACAAATCAACTGATTCACAAAACAGCGACAGACTCAGAGACTTAGAAAACAAACTTATGCTTAGCAAACGGGAAAGATGGGGGAGAGGGATACATTAGGAGGTTGGCAGTAACATGTATACATGAACAAATACAATACATACTCCACAAGGACCTACTCTACAACACAGGGGACTCTGTTCAACACTTTGTCACAGCCTATATAAGAAAAGGATCCTAAAAAGCAGAGTCATATGCATATGTACGACTAAATCACAACGCTGTACACCTGCAAGGGGCACAACATGGTCCCTCAAGTCACTTGAAAATGAAAGAACAATGCAGTTAAAGAAAAAGAAGGAGAGAAAATAAAGGACGTGTACTCGATTTTCCACAGGCTCGGGGACCTGGGCTGCTGTCACGTCCCTGGAGGCTCAGCGGGCTGGCTCTCCAGGCTGCCTGTCGTGGGGCTGAGGGGACTGGGGAGGATGTGCCAGCAAATGAGCCCCCCCGGGGACCTGCAGTGTCTGGTCCACTCGAAAAGGGACCACAATCTCCAGATCCAGGCAGGCCCTCCTATAGCTCAACCAAGCCTAGTGCACCCAAAGGAGGGTGGATCCTCTGGGCTGCAAGAGCTTTGAAACGTCACCTGGTCTCCACATCTCCTGGCGTTGGGGTTCTCACCTCCAGCCTCCTGCCTTTGTGTTGTATCAACTAGAGGACCCTCAGCACCGTCCCTCAGTGTGGCACTTTGACAAGGGTTGCGACGCGTCGGGGGGTGAGGGGAACAGGCAGAAAGGAAGGAGACAAAAGCCCTTGAGTGTTGGTTCTGGCACGTGCCCCTCCAAGGTACAACCCAGGAACACCACTTTCTTTCGCTAAGGCTCTGGTTGCCAGAGGGACCCGAGATGGGCACGAAGAAGCCCGCCGCCTTGTGGATGATTCCTGTAACAACAACTTGGCAACAGGTGCTTCTGGGCACTAGGATTCACAAAGGGCTGCAGGGCTTTAAAAACATAACACCTGCGCTCAAGAAATGTCCTAGGATAGGTAATTGAAAAGAATTCAAAGCAGGCCGGATTTGTCAGAAGACAATTTCAAGAGGTACACTGCACTCACACTGTTGCAAAAGAAGGAGAAAACAAAACCAAAAAAACATGAAAAGATGCTGAAGATCACCAATTACTTCAGAACTGCAAATCCAAACAGCAACGAGGTATCATCTGACACCAGTCAGGATGGCCATCAGGTAAACGTCTCCCTACAGTAAATTCCGGAGAGGGCATGGAGAAAGCAAACCCTCCTCCACTGCTGGGGGGAATGCAACTGGTACAGCCACTGGGGAGTACAGTTGGGAGGCTCCTTCAATAACAAAACATAGAGCTACCATCTGATCCCGCAATCCCACTTCTGGGCAAACACCCAGAGAAAACCATAGTTCGAAAACCTACCCGCACCCCAACGTGCATGGCAGCACTATATACGACAACCCAGACACCAAAGCAAGCAAAATGTCCACCGACAGATGACTGGATACAGAAGATGCGGTACATATCTACGATGGAATACTACTCAGCCTTAAAAAAGAAGGAAATACTGCCATGTGCAGCAACACAGAAGGACCTCGAGATGGTCTACGTGAAGTAAATCAGATGGACGTCGATAAATATCATGGGCTATGACTTACATATGGAATCTCAAAATTGATACAAATCAACTGATTCACAAAACAGCGACAGACTCAGAGACTTAGAAAACAAACTTATGCTTAGCAGACGGGAAAGATGGGGGAGAGGGATACATTAGGAGGTTGGCAGTAACATGTATACATGAACAAATACAATACATACTCCACAAGGACCTACTCTACAACACAGGGGACTCTGTTCAACACTTTGTCACAGCCTATATAAGAAAAGGATCCTAAAAAGCAGAGACATATGCATATGTACGACTAAATCACAACGCTGTACACCTGCAAGGGGCACAACATGGTCCCTCAAGTCGCTTGAAAATGAAAGAACAATGCAGTTAAAGAAAAATAAGGAGAGAAAATAAAGGACGTGTACTCGATTTTCCACAGGCTCGGGGACCTGGGCTGCTGTCACGTCCCTGGAGGCTCAGCGGGCTGGCTCTCCAGGCTGCCTGTCGTGGGGCTGAGGGGACTGGGGAGGATGTGCCAGCAAATGAGCCCCCCCGGGGACCTGCAGTGTCTGGTCCACTCGAAATGGGACCACAATCTCCAGATCCAGGCAGGCCCTCCTATAGCTCAACCAAGCCTAGTGCACCCAAAGGAGGGTGGATCCTCTGGGCTGCAAGAGCTTTGAAACGTCACCTGGTCTCCACATCTCCTGGCGTTGGGGTTCCCACCTCCAGCCTCCTGCCTTTGTGTTGTACCAACTAGAGGACCTCAGCACCGTCCCTCAGTGTGGCACTTTAACAAGGGTTGCGACGCGTCGGGGGGTGAGGGGAACAGGCAGAAAGGAAGGAGACAAAAGCCCTTGAGTGTTGGTTCTCGCACGTGCCCCTCCAAGGTACAACCCAGGAACACGACTTTCTTTCGCTAAGGCTCTGGTTGCCAGAGGGACCAGAGAAGGGCACGAAGAAGCCCGCCGCCTTGTGGATGATTCCTGTAACAACAACGTGGCAACAGGTGCTTCTGGGCACTAGGATTCACAAAGGGCTGCAGGGCTTTAAAAACATAACACCTGCGCTCAAGAAATGTCCTAGGATAGGTAACTGAAAAGAATTCAAAACAGGCCGGATTTGTCAGAAGACAATTTCAAGAGGTACACTGCACTCACACTGTTGCAAAAGAAGGAGAAAACAAAACCAAAAAAACATGAAAAGATGCTGAAGATCAACAATTACTTCAGAACTGCAAATCAAAACAGCAACGAGGTATCATCTGACACCAGTCAGGATGGCCATCAGGTAAACGTCTCCCTACAGTAAATTCCGGAGAGGGCATGGAGAAAGCAAACCCTCCTCCACTGCTGGGGGTAATGCAACTGGTACAGCCACTGGGGAGTACAGTTGGGAGGCTCCTTCAATAACAAAACATAGAGCTACCATCTGATCCCCCAATCCCACTTCTGGGCAAACACCCAGAGAAAACCATAGTTCGAAAACCTACCCGCACCCCAACGTGCATGGCAGCACTATATACGACAACCCAGACACCAAAGCAAGCAAAAGGTCCACCGACAGATGACTGGATACAGAAGATGCGGTACATATCTACGATGGAATACTACTCAGCCTTAAAAAAGAAGGAAATACTGCCATGTGCAGCAACACAGAAGGACCTCGAGATGCTCTACGTGAAGTAAATCAGATGGACGTCGATAAATATCATGGGCTATGACTTACATATGGAATCTCAAAATTGATACAAATCAACTGATTCACAAAACAGCGACAGACTCAGAGACTTAGAAAACAAACTTATGCTTAGCAGACGGGAAAGATGGGGGAGAGGGATACATTAGGAGGTTGGCAGTAACATGTATACATGAACAAATACAATACATACTCCACAAGGACGTACTCTACAACACAGGGGACTCTGTTCAACACTTTGTCACAGCCTATATAAGAAAAGGATCCTAAAAAGCAGAGACATATGCATATGTACGACTAAATCACAACGCTGTACACCTGCAAGGGGCACAACATGGTCCCTCAAGTCGCTTGAAAATGGAAGAAAAATGCAGTTAAAGAAAAAGAAGGAGAGAAAATAAAGGACGTGTACTCGATTTTCCACAGGCTCGGGGACCTGGGCTGCTGTCACGTCCCTGGAGGCTCAGCGAGCTGGCTCTCCAGGCTGCCTGTCGTGGGGCTGAGGGGACTGGGGAGGATGTGCCAGCAAATGAGCCCCCCCGGGGACCTGCAGTGTCTGGTCCACTCGAAATGGGACCACAATCTCCAGATCCAGGCAGGCCCTCCTATAGCTCAACCAAGCCTAGTGCACCCAAAGGAGGGTGGATCCTCTGGGCTGCAAGAGCTTTGAAACGTCACCTGGTCTCCACATCTCCTGGCGTTGGGGTTCCCACCTCCAGCCTCCTGCCTTTGTGTTGTACCAACTAGAGGACCCTCAGCACCGTCCCTCAGTGTGGCACTTTGACAAGGGTTGCGACGCGTCGGGGGGTGAGGGGAACAGGCAGAAAGGAAGGAGACAAAAGCCCTTGAGTGTTGGTTCTCGCACGTGCCCCTCCAAGGTACAACCCAGGAACACCACTTTCTTTCGCTAAGGCTCTGGTTGCCAGAGGGACCAGAGATGGGCACGAAGAAGCCCGCCGCCTTGTGGATGATTCCTGTAACAACAACTTGGCAACAGGTGCTTCTGGGCACTAGGATTCACAAAGGGCTGCAGGGCTTTAAAAACATAACACCTGCGCTCAAGAAATGTCCTAGGATAGGTAATTGAAAAGAATTCAAAGCAGGCCGGATTTGTCAGAAGACAATTTCAAGAGGTACACTGCACTCACACTGTTGCAAAAGAAGGAGAAAACAAAACCAAAAAAACATGAAAAGATGCTGAAGATCAACAATTACTTCAGAACTGCAAATCAAAACAGCAACGAGGTATCATCTGACACCAGTCAGGATGGCCATCATGTAAACGTCTCCCTACAGTAAATTCCGGAGAGGGCATGGAGAAAGCAAACCCTCCTCCACTGCTGGGGGGAATGCAACTGGTACAGCCACTGGGGAGTACAGTTGGGAGGCTCCTTCAATAACAAAACATAGAGCTACCATCTGATCCCCCAATCCCACTTCTGGCCAAACACCCAGAGAAAACCATAGTTCGAAAACCTACCCGCACCCCAACGTGCATGGCAGCACTATGTACGACAACCCAGACACCAAAGCAAGCAAAAGGTCCACCGACAGATGACTGGATACAGAAGATGCGGTACATATCTACGATGGAATACTACTCAGCCTTAAAAAAGAAGGAAATACTGCCATGTGCAGCAACACAGAAGGACCTCGAGATGCTCTACGTGAAGTAAATCAGATGGACGTCGATAAATATCATGGGCTATGACTTACATATGGAATCTCAAAATTGATACAAATCAACTGATTCACAAAACAGCGACAGACTCAGAGACTTAGAAAACAAACTTATGCTTAGCAAACGGGAAAGATGGGGGAGAGGGATACATTAGGAGGTTGGCAGTAACATGTATACATGAACAAATACAATACATACTCCACAAGGACCTACTCTACAACACAGGGGACTCTGTTCAACACTTTGTCACAGCCTATATAAGAAAAGGATCCTAAAAAGCAGAGTCATATGCATATGTACGACTAAATCACAACGCTGTACACCTGCAAGGGGCACAACATGGTCCCTCAAGTCACTTGAAAATGAAAGAACAATGCAGTTAAAGAAAAAGAAGGAGAGAAAATAAAGGACGTGTACTCGATTTTCCACAGGCTCGGGGACCTGGGCTGCTGTCACGTCCCTGGAGGCTCAGCGGGCTGGCTCTCCAGGCTGCCTGTCGTGGGGCTGAGGGGACTGGGGAGGATGTGCCAGCAAATGAGCCCCCCCGGGGACCTGCAGTGTCTGGTCCACTCGAAATGGGACCACAATCTCCAGATCCAGGCAGGCCCTCCTATAGCTCAACCAAGCCTAGTGCACCCAAAGGAGGGTGGATCCTCTGGGCTGCAAGAGCTTTGAAACGTCACCTGGTCTCCACATCTCCTGGCGTTGGGGTTCTCACCTCCAGCCTCCTGCCTTTGTGTTGTATCAACTAGAGGACCCTCAGCACCGTCCCTCAGTGTGGCACTTTGACAAGGGTTGCGACGCGTCGGGGGGTGAGGGGAACAGGCAGAAAGGAAGGAGACAAAAGCCCTTGAGTGTTGGTTCTGGCACGTGCCCCTCCAAGGTACAACCCAGGAACACCACTTTCTTTCGCTAAGGCTCTGGTTGCCAGAGGGACCCGAGATGGGCACGAAGAAGCCCGCCGCCTTGTGGATGATTCCTGTAACAACAACTTGGCAACAGGTGCTTCTGGGCACTAGGATTCACAAAGGGCTGCAGGGCTTTAAAAACATAACACCTGCGCTCAAGAAATGTCCTAGGATAGGTAATTGAAAAGAATTCAAAGCAGGCCGGATTTGTCAGAAGACAATTTCAAGAGGTACACTGCACTCACACTGTTGCAAAAGAAGGAGAAAACAAAACCAAAAAAACATGAAAAGATGCTGAAGATCAACAATTACTTCAGAACTGCAAATCAAAACAGCAACGAGGTATCATCTGACACCAGTCAGGATGGCCATCAGGTAAACGTCTCCCTACAGTAAATTCCGGAGAGGGCATGGAGAAAGCAAACCCTCCTCCACTGCTGGGGGGAATGCAACTGGTACAGCCACTGGGGAGTACAGTTGGGAGGCTCCTTCAATAACAAAACATAGAGCTACCATCTGATCCCCCAATCCCACTTCTGGGCAAACACCCAGAGAAAACCATAGTTCGAAAACCTACCCGCACCCCAACGTGCATGGCAGCACTATATACGACAACCCAGACACCAAAGCAAGCAAAAGGTCCACCGACAGATGACTGGATACAGAAGATGCGGTACATATCTACGATGGAATACTACTCAGCCTTAAAAAAGAAGGAAATACTGCCATGTGCAGCAACACAGAAGGACCTCGAGATGCTCTACGTGAAGTAAATCAGATGGACGTCGATAAATATCATGGGCTATGACTTACATATGGAATCTCAAAATTGATACAAATCAACTGATTCACAAAACAGCGACAGACTCAGAGACTTAGAAAACAAACTTATGCTTAGCAAACGGGAAAGATGGGGGAGAGGGATACATTAGGAGGTTGGCAGTAACATGTATACATGAACAAATACAATACATACTCCACAAGGACCTACTCTACAACACAGGGGACTCTGTTCAACACTTTGTCACAGCCTATATAAGAAAAGGATCCTAAAAAGCAGAGTCATATGCATATGTACGACTAAATCACAACGCTGTACACCTGCAAGGGGCACAACATGGTCCCTCAAGTCGCTTGAAAATGAAAGAACAATGCAGTTAAAGAAGAAGAAGGAGAGAAAATAAAGGACGTGTACTCGATTTTCCACAGGCTCGGGGACCTGGGCTGCTGTCACGTCCCTGGAGGCTCAGCGGGCTGGCTCTCCAGGCTGCCTGTCGTGGGGCTGAGGGGACTGGGGAGGATGTGCCAGCAAATGAGCCCCCCCGGGGACCTGCAGTGTCTGGTCCACTCGAAAAGGGACCACAATCTCCAGATCCAGGCAGGCCCTCCTATAGCTCAACCAAGCCTAGTGCACCCAAAGGAGGGTGGATCCTCTGGGCTGCAAGAGCTTTGAAACGTCACCTGGTCTCCACATCTCCTGGCGTTGGGGTTCTCACCTCCAGCCTCCTGCCTTTGTGTTGTATCAACTAGAGGACCCTCAGCACCGTCCCTCAGTGTGGCACTTTGACAAGGGTTGCGACGCGTCGGGGGGTGAGGGGAACAGGCAGAAAGGAAGGAGACAAAAGCCCTTGAGTGTTGGTTCTGGCACGTGGCCCTCCAAGGTACAACCCAGGAACACCACTTTCTTTCGCTAAGGCTCTGGTTGCCAGAGGGACCCGAGATGGGCACGAAGAAGCCCGCCGCCTTGTGGATGATTCCTGTAACAACAACTTGGCAACAGGTGCTTCTGGGCACTAGGATTCACAAAGGGCTGCAGGGCTTTAAAAACATAACACCTGCGCTCAAGAAATGTCCTAGGATAGGTAATTGAAAAGAATTCAAAGCAGGCCGGATTTGTCAGAAGACAATTTCAAGAGGTACACTGCACTCACACTGTTGCAAAAGAAGGAGAAAACAAAACCAAAAAAACATGAAAAGATGCTGAAGATCACCAATTACTTCAGAACTGCAAATCCAAACAGCAACGAGGTATCATCTGACACCAGTCAGGATGGCCATCAGGTAAACGTCTCCCTACAGTAAATTCCGGAGAGGGCATGGAGAAAGCAAACCCTCCTCCACTGCTGGGGGGAATGCAACTGGTACAGCCACTGGGGAGTACAGTTGGGAGGCTCCTTCAATAACAAAACATAGAGCTACCATCTGATCCCGCAATCCCACTTCTGGGCAAACACCCAGAGAAAACCATAGTTCGAAAACCTACCCGCACCCCAACGTGCATGGCAGCACTATATACGACAACCCAGACACCAAAGCAAGCAAAATGTCCACCGACAGATGACTGGATACAGAAGATGCGGTACATATCTACGATGGAATACTACTCAGCCTTAAAAAAGAAGGAAATACTGCCATGTGCAGCAACACAGAAGGACCTCGAGATGCTCTACGTGAAGTAAATCAGATGGACGTCGATAAATATCATGGGCTATGACTTACATATGGAATCTCAAAATTGATACAAATCAACTGATTCACAAAACAGCGACAGACTCAGAGACTTAGAAAACAAACTTATGCTTAGCAGACGGGAAAGATGGGGGAGAGGGATACATTAGGAGGTTGGCAGTAACATGTATACATGAACAAATACAATACATACTCCACAAGGACCTACTCTACAACACAGGGGACTCTGTTCAACACTTTGTCACAGCCTATATAAGAAAAGGATCCTAAAAAGCAGAGACATATGCATATGTACGACTAAATCACAACGCTGTACACCTGCAAGGGGCACAACATGGTCCCTCAAGTCGCTTGAAAATGAAAGAAAAATGCAGTTAAAGAAAAATAAGGAGAGAAAATAAAGGACGTGTACTCGATTTTCCACAGGCTCGGGGACCTGGGCTGCTGTCACGTCCCTGGAGGCTCAGCGGGCTGGCTCTCCAGGCTGCCTGTCGTGGGGCTGAGGGGACTGGGGAGGATGTGCCAGCAAATGAGCCCCCCCGGGGACCTGCAGTGTCTGGTCCACTCGAAATGGGACCACAATCTCCAGATCCAGGCAGGCCCTCCTATAGCTCAACCAAGCCTAGTGCACCCAAAGGAGGGTGGATCCTCTGGGCTGCAAGAGCTTTGAAACGTCACCTGGTCTCCACATCTCCTGGCGTTGGGGTTCCCACCTCCAGCCTCCTGCCTTTGTGTTGTACCAACTAGAGGACCTCAGCACCGTCCCTCAGTGTGGCACTTTAACAAGGGTTGCGACGCGTCGGGGGGTGAGGGGAACAGGCAGAAAGGAAGGAGACAAAAGCCCTTGAGTGTTGGTTCTGGCACGTGCCCCTCCAAGGTACAACCCAGGAACACCACTTTCTTTCGCTAAGGCTCTGGTTGCCAGAGGGACCAGAGAAGGGCACGAAGAAGCCCGCCGCCTTGTGGATGATTCCTGTAACAACAACTTGGCAACAGGTGCTTCTGGGCACTAGGATTCACAAAGGGCTGCAGGGCTTTAAAAACATAACACCTGCGCTCAAGAAATGTCCTAGGATAGGTAACTGAAAAGAATTCAAAGCAGGCCGGATTTGTCAGAAGACAATTTCAAGAGGTACACTGCACTCACACTGTTGCAAAAGAAGGAGAAAACAAAACCAAAAAAACATGAAAAGATGCTGAAGATCAACAATTACTTCAGAACTGCAAATCAAAACAGCAACGAGGTATCATCTGACACCAGTCAGGATGGCCATCATGTAAACGTCTCCCTACAGTAAATTCCGGAGAGGGCATGGAGAAAGCAAACCCTCCTCCACTGCTGGGGGGAATGCAACTGGTACAGCCACTGGGGAGTACAGTTGGGAGGCTCCTTCAATAACAAAACATAGAGCTACCATCTGATCCCCCAATCCCACTTCTGGCCAAACACCCAGAGAAAACCATAGTTCGAAAACCTACCCGCACCCCAACGTGCATGGCAGCACTATGTACGACAACCCAGACACCAAAGCAAGCAAAAGGTCCACCGACAGATGACTGGATACAGAAGATGCGGTACATATCTACGATGGAATACTACTCAGCCTTAAAAAAGAAGGAAATACTGCCATGTGCAGCAACACAGAAGGACCTCGAGATGCTCTACGTGAAGTAAATCAGATGGACGTCGATAAATATCATGGGCTATGACTTACATATGGAATCTCAAAATTGATACAAATCAACTGATTCACAAAACAGCGACAGACTCAGAGACTTAGAAAACAAACTTATGCTTAGCAAACGGGAAAGATGGGGGAGAGGGATACATTAGGAGGTTGGCAGTAACATGTATACATGAACAAATACAATACATACTCCACAAGGACCTACTCTACAACACAGGGGACTCTGTTCAACACTTTGTCACAGCCTATATAAGAAAAGCATCCTAAAAAGCAGAGACATATGCATATGTACGACTAAATCACAACGCTGTACACCTGCAAGGGGCACAACATCGTCCCTCAAGTTCCTTGAAAATGGAAGAAAAATGCAGTTAAAGAAAAAGAAGGAGAGAAAATAAAGGATGTGTACTCGATTTTCCACAGGCTCGGGGACATGGGCTGCTGTCACGTCCCTGGAGGCTCAGCGGGCTGGCTCTCCAGGCTGCCTGTCGTGGGGCTGAGGGGACTGGGGAGGATGTGCCAGCAAATGAGCCCCCCCCGGGGACCTGCAGTGTCTGGTCCACTCGAAAAGGGACCACAATCTCCAGATCCAGGCAGGCCCTCCTATAGCTCAACCAAGCCTAGTGCACCCAAAGGAGGGTGGATCCTCTGGGCTGCAAGAGCTTTGAAACGTCACCTGGTCTCCACATCTCCTGGCGTTGGGGTTCTCACCTCCAGCCTCCTGCCTTTGTGTTGTATCAACTAGAGGACCCTCAGCACCGTCCCTCAGTGTGGCACTTTGACAAGGGTTGCGACGCTTGGGGGCTGAGGGGAACAGGCAGAAAGGAAGGAGACAAAAGCCCTTGAGTGTTGGTTCTCGCACGTGCCCCTCCAAGGTACAACCCAGGAACACCACTTTCTTTCGCTAAGGCTCTGGTTGCTAGAGGGACCAGAGAAGGGCACGAAGAAGCCCGCCGCCTTGTGGATGATTCCTGTAACAACAACTTGGCAACAGGTGCTTCTGGGCACTAGGATTCACAAAGGGCTGCAGGGCTTTAAAAACATAACACCTGCGCTCAAGAAATGTCCTAGGATAGGTAATTGAAAAGAATTCAAAGCAGGCCGGATTTGTCAGAAGACAATTTCAAGAGGTACACTGCACTCACACTGTTGCAAAAGAAGGAGAAAACAAAACCAAAAAAACATGAAAAGATGCTGAAGATCAACAATTACTTCAGAACTGCAAATCAAAACAGCAACGAGGTATCATCTGACACCAGTCAGGATGGCCATCATGTAAACGTCTCCCTACAGTAAATTCCGGAGAGGGCATGGAGAAAGCAAACCCTCCTCCACTGCTGGGGGGAATGCAACTGGTACAGCCACTGGGGAGTACAGTTGGGAGGCTCCTTCAATAACAAAACATAGAGCTACCATCTGATCCCCCAATCCCACTTCTGGCCAAACACCCAGAGAAAACCATAGTTCGAAAACCTACCCGCACCCCAACGTGCATGGCAGCACTATGTACGACAACCCAGACACCAAAGCAAGCAAAATGTCCACCGACAGATGACTGGATACAGAAGATGCGGTACATATCTACGATGGAATACTACTCAGCCTTAAAAAAGAAGGAAATACTGCCATGTGCAGCAACACAGGAGGACCTCGAGATGCTCTACGTGAAGTAAATCAGATGGACGTCGATAAATATCATGGGCTATGACTTACATATGGAATCTCAAAATTGATACAAATCAACTGATTCACAAAACAGCGACAGTCTCAGAGACTTAGAAAACAAACTTATGCTTAGCAAACGGGAAAGATGGGGGAGAGGGATACATTAGGAGGTTGGCAGTAACATGTATACATGAACAAATACAATACCTACTCCACAAGGACCTACTCTACAACACAGGGGACTCTGTTCAACACTTTGTCACAGCCTATATAAGAAAATGATCCTAAAAAGCAGAGACATATGCATATGTACGACTAAATCACAACGCTGTACACCTGCAAGGGGCACAACATGGTCCCTCAAGTCGCTTGAAAATGGAAGAAAAATGCAGTTAAAGAAAAAGAAGGAGAGAAAATAAAGGACGTGTACTCGATTTTCCACAGGCTCGGGGACCTGGGCTGCTGTCACGTCCCTGGAGGCTCAGCGGGCTGGCTCTCCAGGCTGCCTGTCGTGGGGCTGAGGGGACTGGGGAGGATGTGCCAGCAAATGAGCCCCCCCGGGGACCTGCAGTGTCTGGTCCACTCGAAATGGGACCACAATCTCCAGATCCAGGCAGGCCCTCCTATAGCTCAACCAAGCCTAGTGCACCCAAAGGAGGGTGGATCCTCTGGGCTGCAAGAGCTTTGAAACGTCACCTGGTCTCCACATCTCCTGGCGTTGGGGTTCTCACCTCCAGCCTCCTGCCTTTGTGTTGTATCAACTAGAGGACCCTCAGCACCGTCCCTCAGTGTGGCACTTTGACAAGGGTTGCGACGCGTCGGGGGGTGAGGGGAACAGGCAGAAAGGAAGGAGACAAAAGCCCTTGAGTGTTGGTTCTGGCACGTGCCCCTCCAAGGTACAACCCAGGAACACCACTTTCTTTCGCTAAGGCTCTGGTTGCCAGAGGGACCCGAGATGGGCACGAAGAAGCCCGCCGCCTTGTGGATGATTCCTGTAACAACAACTTGGCAACAGGTGCTTCTGGGCACTAGGATTCACAAAGGGCTGCAGGGCTTTAAAAACATAACACCTGCGCTCAAGAAATGTCCTAGGATAGGTAACTGAAAAGAATTCAAAGCAGGCCGGATTTGTCAGAAGACAATTTCAAGAGGTACACTGCACTCACACTGTTGCAAAAGAAGGAGAAAACAAAACCAAAAAAACATGAAAAGATGCTGAAGATCACCAATTACTTCAGAACTGCAAATCAAAACAGCAACGAGGTATCATCTGACACCAGTCAGGATGGCCATCATGTAAACGTCTCCCTACAGTAAATTCCGGAGAGGGCATGGAGAAAGCAAACCCTCCTCCACTGCTGGGGGGAATGCAACTGGTACAGCCACTGGGGAGTACAGTTGGGAGGCTCCTTCAATAACAAAACATAGAGCTACCATCTGATCCCCCAATCCCACTTCTGGGCAAACACCCAGAGAAAACCATAGTTCGAAAACCTACCCGCACCCCAACGTGCATGGCAGCACTATATACGACAACCCAGACACCAAAGCAAGCAAAATGTCCACCGACAGATGACTGGATACAGAAGATGCGGTACATATCTACGATGGAATACTACTCAGCCTTAAAAAAGAAGGAAATACTGCCATGTGCAGCAACACAGAAGGACCTCGAGATGCTCTACGTGAAGTAAATCAGATGGACGTCGATAAATATCATGGGCTATGACTTACATATGGAATCTCAAAATTGATACAAATCAACTGATTCACAAAACAGCGACAGACTCAGAGACTTAGAAAACAAACTTATGCTTAGCAGACGGGAAAGATGGGGGAGAGGGATACATTAGGAGGTTGGCAGTAACATGTATACATGAACAAATACAATACATACTCCACAAGGACCTACTCTACAACACAGGGGACTCTGTTCAACACTTTGTCACAGCCTATATAAGAAAAGGATCCTAAAAAGCAGAGACATATGCATATGTACGACTAAATCACAACGCTGTACACCTGCAAGGGGCACAACATCGTCCCTCAAGTCGCTTGAAAATGGAAGAAAAATGCAGTTAAAGAAAAAGAAGGAGAGAAAATAAAGGACGTGTACTCGATTTTCCACAGGCTCGGGGACCTGGGCTGCTGTCACGTCCCTGGAGGCTCAGCGGGCTGGCTCTCCAGGCTGCCTGTCGTGGGGCTGAGGGGACTGGGGAGGATGTGCCAGCAAATGAGCCCCCCCGGGGACCTGCAGTGTCTGGTCCACTCGAAATGGGACCACAATCTCCAGATCCAGGCAGGCCCTCCTATAGCTCAACCAAGCCTAGTGCACCCAAAGGAGGGTGGATCCTCTGGGCTGCAAAAGCTTTGAAACGTCACCTGGTCTCCACATCTCCTGGCGTTGGGGTTCCCACCTCCAGCCTCCTGCCTTTGTGTTGTACCAACTAGAGGACCTCAGCACCGTCCCTCAGTGTGGCACTTTGACAAGGGTTGCGACGCGTCGGGGGGTGAGGGGAACAGGCAGAAAGGAAGGAGACAAAAGCCCTTGAGTGTTGGTTCTGGCACGTGGCCCTCCAAGGTACAACCCAGGAACACCACTTTCTTTCGCTAAGGCTCTGGTTGCCAGAGGGACCAGAGATGGGCACGAAGAAGCCCGCCGCCTTGTGGATGATTCCTGTAACAACAACTTGGCAACAGGTGCTTCTGGGCACTAGGTTTCACGAAGGGCTGCAGGGCTTTAAAAACATAACACCTGCGCTCAAGAAATGTCCTAGGATAGGTAATTGAAAAGAATTCAAAGCAGGCCGGATTTGTCAGAAGACAATTTCAAGAGGTACACTGCACTCACACTGTTGCAAAAGAAGGAGAAAACAAAACCAAAAAAACATGAAAAGATGCTGAAGATCACCAATTACTTCAGAACTGCAAATCAAAACAGCAACGAGGTATCATCTGACACCAGTCAGGATGGCCATCATGTAAACGTCTCCCTACAGTAAATTCCGGAGAGGGCATGGAGAAAGCAAACCCTCCTCCACTGCTGGGGGGAATGCAACTGGTACAGCCACTGGGGAGTACAGTTGGGAGGCTCCTTCAATAACAAAACATAGAGCTACCATCTGATCCCGCAATCCCACTTCTGGGCAAACACCCAGAGAAAACCATAGTTCGAAAACCTACCCGCACCCCAACGTGCATGGCAGCACTATGTACGACAACCCAGACACCAAAGCAAGCAAAATGTCCACCGACAGATGACTGGATACAGAAGATGCGGTACATATCTACGATGGAATACTACACAGCCTTAAAAAAGAAGGAAATACTGCCATGTGCAGCAACACAGAAGGACCTCGAGATGCTCTACGTGAAGTAAATCAGATGGACGTCGATAAATATCATGGGCTATGACTTACATATGGAATCTCAAAATTGATACAAATCAACTGATTCACAAAACAGCGACAGACTCAGAGACTTAGAAAACAAACTTATGCTTAGCAGACGGGAAAGATGGGGGAGAGGGATACATTAGGAGGTTGGCAGTAACATGTATACATGAACAAATACAATACATACTCCACAAGGACCTACTCTACAACACAGGGGACTCTGTTCAACACTTTGTCACAGCCTATATAAGAAAAGGATCCTAAAAAGCAGAGACATATGCATATGTACGACTAAATCACAACGCTGTACACCTGCAAGGGGCACAACATGGTCCCTCAAGTCGCTTGAAAATGAAAGAAAAATGCAGTTAAAGAAAAAGAAGGAGAGAAAATAAAGGACGTGTACTCGATTTTCCACAGGCTCGGGGACCTGGGCTGCTGTCACGTCCCTGGAGGCTCAGCGGGCTGGCTCTCCAGGCTGCCTGTCGTGGGGCTGAGGGGACTGGGGAGGATGTGCCAGCAAATGAGCCCCCCCGGGGACCTGCAGTGTCTGGTCCACTCGAAATGGGACCACAATCTCCAGATCCAGGCAGGCCCTCCTATAGCTCAACCAAGCCTAGTGCACCCAAAGGAGGGTGGATCCTCTGGGCTGCAAGAGCTTTGAAACGTCACCTGGTCTCCACATCTCCTGGTGTTGGGGTTCCCACCTCCAGCCTCCTGTCTTTGTGTTGTACCAACTAGAGGACCCTCAGCACCGTCCCTCAGTGTGGCACTTTGACAAGGGTTGCGACGCGTCGGGGGGTGAGGGGAACAGGCAGAAAGGAAGGAGACAAAAGCCCTTGAGTGTTGGTTCTGGCACGTGGCCCTCCAAGGTACAACCCAGGAACACCACTTTCTTTCGCTAAGGCTCTGGTTGCCAGAGGGACCAGAGATGGGCACGAAGAAGCCCGCCGCCTTGTGGATGATTCCTGTAACAACAACTTGGCAACAGGTGCTTCTGGGCACTAGGATTCACGAAGGGCTGCAGGGCTTTAAAAACATAACACCTGCGCTCAAGAAATGTCCTAGGATAGGTAATTGAAAAGAATTCAAAGCAGGCCGGATTTGTCAGAAGACAATTTCAAGAGGTACACTGCACTCACACTGTTGCAAAAGAAGGAGAAAACAAAACCAAAAAAACATGAAAAGATGCTGAAGATCAACAATTACTTCAGAACTGCAAATCAAAACAGCAACGAGGTATCATCTGACACCAGTCAGGATGGCCATCAGGTAAACGTCTCCCTACAGTAAATTCCGGAGAGGGCATGGAGAAAGCAAACCCTCCTCCACTGCTGGGGGGAATGCAACTGGTACAGCCACTGGGGAGTACAGTTGGGAGGCTCCTTCAATAACAAAACATAGAGCTACCATCTGATCCCCCAATCCCACTTCTGGCCAAACACCCAGAGAAAACCCATAGTTCGCAAACCTACCCGCACCCCAACGTGCATGGCAGCACTATATACGACAACCCAGACACCAAAGCAAGCAAAAGGTCCACCGACAGATGACTGGATACAGAAGATGCGGTACATATCTACGATGGAATACTACTCAGCCTTAAAAAAGAAGGAAATACTGCCATGTGCAGCAACACAGAAGGACCTCGAGATGCTCTACGTGAAGTAAATCAGATGGACGTCGATAAATATCATGGGCTATGACTTACATATGGAATCTCAAAATTGATACAAATCAACTGATTCACAAAACAGCGACAGACTCAGAGACTTAGAAAACAAACTTATGCTTAGCAAACGGGAAAGATGGGGGAGAGGGATACATTAGGAGGTTGGCAGTAACATGTATACATGAACAAATACAATACATACTCCACAAGGACCTACTCTACAACACAGGGGACTCTGTTCAACACTTTGTCACAGCCTATATAAGAAAAGCATCCTAAAAAGCAGAGACATATGCATATGTACGACTAAATCACAACGCTGTACACCTGCAAGGGGCACAACATCGTCCCTCAAGTTCCTTGAAAATGGAAGAAAAATGCAGTTAAAGAAAAAGAAGGAGAGAAAATAAAGGATGTGTACTCGATTTTCCACAGGCTCGGGGACATGGGCTGCTGTCACGTCCCTGGAGGCTCAGCGGGCTGGCTCTCCAGGCTGCCTGTCGTGGGGCTGAGGGGACTGGGGAGGATGTGCCAGCAAATGAGCCCCCCCCGGGGACCTGCAGTGTCTGGTCCACTCGAAAAGGGACCACAATCTCCAGATCCAGGCAGGCCCTCCTATAGCTCAACCAAGCCTAGTGCACCCAAAGGAGGGTGGATCCTCTGGGCTGCAAGAGCTTTGAAACGTCACCTGGTCTCCACATCTCCTGGCGTTGGGGTTCTCACCTCCAGCCTCCTGCCTTTGTGTTGTATCAACTAGAGGACCCTCAGCACCGTCCCTCAGTGTGGCACTTTGACAAGGGTTGCGACGCTTGGGGGCTGAGGGGAACAGGCAGAAAGGAAGGAGACAAAAGCCCTTGAGTGTTGGTTCTCGCACGTGCCCCTCCAAGGTACAACCCAGGAACACCACTTTCTTTCGCTAAGGCTCTGGTTGCTAGAGGGACCAGAGAAGGGCACGAAGAAGCCCGCCGCCTTGTGGATGATTCCTGTAACAACAACTTGGCAACAGGTGCTTCTGGGCACTAGGATTCACAAAGGGCTGCAGGGCTTTAAAAACATAACACCTGCGCTCAAGAAATGTCCTAGGATAGGTAATTGAAAAGAATTCAAAGCAGGCCGGATTTGTCAGAAGACAATTTCAAGAGGTACACTGCACTCACACTGTTGCAAAAGAAGGAGAAAACAAAACCAAAAAAACATGAAAAGATGCTGAAGATCAACAATTACTTCAGAACTGCAAATCAAAACAGCAACGAGGTATCATCTGACACCAGTCAGGATGGCCATCATGTAAACGTCTCCCTACAGTAAATTCCGGAGAGGGCATGGAGAAAGCAAACCCTCCTCCACTGCTGGGGGGAATGCAACTGGTACAGCCACTGGGGAGTACAGTTGGGAGGCTCCTTCAATAACAAAACATAGAGCTACCATCTGATCCCCCAATCCCACTTCTGGCCAAACACCCAGAGAAAACCATAGTTCGAAAACCTACCCGCACCCCAACGTGCATGGCAGCACTATGTACGACAACCCAGACACCAAAGCAAGCAAAATGTCCACCGACAGATGACTGGATACAGAAGATGCGGTACATATCTACGATGGAATACTACTCAGCCTTAAAAAAGAAGGAAATACTGCCATGTGCAGCAACACAGGAGGACCTCGAGATGCTCTACGTGAAGTAAATCAGATGGACGTCGATAAATATCATGGGCTATGACTTACATATGGAATCTCAAAATTGATACAAATCAACTGATTCACAAAACAGCGACAGTCTCAGAGACTTAGAAAACAAACTTATGCTTAGCAAACGGGAAAGATGGGGGAGAGGGATACATTAGGAGGTTGGCAGTAACATGTATACATGAACAAATACAATACCTACTCCACAAGGACCTACTCTACAACACAGGGGACTCTGTTCAACACTTTGTCACAGCCTATATAAGAAAATGATCCTAAAAAGCAGAGACATATGCATATGTACGACTAAATCACAACGCTGTACACCTGCAAGGGGCACAACATGGTCCCTCAAGTCGCTTGAAAATGGAAGAAAAATGCAGTTAAAGAAAAAGAAGGAGAGAAAATAAAGGACGTGTACTCGATTTTCCACAGGCTCGGGGACCTGGGCTGCTGTCACGTCCCTGGAGGCTCAGCGGGCTGGCTCTCCAGGCTGCCTGTCGTGGGGCTGAGGGGACTGGGGAGGATGTGCCAGCAAATGAGCCCCCCCGGGGACCTGCAGTGTCTGGTCCACTCGAAATGGGACCACAATCTCCAGATCCAGGCAGGCCCTCCTATAGCTCAACCAAGCCTAGTGCACCCAAAGGAGGGTGGATCCTCTGGGCTGCAAGAGCTTTGAAACGTCACCTGGTCTCCACATCTCCTGGCGTTGGGGTTCTCACCTCCAGCCTCCTGCCTTTGTGTTGTATCAACTAGAGGACCCTCAGCACCGTCCCTCAGTGTGGCACTTTGACAAGGGTTGCGACGCGTCGGGGGGTGAGGGGAACAGGCAGAAAGGAAGGAGACAAAAGCCCTTGAGTGTTGGTTCTGGCACGTGCCCCTCCAAGGTACAACCCAGGAACACCACTTTCTTTCGCTAAGGCTCTGGTTGCCAGAGGGACCCGAGATGGGCACGAAGAAGCCCGCCGCCTTGTGGATGATTCCTGTAACAACAACTTGGCAACAGGTGCTTCTGGGCACTAGGATTCACAAAGGGCTGCAGGGCTTTAAAAACATAACACCTGCGCTCAAGAAATGTCCTAGGATAGGTAACTGAAAAGAATTCAAAGCAGGCCGGATTTGTCAGAAGACAATTTCAAGAGGTACACTGCACTCACACTGTTGCAAAAGAAGGAGAAAACAAAACCAAAAAAACATGAAAAGATGCTGAAGATCACCAATTACTTCAGAACTGCAAATCAAAACAGCAACGAGGTATCATCTGACACCAGTCAGGATGGCCATCATGTAAACGTCTCCCTACAGTAAATTCCGGAGAGGGCATGGAGAAAGCAAACCCTCCTCCACTGCTGGGGGGAATGCAACTGGTACAGCCACTGGGGAGTACAGTTGGGAGGCTCCTTCAATAACAAAACATAGAGCTACCATCTGATCCCCCAATCCCACTTCTGGGCAAACACCCAGAGAAAACCATAGTTCGAAAACCTACCCGCACCCCAACGTGCATGGCAGCACTATATACGACAACCCAGACACCAAAGCAAGCAAAATGTCCACCGACAGATGACTGGATACAGAAGATGCGGTACATATCTACGATGGAATACTACTCAGCCTTAAAAAAGAAGGAAATACTGCCATGTGCAGCAACACAGAAGGACCTCGAGATGCTCTACGTGAAGTAAATCAGATGGACGTCGATAAATATCATGGGCTATGACTTACATATGGAATCTCAAAATTGATACAAATCAACTGATTCACAAAACAGCGACAGACTCAGAGACTTAGAAAACAAACTTATGCTTAGCAGACGGGAAAGATGGGGGAGAGGGATACATTAGGAGGTTGGCAGTAACATGTATACATGAACAAATACAATACATACTCCACAAGGACCTACTCTACAACACAGGGGACTCTGTTCAACACTTTGTCACAGCCTATATAAGAAAAGGATCCTAAAAAGCAGAGACATATGCATATGTACGACTAAATCACAACGCTGTACACCTGCAAGGGGCACAACATCGTCCCTCAAGTCGCTTGAAAATGGAAGAAAAATGCAGTTAAAGAAAAAGAAGGAGAGAAAATAAAGGACGTGTACTCGATTTTCCACAGGCTCGGGGACCTGGGCTGCTGTCACGTCCCTGGAGGCTCAGCGGGCTGGCTCTCCAGGCTGCCTGTCGTGGGGCTGAGGGGACTGGGGAGGATGTGCCAGCAAATGAGCCCCCCCGGGGACCTGCAGTGTCTGGTCCACTCGAAATGGGACCACAATCTCCAGATCCAGGCAGGCCCTCCTATAGCTCAACCAAGCCTAGTGCACCCAAAGGAGGGTGGATCCTCTGGGCTGCAAAAGCTTTGAAACGTCACCTGGTCTCCACATCTCCTGGCGTTGGGGTTCCCACCTCCAGCCTCCTGCCTTTGTGTTGTACCAACTAGAGGACCTCAGCACCGTCCCTCAGTGTGGCACTTTGACAAGGGTTGCGACGCGTCGGGGGGTGAGGGGAACAGGCAGAAAGGAAGGAGACAAAAGCCCTTGAGTGTTGGTTCTGGCACGTGGCCCTCCAAGGTACAACCCAGGAACACCACTTTCTTTCGCTAAGGCTCTGGTTGCCAGAGGGACCAGAGATGGGCACGAAGAAGCCCGCCGCCTTGTGGATGATTCCTGTAACAACAACTTGGCAACAGGTGCTTCTGGGCACTAGGTTTCACGAAGGGCTGCAGGGCTTTAAAAACATAACACCTGCGCTCAAGAAATGTCCTAGGATAGGTAATTGAAAAGAATTCAAAGCAGGCCGGATTTGTCAGAAGACAATTTCAAGAGGTACACTGCACTCACACTGTTGCAAAAGAAGGAGAAAACAAAACCAAAAAAACATGAAAAGATGCTGAAGATCACCAATTACTTCAGAACTGCAAATCAAAACAGCAACGAGGTATCATCTGACACCAGTCAGGATGGCCATCATGTAAACGTCTCCCTACAGTAAATTCCGGAGAGGGCATGGAGAAAGCAAACCCTCCTCCACTGCTGGGGGGAATGCAACTGGTACAGCCACTGGGGAGTACAGTTGGGAGGCTCCTTCAATAACAAAACATAGAGCTACCATCTGATCCCGCAATCCCACTTCTGGGCAAACACCCAGAGAAAACCATAGTTCGAAAACCTACCCGCACCCCAACGTGCATGGCAGCACTATGTACGACAACCCAGACACCAAAGCAAGCAAAATGTCCACCGACAGATGACTGGATACAGAAGATGCGGTACATATCTACGATGGAATACTACACAGCCTTAAAAAAGAAGGAAATACTGCCATGTGCAGCAACACAGAAGGACCTCGAGATGCTCTACGTGAAGTAAATCAGATGGACGTCGATAAATATCATGGGCTATGACTTACATATGGAATCTCAAAATTGATACAAATCAACTGATTCACAAAACAGCGACAGACTCAGAGACTTAGAAAACAAACTTATGCTTAGCAGACGGGAAAGATGGGGGAGAGGGATACATTAGGAGGTTGGCAGTAACATGTATACATGAACAAATACAATACATACTCCACAAGGACCTACTCTACAACACAGGGGACTCTGTTCAACACTTTGTCACAGCCTATATAAGAAAAGGATCCTAAAAAGCAGAGACATATGCATATGTACGACTAAATCACAACGCTGTACACCTGCAAGGGGCACAACATGGTCCCTCAAGTCGCTTGAAAATGAAAGAAAAATGCAGTTAAAGAAAAAGAAGGAGAGAAAATAAAGGACGTGTACTCGATTTTCCACAGGCTCGGGGACCTGGGCTGCTGTCACGTCCCTGGAGGCTCAGCGGGCTGGCTCTCCAGGCTGCCTGTCGTGGGGCTGAGGGGACTGGGGAGGATGTGCCAGCAAATGAGCCCCCCCGGGGACCTGCAGTGTCTGGTCCACTCGAAATGGGACCACAATCTCCAGATCCAGGCAGGCCCTCCTATAGCTCAACCAAGCCTAGTGCACCCAAAGGAGGGTGGATCCTCTGGGCTGCAAGAGCTTTGAAACGTCACCTGGTCTCCACATCTCCTGGTGTTGGGGTTCCCACCTCCAGCCTCCTGTCTTTGTGTTGTACCAACTAGAGGACCCTCAGCACCGTCCCTCAGTGTGGCACTTTGACAAGGGTTGCGACGCGTCGGGGGGTGAGGGGAACAGGCAGAAAGGAAGGAGACAAAAGCCCTTGAGTGTTGGTTCTGGCACGTGGCCCTCCAAGGTACAACCCAGGAACACCACTTTCTTTCGCTAAGGCTCTGGTTGCCAGAGGGACCAGAGATGGGCACGAAGAAGCCCGCCGCCTTGTGGATGATTCCTGTAACAACAACTTGGCAACAGGTGCTTCTGGGCACTAGGATTCACGAAGGGCTGCAGGGCTTTAAAAACATAACACCTGCGCTCAAGAAATGTCCTAGGATAGGTAATTGAAAAGAATTCAAAGCAGGCCGGATTTGTCAGAAGACAATTTCAAGAGGTACACTGCACTCACACTGTTGCAAAAGAAGGAGAAAACAAAACCAAAAAAACATGAAAAGATGCTGAAGATCAACAATTACTTCAGAACTGCAAATCAAAACAGCAACGAGGTATCATCTGACACCAGTCAGGATGGCCATCAGGTAAACGTCTCCCTACAGTAAATTCCGGAGAGGGCATGGAGAAAGCAAACCCTCCTCCACTGCTGGGGGGAATGCAACTGGTACAGCCACTGGGGAGTACAGTTGGGAGGCTCCTTCAATAACAAAACATAGAGCTACCATCTGATCCCCCAATCCCACTTCTGGCCAAACACCCAGAGAAAACCCATAGTTCGCAAACCTACCCGCACCCCAACGTGCATGGCAGCACTATATACGACAACCCAGACACCAAAGCAAGCAAAAGGTCCACCGACAGATGACTGGATACAGAAGATGCGGTACATATCTACGATGGAATACTACTCAGCCTTAAAAAAGAAGGAAATACTGCCATGTGCAGCAACACAGAAGGACCTCGAGATGCTCTACGTGAAGTAAATCAGATGGACGTCGATAAATATCATGGGCTATGACTTACATATGGAATCTCAAAATTGATACAAATCAACTGATTCACAAAACAGCGACAGACTCAGAGACTTAGAAAACAAACTTATGCTTAGCAAACGGGAAAGATGGGGGAGAGGGATACATTAGGAGGTTGGCAGTAACATGTATACATGAACAAATACAATACATACTCCACAAGGACCTACTCTACAACACAGGGGACTCTGTTCAACACTTTGTCACAGCCTATATAAGAAAAGGATCCTAAAAAGCAGAGTCATATGCATATGTACGACTAAATCACAACGCTGTACACCTGCAAGGGGCACAACATGGTCCCTCAAGTCGCTTGAAAATGAAAGAACAATGCAGTTAAAGAAAAAGAAGGAGAGAAAATAAAGGACGTGTACTCGATTTTCCACAGGCTCGGGGACCTGGGCTGCTGTCACGTCCCTGGAGGCTCAGCGGGCTGGCTCTCCAGGCTGCCTGTCGTGGGGCTGAGGGGACTGGGGAGGATGTGCCAGCAAATGAGCCCCCCCGGGGACCTGCAGTGTCTGGTCCACTCGAAAAGGGACCACAATCTCCAGATCCAGGCAGGCCCTCCTATAGCTCAACCAAGCCTAGTGCACCCAAAGGAGGGTGGATCCTCTGGGCTGCAAGAGCTTTGAAACGTCACCTGGTCTCCACATCTCCTGGCGTTGGGGTTCTCACCTCCAGCCTCCTGCCTTTGTGTTGTATCAACTAGAGGACCCTCAGCACCGTCCCTCAGTGTGGCACTTTGACAAGGGTTGCGACGCGTCGGGGGGTGAGGGGAACAGGCAGAAAGGAAGGAGACAAAAGCCCTTGAGTGTTGGTTCTGGCACGTGCCCCTCCAAGGTACAACCCAGGAACACCACTTTCTTTCGCTAAGGCTCTGGTTGCCAGAGGGACCCGAGATGGGCACGAAGAAGCCCGCCGCCTTGTGGATGATTCCTGTAACAACAACTTGGCAACAGGTGCTTCTGGGCACTAGGATTCACAAAGGGCTGCAGGGCTTTAAAAACATAACACCTGCGCTCAAGAAATGTCCTAGGATAGGTAATTGAAAAGAATTCAAAGCAGGCCGGATTTGTCAGAAGACAATTTCAAGAGGTACACTGCACTCACACTGTTGCAAAAGAAGGAGAAAACAAAACCAAAAAAACATGAAAAGATGCTGAAGATCAACAATTACTTCAGAACTGCAAATCAAAACAGCAACGAGGTATCATCTGACACCAGTCAGGATGGCCATCAGGTAAACGTCTCCCTACAGTAAATTCCGGAGAGGGCATGGAGAAAGCAAACCCTCCTCCACTGCTGGGGGGAATGCAACTGGTACAGCCACTGGGGAGTACAGTTGGGAGGCTCCTTCAATAACAAAACATAGAGCTACCATCTGATCCCCCAATCCCACTTCTGGGCAAACACCCAGAGAAAACCATAGTTCGAAAACCTACCCGCACCCCAACGTGCATGGCAGCACTATATACGACAACCCAGACACCAAAGCAAGCAAAAGGTCCACCGACAGATGACTGGATACAGAAGATGCGGTACATATCTACGATGGAATACTACTCAGCCTTAAAAAAGAAGGAAATACTGCCATGTGCAGCAACACAGAAGGACCTCGAGATGCTCTACGTGAAGTAAATCAGATGGACGTCGATAAATATCATGGGCTATGACTTACATATGGAATCTCAAAATTGATACAAATCAACTGATTCACAAAACAGCGACAGACTCAGAGACTTAGAAAACAAACTTATGCTTAGCAAACGGGAAAGATGGGGGAGAGGGATACATTAGGAGGTTGGCAGTAACATGTATACATGAACAAATACAATACATACTCCACAAGGACCTACTCTACAACACAGGGGACTCTGTTCAACACTTTGTCACAGCCTATATAAGAAAAGGATCCTAAAAAGCAGAGTCATATGCATATGTACGACTAAATCACAACGCTGTACACCTGCAAGGGGCACAACATGGTCCCTCAAGTCGCTTGAAAATGAAAGAACAATGCAGTTAAAGAAAAAGAAGGAGAGAAAATAAAGGACGTGTACTCGATTTTCCACAGGCTCGGGGACCTGGGCTGCTGTCACGTCCCTGGAGGCTCAGCGGGCTGGCTCTCCAGGCTGCCTGTCGTGGGGCTGAGGGGACTGGGGAGGATGTGCCAGCAAATGAGCCCCCCCGGGGACCTGCAGTGTCTGGTCCACTCGAAAAGGGACCACAATCTCCAGATCCAGGCAGGCCCTCCTATAGCTCAACCAAGCCTAGTGCACCCAAAGGAGGGTGGATCCTCTGGGCTGCAAGAGCTTTGAAACGTCACCTGGTCTCCACATCTCCTGGCGTTGGGGTTCTCACCTCCAGCCTCCTGCCTTTGTGCTGTATCAACTAGAGGACCCTCAGCACCGTCCCTCAGTGTGGCACTTTGACAAGGGTTGCGACGCGTCGGGGGGTGAGGGGAACAGGCAGAAAGGAAGGAGACAAAAGCCCTTGAGTGTTGGTTCTGGCACGTGGCCCTCCAAGGTACAACCCAGGAACACCACTTTCTTTCGCTAAGGCTCTGGTTGCCAGAGGGACCCGAGATGGGCACGAAGAAGCCCGCCGCCTTGTGGATGATTCCTGTAACAACAACTTGGCAACAGGTGCTTCTGGGCACTAGGATTCACAAAGGGCTGCAGGGCTTTAAAAACATAACACCTGCGCTCAAGAAATGTCCTAGGATAGGTAATTGAAAAGAATTCAAAGCAGGCCGGATTTGTCAGAAGACAATTTCAAGAGGTACACTGCACTCACACTGTTGCAAAAGAAGGAGAAAACAAAACCAAAAAAACATGAAAAGATGCTGAAGATCACCAATTACTTCAGAACTGCAAATCCAAACAGCAACGAGGTATCATCTGACACCAGTCAGGATGGCCATCAGGTAAACGTCTCCCTACAGTAAATTCCGGAGAGGGCATGGAGAAAGCAAACCCTCCTCCACTGCTGGGGGGAATGCAACTGGTACAGCCACTGGGGAGTACAGTTGGGAGGCTCCTTCAATAACAAAACATAGAGCTACCATCTGATCCCGCAATCCCACTTCTGGGCAAACACCCAGAGAAAACCATAGTTCGAAAACCTACCCGCACCCCAACGTGCATGGCAGCACTATATACGACAACCCAGACACCAAAGCAAGCAAAAGGTCCACCGACAGATGACTGGATACAGAAGATGCGGTACATATCTACGATGGAATACTACTCAGCCTTAAAAAAGAAGGAAATACTGCCATGTGCAGCAACACAGAAGGACCTCGAGATGCTCTACGTGAAGTAAATCAGATGGACGTCGATAAATATCATGGGCTATGACTTACATATGGAATCTCAAAATTGATACAAATCAACTGATTCACAAAACAGCGACAGACTCAGAGACTTAGAAAACAAACTTATGCTTAGCAGACGGGAAAGATGGGGGAGAGGGATACATTAGGAGGTTGGCAGTAACATGTATACATGAACAAATACAATACATACTCCACAAGGACCTACTCTACAACACAGGGGACTCTGTTCAACACTTTGTCACAGCCTATATAAGAAAAGGATCCTAAAAAGCAGAGACATATGCATATGTACGACTAAATCACAACGCTGTACACCTGCAAGGGGCACAACATGGTCCCTCAAGTCGCTTGAAAATGAAAGAACAATGCAGTTAAAGAAAAATAAGGAGAGAAAATAAAGGACGTGTACTCGATTTTCCACAGGCTCGGGGACCTGGGCTGCTGTCACGTCCCTGGAGGCTCAGCGGGCTGGCTCTCCAGGCTGCCTGTCGTGGGGCTGAGGGGACTGGGGAGGATGTGCCAGCAAATGAGCCCCCCCGGGGACCTGCAGTGTCTGGTCCACTCGAAATGGGACCACAATCTCCAGATCCAGGCAGGCCCTCCTATAGCTCAACCAAGCCTAGTGCACCCAAAGGAGGGTGGATCCTCTGGGCTGCAAAAGCTTTGAAACGTCACCTGGTCTCCACATCTCCTGGCGTTGGGGTTCCCACCTCCAGCCTCCTGCCTTTGTGTTGTACCAACTAGAGGACCTCAGCACCGTCCCTCAGTGTGGCACTTTAACAAGGGTTGCGACGCGTCGGGGGGTGAGGGGAACAGGCAGAAAGGAAGGAGACAAAAGCCCTTGAGTGTTGGTTCTCGCACGTGCCCCTCCAAGGTACAACCCAGGAACACCACTTTCTTTCGCTAAGGCTCTGGTTGCCAGAGGGACCAGAGAAGGGCACGAAGAAGCCCGCCGCCTTGTGGATGATTCCTGTAACAACAACGTGGCAACAGGTGCTTCTGGGCACTAGGATTCACAAAGGGCTGCAGGGCTTTAAAAACATAACACCTGCGCTCAAGAAATGTCCTAGGATAGGTAACTGAAAAGAATTCAAAACAGGCCGGATTTGTCAGAAGACAATTTCAAGAGGTACACTGCACTCACACTGTTGCAAAAGAAGGAGAAAACAAAACCAAAAAAACATGAAAAGATGCTGAAGATCAACAATTACTTCAGAACTGCAAATCAAAACAGCAACGAGGTATCATCTGACACCAGTCAGGATGGCCATCATGTAAACGTCTCCCTACAGTAAATTCCGGAGAGGGCATGGAGAAAGCAAACCCTCCTCCACTGCTGGGGGGAATGCAACTGGTACAGCCACTGGGGAGTACAGTTGGGAGGCTCCTTCAATAACAAAACATAGAGCTACCATCTGATCCCCCAATCCCACTTCTGGGCAAACACCCAGAGAAAACCATAGTTCGAAAACCTACCCGCACCCCAACGTGCATGGCAGCACTATATACGACAACCCAGACACCAAAGCAAGCAAAATGTCCACCGACAGATGACTGGATACAGAAGATGCGGTACATATCTACGATGGAATACTACTCAGCCTTAAAAAAGAAGGAAATACTGCCATGTGCAGCAACACAGAAGGACCTCGAGATGCTCTACGTGAAGTAAATCAGATGGACGTCGATAAATATCATGGGCTATGACTTACATATGGAATCTCAAAATTGATACAAATCAACTGATTCACAAAACAGCGACAGACTCAGAGACTTAGAAAACAAACTTATGCTTAGCAGACGGGAAAGATGGGGGAGAGGGATACATTAGGAGGTTGGCAGTAACATGTATACATGAACAAATACAATACATACTCCACAAGGACCTACTCTACAACACAGGGGACTCTGTTCAACACTTTGTCACAGCCTATATAAGAAAAGGATCCTAAAAAGCGGAGTCATATGCATATGTACGACTAAATCACAACGCTGTACACCTGCAAGGGGCACAACATGGTCCCTCAAGTCACTTGAAAATGAAAGAACAATGCAGTTAAAGAAAAAGAAGGAGAGAAAATAAAGGACGTGTACTCGATTTTCCACAGGCTCGGGGACCTGGGCTGCTGTCACGTCCCTGGAGGCTCAGCGGGCTGGCTCTCCAGGCTGCCTGTCGTGGGGCTGAGGGGACTGGGGAGGATGTGCCAGCAAATGAGCCCCCCCGGGGACCTGCAGTGTCTGGTCCACTCGAAAAGGGACCACAATCTCCAGATCCAGGCAGGCCCTCCTATAGCTCAACCAAGCCTAGTGCACCCAAAGGAGGGTGGATCCTCTGGGCTGCAAGAGCTTTGAAACGTCACCTGGTCTCCACATCTCCTGGCGTTGGGGTTCTCACCTCCAGCCTCCTGCCTTTGTGTTGTATCAACTAGAGGACCCTCAGCACCGTCCCTCAGTGTGGCACTTTGACAAGGGTTGCGACGCGTCGGGGTTGAGGGGAACAGGCAGAAAGGAAGGAGACAAAAGCCCTTGAGTGTTGGTTCTGGCACGTGCCCCTCCAAGGTACAACCCAGGAACACCACTTTCTTTCGCTAAGGCTCTGGTTGCCAGAGGGACCCGAGATGGGCACGAAGAAGCCCGCCGCCTTGTGGATGATTCCTGTAACAACAACTTGGCAACAGGTGCTTCTGGGCACTAGGATTCACAAAGGGCTGCAGGGCTTTAAAAACATAACACCTGCGCTCAAGAAATGTCCTAGGATAGGTAATTGAAAAGAATTCAAAGCAGGCCGGATTTGTCAGAAGACAATTTCAAGAGGTACACTGCACTCACACTGTTGCAAAAGAAGGAGAAAACAAAACCAAAAAAACATGAAAAGATGCTGAAGATCACCAATTACTTCAGAACTGCAAATCCAAACAGCAACGAGGTATCATCTGACACCAGTCAGGATGGCCATCAGGTAAACGTCTCCCTACAGTAAATTCCGGAGAGGGCATGGAGAAAGCAAACCCTCCTCCACTGCTGGGGGGAATGCAACTGGTACAGCCACTGGGGAGTACAGTTGGGAGGCTCCTTCAATAACAAAACATAGAGCTACCATCTGATCCCCCAATCCCACTTCTGGGCAAACACCCAGAGAAAACCATAGTTCGAAAACCTACCCGCACCCCAACGTGCATGGCAGCACTATATACGACAACCCAGACACCAAAGCAAGCAAAAGGTCCACCGACAGATGACTGGATACAGAAGATGCGGTACATATCTACGATGGAATACTACTCAGCCTTAAAAAAGAAGGAAATACTGCCATGTGCAGCAACACAGAAGGACCTCGAGATGCTCTACGTGAAGTAAATCAGATGGACGTCGATAAATATCATGGGCTATGACTTACATATGGAATCTCAAAATTGATACAAATCAACTGATTCACAAAACAGCGACAGACTCAGAGACTTAGAAAACAAACTTATGCTTAGCAAACGGGAAAGATGGGGGAGAGGGATACATTAGGAGGTTGGCAGTAACATGTATACATGAACAAATACAATACATACTCCACAAGGACCTACTCTACAACACAGGGGACTCTGTTCAACACTTTGTCACAGCCTATATAAGAAAAGGATCCTAAAAAGCAGAGTCATATGCATATGTACGACTAAATCACAACGCTGTACACCTGCAAGGGGCACAACATGGTCCCTCAAGTCGCTTGAAAATGAAAGAACAATGCAGTTAAAGAAAAAGAAGGAGAGAAAATAAAGGACGTGTACTCGATTTTCCACAGGCTCGGGGACCTGGGCTGCTGTCACGTCCCTGGAGGCTCAGCGGGCTGGCTCTCCAGGCTGCCTGTCGTGGGGCTGAGGGGACTGGGGAGGATGTGCCAGCAAATGAGCCCCCCCGGGGACCTGCAGTGTCTGGTCCACTCGAAATGGGACCACAATCTCCAGATCCAGGCAGGCCCTCCTATAGCTCAACCAAGCCTAGTGCACCCAAAGGAGGGTGGATCCTCTGGGCTGCAAAAGCTTTGAAACGTCACCTGGTCTCCACATCTCCTGGCGTTGGGGTTCCCACCTCCAGCCTCCTGCCTTTGTGTTGTACCAACTAGAGGACCTCAGCACCGTCCCTCAGTGTGGCACTTTAACAAGGGTTGCGACGCGTCGGGGGGTGAGGGGAACAGGCAGAAAGGAAGGAGACAAAAGCCCTTGAGTGTTGGTTCTCGCACGTGCCCCTCCAAGGTACAACCCAGGAACACCACTTTCTTTCGCTAAGGCTCTGGTTGCCAGAGGGACCAGAGAAGGGCACGAAGAAGCCCGCCGCCTTGTGGATGATTCCTGTAACAACAACGTGGCAACAGGTGCTTCTGGGCACTAGGATTCACAAAGGGCTGCAGGGCTTTAAAAACATAACACCTGCGCTCAAGAAATGTCCTAGGATAGGTAACTGAAAAGAATTCAAAACAGGCCGGATTTGTCAGAAGACAATTTCAAGAGGTACACTGCACTCACACTGTTGCAAAAGAAGGAGAAAACAAAACCAAAAAAACATGAAAAGATGCTGAAGATCAACAATTACTTCAGAACTGCAAATCAAAACAGCAACGAGGTATCATCTGACACCAGTCAGGATGGCCATCATGTAAACGTCTCCCTACAGTAAATTCCGGAGAGGGCATGGAGAAAGCAAACCCTCCTCCACTGCTGGGGGGAATGCAACTGGTACAGCCACTGGGGAGTACAGTTGGGAGGCTCCTTCAATAACAAAACATAGAGCTACCATCTGATCCCCCAATCCCACTTCTGGGCAAACACCCAGAGAAAACCATAGTTCGAAAACCTACCCGCACCCCAACGTGCATGGCAGCACTATATACGACAACCCAGACACCAAAGCAAGCAAAATGTCCACCGACAGATGACTGGATACAGAAGATGCGGTACATATCTACGATGGAATACTACTCAGCCTTAAAAAAGAAGGAAATACTGCCATGTGCAGCAACACAGAAGGACCTCGAGATGCTCTACGTGAAGTAAATCAGATGGACGTCGATAAATATCATGGGCTATGACTTACATATGGAATCTCAAAATTGATACAAATCAACTGATTCACAAAACAGCGACAGACTCAGAGACTTAGAAAACAAACTTATGCTTAGCAGACGGGAAAGATGGGGGAGAGGGATACATTAGGAGGTTGGCAGTAACATGTATACATGAACAAATACAATACATACTCCACAAGGACGTACTCTACAACACAGGGGACTCTGTTCAACACTTTGTCACAGCCTATATAAGAAAAGGATCCTAAAAAGCAGAGACATATGCATATGTACGACTAAATCACAACGCTGTACACCTGCAAGGGGCACAACATGGTCCCTCAAGTCGCTTGAAAATGGAAGAAAAATGCAGTTAAAGAAAAAGAAGGAGAGAAAATAAAGGACGTGTACTCGATTTTCCACAGGCTCGGGGACCTGGGCTGCTGTCACGTCCCTGGAGGCTCAGCGGGCTGGCTCTCCAGGCTGCCTGTCGTGGGGCTGAGGGGACTGGGGAGGATGTGCCAGCAAATGAGCCCCCCCGGGGACCTGCAGTGTCTGGTCCACTCGAAATGGGACCACAATCTCCAGATCCAGGCAGGCCCTCCTATAGCTCAACCAAGCCTAGTGCACCCAAAGGAGGGTGGATCCTCTGGGCTGCAAGAGCTTTGAAACGTCACCTGGTCTCCACATCTCCTGGCGTTGGGGTTCCCACCTCCAGCCTCCTGCCTTTGTGTTGTACCAACTAGAGGACCCTCAGCACCGTCCCTCAGTGTGGCACTTTGACAAGGGTTGCGACGCGTCGGGGGGTGAGGGGAACAGGCAGAAAGGAAGGAGACAAAAGCCCTTGAGTGTTGGTTCTCGCACGTGCCCCTCCAAGGTACAACCCAGGAACACCACTTTCTTTCGCTAAGGCTCTGGTTGCCAGAGGGACCCGAGATGGGCACGAAGAAGCCCGCCGCCTTGTGGATGATTCCTGTAACAACAACTTGGCAACAGGTGCTTCTGGGCACTAGGATTCACAAAGGGCTGCAGGGCTTTAAAAACATAACACCTGCGCTCAAGAAATGTCCTAGGATAGGTAATTGAAAAGAATTCAAAGCAGGCCGGATTTGTCAGAAGACAATTTCAAGAGGTACACTGCACTCACACTGTTGCAAAAGAAGGAGAAAACAAAACCAAAAAAACATGAAAAGATGCTGAAGATCAACAATTACTTCAGAACTGCAAATCAAAACAGCAACGAGGTATCATCTGACACCAGTCAGGATGGCCATCATGTAAACGTCTCCCTACAGTAAATTCCGGAGAGGGCATGGAGAAAGCAAACCCTCCTCCACTGCTGGGGGGAATGCAACTGGTACAGCCACTGGGGAGTACAGTTGGGAGGCTCCTTCAATAACAAAACATAGAGCTACCATCTGATCCCCCAATCCCACTTCTGGCCAAACACCCAGAGAAAACCATAGTTCGAAAACCTACCCGCACCCCAACGTGCATGGCAGCACTATGTACGACAACCCAGACACCAAAGCAAGCAAAAGGTCCACCGACAGATGACTGGATACAGAAGATGCGGTACATATCTACGATGGAATACTACTCAGCCTTAAAAAAGAAGGAAATACTGCCATGTGCAGCAACACAGAAGGACCTCGAGATGCTCTACGTGAAGTAAATCAGATGGACGTCGATAAATATCATGGGCTATGACTTACATATGGAATCTCAAAATTGATACAAATCAACTGATTCACAAAACAGCGACAGACTCAGAGACTTAGAAAACAAACTTATGCTTAGCAAACGGGAAAGATGGGGGAGAGGGATACATTAGGAGGTTGGCAGTAACATGTATACATGAACAAATACAATACATACTCCACAAGGACCTACTCTACAACACAGGGGACTCTGTTCAACACTTTGTCACAGCCTATATAAGAAAAGCATCCTAAAAAGCAGAGACATATGCATATGTACGACTAAATCACAACGCTGTACACCTGCAAGGGGCACAACATCGTCCCTCAAGTTCCTTGAAAATGGAAGAAAAATGCAGTTAAAGAAAAAGAAGGAGAGAAAATAAAGGACGTGTACTCGATTTTCCACAGGCTCGGGGACCTGGGCTGCTGTCACGTCCCTGGAGGCTCAGCGGGCTGGCTCTCCAGGCTGCCTGTCGTGGGGCTGAGGGGACTGGGGAGGATGTGCCAGCAAATGAGCCCCCCCCGGGGACCTGCAGTGTCTGGTCCACTCGAAAAGGGACCACAATCTCCAGATCCAGGCAGGCCCTCCTATAGCTCAACCAAGCCTAGTGCACCCAAAGGAGGGTGGATCCTCTGGGCTGCAAGAGCTTTGAAACGTCACCTGGTCTCCACATCTCCTGGCGTTGGGGTTCTCACCTCCAGCCTCCTGCCTTTGTGTTGTATCAACTAGAGGACCCTCAGCACCGTCCCTCAGTGTGGCACTTTGACAAGGGTTGCGACGCGTCGGGGGGTGAGGGGAACAGGCAGAAAGGAAGGAGACAAAAGCCCTTGAGTGTTGGTTCTCGCACGTGCCCCTCCAAGGTACAACCCAGGAACACCACTTTCTTTCGCTAAGGCTCTGGTTGCCAGAGGGACCAGAGAAGGGCACGAAGAAGCCCGCCGCCTTGTGGATGATTCCTGTAACAACAACTTGGCAACAGGTGCTTCTGGGCACTAGGATTCACAAAGGGCTGCAGGGCTTTAAAAACATAACACCTGCGCTCAAGAAATGTCCTAGGATAGGTAATTGAAAAGAATTCAAAGCAGGCCGGATTTGTCAGAAGACAATTTCAAGAGGTACACTGCACTCACACTGTTGCAAAAGAAGGAGAAAACAAAACCAAAAAAACATGAAAAGATGCTGAAGATCAACAATTACTTCAGAACTGCAAATCAAAACAGCAACGAGGTATCATCTGACACCAGTCAGGATGGCCATCATGTAAACGTCTCCCTACAGTAAATTCCGCAGAGGGCATGGAGAAAGCAAACCCTCCTCCACTGCTGGGGGGAATGCAACTGGTACAGCCACTGGGGAGTACAGTTGGGAGGCTCCTTCAATAACAAAACATAGAGCTACCATCTGATCCCCCAATCCCACTTCTGGCCAAACACCCAGAGAAAACCATAGTTCGAAAACCTACCCGCACCCCAACGTGCATGGCAGCACTATGTACGACAACCCAGACACCAAAGCAAGCAAAATGTCCACCGACAGATGACTGGATACAGAAGATGCGGTACATATCTACGATGGAATACTACTCAGCCTTAAAAAAGAAGGAAATACTGCCATGTGCAGCAACACAGGAGGACCTCGAGATGCTCTACGTGAAGTAAATCAGATGGACGTCGATAAATATCATGGGCTATGACTTACATATGGAATCTCAAAATTGATACAAATCAACTGATTCACAAAACAGCAACAGTCTCAGAGACTTAGAAAACAAACTTATGCTTAGCAAACGGGAAAGATGGGGGAGAGGGATACATTAGGAGGTTGGCAGTAACATGTATACATGAACAAATACAATACCTACTCCACAAGGACCTACTCTACAACACAGGGGACTCTGTTCAACACTTTGTCACAGCCTATATAAGAAAAGGATCCTAAAAAGCAGAGACATATGCATATGTACGACTAAATCACAACGCTGTACACCTGCAAGGGGCACAACATCGTCCCTCAAGTTCCTTGAAAATGGAAGAAAAATGCAGTTAAAGAAAAAGAAGGAGAGAAAATAAAGGACGTGTACTCGATTTTCCACAGGCTCGGGGACCTGGGCTGCTGTCACGTCCCTGGAGGCTCAGCGGGCTGGCTCTCCAGGCTGCCTGTCGTGGGGCTGAGGGGACTGGGGAGGATGTGCCAGCAAATGAGCCCCCCCGGGGACCTGCAGTGTCTGGTCCACTCGAAATGGGACCACAATCTCCAGATCCAGGCAGGCCCTCCTATAGCTCAACCAAGCCTAGTGCACCCAAAGGAGGGTGGATCCTCTGGGCTGCAAGAGCTTTGAAACGTCACCTGGTCTCCACATCTCCTGGCGTTGGGGTTCTCACCTCCAGCCTCCTGCCTTTGTGTTGTATCAACTAGAGGACCCTCAGCACCGTCCCTCAGTGTGGCACTTTGACAAGGGTTGCGACGCGTCGGGGGGTGAGGGGAACAGGCAGAAAGGAAGGAGACAAAAGCCCTTGAGTGTTGGTTCTGGCACGTGCCCCTCCAAGGTACAACCCAGGAACACCACTTTCTTTCGCTAAGGCTCTGGTTGCCAGAGGGACCCGAGATGGGCACGAAGAAGCCCGCCGCCTTGTGGATGATTCCTGTAACAACAACTTGGCAACAGGTGCTTCTGGGCACTAGGATTCACAAAGGGCTGCAGGGCTTTAAAAACATAACACCTGCGCTCAAGAAATGTCCTAGGATAGGTAACTGAAAAGAATTCAAAACAGGCCGGATTTGTCAGAAGACAATTTCAAGAGGTACACTGCACTCACACTGTTGCAAAAGAAGGAGAAAACAAAACCAAAAAAACATGAAAAGATGCTGAAGATCAACAATTACTTCAGAACTGCAAATCAAAACAGCAACGAGGTATCATCTGACACCAGTCAGGATGGCCATCAGGTAAACGTCTCCCTACAGTAAATTCCGGAGAGGGCATGGAGAAAGCAAACCCTCCTCCACTGCTGGGGGGAATGCAACTGGTACAGCCACTGGGGAGTACAGTTGGGAGGCTCCTTCAATAACAAAACATAGAGCTACCATCTGATCCCCCAATCCCACTTCTGGGCAAACACCCAGAGAAAACCATAGTTCGAAAACCTACCCGCACCCCAACGTGCATGGCAGCACTATATACGACAACCCAGACACCAAAGCAAGCAAAATGTCCACCGACAGATTACTGGATACAGAAGATGCGGTACATATCTACGATGGAATACTACTCAGCCTTAAAAAAGAAGGAAATACTGCCATGTGCAGCAACACAGAAGGACCTCGAGATGCTCTACGTGAAGTAAATCAGATGGACGTCGATAAATATCATGGGCTATGACTTACATATGGAATCTCAAAATTGATACAAATCAACTGATTCACAAAACAGCGACAGACTCAGAGACTTAGAAAACAAACTTATGCTTAGCAGACGGGAAAGATGGGGGAGAGGGATACATTAGGAGGTTGGCAGTAACATGTATACATGAACAAATACAATACATACTCCACAAGGACCTACTCTACAACACAGGGGACTCTGTTCAACACTTTGTCACAGCCTATATAAGAAAAGGATCCTAAAAAGCAGAGACATATGCATATGTACGACTAAATCACAACGCTGTACACCTGCAAGGGGCACAACATGGTCCCTCAAGTCGCTTGAAAATGGAAGAAAAATGCAGTTAAAGAAAAAGAAGGAGAGAAAATAAAGGACGTGTACTCGATTTTCCACAGGCTCGGGGACCTGGGCTGCTGTCACGTCCCTGGAGGCTCAGCGGGCTGGCTCTCCAGGCTGCCTGTCGTGGGGCTGAGGGGACTGGGGAGGATGTGCCAGCAAATGAGCCCCCCCGGGGACCTGCAGTGTCTGGTCCACTCGAAATGGGACCACAATCTCCAGATCCAGGCAGGCCCTCCTATAGCTCAACCAAGCCTAGTGCACCCAAAGGAGGGTGGATCCTCTGGGCTGCAAGAGCTTTGAAACGTCACCTGGTCTCCACATCTCCTGGCGTTGGGGTTCCCACCTCCAGCCTCCTGCCTTTGTGTTGTACCAACTAGAGGACCCTCAGCACCGTCCCTCAGTGTGGCACTTTGACAAGGGTTGCGACGCGTCGGGGGGTGAGGGGAACAGGCAGAAAGGAAGGAGACAAAAGCCCTTGAGTGTTGGTTCTCGCACGTGCCCCTCCAAGGTACAACCCAGGAACACCACTTTCTTTCGCTAAGGCTCTGGTTGCCAGAGGGACCAGAGATGGGCACGAAGAAGCCCGCCGCCTTGTGGATGATTCCTGTAACAACAACTTGGCAACAGGTGCTTCTGGGCACTAGGATTCACAAAGGGCTGCAGGGCTTTAAAAACATAACACCTGCGCTCAAGAAATGTCCTAGGATAGGTAATTGAAAAGAATTCAAAGCAGGCCGGATTTGTCAGAAGACAATTTCAAGAGGTACACTGCACTCACACTGTTGCAAAAGAAGGAGAAAACAAAACCAAAAAAACATGAAAAGATGCTGAAGATCACCAATTACTTCAGAACTGCAAATCAAAACAGCAACGAGGTATCATCTGACACCAGTCAGGATGGCCATCAGGTAAACGTCTCCCTACAGTAAATTCCGGAGAGGGCATGGAGAAAGCAAACCCTCCTCCACTGCTGGGGGGAATGCAACTGGTACAGCCACTGGGGAGTACAGTTGGGAGGCTCCTTCAATAACAAAACATAGAGCTACCATCTGATCCCCCAATCCCACTTCTGGTCAAACACCCAGAGAAAACCATAGTTCGAAAACCTACCCGCACCCCAACGTGCATGGCAGCACTATGTACGACAACCCAGACACCAAAGCAAGCAAAATGTCCACCGACAGATGACTGGATACAGAAGATGCGGTACATATCTACGATGGAATACTACTCAGCCTTAAAAAAGAAGGAAATACTGCCATGTGCAGCAACACAGAAGGACCTCGAGATGCTCTACGTGAAGTAAATCAGATGGACGTCGATAAATATCATGGGCTATGACTTACATATGGAATCTCAAAATTGATACAAATCAACTGATTCACAAAACAGCGACAGACTCAGAGACTTAGAAAACAAACTTATGCTTAGCAAACGGGAAAGATGGGGGAGAGGGATACATTAGGAGGTTGGCAGTAACATGTATACATGAACAAATACAATACATACTCCACAAGGACCTACTCTACAACACAGGGGACTCTGTTCAACACTTTGTCACAGCCTATATAAGAAAAGCATCCTAAAAAGCAGAGATATATGCATATGTACGACTAAATCACAACGCTGTACACCTGCAAGGGGCACAACATCGTCCCTCAAGTTCCTTGAAAATGGAAGAAAAATGCAGTTAAAGAAAAAGAAGGAGAGAAAATAAAGGACGTGTACTCGATTTTCCACAGGCTCGGGGACCTGGGCTGCTGTCACGTCCCTGGAGGCTCAGCGGGCTGGCTCTCCAGGCTGCCTGTCGTGGGGCTGAGGGGACTGGGGAGGATGTGCCAGCAAATGAGCCCCCCCGGGGACCTGCAGTGTCTGGTCCACTCGAAAAGGGACCACAATCTCCAGATCCAGGCAGGCCCTCCTATAGCTCAACCAAGCCTAGTGCACCCAAAGGAGGGTGGATCCTCTGGGCTGCAAAAGCTTTGAAACGTCACCTGGTCTCCACATCTCCTGGTGTTGGGGTTCCCACCTCCAGCCTCCTGCCTTTGTGTTGTACCAACTAGAGGACCCTCAGCACCGTCCCTCAGTGTGGCACTTTGACAAGGGTTGCGACGCGTCGGGGGGTGAGGGGAACAGGCAGAAAGGAAGGAGACAAAAGCCCTTGAGTGTTGGTTCTGGCACGTGGCCCTCCAAGGTACAACCCAGGAACACCACTTTCTTTCGCTAAGGCTCTGGTTGCCAGAGGGACCAGAGATGGGCACGAAGAAGCCCGCCGCCTTGTGGATGATTCCTGTAACAACAACTTGGCAACAGGTGCTTCTGGGCACTAGGATTCACGAAGGGCTGCAGGGCTTTAAAAACATAACACCTGCGCTCAAGAAATGTCCTAGGATAGGTAATTGAAAAGAATTCAAAGAAGGCCGGATTTGTCAGAAGACAATTTCAAGAGGTACACTGCACTCACACTGTTGCAAAAGAAGGAGAAAACAAAACCAAAAAAACATGAAAAGATGCTGAAGATCAACAATTACTTCAGAACTGCACATCAAAACAGCAACGAGGTATCATCTGACACCAGTCAGGATGGCCATCATGTAAACGTCTCCCTACAGTAAATTCCGGAGAGGGCATGGAGAAAGCAAACCCTCCTCCACTGCTGGGGGGAATGCAACTGGTACAGCCACTGGGGAGTACAGTTGGGAGGCTCCTTCAATAACAAAACATAGAGCTACCATCTGATCCCGCAATCCCACTTCTGGGCAAACACCCAGAGAAAACCATAGTTCGAAAACCTACCCGCACCCCAACGTGCATGGCAGCACTATATACGACAACCCAGACACTAAAGCAAGCAAAATGTCCACCGACAGATGACTGGATACAGAAGATGCGGTACATATCTACGATGGAATACTACTCAGCCTTAAAAAAGAAGGAAATACTGCCATGTGCAGCAACACAGAAGGACCTCGAGATGCTCTACGTGAAGTAAATCAGATGGACGTCGATAAATATCATGGGCTATGACTTACATATGGAATCTCAAAATTGATACAAATCAACTGATTCACAAAACAGCGACAGACTCAGAGACTTAGAAAACAAACTTATGCTTAGCAGACGGGAAAGACGGGGGAGAGGGATACATTAGGAGGTTGGCAGTAACATGTATACTTGAACAAATACAATACATACTCCACAAGGACCTACTCTACAACACAGGGGACTCTGTTCAACACTTTGTCACAGCCTATATAAGAAAAGGATCCTAAAAAGCAGTCATATGCATATGTACGACTAAATCACAACGCTGTACACCTGCAAGGGGCACAACATGGTCCCTCAAGTCGCTTGAAAATGAAAGAACAATGCAGTTAAAGAAAAAGAAGGAGAGAAAATAAAGGACGTGTACTCGATTTTCCACAGGCTCGGGGACCTGGGCTGCTGTCACGTCCCTGGAGGCTCAGCGGGCTGGCTCTCCAGGCTGCCTGTCGTGGGGCTGAGGGGACTGGGGAGGATGTGCCAGCAAATGAGCCCCCCCGGGGACTTGCAGTGTCTGGTCCACTCGAAATGGGACCACAATCTCCAGATCCAGGCAGGCCCTCCTATAGCTCAACCAAGCCTAGTGCACCCAAAGGAGGGTGGATCCTCTGGGCTGCAAGAGCTTTGAAACGTCACCTGGTCTCCACATCTCCTGGTGTTGGGGTTCCCACCTCCAGCCTCCTGCCTTTGTGTTGTACCAACTAGAGGACCCTCAGCACCGTCCCTCAGTGTGGCACTTTGACAAGGGTTGCGACGCGTCGGGGGGTGAGGGGAACAGGCAGAAAGGAAGGAGACAAAAGCCCTTGAGTGTTGGTTCTGGCACGTGGCCCTCCAAGGTACAACCCAGGAACACCACTTTCTTTCGCTAAGGCTCTGGTTGCCAGAGGGACCAGAGAAGGGCACGAAGAAGCCCGCCGCCTTGTGGATGATTCCTGTAACAACAACTTGGCAACAGGTGCTTCTGGGCACTAGGATTCACGAAGGGCTGCAGGGCTATAAAAACATAACACCTGCGCTCAAGAAATGTCCTAGGATAGGTAATTGAAAAGAATTCAAAGCAGGCCGGATTTGTCAGAAGACAATTTCAAGAGGTACACTGCACTCACACTGTTGCAAAAGAAGGAGAAAACAAAACCAAAAAAACATGAAAAGATGCTGAAGATCACCAATTACTTCAGAACTGCAAATCAAAACAGCAACGAGGTATCATCTGACACCAGTCAGGATGGCCATCATGTAAACGTCTCCCTACAGTAAATTCCGGAGAGGGCATGGAGAAAGCAAACCCTCCTCCACTGCTGGGGGGAATGCAACTGGTACAGCCACTGGGGAGTACAGTTGGGAGGCTCCTTCAATAACAAAACATAGAGCTACCATCTGATCCCCCAATCCCACTTCTGGGCAAACACCCAGAGAAAACCATAGTTCGCAAACCTACCCGCACCCCAACGTGCATGGCAGCACTATATACGACAACCCAGACACCAAAGCAAGCAAAATGTCCACCGACAGATGACTGGATACAGAAGATGCGGTACATATCTACGATGGAATACTACTCAGCCTTAAAAAAGAAGGAAGTACTGCCATGTGCAGCAACACAGAAGGACCTCGAGATGCTCTACGTGAAGTAAATCAGATGGACGTCGATAAATATCATGGGCTATGACTTACATATGGAATCTCAAAATTGATACAAATCAACTGATTCACAAAACAGCGACAGACTCAGAGACTTAGAAAACAAACTTATGCTTAGCAGACGGGAAAGATGGGGGAGAGGGATACATTAGGAGGTTGGCAGTAACATGTATACATGAACAAATACAATACATACTCCACAAGGACCTACTCTACAACACAGGGGACTCTGTTCAACACTTTGTCACAGCCTATATAAGAAAAGGATCCTAAAAAGCAGAGTCATATGCATGTGTACGACTAAATCACAACGCTGTACACCTGCAAGGGGCACAACATGGTCCCTCAAGTCGCTTGAAAATGAAAGAAAAATGCAGTTAAAGAAAAAGAAGGAGAGAAAATAAAGGACGTGTACTCGATTTTCCACAGGCTCGGGGACCTGGGCTGCTGTCACGTCCCTGGAGGCTCAGCGGGCTGGCTCTCCAGCCTGCCTGTCGTGGGGCTGAGGGGACTGGGGAGGATGTGCCAGCAAATGAGCCCCCCCGGGGACCTGCAGTGTCTGGTCCACTCGAAATGGGACCACAATCTCCAGATCCAGGCAGGCCCTCCTATAGCTCAACCAAGCCTAGTGCACCCAAAGGAGGGTGGATCCTCTGGGCTGCAAGAGCTTTGAAACGTCACCTGGTCTCCACATCTCCTGGTGTTGGGGTTCCCACCTCCAGCCTCCTGCCTTTGTGTTGTACCAACTAGAGGACCCTCAGCACCGTCCCTCAGTGTGGCACTTTGACAAGGGTTGCGACGCGTCGGGGGGTGAGGGGAACAGGCAGAAAGGAAGGAGACAAAAGCCCTTGAGTGTTGGTTCTGGCACGTGGCCCTCCAAGGTACAACCCAGGAACACCACTTTCTTTCGCTAAGGCTCTGGTTGCCAGAGGGACCCGAGATGGGCACGAAGAAGCCCGCCGCCTTGTGGATGATTCCTGTAACAACAACTTGGCAACAGGTGCTTCTGGGCACTAGGATTCACGAAGGGCTGCAGGGCTTTAAAAACATAACACCTGCACTCAAGAAATGTCCTAGGATAGGTAATTGAAAAGAATTCAAAGAAGGCCGGATTTGTCAGAAGACAATTTCAAGAGGTACACTGCACTCACACTGTTGCAAAAGAAGGAGAAAACAAAACCAAAAAAACATGAAAAGATGCTGAAGATCAACAATTACTTCAGAACTGCACATCAAAACAGCAACGAGGTATCATCTGACACCAGTCAGGATGGCCATCATGTAAACGTCTCCCTACAGTAAATTCCGGAGAGGGCATGGAGAAAGCAAACCCTCCTCCACTGCTGGGGGGAATGCAACTGGTACAGCCACTGGGGAGTACAGTTGGGAGGCTCCTTCAATAACAAAACATAGAGCTACCATCTGATCCCGCAATCCCACTTCTGGGCAAACACCCAGAGAAAACCATAGTTCGAAAACCTACCCGCACCCCAACGTGCATGGCAGCACTATATACGACAACCCAGACACCAAAGCAAGCAAAATGTCCACCGACAGATGACTGGATACAGAAGATGCGGTACATATCTACGATGGAATACTACTCAGCCTTAAAAAAGAAGGAAATACTGCCATGTGCAGCAACACAGAAGGACCTCGAGATGCTCTACGTGAAGTAAATCAGATGGACGTCGATAAATATCATGGGATACGACTTACATATGGAATCTCAAAATTGATACAAATCAACTGATTCACAAAACAGCTACAGACTCAGAGACTTAGAAAACAAACTTATGCTTAGCAAACGGGAAAGATGGGGGAGAGGGATACATTAGGAGGTTGGCAGTAACATGTATACATGAACAAATACAATACATACTCCACAAGGACCTACTCTACAACACAGGGGACTCTGTTCAACACTTTGTCACAGCCTATGTAAGAAAAGGATCCTAAAAAGCAGAGACATATGCATATGTACGACTAAATCACAACGCTGTACACCTGCAAGGGGCACAACATGGTCCCTCAAGTCGCTTGAAAATGAAAGAAAAATGCAGTTAAAGGAAAAGAAGGAGAGAAAATAAAGGACGTGTACTCGATTTTCCACAGGCTCGGGGACCTGGGCTGCTGTCACGTCCCTGGAGGCTCAGCGGGCTGGCTCTCCAGGCTGCCTGTCGTGGGGCTGAGGGGACTGGGGAGGATGTGCCAGCAAATGAGCCCCCCCCGGGGACCTGCAGTGTCTGGTCCACTCGAAATGGGACCACAATCTCCAGATCCAGGCAGGCCCTCCTATAGCTCAACCAAGCCTAGTGCACCCAAAGGAGGGTGGATCCTCTGGGCTGCAAGAGCTTTGAAACGTCACCTGGTCTCCACATCTCCTGGCGTTGGGGTTCCCACCTCCAGCCTCCTGCCTTTGTGTTGTACCAACTAGAGGACCCTCAGCACCGTCCCTCAGTGTGGCACTTTGACAAGGGTTGCGACGCGTCGGGGGGTGAGGGGAACAGGCAGAAAGGAAGGAGACAAAAGCCCTTGAGTGTTGGTTCTGGCACGTGCCCCTCCAAGGTACAACCCAGGAACACCACTTTCTTTCGCTAAGGCTCTGGTTGCCAGAGGGACCAGAGATGGGCACGAAGAAGCCCGCCGCCTTGTGGATGATTCCTGTAACAACAACTTGGCAACAGGGCTTCTGGGCACTAGGATTCACAAAGTGCTGCAGGGCTTTAAAAACATAACACCTGCGCTCAAGAAATGTCCTAGGATAGGTAATTGAAAAGAATTCAAAACAGGCCGGATTGGTCAGAAGACAATTTCAAGAGGTACACTGCACTCACACTGTTGCAAAAGAAGGAGAAAACAAAACCAAAAAACCATGAAAAGATGCTGAAGATCACCAATTACTTCAGAACTGCAAATCAAAACAGCAACGAGGTATCATCTGACACCAGTCAGGATGGCCATCATGTAAACGTCTCCCTACAGTAAATTCCGGAGAGGGCATGGAGAAAGCAAACCCTCCTCCACTGCTGGGGGGAATGCAACTGGTACAGCCACTGGGGAGTACAGTTGGGAGGCTCCTTCAATAACAAAACATAGAGCTACCGTCTGATCCCCCAATCCCACTTCTGGGCAAACACCCAGAGAAAACCATAGTTCGCAAACCTACCCGCACCCCAACGTGCATGGCAGCACTATATACGACAACCCAGACACCAAAGCAAGCAAAATGTCCACCGACAGATGACTGGATACAGAAGATGCGGTACATATCTACGATGGAATACTACTCAGCCTTAAAAAAGAAGGAAATACTGCCATGTGCAGCAACACAGAAGGACCTCGAGATGCTCTACGTGAAGTAAATCAGATGGACGTCGATAAATATCATGGGATACGACTTACATATGGAATCTCAAAATTGATACAAATCAACTGATTCACAAAACAGCGACAGACTCAGAGACTTAGAAAACAAACTTATGCTTAGCAAACGGGAAAGATGGGGGAGAGGGATACATTAGGAGGTTGGCAGTAACATGTATACATGAACAAATACAATACATACTCCACAAGGACCTACTCTACAACACAGGGGACTCTGTTCAACACTTTGTCACAGCCTATGTAAGAAAAGGATCCTAAAAAGCAGAGACATATGCATATGTACGACTAAATCACAACGCTGTACACCTGCAAGGGGCACAACATGGTCCCTCAAGTCGCTTGAAAATGAAAGAAAAATGCAGTTAAAGGAAAAGAAGGAGAGAAAATAAAGGACGTGTACTCGATTTTCCACAGGCTCGGGGACCTGGGCTGCTGTCACGTCCCTGGAGGCTCAGCGGGCTGGCTCTCCAGGCTGCCTGTCGTGGGGCTGAGGGGACTGGGGAGGATGTGCCAGCAAATGAGCCCCCCCCGGGGACCTGCAGTGTCTGGTCCACTCGAAATGGGACCACAATCTCCAGATCCAGGCAGGCCCTCCTATAGCTCAACCAAGCCTAGTGCACCCAAAGGAGGGTGGATCCTCTGGGCTGCAAGAGCTTTGAAACGTCACCTGGTCTCCACATCTCCTGGTGTTGGGGTTCCCACCTCCAGCCTCCTGCCTTTGTGTTGTACCAACTAGAGGACCCTCAGCACCGTCCCTCAGTGTGGCACTTTGATAAGGGTTGCGACGCGTCGGGGGGTGAGGGGAACAGGCAGAAAGGAAGGAGACAAAAGCCCTTGAGTGTTGGTTCTGGCACGTGCCCCTCCAAGGTACAACCCAGGAACACCACTTTCTTTCGCTAAGGCTCTGGTTGCCAGAGGGACCAGAGATGGGCACGAAGAAGCCCGCCGCCTTGTGGATGATTCCTGTAACAACAACTTGGCAACAGGGCTTCTGGGCACTAGGATTCACAAAGGGCTGCAGGGCTTTAAAAACATAACACCTGCGCTCAAGAAATGTCCTAGGATAGGTAACTGAAAAGAATTCAAAACAGGCCGGATTTGTCAGAAGACAATTTCAAGAGGTACACTGCACTCACACTGTTGCAAAAGAAGGAGAAAACAAAACCAAAAAACCATGAAAAGATGCTGAAGATCACCAATTACTTCAGAACTGCAAATCAAAACAGCAACGAGGTATCATCTGACACCAGTCAGGATGGCCATCATGTAAACGTCTCCCTACAGTAAATTCCGGAGAGGGCATGGAGAAAGCAAACCCTCCTCCACTGCTGGGGGGAATGCAACTGGTACAGCCACTGGGGAGTACAGTTGGGAGGCTCCTTCAATAACAAAACATAGAGCTACCGTCTGATCCCCCAATCCCACTTCTGGGCAAACACCCAGAGAAAACCATAGTTCGAAAACCTACCCGCACCCCAACGTGCATGGCAGCACTATATACGACAACCCAGACACCAAAGCAAGCAAAATGTCCACCGACAGATGACTGGATACAGAAGATGCGGTACATATCTACGATGGAATACTACTCAGCCTTAAAAAAGAAGGAAATACTGCCATGTGCAGCAACACAGAAGGACCTCGAGATGCTCTACGTGAAGTAAATCAGATGGACGTCGATAAATATCATGGGATACGACTTACATATGGAATCTCAAAATTGATACAAATCAACTGATTCACAAAACAGCGACAGACTCAGAGACTTAGAAAACAAACTTATGCTTAGCAAACGGGAAAGATGGGGGAGAGGGATACATTAGGAGGTTGGCAGTAACATGTATACATGAACAAATACAATACATACTCCACAAGGACCTACTCTACAACACAGGGGACTCTGTTCAACACTTTGTCACAGCCTATGTAAGAAAAGGATCCTAAAAAGCAGAGACATATGCATATGTACGACTAAATCACAACGCTGTACACCTGCAAGGGGCACAACATGGTCCCTCAAGTCGCTTGAAAATGAAAGAAAAATGCAGTTAAAGGAAAAGAAGGAGAGAAAATAAAGGACGTGTACTCGATTTTCCACAGGCTCGGGGACCTGGGCTGCTGTCACGTCCCTGGAGGCTCAGCGGGCTGGCTCTCCAGGCTGCCTGTCGTGGGGCTGAGGGGACTGGGGAGGATGTGCCAGCAAATGAGCCCCCCCCGGGGACCTGCAGTGTCTGGTCCACTCGAAATGGGACCACAATCTCCAGATCCAGGCAGGCCCTCCTATAGCTCAACCAAGCCTAGTGCACCCAAAGGAGGGTGGATCCTCTGGGCTGCAAGAGCTTTGAAACGTCACCTGGTCTCCACATCTCCTGGCGTTGGGGTTCCCACCTCCAGCCTCCTGCCTTTGTGTTGTACCAACTCGAGGACCCTCAGCACCATCCCTCAGTGTGGCACTTTGATAAGGGTTGCGACGCGTCGGGGGGTGAGGGGAACAGGCAGAAAGGAAGGAGACAAAAGCCCTTGAGTGTTGGTTCTGGCACGTGCCCCTCCAAGGTACAACCCAGGAACACCACTTTCTTTCGCTAAGGCTCTGGTTGCCAGAGGGACCAGAGATGGGCACGAAGAAGCCCGCCGCCTTGTGGATGATTCCTGTAACAACAACTTGGCAACAGGTGCTTCTGGGCACTAGGATTCACAAAGGGCTGCAGGGCTTTAAAAACATAACACCTGCGCTCAAGAAATGTCCTAGGATAGGTAATTGAAAAGAATTCAAAGCAGGCCGGATTTGTCAGAAGACAATTTCAAGAGGTACACTGCACTCACACTGTTGCAAAAGAAGGAGAAAACAAAACCAAAAAACCATGAAAAGATGCTGAAGATCACCAATTACTTCAGAACTGCAAATCAAAACAGCAACGAGGTATCATCTGACACCAGTCAGGATGGCCATCATGTAAACGTCTCCCTACAGTAAATTCCGGAGAGGGCATGGAGAAAGCAAACCCTCCTCCACTGCTGGGGGGAATGCAACTGGTACAGCCACTGGGGAGTACAGTTGGGAGGCTCCTTCAATAACAAAACATAGAGCTACCGTCTGATCCCCCAATCCCACTTCTGGGCAAACACCCAGAGAAAACCATAGTTCGAAAACCTACCCGCACCCCAACGTGCATGGCAGCACTATATACGACAACCCAGACACCAAAGCAAGCAAAATGTCCACCGACAGATGACTGGATACAGAAGATGCGGTACATATCTACGATGGAATACTACTCAGCCTTAAAAAAGAAGGAAATACTGCCATGTGCAGCAACACAGAAGGACCTCGAGATGCTCTACGTGAAGTAAATCAGATGGACGTCGATAAATATCATGGGATACGACTTACATATGGAATCTCAAAATTGATACAAATCAACTGATTCACAAAACAGCTACAGACTCAGAGACTTAGAAAACAAACTTATGCTTAGCAAACGGGAAAGATGGGGGAGAGGGATACATTAGGAGGTTGGCAGTAACATGTATACATGAACAAATACAATACATACTCCACAAGGACCTACTCTACAACACAGGGGACTCTGTTCAACACTTTGTCACAGCCTATGTAAGAAAAGGATCCTAAAAAGCAGAGACATATGCATATGTACGACTAAATCACAACGCTGTACACCTGCAAGGGGCACAACATGGTCCCTCAAGTCGCTTGAAAATGAAAGAAAAATGCAGTTAAAGGAAAAGAAGGAGAGAAAATAAAGGACGTGTACTCGATTTTCCACAGGCTCGGGGACCTGGGCTGCTGTCACGTCCCTGGAGGCTCAGCGGGCTGGCTCTCCAGGCTGCCTGTCGTGGGGCTGAGGGGACTGGGGAGGATGTGCCAGCAAATGAGCCCCCCCCGGGGACCTGCAGTGTCTGGTCCACTCGAAATGGGACCACAATCTCCAGATCCAGGCAGGCCCTCCTATAGCTCAACCAAGCCTAGTGCACCCAAAGGAGGGTGGATCCTCTGGGCTGCAAGAGCTTTGAAACGTCACCTGGTCTCCACATCTCCTGGTGTTGGGGTTCCCACCTCCAGCCTCCTGCCTTTGTGTTGTACCAAGTAGAGGACCCTCAGCACCGTCCCTCAGTGTGGCACTTTGACAAGGGTTGCGACGCGTCGGGGGGTGAGGGGAACAGGCAGAAAGGAAGGAGACAAAAGCCCTTGAGTGTTGGTTCTGGCACGTGCCCCTCCAAGGTACAACCCAGGAACACCACTTTCTTTCGCTAAGGCTCTGGTTGCCAGAGGGACCAGAGATGGGCACGAAGAAGCCCGCCGCCTTGTGGATGATTCCTGTAACAACAACTTGGCAACAGGGCTTCTGGGCACTAGGATTCACAAAGGGCTGCAGGGCTTTAAAAACATAACACCTGCGCTCAAGAAATGTCCTAGGATAGGTAACTGAAAAGAATTCAAAACAGGCCGGATTTGTCAGAAGACAATTTCAAGAGGTACACTGCACTCACACTGTTGCAAAAGAAGGAGAAAACAAAACCAAAAAAACATGAAAAGATGCTGAAGATCACCAATTACTTCAGAACTGCAAATCAAAACAGCAACGAGGTATCATCTGACACCAGTCAGGATGGCCATCATGTAAACGTCTCCCTACAGTAAATTCCGGAGAGGGCATGGAGAAAGCAAACCCTCCTCCACTGCTGGGGGGAATGCAACTGGTACAGCCACTGGGGAGTACAGTTGGGAGGCTCCTTCAATAACAAAACATAGAGCTACCGTCTGATCCCCCAATCCCACTTCTGGGCAAACACCCAGAGAAAACCATAGTTCGAAAACCTACCCGCACCCCAACGTGCATGGCAGCACTATATACGACAACCCAGACACCAAAGCAAGCAAAATGTCCACCGACAGATGACTGGATACAGAAGATGCGGTACATATCTACGATGGAATACTACTCAGCCTTAAAAAAGAAGGAAATACTGCCATGTGCAGCAACACAGAAGGACCTCGAGATGCTCTACGTGAAGTAAATCAGATGGACGTCGATAAATATCATGGGATACGACTTACATATGGAATCTCAAAATTGATACAAATCAACTGATTCACAAAACAGCGACAGACTCAGAGACTTAGAAAACAAACTTATGCTTAGCAAACGGGAAAGATGGGGGAGAGGGATACATTAGGAGGTTGGCAGTAACATGTATACATGAACAAATACAATACATACTCCACAAGGACCTACTCTACAACACAGGGGACTCTGTTCAACACTTTGTCACAGCCTATGTAAGAAAAGGATCCTAAAAAGCAGAGACATATGCATATGTACGACTAAATCACAACGCTGTACACCTGCAAGGGGCACAACATGGTCCCTCAAGTCGCTTGAAAATGGAAGAAAAATGCAGTTAAAGGAAAAGAAGGAGAGAAAATAAAGGACGTGTACTCGATTTTCCACAGGCTCGGGGACCTGGGCTGCTGTCACGTCCCTGGAGGCTCAGCGGGCTGGCTCTCCAGGCTGCCTGTCGTGGGGCTGAGGGGACTGGGGAGGATGTGCCAGCAAATGAGCCCCCCCCGGGGACCTGCAGTGTCTGGTCCACTCGAAATGGGACCACAATCTCCAGATCCAGGCAGGCCCTCCTATAGCTCAACCAAGCCTAGTGCACCCAAAGGAGGGTGGATCCTCTGGGCTGCAAGAGCTTTGAAACGTCACCTGGTCTCCACATCTCCTGGCGTTGGGGTTCCCACCTCCAGCCTCCTGCCTTTGTGTTGTACCAACTAGAGGACCCTCAGCACCGTCCCTCAGTGTGGCACTTTGACAAGGGTTGCGACGCGTCGGGGGGTGAGGGGAACAGGCAGAAAGGAAGGAGACAAAAGCCCTTGAGTGTTGGTTCTGGCACGTGCCCCTCCAAGGTACAACCCAGGAACACCACTTTCTTTCGCTAAGGCTCTGGTTGCCAGAGGGACCAGAGATGGGCACGAAGAAGCCCGCCGCCTTGTGGATGATTCCTGTAACAACAACTTGGCAACAGGGCTTCTGGGCACTAGGATTCACAAAGGGCTGCAGGGCTTTAAAAACGTAACACCTGCGCTCAAGAAATGTCCTAGGATAGGTAATTGAAAAGAATTCAAAACAGGCCGGATTGGTCAGAAGACAATTTCAAGAGGTACACTGCACTCACACTGTTGCAAAAGAAGGAGAAAACAAAACCAAAAAACCATGAAAAGATGCTGAAGATCACCAATTACTTCAGAACTGCAAATCAAAACAGCAACGATGTATCATCTGACACCAGTCAGGATGGCCATCATGTAAACGTCTCCCTACAGTAAATTCCGGAGAGGGCATGGAGAAAGCAAACCCTCCTCCACTGCTGGGGGGAATGCAACTGGTACAGCCACTGGGGAGTACAGTTGGGAGGCTCCTTCAATAACAAAACATAGAGCTACCGTCTGATACCCCAATCCCACTTCTGGGCAAACACCCAGAGAAAACCATAGTTCGAAAACCTACCCGCACCCCAACGTGCATGGCAGCACTATATACGACAACCCAGACACCAAAGCAAGCAAAATGTCCACCGACAGATGACTGGATACAGAAGATGCGGTACATATCTACGATGGAATACTACTCAGCCTTAAAAAACAAGGAAATACTGCCATGTGCAACAACACAGAAGGACCTCGAGATTCTCTACGTGAAGTAAATCAGATGGACGTCGATAAATATCATGGGATACGACTTACATATGGAATCTCAAAATTGATACAAATCAACTGATTCACAAAACAGCGACAGACTCAGAGACTTAGAAAACAAACTTATGCTTAGCAAACGGGAAAGATGGGGGAGAGAGATACATTAGGAGGTTGGCAGTAACATGTATACATGAACAAATACAATACATACTCCACAAGGACCTACTCTACAACACAGGGGACTCTGTTCAACACTTTGTCACAGCCTATATAAGAAAAGGATCCTAAAAAGCAGAGACATATGCATATGTACGACTAAATCACAACGCTGTACACCTGCAAGGGGCACAACATGGTCCCTCAAGTCGCTTGAAAATGAAAGAAAAATGCAGTTAAAGGAAAAGAAGGAGAGAAAATAAAGGACGTGTACTCGATTTTCCACAGGCTCGGGGACCTGGGCTGCTGTCACGTCCCTGGAGGCTCAGCGGGCTGGCTCTCCAGGCTGCCTGTCGTGGGGCTGAGGGGACTGGGGAGGATGTGCCAGCAAATGAGCCCCCCCCGGGGACCTGCAGTGTCTGGTCCACTCGAAATGGGACCACAATCTCCAGATCCAGGCAGGCCCTCCTATAGCTCAACCAAGCCTAGTGCACCCAAAGGAGGGTGGATCCTCTGGGCTGCAAGAGCTTTGAAACGTCACCTGGTCTCCACATCTCCTGGCGTTGGGGTTCCCACCTCCAGCCTCCTGCCTTTGTGTTGTATCAACTAGAGGACCCTCAGCACCGTCCCTCAGTGTGGCACTTTGACAAGGGTTGCGACGCGTCGGGGGGTGAGGGGAACAGGCAGAAAGGAAGGAGACAAAAGCCCTTGAGTGTTGGTTCTCGCACGTGCCCCTCCAAGGTACAACCCAGGAACACCACTTTCTTTCGCTAAGGCTCTGGTTGCCAGAGGGACCAGAGATGGGCACGAAGAAGCCCGCCGCCTTGTGGATGATTCCTGTAACAACAACTTGGCAACAGGGCTTCTGGGCACTAGGATTCACAAAGGGCTGCAGGGCTTTAAAAACATAACACCTGCGCTCAAGAAATGTCCTAGGATAGGTAAATGAAAAGAATTCAAAACAGGCCGGATTGGTCAGAAGACAATTTCAAGAGGTACACTGCACTCACACTGTTGCAAAAGAAGGAGAAAACAAAACCAAAAAACCATGAAAAGATGCTGAAGATCACCAATTACTTCAGAACTGCAAATCAAAACAGCAACGAGGTATCATCTGACACCAGTCAGGATGGCCATCATGTAAACGTCTCCCTACAGTAAATTCCGGAGAGGGCATGGAGAAAGCAAACCCTCCTCCACTGCTGGGGGGAATGCAACTGGTACAGCCACTGGGGAGTACAGTTGGGAGGCTCCTTCAATAACAAAACATAGAGCTACCGTCTGATCCCCCAATCCCACTTCTGGGCAAACACCCAGAGAAAACCATAGTTCGAAAACCTACCCGCACCCCAACGTGAATGGCAGCACTATATACGACAACCCAGACACCAAAGCAAGCAAAATGTCCACCGACAGATGACTGGATACAGAAGATGCGGTACATATCTACGATGGAATACTACTCAGCCTTAAAAAACAAGGAAATACTGCCATGTGCAGCAACACAGAAGGACCTCGAGATGCTCTACGTGAAGTAAATCAGATGGACGTCGATAAATATCATGGGATACGACTTACATATGGAATCTCAAAATTGATACAAATCAACTGATTCACAAAACAGCGACAGACTCAGAGACTTAGAAAACAAACTTATGCTTAGCAAACGGGAAAGATGGGGGAGAGGGATACATTAGGAGGTTGGCAGTAACATGTATACATGAACAAATACAATACCTACTCCACAAGGACCTACTCTACAACACAGGGGACTCTGTTCAACACTTTGTCACAGCCTATATAAGAAAAGGATCCTAAAAAGCAGAGACATATGCATATGTGCGACTAAATCACAACGCTGTACACCTGCAAGGGGCACAACATGGTCCCTCAAGTCGCTTGAAAATGAAAGAAAAATGCAGTTAAAGAAAAAGAAGGAGAGAAAATAAAGGACGTGTACTCGATTTTCCACAGGCTCGGGGACCTGGGCTGCTGTCACGTCCCTGGAGGCTCAGCGGGCTGGCTCTCCAGGCTGCCTGTCGTGGGGCTGAGGGGACTGGGGAGGATGTGCCAGCATATGAGCCCCCCCGGGGACCTGCAGTGTCTGGTCCACTCGAAATGGGACCACAATTTCCAGATCCAGGCAGGCCCTCCTATAGCTCAACCAAGCCTAGTGCACCCAAAGGAGGGTGGATCCTCTGGGCTGCAAGAGCTTTGAAACGTCACCTGGTCTCCACATCTCCTGGCGTTGGGGTTCCCACCTCCAGCCTCCTGCCTTTGTGTTGTACCAACTAGAGGACCCTCAGCACCGTCCCTCAGTGTGGCACTTTGATAAGGGTTGCGACGCGTCGGGGGGTGAGGGGAACAGGCAGAAAGGAAGGAGACAAAAGCCCTTGAGTGTTGGTTCTGGCACGTGCCCCTCCAAGGTACAACCCAGGAACACCACTTTCTTTCGCTAAGGCTCTGGTTGCCAGAGGGACCAGAGATGGGCACGAAGAAGCCCGCCGCCTTGTGGATGATTCCTGTAACAACAACTTGGCAACAGGGCTTCTGGGCACTAGGATTCACAAAGGGCTGCAGGGCTTTAAAAACATAACACCTGCGCTCAAGAAATGTCCTAGGATAGGTAAATGAAAAGAATTCAAAACAGGCCGGATTGGTCAGAAGACAATTTCAAGAGGTACACTGCACTCACACTGTTGCAAAAGAAGGAGAAAACAAAACCAAAAAACCATGAAAAGATGCTGAAGATCACCAATTACTTCAGAACTGCAAATCAAAACAGCAACGAGGTATCATCTGACACCAGTCAGGATGGCCATCATGTAAACGTCTCCCTACAGTAAATTCCGGAGAGGGCATGGAGAAAGCAAACCCTCCTCCACTGCTGGGGGGAATGCAACTGGTACAGCCACTGGGGAGTACAGTTGGGAGGCTCCTTCAATAACAAAACATAGAGCTACCGTCTGATCCCCCAATCCCACTTCTGGGCAAACACCCAGAGAAAACCATAGTTCGAAAACCTACCCGCACCCCAACGTGCATGGCAGCACTATATACGACAACCCAGACACCAAAGCAAGCAAAATGTCCACCGACAGATGACTGGATACAGAAGATGCGGTACATATCTACGATGGAATACTACTCAGCCTTAAAAAACAAGGAAATACTGCCATGTGCAGCAACACAGAAGGACCTCGAGATGCTCTACGTGAAGTAAATCAGATGGACGTCGATAAATATCATGGGATACGACTTACATATGGAATCTCAAAATTGATACAAATCAACTGATTCACAAAACAGCGACAGACTCAGAGACTTAGAAAACAAACTTATGCTTAGCAAACGGGAAAGATGGGGGAGAGGGATACATTAGGAGGTTGGCAGTAACATGTATACATGAACAAATACAATACATACTCCACAAGGACCTACTCTACAACACAGGGGACTCTGTTCAACACTTTGTCACAGCCTATGTAAGAAAAGGATCCTAAAAAGCAGAGACATATGCATATGTACGACTAAATCACAACGCTGTACACCTGCAAGGGGCACAACATGGTCCCTCAAGTCGCTTGAAAATGAAAGAAAAATGCAGTTAAAGGAAAAGAAGGAGAGAAAATAAAGGACGTGTACTCGATTTTCCACAGGCTCGGGGACCTGGGCTGCTGTCACGTCCCTGGAGGCTCAGCGGGCTGGCTCTCCAGGCTGCCTGTCGTGGGGCTGAGGGGACTGGGGAGGATGTGCCAGCAAATGAGCCCCCCCCGGGGACCTGCAGTGTCTGGTCCACTCGAAATGGGACCACAATCTCCAGATCCAGGCAGGCCCTCCTATAGCTCAACCAAGCCTAGTGCACCCAAAGGAGGGTGGATCCTCTGGGCTGCAAGAGCTTTGAAACGTCACCTGGTCTCCACATCTCCTGGCGTTGGGGTTCCCACCTCCAGCCTCCTGCCTTTGTGTTGTACCAACTAGAGGACCCTCAGCACCGTCCCTCAGTGTGGCACTTTGATAAGGGTTGCGACGCGTCGGGGGGTGAGGGGAACAGGCAGAAAGGAAGGAGACAAAAGCCCTTGAGTGTTGGTTCTGGCACGTGCCCCTCCAAGGTACAACCCAGGAACACCACTTTCTTTCGCTAAGGCTCTGGTTGCCAGAGGGACCAGAGATGGGCACGAAGAAGCCCGCCGCCTTGTGGATGATTCCTGTAACAACAACTTGGCAACAGGGCTTCTGGGCACTAGGATTCACAAAGGGCTGCAGGGCTTTAAAAACATAACACCTGCGCTCAAGAAATGTCCTAGGATAGGTAAATGAAAAGAATTCAAAACAGGCCGGATTGGTCAGAAGACAATTTCAAGAGGTACACTGCACTCACACTTTTGCAAAAGAAGGAGAAAACAAAACCAAAAAACCATGAAAAGATGCTGAAGATCACCAATTACTTCAGAACTGCAAATCAAAACAGCAACGAGGTATCATCTGACACCAGTCAGGATGGCCATCACGTAAACGTCTCCCTACAATAAATTCCGGAGAGGGCATGGAGAAAGCAAACCCTCCTCCACTGCTGGGGGGAATGCAACTGGTACAGCCACTGGGGAGTACAGTTGGGAGGCTCCTTCAATAACAAAACATAGAGCTACCGTCTGATCCCCCAATCCCACTTCTGGGCAAACACCCAGAGAAAACCATAGTTCGAAAACCTACCCGCACCCCAACGTGCATGGCAGCACTATATACGACAACCCAGACACCAAAGCAAGCAAAATGTCCACCGACAGATGACTGGATACAGAAGATGCGGTACATATCTACGATGGAATACTACTCAGCCTTAAAAAACAAGGAAATACTGCCATGTGCAGCAACACAGAAGGACCTCGAGATTCTCTACGTGAAGTAAATCAGATGGACGTCGATAAATATCATGGGATACGACTTACATATGGAATCTCAAAATTGATACAAATCAACTGATTCACAAAACAGCGACAGACTCAGAGACTTAGAAAACAAACTTATGCTTAGCAAACGGGAAAGATGGGGGAGAGGGATACATTAGGAGGTTGGCAGTAACATGTATACATGAACAAATACAATACCTACTCCACAAGGACCTACTCTACAACACAGGGGACTCTGTTCAACACTTTGTCACAGCCTATATAAGAAAAGGATCCTAAAAAGCAGAGGCATATGCATATGTGCGACTAAATCACAACGCTGTACACCTGCAAGGGGCACAACATGGTCCCTCAAGTCGCTTGAAAATGAAAGAAAAATGCAGTTAAAGAAAAAGAAGGAGAGAAAATAAAGGACGTGTACTCGATTTTCCACAGGCTCGGGGACCTGGGCTGCTGTCACGTCCCTGGAGGCTCAGCGGGCTGGCTCTCCAGGCTGCCTGTCGTGGGGCTGAGGGGACTGGGGAGGATGTGCCAGCAAATGAGCCCCCCCGGGGACCTGCAGTGTCTGGTCCACTCGAAATGGGACCACAATCTCCAGATCCAGGCAGGCCCTCCTATAGCTCAACCAAGCCTAGTGCACCCAAAGGAGGGTGGATCCTCTGGGCTGCAAGAGCTTTGAAACGTCACCTGGTCTCCACATCTCCTGGCGTTGGGGTTCCCACCTCCAGCCTCCTGCCTTTGTGTTATACCAAATAGAGGACCCTCAGCACCGTCCCTCAGTGTGGCACTTTGATAAGGGTTGCGACGCGTCGGGGGGTGAGGGGAACAGGCAGAAAGGAAGGAGACAAAAGCCCTTGAGTGTTGGTTCTGGCACGTGCCCCTCCAAGGTACAACCCAGGAACACCACTTTCTTTCGCTAAGGCTCTGGTTGCCAGAGGGACCAGAGATGGGCACGAAGAAGCCCGTCGCCTTGTGGATGATTCCTGTAACAACAACTTGGCAACAGGTGCTTCTGGGCACTAGGATTCACAAAGGGCTGCAGGGCTTTAAAAACATAACACCTGCGCTCAAGAAATGTCCTAGGATAGGTAACTGAAAAGAATTCAAAACAGGCCGGATTTGTCAGAAGACAATTTCAAGAGGTACACTGCACTCACACTGTTGCAAAAGAAGGAGAAAACAAAACCAAAAAAACATGAAAAGATGCTGAAGATCACCAATTACTTCAGAACTGCAAATCAAAACAGCAACGAGGTATCATCTGACACCAGTCAGGATGGCCATCACGTAAACGTCTCCCTACAGTAAATTCCGGAGAGGGCATGGAGAAAGCAAACCCTCCTCCACTGCTGGGGGGAATGCAACTGGTACAGCCACTGGGGAGTACAGTTGGGAGGCTCCTTCAATAACAAAACATAGAGCTACCATCTGATCCCCCAATCCCACTTCTGGGCAAACACCCAGAGAAAACCATAGTTCGAAAACCTACCCGCACCCCAACGTGCAGCACTATATACGACAACCCAGACACCAAAGCAAGCAAAATGTCCACCGACAGATGACTGGATACAGAAGATGCGGTACATATCTACGATGGAATACTACTCAGCCTTAAAAAACAAGGAAATACTGCCATGTGCAGCAACACAGAAGGACCTCGAGATGCTCTACGTGAAGTAAATCAGATGGACGTCGATAAATATCATGGGATACGACTTACATATGGAATCTCAAAATTGATACAAATCAACTGATTCACAAAACAGCGACAGACTCAGAGACTTAGAAAACAAACTTATGCTTAGCAAACGGGAAAGATGGGGGAGAGGGATACATTAGGAGGTTGGCAGTAACATGTATACATGAACAAATACAATACATACTCCACAAGGACCTACTCTACAACACAGGGGACTCTGTTCAACACTTTGTCACAGCCTATATAAGAAAAGGATCCTAAAAAGCAGAGACATATGCATATGTGCGACTAAATCACAACGCTGTACACCTGCAAGGGGCACAACATGGTCCCTCAAGTCACTTGAAAATGAAAGAAAAATGCAGTTAAAGGAAAAGAAGGAGAGAAAATAAAGGACGTGTACTCGATTTTCCACAGGCTCGGGGACCTGGGCTGCTGTCACGTCCCTGGAGGCTCAGCGGGCTGGCTCTCCAGGCTGCCTGTCGTGGGGCTGAGGGGACTGGGGAGGATGTGCCAGCAAATGAGCCCCCCCCGGGGACCTGCAGTGTCTGGTCCACTCGAAATGGGACCACAATCTCCAGATCCAGGCAGGCCCTCCTATAGCTCAACCAAGCCTAGTGCACCCAAAGGAGGGTGGATCCTCTGGGCTGCAAGAGCTTTGAAACGTCACCTGGTCTCCACATCTCCTGGCGTTGGGGTTCCCACCTCCAGCCTCCTGCCTTTGTGTTGTACCAACTAGAGGACCCTCAGCACCGTCCCTCAGTGTGGCACTTTGATAAGGGTTGCGACGCGTCGGGGGGTGAGGGGAACAGGCAGAAAGAAAGGAGACAAAAGCCCTTGACTGTTGGTTCTGGAACGTGCCCCTCCAAGGTACAACCCAGGAACACCACTTTCTTTCGCTAAGGCTCTGGTTGCCAGAGGGACCAGAGATGGGCACGAAGAAGCCCGCCGCCTTGTGGATGATTCCTGTAACAACAACTTGGCAACAGGGCTTCTGGGCACTAGGATTCACAAAGGGCTGCAGGGCTTTAAAAACATAACACCTGCGCTCAAGAAATGTCCTAGGATAGGTAACTGAAAAGAATTCAAAACAGGCCGGATTTGTCAGAAGACAATTTCAAGAGGTACACTGCACTCACACTGTTGCAAAAGAAGGAGAAAACAAAACCAAAAAAACATGAAAAGATGCTGAAGATCACCAATTACTTCAGAACTGCAAATCAAAACAGCAACGAGGTATCATCTGACACCAGTCAGGATGGCCATCACGTAAACGTCTCCCTACAGTAAATTCCGGAGAGGGCATGGAGAAAGCAAACCCTCCTCCACTGCTGGGGGGAATGCAACTGGTACAGCCACTGGGGAGTACAGTTGGGAGGCTCCTTCAATAACAAAACATAGAGCTACCATCTGATCCCCCAATCCCACTTCTGGGCAAACACCCAGAGAAAACCATAGTTCGAAAACCTACCCGCACCCCAACGTGCAGCACTATATACGACAACCCAGACACCAAAGCAAGCAAAATGTCCACCGACAGATGACTGGATACAGAAGATGCGGTACATATCTACGATGGAATACTACTCAGCCTTAAAAAAGAAGGAAATACTGCCATGTGCAGCAACACAGAAGGACCTCGAGATGCTCTACGTGAAGTAAATCAGATGGACGTCGATAAATATCATGGGATACGACTTACATATGGAATCTCAAAATTGATACAAATCAACTGATTCACAAAACAGCGACAGACTCAGAGACTTAGAAAACAAACTTATGCTTAGCAAACGGGAAAGATGGGGGAGAGGGATACATTAGGAGGTTGGCAGTAACATGTATACATGAACAAATACAATACCTACTCCACAAGGACCTACTCTACAACACAGGGGACTCTGTTCAACACTTTGTCACAGCCTATATAAGAAAAGGATCCTAAAAAGCAGAGACATATGCATATGTGCGACTAAATCACAACGCTGTACACCTGCAAGGGGCACAACATGGTCCCTCAAGTCACTTGAAAATGAAAGAAAAATGCAGTTAAAGGAAAAGAAGGAGAGAAAATAAAGGACGTGTACTCGATTTTCCACAGGCTCGGGGACCTGGGCTGCTGTCACGTCCCTGGAGGCTCAGCGGGCTGGCTCTCCAGGCTGCCTGTCGTGGGGCTGAGGTGACTGGGGAGGATGTGCCAGCAAATGAGCCCCCCCCGGGGACCTGCAGTGTCTGGTCCACTCGAAATGGGACCACAATCTCCAGATCCAGGCAGGCCCTCCTATAGCTCAACCAAGCCTAGTGCACCCAAAGGAGGGTGGATCCTCTGGGCTGCAAGAGCTTTGAAACGTCACCTGGTCTCCACATCTCCTGGCGTTGGGGTTCCCACCTCCAGCCTCCTGCCTTTGTGTTGTACCAACTAGAGGACCCTCAGCACCGTCCCTCAGTGTGGCACTTTGATAAGGGTTGCGACGCGTCGGGGGGTGAGGGGAACAGGCAGAAAGAAAGGAGACAAAAGCCCTTGACTGTTGGTTCTGGAACGTGCCCCTCCAAGGTACAACCCAGGAACACCACTTTCTTTCGCTAAGGCTCTGGTTGCCAGAGGGACCAGAGATGGGCACGAAGAAGCCCGCCGCCTTGTGGATGATTCCTGTAACAACAACTTGGCAACAGGGCTTCTGGGCACTAGGATTCACAAAGGGCTGCAGGGCTTTAAAAACATAACACCTGCGCTCAAGAAATGTCCTAGGATAGGTAATTGAAAAGAATTCAAAACAGGCCGGATTGGTCAGAAGACAATTTCAAGAGGTACACTGCACTCACACTGTTGCAAAAGAAGGAGAAAACAAAACCAAAAAACCATGAAAAGATGCTGAAGATCACCAATTACTTCAGAACTGCAAATCAAAACAGCAACGAGGTATCATCTGACACCAGTCAGGATGGCCATCATGTAAACGTCTCCCTACAGTAAATTCCGGAGAGGGCATGGAGAAAGCAAACCCTCCTCCACTGCTGGGGGGAATGCAACTGGTACAGCCACTGGGGAGTACAGTTGGGAGGCTCCTTCAATAACAAAACATAGAGCTACCGTCTGATCCCCCAATCCCACTTCTGGGCAAACACCCAGAGAAAACCATAGTTCGAAAACCTACCCGCACCCCAACGTGCATGGCAGCACTATATACGACAACCCAGACACCAAAGCAAGCAAAATGTCCACCGACAGATGACTGGATACAGAAGATGCGGTACATATCTACGATGGAATACTACTCAGCCTTAAAAAACAAGGAAATACTGCCATGTGCAACAACACAGAAGGACCTCGAGATTCTCTACGTGAAGTAAATCAGATGGACGTCGATAAATATCATGGGATACGACTTACATATGGAATCTCAAAATTGATACAAATCAACTGATTCACAAAACAGCGACAGACTCAGAGACTTAGAAAACAAACTTATGCTTAGCAAACGGGAAAGATGGGGGAGAGAGATACATTAGGAGGTTGGCAGTAACATGTATACATGAACAAATACAATACATACTCCACAAGGACCTACTCTACAACACAGGGGACTCTGTTCAACACTTTGTCACAGCCTATATAAGAAAAGGATCCTAAAAAGCAGAGACATATGCATATGTGCGACTAAATCACAACGCTGTACACCTGCAAGGGGCACAACATGGTCCCTCAAGTCGCTTGAAAATGAAAGAAAAATGCAGTTAAAGAAAAAGAAGGAGAGAAAATAAAGGACGTGTACTCGATTTTCCACAGGCTCGGGGACCTGGGCTGCTGTCACGTCCCTGGAGGCTCAGCGGGCTGGCTCTCCAGGCTGCCTGTCGTGGGGCTGAGGGGACTGGGGAGGATGTGCCAGCAAATGAGCCCCCCCGGGGACCTGCAGTGTCTGGTCCACTCGAAATAGGACCACAATCTCCAGATCCAGGCAGGCCCTCCTATAGCTCAACCAAGCCTAGTGCACCCAAAGGAGGGTGGATCCTCTGGGCTGCAAGAGCTTTGAAACGTCACCTGGTCTCCACATCTCCTGGTGTTGGGGTTCCCACCTCCAGCCTCCTGCCTTTGTGTTGTACCAACTAGAGGACCCTCAGCACCGTCCCTCAGTGTGGCACTTTGACAAGGGTTGCGACGCGTCGAGGGGTGAGGGTAACAGGCAGAAAGGAAGGAGACAAAAGCCCTTGAGTGTTGGTTCTGGCACGTGCCCCTCCAAGGTACAACCCAGGAACACCACTTTCTTTCGCTAAGGCTCTGGTTGCCAGAGGGACCAGAGATGGGCACGAAGAAGCCCGCCGCCTTGTGGATGATTCCTGTAACAACAACTTGGCAACAGGGCTTCTGGGCACTAGGATTCACAAAGGGCTGCAGGGCTTTAAAAACATAACACCTGCGCTCAAGAAATGTCCTAGGATAGGTAAATGAAAAGAATTCAAAACAGGCCGGATTGGTCAGAAGACAATTTCAAGAGGTACACTGCACTCACACTGTTGCAAAAGAAGGAGAAAACAAAACCAAAAAACCATGAAAAGATGCTGAAGATCACCAATTACTTCAGAACTGCAAATCAAAACAGCAACGAGGTATCATCTGACACCAGTCAGGATGGCCATCATGTAAACGTCTCCCTACAGTAAATTCCGGAGAGGGCATGGAGAAAGCAAACCCTCCTCCACTGCTGGGGGGAATGCAACTGGTACAGCCACCGGGGAGTACAGTTGGGAGGCTCCTTCAATAACAAAACATAGAGCTACCATCTGATCCCCCAATCCCACTTCTGGGCAAACACCCAGAGAAAACCATAGTTCGAAAACCTACCCGCACCCCAACGTGCAGCACTATATACGACAACCCAGACACCAAAGCAAGCAAAATGTCCACCGACAGATGACTGGATACAGAAGATGCGGTACATATCTACGATGGAATACTACTCAGCCTTAAAAACGAAGGAAATACTGCCATGTGCAGCAACACAGAAGGACCTCGAGACGATCTAACTAAGTGAAATCAAGTCGGAAGGAGTCTGACAAATATCATGGGATATGAGATATGTGGAATCTAAAATGTGGTACAAGTGAACTGATTCACAAAACAGTGACAAACTCACAGAGATCAACAAATATCATAGGATATCACTTAGGTGTGGATTAAAAGAAAACAGCACAATACAAATGAACTTATTTGGAGAACACAAACAGAGTCACAGACGAGCAAGCCAACTTGTGGAATTTCCCTGGTGACCCAGTAGTTAAGAATCCGCCTTCCAATGCACGGGACGTTGTTTTGATCCCTGGATGGCGATCTAAGATCCCACACCCGAGGGGCCACTAAGCCCCCGAGCCGTAACTAAGACCCAATGCAGCTATATAATAAATAATTAATTAATTAAAAAAAAGAAGAAAGCCAACTTGTGCTTGCTGGGGATGGGTCAGGAAGAAACATGCAGGTGAGGGATAAATTAGGAGTTTGGGATTTAAGTATACACACAACTGTTTATAAAATAATCTATGCGTTTGATTTCTACCCAGAGTTGAAATGTTGAGAGATGTTTTAAAAAAATAATAGGGATTCCCTGGTGGCGCAGTGGTTGCGAATCTGCCTGCCAATGCAGGGGACACGGGTTCGAGCTCTGGTCTGGGAAGATCCCACATGCCGCGGAGCAACTAGGCCCGTGAGCCACAACTACTGAGCCTGCAGGTCTGGAGCTTGTGCTCCGCAACAAGAGAGGCCGCGACAGTGAGAGGCCCGCGCACCGCGACAAAGAGTGGCCGCCGCTCGCCGCAACTAGAGAAAGCCCTCAGACAGAAACGAAGACCCAACACAGCCAAAAGTAAATAAATAAATAAATAAATTTAAAGATATTTTTTAAAAATAATAATAAAGTGTCTTCCATTGTTAAAAAAATAATCTACAGGGACCTACTGATATACAGCACAAGGAACTCTACTCAATATTCTGTAATTAATCACTTATATGGCAAAAGAATCTGTAAAAGAATGGATACTTATATATACATAACTGAATCATTTAGATGTACAACTGAAACTAACACAACAGTATAAATCAACTATACTCCAGTATAAAATTTTTTTTAATTAAAGAAAAAAAAAGGAATAAGCTGATTTTTTCTTGCAACACAGCCTGGCCCCTACATGCTTTGGATGACCATCAGAAGTGGTCAGAGAATGAATCCCTTATCTTTAACACCATTTTACTACTGGACCTGTTTTGTAAACGGTCCCCAAAATGGGGAAAGTCCCGTATGTACAGGACTTTATAAAACTTTATCAAGATTAAGGTCTGAGGGATTCTTGTTGTGTGTGTTTAGTTTCTATTTCCAGGTTTCCCCCTAAAGGTGTGAAGCCAGACCTTCTCACGGATCCCCTTTCAACCGCCCAGTAGCCGACAGCACATCAAGCCTCATTTTCAGTCCCCCATTTCTTCCCCTTCACCATCTCCTTCAGCCCCAGGCCCCACACCTTACCCTGTCAAATCAGAAACCTCAAAATCAGTACCCCCGGGGCTTTCCCCAATGGGGCTCTGATCAGGTTCAAATTTAGCCTGCGCTTTTGCCCCAGCAGGCTTTTACCCGCTCCAGGAAAACAGAGGAATTACTAGAGTGCGTGTTCCCTTCTCACTGGGGAACCTAGAAACCTGTAAGGAGCGATTTGGCAGGTTCTCAGAGAACCCTGAAAAGCTTAGGGACAAATTTATCAGGCTGGGATTAACAGCCTGACCTGACCTGACCTGGCAGGACATCATAGTTATTCTGGCCCACTGTTGCCCCCGGATGAAAAGGAGCATATACTGAAAATGGCCAAAAAACACACAGATGGCCTACTGGCCACCAATCTACACCACCAAAGTTATCAAGTGAGTGGTAACACAATCCCAGATCACACCCACACTGGGACTATGAGGATCGTGTAGGCCAGGCTAAGATGAAACATTATATTATTTGTTTATCAGAAGGAGTGAAAAGGTATATAGTGAAAACTGTAAATTATAAAGTCCAGGAAGTTACACAGATCCATCGACAGACGAATGCATAAAGAAGGTGTGGTACATGGGAATTCCCTGGCTGTCCAGGGGTTAGGAGTCTGCACTCTCACTACCAAGGGCACAGGTTCAATCCCTGGTCAGGAACTAAGATCCCACAAGCCTAGTGGGCAAAGAAAAAACAACAAAAAAAAGATTGGTGCATAGATACAATGGAAAATTATTCAGGCATAAAAAAAATGAAATAATGCATTTGCACCAACATGGATGGACCTAGAGATTAACATTCTAAGTGAAATAAGTCAGAAAGAGAAAGACAAACATCATATGACATCACTCATACGTGGACTCTAATTTTTTAAAGTGATACAAATAAACTTATTTGCAAAACAGAAACAGACTCACAGTCCGAATGCAGACTTGTGATTCCCTGGGGTGGGGTGTAAATGTGGAGGGGAGGGATAAATTAGGAGTTGGGATTAACGTACGCACACTACTGGAACTTCCCTGGCAGTCCAGTGGTTAAGACTCCACTCTCCCATTGCAGTGGGCACGGGTTCCATCCCTGGCTGGGGAACTAAGATACCCACGGTGCGAAAAAATAAAACAACAGGAAAACCATGAACATACTACTGTATATAAAATAGATATCAACAAGGACCTACTACTGTATAGCACAGGGAACTCTACTCAATATTCGGTAATAACCAATATGACAAAAGAATCTGCAAAAGAATGAATATATGTTTATGTATTACCGAATCACTTCTCTGTACACCTGAAACTAACACAACACTGTAAGTAAAAAAAACAAAAATTAAAAAAAAAAGTTACACAGAAAAAAGGTAAAAGCAGTGTTCCTGAGCTGAGTTTCAGAGGCATTCAGGAAGTACATCAATACAGACCCTGAGTCTGTAGAAGGGACACCACTACTGGCCATGCATTTGATCACCCAGTCCGCTCCTGATAGCAAGAGAAAATTTCAAAAGCTTGAGGCTGGGTCCCAAATCCCGTTGTCAACCTTGGTAGAGGAGGCCTTCAAGGTCTATAATAACCAAGACTTAATACTGGAGGCCTATCAGGATGGGAAGCTAATCAAGAAAACGCAGCTTTTGGCTACTCTGATTTACCTGCCACATTGAGGGGACCCTCGACGGCTGAGAAGACCAGACAAACAGCCAAGAAGCCACCTGGACTAAAACCAGTGTGTCTTTTGTCTGAAGGAGGAGCACTGGAAGGGGGGATGTCCTAGCGCCCTCCTGTGGGACACCAAAAAAACACCCCCGACCCACCCCAGTTCCTTGCAAAGCTCTCGGATAAGAGATTCCCACATACCGACTGACCCAAGCGCCTGCCTGGCTCCAGATCTCACTAGATCCATTCTCATTACTCCAGCGGAGCCTTGGGTCACCCCCGACATGGCCAGTAGGAAAAACTGAATTTCCTGTAGACACTGGAGCCACCTACTCTGTTCTGCCTTGGCTGGCTGGTCCCCTCTCCAACCCTGACTGTAATGCGACGGAAGTTGATGGACAGCCAAAGGTAAGGCGATTTACATCTCCCTTTGCCTACCGAATCAGGCCCATTATTATTACTCAAGGCTTTTTGTATATGCCAGAATGCCCTGTCCTCCTCCTCAGAAGAGGAGGAGCTAGTACATTCTTAGAACAGGGTGAAGTCCAAGAAGGTAAAAAATTCAAACAAAAAATGCATCTATTAGTAGCTCCAGATGACCCATCTGCTACTCATCAAAATACTCCTCAAAACATTCCCCCCAAAATTAGACAACAGGTAAATCCTGTAGTGTGGGATGCCTCGGTGTTAGGAAAGACAAAACATGTTCCCCTGATAAAAATAAGATTAAGGCCTGGGGAAAAATACCCCTGGAAGAGACAATATTCTTTACAGCCTAAAGCCCTGAGGGGGATCCAACTACTGCTCACCAAATTCCTAAAACATGGACCCATTAGGCCCTACCAATCCCCTTGCAACACCCCAGTTCTCCCTGTTCAGAAGCCAAATGGGGAATATTGGCTTATGTAAGACTTACGCGCAGTAAATGAGGCAATCATCCCTATTCACCCAGTGGTGCCAAACCCATTCACCCTCCTCACTCAAGTGCCAGGGAGCACTCGATATTTCTGTTGTGGACCTCAAAGATGCATTTTTCTATATTCGCCTACATCCAGACTCTCAATACCTTTTTTGCCTTTAAATGGAGGGACCCTGACACCCTGGAGGCTACCCAATATACTTGGACAGTGCTTCCACAGGGTTTTTGGGATAGCACCCCTCTTTTTGGAAACGGGTTGGTATGGGAACTGAGAACTAAGCCTTGAAAAGGGAACTCTGCCACAATATATTGATGATTTATTAATAAGTAGTGAGACAAAACAAGATTCAGATCAAAATACCGTTAAGGTCCCAAATCTTCTGGTAAAAAGGAGATATAAAGTCTCCCCAAACTTGGCTCACATCTCACAGCAACAGGTTCAGTGTTTAGGATTTGTTTTAACCCCAGAGGCACGAGCCCTGGGCATAGACTGAAGAATAGCAATTAGTGCATTACCATCTCCAACCACAAAGAGGCAACTCCAAGGCTTTCTCAGGATGGCTGGGTTCTGTCATATCTGAATTGCAAATTATGGCGTTAGAGCCAAACCCCTATATAAGGCTCTAGATAATCATTTTTGTTTTTGGGGGTGTGTGTGTGTGTGTGTGTGTGTGTGTGTGTGTGTGTGTGTGTGTGTGTGTGTGTGTGTTCCTTGGCCTCACCGCAGGGCATGTGGGATCTTAGTTCCCTAACCAGGGATAGAACCCATACCCCCTGCAGTGGAAGCACAGAGTCTTAACCACTGGACCACCAGGGAAGTCCCTATAAGGCTCTAAAGGGAAAAGAAAGGGAACTCCTTCACCAGAATAGGGACCACCAATGGGACTTTGAGACTCTAAAGGCTGAGTTAAACAGAACACTAGCACTGGGACTTCCCAATGTGAACAAGCCCTTTACCGTATATGCTCATGAGAAGTCAGGGATAGCGCTAGGAGTCCTGACCCAAAAGCTGGCATCAGATGTGGGACCAGATCAGAGACCAGCGGCTTACTTTTCAAAACATCTGGACTCAATAACCCTGGGATGGCCCAGCTACCTGCGGGCAATATCAGCCACAGGCCTCTTAGTTAATGAGGCTTCCAAGCTCAACCTGGGACAACACTTATAGATGTATTAACCCCTCGTCAAGTACAATCTGTGCTGGACGTCAAAGGACATCACTGGTTGACTGGAGGAAGACTGACAAGATATCAGGCTCTCCTCATGGACACCCTTGACATACAGGTGTGCCAAACCCTGAACCCGGCAACCCTACTTCCAGTTGTCGAGAGTAGAGATTTACTGCATCACTGTATAGAGATCATAGAACAAACTTACTCCAGCAGGTCTGATCTTCTAGATGAACCTCTTGACAGCCCTGAGGTCAAATGGTTTACTGACGGGAGCAGTGTTATAGAGATGGGAACTCGGAAGGCAGGGTATGCCATAGTTGGTCTAGATGAAGTCACAAAAACCAAGGCCTTGCCACCACAGACATCGGCCCACAATGCTGAGCTAACTGCATTAACAAGAGCTTTGCAGGAGTTCTCTGGTGGCCTAGTGGTTAGGATTCCAGGCTTTCACTGCTGTGGCCCGGGTTCAGTATCTGGTTGGGGAACTGAGATCCCACACAGCCAAAAAAAAATAAAAGAGAGAGAGAGATTCTTATAACATCATATGATCTAAATTACCAACAACAGTTTGCCGTCCTCCCCTAGTTGAACAGGTAGTAGCAACAGCTATGTCCCTCATGGACTATCAAATCTTAACCACGGCGAGACAGACATTCCAGCCTGCACCCCTGAAGGGTTTGTTTTCCTCTGTAGACATCCAAACCATCATGTTAGAAAATTATGGCCAGACCCTGTCCTTTTCCAATCAAGGTATGGCCTATAACTGCACTGATAATGTCCATTTCATAGGAGAGTGCACTATAGGGACTATAGGGCTAAGAGGGATTGTGATCTATAACAGGACCACTCTAGGTCACCACCAAACCCAGAGAGCACTAGGAATGATCTTAGCAGGGGCAGGGCTGGCCATAGGACTGGCAGCTCCATGGGGAGGCTTCCCTTATCATGAAGCAACACTGAGAAATCTCACCAGACAGCTTGGTTATGTGATAAAACAGACAGGGCAAGCCTTAACAGGACTTAAGACCTCTCGTTACTTTGGTTAATGCAGCTCTTGATAATCATCTAGCTCTTGATTACCTTCTGACAGAACAAGGCAGAATCTGTGGGATAACTATTACTTCCTGCTGCACCTAAATCAGTGTCACAGGACAGACAGAAGTTAATAGTAAAGAAATATACACCCAAGCAGAATGGCTTCACAATTTTGGCAGGGGTGATACCGCCTCCGTCGTCTGGTCAGCAGTTAGGGAAGCCCTCCCAAAGTTAACCTGATTCCTTCCCTTTCTAGGCTCTCTTGTGGCTATTACTGTTCTTCTCCTTTTTGGCCCTTGTCTGTTTAAGCTTTTGGTTAAGTTTGTGTTTTCTAGGCTTCAACAGTTTCAAGGAAGGCTCATGATGGCTCAAGGATTTCAACCCACTCCAGCCAAGGGTAACCCAGGTCCCTAAACAGTCAGCAAGGGACTTCTATACCTATAGGGTAGGTTAGGATCTGCAGCCCCTGTCCAGCAGGAAGACATTTCAGAAGAAGAAGACCTCCGGTCCCTTAATCCTTAAAAATAAAGGGTGTAGAATCCCTCAGGGGGGAATGAGACAGGCTGGGACCTGAGACCCTTTGCTGCAGTGCTTACACCTGGACAAACATCTCCTGGAGCAACAGAATACAAGAAACTCTAAGGGAGTAAAAATAACCACACACACCTGCAACTGGGGCAAATTATGAGCAAGACGCAAAAAAACCAAAAACCCAACTGCCACTTCTGAGGTGTTGGGAGCAAAAGCAGGGGACTACTCAGGATTCCTGCCCACGACACCACCAAGAGGGTGGGCAGACCACCTAAGTCACCTCTCTGGCCTGACCCATGGATGTGCCCCTACTCTCACTCCATTTAAGGAACCAGCTCGGAGCCACCCTCCCCCAAACCCTTGTTCCCCCAGCAAGCAAGCAAGGGCACCTGTTGCTTGTTGGGCACCTGTTTCTTATTTTCACTCCCTTGTTCTGCAGCATGAGCCCCAATAAAGCCTTGCCCGAATTTCTCCTCTGGCCTCTTACCAACTTCTATTGATTAAAGAGTCCAAGAACCTGGGTCAGTAACACTAAGACCAGCGGCTGTCTGATGGGGCCGTTCCAGCTTCAGCTGATAACATGTTTATTGCATTAGTACAGTCGGCCTGCCCCACCCCCACCCCCGCCTGTTCACAGCTTTCTGCTCACTGCCCAAGGAGGTGGCCCTTCCCCCAGGGTGGGCATCCTGGGCACCTCCCCCACCCAGGTCGTTGCTCGGGGACCCTGCTTCTCTGCCTCCTCCTGACCAGCTGGACCCTGTGCGCAGCCTGGGCCACCCCTATCGGGGTTGCATTCAAGGATTATTCTCTGTTAATAAATAAGCCGGCATGGCTGCCTGTTGGCCAGGGCCTGTCGGGTCGGTGTCTTCCCTCCACCAAGAACCGCTGTGTGCCGGGGCCCTAGCTGCTTCCCAGGGTCTGACCGCCCCCTCTCTCTGCTGCTGCCACCTCCCCAGTCCCCAGTGTGGGGACGGCCGAGTCACCAGTGCGCTGCGCTGCGCGGCCCCCGCTCAGCACGCAGTTCTGGGGCGTGTGTCCTCCGGTTGCGGCCCTTCCTCCGCGACTCGGGAGGCGGTGGGCGCGGCGCGGGCTGCGGACGACACATTCGCAGGGAGTTCGTACCACCGCCGCCCGGCTCCACCAGCTGCAGGAAGTCCCGGTACCAGAGCTTGGGGCCCGGCGGCGCAACGGGCGCAGCATCCTCGGTCCGGGCCAGCCTTTCAGCCTGCGCAGCACTCAGCACGTGCAGTGCCAGGCGACGCATTGGCTGCGAAAAGCCCTGCTCCACGGCTGCACACAGGTACACGCCTGAGTCCCCACGCCGCAACCAGCGAAGCAGCAGGCCCCGCATCGTGCGTTCGGCTCGCTCCTCTGCGGGCACCTGCAGGCCGGATCAGCGTGAGGCTGACGTTAGGGAACAGGGCGGAGCTCGCCTGAACGTGGGGGCGCGTCAGAGACCCTCCCCAGTGGGCGGAGAAAGGGCGGGGCTTCGTTCGGACTGGGCTGGGGCGCGGGCGTCAGGCGCCTAGTTAGAGGAATGGGGCCTCACCAGCATGCGGAGTGCAGGCAAGGGGCCAAACTGGGCGTTAGGGGTCTGGTTGGGCGGAGACTCACTGGGCAGAGCTGGATCGCATCTAGATGTGCGGAGCAGGCCAAGGGCCTCATTAATCAGGGCGCGCACTTCCTGGACGTAGGAGTCGGAACAAGGGCCTGGTTGGGAGGGGAGTGAGGGGAAGCTCACCTGAGTGTAGGCCGCCTCCCCCGCGCGCTGGAAGGTCCACTCCACGCGCGCCTGCAGCGAGCGGGGCTCACACTCCAGGAAGGCGCTACCTCCCTCCACACCGAACACCTTCCGCTCCAGCAGCGCAGGATGGGATGAGTCTGGGGGCAAAGGGAATGTCAGATTCAGACAAGGCGGGGCAGGGTGGGGCAGTCTTTAAGGGATGGGGGGTGAGAGCAGCTGGGACACTCACCCCCGGTGCACAGTGTGCTGGGGTCACCGTTCTTTACATCCTGCCGTCGGAACCTCCTGGGGAGAGGGGACATTAGAGCCTCCGTGAGCCCTTCTTTTAGCCAGGGGCAGATAAAGACTCCCTCCAGGCAGCCCGCCCCTGATCCTACCCACCTCTTGGCACTGGGCTGGAAGCGCGTGCACGCGGCCCCATCCCAGGCGCAGTAAGGGTCACGTGCCAAACAGCATTCGGCACAGGCGCGGCCGTGGGCAGCGCAGCGTTGCAACGGGATCTGGGCCACCCCGCTCCGAGAGGCTACGTACAGTTGGTGCTAGGGGTACAAGGGGCTCCAGGCTGACCTTGGGTGGCCCCGTGCCTGCCTCCCATAGGTCAGGGATCCCTTCCCCCATTTGACAAAAGGGAACACTGAGGTCTCAGGTCCCACAGTCTAGTGAAGGCAGAGCCTGTACTCGAAACCGGGGCTTGTAATTACCAAGAGAAGAATGGAGGTGGGGGCACCTGGGAAGAGGCTGGGTCCATTCCGCCCGCAAGCCTTCTGGTCACTTACCCTCTTGGAGGAGATTTGCATGCTGGTGACAGCAGCTGAGTCCTGAGAGGGAGGAGGGGTGCTGGGATCAGAGCTCCGTGGGGTGGGGGTACCCCAGGCAATGGGGGCTAGGCCTCACCTCAAACATGTGCAGCTCCTCCAGGAGCAGCCCCTCAGCATTAGGCCGGCCACCCTTGGGGACGGAGATCACCTTCAGCACCGTGCCAGCATCTGCAGGGATGAGAAGGCTGAGTGACTCCTTGTGTTCCCTGACAGCCAGGGCCAGGGGTCTCCTCACCTCTGAGGCCTCCACCCTCCGCATGGTTGGGATGGTGAAGAATGTGGGTTGGAGCAATCAGAGCAGCATCCAGAAGGAGATGGGGGCACAGCCCCCCGAAAAATATGGAGATGGGACTGAACAGGGGGAGATTCCTCTAACAGGCCAAAGAGCCTGGGCTGGGTCTTGTGGGTGGTCATGGCAGGACCCTGACCTGTGCCAATGAAGAGGACGTCGTAGTATCCGTCAACAGCTGCTACACGGTCCGCAGTGATCTGGGTGAAGGTGTACCCGGCACCCACTTGTTGGAAGAGGGGGCGCCCCCCCATGGGCAAGACCGAATTGTACATGAGGGGGTGGTTCCGGGCAAACTGGATGACATCATCAGGAAAGTCCTTGGTGGAACTGAAGGTGCCAAAGGTTTTGCTGGGGCACTGGGGGGTGGGAAGGAGGCATGACAAGGATGTGGATATGAAGGCCTGGTGGGCAGCCCTCCACAGGACACCTCCCGGAACCTGGAGCATGTGTGAGTGTGTGTGTGCGCGCGCACGCACAGGGGGCGGGTGTTGGACAGAGCCCTGCCCTGGGAATCTGAGAGAGGAGCTCCAGCCTTGCCTTTGGGGGTCTGAGGGGGAAACATGGCCTTCCCCTGAGGAGCCCTGTCTAATGAAGATGATGTTTTCCCACCCATAAAAAAAAGAAGACACAACATTCACCAAGAAAACCCCAGGCCAAATTCTCCACCCCTGAAGCTTTAAGTGGGTTGTGGTGGGAGTCCCTGGGCTACGCACCATGCCAGGTCGGGGGTAGGGGACACGGCCCTGGTAGGACACCCACTGGTGCACGGGCCCCTCCTTGTGTGCAAAGGGTCCCAGGAAAGCCCGGCGCACATCATTCATGCTGTACACGCACACTGCGGAGCCCTGGAAGATGCTGCTGCAGGTGAAGATGTAAGTGGAGTAAGGGGCTCAAGTGGGGCCTAGCCAGCCTTGCCCCACTACCTCCCACACCTCACCTGGTCGTGGAGAAGACAGCATAGAGCAGCGGGGTCCAGCGATCCCGCGAGGACAGCAGGAACACGTCCTCTGCAGGGAAGGGACCAAGTTGGGGGAGGGTGCACAGCCAGGCTCAGGGTCTGCGCCCCTGCGCCCCCTCCCCACACCCCATCCTCCATTATTGGCACTTACGGAGCTGGTCAAAGTTCGTATCGCCCTCAGCACCGGGCACTGAGCACACCAGCCGCGCCTTCAGGAACGTAGTCCACTTGTTGACCAGGCTGCGCTGGCCACCCACGTCGTTCTGCGGGGTCAGTAGGAGGGGATGAGGGCGAGGCCCCAACAGACAGGCAAAGGGGCGGTGGCAGGATCACCGAATGTGGCCCAGGGACTCCTCACCCTGCAGATCTGGCCAACGCGGGACACAGACAGGCGTCCCAGGGCCGGCGTGGCCTCCACTGCCGACTCACGGAAGAAGAAGTAGATCTTGTCGTCGTCCGGGTTCTCACTCTCCGGGATCCAAAAGACCTTGACAAACTTGGGCTCTGACCACAGCAGTAGGCGTGGGGTCAGCAAGGTCCTGGCCCTGCCCCCTGCTAGGAGGCCCAGGCACTGCCTCCCCTTTCTTTCGTGCCGGCAGAAGCCCTCAGGGCAGCAGCTGACCACCCAGCCTCTGGGACCAAGTTCAGATGCTGCTCCCCGAGGACACAATCGAAAGAAAGAGGGCCTGCGAGTCAAGAAGAAGCCACGAGAGGGCAGCAGAGACCATGGCTACCTGGGCCCACAGGCAAGCAGACCCTGGCCAGTGGTGGGCCTCTCGCCTCTCCCCTGGCAGTTCTCTATGCCAGTGGGCCAAGAAAGGAGGGATATGGGGTACCTGGTTTTACCTTCACTCATGAATCTTCCTCTCTAGCAGGAAGTAGATGCCCCCACTCCTGCTTCAAATACTCTGCTGGGTCTCATCACTCTTAGAATCTACCCTGGCCCTACCCTGTGCTGACAGTCCGGACCCCTTATCATTGCTCCCTTCATGAGTCTGTTCCTTGGCTTGTTCCTGCCCCCAGGGTCTTTGCACTAATTATTCCCTCTGCTTGGAATGCTCTTATGCTCTTCCCGCAATCCTGCTGTGTTTTGGGCATTAGCACATACCTTTTCTCAGCAGGGTATCTTCCTTTCCCCAACCCTCCCACCACCACCACCGCTGCCTAGTCTCCTTTTCCCTTCCTCTCCATTCTCTCATTATATCTCCTGGCCATTGGAACTGATCTTATTGTGTATTAGATCTGAGGTCTGTGAACTCAAAGAGGGCACGGGCCATACCTATCTTGTCCACCCTGCGACCCAGTGCCTAGTGCAGGGCTTGACCCAGGGTAGCTACCTGGTGAGCACTCACTGCTCACTCCCTTTATGGGCCTTACTCAGCACCTGCTCTGTTGGAGATGAGGGCCCCCTCCCAACAGTCCCACCAGTCTTTCACCGTTGAGCCAGCGGGAATCGTGTGGTTCCGTTCGGAGACTTGGACGATGACCCAAGCTGCGGAAGATGGTAAAGTCCCGGCCCATGAGGTCTGCGGCTACTCCCGAGTACAGCTCTTCCCCTGTAGACACGGCAAGGCTGCTTAGTGAAACCAAAGGCTCTTGTGGTGGGTTGGGGGCACTATGGAGCTCTGGGGGCTCTTGGGGAGTCAGTGAGGCTATGGGGGATCCCTGGGGCTCTAGGGAGGGTCTTGGGACTTTGTGAGATACTAGAGTCTCTGAGGGGTTCCAGGAGCTCTCTTGGGGCCCCAGCCTTTGGACTCACCCACCAGCACGGAGGCAGCCCGATGCCTGGGGTCATAAGGACTCTTGCCCTTGCCATCCTCTAGCCTTCGAAGGTCCAGCCGGAGCATGGGCTCCTGGGAGGCAGGGGGGAGTTGTTACTGTAGGCCCTTTCTTACCCTCCCAACCTCCCTCCCTGACCAGACCTAGCCTTACCTCCAGCCGCTGGCCCACCTCCACAAATGCACAGGTTGGGTGGAAGGCCCCTGTGCCACAGGCCAGCAAGTGGGTGCGGTTGTAGGCATGCAGCAACTTCACGAAGTTCATGCACTCAGTCTAGCGCGCACGTGGGCAGGGGCAGGAACAATGAGGCCTCCCCCAGGGAGGTGGCCTTAAGGGCTCCCAGCTCACCAGTGGCACTCCCACCCCTTCTTTTCTGCATTAGCCCAGGCCAGTACTAACATGGGCTCTAGGGGCTCAGGTGCCCTTGGTGACCAGCCCGGCTCACCTCTCACCAGAATGGGTTCATTGGGAAGCATGCCTGCATTGCCCCCCATGACGCAGAGGCCTCCAAGAAGAATCACATAGCCCCCACCCTGACTCACTACCTCTGGACTTCAGCCACCTCAACCCTCCTGCCCCCATCATAGCCAGAACAGGCAGGCTTCTGTTTTAGCACTGCCCATCTCTAGAGTGAGGGGCTGACCCTCCCCACTCCCACCCAGGCAGCCAACACTCACGCCAATGTCCTTCCCTGCCCAGTTGCACTCCTCTCGCCATTCCACAGGGGCCGGCCAGGCCAGCTATGGGGAGGGTGGGGGAGGGAGAACACAGGTCAGGGACTCAGGATGTTCTCTATGCTGAGGGTGTTGTCCACTCAGGGGGCCCATCCTCCAGGAAGCCTGGAGTGGGGTCCCGGGGCGGTGCTGAGGCTGGGGGTCCCTGGCACCTTCTTGGCCCGCTTGCTAATGTTGTCCAGGCTGAGGGAGGCCACATGGTTCTCAGCGCCCACAAACAGGCGCCCACGCTCCTCATCCAGCAGCAGAGCTTCGTAGCAGCAGGTCCTCTCCAGCCTGAAGGTCCGGAGACCGTGCTGGGCCTGGAGCTCTGTGGGGCGGGGACACCACTGAGGATTCGCCAGTCATGCTAGGAGCTTCTTCCAGGCCAAGGTTGTACATGTGACCTGGCCCACACACATGTGAATTTACACGCGTGTGAGTTTACACTCAGGGGGACAGGCCCACCCAGGGTCAGAGCTTCCACGGGGGGCAGTGCAGCCCACCCCTGCCCCCATGGGGGAAGGAGGTGGAGCTTCTAGGGCAACCTCAGACAAGTAGTGTCTCCAGGCGAGTGCACGGGGAGGCAAGGGTTCTGGGGTAGGCCTGCATGTTGGGACAGCCAGAACCCCAACCCCAAAGTCAGGCTGAGGGTTCTCTGCCACCAGCCTAGGTTCAGTATGATACCACTGCCTAGTAACCACCCTGTGTAGGGGGTGTGGGAAGGGGGATCTAACAGTCCCCACACCTCAACTTCCCTGGGAGCAGGGGATGGAACAGAGGCAGGATCTGTTGCCATGCTTCCTGGGAAAGCATGAGGAGAATGTGGGCAGAGAGCTTGGGGACTGAGGCCAGGAAAGGGTTAATTGGAGATGGCCTGAGCGTGCCCCCAATCCAACCCAGCCGGTGGCACACACACAGTGCAACAGCCAACACAACGCCCCCTACCCACACTGGGCCCCTTTCCTGCCCACCCTGAGGTGGGCCCTCCCGCCTGCCAGGTGCACCTACCTTGGAAGGAGAGGCGAAGGCGTGGCGTGCTGGGGGCAGCACCCCCCAGCACTGCCACCCAGAGCAGAGCCAGGCCTGGGATCATGGCGGCGGCCTCAGCCCGCCCCATCCCTGCAGCTCAGGGAGCTCAGGGTTCAGCGGGCGTGTGTGGAGGAGCCTTGAGCCACCCTGGACTCTGCCCCGGATCTGGAAGAGAAGGAGCTGCAGCGAGAGCTAGGGAGGGAGGCTGGGGGGAGTCCCCAGGGATCAGATTACAGCCCCTAGGGGAAAGAGGCTGGGGGGTCGCATTCCACTTGCAAGTCCTCCTCTCCCTTGGAGGGTGCCCTGCCTGGCCACAATCACAGACACACCCACGCTGGGCACACCATCGGGGTCAACCCCATACTGGCAGGCGCCTGCCCCACCACGTCACCCTCCCCAGTAACCCGCCCTCATGTACACACACCCACAGGCATTAATTCACAAACTCTGCATGCCTACGTCATGCCAGCCTGGGACTGGGGCTGGGGGCAGTGGGGCACACAGACAAGGTCCTCCTGCAGGAGGGGGCAGAGTACCAACAAGGACTCAGATTGGTGCAGTCATTGCAGTGGTGCCAAGTGCAATGAGCAAAACAAGACAGTCATGGGTGTGCCGGTAACAGGAGGGGGGTCAGGCCTCTGGAGGTAGCTGTGCACCCACGGGCCCACAGAGGAACAGAAGCACATTTGGAGCTGGCGCCAATGGTGTGGGCGTCTGTGAGTGTGAATGTGCTTCCAAGGATCCCTTTGTGTATCTGTATTCTGTAGTGAGTATGTGTGTGTGTAGTGTGTATGCAGGCATATGTGTACATATCTATGTGAAACCATGTGGCATGTGTGTTGTATTACACATGTAGGTGTGGCATGCATGTGTGCACACACGGCATTGTATGCATGTCTACACAGTGTGTACATGTCTGGGGTGTACACTTTGTAAGTACATACGTGTTTGTGTTGCACATGTGTGTACGTGTTTGTGCACAAGTGTGTGAGTCTCTCTGGACATGCAGGTGAGCAAATATTATAACCGCAGCGTCAATCACTGCCTTCAACTCTGAAACACTCCGGAAACCCACTTCTCAGAGGGATAAGTGCAGCCGGGAGACCCAGGGCTGGGCAGACGCCTCAGTTTCTGATTTGGGAGCTGCTCCTACTTGGATCCAGCAGCCCCAGCTTTTTGCTTGACCTCTCTCTCCCCACCCCAGAGGGTGGGAGGGGCTGGTCACACACAGAAATTCTGTGAGCTCAGACTTCAGACCCAAGAGGAATCAAGTGGGGAGAGCCAAGGGCCTAAAGCAGATTCTCACCCCCAGCTCGGGTGAGCTGCCCTTCCCTCTCCAGCCTCCAGAGTCTCCCTGAGCCTCTCCATCCCGTCTTCGCCCTCAGGGTTTCCCCATCTTTGAGACCCTCCACTTCTCTGAGCCAGAGCCCTTCCCTGGACCTCTCAGATGGGGTCAGGCTCTGGCTGCAATGTCCACCCTCTTTCCCAGAAGTTGGCTGGGCAGGTGCCGGGCACAGTAGCCCTGGCGTGGGGCTAGGTCCTGGGGTGCATTCAAGCAAGGGGCACAGCTGCCGGGGCACGTTCCAGACTGCTCTCCCCAAACCCCCGCCTAGCTCTGCCGCTTCCAGACCCCTCCCACCCTAGGACTCCCACCTCCCTCCTTCCTTCCACTGACACTTGCCGCTGCCTCTTCTGGGCCCGTGAGGTCTGCGACGTCACAAAACACCAGGTTGCCTTCCCACACTCCACCGAGAGCTCCGGCATCAGCGGCTCCTCACCCTGGCCCCTTCTCACCCTGCAGAAGGGGAGAAGCCGAGGGGCCCTAGGGCACCCTCTGACGGCTCCTTTAAGGAGAAGCCCCCGCCCCCACCAAGCCAGCCGCGCCCCGCCGTCAAGTTTACGGGGCGGATCGGGTGACTGGGCAGGCAGCCGGACCGGCTGGAGTTGGTGGCCAGAGCGGAGCGGGCACAAGGGAGGGGCGGGTAGGGCCGACCCCTCCCCCCGTAGGGCTTCAGAGCAACAGGATGCCCCACGCAGTGGTCCTGGAACTGAGGCCGGCAGTCAAGGCAAATAAGGAAAAAGCAATAGAGACCCCCTAGCCCCAGGCAGCTCTGGCAGAGGGATTGGTCAGATGGGGCACCCCCAGGGACTCGTTTCTTCACTTGTCCCTCCATAGCTGGGGAGCTGGAGGTGGGTAATGAGGGGCTCAGCTGCCATCTCAGTCCCCAGGAGCCAGCTGGGAAGGGCCGGTCAGGGTCAGAGGTCGGAGCGGGGGTTCTCAAGTGGAGGTTTGATGGGCCCCCAAGACCCTGCCCCAGTCCTTCCTTAGGGCTTGGGCCACTTAGTACTTCTGCCACCTGGCTGGCAGTGGCTTTGATGACAGCCAGTCTGGGGCGGGAGAAGAGAGCCAGAGGGGCAGGCAGGGCAGGGAGGCAGGCAGCAAGTCTCACTTCTGCACTGCAGGGTGTGGGACCATCCAGAGCCCCGTCATGACCGGTGGTCCCATGTCTCTGCTGGGAGGTGAGGGGCATTCTATGCCATCTCCATGAACTTCAGTCTTTCTTCCAAGGTTGAAGGTGGGAGGAACTGCCCCACCGAACACAGAGTGAGGTACCCAAGGGGGCTTCAAGGATAGGATGGGGCTCCTACACCTCAGCGCCTCAGTTGGGAAGGGTCTGGGGTCTTGGCCTAAAGGTGAGTCTGGTGGACACACCCTGTTTGTACTGCCAGGTCTACTTCCTTGGAGGGGTTGAATGTTGACAATGGTCAAGGGGGGCCCTCAGGTCCACCTGGGTGAACATACCAGGGCTTGAGGGTGGGCTTCCACCCCTCAATCCCCCCAAAATGCATCCTGCTGCATCCTCCCCAAGGCTATCAGCAGCTCCTCAGGGGTCTGTGAGGGAGGCCACGTGGGCACTTCAAGTGTGCATGGTTCTGCTGCCCATCTCCTGCCGAGTCCCTGGAGTAGAAGTGTCTGTGTCCATCCAGGGTGGGGCCATGCCCCTCTTTCCTGAACCTCAGGCCTGGTGTTTCTGGCCCAGCCTGGCTGGCTGGTGGGCAGGTGAAGGGTGGGGGTTAGTGGGAGGACCAGGGGCCTTCAGGAGGGGGAGTGGGGGTGACATAACCCTGCCTGAGCTCCTGGGCTTCCAGGATGTGGCCTCTCCCTCCTCCCAGGCTCTTTTGCCTTGGACCTGGGCAGCGTCCCCTGGCCTCATGCAAGCAAACAAAATTCTTTGGCTATTTACAATTTTCCACCCAAGCAGCCAAGATCAGCAAGTACCTTTGAGGTCCCTACCCAACTGCACGGTACCCCCTACTTGCCCCCACTGCTTTTAGTTCTTCAGGCCCAGGTCCCAGCCTCTGTTTCATCCCCACCCCCAACCCAGTGTCCATACTGGAAAATGGGACCAGGACCCCCCACCATCTGTCCAACACCCTGGGACTCAACCCCCAGCAGAATGGACTGGGCTGTTCCTGGCTCACCTGAGCCCTTGGCATTGCCTTCCCACTTCCAGATGTGTCCCCCTCCCTGGAGCAGGAAGGGAGATCCCCAGGAGTGGGAGCTAAAGTTGTCCCCATCCCCACAAGGTCTCCTTTCTGCTCCTCAGCCCCAGGTCCCAGCGTATGCAGACCCTGGGTAGGAAACTTATGGAGGCAGCCCCCTAGGGGCAGGGTCACTGGCTGTGGGTCACACTGGGCTCTGGAAGTCCCCAAGGATTCTGGAATCATGCAGCCTGGGCCTGGGTCTCGACAGAACGGAACAAACCAGGGGAGGCAGCTTGGGTCTCTGGTGCTGCCTATCAGTGGCACAGCCTGCCAAGGCCTTGGTTTTTCCTTCTGGAAATAAGTTGATTGTGCCAAGTCCCAGCACCTGGCTCCCCAGCCCTCATCGCCAGCTGGGCCTGCCCCTTGCACCCTGCCTGGACTCTGGGTGGTGCGACTGGGCTGGGGTGAGACATCCATTTGAGGAAGGCTACAGCCAACACTCCCAGTGCCCAGCCTTGGCTGGGTTGGGCCTTGGCTCCCCACTCACACCTGCTTTAGCCATCAGGGCTGGTGGCTCCAAAGTCTCGACCTTTCCCTCTTCCGGTCACATGGGTACTAGGACGTGCTACCCTGAGGACTTAGGCATGGGGGGAGGGAAGCGGTGGAAAGTGGGCCCTGGAAAGCCCAACTGAGGCCTAACTTCCCTGACAATCTGCTACCCACTCCAGGGGATCTCCCAGGAAGGGTCTTTCAGGCATTTCCCTCATCCACCCCCCCACCTGGTTTCCAGGCTCCCCAAGGACCCCCAGCCCACCTTTTTGGAAAGATGAGCTCCTCCCCTCCTTCCTTGCCTGTTCCCTTCTGAGGGCCAAGTCAGAGCTGAGGTGGAGGGGCTGAGGGAGGGGCCGCCCGGAACCCTGGGCCTCTAGCTGGGGCCCTACCCCCACCCGCTCCGCCCCAGCCCTCCGCCTCCTTCACATTCCTCCCTGGCTGAGGTCAGCCCCTCCGCGATGGGGGAGCCCCCCCCACCAGCCACATCACAGCTCTTCACTCACTTCTGTTTTCTTCGTTGCCCAACGGGGGTGGGGGGTGGGGGGAAGAGGGGCCTGGGGGTGGGGCCTCCCTCTCCTCTCCTTCTCCATTGCCTGGGGGAGGGGGGGAGGAGTTGCCAGGAATGCGGCAAAGTAGACTCCGGAGGCACCCTGTACTCATTAACATACATTAACATAAATGCTACATTCCCTTACTAGTCAGGGGGAGAGACTCTCAGGAGTACTGGTTGGGGGCTCAGGATGCTCTGGGAGGGCAGACCAGAGCCCGCCCCAAGAATCCACTCCCCAGTAGCCAGAGAGGGGTGGGGTTGAATCCTGACTCTGCTGCTCATCAGCTGTGTGTCCCTAGGGGGAGACTGAACCTCTCAGATCACTCTCCTCACTTGCCCTGCCGTTGTAAATGGTGGGCCAGGCAGGTCTGGCACACTGTGGGGTACACAGGTGTGTACTCCAGTTGTCATCTCAGCGCTGGGCAGCCTTTGGCATGCAGGCCTGGAGGCCTCGAGGGAGTCACTGCTGCCCCTTCCAGCCCAGCTTCATGGGGCCCTTTCTCAGGCTTGACTCCCCTCCTGCCCCCTTCCCTCCCCCTCCCCACCCCGCCACAAGCCCAGCCCCCAGCACAACACCCTGACCCTCCACCTGAACCTCCTTCTCTCCCCAGCCGCTGGGGATTCCTCAATCTTCTTACTCCACAGATCTCCAACCCACCCCCAGCAGTGCCCATGCCCACACCCTCCTCCCTCCAGGGAGCCCCCAACTCAGGGAGGACTTCTGTCTCCTTTAAGATAGAACAAGGCCCCAGCTCCTTTCCCTGCAGCTTGAAGCCTGACCCCTTCCCCAGGTACCCAGCCTGGGGGTCCCCGTGGTCCTTCTGCCAGTTCTCCTCCCAGTGCCTCCCCTCTGCAGTACCCTGCCTCCCCAGCTCCTCACTCAGAGGACTTGCTGAAGCCCGCGGACATCCCAGGCTCTTAGCCAGGCATTCACACACGCCTCCCTGGCTCGGCCCTGGCTAACCCTGCCAGCGCTCCAGCTACCCCATCTCTGGGAGGTGGCAGCTGTTCCTTTGCTAGGACTTAGCTTGGGCTGTGCCCTGTGCCCTTTTGCCACCTGCTGGACTTTTTTCCTCATCACCCACTACCCACTTTTCTCTGTGAAGCCCCAGGTGCTTATAACACCAGGTCCAAGCCTCTCTTCAGGGCTCTGGGTTCCCCAGCAACCACCATCCCATCCCTTGGGGGCCCCAGGCACAGGGAAGCGAGAGACACAGTGCCCACAGGAAGCCCGGCCACCTTCCTGGGCCTGCTGAACCTGGGTGAGGATGGGGGGTTGATGGAGAAGAGAGACTTCAGCCCCCTTCAGGATTCAGTCACTCAGGCCTTGACTCCCTCCACCCACAATGAGGTCAGAAAACAGAGTAAATGCCAAAGAGTGTCAAACTGATTTTTCTCCTAAATAAGATCACCTGTGAGGTCAAGTCTCCTGTAAGGGTGGAAACCAAAGCAGGGAAAAGAAAGAGATCCATGGCCTTGACCCCTGCTCCCTTGGATACCAGTGCCCGTTGCTGTGTGGTTAACTGAGGAGCTGATTGGCTGGCAGGCATGGACATACTTGGGGTCACACGGCTGCATGCAGACCTCAGCTGGCTTGAGGCTCTCCTTGGTGGTGTGCTGGGAGCTGGCTTCCGCTTTGGGGGTTCAAGGGGGACTTGGCGGGGGGCTTCCCTGGTGGTGCAGTGGTTAAGAATCCGCCTGCAAATGCAGGGGATACAGGTTCGAGCCCTGGTCCGGGAAGATCCCACATGCCATAGAACAACTAAGCCCGTGTGCCACAGCTACTGAGCCTGCACTCTAGAGCCCGCGCACCACAACTACGGAAGCCCACGTGCCTAGAGCCCATGCTCCGCAACAAGAGAAGCCACCGCAATGAGAAGCCCGCGCACAGCAACTAAGACCCAACGCAGCCAAAAATAAATTTTTTAAAAAGGCGGCGGGGGACAGACTTGGGGGAATGCACAGCCTCACACCAGGGATGAGGTCCCCTAGTATCTCTTTTGGGGCAACAGACCCAAGGATTGGGGTCAGTGGTTTGGGAGTGGGCCTGGACCCAGAACTCAGCCAAGGGAAGCTGCAGTCCCGTCCCTGACTCCCAGGGCAAGTAGGACCTGGCTGGCCATGCCACAGGCCAGGTGGCTGGAGTCAGGGCTTGTATTCTCCAGCCTTAATGGCTGGCTTGGCATTCTGGGGTGGGGGGGGATGGCTCTGAGGGGAGTGGGAGGATTTCCTGACCTCAGGAGGAGCTATGGGGCTGCCCCGAAACGTGGTAAGGGGTTATTCTAGGTCTTGGAATCTCCTACAGCCTCAGAGGATCCAGTCCTAATGGGGCCCCCTCCCCTTTCTGCACCTGGCATCTGGGCCTCCACCCACCTGCTGGGGGTGGGAGGTCTGGCCCAGGGGAGCTGGAAAGTGGCTACAGGCCAGGGCTGGCTTCTCCCCACAGGGTCTCCCTACATCCTTCCCTCTTCAGAACTCTCTCTCAGAGCTTGTCTCTTTCTCTCTTCCCAGCCGTTTCCCCACCCACCCCACCCTCCCAAATGGGTTAAAAATAGCCAGGCTGCTACCACATCAGTAGCCTGAGCAACTATTTGGAGTGGGGTGGGCCCTCTGGGAGATGGATCAGCCTTGTGGTGGTCCCCACTGGCTGGAGACAGCCTACCTCAAACTGGGATCCACAGCTTGGTCTGGGAGCAGGAGCCTGGGTCCTTTGCCTGGCCCTGCCTCAGGATCCTGAGCCTCATAGAAGCAGCTACCCATGGGTGGGGTCAGGAAGATGGGCCTTCTTAGGCTGGGAGAACGCTGGGGGACACACAGCCAAGGAGCACTGAATCTCTGGCTCTCCTCACCCAGGGATGCGGGACGGCTGAGGTACAGCCCTGAACAGTTCTAGGCAATGGGGGGATCCCCAGGAGTCACCTTCATGGAGTCCCTCCTGTTGGGGTGCAGGACACCTGGGATGCACCCCCCTGCCTACCGCCCCCCATGGCTGGGAATTTCCCAACCAAGAAAGACAAGGATGAATTGAGAGGCCACCCCCACCAGTGCTGGGACAATGAAGCCTTATGCTCTCAAAATCAGAGCAGGGGTAGGAAGGCCAAGGGCAGGTGGGGGCCTAGCTGTCTGCACCCAGGGAAGTACTGCTTGCCAGGAACCCACCCAGACCCATTGCCAAGCCGGGTACAAGGGGATCCTGGCCAGAATCCTGCGTGGCCCACTCAGGGAGGGAGACGCTGGGTTCATCAGGCAGACAATGCCAGCTCGTCAATGGTCCCTCTGTGCAGGGTTCTCCCTCAGGACGGAAGGAAGGAATCATCTCTGTCTCCCGCTTCCTGCTGGGCGGATATCAGGGCACCGGAGCTCCCACCCCGTCCGCACATCTGGGGTTCAGCGGGATCCAGGGCTGACCGCTGAGGGCAGGAAGGGATCCTGGCTTGGACGTGGGATTCTGTTCCCCTTGTCAGTCGGCGATCCTCAGCTCTCAGTGGCAGGGGTAGCAGGAAAGGCCCGAGGGACTGGGGCGGGGACGGGGGGTGGGGGCCGTTGAACTCCTTCCGAGGGGGCGGACACAGCCTCTCATCTCTCGCCAGGACTCGGGACCCCGAGGCCGAGGGGAGACTGGCAGGTGTGCGGAGGCGGGGTCCCAGGTCCCCGGCCCTACCCTCCCACTCGCCCCGCCCTCTCCGCCTCCGCGGCGCCGACCCCGGCCCAGGCCGCTTTGTCCCGCCGAGGGCGCGGAGCCGCCGCCGCCCTACAAAGCTGCCTTTGTGCCCGGCGGCCTCCGCAGGACCCAATGACGTCAGCCTCCGCGACCGGCCCGGCGGGGCCCAGCACGGGCTGCTGCGCCCTCTGGCGGCCGAAGGCGGAAGAGCTCGCCTGGGAGCTCCGCCCAGCAGAGGCGGGCCTTTTACCGAGCCCTTCCCACAGGCTCAGAGGGCTGCAGACCCCTAGGTCCAGGTGCCTTGCCTGGAGCTAGGGGCTCACCCCACAGGCACCCCGGCCCTGTCATCTGCTGCTCCCTCCTCCAGCGATGCACGAGCACTTCCCATAGCCTCATGGAAGGCTCTGCACTGAGAGCCCAACGTAGCCATAGCCCTGCAGCTATCCAGCTGCCCTGCCGGTGGCTACAGTCACACTGAAGTGTAGCCACCTGCCTGTCCCTACCCTCCTCAGGTTTGGAGGGGGACCTCTTGGTCAGAGACCTTTCTGAACATGTCTCAAGGCCCCTGCTGTCCTCAACTTTCTGTTTAGTCAAGCCCAAGGGACTTCAGTTCTGGGCAGGGCTCTGGGCAATGTCTCAGAGCCCTGGCAAAGGACCCAGGAAGAAGGGAGGGTGTGCAGGGGGCTGCAGCCCACCTGGCTGTGTGGCCTCAGCAACGCACACTATCCCTGGGCGCTGGGCCTGGGAGGTCAGAAGTCACATTTCCTTCCGCACTAGACTCATTGGACACTCCTCCTGCTCCCAATGTGGAAGAATCCCTTAGGAGAAGAGCTCCTTAAGAAATCTGCCCCACTGTTCCAGAAGGCTGCCCCAGACCCAAGACTGCAGAGGTGCTGAGGGAAGAGGGGGAGACATGGAGGCCCCAACATGTAAGATGACTAGTCCAAGGGGGAAAACTAAAGTGGTAAGTACTGGGCCTGAGTATGACCTGCGAGCTGAGTGCCCAGGGCCCTGCCACAAGTGAGGATCCAGGTCCAGACTACCATCACCTTGGCACATCTTAGCCTGGGTCTCTGCCCCCTGGAGAGAAGAATGCCGAGCAGTTCTTGGTATTTTTTCTTTCTACATTTTATTATTTCAAACCAGGTGAACAATTCCATAAAACATGTGAAAAAAGCAAGGAAGTGTTCAACACTGAAGGACCCGGGCCTGGGGTGAGGGCATGAGGGGCGTGGCCCCTCAGCAGGCAGCGGCGGTTCCTAGGTTAGCGCTAAGGAGCTACATTTAGGTTAATGGAGCCAGGGCCCAGGGCCGCTGGGGCGGGGCCCTCAGTGACGTTGGCAGTTGTCTGGAACAGCCCTTGAAACCCAGTTCTGTAGAGGGCAGGGCAGGGGCGCCGCCCGCACAGGGGGCAACCAGCAGAGGGATGGGTGTAAACACGCAGACACACTCAAGGCACGGAATCATGGGAAGGGGGTTGGGTGGGTGCTGGTCAGGACCTGACAGTTTTAAATAGTTTTTCTTCTAAAAAGTTTTCTAGGTTTGCAGTTTTCTCTCTTTTTTTTTCCCTTTGCCTTTCTTTTTTTTTTTTAAAAAAAAGCTACGAGAATGAGCCAGTGGACTGTGGTCTCCAGGAATGGTGGCGTCTCACGCTTCTTGTGCTTTTTCCTTTGGGGCCTCCGAGTGGCTTAGGGGGAAGGGGTTGGTGGGGGCAGGAGGCTCCCTGTAAACATTTGGACTTGGGTTGGGTCAGGGGCTGATGCTGGGCGAAGCCAGGGGTCCCAGGCTGGAGAAGTGGGTGCCCCTCGAAACACAGGCCTTGGGAGACTCAGCATGTGCTCCCCTCCCCCATCACAGAACAAGACAACAGTTAAAACCAGAACAGATGCCAGGAGGGGGTACGGTGGCCGTTCCCTGCACCTGGGATACGGGCAGGCTTCAAACAGGGAGGCCTGTGGCAACCCTTCCCCCAAGTCTCTGGAGCTGAGGGAGGGGAGAGGGGGAGCCAAGAACAGAGAGAGGAGAGAAGGGGAAAAGCGGCCAGGGGGACAGGCGGGGAGCGTGGTCCTCTTGCCCCCATCTTCCTCAGGGGCTGGGGGGAGCAGAGTCGGCGGTGGCCCTGGAGGTGGGGGACAGTCAGGGCATGGGTCGGGAGGGAGGGAGGTAGCCAGTGTGTGTCTCTCCTCCCGCCTCCCTAGACAATGACCCTTCTCCTTTTTCCCCACCCACTCGTTACCAGGGACACAGTGCCCGCCCAGAAGCCAGTGTGTGTTGCTGGGTTACATGGGGGAGGGGAGTCTGTAGCACTGGCAGAATCCTCCCCACCTCTCCCAGGGCTGGTGGGGCCAGCCTCAGACCAGGGCCCTCAGATAGGTCAGAGGGGAAGACAGCAGGGATGAGTGCAGAGCTGGTCATACTGAGTGGTGGGCAGCTGAGGCAGCTGGGCCCCCTCTGGCATCTAGATCCTTCAGGCTAGGCCAATGGCCTGGTGGGTGAGAAAGTGAGTTTTCTCCCAGGAAAATCGGGGCAGCCCTCTAGTTCTGTCCCAGGACACATCCAGGCATTTCTGCTGTCTGGACCAGTGGGCAGAACGGAGCCCAGGCTTACCTGTGCCACCTCGTCAGTGCCCTGCATTCCATCGCCCTCCTGATTCAGCACCTCGTGCCTCCCTCCCCTTGCCCTCTGGTCTCCTAGCGGGTTTCCAAGTTCACCACCCCCACCTGGACCTTCCCCAGCCCCAACCGTGTCCCTTCTCTGGGCTCAGTGGCCCCACTTTGTTCCTCCCTGCCCGGCCCCCTCTGGCTCACCATCCTGCCAGGCCCCGCTGCCCCTCAGAAGAGGCCGCAGTCCTTCAGGTTGTTCTTGATGATGACATCGGTGACAGCATCGAACACAAACTGCACGTTCTTGGTGTCAGTGGCGCACGTGAAGTGCGTGTATATCTCCTTGGTGTCCTTGCGCTTGTTCAGGTCCTCGAACTTGCTCTGGATGTAGCTGGCTGCCTCATCGTACTTGTTGGCCCCTGTGGGAGACAAAATGGTGAGGACTCGTGCTGCATGTGCGGCAGGCAGGCCTGTCCCATAGGTACAGTGAGGTTCTATGCGTGTGAACTGACAAGCATATAACGTGTGACACTTGTGAGAGGGCACAGGCACGTCTGAGTGTGCAAAGAGGGGCACCTGATTGTGTGAAGGAGGATGCTCAGTGACGTACAGAGTACATGCCTGAGTGTGTTAAGAAGGGCCTTGGGGTGTACAGACACAAGTATCGATATATAAGCCTGTGAGGCACCAGCCCTTGCGTGTGTCCCACAGTTACCCTTCTGTCCAGCGGGGGGCGCCCGTGGGCCACCTGGTCACCACCAGCTCCTCCCCAGAGGCCCAGACCCCACACCTGTATACTCAGGGAAGCAGATGGTCAGGGGGCTGTGTGTGATCTTCTCCTCGAACAGGTCCTTCTTGTTGAGGAAGAGGATGATGGATGTGTCCGTGAACCACTTGTTGTTGCAGATACTGTCAAACAGCTTCATGCTCTCATGCATGCGGTTCTGGGGGCAGGACAGCGCCTTCAGCACCAGCCCCCGCCCCTACCACTGCCCCCACCCTCCCCCAGTGGCCTCCGGGCCTCTCACCATCTCCTCGTCCTCGGCTAGCACCAGGTCATAGGCGCTTAAAGCTACGCAGAAGATGATGGCTGTGACGCCCTCAAAGCAGTGGATCCACTTCTTCCGTTCAGACCGCTGACCACCCACATCAAACATCCTGCAAACACAGCACCTTAGCTCCAGAGAAGGGAGTTCTGCGAGAAGGTCCCTGCCCCATTTCACAGGCTGACCGACTGAGGACAGAGGCCTGCTCAGAGTATGGCGGCTGCCTCCATGGAATCATCCACGCTGGCCCACCTTACCCCTGGGGTTCTAAGCCAGGACACGTCTGGCCCAGCAGGGTCAGGCTGGTCAGCAGGGTAGGCTGCCTCCACATGGGGCAGGGTCAGCAGAGGCTGTGAGCTGCTGGCAACCACAAAGCCTTAAGAAACTTCAGAGTGAGGCTGCGGATCCTGGACCAGCCCTCGTTCTCAACAGCCATCGGCAGGCCCTGGAGTGAGGATCTCTTCCCTGTCACCCGCAAGGCTGGCAGCTCCTGCCCCATTACCCTGCCCACACGCTCGCTCACTTGAAGTGTAGGTCTTTGAAGGTGAAGTGCGTCTCCACGATGCCCGTGGTCTTCACGCGAGTCCGCAGCACATCCTGCTGCGTGGGGATGTAGTCACTCTGTGCAATGCGCTCCAGGTCATTCAGGTAGCTGGGATGGGGAGTGGGGCATCAGTGGGGGCCACCGGGCCCCGTTCCCTCCCATCCCCTCATTTCCCAGGCACAGCCCTTGCCGCTTTAACCCTTGCCTGTACTGCATTCACTGCTCAGATGAGGAAACCTGCACTAGCACCCCTGCCTCCTGCCTGTGGAATGGGCCTGGGAGGAGGGGCAGTTCTGTGGCTAGCCAGCCAAGCCCCAGCACCCAGGTCTGAGGCAGGCCTGCGTCAGACAAGATCCAGGGTGCTGGAACTACAGGTGAGGGCAGTGGGAGGGGGCAAATTAGTCCTTCAGTGAGAGATTCAGGATGCTAATCGGCGTAATTACGGCACCCGCCACAGAGCAGGCTGGCATGTCCTTCGATGCAGGGCTGGACAGGTTGGGGCCTGCCAGGCCCAGTGGGCTCTTTGCCCAGTAAAATTTGGGCTCCTCAGGGGGAAGGCATGAACACTCGCTTGGCGGGGGTCCCAGGGGCTCCTCATTACCAGCTCTCCTAATTAGTATCCAAGCTGCCCCGGCCAAGCCCTGAGACCAGCTCTGCTGCCTGCCTCAATATCCTTGCTGTGTCCTATGGGTTGGGTCCAGGCCTCCCAGCCACTGCCCAGTACCAGTGTCTTGCTCTTGGGGCAGGGCTGCTGGGGCGAGCCCTTGGCTCCCACCAGCAGCTAGGCCAGAGGGAAATGACCTCAGAAACGCAGAGACAGAACAGAAAAACAGGAAGGGCTATGGGGAACCATGACGCATGTGCTGTGACCTGCAAACTGTACCCTGCCCCCTACTGAGAGCCTCCAGCCCAGAGGCCTCATGGTGGGTTCCCCACTAGTTTTTCCCTTGTCCCCAACAGGTGGGCTCACCCCAGGGACCCACTGCCCCACAGCAGTCTTGGAGGATTGCTGTGAGGAGGGGCTGCAGTATGCCTGGTCCCTGGAGTTTTCCAATCTGCTCCCCACCTCTGGGTGACCTTGTCATGGCATAAACCTGCCTGGGAGGGCAGGGCCCATGTTCACTGCTGAATTCCCACACCCAGAACAGTGCTGGGCACAAGGTGGGAACTTAATGTCTGGGGAATGAAGAACGGGGATGAGGATGATGGAGGAGTGGGAAGTAGCTGGAAGGTGGCCCTACGCTGCCCTCCTTGAGTATCCTGGGCACTGAGATGGCAGTGGTTGATAGGACCCACCCCTCCTTGCCTCCAGGACCCAAAAGCTCTGCTGGCGCTGAGCCTGTGACCTCTGGGGAGCACCCCCGCCCCCGCAGTGTTTGGCTGTGACTCTGCAGCTCCTGTGAGGGGCGTGCACTCACAAGTGCATTCAGGCCCGGCGGGGAGAGTGGGGCGGCTGTCCCTGTGACTGGGGCAGGGCTCAGGTGCCATGGCCAGGCAAGACCGGCCTCCACCCACCTTCACAGAGGTCCAGCCCCTCTCTGGGTGGGCTCAGGATGGCATGGGCAGTGGGACTGGGAAAGCTGTTCAGACAGAGGGACTGGCTTAAGCAGAGGTAGGAGAGGAGACATGAGAGTACGGGGCCAGCAGCCTATCTGGGTGGCACCATCTGTCTGGATGTCCCTCCACAGCCCTGCACCAGGCCAAACCCCAGATCACCAAGACCTTGGCTGACAGTCAGCAGCTTCACGAACAGAGGCTGGCAGTATCTTTTTAAGGGTGCTCAGGCCCTCTGGTTCAGGCTATAGTCCAGGTCTCCCCACACTGCACCCCCAGCCCAGCCCCTTGGAGTACTCACTAGGCGGCAGAGTCGTTGAGCTGGTACTCCCGCGAGCGGCCAAAGCAGGCCTGCACACCGTGGTCAGCCCAGAGCCTCCGGATGACACCGGACAGATCCTCAGGGAGCACGCCCTGTTCCTCAGCCGTGCACGACAGTGCAAACAGCTGCCTGGCGTCGTCCTGGGCACAGCAGTGAGTGGTCAGCTAGTTGCGGGAGCACACCCCCACCCCACCTGTCAGAGGCAGGGAGGCCTCCGGAATGAGGCCCAGATTGGGGTGTTCTCAGCTTCCCCAGGACAAGACTTGCCCTGAAGCCTTATGGGAGGGAGGCAGGGTTGGGGAGTCCACGTACCGCGCGGGAGGGGTCAGCAAAGTCAATCTGCAGATTGCCCATGGCTTTAACAATGGCCATGATGGACTGGATGGTGTTGCTATAGACGACTGCCCGGTACTGCCGGCATTCCTCCTCTGAGTAGCCATCCTCGTGGATGATCCTGGCAGCCAGGAGTCAGGGGTTAGAGAGTACAGGGCACAGGGACCTCACATGGCTGCCTGGGGCTGCTGGGGCCTGGAGAGATCTACTTCAGAAAGGAGGAAACTGGACTTCCCTGGTGGCGCAGTGGTTAAGAATCTGCCTGCCAATGCAGGGGACACGAGTTCGAGCCCTGGTCTGGGAAGATCCCACATGCTGCGGAGCAACTAAGCCCGTGTGCCACAACTACTGAGCCCGCGTGCCACAACTACTGAAGCCCGTGTGCCACAACTACTGAAGCCTGCGTCACCTAGAGCCTGAGCTCAGCAACAAGAGAAGCCACCGCAATGAGTAGCCCGTGCGCTGCAATGAAGAGTGGCCCCCACTCGCCGCAACTAGAGAAAGCCCGTGTGCAGCAACGGAGACCCAATGCAGCCAAAAATAAAATATAATATTTTATATATATAATAAATATAATATAATAAATTTAAAAAAAAAAAGAAAGGGGGAAACTGCCTCTAAACCACTCGGACCTGAGGATGGATGCTGCCTTTGGGAATGTCCTGGACCTGGCTAACACGGCTGGGCCTATACTTGGGCTGGGTATACTGGACCCAGTACAGGCCCAGAGGAAGAAGAGGGGAAATCAAGGTTTGGAGGCTGCCTCCCGCACACAGCACTTACTTCATCTGCTTGACAATGGTGCTCTTCCCTGACTCCCCAGCACCTGGAACAAAGGGTACAGTTGGTCAGGGAGCAGGCCCAGTGGGGTTACAGAGGTAAGCCAGCCACGTGGCCTAGAGGCAGAACTCACCCTCCCCATCAATTGCACAGTGAGATGGAGGCAGTCGGGCCTGGTGGGCAGCAGAGCTACCAGGGGTGCAGCTGGCAAGGCCACAGGGGTGAAGGCAACCTCGGCCACCTGGATCCCATGGTGGACTCACTCCAGGCCCTCGCTTCCCACAAGGTCCATTGCCCACCATGGCTCCCCACTTCCCTGGTTGAGTTCAGGGGCTTCGGCTGGAGACTTGAGGCTCAGGAGTCACCCTGTCATCCTCACACATGCAGGCTTGCCACTCTGCAGCTAGTGCTCCCCAACATGGTGCCTAGGCACAGCTAGCAGAGGAGCCCTGCTCACTCCAGCGGGGCAGCAGCCCTCTCTCCCTCCACTCTGAGCCGCAGCTGCCAAGGGGCCTGGATCCGGGCATGGCGTCATACCCCTGCCTCCCAGACATGGCCCAAGGCCCAGCGCCCTGCTCACTGGGCCCATGTCTGCTCTGAGCAGATAGAGACCAGGACTTGGGAAACATGCAGTGACACACACACAGACACACACACACACACACACACAGAGACACACACACACACACACACACACACACACACACACACACACACACACACACACACACACACACACACACACACACACACACACACCTACCTGTACTGACTCGAGATGCTTCCCTGCAGAGCCCCATCCTGTATTTCTCTTTGGCCATTGCTGAGGGATTTGCTGGCTCTCTCTCTTGTGACTGTCATAGCAGCCCCAGAGATAGGTACCGTTTCTCCCATTTCACAGACAAGGACACTGAGGCTCAGAAAATTAAAGTCTTGGCCCAAGATCATGTTGCCAGGATTCAGAAAGGCAGGGAGACATGTACGACGATGATGCGTGGCCTGCTCAGCCCTTCTCAAAATGTGGCTCAGATGCTGCAGGACGATGCCTTGGGAGGGTGTTTTTTTTGTTTGTTTGTCTTTTTAAAAGCAGATTTCCAGGCCCCATCCCAGACACACAGCCACATCTTGAGGGGTGCAGGCCAGAAATCTGCATTCCTCAGGGAGTCTGCAGGGAAGTGTGAGACCACTCAACTCCTGGCTGGGGGATGGAGGGGGTGGAGGCAGGGTCCCACCTCTTCCCTTTGCCGCTTGCTCCCTGTCCTGAGCTCCAAGTAGAGCGCACCTCAGCTTGGCCTGGCTTTCCCTCCCAGCCTTTGCCCAGATTGTTTGCTCTGCCCCGTCACCGCCAGGCATCTCCTCTTGCCAACTCCAGGCCTTTGCCCATGCAGTTCTCTTTGCTGGGCACACCTGCCCCATGCCCCACCTGCGTGTGTCCCAAGCCTCCTGATCACTGTGGCGGGTCTGTCCCTCTGAGCAGCTCAGCAGGGTGTGTGGTGGGGTCTGTGGGGAAGTCACACTTGAGGACTCTGGCCCCCATATCCCTCAGGGTTGGTTAAGACAACCTCAGAGGATGAAGGGGCTAACACACAAACTACCACGAGCAGCAATAACATCCGCAATGATGATCACGGCCGAGCTGTGAATAGTGCCCCCTACGTGTCAGATGCTATTCTACGCCTATCACACCCACTAAGTAACCTCACAACAAGCCCCGGGGGTAGCTCTACTCTCACCCCCACCTCGCAAATGAGGAAACTGAGGGACTTCCCTGGCAGGCCAGTGGTTAAGACTCTGTGCTTCCAATGCAGGGGGCACGGGTTCGATCCCCGGTCGGAGAACTAAGATCCCGCAAGCCGCAGGTCGTGGCCAAAAAAAAAATTTTTTTAATTTAAAAAATTTTTTGTAAAAAAGGAAACTCAGAGAGGCTGCTGTCACACAGTTATAGCCCCTCTGCAGGTGGCTCACCCTGCAGTGTTGCATGCCTGGTACTGTGGCTGGGCCACACAGTCCCTGCCACTGGGTTTACTTCCCAGGCAGACACAGGTCTGAGTCTCTGCAGTGCCCTCGGAGAAGCAGCAGACCCTGCTGAGGCCCCTGCCTGCATCCCCCCTACCTCCCACCCCAGATCCACATTGACCAGGAGGAAACTGAGGTGCAGCTGTGGCCTTCACAGCTGTGAGCCTGGGCATGTCCACAACCCAGGGGCCTCCCTGAGAAGGCCTCACAAACGCCACCAGCTGCCTGGAATCACTGGGCTTGACTGTCCCAGGCCTGCTTCCCAGGATAGTGGAGCACTGGGGGTGGCACAAATGGGCAGGCTCTCGACAGGCTGGGGCATGAGCCCCTCTATCGGTCCGGCCCCTGGGCACTAGAGGCCCCAGTCCCAGTGCATTCCCCTGGGTGTGGGCTCTGGTCAGTGGCAGCATCCCTCCCTTTCCCTTGGGCTGTGCATGGCAGGGGAACAGCTAGGACCCCTCAAACTAACACTTCCCACCTGCAGAGTGGGGACATGGGGAGAGGGCCTGGGAAGGCCTGATGGTGATGCCTGATCACTGAGGCCCTTTCCCCAGGGCCCAGAATATCCATGGGGCAGGGAGGACAGCACTGGACTGGCTAACCACGAGGGCCAGGTGACCGCCTGGCTGTCCTTCCCACCTAGTCACTTGCTCCCACAGAGCAGGAGGGAGGGAGCACATCCTGGAGCAAAGGAAGACCCAGGAGCCACAAATCTCAGCCAGTGCAAGAGTGGAGGCCAAGGATGCAAAGTGATGGGTCAGATCGATCATGCCGTCCCCAGCCAGGCGAACTGAGACTCAGAGCGGGTAGATCTCCAGGGCGTAGGGGACCACAGGTGAGGGTGACTTTGGGACCACCGTCCACCTGAGGCACCAGTCTCCTTGTCTGGCCCTTTGATTACTCTCTTGGTAAAGAGTGTGGGCCACTCCATGACCCTGCCCAGAGATGGGGATGACAGCACAAACTTGCTTTGCATCTGATTTTCCTAGCTGCTGCAGACCTGGCAGACACTGAGGTTCCCTTCCCTGTCCCCTTCGAGCCTCAATCTCCCTTCCTCTCCCTTTGAAGAGTTTGGAGGACATTCTCTGCCCCCCGCAGGGGTCATTGCAGAACAACTCCCATTTGACAGGTGGACAAACCAAGGTCATGGAGCCCTCATCCCTGGAGTCAAAGCTGTCCCGTTGTCCTTCCAGCAGCTGTGACTCAAGAGGGAAGGAGTTAAGTGGCAGGACAAGGGTGTGATGCTGGCAGCCAAGCAGGAAGCAGGGGAGAACACCAGGACAGAATCAGAGGCATGGCCCAGGAGCAGCTACAGCAGATCAAGGGACAGAGGTGGGTGGGGCCACAGCATGATATCCCGGTGGACACCCTGGTTCTCGGGCAGCCCACAAGCTAGATGCCCCAGGAACTCCTTTTCCATCGGGGCCTGATGATGTTCCCCTGTTAGATAGGCTGGTACCTGGAGTGGAGTTTGCTTGTACCTTGCTAATCCTGGGCACCCAGTTCTCCCCACCCAGCCCTGCACCTTCCCTTCAGAGAAGGGGGCTTCACTAGCTGGATCCGGATTGCTGCAAAGGTGCTGGGTGGGGGGAACTCAGCCAGTAGAAGGTACCAGGAGTCTCCTACCCACAGCTGGCCCACCAGGCGTTCCTTCTCCAGATGAGACCAGAGGGACCCACAGAGGATCCCTGGGGTGCCCTCAGTGTTCCCACTGGGCCATACCTCTTCCCACCAAGGAAGAAACCTCTGCAGCCCTTGCCCTGGGGCGCAGCTGCTGGGCCCCCAGCAGGCAGGCAGTAATTGCCGAGATGTGCTGGGTGACAGCGGCTGCTCTGCATTAGAACATCTGCTTCCACTCTGGGAGCGCTGGGCCCCAACGGAGGAGGGAACAGATGGGGGAAGGGAGAAACAACGGCTCCACCTGCCTGAACGAGGCCAGCAGGGCCTCTGCAGCAGAGACAGGGCCACTGGTCCAACGGCTTGATGCTGATCCCAAGCCCCAACATCAGGTCTCTGCTGTCGTCTATCTTGAACCCTCTACCTCCCAGACAAGGCTTTGTCCTGCAGGGAGGCCCTGACATGCCGCTTTCCTCTCTGGCCCCACTTTCCCTTCTGCAGAAGCTGTGAAGCCTCGAGTGGCCAGCAGGCCCATCTCTCACTTTCAGTTCCTCTCCCAGAGGGAGGTCCAGACCTGCCAGAGCCCTGGTGTCCACCCCGATTCTCCCTGAGATCTCCAAGAGCTGCAGTCCTATCCTGCCCTTCCTCTGACACCTCATCTGTGAAACAGGATACCACCATTATCTCGTCCGAGGAGACGGGTGAGTGCCCGGCACACGGTGAGCATTCAGATCAAAGTTATTATCACTATTTCTTTTACCCTTTGGAAGATGACAGATTTCCCCAAACCTCTCATTTCCTGCAACCCACAGTGACCACGCTGCATAGGTCACTGCAACCGCAGCCTGCAGAGGGGCCTGCTGTGACCATCTCATTTTGAAGGCGAGTTTCTGAGGCTTTCAGACAAAGCACAGCACAGGGCAATGACCCAGTGGCTAAGAGGCTGACTCAGCAGTGGTGGTTCCCTGGCGGGACTTGTGTAACCTGGGACCAGAGTCAGAGCCACTCACTCCTTTGCTGGCTTTTTGCTCTTAGTTGTCACTTCCCTTCACAACCCGGCACTTCTCCACAGCGGGGTACTCCTTCCCGTCCAGCAGCCTCATGGCAGACACTGCTCACTGGCTCTCCTCACCCAGAAGGCTGGGCAGGCTGGGTAACAGGCCTCCCCGCAGAGGCTTTTGTGCTGGTGGGCTCCCCTGGAACATGTGGGGCTTGGGAGAGCAGCCAACTGACGTGGCAGGCCTGAGGGCAGAGATTCTCAGAAGCGGCAGTGGCTGGGACCACAGGGTAGACGGGCAGCAGCCCAGCTCAAAACCCACAGCACGGCCCCGCCCCCTAGCCCCCACCGCCCCCCTCCCAATCCCCTCCCCTGGCCTACCCTGGCGGGGGGCACTGGGGGAAGGTAGGGGTGAGCCCTGGGAAGCCCACCCCGAAGACAGCCCTGGCACCACCTCCCACGGTCATCCCTGGAAGGTGCCACGTCTCCAGCGCAGCCTGCGGTTCTGGGGCCCCATAGCTCCCGCCCCTCGCCTGCAGCCTTAGGGTCCCGTCCCGCCACCACCAGGGGGAGCCCGTCAGCCAGAGACCCGGTGGAGGAGGTGGGGGTTGGGCGGCGCAGAGGCGCGTTGGTTTCTGGAAAGCAGCCGCGGCTAGGGGCAGCTGGGGGAGGTGCCGCAGCCACGGCCCCCTCCCGAGCCTGGGAAGCCCTCGGCCGCAGAGACGCGGCACACCAGGGAACAATGGAGACGGCAGGGAGGGGCAGAGGGCCCCGCCAGACAAAGGCCCTCCAAGCCCCGCCCCTGGTGTCTCTTCCTTCCTCCAGGTGCTGCTCTTTGGCCCCCTCACTCCCTCCAAGGAGGCTCAGCTGGGGTCTGGCACTGTGAGGGGCCGGGCAGTGGGTCTTGGATGGAGCCTGTGACACCGCCACCCACGTGCGTGGCCTTGGCTTCCTCCAGGTGCCCCAACAAACCCGGAACCTCCCTCCCTCCAGCCTCTGCCACTTGGGAAGCCGCCAGCGGCTTCCGCGGCTTCATGATGCCCATCAGGGAAGCACCAACAACCAGGGCCTGGCCTGCTACTGCCAAGTCAGAGCTCTCTGTGCAAGGGAAATAGGCCTCGGGTCCTGCCAGACATGGAGAGGGCTTTCCAGGGCAGGGCTGTGTCTCCCTCAGTGGGTCCCTGCCCACTGTACACAGAGAAACTGAGGCACCACGTAAGGAAGACCACCCTGGAGGAGAGGAGGCCCTGAGACCTGTGCACTGTCGGCCACTCAGGCTACAGGTCTCACCCTCCACAGGAGCCAGGCGGTGCTGGACAGGGCCCAGGTCATACAAGGAGCCAGGCCATTGGCACACCCCTCTTCTTGAGGCTTCTTCGTTTAAGAAATCGCTTTGCTGTTTTCAAAGAATCTGAATAACCCCTACCTTTCTTCCTGATTCACTGTGGTAGACCCTGGGTGAGATGCCCATGCCTGGGCCTCAGTGTCCCCATCTATGAAATGTACCCCTCAGGGGAGTGTGCCAAGCCCAACGCCTGCCCTGAGCAGCCTCCCTTGGGTCCTCACACCCACCCCAAACTGTCCAGCCCAAGCGGGCAGTTTGCCTATGTGCTCACAAGCCATGGACCGTGCTGAGAATCAAGACATCACAGGTCCCAGCACTGGGCACAAAGAGAGGAGAGGACAGCCTGAGGTCACACAGTGAGGAAGACGGGGGAGTGGGCGCTCTGGGCCCCGAAGTCTTGACTGGCCATGAGGATGCATGTTCTCAGCTTTGTGTGTGGCCTCATGGCCCACCGACGCCTTGATGCTTCTGCTGCTTCTGTTCTAGCTCTCCTAAGGCTTTTAGGCTCCTCAGTTCCCTAGGGCCTGGCCTGACAACCCAGAGCAAAACCCTGGGAACCTCCGTGGGGGAAGGCAAGGCAAGAAAACTTGGATTTTGGAGGCCAAGTAGCATGAGGACCGGCCTCACCACGTCTCATGCTGTAGCCAGCCCACACCACAGACATATCAGTCTCCACACAGTACCGTACACGGGCTTTGCTCTTAGTGGGGACCCTCTGCTGAAACACTCTTCCCTGCTCCTCATCTGGACAACTCCCAGTCTTCAGGTTCAGGGGCCCCCATGCTGGACTCTGACAGCCTCTGAGCTTTCCTCAGGCCTGGTCTCAGTCCAAGCCTGGGTGCTGTGGGAAGCACAAGCGTAATGTTAGGGGAAGAGCAAAGCGCTAAGCTGCCTGACTGTGACCTAAGTATTCCCGTGAGGGGACGTGGGCCAGATGTATTAGGACGAGGTCACCCCATGGCCACACAGCAGATTTCTGGCTTTAAGCAGGAAAAAGATTCACGCACAGAGTCTTGGGTCCCATCCTCCTGGGCAGATGGTCCCCTTTCAATCTCCTAAAAGAATTGAGGCCCCCCTGGCATATGCAGAACACATGAGCACCCAGAGCATCTGCCTGTGATCCTGACTGAGCAGTTCTTGCCAACTGGGCACAGGCTCCTGAGGGGTGACAACAGTTGGGGGCAGGTGCTCAGGGTCACTACCTGGGTAGCATTTTGGTGTCTCCACTTATTGGGTAAGTCACATGATGTCCCGGACCCTCCGTTTCTGCATCAGTGAAATGGATGTAATGTCAGTCCCAGCCTCGCAGGGTTAAATACGATGAGACCAACCCTACACGATAGTCATCAATCAGAGGCAGCTGCTGTTATCACCAGAGGGGAAACTGAGGCCCAGTGAAGGCACCCCCAGGCCCAGTGAGTAGTGGGGTGGGGGGAATCCTTACGCTGGATCAAGGGCCCTCTGTCTACCCCCAGGCAGGGGAAACCCAGAGTGAGCTAATCCCGGGGCTGCTGCTCCATTTCCGGGTATTCATCTGGGCCTGCAGCCGGCCTTCCGGCTTTGGAGGGCAATGGCTGCTCGGGAACATAGAAGCAGCCCTCTGCTTTCCTGCTAGCCCCCCTGCCGGCGTCCCTCTCCCAGCCACCACTTCCTGTGGTCAAAGGAGGGGCCTGGAATCCTTCTCAGAGGCGCCACCTTCTCTGAGATCTTGGGCCCAGTGGTTGCTGGGACAGGACAAGGGACAGAGCTGTCTAGATTGACTCCAACCCAGTGACTACCAGTAGGGTCGCCCACAGGCATATGCAGATGAGCCTGCACAGGTGGGGCTCACCTTCTAAATCCCCCAGTTGAGCTGGCTCACACTCCCCACCCCAGTGCAGAGTGTGAGCGGCTCTCTAGCCTCTTCCCCTTTTGGGCTCCTCCTCCTCCAGCTGCTTCCTCCTTTTCCTCTGGTGTGGACACCACTTCCCTGAGAGGCCCAGCCCTGCCATGCAGACTTCACTGCCCCTCCTCCAGCCCGGGGCACAGTAGGTGCTGCCATCAACACCCCCTCTGGATATTCTGAGGCTGTAGCAACCATGGCACCCCGGAATGCTCCGAGCCATAAGGACACCTTCTCAACAAGGCTTATATGAGCCGACCTCTAGGCTTCGGTTCAAACTGGCCTGGCATTTACTGTCAAGCCTTGGAAGTGTACCCAGAAGGCCAACACTGAAGGTCCAGCCCAGTTTAGGGAATGTGTGGTTATTCCAGGGAGATTATTCCTCCAACCACCAAGATGACCATAGCCCCAAAAGCAGCATCGGGGTGAGGGTGGAGTGTTTGGGGTTTAGTAAGAACAAGAGCTACAGGCTAGAGAGGCTGGGTGGGGCTGGGCAGAGGGGGCCCCACCCTGCACCTGTGGCTGAGGGAGGGGCTGCCTGAGAGCAGCAGGTAGTAGGGCCACCATCAAAGGGCCTAGTCCTTGCCCTCCCCAGGGCATTCTTAGGCAGGCCCATCAGCTGTGGCCTGGCCAGAACCTGTTAACTCCTTTCCCCCACTGAACTTTTAGGTTAGGACTCCTGCCCTGAGATACTGGGAAGGTGAGATAGAAGCTGGCCTGCACCCTGCCCCCATCCTGCTGGGGAGACAGCACTTAGGCTCTGGGTTGGACTGTCTCGTCCTCTGCTGGGGATGTGGTGAGGCAAGGCCCTGGTCCCTCAGAGGCTAAGGGCTTATGTGGACAAAGCTTCCTCCATCCTGTTCCTGCCAAAAGAATGGGTGGCTTCTAGTGACAGAGACCGAGAGAGACACATCTAGGGACTTAGATCGAGGGCAGGGTGTACAGGACCAGTGTGCCTGCCTCTGGCCCAAGCTGTCCCAAGTGCCAGCCCCTGCTCTGCTGGAGCCTAGGGACCTCACTGGGATCCCATCAGGCCCCACCCCCAGCTACCTGCTGTCACTTGCTGGGCAACTGGGCAACGTTTGCAGGCCTGGGTATCGATGATGTTACCCAGTGACCCGGCAGCTCAGGCCAGCCCAGGGCCAACCCTGGGCCAACCCAAAGAGGTCCTTGACCATGCCAGTCCCCATCTGGCAGCCTAGGCTCCAAGTCAAGCACAGTGGGTGGCTTAACGCTGCCTCAGGTCCTGGCATGGAAGCCTGAACTCCCCAACTGGCTTGACTTCCACCTCTGGCCACAGTGGCAGGCATTCCCTCTGTCCTTACCACCCGCTCTGACCTCTGTCTGGGGTTCTCCAACCCCCAACCCTCCTGGGATACCCTCAGCTGAGCTCCAGTGTCACTTCCTTTGCAAAACCGCCCTTATTCACCCAGTCTCCCAGCTCAGGGGTATCACTTGAAGGACCCAGTTTCACTCCTATCCTAGAAGTACAACTTTTCATGTTGGCTGCACCGACATTGGAGTCATGGGCAGGGGCTGAGCCCAGGGGGCCTGAGCAGGACCTAGGCAGAGGGGGTCAGAAAGGGCTTAGACCCCTACTCACTCCCTCACTTGGGAGCCCCAGCACTGCACTACCGACTCAGGAAGACAAAGCCTGGCTTAGCCTGGGGGAGGGGTGGGAAGAAGAGACTCTGAGGCCCAAGCTGCCCCACCCCCCATTCAAGTGCTAATGAATCCAGCCTGAAGGCGGGATAGCAGGATAGCGGGATGGTGGGATGGTGAAGGCCATGGGGAGAATAGGGAGGCTGGAGGCTGGCCTGGGTACCAGCCCACGTGGTACCCAGGGCCCTGACACACCCCCAACCCTAGACCCCCAGGAAGATGGCTCAGTCCCCAGAGGTTGGGCCTAAGGTCCCCAGGACAGTGTGTCACTCCAGATGGCACCCAATGTCTGCAAGCCTCAGTCTCCCGCTTGCTGTGAGCAGCTGCCTAAGGGAAAGGGAGGGGGTTCCCAGGGGCTCCATACTGTAGCCAGGCAGCCTCCAGGCTGGGGAGATCCCTCCCCACCAAACTCTCAGCTCTGCAGGAGTCAGCAGAGGGTCCCCCACCTGTTTTCACACCCCCAGACTTTGGTGTACTGTCCCCACAACACCTGTGGCTGTAGGCAGGCACTGCGTCCCAGGTTATGGATGGAGAGCCGGTCACCTACTAGGATTTCACCTGTCACTGGGTTTCTCAGCCAGTACACTAGGTGGAGCTGGGATTTGAACCTAGGTCTGTGTGACCCCAAGAGCCAGTCTAAGGAGGGTGAGCCCTCCTCCCCACAAGCCAGGAAACACCCACCCAAAGGCTTGGGAACCAAGTTGGTCCCTCTGCCCCCAATGCCTGACGCTGGCAAATGTTGCTAATTTTTCAAGGCCACCCAGAGTACCCCTTCTCCAGGAAGCAACGCCCCTGCATTCATAGGCATCATTAGACTCTACCCATTACCTAGCCAGCCAGGATCCTGGGCTAGCCCTTCCCACTAACTCCAGCTACACCAAGCCCCAAGCAGCAGCCCCAGAATTATTTATCCCTGTTCACGGATGTTCGCAATAGTTTCACTCTTTCCATACACACTGAATAGGCACCTACAGTGTGCCACGCCCCTTGTGAGAGACACAGACAGGACAAAGGTCACAAAACTCCCTTCCTTTTCATTTGATAAACCTAATTGAGCCCCTGTATGTGCAGGCTCCGCACTGGCCAGGCCAAGAACTCCTGCAGCATTATTCTGGTCTGAGCCACATGACTATGGGGCAGCTCCAGCCCTAAAAGCTAGACAGGCTCTACTGGAGTGGTAGAGACAGCGGGCCTGCAACAGTCCCCAAAGAGCCTGAGCTGAAAGGAAGAATGTAAAGCCAGTCTCCCATATGAACAGTTGGAGTCCCTACTGTGTGCTGTGCCCTGTGACAGGCTGCACACTCGTCAGCAAGAGATCTGCATGGAGTGGGATAAGGGCTGTCTCTGAGGTGCCAGCATAGCCTGATGAGACCAGGAGGAAACAGCCTGAAGAACTTTTCCCTCAGTCTCCCAACCCCCCAGTCCTGGTCATTGGCCCTACACTGAGCCCTTGCCACCTGCCCATGATATGGCAGGCGATGGCTCAGTGACCGCCATCTTGCTCCTCCATCTACCCATCCCCAAGGCCAAGTTCACACCAGTAGCACTTTCATTCAACAAACAGACAAGAAGCACCCAATAGGTATCATGCTCCATGCTGGCACAGAAGGCTCAGAAATGAACAGGACGCAGCCCTGCCCCTGTCACAAGGGAGGGCAGCTGTGACCTGGACAAATACCACACTCTGATGGGGGTAGCGCTGGGGGGTGTGGGGGGGGGGCAGAGGAGCCTTGGAGAAGGGGGTCTGTCAAAGAAGGATCCTGGGAGGCGATCCCTGAGCAGAGTCTTAAAGAACGATCAAGTAGGAGTGAAATGGCAGAAAAGTACATCAAGGGAAGGGAACAGATACAAAGTCCCAGGGGCAAGAGAGAACTGCTGTATTTATACCCTGAAGCCTTCCTGGGGCCAGCGATGGGCACTGTCTCTCCCTTCTCTGTAGACTGCCCACACAAGCCCAAACAAATCAAAGTCACTCTCTAAACACACACACTCTGGTTTACTTTCCCCTAAGTGCCCAGCCTGAGGCCCCAAATTCTACCTGGGGACAGCTGGTCAGTCAAGTTGAACTGGGTGGAGGCAGGGGTATCGCTGAAGTAGGGCTGGTATCAGCAACTCTGCTCCCCCTACCAAGCTGCCGGAAAAAACCCTCTCACCAGTTAGTGTGTATCACATCTGCCTTTGCCCCGGTGACAGTGACAGTGACTATGTCCGCTTGCTGGCGGGGCAACCCAGGACGGGAAGGAGCCAGTATGCGGGTGGGGCAGCAGGCGTGGTTCTGGCTGGGAGGCAAGGCTGGCAATTGCCCAGCCTGAGTTCCGTTGCCTGGACAGGTCTTTCCGCTACGTGGGACAGGCACCCAGCTCTCTGAAGCTGCCTCAGCTAGGCTCCCATCACCTCTTTGTACCTGGATAGGAAAGGGATGGCCAGCCAGGATCCTCCTCCAGGCAGTCCTGGCAGATTGAGTCCTCAATTTCAGGCAAAGTTTGGTCTCCCAGCCCCTTACAGTGCATCCTCTGCAGGGTCTTAGCCCCCACTCCCCACTCCCAACAGGAACCTCCACGAGGTCCCTGTTCCCCCCATCCTGGGCACAGCACTCCTCTGGCCCAAACCCAGGAAGCCCATTTCACAGAGAAAGCAAAGGCCAGAAGGGCAGAATGCTGAGATGGACTCCCCAGTCTAGAACATGCTGAGCATTTCTAGGGAACCCTGCACCCCTGGTTGCTGCCAGCCCAGCATGGGAGGGGTGGCCAGTCCTAAAACCTGAGCCGGGCTCCAAGCAGCAAAGACTGGTGGAATGGGGTCAGGACACAGAACAGGCCAGAAGCCCCATGGCCCAGTCCCACATCTTCTCGGGCACTGCCATAACTGCAATCGGCCTGGGAAGGGGCTGGCTAGAGACCCCCTGGCCGGGCACTGGGAGGCAGCAGTACCGGAAGCAGTACCCTCCCCAGGCCCAGCGGGCAGCAGCGATGGGCATTCCGCCGCGTCGCCACCCACTCGCTGCTGCCGCTGCCGCACTCGCAGCAGAGACAGGAAGAGGCAAGCGCCCAACGCAAAACAGCCCAGGAGGCTGGGCCGCCGCCCCTTCCCGCCCCTTCTCTTCCTCCCCGCAGTGGCAGAGGAGCGGATGCCATTTTGAAACCTCCGGGGCTGTGCCCCTGAGGCCAGGCCCCCAGGGACAGTCAACAGATGGGCCCAGGATGGAAGACATGCTGTCCCTCGGCCATACGCTCAGCATGAAAAGCCCCGCTTTTCACAGCCTGGGGACCCCACGCAGCTCTGGGGCTGAGGGGCCACACCCCCCCCACATACAGGTCCAGCCTCCAATGCTGCCGCGAGGGCCTCCCTCAGCCCCATGCCTGAACCCCCCCCAAATCAGGCCACCACTGGGCACCACACCTGTTCCCAGGGGGAGGCTGGACTGGGACAACTACCAGGCCCGCAGCCTCTGCACAAATCCACTTCAGATGCCCACCCCCAGCAGGCCCCCAACTACTCAACCAGCTGGTCCACCACTCACAGGGCCTCAAGATCCGACAGGCCCACCCACCCCCGGAGGCCACTTCCCAGGCCTTTGGGCCCAGAAAGGGTGCGGGAAGACTAGCACCCATCAGCATATCTCCTTGGCCTGCCCGCCGGGGGCAGCAATATGTCGGCTGTCTCACCACTTCCACTTCCCCCCACCCCTCAAGCAGCCACCATCTTCCCTGGCCTTGGAGGCGACGCAACCCAAACTCCACACTCCCTCCTACTCCCAGATGCCCCCCTCACTGGCCCAGACAGGGTTTAGAAACTGGGAAACAGATACCCAGCAGAACTCCCTGGGAAGCTTGAGGCCAGGTCCCCTCCCCCAACATGACCAGTGGAGCCTCAGTCCAGCCCCTTAGAGGTCTGGGGCCAGTCCACTCAGCCCGGCCCACCTGGTGTAGGAGGGTTGGGGGAACCTGGAGAAGGCCAGAGTGTGGGAAAGGACTTAAGAGCAGGGGAGCAGAGGGTTTGAGGAGAGATGTGTGCAGAGAGGGAGGTGGTGGGCCAGATGCTGGGAGCAGGGGTCTCTAAAGGTTTGGGGGTTCTGGCTGGAGAGAGAGCTCATAAGCAGTCATCCCACTTGAGAGGTTCCTTGGGGTCAAGGTGCACAGGTGGAGAATATTGGGTCCAGAGTAGGGATGGGGCACAGAGGGAGAAGGAGGGAGTGACTGGGGGCCTGGGAGGGGCCCTGGAGATACTCATGCCCAATAGGAATAGGGGGAGCAGGTGAGGGAACAGGTGGTGCCTGAAGGTGGGGGCCGAGTGGGATTCTGGGGGGTTGGGTAAAGTCTAGGGAAGTATGAAAGGACAGGCAGGGGCTCTGAGGATCTGCGAGGTTGGTCAGCAAGGGTGGATGGTGAAGCAGAGTTCTGGGCAGCGGGTGTTGGGGCACTGGTGGCTGGATTTGGGGGTTTGGGGTCTGGAATGAGTTGAGGATGTGATCTGAGAGTCTGGGCTATGGATCAGAGGTCTAGGCCAACCCAGAGTTTTGATCCATTATTTGTATGTCCTTGCCAGGCGGGTTTGGGGGGTTCAAGTCCAGGTGTGGGGGGTCCAGGCCGAGTCTGAGAGTTCGAAGCCCTAGTCCTCAGGTCAAAGTCGGGGATTTGGGCGGGGAATCGGGGGTCCCAGCGCAGGGTGCGGCCTCACCCAACAGCAGCAACTTCACCTCCCGCGCCGCCTTCTCTCCGTCTTCCCGCAGGTTCTTGTCGATCATCTTGGAGCGCTCGGCCGCCGCCTTGTCCTCGGCGCTCACGGTGCAGCCCATCCCGCCGTCCGCCGGCCCGGCCGCTGCCCGGCCCTCACACGGCCCCGGCCCAGCACGGCCCCGCCCGACCCACTCTGCTCCCGCCGCCGGCCCTCTACGAGTAGCTCCCAGGTCGGCAGTTCCGAGCGTCTGCGGGCGGTGCCTTCCAGGCCGCCGCGCACGGACCGCAGGGCGGGCAGGGGGTGGGGCCAGAGCGAGTCAGGCCCGGGTTTGGGACGGGGCGGGGCCGGAGGTGGGGCCATATGAGATTCGGGGCCGGTGATTGGCGAAGGCGAAGTCAGGGCGGAGCGAAGGCGAAGTTAGGTGCGGCCCAAGCTCGGCTCGGGCTGGAGGCGGAGCCACGCCAAGGGATAGCGGTAGGGGTAGAGCCTAGCCCAGAAGGATTGAGCGCAGGGCGGGCTGTAGGCGGGGCCGGACTCCGATTGGGTGCGGGGCGCCTGGAGCTCCGCGGCCCGACGGCGGGGGCGGGCGGATCTCGTAGCCTGAGGATGGAGATCCAGTGCACCTCAGGGGCCGAGCAGGAACCAGTCCTCTTAGTTGGGCGAGCAGAGCGGAGGAGGCGTGTCTTCGTCACTTGTTAATGAACCCAATAAACTTGTTTCAGGATCCACAGCGCCCCGGAGGCTCTCTGGACTGCGGCTTTCTTAGTCTTAAAGCGGGGTTGGCCCCTTCTCTCTCTAGGTTGCAGTTAAGAAAAAGGTTTATTGCCACCTCAACACTTTTGCCCAGGTTGTCTCCCTACAGCTGGGATACCTCCTCTAATCATCCAAGACTTATCCATCCTTCTCTGATCTTCTAGGAGGTATCCTCCTGCAGGTAGTTATCCTGGACTCCATCATGGGACCCAGCAACCATGACCCAAGGGAGAGAAAGAGAGAGAGAGAGAGAGAGAGAGAGAGAGAGAGAGGTGCCACCTGACTTCTGGGAAGATAAGTGGCCATGATCTTATGGCCTGTCACCCCTGGACAGTGGCTGCAACCCCATGGCTGGACAAAGGTGGGGTGGAGGCAACAGCATTTCTAAGGGGACATTTCAGTCTTTCTGATCCTGTTCTCCAGGAGGCCACAGCCCCGACCTCCGATGGGCATTTAAAAAGTCTGCCAAGGGTTACCCAGGAAGGTGTCCTGTGTGGCCCTAGTGCCACGAGCTGGGGAGGCCCCAGTCCAAAGACAAGGAAGGTCCACAAAGCAGGGAAGGGAGCTGGCCACCAATGCTTGGTCATCAATGCTTAGCCACCCACAGTCCCCTGTTTAGCACAGACTCCCTCCTTACCACCTTGATACACATCTTCCACTCTCAATCCTCAGTCTGCTCTCCCTGGAATGTCCATGCGTCCCTCTCTGAATGGCTCTCTTGTTGAGGGGGCATTGGCCTGTAAGTCCTCAAATGGTTCCCGCAGGGCTCCCTCCTGCCTGGAACCAAAGCTCAGGCAGGCCCTGCCATGAGCACTCAGCGCAACTGTTGAAAACACAATGCCCACCCAGGGACACAGACATTCAGAGATATGCTCTACACATCCATACATAGGCTCAGCCTCCAAAATGCTTCAAATCCACAGAACACACTGTAAAAATGAGTGCACACAGCCAAGAACACAGCCTGTCCACACAGACTACAAACCCAGCTCCAAGGTGGGCCTCTTCCCCTGTCAGCCCCGCCCCTCGCTTGAGAGCTGATCCTCCCTCCTTGGGCCTCCCTAGTCTGCTCCTAGCAACAGGCAACAGCTCTAGCAGTTGCCAGGCAACAGCTCTAGCATTTGCCAGGCAACAGGGAGAAACTGTCCGTCCCTTGGAGGCCAGGCTCACCAGAGGTAGGTAGACACAGACCCCAGTCAATGGAGGTGAGGCAGGACAGGGCCACTGGGAGGCATGGCTTCCCCCAGCCCCAAGCCAGTTCCTGTGGTATTTGCACCCTTCCCACCAGTTAGCCACCTGCTTCCAGTTAAGTGCTCTTCCTACAGAGTCCAGCAACCCCTGCATCCAGTGCTCCTGGCTGCTCCCTCACCATTTTCATGGGGGTCCCCAGGGCTACTGCGAAGTCTCTGTTTGCTCCTCCAGTCACACACCTCCCACTCCAGGGGCTCAGAGCCCCACAGGCCCAACTTCTCCCCCAATCACCAGCCCCATGTCCACCACTGCTCTGAAACCCAGACACTTCGGGTACCCCCGATAACCCCTGTTCCTAGGCTTTCCACTTTGTGACCTCCCACCAGCCAGAGCCATGACCCTTGCTCCCCACCCCTACATCCTGTCAGTTTCTTCCCCTCCTTAACTCCCCCTCAAATACATCCCCATTCTCTGTCCCCACTGTCCCTTATTCTAGGCCTCCAGCTTCCTCCCTGGCTCTCCTGTTTCTCTACAATCCATCCTCTACATGGCAGTCAAGGGGATCCTGCTGAAAGAAACCATATCACTCTCTTGCACACAAACCTTCTGTGGCTCCCCAGTACCCTGAGGATAAAGCCCACACACACGGCTTTGGACTGTGCAGGGGCAGAGGTGGCACAGTGGTGATTGACAGCAGGGACTCTGAGGAGCACTCCACAAACTTGCCGGCTGCGTATTACTTTGGACAAGTACCAGAAACGCCTTGTGCCTCAGTTTTTTGTTGTCTTTTTTTAATTTTTCTTTTTTTTTTTTTTTTGGCTGCACCAGGTCTTAGTTGCAGCACGCAGGATCCAGTTCCCTGACCAGGGATCGAACCCAGGCCCCCTGCATTGGGAGCTTGGAGTCTTTTTTAAAATAAATTTATTATTTATTTGTTTGTTTTACTGTTGGCTGTGTTGGGTCTTTGTTGCTGCGCGCGGGGCTTTCTTTAGTTGCAGCCAGCTGGGGCTACTCTTCCTTGCGGTGCGCAGGCTTCTCATTGCAGTGGCTTCTCTTGTTGCAGAGCACAGGCTCTAGGCGCCTGGGCTTCAGTAGTTGTGGCGCACGGGCTTAGTTGCTCTGAGGCATGTGGGATCTTCCCAGACCAGGGATCGAACCCGTGTCCCCTGCATTGGCAGGTGGATTCTTAATCACTGAGCCACCAGGGAAGCCCGGGAGCTCGGAGTCTTAACCACTGGACCACCAGGGAATTCCCATGTCTCAGTTTTTTTTATCAGTAAAATGGACCTAACAGTAATAGCTACCCACTACACTGGCTGAGGTCACGGATAAGGGAGGAAATGTAGCTAAATGTTCAGAATGTGCATGGTACACAAAACGCCCTCAGTAGGGGTGAGTTGTTATAACAGTAATTTCTTTCTGCCAGGCCCCTTAGGGGCTGTCCCCGACCAAGGCCCACCTCATCTCCCTCCATTTGCAACACACCAGCACTCCAGCCATCTGACTTGCCTTGCTCTCCCCATTCTCTTGCACGTCCCCCATTCCCTTCCCCCACTTCCCTCCTCCCAATCTTTCATTCCCTGGCTGTGAGCTGGGCATCTCTGACTCCCATTGTCCTGGGGCTTCCCCTCCCCAGCCAGATGCCACTATCCCAGTGGTGAGTCTCTGCCACCCACCCAGATCTCTGATTCCAGACCCCTTACAGCATAGTCCTTGAGGGTGGCAGGTAAATATGTGTCAAACGAAACGAATGAATCACACAAAGTTTAACCCACCCTTCCAGGGGTTCCCCCTGGAGCGGGGAGAGATGAAAACACTAATCCTGCCATCACTATAAATATATTCACCATAGTTGTTTGTGCAGAGAGGGTAGAAACTCATGGTGCCTGGGAAGGTCAGGGAGCCTTCTTGGTGGAGGTGGTGTGGGGAGTATTAGAGGGAGAGGATCACTGAGGGAAGTGGGAACAGGGACTGGGAGGGTGCGTTCGGGAACGGGCTGGGGAGAAAATCAACAGTCAGAGCTAGAGAAACACCTGGCTTTGAAGCTGAGGCCACTGAGACCCAGAAGGGGTCAGGACGCAACCACGGTCATCCAGCGAGGGACATCACAGGCATGCTGCTTCCTTTACACTTGGGAGCCCAGGAGTCCTTTCATCCTTTCAAGAGACATTGTTCTGGGGGCGGAGGATGGTTGCCCAGCCAGGGCTTCACGGGCACCAGAGGAGGCATGACTTGTGTCTGTGCATGCTGGTCCAGCAGCACCTGAACTAGACCATAAAGGACAGTAAAATGACATTCAGCAGAACTAAGGATGGCATCCCAGCTGGAATGGAGAAGTGGCAGCTACTGGCTCACCTGGACAGGTAGGATAACTTTGAGGCTCACCGCAGGCCACAGAGCAGGTCCAGCTTGTCCTGAGCTCCTGTCGTGCACCAGGCTGAACAGGGTGAGGAACAGAGACCCCCTCAGTGGGCTGCGACTCCCCGGTCCACAGACTCCAGGAAGGGGAAGCTGCCAGAACTTCCCCAAAGGCAGTTTCGGGGTGGGTGTGTTTGCCCCCACCAGAGTCCAAGAACAGGCAGGACCCCACAGGGATGCCAAGTCCAGGATCCTGGCCACTCCATCTCCATGGCTCTCAGATGGCAGGGAGTGCCCAGCTAGGCCCTGTACCACCAAATCACAGCTTTGCAGATAGGGCCTCAGCAACTTCTGTTTGTAGATCTCAGTGGTCAGAGCTGGCTCCCTCCCTGCAACCCTGAGCCAGGCTCCACCTCCTAGTACATCCCCTGCACTTCCCCTTTCCTGCTTCTGAGCCCAGCAGCACTTCTGAGATTGGAGTCAGCCACCTTGCCCTCTCTGCCCCTTCCTTCCAAACCGCTATTCCCAGGCTTCTCTTACCCCCAGGGAAACAGTCCCAAGCCTGGCAGGCCTTGGGGTCCAGGGTCCCCTTTCACAGTCATCCACCTCCTTCAATTGGCTTTGGCCTGGAGAACTCAGGGCCCAGCACTCCATGCTCAGGTTTCTGGGGGCTAGGGGATTCCACCTGACACGGGCAGGAGGCTCTGAGAGGAGTCCTTTCAACTACTGTTTGCTGTGAAACTACTGTGTGCCATTGTGCCAAGAACCTTAGGGTGAGGAAGGGAGCTGGGACCCTGCGCTTCAGGAGCACACCAAACACATAAACAGGGAAATGAACTCCACTGTTTTGGAATAACTCAACAGGGTGACACAAGAGCCACTGGGAGGTGTATGCAGGAGGAACAGTTCAGGGGCTTCCCTGGTGGTGCAGTAGTTAAGAATTCGCCTGCCACGGCAGGGAACATGGGTTCGAGCCCTGGTCCGGGAAGATCCCACATGCCGTGGAGCAACTACACCCGTGCGCCACAACTACTGAGCCTGTGCTCTAGAGCCCGTGAGCCACGGCTACTGAGCCCGTGCACCTAGAGCCCGTGCTCTGCAACAAGAGAAGCCACTGCAATGGGAAGCTCATGCACCGCAACAAAGAGCAGCCCCCGCTCACCGCAACTAGAGAAAGCCCGCGCGCAGCAACGAGAACCCAACGCAGCCAAAAATAAATAAATCAATAAATATTTTTTAAAAAAGGGGGGCTTCCCTGGTGGCGCAGTGGTTGAGAGTCCGCCTGCCGATGCAGGGGACACGGGTTCGTGCCCTGGTCTGGGAAGATCCCACATGTCACAGAGCGGCTAGGCCCATGAGCCATGGCCGCTGAGCCTGCGCGTCCGGAGCCTGTGCTCCGCAACGGGAGAGGCCACAACGGTGAGAGGCCCACGTAACGCAAAAAAAAAAAAAAAAAAAAGGAGGAACAGTCCAAGGAGGGGAACTCTGAATGATGAGAAGGGACCAACCATGTGACAAGCCAAGAGAAGAAAGCGATAGGCAAAGGCGACAGCAAGTGCAAAGGCCTTGGTGCGGGAAGGGCCCGAGTGTTCTTGGAACAGAAAGGCCAGCCTGGCCAGAACAGCCAGAGCAAGAGGGACTGTGGTGTGAGGGAGGCCAGCCATGAGGCATCAGTGAGGCACAGGGAAGGCAGGGGGCTCCCAAGTGCCCAAGAGATGCTGAGGTAGGAGTTCATATGAGCCTGCAGTGGACAACAGCATCTCCAAGCCAGTGACCCATGTCTGGCCCTGAAAATCCAACTGATCCTGGCACTCAGGGTGCTGCTGATATGACTGCGGGAGAACTGCCCAGTGACTTAGCAGGGGACCCAGGGAGCCTTCAAGGCTTTGGGTCCATGACTGAGCTGAGCCCCCCTCCATGTCCTTGAAAAGCTCTTGTCCAACTTGCTACTGTGTCTGTTACCTATGCAGCCTCTAAAGGCCCCCTCCCCTGGGTAACCCAGTATCCTTGGAGGGCCTGGGAAATGATAATCAGCCCTATCCCCGGAAGCCACTCCTCTGCTCACCCTGTTGCCTAGCCTTCCCTGCCATGCTGTCCAAAGGCTGGGGCTGGTAGCTTCTGCAACTCGTTGGGGCCTTCATTAGCACTGCTTCCTGGAATTTAATTTAATGAAGGAGCAAAAACAGCCCTAATGAAGGTAATCCAACAGCAAGCAGCCCATGAGATGCCTCCAAGGCCCAGCCACCAGGGCTCAGGAGCTTCCTGTAGATGGTGACCAGGAGCAGAGGGGGAAGAGAAAGGGGACCTGTTCTGGGAGAGATGCTGGTCACTGAGCCCTGGAAGCATGGAACATAGCTCTGCAGTACTGCAGGGAACAAATGCTGCCACTGAAGCCAACTAGACAGATTTAGAGGAATAAGCCTGGCTGGGGATGGCTTCAGGCTGCTGGAGAAAAGCTTTTGAGACGCCCTGGGCCAGTACCATCTATCACAGCACAGGCCCAGCTGTGGGCCAGCACCAGTGGGTAGTCAGGAGGGGCCAGATCATCAGGGCCAAGGGCAGGGAAGAGTTTAAATTTTATTCCAAATGTGATGGAAACAATTGGAGGGTTTGGGGGAATTCCCTGGCAGTCCAGTGGTTAGGACTTGGAACTTTCACTGCTGGGGCCCAGGTTCAATCCCTGGTCAGGGAACTAAGATTCCACAAGCTGTGCAGCCTTTAAAAAAAAAAAATTGGAGGGTTTTTAAGGGCAGGTGACATGATCTACTATTTTAAAGTTCCCTCTGACTGCTATGGAGAGTGTGGCCCCTGTGGACAAGAGAAAAGGCAGGGAAGGAGGCACGGGGTGACCACCATGTGGTGCAGGAGATGAGGGTGATGGAGTGACACCTATGGGGACAGGGCTGTCCCACATCCTCTAGGAGAGGCTAGCTAGAGACATGTGGGAGGCAGGGCATAAATAACTGGACTGAGCTAGTTTCCTTCCAGCAGGTTTGGGCTGACTAGTCCCCTTTCAGCCTTCTCCACAGGCCTGGCCTCTTCTCCAAATAGACATGGCTCAAACATTTAAAGAAAATCTGTTTAAAGGGTTCCCCAGGCCCCTATAGTCGTTTCCCCAGCTCTGTGCACCTCTCTACTCCGCTGCTGGAGTTCCCTTCCCATTTCTCCATCGCTGGGAAGCCTTCCTTGCCCTGCACCCAGGTCTCGGGCACCGCCAAGACTTCCCAGGAGCTCCAGGACTGTATTTCACAAGGGAAAATGCCGGAGGCTCAGATGTGGGGTGAGCCTCAAAGACCAGAGCCTGTCCCTCAGCTTTCGGCCTCCTGCCACCCTGTTCCCACCCCTGCCCTAGTACCCCTTAACACTGCCTGCCCTCGGCCCACCGCAGCCCCCTCGCACCCTCCCCGCTCCCTATTCGTGAGCTCCCTCCCCAAGTTTACCTCCCCCGCCTCGGGGCCAAGCTGAAACCGGAAGCGGCATCTGAGTGCGCCGCCCCGCCTCTTCCGGGGCTTCTCTAGGCGGGAGCGCGGGGTTTGGGTGGTGCTAGAGGCAGGGCACGGCTTCGCGGGGCAGCGGCGCCTCCTAGCGGGTCTTTGGCGCAACGCCGGAGCCGAGGCGGGCCTAGCGTCCGCACCTCCCCGCAGTCCTCTCCTCTCCTCCCGACTGCCGCTCGCCATTACCCCCACCAGGCCTGCCTTCCCGTTTCGTTCTGCCTCCAGCCCTGGCCCCCGCCTCCGCCGATCTGCCCACTCGGTGGCCAGAGAGGCCCTCCCTCCATAGGGCAGTAGCCGTTCGGTGTCCTCTGGCTCAGAGCCGTCCGTGGCGCCCCATGGCCCTTGCCCTGCTCTGACCCCATCCCTCCTGGCCTTCCTCCAGCCTTAGCCGCCCTCTCGGCCCATCCTCAGAACGTGCCATGACACATGCCTTCCTGCTTCTTCTGGTCCTGGCATCTTCGCCGCATCCGTTCCAGTATGTTTTCTAGCCTCCACCCCGCAAATTCACAGCGGAGATTAAACGCTGATTTGGTTGACTATCCCGGTGGGCACTTCCCCTGCTTCCTGAAGCTGGGGTGGCTCAGTGCCCATAGCCTGCGCTGAGCCTGGGGCCGCGTGCCGGTGCGATTTGGGGGCTCTGGGTGCCTTGCTGAGCTTGACCCCAGAGTAGATGTGGGCAGCGTAAGGAGAGGAGCTGGGCGATGCTTGGTGGGGCTCCCAGAACGCTTGGTCAAGGGTGGGGCTGGGACTCGGCCCCTTCCTCCGCACCAAGAACCCCTCCAAGGTCAGGCAGCTCATGGGGGGCCCAGACCTGGCTCCCTGAGGACCCGGCCAAGTGTGGGACTGGCAGTTCCTCACCCTCCCGCCCCGCCCCGCCCGGAGCCTTCCTGCCTGCTCTCTTCCCATGCGCCAGCCAGGACGCCTTCCTGGACAGCCTTGGAGCCTCAGGGCTCCGCTTCACAGCCATAGCTGACCATCCCCACCACCAGGTCCTGTAACGTGTTGGGTGGGTCACTGCGCCGCCCAGACTCTGGCCGTTGACCGCCAGGGGGCAGCAGAGGCCGCCTTCTATGGATCTTCTGGGGCGGGGGTGGGGGTGGGGTGTGCGGGTTAAGTCTAATCCTGTCCAGGTCCCGCTGTGCGTGGCAGGGCAGGTTTGCAGCCTTGTATGGTTTTGAAAGCAGTTTTGTTCTTTCCGATTTTTCCCAGGGCTACTTTTTCTTCCTAAGTAGCTTGCAGTCTATTATTACTGTTCCACGTCATTTGAAAGTTAGTTGCTGGATGACTTTAAACTGAGGTCAAGGCAGAGATCTGAAAGTGTCTTCTGGGTCCCTGCATATGCTCTTTGATGTCCCTGGCTTCATCGTGGACCCGTGATGTTCCTAGCTACCAGCAATTGGCCTGGCCAGGCCAGGCTGTGGCCACCCTGCGTGTTCCCTGATACGACTGCCCAACCTCCGCGTACTGTCTTCCAGCTCAGTACTTCCAGGGCTCTGGCCCAGAAGTCCTTCACCTGCCTCCAGCCCACCACGCTGCCAGCTTCTTCAAATCTCTTACCCTCAATAGCTGCTTCTTCCCAGTCTTCCATAAATGCCTCTGTTGGCCCTGCTCCTCTCACTTCACACAAATTTTCTACACTTTATCTTTTCTTTTCTACCTCTCTTTCCTCTACCCTCTCCAGGCAGGCTTGCCCCTCCCTCCACAAAAAAAGCCCTGGTCAGGGTCCTTAGTGACCTACACGTTGCTGGACCCAGTGGTCTGTGCTCCACCCTCACCTCCTTGAGCAGCTGATGCTCGTCTGGTTCCCAGGAGCCCACATTTTCCTGGGTTTCCTCCTACCTCCTGGCTGCTCCCTCCAGCTTTTTTGCTGGTTCCACCTCATCTCTCCTACCTCCTAACAGAGGAATATTCCAGGGCTCAGTCCCTACTGCTGCCCTCCTCCTTCCAAACCCATCTGCCCCCATCACATCCAGGAGCCTGGCTTTAAGTACCAATCCACACTTTTTATCTCCCAGATCCAAAGCTCCAGCACTGGTCACTCTACTGAACTTGAGTCACACACCTAGCAGCAAACATGGCATTTCCACTTTGATGTCCAGTCAGTGTTTTAAACTTTTCATGGGCAAAATTGATCTCCCTCTCAAGCCTACTCCTCCCCCCGCCTCCCTCGGCAGATACAGTGGCAAGTTGGAGTCACTCTGGACTTGTCTCTGCCCTTCCCCTCATACGTACCCAAGCCATCAGGGAATCCTTCAGGATATGCCCAACGTCTCACCCCAACTCTGCCACTACCTGGGCTGAGACACCTGATATGTCTGTCTGGAACAACTGTAGTAGCCCTTGCGTCAGTGTCACCCTTGGCTCCCCATCTCCCACCCCAGAGTCTAGTCTCAATGCAGCAGCCAGAATAATCCATTTAAAACCTAGAGTTGCTACTGAGTCAGATCCTGCCCCCTCCTCTGCTCAGGACCTGGCATTGACTCTTGCCTTTTCCACAGAAAAATCCAAAGTCCTATGGTGGCTGGCATGGTCCCACAACATCCCCTCATTAGCCCCCAATCGCCCCTTCTACCCTCTCCCACCTCTCTCAGCATCAGCCTCGATGGCTTCCTGGCTGCTCCTCTCCCAAGCCGGCACATTCTGCCTCAGGGCTTTGCACTGGCTGATCCCTCTGGCTGGAATGTTCCCTGCAGACATCTGCATGGCTTCCTCCCTCTCCAAGTTCTGATCAAACATCCCTTCCTCAGTGAGGCCCACCCTGACCCACCTCCCAACCCTTGTTCTTTTTTAATTTTATTTGGTTGCACCACGTGGCATGTGGGATCTTAGTTCCCCGACCAGGGATCAAACTCGTGTCCCCTGCATTGGAAGCGCGGAGTCTTAACCACTGAACCGCCAGGGAAGCCAGCCCCTAACCCTTATTCTTCATTGCCCTTTACTCCCTATACTACTGATCATCTGCTAACAAATGATATAACTTACTGATTATGTCTCATGTTTCTGGTCTGAATCCAATCCCCCACCTATAAGTCCAAGGAAGGCAGGGCTCTTCACTTTGTTCATTGCTGTACATACAGGTGCTAGAAGAGCACCCGGCACATAGGAAATCTTAATAAATACTTGTCAAATGAATGAACAATGAATTCCTTTTCAGTTGATAGGCGAATGTGTGCATGTGCACACAGGTGAGAAGGGTGCAGGCAGGGGCAGCTGCTGGTCAGGGAGACCAAGGCCTATGCTTTGGCCCTTTTTCCTGGTCTGTATTATCTTATTTTTCTGTTACAAGCAGTCATAGGAAAAGTGGTGAAAAGAAATATTGACGACCTCTGTGCTGCTCTAATTTTGGGGTTTTTTTTTTTGGCTGCACCACACAGCTTGTGGGATCTTAGTTCCCCGACCAGGAATTGAACCCAGGCCCTCAACAGTGAGAGCACAGAGTCCTAACAACTGGACCGCCTGGGAATTCCTGCTCTAATTTGTTAACATTTCAGATTAAAAACATTTTTTTCAGAGCAAATTTTAAAAAGCAAACCAGAAGAAAAAAAGACCTGGGAAATTCTTCAAAACATACAAAAATGCTTAGTGATGACCAAGGGCCTGCAGACGCATCCTCGTGGAGGCGGAATGGCTGGAACTTGACAGAGATACTCATTCTCAAACAGTCTTGTGGACACTTGACTTTTCGATATAGAGTAGTGGCCACATTGCCTGCCCCCTTGCCCCTGGAGCCTGCTGCCCAGCAATCAGTCTGGAGGAGAACTTGCTTGGAGATGGCCTCCAGGGGCCAGGGTCCTTCCTCCACCCCAGCTGTGTATATGTGGGTGAGTGTGTAAGTGTGTGGCAGCGGGGAGGGGTGGGTGGAGCGACTTTCAGCTCATCCCCCTTGTCTGAGAGGCCTGAAGCCAGGCTTGGGGTCTTAAGAGATTCCAGGCAGTCCTGCTGCTGCTCTGACCTGCAGCCTTCTTTGGATGGAGGGAGGTTGAGAAAAGATCCCCGGGGTCTGTCAGCAGGATGGACCCTGCCCTTTATTGCCTCCTGCTCCACAGGAGCCAAGGGTCTCAGGCAGGGCCATGGCCTCACCTGACGAGGAAGACGCCAGAGACCCCCAGAGGGCAGCCTTGCATGCCAGGGGCACTCTGGGCTGCGGCCACCTCTAGGCCAGTATCCAGCTCTTTTCTGGGGCCACGGGGCTCCTGAGTGAGTCCCCAGGCTGGAGTCAGGCGCCTGGGGCTGTTGAGAACCAGACTCAGGAAGCCCCCCTCTGATCAGCTGGCACTGCCATGGGCCTAGCAGCCACCAGCTTGAGGAAGTTCTTTCTTCAGGGGTTTCTCAAGCCGGCAGCTGCCTTGCCAGTTCAAACTGGATTTTTCCTGCTGCCCTTTCCCTGGCCGCCTAGCCGGGTGCAGGGTCTCTCCTAATGAGGGTTTGATGCCAAGGCCTGGGCAGCTCCGTCCTGCTGGGTCCCAGCTGATTCAGGCCTGCCTCAGGCAATGGGCAGCTTCCCAGTCCCACCCGGGCCAGGCCACCTGGGGCTGCCCTGCATCCTTGCGGCTCTTGCCCTGCCTTGGACTCCCCCACTCAAAACTCAGGCCTCACATACAGGCAATCACTAACCCACCTTTATTCGTAGTAGGTTTTACTATTAATAAAAGATTAGCCTGACAGGGCACAGGACCCCTGGACTTTTGTCCCCAGATTTAAGGCATTGGCAGAGGGTTGACATGGCAGCTAGGGAGGGCAGGGGGCCCTTCTGCAGGGCTTCTGCAGGGCTCAGCCGCCCCCAGCTCAGACCCTCCCTGGAAGCTGCTGGGGATGCACCTCACGTTGCCTCCTTCCGGAGGCCTCTCTCTGTCCCATTTCCTGGGGCCTCATTAATTCCTCCCCACCTCACCCCGTGAGAAAGCAGGTCTGTGCTGAGCCTGGCCGAGGCCCAGAGCTGGGTCTCAGCACACCACTGGCTGGTTTGGGAGGCAGGGTCGGGGTGGAGTAGGGGACTCACCCTGTCCCCACCCTTATCCCAGGGAAAAAGGCAGGGCAGGCTTCCATCACCATCCATGTCCCGGCTCCCACACCACTTTCCAGGAACCCAGGGACCATGGAGATCAAGAATATAAAGCACAGCTGGTCTTATGTATAATATTTATAAAAGGGGGCTGCCAGCCTCTCCATCCCTGCCTCAGATTGGCCCTTGGGGTCTCTGGTTCCCAGGGGCAGACACGTTCTGGGCCTCAGCTTCTTTCTTCTCCCAGCAGTGGAATGTGAGCTATGGCCTGGGCTTGGGGTGGGGGGAGTCCCAGCCTCCCCAGGACTGGTGAAAGACCAGGAAAGGGGCCCCTTGGGGTGTCCACACCAGCCTCACCCTCAAGCATAGGGTGAGGGGGTTCTGCTCCCGGTGGAGGGGATGGGAAAGAGGACCAGGTTATCCAAGGGCCTGAGCCCACGAAAGGGGCCTAGGTGACAGAAGGAGGAAAGGCAAGCAGGCTGAGGGAGATGAAGCCCCAGGGTGCAGACCATGGCCCAGGAGCAAGGTGGCGGGATGACTGCAGGCCTAATTCAGCTCTTTGTGCCCCTACAGGCTATGTGACCTTAGGGGGCAGCTGCTGGGCCTCAGTCTATGCACCTGTGCAAAGAGAATAAGGGGCTTGGGTGGGACCTGAGGCAGCAGGAAGGGAGCAGGGGTACAGCCCCACCTTGCTCCCAGCTCAGGAAGCTCCTGTAGGCCAGGAGCTCAGCAGGGTAGTGGCCCAAGGGCCTTGGTCCTGGCTCTAACAAAAACTTCGACAGAGAGGACATGGGGCAGGGCCAAATGCCATAGTGTTCACCACGTCTTTCTCTTCCCCCTCCAACTGGCCACTGGATGGGAGCAGGGGCTGAAGAGTCTGGGCAGGGGTAGGAGGACAAGTAGACAGAACAGGATGGGGGTCATCCTAGTGGCTTCCTCCATGCCGACTGGTCCCCGAGATCCAGTCAATAATGATGAAGCTCAAGCTCATGGTCATCAGCAAGAGGCCAAGGGCAGCAAAACAAAGGGCCTGTGGGGTCAGAAGTCAGGGTCAGGTCTGAGGTCAGGGCAGCCCCCTCATCCCCACACTAGCACACCAACCCCCAGGCCCTTCGCACCAGGATTTTGGGGGTAGATCTTGCAGGTTCCTTCTCTGTGGGCATGATGCGAAAGTAGAAGATGGCAGGGAAGATGAAGATGAGGCATGGGGCAGATGTGGCACCTGCAAAGAATAAGGCATGGCCACCACTGGCTCACATCCACCTATTGGCTAAGGTTCAGGGTGGACCCTTTAATGAGATCAAACATTCCTTGATGAGGGAGTCTCGTCTCGAGACTCCACTCGAGAGCTCTGTCTGATTCTGGAGAGCCCATCAGCCCCTCCCCTTGTTCTCTGTCTACCAGGATAGAAGGCTAGTGCCTTTGGTGTCAGAAAACTCTGTCAGTGAATGAAGCTGGCAAAGAGAAGAGGCAGACCAAGAGACAGAGATGAAGTTTGAGGATACTGGGCCCCTGGGTATAGCTATTCCTGAAGGCTTTTCCATTAATTGAGCCAATACATTACTTTCTGTATAATTCATTTTGAGTCGGCTTTCAGACGTACAGAACCAAGAGTCCTGTCAGTGATATCAATGATACTCAGCCCCCAGGTCTGTGTGTTGGTCCTTGCAGAGCTGGGTTGCGGAGTCAATCTCCTGAGTTGGGTCACCCCAAAGACGTCTCAGAATTGTTTGACCTTCCCACTCAGAGCCCCAACTGGGACAGTTGGACAGAACCCTAAACCTATAGTCCCATGATCCTGGGGCCCAGTCAAGGCTCTCCACTTAACAGCTATATGGCTCTCCCTTAATCACTCTAAACTTCCTCATATGTGAGGTGGGGACAAGAGCCAATGAGATCCTTAGTGAAGGCCCCTGGACCCTTGGGCTCCATTCCATCCTCCAGCACCCCCAGCAAGGGTAACTGACTCGGTGGCTCTGAGCCCTCAAAATGGATTAGGAGAGCCTTAAGAACAAATCTCAGATGGGAGGCCAAGCTGTGCACATGGCCAGCAGCCATCACTTAAACGTAGGGTACGACCTTAGGAATCTGCCAGCATTTGCAGAAGGGAAGTTCTCTGGGGCAGTACCCTGCCTCCATTCACAGCAGGGCCAGACCCTTACCGATGACCCCGAAGATGCCCAGGATGTTGGGGGCAAAGATGACCAGCAGGTTGATACAAGTGAGCAGGCCAACAGCAATGAGCACATGCCGCAACCAGCTGAACTCGCGGTCCTGAAACAGCATCTGCTGGAGGGCGCGGCGCACCTGGGAAGCAGGGTGGGGAGAGTCATCAATCTGTCAGCCCCATCAGTCCCACCCCGCCAGTGGTCTGGCCACCTGGCCACTTGCACATTGGCTCACCGGAAACAGAACAATTGGCACTGTGAGTGTGACTGCCGTCAGCACGGCCACGCGCACACACAGGATCAGCACATCAAACGGGTCCACCTTGCTGTAGGTGTGCAGCAGCTCCGACTCCACCCTGTCTGTGGCAGGCAGGGAGGGTGGTCAGCAGGAGGTCCAGGGATGGGGTTGGGCTCTGAGCCTGGGTTGACCCTGACACTGAGGAGTGGCAACACACCTCCACAGCTGCAGGGCACAGTTAGGCATCACAGACCTAATGAACGCCTATAGTATGCAGGGTGCCATGGCCACTGGCCAGCCCCTTGCCCCCCAGCCTGGCCTCTGCCTCTGCCCCCACGGTCCAGCCATACCGTAGAAGGTGAGGTAGCCGAAGAGGGCGGCCAGGAAGTACATGACATACATGACGGCGATGGACAGGTTGGAGATGTGCTGCATCTTCCTCTTGGAGGGGCTATGGGGCAGCAGGGGAGGGGATTGGTGCCAAGCTGGGCCACATTGGGAAACCCCCATGTGTCCTGGGGTCTCTCTCTGGCACCACACCCTCACCATCTGGTAGCTGAGGGAGCCTCCTTCTTGCCCCCGGTCGCCCCTTGTGGCAGCCATGGAGACCTTGGATAAAATGACTTGGCTCCTGTCACTCTTTCCTCCCTTTAGGACCACATCCATTCTCCCCTGACCAACTCAAGGCAGCCCCCTCCCCCTCTCCCAGCCACGGATACCTACTCCTTGAGCTCTGTATAGATGGGCAGCACCTCAGGGTGGCAGACAAAGGCGAAAGCCATGATGGGGATCGTGTACGCCGTCTGGCAAAACAGGGATTCTGTGTCAGAACAGCCCCTGACACTCTCACCAGGCCCACTGCCCCCTCCCTGGTCTGTTGCAACCTGTGTGTTGAGGGTGAAGTAGCTCGGGGTGCAGAAGGCTGCGGCCTCCGTCTCAACCTGCAGCCCCGCCTCCTCCTTGATGACCTCCACGAGGCTGAAGTTGCCTGTCACGTTGGCTAAACTGGGGGACAGCGGGCAGGGCACGTGGAACTTTTTGTAGATGACCTAGGTGGGGGCGGGGAAGGATGAGGGTATCAGGGCCAGGCTAGGCTGCCTGTGGAGTCACTGTGAAGCCACATCTAGATCAGGACTGGAGGAGCTGCCTTCTGACCCAGGCTTCCCAGAAAGACCTGCCCCCCTCCCTCGACCAGCGTGGGGGGGGTGGTCACTCACTGCAATTAGGAAGAACACCATGCAGCTGAGCGAGAAGCCACTGGAGTAGCCTAGGTAGCCTGTAAAGTTGGGGAGGGGGGTGGTGAGACCAAAGGTCCCCTCCCATGCATCCCTCTAAGGCCCTGGCCCTGCCACACTCACCAAGCTGCCGCATCAGTGCCAGAGGCAGAATGACGATGACAGAGACCAGGATCACCAGGTAGTTTCCATTCATGTACCAGTCCCTGCAGGGATGGGAGTGAGGAGCCGATATTAGAGTCCACTCAGCCTCGGGTGATGGGGCCGCCTGACCCCCAGCCGGGGTTACCCGTGGTGCCACTGAGTGATCTCTGAAGAATACTTGTCCACAGCTCTGAGCCTCCCTTTCCCCATCTGCAAAATGGGCCCACTCCCAACACTCTCCTGGACAAGGTGAGGACTAATACACTCAGCTCCTGCTTGGTAACCATTACAATTACAGTCACTGTGGTTGTTTTTCCTAGGACACACAGGTCTGGGTCCATCCTCCCCATGGAGTGGCCCCAAGGGGCCCGAGGGGGTGGGTGGGATGAAAGGACCTGGGTCTGAGGCATTTTCCATGGGGGTCTCAGGGACTTGCCAACCACCTGAGCTCCTTGTGGTTCCCCCCAGCATCTGCATCCTGCATCATCCTGCCCCACGCCCTCAATGGACAGTGGACACAGGGAGCTAAAGGGATGAGGAATGAGACCTTCCTTCAAGGGCAAACCCACAGCTCCTTGGGAAAGGCCCCCAGGGCCTGGCGGCAGGATCCTGGCTGTTTCCTTCCTCCCAGAGCTACTGGCAGCCATGCAGCCTTTCTGCTTGCTGGGGCTGTATTGTCAAGGGCAGGGCCTGGCTATCTTCTCTGCTCCTACCCACAGAACATGCTTATGCCATGAGAACTGGCTAAACTGATGATAGGCAACTGGGACACTGTAGGCTTAATTTCTTGGTTGGGGCGAGGTGGCGGGGAGGCTAACACCCAAGCCACGGTCAGAAATAGCAGGAGCTTAGAGCTAAGCCTGAGGTTCTCAGGTGCTCTGTGCTCACAGGCTGGGTCCACGGCTAGGCGGGCCGGCTTCCTCAGCCTCAGACTACCCCCTGCCCCACATGGCCCTCCTGGGAGTCTTCCCCAAGGTGCTTCATAAACAAGTGTGCACAGAATGGTAGCTCTGCCGGCAGCTCTCTGCGCCCCACCTCCACCCTGTCTTGTCTCTCCCACTAGCCCAGCCTGGGCTCTGCTAGTGGTGGACATAGAGGGTTAGACTAGGGCCTCCCACCCTCACCCAGCCCCGCCCCACCCTGGGGCTCACGAGGTCCGCTCCTCCAGGTTCAGGAAGGTCTGTATGACAAGGGGCAGCTCGGACTTGATGATGTACAGGTAGCTGGACATGGCTGGGGGGAGAGAGGCAGGTCAGCCAAACCAGCCAACCTTCAGCCTGTCCACCGTCCATCACCTGCCCATCAGCCTCACCTCCGATGTTCTGCAGCGCAATGGCCAGGGCTGCCGCCAGCTTTCCTGGGGTCCCAAAGGCACGGTAGCCCAGCTGCTCATAGGCACGGATGCCTGTGGGGACAGGGAATCAGGACAGTCAGGAGTGCTCTCCCCAGCCCACTCCTCCCTGCTACAGGCCAGGTTTGGGGCTTACCCACGATCCCTGAGGACTTGAGTAGCAGGTGGATGGAGTAGCTGGAGAGCAAGGCGACGGCCGTCAACAGGAACCTGGGGAAGGTGGACGAAAAGAGGTCGCTGGGGCTCCTCTGGCAGGCAGGGGGCAATGAGCTCCGGGAGGCCTGGGTGTACGGGGTCTGTGACCCAGGTGTCTGGACCCCCAACATGTGTGGATGCAAACTCAGCAGGCCCCAGGGGTGGTGAACATCACCTGGGCTGACCCAGGGTGGCCATGACCCAGAAAGGACCCTCTGAGCACCACCTCCCCTTGAGATCTTGGAAGAAACATGTTTTCCATTTAGGCTGCAGGGCAGAGCTCTGAGGTAAGGACACGTGTACCCACAGAAGGCCTGGCCATGGGGTCTATCCATCATGTGTAAATGTGGTAGGACAGACTCAGTCCTGTTAGGCTGGCCCCGTGTTGTCATCTCAGCGGGTTTACTGGGAAATGAGGTATATTTGTCTGGCCACGGCTGTTTTTTTCAGCTGTGGTTTGGGTTGAGTGTAAGTGCCCACCCACTGCAGCCTGGGTCTTGTGACAGGAAACTGGCAGGTCCTGGGAGGTCAGGATCGGTGGCCTGTTTAGGGCTCCTATCTTTAGAAGGTTTGCTGAGGGCACTCACAGGAAAAGGATGATGCCCGTATTGGCCATGGCGTAGGCGAGCCCCAGGATACCACTGCCCATGATGGCGTTACTGAGGTTGAACACTGACATCCCGAATGATGTCTTCCCCTCGAACTGCAGGCACCAGAGTGAGACGGGAGGGGTGGGATGAGTTAGCAAGTTGTGGAGGGTAAATCAGCATTCCCTCACACCATCCCTTGGCCTCCCATCGCTGCCCCATAGCACCTCATTACTGCCCTCAAGCTCCCAGGGGTGCCCCCGAGCCCCTGATGGCCACCCCTGCTCACATCAGTGAAGTGTGGCTCCTTGCTGGGACTTTTTGGTAGGAAGCCTTCACCCTCAACACAGATCCGTCCAGGGCCCTCGACCCTGCAGGCACAGACCAGCCAGGCAGCTCAGCTCCAGCCCCTTGCCCTGCACCCTGCCCTGCCCTAAGCCATGAATGAGTCCCTCGCTCACCTCTCATTGCCAGCCATGGGGGTGGCGACAGGGAGTAGCCCCTCCAAGTGTTTGCCGTTGGGTACCAACTCTACCATCTCCGTCTGCAGAGGTGCCTCCATGGCTCAGGGACCACCACCAGGAACACTGGCTCTCACACTGACGCGGTCAGAAGTCTACAGAGCAGGCAGTCCCCCTGGTTATCCCCGCTCCTTGGGCTCACAGCCCAGACTCCCACAGGAAGTGTGCAGCTGTAGCACACCTCCCAGAAGTTCACTGAGGACATACATGTTCATGCAGCTCTGCCTGCTGCCACCCTGGAACCTGCCATTGAGGGGCAGAGCTCAGATACCTGAGTTCTCCAGGACATTCTGAGGCGACACCTCAGCCAGTACCTAGCACTCCCCTGCCACATATACATACCGACCCAGGCAAGCCCTTGGGGCCTCAGTTTCACCATCTGTGAAGTAAAGCTCAGTTGGATGACCTAAGTTCAGAGCCCAGTGGTGTCAGGACCCCAGGAGGCTGAGTCCCAGGCCACCAGACCCCACTCTGGGGATGGGTCCTGGACTGATTGCCCCTCCCTGATATTAATACTGGGAGACAGTTTCCTGTGCCCTGTGTGCCAGGGGCCTCCTAGCCAACCTAGAATGGCGCTGCCCGACGGCTGGAGGCCTCGGGAGAGGGCGAGGGCTGTGGGCCCTGTTCCCAGCCACCCGGCGGGCTTTGCTGGCAGCCAGAACAAAGGTCCCTCTGTGGGCTGAGAGCTGGCGCTGGGAACGGCAGGCGCAGAGGCTACCCCCCCGGAGCCAGGAGGCCTAAGGCGGTGCTGGGTGGCTGGACACCTGGACCCTGCCCGCTTGGCTGCAAAGGGCCCTCAGGGGCCTTCCAGGAAATGGGTGCCCTGGGGCCCAGTTCTTTGGGCCACACAGGCCTCACCCTCCACACAGCTCTGGCCTCAGGGCCATGTTCCCTTTCAAGCCTCTCCTCCCCTGCTGGGGAACCCCCCACCCTTAGGTACCCACACTTTGAGGAGACTCCCCACTTCCTGGAGCCCCAGGTCAGGAACTCAGAACCTTGGCCAGCTGTAGACGGGCCTGGACCACTGGATCAGTCTTCCCTTCCCTGCGCTCAGGGCATAGCTCTGCTGGACCCCAAAGGGATCAGCTCCCCTCCTCCCCAGGCCCAACTCTGCCCGCTGCCCAGACAACTCGCTAGCCCCTCGCCCATCACTGGCGCTGGGAGCCACCTAGCCCATGCCCAGAAGGTACCTGGGCATCGTGTCCCCAGGATCTATAAGGACATCCTGAAGGCCAGATAGGCCAGCAGGAGATTTGAGGCCAGAGTGGAGACCAGGGAGGGGGCAGCACTGCCAGGCAGGTCAGCCAGAGGCTAGTCTTGATGTCATGGCACCCCCTCCACTTGGGAACCCTGAATCCTGCCCCAAATCCCCCATCCCCACTCCAGATCCTGAGGGTCTCAGGTCTGCTCCTGAAGCTGGAGCACCAGGGGTCTCAAACTCAGCATTCAGGGCTAGGGTGGGTAGGGGAGGCTAGGCTCAGGACTCGGGCCTCAGGCCACAGGCCCTGGTGTTCTGGAGGCAGCAGCCACACAGAACTGACCAGAGGACCTCCCTGCAATGGCCCCAGGCAGCCCCAAGCCAGAGTTCAGATCCTAGGTACCTCAGTCCTGAGTACCCCATACCTGGCACCCTTGGACCCCTCAACCTACCTCTCCTTCCTCTGATGCTGGCATCTGAACCCTTCTCTCCTCCAGCCTGTCCACATAGGATCATGACAATTTGAGCATCTCTTCTAACGCCCTCTTCCCCTGGACCAGAGTCCCTAAGGTAAGCCTGTCTTCTTCATGCCCCTGCCCTGAGCCTCACCAACAGCACCCCTCCAAGGATACCAGCACCTGGTCTCCAGAGTCACTCCAGAGTGCCCCCTGGCTCTCAGCTGGGGTTGCCCTTGCCTGGGCTTCCGCCCGGGGCAGGCTTGGACAGGCCCTCCGAGTGTGCTGAGTCAGCAGCCTGGACAAAGCACTCTTCTCGGCCTTAATATTCTTCCCTAGTAGCCAGGCAATGCCTCCAGGGAGACCACAGCCCATGGCATGGTCATGGCCAAAGTGCCTGAGGCCCTGGCTCCAGGCTCCCCATCCCCTCAAGCAGGACCTGGGCCTAGACCTTCAGGTCCTGCCTATTACTCACGACCAGTCACTGCTGGGTCTCAGGCTGGCCTGAGATCCCAGAGAGGACATGGAATACCCCTCTTCAAGTGGCTTCCAGTCTGGAAGGGACAAAACCCACACAGACATCCCCCACCCTATGGCTCCTGCAGGGGAACCCCAGCACATAGTGTGGCTTTTAACCAAGCCACATAGTGCTGGGACTCAAAAAAGAAGAGAGAGGGGCATCAAGGAAGGCTTCCTGGAGGAGGAGGTGAGGGAGCCAGTTCTGAAATTCCAGCAGGAGCCCCCAGGATGTGGAAACAAGCAAGAGTAGCTCAAGCAGAGTGCACAGCATGGGCAAAGGCCCTGAGGTATGGTATAAGGCAGGCTGTGAGGATAGAATGAAGGTTCCGTGGCTATAGACAAGCCTGAAAGGGCCTTGAAGTCAAGGTCAAGGAATCTGTACTTCAGTTAGGGCAAGGCTAAGGGCTGGGGGGCCAGGGTAGAGATTAGTACTGGCCTGACATGTGGACCTCCAGGCATTTCCTGAGGCTGGCAGCCCATTTTTGACAGTTCCTGTCTCTCAGGCCTGCCGCCTGCCAGGCTCCTTTGCATCGGGTATCGGAGTAGACTCAGGGGATAACCCCTGCCTGAGGAAAGCTGCCAGCAGATTCTGACCAACTGTGGGAAAAGCCCAGAGTGGACACTCTGGATCTGAGGCCTGACCTGGCCCTGCCTCACCATGTGACCATGGACAAAGTATTCCCCACTCAGGACCTCAGTGTCTTCCTGTCTTCCGGGGGTTCTGTGAGGTTTGACCAAAGGTGGGGACAGAGTGAGAAGCCTCCCTGAGGACTTCGCCCCCAGAGCAGACCACAGGCTCCCAGAGAGGGGTCAGGCTCTTGGGTGGGGAGATCACTGCGACCTTGGGCAGATCATCAGAATGGCATCTGTCATGGGTGTAGCATCGGTTCAGGCAGTAAATCGATGGTCCAGGCCACTGCCCTGGGGCCTGTTTGCTCTGTGGAGAGATAAGGGGGGGGGGTGGTGCAGAAGCCATGGGGATAGCATAGCAGGTAATGCCCGCCCACGCAAACATCACAGGGTGAGAATTCGTCAGGCACACCTCCTCGACAGGCGTTGAGTTTGGCTAATTAAAGATTTCGAGATCCAGGAATCCAGGCCACCGTGGGGCCACTGCTTGTGTCAGCTGCTATGGGAAGCTCACCTCTCTGTCCCCACATCCAGGGCCTTGGAGCCACCAGGGCTCTGAGCCCGGCTTTCCTCCCCAGTGATCAGGGACGTGAGTGGGTCTGCAGTAGCAGGCTAACTACAGGGAGTCAGTCACACTGTCCTTCTTCCCTCGGTCTGTAGCCACATGTGCTGGTGGAGGCACAGACCCCACAGAGCTTGCTGCCATGGCCCCCAGGCTCCTTGTGCCTGGGCAGCCCTCACCTTAGCTCAGATCTCAGGTGAGAGGTGGCTGGCCTGGCTTAAGGGTCCACTGTGGTCATCCCTGGGGGCCCATGGATGAGGGCTGCCCCCAGTTCTAGTTCACCAGTCCTTACTTACCACTCCCCTCATTAGCTGAGAGAAGGTGTCCCTCCCTAGAGCCCCTTTGCCCACCCGCTTCTCCAGGTTTCAGAAGGATAACACCCTCCTCGGACAAGCTATCAGTTAACAGGGAAACTGGATTCAACAGACACACCTGGATTGTATGTTCTCAAGGCAGAGCCACAGAGATTGGTGTGGAGCTGATTGCTGAGGTCAGGGGTCTAGGGACAGGGTGTGTGGGCGGGTGTTCGGAACGCAGGAGGATACTAAAACAAACCCCTTGCCCCTCCACCAGACCCACAACTCCAGATTTTGACATCAGCAGATCCAATCTTCCATCCACTACTCCCCCATTGCCAACAACACCGAGTAAGTGGCTAGTGTGTGGCCAACATACGGCTGGTACTGAGGGGGTAGCATGCAGGAGGGGAAGGCAAATGGTGCAGAGCACTGATGTGTTGGCCACACCAGCCCCTCATCCCCTAGCTCTCTGGCCTGGTGCTTCTGTGTTCCGGGTATCCGGAAGTGTCTAGGAGGATCTGAGGGCCCCAGCTGGGGCCGGAAGATGGACTTTCCTGTGACAGGGTACATTTTCTAAACCTAACAGACGCTTAGCATTGGGCCTATCCCCAGACACCTAGGCCTCCCCTTCTGCCCACCCCTGGACCCTCCTTGCTCAGATTGCCCCCAGTGGAAGCTGCAGTCGGAACCTCTTGCCTCAAGACTGGGCCAGAGCCAGCAGCAGCCCCCCGCCCCCCACTGCCAGCCTGCTGAGAAGGACGTGCAGCCCGAGGCTCAGCTGAGGCAAAGGACAGGACATCACGTGCCTGTGGCCCCCTCAGGGGCAGGGGAGACCCCGAGCCAGCCAGCCCATCCTCCTCCCTGCTGACTCGGAATCCCCTGGAGGCGGCCAAATATTTGGACAGCCGGACTTCTGGCCCCAAAGAAAGCTGGAGTGGGGGCCTGGGGCAGCTCAGGACTCACTGGAGACCCCGATGGGGGGGCAGAAGGCAAGGTCAGCCCAGAGGAGAGGCGCCATCCAATGTCAGGAAGAAGCAGAGAGAGTCAGAGGGAGGGCAGAGAGAGACAAGGAGAGAAAACACACACACATGATATCTGTGTCCATGCATACTGATCCAGACCAAGAGACAGGCACGGGGAGATAAAGAAATGCAGACGGATCTAGAGGGACACAAATAGAGAAGAATACACAGAGAGATGGGTGGATAGACATTCAGACAGGGAGACAGACAACCAGATAAGTGAGAGACAGATCGACAGAGATGGCCAACCATTTAGAGATAGCCAGATGGAGAAAGAGACAGAGAGATAGCAAGACAAGACAGAGCATCCCAGAAGGTGCAAGAAGTAGAGGGAGCCAGAGGCCCAGGTGAGGGGGCAGCAGGCCCAGTGAGCACTGCAGGGATGCCACAGCATTTCCAGGTTCCTACAAGGGCAGGTTATGCTCCCATTAGCCAGGTGCAGACATCCAGAGGGTGGGACTGAGCCCACTGGGGCCACAGGCCAGGCCCAGCTGGAAAGCTCAGAGCCCCCTAGTCCAGCACCCATGGCTTGTCTACCCACACAATAGGAAAGGTATACGGAGAGGACAGTCAGTTGAAGTGACCCCCATCCTCAGCAGCCATGCACGTGTGCAGACGTGCTGGCTGAGAGGCTGTGTACAGGACGTGGCCCGCAGAGCGGAAATTCAAATCCAAGCCACCCCAGGCCGCTGGCCGGAAAGCCCCTCCTGCCCAGCAGCTGGTCCTTCCCTTCGGCCCCCAGAAGCCCTGCCTGGTCCTCTAGAGCGCCCCCACCATGCATCTGTCTTATCCAAAGTCCAGCCCTCCATCCACCAGATTGAGTGTGCACAGGCACACAGTAGGTACTCAGTAAATATTAAATGAATAGAATGGGTTCAAGGTCTTTGGCAAGCCTCCACCCCATTTCACCTGCTCCAAGTGGCGCCTGGCTCCCCAGCCATGTCTGCACTGGAACATCCTCCTGCAGTGCCCCTATCCTATTATGGTATAGACTGCACATCCCGCCCCAGTTTTCTGTGCACACAGATGCCAAAACTGTACCTCTCTTGTAGCCAACCACTCCCCCAAAACATTTTCCCCCTCAGACTGAGTGCCTGCACCCTGCCCAGCCCAGACTTTCAGGGTGCACTCAGTTCGGCTCAAAAACCTTCCCTGCCCCCCACCCAGAGACCATGAACCACCCAGCTTGTCCTGTTGCACCTCAGTTTCTCCACTTTTCCAGGGCTCTAAGGCTACTTGCTAGGGCAGCAGGCACTAGGACAGGAGCAACCAGCTCTCATGCTCTTGCCACCTGAAGCCTGGATGGGGGGGATGTTTGTGACATGGGCCCAAAGAACCAGTACAGAACAAAGGGTGGCTTGGGAAGCCAGTGAGGACAGTGGCTCTATGGGCCCAGGCAGAACAAAGTTCTGAGATGTACACCCCCACCCTCCCCAGAGACACAGCCCCCAGCCCTCAACCTCAAGGAGTCCGAGCTTCTCATTAATGATCCCAGCATTCCAGCCCTCTTAGGGATGTGCCAGGCCTGGCCTCATCCACCCCTGATTTTTCCCACCTTTGGTGCTTCCTGCAGGAAGCCTTCCATGTTTATGCAGAACCTCCCCCTCTCAAAATGGACCTGTCCTTGGATCTCTCCAGCTTGCTATGCTCCAGACTGAGAACCTCTGAGGCATTTGCTTCCTTTCCAGAAGGAAGTGAGCCCCCATGCCAGACTGTGTACTAGAGAGGAAGGGCCCCTTTCAGGTCCAGCACAGTGGCTGAAGGCAGTCATGGAAGGAAGGACAGGACTGGCAGGCTGAAAGAAGGATGGGCCTGGGTCGAGGTGGCTCCCACGGTGCAAGGACCTTTGACTTAGTCTCCCCAGACCTGTCCCAAAGCCTACACCTGGGCTCAGGGCTCAGGTTACTGTGGCGGGGAAAGGATGGATTCCCACAGGCCCCGCCCCTGGCCTCCCCCTCCCCGGGTGTAAACAAACGCACGCACTCGCTGTGGCCAATCGAAGGGGCCAATCGGGTGGGGGCGGGCTCCTGCAAACCTAGTCCCGGTCCTTTCCCTCCGCCCCTGAACGCACTGTCAGCTCTAGGAGCTCAGACCGAGCCTCGCCCTCAATCCAGGGAGCCACGCTCGCCCTGTGCCCGCCGAGCCCGCTGGCCTGGCTGCAAATGGCACGGACTCTGGGACCAACATGTGCCACGCGGCCCCTCAGGCAGCCTGGCCCGATCTGCCCTCAAGCCCCTGCCTAACGCAGCGGGATAAATATACCCTGACGCCCGGCGTGCCAGCGGGCCGATTTGCTTGTCAGGCGCCCGTCGGGGCAGCGCTCCAGGGCCTGCTCCCGGCCCTCTTAGGCCCCCCTCCGGGCCCTCTCGAGCTCGCGCCCTTGGACCGTGCCTCGGGAAACCCATCGCGTGCCACCCTAGCCCCCAACTAGGCGTCCTGTGACCCCAGCCCTGGGTGCCCCCGACCTCCTGCTATCCCGCCCGGCCCTGCGAGAGGCCCCAAGACCACGAGGTGCTCCTCCCAGGACACTAGCTCAAGCTGGGAGCTGGCGGGTCCCCAGACCTGCGCCTGGAGCGCTCGGGGCTTTGGCTCCCCGGAGGCTGGGGCGCCTGCCCGGAGCCAGGGCGGGCGAGGGGACCTGCCCAGAGCCCAGCTCCGGACGCGAAAGTGGACAGTAGGGCTCCGCCCGCTCGGTGCCCCTGGACGGGGGGTCGGCGCCCCCAGCAGTACCTGGCCTCGCGGGTGAGGACGCGCGATGCTCCGCTCGGGCCGGTGCTGTCCGCTCTGCTCCCGGCTGAGCGCAGCGGCAGGGGATGAAGGGCGCTCGGCCCCGCCCCCGGCCCGCCCCTGGCCCGCCAATCCCCCGCGGCCAGCAGGAGGAGGGGCAGGTCTGCGGAGAGGCGGGGGCCCTCCCCTGGCCTGGAGCAAAGGGGCAGCCCGAGCTCTAAGGAGCCTTAGGAGAGCAGCTGCTGCGGGAGGGGCTCAGTTGAATCTTGTTGGGGGAATGCTTTAGTCCAAAGCAGATTCTCTCTGAGGTCTCTGAGCGCCCCCTAAGCCCTGAAATGCTCTGCCCTCACTTCCCTCAAGCCAGAAGGGGCTCTTCCGCTAAGAGGAATGGGAACAGGGCCATGCTTAATCTCAGCGAAGGATGCCTTGAATGGGGGACTTTAACATCACTTAGGCACAAAATGTCTTTTCTGCCTGCCTCACCCTTCCCAAGCAGAGGTGGGATAGGGTGAGGACAGGGGCTCCCTGCATCAATTCTGTCTTCACCCCAGATACTCAGAAAAGATTGAGGGTAGACAAGGGTAGGGGCAGTGAGGACGGGGCGGGGGTGGGCAGAGGGTGCGGGAAGCAAGTCTTGGAGTCTTGGCTCACGCTGAGCCTTGTCTGGATCTCCCTGGCCATGCCCCCATTTCCTTATTTCTAAAGAGTAGGAGAGGGGCTTCCCTGGTGGCGCAGTGGTTGAGAGTCCGCCTGCCGATGCAGGGGACACGGGTTCGTGCCCCGGTCCGGGAAGATCCCACATGCCACGGAGTGGCTGGGCCCGTGAGCCATGGCCACTGAGCCTGCGCGTCTGGAGCCTGTGCTCTGCAACGGGAGAGACCACAACAGTGAGAGGCCCGCGTACCGCAAACAAAAACAAAAACAAAAATAAAGAGTAGGAGACAGCTGTGTCTGCCCATGGGAAGTGGGGCCTGGGACTTTGTGCCTCAGGGGAAGGGGTTTTAGGGTGACCCCACCTGGCTGAGGGCTCCTATCCCACCCCTGCCTGCTTCCCACCCAAGGCCTTAGTGCTCAGAGGTGTGTGGTGGGTGTTAAGGCCCACCAGCCCAGGAGCAACCAGCAGGGAGCTGGGGGAGGCCTTGACCTTGGGGGTGAGCTGGGGGGGGTGTTTGCAGAACAGCTGTGTCCCTTGCTTCTCAGCCACTGGCTCTGATCCGATTAATCCATGGCCTCTGCTGTTCCTAGTCAAGCTGGATGTCTCTGTGTCATGTCTGCCCCCCTCCCTGGTATTGGGGAGAATGCCCTCAGAGGACAGGCCTCACCCCTTCCCTGTCCTGGGCTGGGAGTCAGGACTCCAGGATTCCCTTCCGCCCGACTCACAGCACCCCCGCAGCCAAGCCCTAGCGTACCTCAGTTTCCCTCTGCGTCACAAGGAAATGGCTCTGGCTTTTCCCATGGCCTGAAGGCAGTGGGTTAAGGGGAAGCTGTGAGCCAAGGGGACTCAGCTTTGGCTGGGAGAACCAGGGGATGGGAGGACTAAAGAGAAAGGCATTGGGATGGTGGCAATCCTTGAAAACCTCAAACCATCTAAGCTCCCTCCCTGCTGATGGCTGAAAAATAGGAAGGGACTGGCTCTACCCCTTGATCTGGGGCTGGTGTAATCCCAGATCACAGCTTACTTTGGTCATGAGAGACCCTAAGATTCTCACCCTTTGAAGGGGCTTGAGGACTGCCTGTGGGACAGAGTCAGATAGGAGAGGTGTTGACCAGGGTCTCAGATCTGCCCCCCACCTCCCAACTCCAGACACCCTGGATGCTCACAGAAGCCATTTGCAAAGGGCTGGGTGCTCCTATTGGCAGTTCCTGAGGAGCCAGGCCTGGCTTCAAGGTCACCCAGCATGTGGGTGTTGGGGTCCTCAACCCAGACCAGCTGGGCTGGGCTGCTGTGGGAGCCCTGAGGGTGGTGTGAGGTGGGGTCCCTGGGCCAGGCCAGTTGTGGCCAGGCTGGGGGAGGGGCTGCCCGATTGTTGATGCTAGGCCCGGGCCCCAGCCAGGGCAAGCACAGCTCAGAGGCCTTTCCCACCACCTGCCAAATCTCCCAGCCCAGCCTGAGGTGGCTGGACAGTTGGCAGCCATTATGGGGCTCTGAGAGGTACCAGGCATCTTCTCCCAGAGGCTGGAGGGAATGTCTATCTACGCAGCTGCTGTGCTGGGGGCAGCCACCTGGAGTGGAAGGGGGGGAGCTTTATCTCAACCTTCGGCCCAGTCCCCTACCTCCACTCCCCCATCTCCAGAATCTGAGACACAGGCCCAAGAAACTGTCAGAGATATGAGACAGAACAGGATCCTAGGATCACTCAGACTCTCCTTCCAGGGTCCTGGCAGCCCTTTGCTCTGTTCCTCCCTCTTTAGCCTCCAGTTAGGCAGCCCCCTCTCACCACACCAGCACCTCCCCTGGCACACCATCTACACAGTGTCCCAAGACCCTCTTTTACAGTGAGGCCCCATCTTCATGTCCAACCCAGTCCTCCCCAGAGCCTAGCATCTGTATCCACTGATTCCTCGGACGCCCTGCAAGCACCTGCCTCACACCCAGCTGGCCTCTTCACCTTCCCCACTGCCCGGCTGTTCCAAGAACATGCCAGCCTTCACCTCCCTGTGCCTCTGCCCTCCTGGTTCCCCATCCTGTCCCACCTCCTTGGCAAACTCTCACTTGTCCCTCAACACCCAAATGAAAGATCGCCTCTGAGAACCGTGCCTGAGCCCCTGGAAGAGCCAGCTCACCCTACCCTGACTGCGCCTGCTCTTGCCGCCCCACCACACAGCCCCAGGCTCGGTGTCTCCAAGCGCTCTGTGTGGGCCCTCTAGACAGGAAAGCTCCTGCCAGGTTAGAGTGTGCGGATCAGGAAAAGCCTGATGGAGAAGCAATCCGTGGGCTTGGCTCTGCCAAGGGGAAGAAAGGCACATGCCAGGGTGGGGAAGAGAGGGTACTGTGGATGGAAGGGACAGCTTGGCCACAGGGAACCTTGAGTGCATGTGGGATTGGCACTGATAGGCGGAGGGCTGTGTGCAGGGACGGGACCCTTGGCCTGGAGTCATGTTGGAGCTTTCAAGGCCTCACAGGTGAGGGTGGTTCTCACCTCCATACCCCAGGCTTGAGGACCCACACCCATAGCTCCTGAATATACTCTGCCCATTCTGGTGTCTGGGAGGCTCCTCTCCGGGCACTAGCAGGGGTGTGGGGTTGTGGAAGTGTAGAGGGCATCCGTAGGCAAACCCACCTCTCTGATTCTCCCCTGGCCTGAGTCCACAGAGCTGGTGACCTCTAGGCTGGAGCCTGCCCCCACAGTCCCGGAGGGCCCCCCTCTCTCCCCTGAGCTCTGGCACCCAGCTTCTCTGGCCACTGAAGCGGCTTAATGTGCCCAGGTCACGTGGGCCGTGCTACTGCCCGTGGGGAGGGCCCAAGCCCCCACCCAGTAGCCACCCGACCGGGCCCTGACGTCAGCAGCATTAACGGTTCGCCAGGCCTGTCTAATCTCTGTTCCGTGGCTGGGCCAGGTTAGTCCCGCCAGAGCCAGAGTCGAAGGCTGGGAAGGCCCCCAGGGGCACCTTGAGATTGAGGTCAGGCAGGGATGGTGGAGGCTGGAGGTGCCCACAGTAAAGGCCCCCTGCCTACAAGACCACAGTGTGGACACTGTGCCGACTCTGGGCCAGCTCCCTCTGATCCTTGGCCTTGGACTGTGAATCAGGCATTAGGCACCCATTGATCCTGCTCGTAAGGGTGCAATTACACAGGTGGGGTAAGCGGGGCTGAGGAGGCTTCAGGCCAGGAGACTCGACCCCCAGCCCCCATACTTGCTGGCCATGAACAGGGCAGCTTGAGGCCAGGCAGTGTCCTCAGTCCATGGGATCCAAGAATATTGGTTCAGAATCCCAGTCCCTAGGGTCAGAACCTGGAGCGTGGGGTCCAGGCCCTGCATGGTGTTTGGCCTCCTCTCTGTCCCTTGCCTAAGAAGGCTGGGGAGCTCATTACCTTCCTTCCAAGACAAGGTGGCCACGAGGAAGACCCCATTAACCCACCTCTCCCGCAGCTTCCTCTGTCTCAAGCCTGCCACTGCTAGCTTCTCAAAGCCTTCTGTCTTCCGCCTTGCCCCTCCCCACAAATCCCGCCATCACTCTCCCCTGCCCCACCTCACTCCAGTAAATTGTTTGGGCAGAGGGTCCTTAGCAGGGATGAGCAGCCCAGCTCAGCCAGGCCCAAAACCACCCAGTGAGATCCTGAACCACTGGCCTGAGCCTCATCCTCCCCTCAGGACTCTAAGCAACACCATTGTGGCTGCCCATGTGTCCTGGGCTCTCTAACCCATCCAGCGTCCCTCCCCTCCACCCCATGCTCAGGCCTGGGCACCCTCACTCTCCCCTTCTAGCCCCGCACAGGCTCACAGTGCCACTTCCACCTGAACATTGAGGATCCTGCCCACATGCTGCCTTCTGCCCAGCCCCAAGTATCTGTCTGACTCCTGGACCTCTCCCCCAAGTGGCCACAGGTCCAGAAAACTCAGTCCCCTCAACACTCCTGTGCAGTCCCAGCTTGGTGGGGGCATCACATGCACTTGGTCACTGCACAGATCCAGACCCTTGTCAGTGAGTCCCACTCCTTGCAGATCCTGGCTCCACGGGGTAATGACATAAGTCTCTTCCTCATGGACCCTCCCAGCCCCACTCCTCTCCTCCCCCATGCCCAGCCCCCAGGAAAAATATGTGCCCCTATATACATGTTTTTATGAAAAATTTTAATGATTATTTTTTCCAGAAACAGATTTGGAAAATATCATTGATGATTTTATTTCCATTAAAGCCAAGAAAATAAAAGTATAAATTCTGTTTTAGGTATAAATAAAATATTTAATCTTAAAGTAATATTGTGAGTTTTAATATACCTACTTACAATTTGTTCGATGTTTTTTCAACTACTTTAATGTTCTGTAAAAAAAAATTAACCTTTAAAAATACATAAAAACATATATAGGAGTGGACATTTTTCCTTTTGCTTCAGGGTCCAATATGGCTCTGCAGGGCTCTCTTGGATCTTGTCTTTATTTAAAATTTTGATATTCTGTTCATTATGGATTTTTTGGCAGTAATTTTGATTTTTGAAAGTATTGCATTAATATTTATCTTGATTACTGATTTTTTTGGCATCACCTTAAATCTTAATACCTGAGGTGAGTGCCTCATTTGCCTCACCCTAATCCCAGCCCTGCAATTATATTCTAGCTTCAAGGGCTTCCTGGACCCATCATCTTCTGGAGGAAGCACAGGCCCTTAGGCTGGCGTTTGGCACCTGCCCAGTCTCCCCACCCCGTCTCCCCTTCCCTGCTCCTGTTCCACTGAACTCCTGTGGTCCACCAGCCCATGTTCCTGGGCCTTATACACACTACAGTCCCTGCCAGAATGAGCTTCCACCTCACAACCCCCTCTTGATCCAACATCATCCTTGTGAACATTTCCCACGGCTCCTTTCCCCCTCTCAACCCCTCTCAAGACCACAAATTGATCCCATGCCCCCAAGAGTGCCCCCTGCCATGTTAGGTCAGGTGCTTCTCCCTGGAAGGGACCACTTTCCCACTCACGTCCAGCCCAGCACTGGGCACTTAATAAATTTGCATGACTCATGATCATTAACACTCTCCCCCTCCCCCCAAGAAAGGACAGCTGGGGCCTGATGCAAAGATTTATTGCTGAGTCTGTGTATCTAGCTGAAGGGAGTGCAAATTATGCCCTGGCCTTGTTAGACGGATGCTCCTTGCCCTCGACTACAGCACAGGCCCCAGCCCACGGGCATCAGCGAGGACTTGGTGCTTGATGAGGAAGTAGGGAGCAGGGGTGTGGGGACATGGATGCCTTTGTCACTGATGGTTCAGGCATGGATCTCAGTTTTTCCCACCAGGGAATGGGCCCTGAATGGGAAGGATGAGAGAAGCTGCTGGCAGGGACAAGAGGGTCACCTGGGTTTGCTTATGACCCTACCTGAGGCAGACCCCTCTGGGCACAATCTGGGCCTCCTTCCTGTCCCAAATCCCCTGCCTGGGGCTGATCGATGGGAGCCGGACTCTGCTCCCAGCCACCCCTTAGGACAGTTCAGCCATTGGCCACAGCTGGTGTCAACAGCACCCTCCCTCAACAGACTGGCCTGGAGTACTGTGGGTGTGTAAGTAAGTAGGACATGAATACAGTGTCCAAGCATGGAGGGGGCAGAGCCTGTGGGGGAAGGGGTTAGGATATGTGGGGAAGGGTCCAGCTTGAGTCTCTTCCTGGCACCAGGAGCTCCCAGGCTTGCCCCCACTCACTAATTCGTCTATGTATGAGTTTCACAGGCCAGAGCTGGCTTGGACTTTGGACCCCTAAAGCTGCCGGGTGGGGCAGTCACTGGCCACTGGGCAGATGGGTGTCAGACTTGTCACATGGAGGTGGTAAGGCTAGAATGGGCTGATGGTAAGCAGCAGGCCTGCTTGGAGGAGGGTTCCCTTCCTGCCCCCCTGCCCTTCATGAAACTCTGGGAGGGAGGGCTGTTTGCTGAACCCAGACCCACCAGGTGAATCACGGGCCTCCTGGGGCAGGAGAGCAGCAGGAGATTGGTCAGTGGGGTACTGCTGAGTCACCGTGAGCTGTAGCTGCCCCAAGTACTGCTTGCTCCTAGCTGGGGCTGGCTGTGGTGGGTCCTGGAGGCCAGTGCAGCCAGGCCGTGAAGGGCAGTGCTGGGGTGGCTGGGGGCACCGGACTCTGGGAGACCAGGGAATCCTGGGAGCCATGGGGGAGGGTAAGTCCCTCAAGGTTAGCAGGGCTTAGGGTTTTGAATCTGTGGCTGGTGAGGCCACAGGCTGGGGCCCAGGAGTCCTGGGGGGCTGGTAGGGGTCAGGCGGATTGGGGCTACAAGGCGGCAAGGGCTACAGGGTCTCAGGAATGCATGAGTCCAGGCACCTGTGAAGAGAAAAAGGAACAGAGTCAACATCCCTAAGCGCCCAAATAATTGGGTTTAGACTGAGAGACAGGTGGAGGTGGGCTTGGAAGCAGTGACACCTGGGGGGTTGGGGCGGGGTCAAAAGAGCTTGAGTGGGTGGGGCTTGTGAGCCAGGGGAGGGGCCTGTGGCCATGGGGTGGAGCCTGAGGAGTCAGGGTGGGGCCTGGAAGCAATAGGGTCTGGAAGTTGGCGGCCAGAGGGCAGGCAGTGGAGTGGATCTGGAGAGCTGGGGAGGGGCCTGCAGTCGAGAGGTGGGATGGGGAGCAGGGGAAGGGGCTTGGGGTATTGAGACCAAGAGGCACGACAGGGGAGCATCCCGGCCTGCGCGCGAGGAGCCACCTCAGAAGAGGCCGCAGTCTTTGAGGTTCTCCTTGATGATAATGTCGGTGACAGCGTCGAAGACAAACTTGACGTTCTGTGTGTCGGTGGCGCACGTCATGTGGGAATAGATCTCCTTCACGTCGCGTCTCATGTTGAGCTCGAGGAATTGCACCTTGATGTAATTGCCCGCGTCCTCATATGTGTTGGGCCCTGGCGAGGAAGGGGGAGCTCTCACTCCCGGTAGCAAATCCTCCCCGCGGCGGGAGGAGCGCAGGCCGAGATCGTGGGTTTGCGACGCCGCCTGGCGGCGGGCCGAGGTTCTCACCATTGTAGTCCGGAAAGCAGATGCTGAGGTGCGCCTTTTTTATCTTCTCCGAGAAGACGTCCTTCTTGTTGAGGAAGAGCACGATGGACGTGGTGGCGAAGTAGCGGTGGTTGCAGATACTGTTGAATAGGTGCAGGCTCTCGTGCATGCGGTTCTGAGGAGGGCAGAAGCTGTCGGGCACCGGGGACTGCGGCCGCCGCCCCCACCCGGCTGCAGCCGGCGGGCAGACCCCTGCTCTCTGGGCTCCGGGGCCTCCCTGCCCAGACAGCTCCAAGACCGTCTCCCCGTTCGCCCCCCTAAGCAGGGCAGCAGGCTGCCTCATCTCCTCCTTCAGACCGCTCTGGGTCGAATGTCCTCTCTCAGATGCTCCCCGCGCCCGCAGCGCTGTCTCTGCTTTCCGCTCTCCTCCTCCCCGCTCAAACGCTCAGGCCCTGCTGGAGCACTCACCACTTCGTCGTCCTCCACAAGCACCATGTCGTAGGCGCTGAGAGCCGCGATGAAGATGATGCAGGTCACACCCTCGAAGCAGTGGATCCACTTCTTGCGTTCTGAGCGCTGCCCGCCCACATCGAACATCCTGCGGGGCCGTGGGAACCTGAGCCGGCGCATCGAGTCCCCTGGACGTGCCCACAGGCATCCCCTGGTTTCCTAATGCTGGCTGGGAGGCACCCAGATGGGAGTGGCATCTGGAGGGGCCGGGCATTTCTGCGGGCGGGCTGTCCAAGAAGGGGCAGGGTCTCTCGTAGGGATGGGGCCTCTGGGATCAGACAAGGCCTCAGGCAGTGAACTTGCGGGCAGGCCCCCGGAGAGCGAGAGCTAGGGCGCGGGGTCGTACCGGAAGTTGAGGTCCTTGAAGGAGAACTGCGTCTCAATGATACCAGTGGTCTTGACACGCGAGCGCAGCACGTCCTGTTCAGTGGGCACGTAGCCCGGGGTTACCAGGCGCTCCAGGTCCGAGAGGTAGCTGCGGGAGATCCGGGGTGTGGGTAGGGTTGGGTGGAGGGGCGTGGCAGGGCCCCGCCCGCCCCGCGCCCCGCCTGTGCTCTCACTAGCCAGCAGAGTCGTTGAGCTGGTATTCCGAGGCGCGATCGAAACAGGCCTGGATACCCGAGTCCTTCCACAGCCGCTGGATGATGTCTGACATCTCCTTAGGCATCGTGCCCTCCTCGATGGTGTCCGCCATGTGCATCAGCTTCCGGGCATCGTCCTGGGGTGGGGGGCAGGGGAGTGGTTGGTGGTGACCATGGACTTGGGCCCAGCCTCGCACCTCGAGTCTCCAGAAGCCCTGTTCAGCTAGTCTCTTGGCATACCTGGCGCGCAGAGTCTCCATACTGGATATTGAGCGTGGTCATGGCGCGCACGATGGCCAAGATGGACTGTAGCGTGTTGCCATATATGATGGCAATGAACTCGAGGCACTCTTCCAGCGAGTACCCATCCTGGTGGATGATCCTGCAGCCGTGGGGAGCCGGGTCAGCACCTCTTGGGTAGGTGGGGAAGGACAGACCTCGTGCGTGTGCCCACCCCCAGGGGCCTCGGGTAGGGCAGGGGCACTCACTTCATCTGCTTGACAATGGTACTCTTCCCGGACTCACCGGCACCTGGAATGGAAACCCTACCTCAGAGACGCGCTGACCGCACTGCCGCCTCTATCACACCTGTTTTGCCCCCAACCCCCAAAGTCAGGTCATGATGCCCTGGCGGCAAAACATAAACGTCAGGAGTGACAGAAGGGGGCTGACGAGGGGAATCGACAACCTCGACTGTGCTGAGGAGCCTTCAAGACCCTGGTATTTTCAGTTTTATTATTCTGAGGACAAAAATAAAGAAACCTGGAGCTCCGCCTTGTGGAAGATTCTGGTACTGCATGCATGGGATTATTTGAGCCAGGTCAACCCCTGCTTTTAACCTGTGGTGGGAGGAAGTGTCTCCAAGAGGCTCAGAGGGAATTAGCACCTTTTGCTGGGGGAGAGGACAGAGCTAACAGCCCCTCTGAGCCTGTTCTCATGCGGGTGTTGGGCACAGTTAATGGGATTTCTGGCTTAGCCTCACTCTCTTGCCTGGGGTACTCTGGCTTGGTCCTTCTGCCCACATCTAGCTGTCTGGCTGGACCCTGGAGAGCCTGGGTAGAGTCTGCACTGCCCTCTCAAAGCAGCTCCTTCTTCCCTTGCGGGGAGGAAGTGGCCTTGGGGTACTAGATCAGCCCCATCTCCCTTCACCACCCATGGGACCAAGGACATGGCTTTACCTATTCCCGGCTGGGCCTTAGTACCCCCCCCTTTAACTGTTCTGCAGGTCTGTCAACAATAAAGCTCTGGAAACTGAGGGTCATTGTCTGTGGATCTGGGTGGTCCTAGAGGCTGCCCACTCTCAGGAGGACTGTGACCTTCTCCCTCCCAAGGGAGCAGCCTTGTTGTGGGGCTCCCAAGGAGGCCCCTGGTTTCCGAGCCCTGCCCAGCAGGCCCATCAAGCCAAAGGCTGGTGTTTGAGGGAGCACAGCCAGGGCAAAACTAGGCCTCGTACACACATCTCTACAAAAGTGAGATTGGTACACCCTTCTTGGGAGGGGAGGTTGCCTGAGGCTGGGCCCTCTGAAGAGGGGTTCTGTGGGATACCCAGCCTTAGGGAGCCAAGGCATCACTTGTCAAGGCTTGGCCAGGGCTCCCACTCTGTTTCCTGCCAGGTTGCAGGCTCATTCTGTTTCCCAAGTCACACCTACTTCACAGAAGGGCCACCTGCCTGCCCCTGGGCCTCTGACTAGTAGCAGTGGCCTCGCCGCAGCCCACCCCCTTACCCAGAAGCAGCAGTTTCACGGTTCGAGCATCCTTCTCGGCATCTTCTTTCAGCTTCTTTTCCAGCTCCCTTGAGTGCTTCTCCTCAGCACTGGCCCCAGCCCCCATGGTGCCGGCAGGAGGTGAAGGAACAGGGTGGTCAGTTGGCTCTTCTGGATGCAGGGGATCCCCAGAGCCAGGCTCAGGCCAGCCTCTGGCCTCCCCAGACACCCTTCTGACCTCAGAACTGGCAATCAACTGGCTGTCCACAGACCTGTGAAGGCCCTGTTGGGGCTGCTTAGTAGGATTTGGGGGGTTGTTGGTACCCAAGAGCCAATCAGAGACAAGGACAGGTGAATCCAGCTCAGCCCCCAGCCGCCCTAATCAGGCTGGCATGGCCCCAATCCCTCAACTGCTGACTCTGCACCCCCTGTACGCTGCTCCCCAAACCCTCTGGGAGAGACCCTGGAGGTAGTCCAGCCCTGCTCCAGAGCAGGGAGACATGTTCCATAGGATCCAGGCTCAGAAAGGGGAGGAGAGGGCCTCAAGTTCCAGGGTGGGGGCATTGGGGGGTAGGCCTGGCAGCAGAGAGTAGAGGGAGAAGCATGCAAGGAGCACCTGACCCCTGCCCAGCACAGGGCTTAGCATTGCTCCTTACCTAGCTCACACCAGCCCTGGTGGATGGGTACCCACATCATTTTACTGATGAGGACGTGGAGGCTCAGAGGGTCGCACAGCAGGACGTAGTTGAGAAGGGCTCGTGACTCTGAACCAGGGCTCCATGCTCAGCAGGGAGTCAAGAGGGAAAGGTGGACATTGCATTTGCCCTGTACCAAGGTCTGCATCTGACCTGGTCAAGGCCTCTACATGCCTCCATGATTCCAATGGACTTGGGTGGGTGTGCAGGTCTGCTACGTGTACTGGGTGTGTGCTTGTATACTTTACTGGCACCAAGCAAGGCAATGACATGACACATTTGTCTATGTATACTTGTGTGTTTATGTATGCATTTTTATGCCTTTGTGAATGCATGTGTGTCTATGTTTGCCTGTTTGTGTACCGTGTGTGCATGTGCATGGATGTGCTTTTGTGCATTTCTCTTCCTGTGCAGATGTGTTTGTATGTGTACTTTATTATGCTAAACTGGGTTAATGTGTGTGTGTGTGCGTATGAATGTATAAGTGCATGTATATGTGCATGTGTGTGCACTTGCCTGTGTACATGTACATTTATGCATGTGTCTGCCTGTATGTGTGCACACTTGCACATACCTGTGTCTACATGTACCCATGGTGCAACACTCTGACCTGCGGAGGTGGCCAGGCTCTTCCAGGGAATGTTTTGCAGGCCTGTTATCAGATGGGAAAACTGAGCTCTGAAGCAGGTCTGGTGTTCCCAGGGGAGGAGCAGATGAGCCTCACTCTTCTTCTGTCCCCTGTCAGTAATCTGGGACCTGCCTAGGGGTATCTCCAGGGCACACCTGCCTCAGTTTAGGGGTCAGAGGTCTCTGTGGGGGTTTAGATGGGACAGGACGTGCTGCTGAGTGGAAGTGGTTCAACCGAGCATGTAATGTTGAGCTCCAGCCTCTGGAGATTTACCACGTCCCATCAGAAGACCCAAATCCTGGGCTCTCAAGGCCCCCTCCTGGCTGAACTACCCGGAAACCTGGCTGTCTTAGGACTCAACTCTTGCGGACCTGGGGTGCCAGGGCCCCAGATACTGAGCATTGAAGACTGTCCCTAGTGTTGGGAAAGCTGGACAGGTGCATGTAAATCAATGAAGTTAGAACACACCCTTACACTATACACAAAAATAAACTCAAAATGGCTTAAAGACTTAAACATAACACCATAAAACTCCTAGAATAGAACATAGGCAAAACATTCTGACATAAATTGTACCAATATTTTCTCAGGTCAGTCTCCCAAAGGAATAGAAATACAAGGAAAAATGAACAAAGGTGACCTAATCAAACTTAAAAGCTTTTGCACAGCAGAAGAAGAACTACAATTCTGTAGCCTGTGGAAGGAAAACTACATTCACAGAAAGATAGACAAAATGAAAAGGCAGAGGACTTTGTACCAGATGAAGGAACAAGATAAAAGCCCAGAAAAACAACTAAATGAAGTGGAGATAGGCAACCTTCCAGAAAAAGAATTCAGAATAATGATAGTGAAGATGATCCAGGACCTCGAAAAAAGAATGGAGGCAAAGATCGAGAAGATGCAAGAAATGTTTAACAAAGACCTAGAAGAATTAAAGAACAAACACCTAGAAGAATTAAAGAACAAACAAACAGAGATGAACAATACAATAACTGAAATGAAAAATATACTAGAAGGAATCAATAGCAGAATAACTGAGGCAGAAGAATGGATAAGTGACCTGGAAGACAGAATGGTGGAATTCACTGCTGCGGAACAGAATAAAGAAAAAAGAATGAAAAGAAACGAAGACAGCCTAAGAGACCTCTGGGACAACATTAAATGCAATAACATTTGCATTACAGGGGTCCCAGAAGGAGAAGAGAGAGAGAAAGGACCCAAGAAAATATTTGAAGAGATTATAATCGAAAACTTCCCTAACATGGGAAAGGAAAGAGCCACCCAAGTCCAAGAAGTGCAGAGAGTCCCAGGCAGGATAAACCCAAGGAGAAACACGGCGAAACACATAGTAATCAAATTGATAAAAATTAAAGACAAAGAAAAATTATTGAAAGCAGCAAGGGAAAAACAACAAATAACATACCAGGGAACTCCCATAAGGTTAACAGCTGATTTCTCAGCAGAAACTCTACAAGCCAGGAGGGAGTGGCACGATATATTTAAAGTGATGAAAGGGAAGAACCTACAACCAAGATTACTCTACTTGGCAAGGATCTCATTCAGATTCGACAGAGAAATCAAAAGATTTATAGACAAAAAAAAAAAAAAAAAGATTTACAGACAAGCAAAAGCTAAGAGAATTCAGCACCACCAAACCAGCTCTACAATAAATGCTAAAGGAACTTCTCTAAGTGGGAAACGCAAGAGAAGAAAAGGACGTACAAAAACAAACCCATAACAAGTAAGAAAATGGTAATAGGAACATACATATCAATAATTACCTTAAACGTGAATGGATTAAATGCTCCAACCAAGAGATATAGGCTCACTGAATGGACACAAAAACAAGACCCATATATATGCTGTCTACAAGAGACCCACTTCACACCTAGGGACACACACAGACTGAAAGTGAGGGGATGGAAAAAGATATTCCATGCAAATAGAAATCAAAAGAAAGCTGGAGTAGCAATACGCATATCAGATAAAAGAGACTTTAAAATAAAGAATGTTACAAGAGACAAAGAAGGACACTACATAATGATCAAGGGATCAATCCAAGAAGATATAATAATTATAAATATACATGCACCCAACATAGGAGCACCTCAATACATAAGGCAACTGCTAACAGCTATAAAAGAGGAAATCGACAGTAACACAATAATAGTTGGAGACTTTAACACCTCACTTACACCAATGGACAGGTCATCCAGACAGAAAATTAATAAGGAACCACAAGCTTTAAATGACACAACAGAGCAGATAGATTTAATTGATATTCATAGGACATTCCATCCCAAAACAGCAGATTACTTTCTTCTCAAGTGCACACAGAACATTCTCCAGGATAGACCACATCTTGGGCCACAAATCAAGCCTCAGTAAATTTAAGAAAACTGAAATCATATCAAGCATCTTTTCCAGCCACAATGCTATGAGATTAGAAATCAACTACAGGGAAAAAAAAAAACATAAAAAACACAAACACATGGAGGCTAAACAATAGGTTACTAAATAACCAAGAGATCACTGAAGAAATCAAAGAGGAAATCAAAAGATACCTAAGACAAATGACAATGAAAACATGACGATCCAAAACCTATGGGATGCAGAAAAAGCAGTTCTAAGGGGAAGTTTATAGCAGTACAAGCCTACCTCAAGAAACAAGAAAAATCTCAAATAAACAATCTAAACTTACACCTAAAGGAACTAGAGAAAGAAGAACAAACAAAACCCAAAGTTAGTAGAAGGAAAGAAATCATAAAGATCAGAGCAGAAATAAATGAAATAGAAACAAAGAGGGACTTCTCTGGTGGCGCAGTGGTTAAGAATCTGCCTGCCAACGCAGGGGACATGGGTTCGAGCCTTGGACTGGGATGATCTCACATGCTGCGGAGCAACTGGGCCCGTGCGCCACAGCTGCTGAGCCTGTGCTCTGGAGCTCCTGAGCCACAAATGCTGAGCCCGCATGCCACAACTGCTGAAGCCCACGTGCCTGGAGCCCGTATTCTGCAACAAAGAGAGGCCACCGCAATGAGAAGTCCACACACCACAACAAAAAAAGAGTGGACACCGCTCACCGCAGCTAGAGGAAGCCCACGCACAGCAACAAAGACCCAAAGTAGCCAAAAGTAAATAAATAAATTTTTTAAAAAAAGAAACAAAGAAAACGATAGCAAAGATCAATAAAACTAAAAGCTGGTTCTTTGAGAAGATAAACAAAATTGATAAACCTTTAGCCAGACTCATCAAGAAAAAGAGGGAGAGGACTCAAATCAATAAAATTAGGAATGAAAAAGGAGAAGTTACAACAGACACCACAGAAATACAAAGCATCCTAAGAGACTACTACAAGCAACTCTATGCCAATAAAATGAACAACCTGGAAGAAATGGATGAATTCTTAGAAAGGTATAACTTTCCAAGACTGAACCAGGAAGAAATAGAAAATATGAACAGACCAGTCACAAGTAATGAAATTGAAACTGTGATTAAAAATCTTCCAGCAAACAAAAGTCCAGGACCAGATGGCTTCACAGGTGAATCCTTCACAGCTCATTTAGATAAGAGCTAACACCCATCCTTCTCAAACTCTTCCAAAAAATTTCAGAGGAAGGAACACTCCCAAACTCATTCTATGAGGCCACCATCACCCTGATACCAAAACCAGACAAAGGTACTACCAGACAAAGATACTACAAAAAAACAAAATTACAGACCAATATCACTGATGAATATAGATGCAAAACTCCTCAACAAAATACTAGCAAACAGAATCCAGCCACACATTAAAAGGATCATACACCATGATCAAGTGGGATTTATCCCAGGGATGCAAGGATTCTTCAATATACACAAATCAATCAATGTGATACACCATATTAACAAACTGAAGGAGAAAAACCATATGATCATCTCAATAGATGCAGAAAAAGCTTTTGACAAAATTCAACACCCATTTATGATAAAAACTCTCCAGAAAGCGGGCATAGAGGGAACCTACCTCAACATAATAAAGGCCATATACGACAAACCCACAGCAAACATCATTCTCAATGGTGAAAAACTGAAAGCATTTCCTCTAAGATCAGGAACAAGACAAGGATATCAACTCTCACCACTATTATTCAACATAGCTTTGGAAGTCCTAGCCATGGCAATCAGAGAAGAAAAAGAAACAAGAGAAATACAAATTGGAAAAGAAGAAGTAAAACTGTCACTGTTTGCAGGTGACATGATACTATACATAGAGAATCCTAAAGATGTCACCAGAAAACTACTAGAGCTAATCAATGAATTTGGTAAAGTTGCAGGATACAAAATTAATGCATTCCTATACACTATACTCTTGCATTCCTATACACTAATGATGAAAAATCTGAAAGAAATTAAGGAAACAATCCTATTCACCATTGCAACAAAAAGAATAAAATACCTAGGAATAAACCTACCTAAGGAGGTAAAAGACCTGTACTCAGAAAACTATAAGACACTGATGAAAGAAATCAAAGATGACACAAACAGATGGGGAGATATACCATGTTCTTGGATTGGAAGAATCAATATTGTGAAAATGACTATACTACCCAAAGCAATCTACAGATTCAATGCAATCCCTATCAAATTACCAGTGGCATTCTTTACAGAACTAGAACAAAAAAATCTTAAAATTTATATGGAGACACAAAAGACCCCGAATAGCCAAAGCAGTCTTGAGGGAAAAAAACGGAGCTGGAGGAATCAGACTCCCTGACTTCAGACTATACTACAAAGCTACAATAATCAAGACAATATGGTACTGGCACAAAAACAGAAGTATAGATTAATGGAACAGGATAGAAAGCCCAGAAATAAACCCACGCACCTATGGTCAACTAATCTATGACAAAGGAGGCAAGGATATACAATGGAGAAAAGACAGTCTCTTCAATAAGCGGTGCTGGGAAAACTGGACAGCTACATGTAAAAGAATGAAATTAGAACACTCCCTAACACCCTACACAAAAATAAACTCAAAATGGATTAGAAACCTAAATGTAAGACCAGACACTATAAAACTCTTAGAGGAAAACATAGGAAGAACACTCTTTGACATAAATCACAGCAAGATCTTTTTTTGATTCACCTCCTACAGTAATGGAAATACAAACAAAAATAAACAAATGGGACCTAATGAAACCTAAAAGCTCTTGCACAGCAAAGGAAACTACAAACAAGATGAAAAGACAACCCTCAGAATGGGAGAAAATATTTGCAAATGAATCACGGACAAAGGATTAATCTTCAAAATATATAAACAGCTCACGCAGCTCAATATTAAAAAAACAAACAACCCAATCAAAATATGGGCAGAAGACCTAAATAGACATTTCTCCAAAGAAGACATACAGATGGGCAAGAAGCACATGAAAAGCTGCTCAACATCACTAATTATTAGGGAAATGCAAATCAAAACTACAACGAGGTATCACCTCACACCAGTCAGAATGGGTATCATCAGAAAATCTACAAACAACAAATGCTGGAGAGGGTGTGGAGAAAAGGGAACCGTCTTGCACTGTTGGTGGGGATGTAAATTGATACAGCCACTATGGAGAACAGTATGGAGGTTACTTAAAAAACTAAAAATAAAACTACCATATGATCCAGCAATCCGACTACTGGGCATATACCCAGAGAAAACCATAATTCGGAAAGACACATGCACCCCAATGTTCATTGCAGCACTATTTACAATAGCCAGGTCATGGAAGCAACCTAAATGCCCATCGACAGACAAATGGATAAAGAAGATGTGGTACATACATACAATGGAATATTACTCAGCCATAAAAATGAACGAAATTGGGTCATTTGTAGAGACATGGATGGATCTAGAGACTGTCATACAGAGTGAAGTAAGTCAGAAAGAGAAAAATATCGTATATTAACGCATATATGTGGAACCTAGAAAAATGGTACAGGTGAACTGGTATGCAGGGCAGAAATAGAGACAAGATGTAGAGAACAAATGTATGGACACCAAGGGGGAAAGTGGCGGCGGGTGGTGGGATGAATTGGGAGATTGGGATTGATATGTATACACTAATATGTATAAAATAGATAACTAATAAGAACGTGCTGTATAAAAAAATAAATAAAATTAAAATTAAAAAATAAAAGCTTTTGCACAACAAAGGAAACCATAAACAAAACAAAAAGACAACCTACAGAATGGGAGAAGATATTTGCAAACGATGAGACCAGCAAGGGCTTAACTTCCAAAATATACAAACAGCTCATGCAGTTCAACAACAACAACAAAAAAAACAGTAATCCAGTTGAAAAATGGGCAGAGGAACTAAATAGACATTTCTTCAGATAAGACATACCGATGGCCAACAGGCACATGAAAAGATGCTTAACGTTGCTAATTATTAGAGAAATGAAAATCAAAACTGCAATGAGGTACCACCTCACATTGGTCGAATGGCCATCACTAAGAAGTCCTCAAATAACAAATGCTGGAGAGGGTGTGGAGAAAAGGGAACCCTCCTACACTGTTGGGGGGAATGTAAGTTGGTGCAGCCACTATGGAAAACAGTATGGAGGTTCCTCAAGAAACTGAAAATAGAGTTGCCATATGATCCAGCAATCCCATTCCTGGGCGTATATCCGGACAAAACTATAATTCAAAAAGATACATGCGCCCCTATGTTCATAGCAGCACTATTCACAATAGCCAAGACATGGAAATAACCTAAATGTCCATCAACAGATGAATGGATAAAGATGGGGTACATATATACACTGGAATACTACTCAGCCATAAAAAGGAACAAAATGATGCCATTTGCAGCAACATGGATGGAACTAGAGATTATAATACTAAGTCAGAAAGAGACATATTCCACTTATATGTGGAATCTAAAATACAACACAAATGAACTTTCATGAAACAGAAACAGACTCACAGACACAGAACAGACTTGTGGTTGCCAAGAGGGAGTGGAGCGGGAAAGGGATGGAGTGAGAGGTTGGGGTTAGCAGATGCAAACTATTATATACAGAATGGATAAACAACAAGGTCCTACTGTATAGCACAGGGAAATATATTCAATATTCTGTGATAAACCATAATGGAAACGAATATTAAAAAAAGGAATGTATATATTTGTATAACTGAATTACTTTGCTCTTCAGCAGAAATGAACACATTGTAAATCAACTATACTTCAATAAAAAAATTCACACACACACACACACACACACACACACACACACACACACAAAGGCTGTCCCTAAACGTGTGGGAAGTGGATACTGGCTCTGTAAGCTGGTGGCTTCAACATCTACCCTGTTGGGTGAGGGGAGATCTGTCCAGGAGCAACAGATCATTCATTCGTGCCACTTTCAACCTTTAGGCCCCATTCGTCCTCTACCCCACCACCATGCTGTAAGTGGGCCCTGGGAGTCTCTGCAGCCCCTACATACTGCCCAGGGGGTTGGGGTGGTGCAGGAGCCCAGGTTTGCTAAACCAACAAGAACCTTTCTACATATTGGGTCTACTTAAAGCGGGACCATTCCACTGCCTCCCCGTCGCCACCTGGCTCCCCTTGCCTGCCAGGTATGGCCCTAAGCCCTGCTGGATCCGTGTGCCTCCATAGCTATTGGCTTCCCCTGCCAGAGCTTGACTCGTTAAATTTGGCCTGGGGCCCCCAGCCTCACTTCCTCCTCTCCAGCAGCTCCCCACATATCCTGGTCTTCCCCGCCTCTGGACATTTGCTTGCGCTGGACCCTCTGCTGAGATCTGGCTGGAAGGATGCAGAAGAATGGGAATTTTGTTGATTCCCAGGGCAGGGGCAGCTGAACTGTAAGGGCTGTGGATTTGTCTTGCCAATTCTGAGTCCTGAGTTCCTGGCAAAACACAAAGCCAGGTGAGAAAGCAACGTGAACGAATGATCAAACAACTGAGTAAATGAATGGACGCTGGGCTTGCAAAAGAGACCGTGCGGGAACTGGTGGTCAAGCCACATTGGTGGGGGCGTGGGGCAGGAGGGACAGAATCTGGGTGTGGGCTGAACCCCCGTCCTCCCTCCTTTGCCAAGGAGAAAGCCAAAGTCCAGTCCCAGAGCCAGTGTTTATTAGCAAGATGGAACCCAAGGGCAGGTGTGGCCTGGACAGCCGAGGGCTGCCAGGAGCCCCCATCCACCTACCCAACTGCCCCCCAGAGCTATTTACACCCATCATCTGAAGTGGTGGGCAGAAGGGAGCCCTGGGGAGCCCCTGCAGGCCCCAGGCCTCCACCATGACCCCCTCTCCCCTCAGTGCTGCCTGAGCCTGGCCCCTCTGCTTTTCTCCCAGCCCCTGCATCACAGCGGCATGCAGAAAGCAAAGAGGAGGTAGAGTGGCCAGGCAGGGAGGGAAGGAGGGGCTGGAGGGGCTGCCCCACCCAGGCAGGGCTCCTCTTCTCCTGTCCCCAATAAATAGAGAATAAATACCCAGGAAAGGGCTGGCCTTGACTGAGTGCCCCTGTCCCAGGCAGGGGCCGGCATCCTGTGCCAGCCCCTTCTTCCCTTCTCTGAGCGCATCTGAGCCCTCACTCCCACCCCCGGTCTCCAAGCAGTCCTCGCATCCACATGTATGCCACCAGCAAACATGGGCGAAGGTGTACAGTCCGTGCCCCATCCAGGTAGAGCTTGCTCCTTCCCTGTGTCCTGTAGATCCTGGCGGTGGCTGTCGAGCAGGTAGACTCCCAGCTGAGCCTGGGGACTGTGTGGTCCTGGCCTGGCTCGGCCAACTGGCCGGGCCTGGTTAGGTGGGCTCCATTTTCTGCCGTCTCTGACCAGCATGGGTCTAAGTTTTGGATGATGCTGCCGCTGAGGCAGGCTATTTACAACCCACCAATAAATACTGTCTTTGCAGGGGCAGGGTGTATATAGAATATAGATATTTTATATATATATATATATTTATCTTTTATATTAAAAGGGACGAGGACTAGGCCGGCCCATCGCAGGGCTCGGACAGCAGGCCTCATGTGTCCGGCGGGTGGTGGCGGCGGTTCCGGGGTTTTTTCTGGTCCTGGGGTTCAGGAGGCCTGGGTGCCCCTGGGGCCTCCCTGGGACTGGGGGGCACATGGCGCCAGTAACCCTGGCAGTACTGGTGGATGAGGCCCACTTCTGGCTGGGCCAGGAGCTGCGCCAGCTCCTGGTAAGGGGGTGTGGGGGGCCCGGCGCCTGGGGGCGGTGGGACGCTCACAGCTGGGGGTGGGAAGAGGGCAGCATGGACGGCGTCCTGGCCCAGTACATGCAGCTGCACTCGTGTGATGACATGCTTGAAGTTGTTCTCGGTGGCTGTACAGGAGTAGAGGCCGCGATCACCAAGCTGCAGGGCGCGAAGCAGCAAGCCCTGTTCCGTGCGCAGGAAGCGGTCGTCTGCACGCATCTGTGGGGGCAGGGGCTGGGGCTCAGGGGCTGCAGGACCACCCTGTTGCCCCGGCCAGCTCCCCGATCAGACCACCTCTGGGGCCACCCCATGCAGGGGCACCCGTGTGGAATTTCCATATACCAAGAAAAACAAGTTTCCATATAACATCTGAATAATAAACACTTCCATTTCAGGAGGAATGACCATAAGGGGATTCTGTACAATGAGAGAATTCTGGAGCACACACACAATTTCTATTTAATGAGAATAAACAGATGTTGGGGCACCCTCAGAGAATTTCCATGTAGAAGGGATTGCCTAGAAGGTATTTCCACAATAGGAAGGCTACCCCACAGAATTTCCATATGCTGGAACTCATCCACGTGACATTTCCATAGAATGAGGTATACTGCCAATAAAGTACACATATGGAATTCTCATATAAAAAGGCATGCCTGGGGGCTTCCCTGGTGGCGCAGTGGTTGAGAGTCCGCCTGCTGATGCAGGGGACATGGGTTCGTGCCCCGGTCCGGGAAGATCCCACATGCTGCGGAGCGGCTGGGCCCGTGAGCCATGGCCGCTGAGCCTGCATGTCCAGAGCCTGTGCTCCACAACTGGAGAGGCCACAACAGTGAGAGGCCCGCGTACCGCAAAAAAAAAAAAAAAAAAAAAGGCACGCCTACAAGTAGTTTCCACGTAATATGGACACCCCACAGAGTTTCTATAAAACTGGATTCACCCAAATGATCTCCACATAGGGAAGGGAGCTTGGAAGGACTTTCTTAGAATGAGGGCTGCCCCAGTTTGGCTCCTATACCACATTTCACCCACGTAGAATTTCGACTGTACAAGGGACTCTCCCAACCATGGTGAGGACTGTGGGGCACAGGAAATCACCTCTCGGCGCCGGTCACTCGGATCTCGCTGGAACAGCCACTTAATGGTAGCCTGGGGCGAGCGGGGCTGGCACTCAAGGAAGGCTGCGCTCCCTGCCACGCCATACTGCACAGACTCCACGGCATTCTTATTGGCTGTAGAACAAGAGGGTGCCACGTGAAAGCAGCACTACCTCTTGGCAGACTGCAGGCTGGCGAGGGGCATATACAGGGATACCCACCCATACAGGCAGGGCTGTGCCATCAGGCATCCACTCCTTGAGGGGGTGGCTGAGGACATCCCTTCTCCAAAACCCCTCACCCCCTCACCCCCACGGACCATGTGAGAATCCTTCCAGTGGGGGCCCCATGAGCAGCTCTGTAGGCTGCACAGCTCCACACCGAGGAGCACCCAGTGGTGAGACATAGAGCACTCACCATTGGAATTGAACCCACGGCACTGCCTGATGGGGTTCCCGTGCCGGACGTCCTGCCGGCGGCTCCGCCTGGAGGAAGATAGCTCCTGAAGGAGTATTCCCAAGAAAACTTGCCCCCCAAGTCTCTATAGCCCCAAAACTCCAGGGTAGGATGTCTCACCCATAAAGTCCCCCAGGGTAATATCACATCCACCTCTAGACCTCCAGGACAGAGCCCTGGGTCTGGTGGCCAAAATTCCAAGGGTCTCGGGGTTCACACCTCTTAGAGGACGCTGTGTAGCGGGAACAGGCTTGGCCATCCCAGGCACAGTAGGGGTCCCGGGCAAGGCAGCAGTCGGCACAGGCGGCTCCATATGCCTGGCAGCGGTGCAGGCTCAGGTGTGTGACGCCCACGGCTGAGGCCACGTACAGTTGTTGCTGTGGGCAGGGGTAGGAGCTTGTCAGTTCCCTCCCCATAGCCAACCTTCCTTAGGAGCCAGTTGGGCCAGGCTCCTCCCCTTCTTGTTCTGTGCCTCAGTGTCCCCATCTCTTTGCCAAGGGCTTGACCCCAAAGTGAAGCAGCCTCCATCCCTACCCTCAGCCCACCTTGCCAGAACTCACCCTCTTGGAAGAGATGGTCATGGTCTTAACAGATGCTGGGTCCTAGGAGAAGAGAGGGATTAGCTTATGACCCTGGGGACCCCCTTCCTGTCCTGACCTGGAGGTCTGAGGTCAGGAGGTGGTACTGAGGAGAGCCATGGTGAGGAGGACAGGACTGGGTGGTGTCACACCCACCTTGAAGACCTCCACCTCCTCTAGCATGAGCTCCTCCATCTCCTGGTCATCCTTAGGCAGCACAATGACCTTCTGCACTGTCCCGCGGTCTGGAACGGGCCGGGCAGGGCCTCAGTGGGGCTGAGGACGCTGGGAAAGGGGCACCAGCCTCAGCCCCTTCCCCCACCAGGGCCCAAACCCCCCAAGGGCAGTGGAGTGGGAAAGCTCTGTGCCAAGGTTGAAGAGTTGCCCCCAGATGAGGGAAAGAGGTCTAAGGAGACTGGCCCTGGATAAGGGGGAGTCACAGCTAGAGTCTGCTCCTCTGACCCCAGACCCTCATTTTGGGAAGCTGCGAACAGGCTGCAGGAAGTGTTCCCTTATGTTGAGGGCTACTGGAACAGCGGTGGGTGCAGTTTGCATGTGCACATGAGAGCATGTGTGTCAGTATTTGGACCCAGGTATCCTGGAGGTGTCTGGCTCTGTCCTCCCTCTTTCCGCCCAAACATGGGTCCCCAGGCACCCAGTGTCCCTGCTCTCCCGGCCACCAGGGATAGGGATGAAAATGGGGTTTCGCCATCCCCATTCTCAGTTATCCTGGTAATAGAGAGAAGCCTCCAAAGGATGAAGGTGGCAGAGCTGACATTGACAACCCTGTAGTAACCCCCTAGCAGGGCAGGGCCCAGCCCTATGGATCAGTACCCTCCACCCAGTGGGCCCAGTGTGGGAGGGGCCGGGAGCAGCAGTGGGTACCTGTGCCCAGGAAAAGCACCTCATAGCGCCCGTCGGCTGCATCCACCTGGTCCACGGCAACAGTGGTGAGACGGTAAGGAGAGCCTGTGCGGACCACCAGGGGCCGCCGCTGCAGAGGGTAAACGGCCTGGTACATGAGTGGGTGGGTGCGCATGAAGTTGATCACTTCATCAGGATAGTCCTTGGTGGACTTCATGGATGGCGTGAAGGTTCCACCAGGGCACTGCAGGCAGGTGATGAGTGTCAGGCCCAGGCTGCCCAGGGCACCCTGGACCCATTAGCTTCAGAAGAGGTCTCCGCTCTGTCTGTCCCCACCAGCTCCACCTGCTCCGCTTCTCAGAACACCCATCTGGGCTTTTGCCCAATACCCAACCTCTCTGCAGGTCCTGCACCAGCTGAGGTCCCAAGGTCTCACGTGGTCAAATCCCATGGCCATCTCCCCAGCTTCATGTGCCATGACTTTGTGGCAGCGTTTGGCAGAGCTGACAATGGCCTTTCTAGGTCCTCATCCCCACCCGCTCGTCTCCTTCCTCTGACTGTTCTTCCAGTGCACCACTTCCCCAGCTCCACCCCTGCTCAGCAGGACCGCAGGCACACCCTAGGCATGTGATCAGATCACGAAGCTCTCCTGCTTAGACTCCCGCAGTGGTCCATGTCACACCAAGATCAGGTGAATCGCCTCCCACTACTGCAGGGGCTCCTGCTCACCCCCACCTCCAGCCTGCCTTGAAGACCTCCCTACAACTTTCAGCTTCCAAACAGCCTCCCAGAGGGAGCAGCCTGCCACACCCAGCCACCATCTTTGTTTCAGGATCCTAGCTGGATTCTTTCACAGCCCGACACTGTGTGTAAACGGTGGAGTCTTCCTTACGGTGTGTTTTGTTTTAACTTCAGCTTTATTGAGGATGAATGGTGAGTTTATATGTGTGTATGGTCCACCTCCACCCCCGCCCCCGTCAACTTGGCTGTGAGTGCCACGATGGTGCAGCCCATGTCTGCAAAGGGCCTGACCCAGCACAGTTCTCGTGGAAAGAGAGGAAAGGGAAAGGTGGAGTGAGTGGGGTCCTCACCGTGCCGGGCCGTGGGTAGGGCATCTTCCCTGAGAAGGGCATCCATTGGTAGTTGGGGCCCTCCTTGTGGGCAAAGGGCCCATTGAAGACCATGCGAATGTCAGCCATGGAGTAGACACACACGGCAGAGCCTCGGAACACAGAGCTGCGGGCAAGGCAGGCTGCTGCTGCAGGTGGGGCAGACCCTTGGCCCAGGGTCCTCCCCAGCCTGCCCTCACCCACAGCTCCCCAACAGGATGGGGTCCTCCACAAATCACAGCCCCCTACTCAGCCACACCCTGCCACTGCCGGCCCCAGCCCCAGTCTCACCCCGAGGAGGTAAAGACAGCGTAAATGACTGGGTTCCTCACATCCTGGGTCTGCTGGACAAACACATCCTCTGGGGACAGAAGGAGAGGGAGCTGGGAGGGTACCTTGGCCACGAGCCCCAAGGCCCTGCCCACTCCTGGGTGGGGGGCACCAGGCTTCCCCTGACCACCCATCCGGCCGCCATCCCCTGCAGTAGCCATAGGCCCCCGCCCGCCTGCCGGGTGCTCACGGAGCTCGTCAAAGTGGGTCTCGATGCCATCCTCGCCTGGCACAGAGCAGACCAGCCTTGCCTTCAGGAATGTGCTCCACTTGTTGACCAGGCAGCAGTGGCCGCCGTCATCGTTCTGGGGGGCAGGGGGCAGGGGCTGGGTCAGATCAGCTCACTCACCTCAAAGACCCTGCCAGAGCAGGGCTGATGGAACCAGGACTGGGCCTGGGGAGGGGGCAGCAAGGGGCCTCATACCAGGCAGATCCGCCCGATGCGGGCATACACCGCGGGGCTCTGTGGTGCCTCCGCAGACCGCTCACGGAAGAAGAAGTAGAGCTTGTCGTCGTTGCGCTCGGCGCTGTCAGGGATGAGCTCAGCATGGATGAACGAAGGGTCTGCAGGTGTGCAGGCGTCAGTGAACCGCACCCTCCTTGGACAAAGCCTCTTTCCCGGGCCAGGTACAAGAAGACCCCCGAGTCTTCCCGGGATAAGAAACTACCCCTGCTCCAGCCAGTCAAGGGCCAAAAATTCTCCCACGAGTGTTTCTTTATGATCTCTGTGCCGCACCCCAGACATGCTGCCCACTGGAGGTGTTGTGGGCTCTGCTCACCATTGAGCCACCGGGAGTTGTACTGATCCGTGCGCATGGCCGTCTGCTTTCCAAGCGTGCGGAAGATGGCCGCGTCGGTGCCCATGAAGTCGATGTACACACCTGCATAGAGCTCCTCGTCTGTGGGTGGGCCAGTGGGTCAGTCATGGGGACGCCCTTGGCTAAGGCTGGTGCACAGCACACATGACCTCCAGGGCAGGGTCCCATCTCCCCCTCAGGTTCTCCAGGGCGATTGTATCAGTGGGGCGTTGGTGAATGTTTTAACAACTGGCTCTGGGAGGACTGGGATTAGCAGCAGTTGGCTCTGATTAGCAGCCAGAGCCAATTTCTGTGGTGTAAATACTCCCACCATGGCTGATCTCAAGCTGCTAACCTGAGGTCACTCACTGAAAGTAGAGTTGGGAAGACCTGCCAAAACCATTGTCTAGTGTTTCCACCCCGTAGATACGAGAATGTAAATAATCTCCAGAACACAGATAATAATCAAATATAGTGAAATAATTAGCAAGTAGTGAGTTTTGAATATTTTTACCTTTGTTTTTAAAGTAATTTATTTAACTGTAAGTGTATATAATTTACTTTCTAACAATAGCTGTGTTTAGTATCTGGCTCACAGAATACCTGAAAATTTGAACAGAAAATCTGACAAACACACTGGCTCCAGCACACCACTCCAAGTCTTCCCTCTAGACTCGCCCAGGGCAGGCCCTGTCTTCCCCCAACGGACTCCCTGGTCTGGACCCTGCCATCCGGCTAGGACCTTCTTACTCACCAAGAGGGAGAGGATAATGCCCACCCTCTGCCTTTCCCAGGCTTGGAGGTGGCACACTGCCCAGCAGCTGCTGAGAGGCAGACTCAGTTGGGCAGTCAGAAAGCAGGCAGACTGCAGGGACCTGGGTCAGCAGTGGCCTCACCCAACCTGGGGGTAGGGGCAGCAGCTGCTTCTGAGGCCCCAGGCAGGACTCCTCCCCAGAGAACATTCTCCCAACTCTCCCAGACACTTGGCCAGACCAGAAACACGGCCAGACCAGAAACAAACTCCCCAAGCTGGTCTCTGGGCCAGGACTCTCCATTGGTGCTGCCTTGTGGGCCTCTCCCAGCCTGCCAGACAATCCGAGAACACGCTATGGGACCACCGCCTCATACCACCCTCAGTACAGACTCCGCTTGTCTTCTCTTCCAGGAAGCCTGTGGCCAGGAGGGTTCTGGCCTTTGCATGGACCACACTGTGGATTTCAGGGTAGAATCTGCCCCCTGCGCCCACCGCACCCCCATTCGAGGGGATGGATGGAGGCTCATACCACCTAGTCTCTGCCCCTCTGCGCACACTGGGGTCTGGTCTGTACCCTTCCCCTTGCCAAGAGGGACCACATTGCGGGGGTGATGGGGGGGCAGGTTTCAGACACAGCAATTTCATGGTCTCTTCCCTGGGGTAAAGTGTTGGTGCCATGCTCCCTGCTCCAGAGGCAGAGGTCACACCTTTAGGCTTTAGAACCAGGGTGGGGTGGGAGCACTCACTGATGAGGGCTGAGGCTGTGTCCAGCTTGGGGTCATAGGGACACTTGCCCTTTCCTGACTCGAGTTTCTCAGGCTCCAGGTAGAAGATGTAATCCTGCAAGGCAGAGAGGGGCCCGGCATCATCCAAGCCATCCCCGCACACGAAAGGCAAGGGTCATCAGGCTCCCAGGGTGAGAGCAAGCCCCCAGGGAAACCCTGAAGCCACCCTGCTTCACTCCCCAGATCTCATTGGGTTTTAACTCTATCTTGCCAGGTCTCCCAGAGCAGGGCGGTGCTGAGGGTTCCCAGGGAGGTGCTTCCTGGTCTAGATCTCAGATAAGACCTGGGAATCATGTCTTGGAGGACTCTGCTTCGGGGACCATGAGAGGGGCATCAAGTGGGCTTACAGGGGCTGAAGCCTCTCCATGCCAACTCGTTCAGGAAGATTCTGGCCAGGGCCCCCTTGGGCCACAGAGGTACAACTCTTTGAGCTGTGGTTGCCTGTCTTGGGCCATGAAGGGCAGGGTTACTGGCCAAAGGCCTGGGATCCTGTCCTTTGCCATCAGGTCCCACCAGGCCAGAGGGCTCTGAGGTTATCATGTCGCCGGGTTTTGTGCCCTACCTGTGGTCCTCAGGATAGACTAATAGGCCAGGGCCTTTTCCCTGCCCCTCAGCAGAGCCCCCAGCTCCACATGTCTCCGCAGGGAGCCAAGAGCTGAGGGGTCCAGCCCAGACCACATGGAATTCACAAAGCCCCCCCACCCCATGCCTCCCAGCCCATCCCTGAAGATGCTAGGAGGAAGGCTGGTGAAGGCACTGGGCAGGACGAGCTCATGAGGAGGTTAAGGGAGGAAGAGGAGAGAGGCACAGAGACAGGAAGGAGGTGGCAACAGGTGGCAGGGATGGTGATGGGAAGGTGTACACAGGCCTGCTTCCAGTTACACTCTGCACACATGACTTCCTGCACACATGGGGCTGCACACACAGCTCGGCACGCATCACTGCCAACACACGGAACCCACTGTTCACACCCTGGGCACACACACGCAGAGTCTGAGCAGCCCCACTTCTCAGCACTCCCTGCCACAGACACGCGAGCTCAAGTGACCACTTGCTCTATCACTCACCGGCAGCCCCTGCCCCCCTGCCCGCCCCTGCCCAGCCCCAGCGCCCCCCAGCCCTGGCCCAGTCCCTCAGCCCTGTCCTGGGTCAAGTCTAGTAGACACACAGCTCTGCCCCTCCCACCCCAGGGGTTAACCCGTGCCCCAAGTGAGGCATGGGGCATGGACACCTAAGAGCTATGTGTCAGGCTGCACACATGTGCCATTTTCCCACACTGGGTGCTAAGTAAGGTGTGGGTAGGAGAGTGCCCAACGCGTGCCCACGCATGTCTACACACGTGTTCTGAGGGCGGAGGCATGGCTGTCCCCAGGGCTCCTGTCTTTCCCACCTGATGGCTTCATGATTTCTTGTCACACTGAGGCTGACATGAGTCCAACTGGGAATGCCTTCAGAGGCTGAGAGCACTGCAGGGGAAGGAGTGGGAGGGGGGCACAGAGGTGGACGGAAGACCCGGGGGAGGCTGGCCTGGGGTGCAGGCTCCTGGCTGGAAGGCCAGGCCCAGGATGAGTTCGGTTCAGAGGCAGTGCTGCCTGGCAAGAGCCTGAAGGGATGAGGCCCACCTGGCGTGGGGCTGTGGGCGTCGGGTGGAGGGCACCATCGGTGGCTCTGCTGCCTCGGCCTCTGACCACCTGCATCTGGGTCCAGGGTGTGGCCTGAGAAGACGAGGAATACGGGTTAGAGCCAGGGGTGGCAGGGGCTGGGGGAGCGGGCTCGGGCTGCCAGCTTCTCACACCACACATGCCAGGAACACATGGGAGCACCTGAGCCCCCAGAGCACATATATGCACCCCTGTGTGAACACATACACACAGCTGGGGCACACCTGCACACACCTGTGCCCCTTAGGTCCAATCGTTCTCACACACTCCCTACAAGGTCACACCAGCTCACATGCATGCCCACATGGAAATGGAGGAGGGCAAAAGCAGGCAGGGTGGGGCAGAGCTGAGGAAGGGGCAGCTCTCCCCCAGGCCGTATGGCAGAAGCTGACCCAGGCGTCCAGCCTCCTGATGCTGAGGCCCCCGCCAGGCCCTCTGGCTTGGCTGCAGGGGCACCGTCCACATATGGAGGAAGCGCTCACTGCATGCCAGGCACAGTGCTAAGACCTCTGAGAGCGTTAGCTCACTGCCTCCTCCTCACACCGACCTGTGAGAAAGGCAGCTATTAGCCCCATTTTCAGGAGAGGAAACTGAGGCTCTGAGAGGTGGAAGAAGTCACTCACCCAAGGTCACAGGGCCGGGAAGTGGCAGGGCTGGGGCTCAAGCCCATCCTCCCATCAGAACCCTGGAAGGTAGCTATCAGTGGGGGCAGCACAGGGCCAGGGTGGGCGAGGCTTACCTGGGCGCGGCGGCCGCGGTTTACATAGGTGCACATGGGGTTGTAGGCGCCGGTCCCGCACACATACAGGTGTGTTCGGTTCCAGGGCTGGATGAGCCTGACGAAGTTCCCGCACTCACCCTGGGGCCAGAGGGAAAGCCAAGGAAGTGCCCAGATGCCTGCCTGGCCCCAGTGCCTTCCTGGAGTCCCCTGTCCCCCGCCGTCACCTTCCCCCACCCCACCTGTGACCCCACCGCACTCACGTTGCCATCCTTGCCTGAGAGCACACACTCCTCAATGCGCTGTGGGGAGGCTGCCCAGTGGATCTGCCAGAGATGGAGGTCAGAGGGCCCGCTGGAAGGGCCCCCAGCCCTGGGGCGCGCGTCCCTCATCTCCCCACCACATCTGGGCTGGCCCTTACAATGAGGGGCTCGCGGTTGATGTCATGCAGGTCCAGAGACAGCACGTAGTCCTTGCTGCCCACATACATGCGGTCGTGGTCCTCGTCCTTAAGCAGGATTCGGTAATCAGTTGTGTTGAGCAGGAAGTTGAAGAAGTGGGCCGTGCCTGTGGCCTTAAGCTCTGTGGGCAGAGGGCAGAGCAGCAGTGAGGGCTCTTGGAGACCATCCACCCATACCCGCTTTGACAGAGGGGGTAGCCCCACCACACGGTCATCTTAAACCCCCAGCTTCCCCTCCAGGGCCTGCTGGGTTCCCTCTCTAGTCCCTGACATTCTGGGAGGAGAACGTGGGACAGTTGGGCAGGCCAGGGAAGGGGCCACACCCAAAGCCGGGGCCCTGATTCATCGGCAGCCCAGCCAGTCTCTGGGTCCCAATGAAAGGGCAGTGGGCATGGGCCAGAGTGTGTGATGGCATCAAAGACTCTCTGCTCAGGTGGGGAGTTAATGTTCCCATGCTCAGGGTGGAGCCAGCTTCCCACAGGGGCCTAAAAGGGTTAATGAACAGGGGGGTGGGGTGCAGGTGCAACCAGGACAGCTCACAAATGCTGGCACAGAGCCAGGGAGCCCTGTCCTCACCCCAGCTGCCAACAAGACAGAGAGCAAAGCTGGCACACAGCAAGGTCCCCACCTTGCCTGAAGCAGGTTAGCCAGGACACCGGAAAGCCCTGCTGGAGCCAAACTGCCCAACAGACCCTTGGGCTTCCCCCAGACCCCACAGGGTTGCTGATGGTGGAATCCTCAGGCCACTCTGAACCATCCAGGAAGTCTTTCCCAGGAAAGAGGCCCTCCCCCTAGTGCTGCAGCATCCCCAGGGCTGGCGACAGGGTCCAGCTGAGTCCTCAGTTTCCCTTCTGTGAGTCTGGCAGCCCTGGCCCTCTCACCCTCAGGTTGCTGAGGGAAAGTCCTCCTTTCTGGGGATGAAAGACAGGAGGAAACTTGGCTAATGATAGGCCAATGACAGAGGACTCCAGGAAACTTGGGAAGCTTCCTCTGGGAGAGGGAGTTCCGAGGGGTCCCCTTGGCAAGTCCCTCCTCCACCCACCCCCAGCTAGTTTTAGCTCCGCAGGAGAGAAGAGATTGCAGTGAGGGTGATGAATGTTCACCAGCACAGGAGGCTTGAGATGGCAGCACACAGAGGAGTATGTATGCATGCACATGGCCCAGGTATACACACACGCACATATGTGTCCTACATCAGATGACGCATCCACCACGGGGAACTTACACATCGCATCTCCCTGCCCCACATCTGGTAACCCATTTCACAGGTGGGGCTATCAAGGGGGAGGTCTGGAGAGGGAGAATCTGAGCCCTGGGATCTGAGGTCACTGAGAGCCATAGATGCTGCCTGAAGGTAGAACCAGCAGGTGGCCCCATCCCATTTAGTCAAGGCCGCTGTCTCTGACTGGCCTGGCTGACCTTGACCCCTGCTGTGTGCTGGAGACCCGGGAATGGAGCTGGAGGGGCTGTGCCTGAGAGCAGCTCTGAATGGGAGCTTCAGGATGTGCTGAGATGGGTGTGTGAGGTGGGCTGGGAGCCAGGGGACTCCCACAGCAGACCCAGAGCCCACATCTGAGGGCTGGGCAGGGCAAAGGCCTTGCCCTGCCCAGCCCTGACTATGGCAGCAGGAGAATACAGGTGATGACCTTGGCCCACCACTGGGACGCAGGGACGCCAAGGGATCAAAGGGCCGATCCCTGCCTGGCTACAGCCTCATCAGCGGTGCCTCTGAAGTCCTAGGCAGGGCAGCCTGAGCACCTGTCCTGCACCTGTTGTTGGGCCACTCGGAGTCCCCCGCCTGGCCACCCGGCCATAGTGACAACAGGAAAGTAAACACTCCCCCCCCGTCACCAACCCAGGGCCAGGAAGTGTCCAGAGAGGAAGTGGGGCTGCCAGCAGAGCCCCCCCCAGGCTGGGACAGCCCGCCAGGGGTTATTTATACCCTGGCTGGGGGCATGGCCTTGACTGTGCCCTTACCCGTCCTGCTGGGCTAGGGGGCATTTGGGGGGCAATGGGGGGAAGGGAGGCGAGGCTGAAGTGGGCACCTTCAGACACAGACACCTAAGGTGCGGGGAGCTCCAAATATCTAGCCCCAGGGATGCAACCAGCCATAATGCCTACCTTCCCATCCCCGTCTAACCTTGGGTCCCTATAATCCAGACCCTCCCCCTCTACAGTGCCACGACCCAAGTACAGACAGAGGAGACACCATTCAGCAGATGAGGCAACTGAGACCTATGTGAGGAGCAGGAGACCAGCCTTGATCTGACATCCTCCCTCTCAACTCTCCGTGCCTGAGCCCTTTGGTAGAGCTGGGAATGGAGGGAGCCTCTTACTTAGCCATCCAGTACCTATTATGTGCAAAGCCCTGTGCTCATTAACATCCAAATCACAGATGAGAGGCACAGAGCAGGGAAGTGACATGTCAGTGTGCATGGAGCGTGATATTCCCACCCAGGTCCATGGCCTTTTGGGCTAAAGGAGGGTCAGGTGCCGGCAGAGCCAGTCCTGGTGGTGGGGACTGCCTGTTGGAGGGCCAGGGCCGGAAGGTGACTCGTCCTCCATTGACAGGGCACATGACTCAGGACCCTCGGGACCCCTCCCAGTGGCCACGGGATATGGCATCAATGGCTCTGTTGTCACAGGATGTGATGTTTTGGTCTCTGTGGAAACTAAGGTGGGTGTGGGGAGCCCCCATAAGGCTGTGTGGGGTAGGAAATGGGTGGGAGCAAGGGGGAGGAATCTCTGGCTCTGGCATGGGCTTCATGACCCCAGTTGCGGTCTCGGAGCACTCATTTCCCTCATGCCAGATTGTAGTAAAGAATTCAAATAAGGGTCCCCATGACAGCCCTGCAGCTCCAGACATGAAGACTGAGGCCCAGGGGAGAGTGGTGCTCACCTTAGGTCACAGGGTGAGGAGTGAAACTGGTGTGCTGTCCCACCTCCTCACTCTGCCGCAGGGTAGAGGAACAGGGGGCCTTCACTCCTCCAAGAAGCCCGGGTCAGGGCAGATGGTGGTTGAGTAGCCCTGGGCATCCTGCTCTGACACCTGCAGTGTCAGCAGGGCTAGAGCTTACTGGCCCTCAGCCCCACTGAGGAGCAGGGACTTGGGCCAAGGGGACCTGGGGGCCTGAGGGGGCATGGATGTGGGGGAGCTGACACGGACTGAGGTTGCTCCTGTCCTCAGGCCAGTCCCCACCTCTGCTCCACTTGCCCCAGGCCCAGCTCTGATAGCAGGAGTGTTGCCCCTCCCCCACCCCCAGGACAATACAGAAGGAGGGGCTGGGGCACAACCAAAGGCTCTGTGGGTGTCAGGGATTCAAGTTTGTATAAGCTCCGACCTTGGGGAGGGAGGGTGGTGTGCCTGAGTGATGCTCCAGGGAAGAGCTCCCCACCCCCATGCCCTCATCCAGGCTGGGCACAGGTTGGGTGGGGTGACATCCGGGAAGGCTTTTCCCGTCATGGGGAAGGAAGAGCCTTTTCTGGCATCAGACACCTCATTTCCGCAGTCGTTTCCAGCCTCTAGCACTCTCCCATGGCCATTAGACACTAGGGGTCCTGGCCCAGAACGGCCTGGCAAAGGTCCAGAGGCAGGAATTTTCTCAGTGTAAAGGAGGCTTAATCCTGGGGGTCTCTGTTTCCTCCTCTCTGGGAAGCAGCTGATGATGCCTTACTTTAAAGGAGGTGGTGGGCGAGGACAGCACTGAGGAGGCGTGTCTGCAGCCCTCACCCGCAGACCCCGAGTGGGCGGCCCCCGACCCCTGCTGCCTGTCTCTAGGACACCAGGTCTGCTTGCCAGTGAGGCAGGGGCTGCTGCAAAAGGGGGGTCTTGGATCAGAGATGGGTACCCCGCCCCCTTGGTTACAGCCTTACAAAGCAGCAGGCCCTGACGGACAGGGTCACCTCCCTGGGCTGTGCTTGGGTACTGGGAGGTGATAGACAGGTCCCGGCAGCTCAGCCCTGACCTCTGACTTCATGTGGGCTGGTCCAGCCTTAATCCCTAAGATGAAGAGAAATGAGGCTGGGGGTGAGGGGTGGGGGTGCTGGCCGGGGTCTCTGGTCAGTACTTTATCCCCCTGCCCTTCTGAGGAGGGAAACTGAGGTGGATAAGGAGATGGTAGCAGTGGCAGCAGCAGGAATGGCAGGGTCCCTCCTGGACACTCCCATGGGCTCTAGGGAGGGTTGGCCCCCGGCCCCTTTACCACTCCCTCAAGCTGTGAGGGGCCCCAGAGGGAAGGCCCAGGGGCTGGGCTGACCCACTGGCTCTCGGCCTAATCCTCTTTTAATGAGCGGCCAGCCGGAAGGCCTCAGCCCCTGGCCACAGCCTTGTAACCCTGGAGCCCCAGCCAGGCGAGCTGGGGGCAGGGCCTCCCTAAAGCCTTTGCATGCACCTTTCTCCCTGCTCAGCACGTCCACCTTACTCATACCTCAATGCCAAGACTCCAACCCTGGCCAGGCCAATCCAGGGCCCCAGCATCTGCCTTGACATACCAGGGTGGCATCTGCCTTGTGCTCCCATGGACCCTCTCCTAGGCATTTACCATTTGTTCAGGTCCAGGTCCCACATGGGGCTGGGCAGAAGAGGCTGTCACCTTTGATTCAGAGGCTGGCTCTCCCAGTCCCACCTCCCACCCCATTCCTAGGGATGTTCTAGATGGGAACCCCTAGAAGCCAGACCCAGGGTTTTGCCTGGGGCTTAAGCTGCCTCTTCGCTGGGGGGTAGGCTCCAGGTTCCTCTGGCCCCAAGCCCCTCAAAATCTGTCCTCTTCAATCCCATCTCTGGATCAAGCTGTCCAGATCAGAGACCCAGAAGCCTCCCTAGGAGGCATCCATACTCGCCCCTCTTCCCCCTAGGCAGGTGAGCCAGGTCAGTGCCAACAAAACCAATTACAGCCGCTCTCACCCAATTAGCAACTAATTATGGCCTCATAGTCCATTCAACATAATTAACATGTAAATGACTCCACGTGTTTATATTCAATAACGGCTCTGATTGAATTTAATTTAAAAGTCTGAACTGGGGACCCGGTTACCGTATTTCATCACTTAAAGCTGCCACTTCCTGGGAATGTCAGCTCCTCCAGGGGAGAGGGACCCAAGGCCAGAGTGAATGGTGGAGGGGCAGGTGCCAAGACACTGGCCCAGCGCTGGAGAGGGTAGAGATGATTGTAGTCCCTGCCACCCTGACATGCCTATCCCAGGGGTGCGGGGAGGTGGTGAGGTCAGAAGAGCCCCCAGTGGGACCCACAAGATGGGAAATCCTCTGGAACAAGGGGCCCCTTCTATAGGGCTACTGTAAACATCGCAGCTGTTCAGTAAACACCAAGCTGGAGCCGAGCTGGAGCAGCCCAGCTGGGCTAAGCTCTGCTGCAGGCTTCCCTCCCATTTTGGGGGCTAAGGGCTGGGGGTTGGGGGTTGGAGGTTGGGGGTTGGGGCCTGGGGCCTGGGACCGGCAGGCCCAGGCGTGCTGTTCCCACGCCCGTTCCGCCCCAGTGCCCACCTGCTCCGCCCAGGAGAAGACAGGCTGGGGGCACAGCTCATCCTGACCCGGGAAAAAGCCAGGTGGGAAGGGGCAGCAGAGTCACTCCCTGGCACACAAACCTGGTAGACAGCAAAGGTTCTACATCTCTCCCCACTAAGGATGTCCAGTGACTTTAGACCATTGTGTCCCAGCAGGTAGGGAGCCCTCCAGCCTCGGTGCTTCCATTGATCCCTGCCCAACCCCAGGACCACATGGTGCCTGATTGTTCTAGGTCTGGGCTGGTGGCTCAGGGGGCCAGGACGTCCTACCTGGACCCAAATGGCATGCACGGCTGCCTAGGAGGACACCTTTGGGCATCCGCAGTCCAGGCAAAGTTCAGAGCTCTTGCCCAGCTTGGAAAAGACACAGTGTGGTCAAGGAGGCTGGCTTGAAGGGTCAAGGCGGTCCCTGAGCCTGGGGTGGGAGGAGGGGGCCTGGGCTAGGCAAGCAGTTCACACTGGAATGCGCCCCAAGAAGTCGGAAGGGGGTGGGAAGAGGGGCTCGTCCTGAGGGGAGGGTGGCACCAATCCATTTCTCAGGTGGGCAGAGTGTATCAGAGCCTCCAGTTCCACAGGCCTCGGGGAGCCCACCCCTCCTCCCACATTCCAGACCTGGCCCGGAAACCCCTCACTCCTTCCTCCACCACCTCCTCCTCCCTGTGACTGCAAAAGACAACAAACTCTCCATGGCTCATTTACTCTGATAAATCAACCAGACGGACAGGCCAGGATGGGACCAACAGGCTGGTGGGTGTCAAGACCCTCCCCCTGCCCTGGGCCCAGCCCCCATCTCTGCCCTCCTCAGACTCCTGGGGTCCCTGCAGCCCCTTCACATCACCCACCCAGAGATTCCCAGGATGTCCCAGACAGTCTTAGCGCCCCCCCGCAATATTCAGATGGGGAAACTGAGGCACCGCACAGACAGATGTGTGCTCAGTGTCAGCCTTGAGGGATGTGGTGAGGCTGTGTCAGGACTCCAGGCATGACTTAGCTGGTCGCCAGTCCAGAAAGGCAGCAAGTACTCCACACAGGCCTGGTGCTAGGACTGGAGAGTGCTAAGCAAAATGACAGCGTGAGCAGCCTTGAGCAGAGGAGCCTAGAGTGCCACCCATTCCACCTCAGGTGCTGCAGGAACCCAGGAGGCCCCCACATTCTAGCTGTTGCTCTCCACTTGTAGTGTAGGACTGACAGGAGTCACCCAGGCTGGTGGACCAGCAGGTCCACACAGTGGACTCTGACCCTGGAAGGAAATGAGGGCATCAGCACTGAGCCCTAAATGGGAAGAAACAAGGCTCTTGGCTGGGTACAGAGACCTTAGAGGAAAGAGCATGTCCGGGTAGGAAGCCACGGAGCGATCATGGTAGTGATGGGAGGAGATGCAGACAAGGGGGGATCAGGGGAAGGAAGGAAGGACGAAGACTGGGGGAAGGGGGGTGGAGCTGAGGCCTCACGCCCCAAAGGCCTCCTGGTCCCTGGAGGGGCCTGTTGCTTTGGGGCTGTCTCTGCCCTGCAGAGATATAGCAGATAGGCAATACTTGCCAGCAGCCCCTGTGAGAATGCCACAGGTCAGCCTAGCTGAGCCTCCCTCCGCCACGGGCTGGCCTCCTGGAACCTAGGCCAGCAGCCACCGCCCAGACCCCATTCTTTGCCAGGTCAGGATCAGTAAGCAACCCCAGGAGGCCTCCACCCTCTCCCAGGGGCTGCTCAGCAGCCTGGGGGGCAGGGGCCTGCAGGCCTGCCAAGCTCAGGCACCCACGTGAGCTGGGCTTTGGATTCAGATCGGAGCCTTCTGGCATCCAGGCCTCTGGCGAAGGCCCTCTTGCTATTTCTAAGAAAAATGCAGCAGGAATCTTCTCTGCTTCTCCAGAGCTCTAAGGGCTCCCTTGAGGCAGGGCTCAGATTCCCAGGACAGCGCCAGGTCAGGCCAAGAAAACATACTCTCGGGCCAGTCATGTAGATGCCCAAGTGAGCAACCCAGGCCTGGTCACCCCTAGCACAAGCTGTAGGAACTAGAACAGTGCAGGGTGTGGGGTCGGGGGGGTTGCGGGCTGTGTCACTGCAGCAGATCGTGGGCCCCAACCAGACTGGGACACTCATCTCTGGGAGAGCCCCCTCCATGGCATCCCTTCCCCAAATGCATTATCTTTTTCCCAGTATGTATTTGGTACCTCTGCCATGAAAAAAAGAGCTCAAAAACCACAAGGAGAAAGTGCAAACTCTATATCCTAGCACCAAGAGCAAGACTCCATCTAGCGTCTCACCCTTCCCCAACTGCTGCACCGCACACACCCCACCTCTGCTCCTGCTCTTCCCGCTCCCAAAATCTCCCTTCCCGTTTGTGATGTAGCCTCCTCCACAAATCCTGTCCAGACACCCATGGTAGGCATCCTCCTCCTCCTGACCCCACTCCATCCACAGGGCTCAGGGTCCCTCTTGCAGTCCTTTCCAAACACCATCTGCTTTACCAAAGGTTAGAAATCTAGAGGGAGAGGTGAGGCAGTACGGACTCCTGGGGCACCCCCAGGAACAGCCCTCTGAGGGTGTCTGCCACCCTCAGAGTAGCTCTTAGTTTCTAAGACTTCCTTTGCCAGAGCCATAACTGTATTCACAAAAAGTTAACGCACAGGGCTTCCCTGGTGGCACAGGGGTTGAGAATCTGCCTGCTAATGCAGGGGACACGGGTTCGAGCCCTGGTCTGGGAAGATCCCACATGCCACGGAGCGGCTGGGACCGTGAGCCACAACTACTGAACCTGCACGTCTGGAGCCTGTGCTCCGCAACAAGAGAGGCCACGACAGTGAGAAGCCCACGCACCGCAATGAAGAGTGGCCCCCCACTTGCCACAACTAGAGAAAGCCCTCGCACAGAAATGAAGACCCAACACAGCCAAAAATAAATAAATAAACAAAACAAAACAAACAAACAAAAAAGCCAAGCATTTAAAAAAAAAAAAGTTAATGCACAAAACACAATGAAGTCAGCACCATTTTTGCCCCCATTTTACAGATGAGGCAGCAGGGACACAGACGGACTTCACTACGCAAGGTCTACCCATGGCCAGGATGCAAGCTAGGCAGTTTGAGACCTCAGGATGCCGTTTCCATGGGGCCACTGCCATCCCTACCTTACATGGAGAAACCAGGGGTGGGAGAGCCTAAGCTACTTGTCTTAAGATCACACAGCTGACAAGGTAGGATAGAGGTTTGCCTGCCTTCAGGGCCAGCTCTCTCAACCACCACAGCACCACCTCTTCATTCTACCAAATTAAGTGTCCCGCCGCCTGCCCTGGGGGAGGAGCGGGAGGTCTCCCTGGAGTCAGAAGCCAAGTACCCACGGCTCTGAAGACACCCTCTGGGCTCCCCACCACCTCTGGAGAGGTCACAGGGTTGGAGGTGCACACACACAGGTGCAGACAGCCAGGAGCCCACTCTGAGGCCGCCACCTCCCAAGCCACAGGGTGAAAGATGCCTTTATGGGCCAGGATGAGATTTTTATCTTGGTGGTTTCTCTTTAAATTCTTTACGATTACGAAGCAGTGGGGGCTGCCAAGGAACATGATTTACTCCTTGAGCATGCACCAGCTCCTCACTCCGTGCCAAGGGAAGCTGAAGCCAGGGAGGGAGGGGTGGGCATCGTGCCAGGGAACCAGAGACAAGGCCTGTGCTAAGAAGGCCCAGCCAGTGGCGGTCCCATCTGAAGCTTGGCTGGACCTGGAAGGACCACAGCTGAGAGCCTCCGGCCCTGGCCTGGCTGACCCAGGCTGGGCCTCAGGCAGGCTCTCCACAAGCACAAGGACCTGCCCCGCTCTCTCCGAGGGCTGATCCCTGGCCAGCTGAGGGGCAGCCAACCAGCACCCAGGACCTCCCAACTCCCAAAGCGGCCATTTCCAAGTTCCCTCTCAGGAGTGAGGCGGCTCCCATTTCCAGGAAAACTGAGATCCGAAACGCAGGGATCTCGGCTCAAGTTCATGCTTTGGGTCTTCCTTCCTCCCTCATCAGGCTCATCCTGGAATACCCACACCTCCCCAGTTTGCTAGCTCCAAGTCCCCCGGTAGCTGTCAAAGCCACCTACCCAGCTCCCTGGTGCCACCCCTGGCCTCCAAGCTCCTGGGCCTTCTCACCTGCCCCTCGCGATCTGAAGCTCCAAGCCTGTTTGGCTGGCCAGGGAGCCCCCCGGTGGGCGAGCCCCACTCCTCACACCATGCAGTCAGGCCAGCTAAGTCGAGGCTTGCTAAAGGCCCTTCCAATTCAATCCGTATTCACCCCATACTCACTCCCCCTTGGGTGAAGTAAATAGACTGTGACCCTTCCTAACCTCCAATCTCCTCATCTCCTAATAAGGAGACCTGGCGACTTTGGTTCTCGAATGCCACACGCAAATGATGTAAGTGGTGGCACTGTTATGGGCCCAATAGCCCCAGAGGCTCAGGAGCTGGGCTGAGGAGGGCTGGTGGGCACTGACCAGCACCAACCCGTTCACCCTCCACCTGCAAAACGTCCTTCCCAAAGAGCAAGCCAGATACACCCAGACTCTTGAGAAGGTTGAACCCCAGGGCTGCTCTGGTCATAGAAGCCCTTTTCACTCCTGGACCCTGGTTTTCCTTCTCTGAAGGGAGAGAGCTTCCTAGAGGACTCTGATCAGTGGAGGGGCTGGGGTGATGGACAACTGGATTCGTAGGAAATAAGCAAACCCAAGTGCTGTTTCTCCAGTGGTAGAGAGCACAAGAAGACTGACCAGTGCGAACCCAGCCCTCTCCTTGGGAAGTGAGGCTGGGCAGGCTAAAGCCGGCACTGCAGGGTCCTAGAGCTCGAGACCAAGCCCGAGCCCAAGCCCATGGAAGAGGGCTGCGCCTGCATCCCCAACCTGCCCTCCACCCCCAGTCCTGGGACAGGTTCAGACATCAGGCAGAGCCAGGCTCCATCTTAGTCCTGCTCCTGAGTGACCCGGGAAAACCTCTGGGTCTGATTCCTCACAGGATACCCAGGCAGTCCCCCTCCCCAGGCCTTGGAGGGACTACCACTTGGTTATCATCATGGGTACCTACTGTTATTTCTATTATTTTCATCTTTCCTGACCTCCCCTGGCAAGGTGACCTTCCATTCCATCTCCTTACTCCGGCCTCAGTTTCCCCAGTAGCCCAGCCACCTCATGTCATCACAAGACCGCTTTCCCCCTCCAAACACCTCTTGGCCTCAAGTCCTGGCTAAAGCCAGCCCAGGCAGCAGCAGTGTATTGTGGGGGTGGCTTCCTGGGAAAAAGTAAACATTCCCCAAGCTAAACAAAGGACCTGGCAGGGCCCTCACACCTCCCTCTGCAGTGGGAGGTGGTACCCCAGGGCTTGGACCATCTCAGGGTGGGGGAAGGGAGAGGTTTTTTTCTCCCAGGCTTGGCCAGTGACTCTGGGGTTAAGGGGACTCCAGGCCCAGGCAAGGATAGGTGGTGAAAAGAGGGCCCTGCTGCCCAGGCTCTCTAGTTGTAAGCATCCACGAGCTCTCAAAAAATAGCTCTCCTGCTCCTGAAAATCCTCCTCACTTACCCCTCATTTCTGCATGACCTTGGCTGTGCTGCTGATGGAAGCTCAGCAGATGGGCCATAGGAGTCTCCCCACTCTGACTGAACCCTAGGTCCCTTCTCCCTTAAACCCTCTCTCAGCTTTAGGCCTGGCTGGGGTGCCCAGGCGGATGGGCAGGCAGCAAGCCCAAGCCTGGCCCAGTTCCTGCCTTTGTTCCTTTATCTGCCCTGGGCAGTGCGGCCCCTCATACCAGAACCTCCGGCTTAGAGGGTCTGACCCGTCTAGGCCGGAACTAGCACCTCCCAACTGCAGCAGGACCCAGGCAAGGGAGGGGATGTGCCTAGGGTAAGGGAGGCCCTGAGGCCTGGTATGGCAGCCGCTATATCCATCCAAGGCACAGATGGAGAAACTGAGGCATGAAGCCACAGTGACCACCAGTGTTCCCAAGAGCAGCCCTCTCTGTGCCCCTCTTGTATATACAGGAGGAGAAGCTCCCCCCAGCCCTGGTCACAGCCAGGCCAGGGTCCAGGTTCTGTAGGTGTTGGTCTCCATTCTCACTCCACAAATGATCAGTGAGGGCCTACTCCTCACTGAGGGCCGCATCGTAGGCACGAGCTGCCTGAGACCATCCAGCATGAGGGGGGATAGGGGTGCACAGGGCCTGGTGCACAGTAAGTGCTGAGCTCCCAGGAGGCACCGGCCAGCTGGGTGTCCATTGTCTTTTCAGCCACTTTGTCTGTGAGCACCCCATCTTGTTCACTGCACAGTCCCCAGTGCTCAGCACAGGGCCTGGCACATGGCAGGTACTCAAGAATCTGCTAAACTAAGTGACATCTAAGCATAAAAGTAGGACAGGAGATCAAGTAGGAAACAGAAAGGTCATTCAGGACAGGGAAACCTGCCCGTGCAAAAGCACAGAGGCCTGGGGATGGGGTGGCCCCAGGCAGCCAACAGCCCCACCCCAGGCTGCCACAACAGTCAGCGCCACAGGCTGGCTGCCAGTGAGTTGGGCTTTTAGTCACTGTGGGTGTCAGCTTCAGAGCTAACTGAGGGGGAATTGACCTGACCGATGTGGGCTTCAGGCGTCGGCAAGGCCAGAGCACCAGCACTATTTCTGGCCTCTCCTCTGCCTCCTGCCTGACCGTGGCCCTGCCCTTGCCTGATACTCGGTTTCCCTCTCTGGAAAAAAGGAACAAAAGCCTTTGCCCCTTTGCCCCTGCAGGTCCAAGAAGGTTTAAAAGGAGTGTACAGAGACCCTCCCAATATCTTGTTTCTCCTGCTTCCTCTCATGGGTCTTCAGGGTGATGACAAAAGTAATACCCAGAGTGGACGTCTTGGTTCCAGGATCCCAGGGGTGCGGAAACCAAGTCACCTGCCCTGCCCCTGTGGGGGGAGGGGATGCTCTATTCTCCCTGCTGGCACCATGGGCTTGGAATGGGGTGAGAGGGGGACCAGGCCCCTTCAATATTTATTAATCAGCTCCGAGGACTTCCACCAGGAAAGGGTAGAGATATCAGCAGAGTAAGTATCTCACCTTCTTAGGCCTAGGAGAGGAGTTGTCTTTTACAACCCAAACCAATCAACTCTTCTGCCCATTTCTCAGGCCCTGTGCAGGACTCCTTCCAGGCACATCCTCAGAAATTCACTCCCCACTCCCCCATCAAGTTGCACAGGTAATATGGGGCCAGGAGAGGGGCTCTGCTGGGGGACATGGGAACATGGTGAGGTGGGGGCTGGGCCTCAGCCAAGCCTGAGGAAGGAAAGGTTGGCCCAGCCTTTCACCCTTATAAGTGCATCCGGAAATCTGGTCAGCCAGGGCTGAGTCGGCCCCACCCAGGGCAGGCAGCTGGACCAAGTGACCCTGGGCCAGAGGAGGGCCAAGGCTGAGAACTCAGCGGTGACCCCAGGTCCCCCAAGCATGGCTGCTGTCCCTTATCCCAGGCTGAGGGCAGACTCTTGGATCATGCACACCTTCGAGGAAGTGGCTAGTGGGTGAGCCATCGGTATGCCTGGAGAGTGTGTGTGGCACGCGTGTTCACCTGCCTAGTGGGTTAGCTGCAAAGGTGATGGAGCCAGTGACTTCAAGCAAAGTGCTCACTGGGGATGTCAGGCCTGTCAGAACAGCACGTGCTCTCCCTGAACTCACCGGGTGGTCTAGTCTCTAGTCACAGCCAAGAGCCCCCTCCCCAATTCCTGGGAACCCCTCTCACGTGGAGACCCATAGGAAGGTTCCTCAAGCACCCACAGCCCAGCAGAGCAGGTCCTGCTCCTCTAGCTTTCGGAGGCCTCAGTGTCTGCCCTGATTGTCTCACCAGGCAGGGCAGGACCAGTGGCAGGGAAGGGCTTCTGTTTGTTTTGTTTTGTTTTTTTTTGTGGTATGCAGGCCTCTCACTGTTGTGGCCTCTCCCGTTGCGGAGCACAGGCTCCGGACGCGCAGGCTCAGCGGCCATGGCTCACGGGCCCAGCCGCTCCGCGGCATGTGGGATCTTCCCGAACCGGGGCACGAACCCATGTCCCCTGCATCGGCAGGCAGACTCTTAACCACTGCGCCACCAGGGAAACCCAGAGAAGGGCTTCTGCAAACACAAGTTTGAAAGGCAAGACACCTCTGTCACCCCAGTTATCACACAGAGGGAGATGCTCTGCAGACTCAAACCCAGAGGCCACACATTCTGGTTCTAGAAGCGGTCTGGGGACTTCCCTGGCGGTATAGTGGTTGAGACTCCATGCTTCCACTGCAGGTTCAATCCCTGGTCAGGGAACTGAGATCCCTCATGCCATGCAGCCAAAAAAAAACACAAAAAAAGCAGCAGCCCAGACTCAGGACCCTTCTCCAAATATCTAAGTAGTCCAGTCTCCAGCTTTTCCCAGCAAGTCACCACCTCCTTTGTCAGCCCCAACACACCCAGTGTGACCCATGTGGCTGCACAATTTGTCCTTTTTTGCTCTGACCTCTCTTCTCTCTCCTGTGCAACAGGGCCAAGTGCTCTGGACAGAGGAGGATGCTGGGGAACAGCAAGGCAGCCTCTTACCTTTAAATGAGAGCTGGACCCGGGGCGTGGCCGGAAGGTAGTCCTGGGTTGGGGTGGCTGGCCAGGCCCCAGTCAGTAGGGAAGCCCAGAGGAGGAGGCCAGCGACAGGCATTGTGGGAGGGGCCTAGGGCCCAGAAATCAGGCAGCCGGCTAGACACCTGGGAGGGGGAGCAAGATTGCAATGTGTGAGGCAGAGTGGGGTATCCTGCCCTACCAACATTTCCCTGTGTAATTCTGCCCAAGGTGCCTCAGTTTCCCTATCTGAATAAATAGGGCGATGGGTGTCTCCTTGCTCACACCCTCAGACTGGGCCCATGAATGGCTCAGTGTGAAAACCTCATATTCTTTCTTGTCCCAAACAATGGGTCTAAAGACCAGCCACTGAGTGCAGCCTAGGGTCACCAGGACTAATAGGCGCCATGGGAGACTCAAACCCTCCCCGCATCACAGCTTCCTGACTTCCATTCACAGTGCTCAGCTCAAGCAGGTGATCTTACAGCCCTCTCTAGTTCCCTTGCATCCACCCCCAACCCAACGGGCTGTTCCTTCCCTCTCCCACTTCAAGGAATGAGGGAAGAGATGGGTCCAGTCCTGCTGGCTCCAGTCAAATCTCTCCTTCTAGTATAGGAAAATCTGAACCTGATTATTGGGGTTGGGAGCATGAGGGAGTGGAGGATGAGTGAGACACACATAGATGGCCTAGAGTGAGAGAGAGACAGCAGCCAGAAAAGGAGAGTCAAAGAACAGTAGGGTCTACTTTTACTGAAATCACAGCAGGAGGGATCCAGGTCAGACATACAGAAGGACTTCCTGCCAGGAAAATTTCCAGCTCTGCCTACAGAGGGCAAAGAAGGGGAGCGAGGACAGCCAGCAGGCCTGGGGCAGGGTCTGAGCCAGCCTCAGTGTCCCCTGCAGAACTCCCATACCCCCAGCAGGCCCAAGTTTCCATACAATGTTTTTCAAATATTGTCTCCCCAGGCAGACTGGCTGTTGGGTAAACGCAGCCCAGCACCAGTTGTCTGAACATATTGCTCCCTCCAGGCGAAAACCAGTGCCAACTTCCCAACCGCGCCCCCCCAACCAGATGCACTGGGGGTGGGGGCACCAAGAATGACAATGTGAGCCCCATCCCCCAGATCTGTCTGGCCTACTTCCTTCTCCCATGGGAGACAGGACCCCAGGCCCACTTCTAGGACCCTGAGGTGGGGGTGGGGTGTAAGAGGTAACGTGGCCTGTTAATCCCCTGCACTGGTTAACACATACTGAGGCAAGGCCCAGGCTCCACATCTGACTGTCCAACCCCACTCGACAGACCCTGATGCCCTCCCTAGCCCACCTCCCCCGAGACCTTGCCTCTCCTGCCAAGCAAACCACTGGTGGTTCCTCAGACAGGAAGTGCAGCTTCAGGCTGACTGACCCATTCCCCATGTGGTGCCCTCTGTGGGAACACCCTCTCCTGAGTGCCTGACACACCTCTCATGTTCCTTCCAAATCCCCCATCACAGGTGCTCCCTCCTAGGGAGGATGGCTGAAGGAAGGAGGGGAGAATTAGAACCAGTCCTTCCGCCAGTCTGCTGGGGCACAAAGCTGGTGCTGACTGAATGGCAGGCCCTGATGAGGCGGGCAGGCGGAAGAAAGGGCTGTGCAGCTACCAGCACCCTGGGGTTCACCTGGGAGGCCCCCACTAACAGTTGTGGATATACACACGTCCACACTTACATGCCCACACTCGTCCTTACAAGCATATGTTTGTTCAAGAACTTGACCTGCTAGTGGGGTGGGGCTCAAGGAAGCTGGGAGACACTGTCCTGGCTTGGGAAGGACAAGATGCAGGCTGGGTCCCTTAGAGAGCTTTGTTCCTCTGTATCAGGGGGCTCAGGGTGACTTGCCTCCTGTCCTCCCTGTGACCTCATTTCTCCTACAGCCATTTTCATGGTGACAAGGTCAGGGTCACCAAGGACAGTGGTGGAGTCCCCCAAGGTGTCCAGAAATGAGGAGGGCTTTGCTCCACTGGGCCCCTACAGGGACCTCCCACAATGCTTTGGCCCTTTAAAAGGGTGAATAGGGGATGTTCAAATCTGTTGGGGCCTCAGGCCCAAGTCTAGGCCCCCTCCTTGGCAGCCTGGGGGGTGGAGGAGAGAAGGAGAGGGAAGGAAAAAGAGGAAGAGAAGGACAGAGAGAGGAAAGGGGAGGGCATTTCCACAGTTGCTTCCCCTCTGCCAGCCCCTAGATGCATTCCACCCAGCCCCAGCCCCGGAGAAGCCCCCAGTCTGGCCCAGCCCAGGTGGGTGGACAGAGAAGGAACAGCCACCGCCACCTGGGAGCCCACCAGGAGGAGAGCAGAGAAGGAAGGAAGGAAGGAAAGAAGGCTGGCGGGAGGGAGCAAGGGAGGGAGGCAGGCGGGAGGGAGGAGGAGAGAGGGAGGAGAGAGGGAGGGACGGAGGAGAGACGTTCGAACAAAGAACCGAGGAGCTGGGGCTGGCAAGGGGTGCAGGGAAGGGGCGGCCAGACGAGGGGGTCTGGAGGCACCTGGGGGTGGGGCAGGGGGCTAGGAGGTCGAATTGTCCAGACTGATCCAGACTTCTCAGGCTTGGGGGGGTTGTGGGGGACAGCCTGCCTCAGGGAAGGAAGGTTGGCTCCTTCGAACTGAGAACAGCCTGGATGGAAGGGAGGCAGGAGCAGGGGCTGCGGGGGAACATGGTGAAGAAATTATTAACAGCACCCCACCCCCCACCTAGCTGCTCTCATACTCCCCCCAGCAGGCCAGAGCTCCTTCCTGACTCCTTGGCTTCCCCCTCCCCCAACACCCTATGGACCAGGAAGCGGAGACACACCAGCATAGCTAGGATTGAAACCCCCCCTTTCATGGCCAGGGTTTCCCAGTCAAGGTCACCTGGCTTCGCTCCATCTTCCCCTTCAAGGTATTCCTGGAGCGGCAGGGGTCTGAGGCTGGGTTCCTGGCCTCCTCTCCCCAACCCCCTGCACTTCTGGGCCTGGCTCCTTCAGAACTGAGGGGCAGCAACAGGGGTAGGCGTGCCCAGTGTCCTCACCTTCCAGGACACCTTACCCCAAGGGTCCAGGCACACTCCCTATGCAGCCTGGGAAAAGGCTCCAGCTCCATCCAACCCCCTGGACTGGAATGAGCCTACCAACCTCTGGGTGCAGTTTCCCTATCTCTCCAACTAGGACAGGGGCTTCTGGGAGACAATCTGTATGAATTCAGGACAGGAACCCCCAACCTCCAGAGCAGACACATCGGTGCCTTCATTCCCCCCCTCCCGCCTCCCCCAGGTGTTCATGGGCTGGTGTTCACAACACAGTTATCTCAAGAATTAGAAGTTATTTATCCAGCCAGGCCTCCAGACCTAGCTCCAGCTGACCTCTCCTGCCAGTCCTGCCTCATTCCTGGGCCACCTTGACACGTTCTGGTCCCACCTGCTCTAAGCAAGTCCACCTAGCTCCTAGTGTCCCCTGCCCACTTAACCACTGGGGCCCCAGCCTGCCCAGATCGGGGGCTTGACTGCAGGCTCTCCCAGCTCACTTACTCCCCACATACAGCAGGGCCCCTAATCCAAGCAAGACTCCCTGCTGGAAAACAAACCCAAACTAGCAGCAGAGGGTCAGGGGGCTGGCACAGAGCTGGGAGAAAAGCCTTGGGGCTGGCAGTCCTGCCCTGTTGATCTTGGAGACCCTCCACGTGGGGGCTGCCAGTATAGCGCTTCCCTTCCAGCAGACGATCCCCAGATCCGGACACTGAGGCAGGGCAGGCGTACCTACTGGGGAAGAACGCTGCCTGAGGCGTTAGTGGGAGAGCTCAGCCAGGAGAAAGGGCATGAGGCCTCCCGCTCCAGGAACAAGGCGGTGGAGGTGTATGGGAACACCCACCCACCCACCCAGAACCTTTCACAGAAAAAGTTGCTTTGCACACTGGTGACCCCGCAGGCCACATCCTCCACACATCTCCACATCGCTTCGATGCTGAGGGTCGGGGCAGCCCGGCCAGGTATAGGCACCCACTCGTCTGGTCACCCCTGCGTCCGCGGAAAGCCCCCTGGCTCTCTGAGCCCCAAGCCCCGGACACTTGCGCAGAGTTGCAGTGCCGCGGGTCCCAGAGGGATCGCGGGGTGGCCCGGCTGCCTGACCGCTCCCTCCCGGTTCCCGCCGCACTCACCTCTTCCACGGCGGAGGGGCCTGGGCTCCCGAGCAGCGGCGGCGGCGGCAGCAGAGGGGCTCCCGGTTGAGCCGGTCCGCGCTAGCGGCCCCCCGGGGCCATGGCCCTGCCCGCGCCCTCTCGCCGCTGTGCCTGAGCCCGGGTCGGGGCCGCGGCCCCGGCTTAACGGGTTCTGCGGGCTTCGGGCGCGTCAGCAGTCGAGGCCCCGGGCCCCATCCCGGGCCATGGGAAGGCTCAGGGGCGCTCGGGGCCGCCTCCCCCCGGGTGGGCTGCGGGCGCCCCCTGGCCGGCGCGCCGAGGGCGCATTCCCCGGAGCGGGGCGCGGGCGACGGCGCGCGCTGGGCTTCGGGGAGCTACGCTCGGCTTGGCTCGGTGGCGCTGTGCTCGCCTGGTCTCTGGACTGGGGTCGGCCGGCCGCGCTGGGCTGCGCTCGGGGGTCACCGGACCGCGGCCGTACCCTCGCTCGCTCGCTTGCTCTGGTCTCGCGGCCGCCGGCGGGACGGGGCGCTCGGAGCCGCGCGGGGAGAGCCGGCAATTGGCCGCCCGTGGGCGACATTTGCATAGCGCGGCCCCGCCCCGTCCGCCCCGCCCGGCCCCACCCCCAGGGCGGGACCCGCCCGGCCGCCGTCCCGCCCCCTCTCCACCTGTCCGCGGGCTGGGCTCGATGCTCCCAGGCGGTGGGGCAGCCTGCGCCCAGGGAGGCTAATCGGCACCCCGCGCCCCCGCCCTGGCTTCGCAGGCGGCGCCCCCGCCCCGCCCTGGCTTTGTCTATCCGTGGATACACCGCGCACACCGCGCCTGGTGTTTACCCGAGCACTCAACTCCCTGGCGGGAAGGGCAGACGCGCCCGGGAGCAACGAGCCTGCGCTCACCTGCGCACCCCCTGCCGTGTCCCTCCTTCCCACTCGCTGCCCGCCATGCCTGGCCCAGCGTGAGACCCGCAGCTCAGGGCCCGGGACTGCCCGGGCCGCTCAGCAGGTGGCAGTGCAGCCCCTGGGACGGCTGGCATGGCGGGACCTGCCCGCCGCCTCCAGCCCAAGCCAGGTCAGCCTTACAGCTCCGTTCAACCGCTGTAGAGCTCCCTGAGACGCCCTCAGCAGCCGGTCCTATTTCAAGCCAGTAACCCCACGGACCCACCCCCTTACAGTTCCATACCCCAGAGGAGCCGGATAGGGGTTCCTAAAAGGGACATTGGCTTTCAAATGGCCTCCTGATGAACTGAGGGCCCTGCAACTGATCCGAGGAAGGGACCCTCCAGCCAACCTAACCCTACTCCCAAGGCCGTAGCCTCACCAGCCAGGACCACAGCCTCAGCCTGGCCCCATGCACTTTGCCAAGGTCCCAGTGGGCATAGGACCTCTTTGTCCTCCTTCTCCTCCCTCTTCTCCTATTCCCTCCCCTTCCTCCTCTCTCCTTTCTATTCTTTCCTCTCTCCTCCTCTGCCCTCCCTTTCTCTTCCCCCTCTTTCCTCTCCCCCTATTTTTCCTTGTCTGCTTCCTCCTTCTCTCCTTTCTCCTCCTTTCCTCCTCTTCCTCTACACTCCTCCTTTCTCTCTTCCTCCCTTGTTCCCCCTCTCCTCTCTCTTCCTTCTCCCTCTTCTCTTCCTGGCTAACAAGACATCTCTCACTCTGACCTATTGGCTGGTTGACTGCAAATGTAGGTTGGGGTGGGATGTTAGGGATCCTGCTGAGGGTCTCCTGACCCGGACTTGGACTTGGAGTGCTGGCGCACATGTTCCAAGCAGAGGCTGGCCACTGGATCTAAGGAAACACCAGCCTGCAGGGTTTTTTTTGTTTTTTGGCCGCACCATGTGGCATGCGGGATCTTAGTTCACTGACCAGGGATTGAACCCGTGCCCCCTGCATTCGGAGTGCAGAGTCTTAGCCACTGGACCACCAGGGAAGTCCCTTTGCTCTTTTTTTTTTTTTTTTTGGTTGCAGCCTGCAGTAATGGTGGCTGCAGTGACAGTGCCTGCATGTCTCTCACTGTCATGTCTCATTTAAAAACACTGTATCGGGTTTCCCTGGTGGCGCAGTGGTTGGGAGTCTGCCTGCCGATGCGGGGGACATGGGTTCGTGCCCCGGTCCGGGAGGATCCCACATGCCGCGGAGCAGCTGGGCCTGTGAGCCATGGCCGCTGGGCCTGCGCGTCCAGAGCCTGTGCTCTGCAACGGGAGAGGCCACAGCAGTGAGAGGCCCGCGTACCGCAAAAAACAAAAAACACTGTGTCGGGACTTCCCTGGTGGTGCAGTGGCTAAGAATCCGCCTGCCAATGCAGGAGACACGGGTTCGATCCTTGGTCTGGGAAGATCCCATATGCCGCGGAGCAAATAAGCTCGTGCGCCACAACCACTGAGCCTGCGCTCTAGAGCCCGTGAGCCACAACTACTGAGCTCGTGTGCTGCAACTACTGTAGCCCACACACCTGGAGCCTGTGCTCCACAACAAGAGAAGCCACCACAATGAGAAGCCCGTGCACCACAATGAAGAGTAGCCCCAGCTTGCTACCCCTAGAGAAAGCCCACGCGCAACAACGAAGACCCAACGCTGCCAAAAAATTGAAAAAATAAAAAAATAAAAATAAAATCACTCTGTCAGTCATTCCTCCTCATCCCCACTCCTCTGTACCAGGGTCACCCCTGAGGTCACCACCACTGCACCACCATTACCAGTGCAGCATATGACACCATTACTGTGGTTTCCAAAGCCATCAATTCCAACACCACCCCACCACCTCCCTGGCTTCCTCAGAGCCTGGCCTCCTCTGTCACCACCACCAGCATGATCATTATCCTGCTCACTAAAGCAGAACTGTGAGGACTTGCCAAAGACAACTCCAGGGTTCTGGGTTAGGAAGGAAAGAAACTCAATTGATTTGTCCATGGAGCACCTCTCAGACACACAGATTAGGCCCAGCACACAGAGTTCTTTGGTGGCAGGGGGGTGGGAGGAAGGGGACAAGGAAAGGGAGGAGAGCTAGAGCTGGGCTTGGCTGCACACAGTGGAGTGATGCCACTTCTCTTCTAATCAGTGTGAGAAGGCTGAGTAATCAATAAAAATCAAAATAATTTTATTATTGCCACAGTGAATCCACACTGCACCCTTGCCCTGTGTGTGTCATGCTGGGATGAGCATTTTGTAACACTATTTGTCATTTTATATATAATATGTATCATTGGGAGGAATACTGTGGAGCTTCCTGTGATTTTGCCTTCAATTGCAGGAGTCCAAAGACCCCTTGAAACCAGCCCCTGATGCGGGGTTGGGAGGCCCTGCATGCCAGCAGGGTTTATGGTCTTTTGCCCCCTCCCCAGCACTTCACAATCCCATTGAGAAGCAAGTCCTGCTGTCCCCATTGTACAGATGAGGAAGAGGAGACTGGGAGAAGTGGGGTGAGGCCTATAAGCACCAGGCTGTGGTGTGGGAAAGGTGGCATTTTCAGGAGCTATGGGAAGGCTCCAGGAGGGAAGGGCCAGGCCACAGGGCCCACATGAAGCCAAGGGCCTGCAACTCAGACCGGTGCTGGGGGGCTGGCAATGAGTGCTAGAGCCACACGCGGCACTTAGGGAGTTCAATAAATCTTTACTGAATGAATAAGAGGGCAAATTCCTGCAATACCAGATCCAAGAGGGCGCGTGAGCCAAGAGCACAGGAGCACAGGAGCCAACTCCATGCCTACTACCTAGCTCCTCTGGACTGGCTGCCCCCGCCCGACACTCTCCCTGCCACCCAGAGACCTTCAGTCTTTCCCTCTAAAAGCCACTCTGCTGTGCTAGCTCCACCTGAGAACCACCCAGGATGCCCTGTGGGGTTGCCTGAACGGAGACCAGGCCAGGCTAACACCTGCCTGGCCTCCATCCCTCCCTCCTCTACAGACACTTGGACCCCACGCATTCTTCTTTTCCAGCTCCCCCATGGCCCACCCTAGTACCAACCTGGATACACAAGGTGGTAGGGAGTTCAGAGATGGTTACGCCAGGTCAGGTTCCCCCACTGACCCAGCCTCTGGAGCAGCCCCCTCTCTCTTCCCACATGGGGATGGGCCCTTGGGGTGATATCCTGGCTGTGTAGCCTTGGGCTCATGGCTCAGCTTCCCAGAGCTTCTGAGGTGCCACAAAGCCCAACAATGGGGGTTACACCTGGGAAGGAATTGGCCCCCTTTGTCCCAGCCCCCGCCCTGGGTGATGGTGCTGCAGTGGGCAGGAGAGCTTTGAAGGTCTTCTCCCCCAAACACCCCCAGCCCTTCCACCTGGCCCAGACTTTGTTTCTGGCAGTGCTCATGCCTGTTTCACTTCCTTCTGGCTCTTCCAGCCTGTGCTGCTGGGGACTGAAGTGCAGCCCTGGGCCTCCTGCTGCCTGTCGATCCTCTGTCTGTCTACACTATTTGTCTCTATCTGGCGTCCCCTGTGGGGACAGGGCAGCCGCTGTACTGGGTAACCTTGAGAGAAAACTTGCCCTCCTGGCCTCTGCATCTGGAAGGCTGAATAAGGAAGGCCTGGGCTCAGGGACTGGCCATGCCCCCTTGATGAAGGTGGCGACTAAACCAGCACTCTCTCCTCTGGCCGGGTCTCTGGGGAACCTGTTTCCCGGGCCTAGCAGGCTAAGCAAGCCTCGGCCCGCCCAGCCCCAGCGCAGCTGGCTCAGATTTCCTCGCTTTCTGGTTTTCTCATCTCCTCTGCCCCAGGCGCTGCCTGCTTTCTGGCCCAGCCCCCACCCATCCGGAACTGGATCCCACAGAGGGGGTGTCGGAAAGGGGGCCCGGGAGGGGGCGCACGGAGGTGCTTGGCCATACCAGGAAGGGGCGGGCCGTGAGGAGTCACCCACGGCCAGGGTGCAGGATGGGGTTCAGCTCAACCTTCCCCTGCCCAGCCTGCCCCAGGAGCTGGCTCTGAGCCCATCAAAAGCTGGAATGACCCGCCTCCCTGGCTGCTCCCCAAAGCTGCCTCTAGGCCTTTTCTGCTGTTGTCCCCTCTACCGGGAATGCTCTTCCCGACTTCAGTGCCAGCGTAAACCCTGTGTTTCCTCTAGCCCAGAGCCCTCGGCCACCTCCTCCAACCCCAAACACTGTCCCTTTCTGCACAAAGGGCCGGTGTCCCTTCTTGAGGCTGCTTCATCCTCCCTTTCCACACCAGAGCCCTGCAGGCATCCCAAGCCTCTTTGAGGAGCTCTGCCCTCTCTTTCGTCTCTGGGTCTTTGCACATGCTGTTCCCCTGTGCCTGGAACGCCTTTCCTATTTCCTTCTAGATTCTGCAGGCTTCTAGGAAGATATTACCTCCCAGAAAGCCAATCCTAATGGCTGGGTCAGGAGCGTCCTTGGGCCCCTGCGGGTCCTGCATCCCCATCCAGACATTAACAGACCCAGGCCTCTCTGCGTTCTCCTGGCTGGGTCCCACGTAGACCCATCAGCAACTGCTTCTCGTGTGCATTCAGACTGAATAAGAGAGGGAGCCACGGGCTCTGAGTTGCCACTTACTCCCTCATCCCATATTTGTATTACTGTGTGTGTGTGTGTGTGTGTTTGTATATGTTGAGGGAGGTGGGGGTCGGGTGGGCCCAAGCTTGGCTGGCTGCCAAGTGACCCATGACCGTCAGCCAGCCTGAGCATATCCTGTTTAGACAGAGGCCAGACAGCCAGCCCTCACTCACTTGGGCCTGTCCTGCCCCTGCTGGGGAGCCCAGGTCTTGGGCCTAGAGCTCAAACCTTATCTGCTCCAGAGAGGCCTCCTTACTAAGAATTGGGATGGGGATTTTGCATTTCCTCTGCCCCCATGGTACAGATCTTTTTTCTGGGTGCCTGGGCCCTGGGTCATTTATGGTTGGGCAGCCCCAGCCACTGGCTAGGGGTGGGGGATGTGGAGCTTGGCTGAAAAGACCTTGGATCTGGAGCCCACCTGGGAGGAACCACCAGCCACTCTTTGGCTTTGCTCAGCTCAGTTGGGACAGCCCCATCCTTCCAGCTGCTCGGGCCAAAAAGTCTTTGAATAAGCCTGGACTCTCTCACACATCTACATCTAAGCCATCAGTAAATACTTTCAACTTCACCTTCAAAATATGCAAAATATCAGGTAACAACTTCCTACCTTCTCCCTGGCCACCAGCTCTGCAGCCACTGCCTCTGCAGCTTCCACCTCCACAGCCAACCTCATCTCTCACCTGACAAGTATGGGAGACTCCTGACTGGGCTCCCAGCTTCTGCTCTTGCCTCCTGCTAGCCAGCCAGGATCCAGAGGGACCCTGTTAAGATGGAAGCCAGGGCATGTCTCTTTCTTATATAAGATTTTTTAAAATATTTATTTTTATTTATTATCATTTATTTTTGGCTGCATTGGGTCTTCATTGCTGCGCACGGGCTTTCTCTAGTTGCAGCGAGCAGGGGCTACTGTTCGTTGCGGTGCACGGACTTCTCAGTGCAGTGGCTTCTCTTGCTGCGGAGCACGGGCTCTAGGCGCGCGGGCTCTAGGCGCGCGGGCTTCAGTAGTTGCAGCGCCCAGGCTCAGTAGTTGTGGCTCGTGGGCTCTAGAGCGCAGGCTCAGTAGTTGCGGTGCACGGGCTTAGTTACTCCGCGGTGTGTGGGATCTTCCCGGACCAGGGATCGAACCCATGTCCCCTGCATTGGCAGGTGGATTCTTAACCACTGCCCCACCAGGGAAGCCCCATGTCTCTTTCTTGTCCAAAGTTCTCAGTGGCTCCGACTTCGTTGAGAGTCAAAGCCAAGTCCCTGCAGTGGCTGTCTCCCCAGCCTGCTCCCATCTCTGACTCATGTCCTCCTGTTCCTGGCCACAGCCTCCTCCCTCTTCCTCCCACATGAGGCACTTCAGCCTCAGGGCCCGTGAAATGACTGTTCCCTTTGCCTGGATTCCCTTCCCATAGGCACCTCTATGACTTCTCCTTCACCTCCTTCTGGTTTTTGCTCAGATAGTACCTTCTCAGTAATATCTACAACCACTACCCCAGCACTCTTGACTTTCCCTTCCCCTCCTCTCTTTCTATACGACATTTTTTGCTTCTTTTTTTTTTTTTTTTTGGTGGTACGTGGGCCTCTCACTGTTGCGGCCTCTCCTGTTGCGGAGCACAGGCGGCTCCGGACGTGCAGTCTCAGCGGCCATGGCTCACGGGCCCAGCTGCTCCGCGGCATGTGGGATCCTCGTGGACCGAGGCACGAACCTGTGTCCCCTGCATCAGCAGGCGGACTCTCAACCACTGCGCCACCAGGGAAGCCCTTTTGCTTCTTTTTATGCTTGTTAGTTATTGTCCGTTTCCCTACCCCTGCTAGACTATCAGCATCAAGAGGGCAGGAACTGTTTTGTCTGTTTGCTGCTTCCCCAGCACCCAGAATGGAGACTGGTATATACCAGTCTCACTGAATGAGAGAGGGGCTCAACCCAGGGCCTCTCTGTACTCTGATCAGGGACCAGGAGCTGCTTTCTACCCTGGTCTTTGGGTCTCTGCTCACACTCCCTGGAGCTGAGGACAGGGCAGGGATGGGTACCCATGTGCTGTTTCCTCCTCTATGGAAGAGCTGGCCTGAGTAGACAGTGTCTCAAGCTACAGCCCCAGAGACTCAAGGTAGACTCTGCCTTGACTTGAAAGGCAGGGAAGCTCCAGCTGTGAGCCCCCCAGGGGCAGGCATAGTCCCTTAGGCAGAGGTGTGTCTCAGAGCTAGCGGAGACCCAGGCAGCCCCCCAACAAAGCTGACTGCGCCGGGCTCTGATCCTGTGGGGTTTCTGGCTGCCTCCCAGGCCCACATCTGCTGCACACACCCCTTCCATGTGTCTGTGTGGCCACAGTCCTGGGAGAGGGGGGCCCAAGGAGGGTCCTGCAGCCAGGCCTGCAAGCTGGGATCTGGACTTACTTAGTTCCAAATGACTGGGGAATGTCTCTTCCGTGACAGCCGCAGCATGGCCTCCCCTGGTCCCTCATTCCCAGCAGGGAAGTGGGGCCCAGATGAAGGCAGCCCCCCGGAAGGGGGAGGGGCAGGTGGGCAGACCGTGGGTACCCTGCCATCCTGGCCCTCTTCCCTAAGCCTGGCTTCAGGTCTTCCCTGAGGAAGGACTACAATATGAGGTCACTGTCCATACCCTCAGACCAGAGATCTAAGGCCAGAGCATCCCATCTCGGTCTCCATCCCCCGTAAGCCAGGAAATGGAGGATCTTGGCCAGCACCATTGCCTATTCCGGGCTGTAAGGCATCTGTGGCACAGCAGCACTGGGACTGGCCAAGGAGGAATGCTCCTTGCAGAGAATCTCTCCTTTACAGCTCATAGGCTCGTGCCTTAGGGGAGTGTCGGGTAGCAGGGCTAATGCCAGGCAGTGGGGAGCTGGGCCTGCCCTGGCCAACCTGGTGTCCTAAGCACTCCATCCAGAATGATGAGCCTCTTTGCTCCATGTATGTGGTTGGCAGGGCAATGATGCTGAGCTCACACTCCCTACCCTGGGATAGGGTGCCATCCTGTCCTGTGAGGGTTTGATTTCCAAACATAATTGGGTAGAGTGGACACCTTGGCCTTACCTGGTTTCTGGACCTGCATCCAGGAACTGGGGGCTCCACTTGTGCTATCTGTGGAGTCTTAGGGAGGATGACAGCCTCTGGCTCACCTTGGCCAGAACACTACTGTGTACCCAATTCATAGAAGGGAATACTGAGACCTCGAGGAGCAGGAGCCTGGGCAACCTTTTCTGGGGATTCCAGACTAGGGCTGCCTTGAATATTGGCGTGTAGCCTCTGATTGAGGAAGGACTAGGACTGGCCTGAGGGTAATGAGGCCAGTATAGTCTGATTTAAGATTTTAAAGGATTCCTCTGGCTCCTAGGGGGCCAGAAAGGAAGCTATGAGCCTCCAAGAGAGAGGGGACAGGGACCTGGCTAGCTTACTAGGGGTGCTGCTGGGTATTCTCAACTCAGCCAGGGTCCCCTCACCTTTCCCTTGAGCCTATGTATCAGATCTGACCCAGGATTTGGGAATGGGGAAAGAGACTTCCTTCCTGGCCTCATACACCCTCCACATGTGGTCTGGCTGGCCAGCCTCCCTGCCCCCGCTCCCCTGAAACAGTGGTTTAAGCTTTAATCCGAGGACAAGTTTCTGCAAAGCTCATGTTTGCTGCCGGAAGGAGCAGGGACCAGCTGAGATGGAGGGATAAGGTGGGAGGGGGATTTGGAGGAAGGGAGGGGGCAGGGAGAGATCAGAAATCCACACTCCACCCTCTGCCCTGCCTGTCTCCTGCTCCTCCAGACTAACTTGGAGGGGCCTTGTTCTTGCCACCCAGAGGGATGCATTCATGTGTCCACAGCATGCCTGAGTACCTACTGTGTGCCACCTCTATCAGTCACATCCACTCAGCTCACAAGGAACAGTCTCTGGGACCCCAAGCTGCACCCCTTGGCCAGCCCAGCCCTGGACAGGTCCTGATTCCCCAGGACACTGGTCAGGGGCACAGAGGGGCACTACCTCCTCAAAAGGAGGCTGTTGCCATCCCCCCTCCCCAGTTTCTGGTCTCCTCACAATCCCTGAGGGGAAACTGCAGCCTGCAGCATGCCCCCGCCCCTTGTCCTCTCATGGAGTACCCCTTTTCCTGTCATGTTGCCCCAACGTCTTTCCACCCCACTCCTCACTGCAGCCCTCCCACACCACCCTCCACCGCGAGGCCGCCTTCTCCTCACTCTTCTCTCTGTGCACCTAGCCCCTGCCCAGGGCGCCCACCACTCTGGACTCACTGCAGCTTCCCCACCAGCTGAGTAGCCCCAACTATCCTCCCAGCCAAGAATATCTGTACCCCAGCCTGAGAGGAATCTTACCCTTGGGGTGGCCCAAATATGGCATCTTGGGCAGCAACTCAAAGCCCTGAGTCAACACCGAGCCTCAGGAAGCCCACATTTCCCAGCCAGGGTCTGGCTGGGCCCAGGCTAGGCTATGGGGCCCCATTCCCCAGGAAGGGGCCAGGCAGGGCTGCTGGGGCCCAGCCTCTGGTTAACATGGTGTCCCTTGCTGCAGGTTTAGTCACGCAGAGGGGGGACCCAGTCCTGGGTGTTGGCTTGCTCATGTCTCAGGCTCTGTGGTCTTGGGGACACAAGGTGGTCCAGTCCAGGCCTCCATCATCCTGGGGTCTTCAGTTGGGGAAGGCTTCCTGGAGGAGGAGGTAAGGGCTGAGTTTGGTGTGGTGACACAAAGCATGAGAGCCCCCCCGCCGACCCAAGCCAGAGTTTGGGGTTAATTCTGTGTTGAATTCCCCCAAGCAATGCCCCTCCTCATCTGCTGCCCTAGACCGGGTGTTTCCTCACAATGGGGCTGGTTGTGGAGGATACCTTGGGGCTTCCAGCTGTTCAGGCAGGGTCAGTTCCCGCTCCCTGTGTCACTTGTTGATCAAAGGCACAACCCCTACCCCCCCTTCCTCATCAGATAAGACTGCACGCCCTGTGAGTCCTGGGCTCTGGAAAACTCACTCCTACCCATCTGCTCTTCCCACGGGTCTGCCAGACGAGATCTCCACAGCGTCCCATGCCAGTGACCCCTTGCCCCCTACCAGGCCAGATCTCAGATAAATGTGCCACTTGGCAAATGGGGAGAATGAGGGCCCTGAGAGGGTCCCATGGAAAGTCTGAGTCAGAAGCAGCAGAGCCCAGTTTGCCTGCGCTGCTCAGTCAGTCAGAGGGGACTCTACGGGGAGGGGTCTCCCAGGCAAACCTCAGTGCCTGGAAGCCAGGTCCCTAAGCCCTAGCCAGGTAACTCCTCGGGTCACTCCAAGGTTCCTGGAGGGCCACTGCTCCATCACACCTAGTACCACGTTGCTCTCAAGCCCTTGCCCAGGCTGTTCTCCCACCAGGAATGTCTTTCCCATCTCCCCAGGGAGGTTCTCCTGGTCCTTCTGGCCTGATTCCAACGTTGTCTCTCCCCAGAAGCCTCCCCTGATTGCCCAGCTAGTCTCTGTCCTCTGAGCTTCTAGGAAAGAACCTCTCTACCTGTGTCTTGGTCAAATGTCATTTATTCATTCATTCTGCAGACATCATGTGTGCCCAGCCCTGTGCCAATCGTTAGGCCACAGAGGCTGACATCTCCGCACATCTCACACTCATTCTGGACCGTGAACTTCAGAGGGCCTGGTGGAGTCTCCTCTGAGCAAAGGGTGCAGAGCTGGTTCTGGGAGGATGGGCAAAATGGACCAGACTGCCACTGAGCCCCTGCTTACTGGGTGAGTAAGCCCTCAATCCCACCCCCCATGCTGATTCGACACCCCAGTGTGGCCTGAAATTTTAACAAAATTGTCTCTAAGGAGTGGTAGGCTAAGCTTATAGGCCTGGGGCTGAGGGAAAGGGGTCACCTCAGAAGACCTTAATGGCACAGAGTCTGGGGGATCAAGTCCCTGCAGGGCCCAGGCCCACCCTGGACCCTACACCTTGAAGAGGCCCCATGAGGGCTGGCAGATGGACTAGAGAAGCATGAGTCCCACAGAAGTGTGGAGACCAGTGTGCAGCCTGGGCAGTGACAGAAGCCCTGCAGCTCCGGCCTTGCTCTCTAACCAGCCACTAGAGCTCCTGTGGACATGGGAACATGGGCAGATGCAGGCAGGGCCACTGAGCTCTTTGATCTCACTGTGCCTCACTCTACCTACCCAACCATCAGGGCCAGCAAGGCTGGGGCTGCAGTATGAGTGCACACATGTGTGGGCAGGTCCCCACTGGCCCCATCAAGGACCCCCTGACTCCAAGCCTAGCGTCCTGAGGGTCTTACCCACCCATGGCCCATGTGCATTCATTTGCTTATTCTCTGGAGACCAGTTTCCTCATCTGTAAAATGAGAGCAAGTCCCTCATCTCAGGGTGCTGGGAGGATGAAATAAGCCACTAAGAGCAGATTGCTGGGAGCAGCATCTGGTATATAGGACACACTCTGCCCATGTCATCTTTGTTATGACTCATTGTTTCTCCCCAGTGGATGACAGAGAAACCCAGGGGCATGAGGGCTTACCTGAATTGCTCTGCCACAGGCTGGGGCCCCAGGAGAAAGTAGGCACTCTTCTCACCTATCAGAAGGGTCCACTCAGGATGGGGCAGCCTTGACCCCCATATCCAGCCACTGCCTCAGCTCCTCAGGCATCCAGGACCTGTAGGGCAGCACACAGGATTGCCCCCACTGGAGCCTCTACCAATAAAGACAACCTTACTGTCCTCCCTGGGAGAGGCCAGCATGCAAGTTGTCATGGGAATGTGGTGCTAGCAAAGCAGGCCACCTGGGACTCCCAGGCCACACACCTGCTTCCCTCCTTATACCGGCCAGCCCCACTCTGGGCCTGACCCCAATGTCCAACCCACAGTTCCTCCCAACATTTATGAGCCAGGAGCTATTGGAGTTGGCAAGGTGATGAGGCCCCAGATCAGCTCCTAGGTCAGCCAGGGGGTACTCTAGCAAGTGTGTGTACTCAGAGGGCTAGGAGGGTGACTCAGGGAAGGCTGCACAGAGGAGGCGACACTGTCACTGGGTCTTAAATAACCAATCAGAGACCTCCCAGCTTGATGGTTGAAGGAACAACTTGGGCAAGAGCCTGGAGGCATAACCTGTCAAGGTGTGTCCTAGAGGCCAGATCATGGGGCTGTCTTGAGTGGGACTCAGTGTCAGAGTCTACTAGAGGTATGCATGGGACAGGGGCAGGGGCCAGGCCCAGGGGTAGGGGGTAGGAGAAGTGGCACAGGAATTCCGTTTTGACTGACACAAGAGCCAAGAGGGCCCGAGCTGAGCTCAGCAGAGGCAGAGTGAGGGCAGATGTGGACCCCGGAACAGTCCTTGGGGAGGTGTCAGTCAGAGGAAAAGGCCCAGTGAGGGGACAGCAGGTGGCCCAGACAGCTGGTGAGCTAGTCAGAAGGGGAAGATGCAAGGAACCAGGTCAACCCTTCCCAAGGAGCTGGGCTTGGGGGCTCCTATTTTTTTTTTTTATTAATTAATTATTTTGTGGCTGTGTTGGGTCTTCATTGTTGCGCGTGGGCTTTCTCGAGTTGCGGCGAGCAGGGCCTACTCTTCCTTGCAGTGCGCGGGCTTCTCGCTGTGGTGGCTTCTCTTGTTGTGGAGCACAGGCTCTAGGCGCATGGGTTTCAGAAGTTGTGGCACGTGGGCTCAGTAGTTGTGGCTCACGGGCTCTAGAGCGCAGGCTCAGTAGTTGTGGTGCACGGGCTTAATCACTCCGTGGCACATGGGATCTTCCTGGACCAGGGCTCAAACCTGTGTCCCCTGCATTGGCAGGCAGACTCTCAACCACTCTGCCACCAGGGAAGCCCTGGGGGCTCCTGTTGACTCCCAGCCTGCAGACTTTTCTGCCCCTGAGCATAGTCTATTGGTAGATTGCGAGTTATCCTCCCCAGAGAGCTAGGATGCCTCCTCTGGAGAAGAGGCTGCTTTCATCAGGGATGGGCAGCTAGGAGGTTTTGAGATTTCCAGGAGGGCACAAGGCCGTAGGTTGTGTCCCTATCATACCTTCCACACTCCTCAGCTTCCTAGTGTCCATCTCTATACACCTGACTGCCATTCAAGCACACCCCCAGATGTCGCTTGGGCTGGGGCAGGGTCCACCTGTTTCCAAGGCGGTCTGGGCTACTCCTGTCCTGGTACTCTTGTTCATAAATGGTGAAACTGAAGCCCAGAGGAAGAGTGCCTTGCCCAGCATGCCAAGGGGCTGAGGGCTTCAGCCCTCCATGGTGTCCATCAGCCTTCCTCCCAGGTCCCCATAAATGAGAATTCCCAGCAGAGAGTGGGCTCAGAGCCCTCAAACCCTCTCCACCCTCCTTGCTTTGTCCCTTCCTCGGGGGCCCCAAGCTTAGCTGAGCTTCCCTATCCAGGGCGCTGCTCCTGGAGGGTTCCAGGCTGCCTGCTTTTCCCTGTAAAGACCCTCCACCCTGCCCCCTTGCCTGCTTCCTGTGGGCGCCAGTCCCTGACCACCGCTCTGCCAGCCCTGCCTGGGGACTCCAGGGATGGGGTCTGATGGGTTGTGGCTCCTCCGAGGGCTTTTCTAGGAAGTAAATGTGCTGAACCAGGCCCAACGAGAGACAGGGAAGTGTGGGGAGAGGGGGCCCAGTGCGGTTGCAGGGCAGGAATCGCAGGAAGACAGACGCCCAGCCTCAGTCTCCCCCAGGGGTTGCCTGTGTTCTGGGTGTCAGACAAGGCTCTCGGCTGCCCGGCCCCCACCAGGTGTGGGGCGTCCGGCAGCTCAGAGGTCCCTTTGTCCCTTATCTTTTCTGCCTCCTAGGTGGCAGTATCCAGATAAGCATCCCATTCGGAGCTGAAATTCCAGCCCGGCTGGCTGCCCACTTCCCCACCTGGGGGTCTGAGACCTGCCAGCTGCACACTTTCCCCAGGACCCACCCAGAGTGTATAGTCTACCCAGGATGCCCCAGCTGCACATTTTCCCCAGGACACCCTCCCCCACCTGCACGCTTGGACCTGCACCCACACCACTTGGCCGTGTGGATCCGTGCCCCCCCACACACACTCACTGTGGGCCACTTTGAGGCCCCTCCCCTTCCCCCATTTCCACCCTTCATAGCTGGGGGTGTAGAGGTTTGCTTGCGGAGGAGCCCCTGACCTACGAGCGGGAGCCTGAAACTGAAGAGCTGACCCCTGTGTGATCCCAAAGACCCCCAGGCAACCCCCAGACACATACACATCCCTGAGCTTTCTGGACCACCCTCTCAGGGACTCTTGTCTCCATCTCCCAGCCCCACTCAGCTTCTCTTCTTCCCCGTCTCCCCCCTCCCCCTTCATTAAGCCTCCTAAACCCGCCAGCTCCCTGAAGCAGGAAATTGCATTCTGCCAAGATTAAATGGACTTGAACGCCCTGCCTCTGCCCAAGCAGGAGGGGAGCTGAAAGGAGCCAAGTTTGCTGGGGGGTGGGCGCCCCAGGACACCGAATCCCAGGTTGGGATGGGGATCCAAAAGGGTGGGGGTATTTCAGGATGGGGTGGGGGCTTCCTGAAGGGCAGAGGGGAGAGGACAGGGACTGCAGGGAGGCAGGGGGCCGGGGTGCTGGCCTCTCCCCGAGGCGGTGGGAATGAGACCACGTGGAGAGAGGAAGCCACTCTGGGGGGGTAGGGCCACATCCCGATTAGGTAGGGGGAAGGGGTGGGTAATAGAACAGGGGCAGGGGGAGGGGTGGGAGGCATGGTGATTGCGAGGTGAGAGGGGATGCCTGTCAGGTTGAGATCCGACCTACAGGAAATGGAAAATGAACCTTGGGGGATGCTCTTACTGCTTTACCCAGAGGGAGGGTCACCCTCCCCCTGGCCCAAGATGTCATAGCAAGGATACAGTCAGGCCGGTTAGGGACCCCTGTGTACCCTCGGGTCGCCGGGGAGCGACAGTCCTACAGGCACGCAGGACCCCACAGCCCCTGCCCCTGCACTGTCTGGAAGTCCCCCATCAGGAGACAGAGAGCACTGACAGTCCAACATGGGAAAGATGCATGAAGGTTGATGTGTCCCCTGCCCCCACCCCTAGGTAGCAGGGGAAGTGGAGGGGCTGAAGCCTTCTGAGGGATGCCAGGCACAGAGTGCCCAGATCCTATGTCTGCAGCAGCCCCACACCCCGTAGATGGGGCACTATAATCCCCATTTCTCAGGTGAGAGCTCGGAGGCCCAGAGAGCCTGCTCCTCCCAGGTCACAGGGCTCCGCCCACCAAGGCCAATGCCAGATAAGAGGGGCATGGGGGAGGAGCCATGCCAGTCCCCTCTTTCCCCAGGTAGGCAGGGATAGGGACAGCTGGACCGAGTGTGGGCCTCACATGGGCAGCTCCCGCCTGGGGGCCCAGCCCAGCCCAGCCCAGCTCTGCATCTGGGTCACGCCTTCAGTGCCTGATCAAGCCATGTGAGCTGGAGGAGTGGGAAGAACAGCTGGTCCAAACAGGTCAGGCATTAACCCTGGGACCACTCACCCCACAGTCATGACCACGGGCAGCAATACTTACTGAGCACCCACTGTGTGCCAGCCTGTCCTTGGCATCGGGACAGTGGTGGACACTGGGAAGGACAGCCCAGCTCTACTGGCGTGGTGGCAGGGAATGGAGGGCCATGGGCAGAGGCCCTTCGTGTACCAGGAAGAGAAGACAGGTTGTCTGGGGAGGGCCCAGGAGAGCTTCAGCCTGGCTGAACATGGGCAGGCAGTGGTTAGCCATGGGGCTGAGGGGTGGGAGGTTCATGTGGTCGTCAAGCAGGACTGGGACAAAGGCAGCTGTGGGACTCTTGTGAGCTCCAGAGCAGGGCTGGGGGCACTGCCTCCCCAACACCCCCCCCCAGCCCCACCCCACTCAGGGCTGTTTGTTCAGATGTTGGTGCCCATTTCAGGCAACCTGAGCTGGGCAGATGGTTTCCCAGGAAGGAGGCTGGCTCCTGGCTCCATTCTGGCAGCTGGTGAAAAATGGGCTTCACCTGTCCAGATGTGGGGGAACTGATCCCTGTGTCCCTGGGAGGTGGGGCAGGTGTATGCCTAGCTAGTGCCTCAGGGGTCACCCTCGCAGGCCCCGGGGGAGGCAAACCAGTCCCTGGGAATGGGGTGCCTGCTGGGAAGGAAGACAGCTGAGTCCAGATAAGGCCAAGGGGACAAGTAACCCCCCCACACCAGCCTGCTCCCCAGTGTTCCTGGCCAGAATGTCCCTGGTCACTTCCTGGTTGGGTTTTCAGTCTCCAGTCAGATCAGTGGAGCCAGCTGCCCGGGAGATCTGAGTTGGCCTGTCCTTCAAGTCAGTGACAGGCAGTGACCCGAGGCCCTGCCACTGCCTCATCCTGTCTTCACGTCCCCAGGCTATCCATCATGAACAAGAGGTGGCCCCTGCACTCCCCTCTGATCTCAACACCCTCCCCTGAGACCTCTCTCAGGGAAAGCCAGTCCAGACAGTTCCAGCTCTGAGGGGTTCTTCCCAGGTCCTGATGTGCCTCCTCCTCTGGCCTGCGGTTTGGAGGCCCTGGGACCCAGCCAGCTCAGCCCAGGGACCTCTCCTCAAAGAAGATAGCCTAGTCCCTCCTCCTTGGGATCCCATGTGTCCTGCATCCCTTATCACAGGTCCAACCACTGGATCGGCTTTGTCCTCCTTACCCATGGGACTGTGAGCTCTGGGAGGATGAAGATCACATCTGTCTCAGTCACACTTGGTCCCCAGATCCTGGAAGCACTGGGTAACAGCTCAGTCAACCGACTGACCACAAAGCACAGGTACATTTCCAATGCTTTAAGGCAAAATCATTCATTGCCTCACACACACAACTCCATGTGCCCCTCTCTTTCCCAGGCCCCAATGTGGCAGGGTGGATGAGCATTAGCATTAGTATGGTTTCTGCCTGCCCAGAGCTCAGACTCTTCTTGGAGGACAGGGCTGGGACTGAGGAAATAGGAGCCATGCCCCTGGGCCCCACAGAATCCTAAGATGAATGGGCTGTCAGAGCATCAGGAGACCAGGTGGGCTGGGAAGTTGGGTCTCAGGTGGGTGGGTTGGGAGGGCTTCCTGAGCTTCTAATCTCCAGCTTGCTCAGCCAGCAGTGGGGACCAGCCTCCATGACAGCCAGTGCCCCCCATACTTCCAGCTCTGATCTGCTCCCTGCCCCTGTGGCTGGGTCGCCTAAGCAGCTGACAGGACAATTCATATCCTCCACTTCTTAGCAACCACCCCTACAGATAGCCAGACAGCCTTAGCTCCACGCAGAGGGAACTGGACTCCACTCCCCTCACAGGAGGCCTATTCAACCACCCTTTGCTGTTGACCAGGCCTGCCCAGCCTGGCCTGGGCTGAGAGCCCTGCCCTGGCCTTCCGAGTATATGTTCCTATCCCAGTGCCCCTCCCCAGCTATGCTGTGCCCTGAGTTAGGCATTGCCCCCGTCCTCACCGTCCAGCTCCCAGGGCTGTGCAGATCGTGAGCTGTGGGATTTCAGATAGGTCTGCTCTCTGAAGCTTTGGGGTCTCCTGCTCTAGTTCAGGGATGCTTACTCCATGGCTGGCAGGTGGCTGGCAGGAGAACGAGGGCATGCATCCTGGGTTGGGGCTGGCATACCCCACAGGCTATAAATAGTTGCTGGCATTTCCTCAGCTTCTCTTAAATGCCCCCTGGGGAGTCAGGCTTCTAAGCCCCGATTCCTGGTTCTAAAGCCCCAGGGACCCCTTTCCACTGAGGCAGGGCAATTTGGCGTCTCTTCATATTCAGGCATCGGGATGGTCCAGGGATACCACCCATGGAGTGTGAGGCCTGTTCCCTGCCTGATGTGAGTACACAGGATGTGGGGGAGAGGGTGCTGTCTCTGACCCTAGAGAAGGTGCCCAGAAACTAGGCCATCAGGTGTCCCAGGATGGGGTGGTCTCTATTCCCATGCCACAGACACCCATCCTGCCCTGCCCTGCTGTTCCCCCTCTCAGCTGCACCCCTCCTCTGACTCCAGATGGGGGCTCCAGTGCTGCACAAGCCTGCCAGGGCCAGCAGGCCTTCTTGGAGGGTCTGCCCAGCTGGACAGTCCTCTAGCTGATGCCAAACCCCCATCAGCAGCTCGCACTGAGTGTGGCTCGCTGGACGCGTGCTGCTCACAAGAGAAACCTCGGGCAGCGCTGCTCCTCAGTACTTCAGCTGCAGGCTCTCAAGTGTGGAGGCCCTGACGGAGCTGTAGTGTGGTTCAGTATCAGTTCCCTAATACTAGGAAGCTCTTCAGGAGCCTAGGAGCCACAGATGCCTGGGAGAGAGAGGGGTCTAGCCTTCTCTGGGTCCCATAACCCTGGGAGGGGGTCACAGGCTGTAGAGAGGAGATGCCTTGGTGATAAGCAGAGAGGCTGCAGGTGTCCACCAGCTGAGCATGGAGCAGGGTGCCCCACCTGTGACATCCCCACTCTCACCTAGGGCTTGGGCTGGGTTCCCTCCTCCCCAGCCTAGCCTGGGGCTTCCCTGGTCTGGCAGCCTGGAAGGAGCAGAGACTGAAAGAAAAGTGGGCAGGTGGGGGTAGGGTGGCCACAACACTCCTCTATCCTCTTCCTCCCCAACCCCTGCCCCATCACCTCCTTCCCAGAAGTCTCTGGTTTAACCCCTCCTCCCCCCGCTCTCCCATCAGCTGACAGGAGAACAGAAAAGTGTTAACCATACTTGCTATGGAGAACCCTGTGGCTTTGTCTAGGCCAATGGAGTCTACAGGGCTGGTGGGAATAGTAAGTCATGAAAAGTGTCAAACACAGACTTTATTATCCTGCACGTGGGGGGCCACAGACCCAGGTGTTCAGGCGCTTGTGGACTCTGTAGGGTCTTGTGGGTCCTTGGTGGGAAGGGCATGAGTGACCCCCATCCACAGGTGGCATGGACCCTGGGGCTGGGGCTACTATATAATAGAGGAGATTGGGAAGGGCAATGCTAACCCAGACAAACCTTCCCTGCCTGGGGTGAGGGAGGAGCAGGAGGGAGCAGGCCCTTAGGCAGCGTGAGCCTCAACCTGGGGGGGTTCTCTGTAGTCTCCCAAGGTTGGACTGCCCATCTATGGCCTCAGAAGAGCTGTTGCCATAGGGTCTTGGCCCTTGAGCTCAAGGGACAGGTAAGCTGGAAGTGACTTCCCTTTGGCCCTGGCACCCACCTGCTGGCCCTGCAGTGCTTGGCTTTGGCACTCCACATCCATCCTGGGGGAGAAGGGCCCCTCTACCCAACTGACTGATGGAGTAGGAGAACAGGCATAGGGAAAGAACAGGGGAGGTGGGGAGGGTGCCCGTGCTGCAGGACTCTCCCCAACTTCTCCTTCCTCGAAACCTCTTCTTTGGGGGAAGCTCTGCCTGTGGGGCACAAACCTGCTACAGAGACAAGTCAAAGAATGAAGGAATTACATGCACACGAGTCATGATGGGGCAGTGCGTGGGGCTTGGGGTCCCATCATCCCCTATATCCAGTTTACTCTGATCAGGGGGGCATCCACCTGTCTGTCCTGGGCTGTTGACTCCTCTTCTCCCAGCCAGGAGGCAGGCTAGGGCAGGGAGGGGATGCTGGGCCTCATGAATTTACAATGACCAGACTAATGAAGCGGGTTCCTGGGGAAAGAGGACACTAGTGGGGAGGGGGAGGGGGAGGTACTGGACAGTGTCTGCATCCCTCTCCCTCCATCCTTCTCAGATGCCCTCTGCCCAAATCTGGCCAGCACGGGGCTCCACTAAACTAAGCTCCTTAGCACCAGGACACAGCATAAACAACATCTGTCCCCTATTGTCCTGGGGTCTGGGCCCTGGTACCTTGAGATCCTCACATGAGCCCTGGAGACACAGCAGGGAGGTCTGGGAGGGTCCCTGCTGACTCTCTCTGCTCCTGCATAGCCATACAGGCTGTACCCTCAATTAGGCCTCCCAGGTGTGCTGGCCTCTGCCTGCCCAGCCATGCAAAGCCCTCATATTCCCACCATGGATCTGGATCTGGACAGGGAATGGGGAAGAGGCTGCCCTATTCTCTGGGGTCTAGTCTGCATGGAGGAATCAGTGAGGAATGGGGCCCAAGTCTTCCCACCAGCCCCTCTGACCCTCCACCTCTGACTGGTGGCTGTGGGCCCCCCTCCCTTCTAAGACTCAGAAAAGAAAAGAGAAGAATGAGGTGTCTGAGGATGAGGATTCAGGGGTGGAAATTACCTCAACTGAATTTTAAAAACCCCTGGCTGGTTGCCATGGTAACAAAAAAGGTGCATCCCATTGCCATGGCAACAGGCAAACACCGAGGTTTGCTGCTGGGATTGGGGATTTGGGAGGTGGCCGGAGGGGGTAGGTGGAGGAGGCTGAGCCTGGGCTGGAGCAATTTGGAGGAGGGGGGTTGCTATCCAGCCTGGGATCACCTACCCCCACACTTCCAGAAGGCCAGGCTGGGTGCCTTCTCCTGGCAGTGGGGTCAGAGGAGAAAATATTGTCAGGAATAATCCCCTAACCCCTACCACCCACTCCTTTCTCAAATGTCTCCGGCCTATAGGAGCCCTGAGTGGGATCTTGAGCCTGCTTAACCGAGCTCTTAACTGGGCACAGCCTTGGGCTTGGAGACCATCCAAGTCTGTGCCTGACCTCAGGGAGTGGCAGTCTGGGAATCACCATCACAGTCACTGGTCCCCAAGAAAGAAAAGTGTATGGCCAGGAATTAGTTCCATGAGGCCTGGAGGACAACTATGTAGTATACCCTGAGGACAGCTATACACACCTGGAGGGTTGCTAGGTACACCTGGAAGATGACCAAACATATGTGGAGGATGGCTTCTCAAGGTGACAGTCCTCTCCTCCAACAGCCTATAGCCTCCAGGACTCCAGCCCTATCACCAGAAACTTGGTTTAATGTAAGGGTTCAGGGAGGGACAGAAAGGCTCCTGTTCTGTCACCACTGAGGACACTCTCAGAAACCCCAGGACAGCCTGGCAACCAGAAGCACAAGTCGCGTCAATAGTTCCTGGTGTGGGCTCAGGACTGACCTGTGCAGCCATTGGGTCCCAACTGACCCTCTCACACCACAGGCTCCATGCAAGGGGCTGGGTATTCAGGTTTACTGGCCCCATGGCTTGACATCCTACCATCAGAGTCGGTCTCTGGGGTTCCCAGTGACACCAGAAGATGCTTGTTAGATACACCTGGGAGCATCTTGGCTCCTGGAGTCTCAGGCTTTTCCATTAATGCATTAGTGTAGCCAAGTTCAGAGATTATATGGGCTGCCAGTGACCTTGGAGACCTGGCTCTGTGTGTGTGTGTGTGTGTGTGTGTGTGTGCGCGCGCGTGTGTGCGTGCACGTCAGCAGAGGAGGCGGGGGTGTCTACCATCCCAGTCTGTCAGCCTCGAGCAGGCTTGTTACATTCTAGATTCCCAGACCCACGCCCAGAATTCCCTTCTGCCGAGAGCATGGCACAAGAGTTCTGAGGAGACACGGGAGCATCAGGGAGGCTGTGTAGCCCCATGTGACTATGTGGGATGGGTGGAGAGAGGAGTGAGTCTGTCTAGGGGAAAAGCACCTCTCAGGCAGGTAAGAAATGCCTCCCGCCGCTGGAGAAGCAAGAACCCAAGGCACTCTGATGACTCTTGCCCCTCCTCACAGCTGCCTTGGCCTGGTCTTCTGGGAGGCTGGGTACTACTGGGTGAAAGAGAGGCATGACTTCCCTCGCTCCCCGAGCCCACCTGCCCCTCTCGCACATAGAAAAGCTGAGCCTAGAAAGGACCTACATCTGCAGAAGCTGCTCCACCCAGCCCTGGGAGGGGAGATCCAGCCCAGGGCTGCCCCCTCAAGATCCTGCCTCCCCACTAGCCCAGCTGGCCCAGGTTAAGGAATTCCGAGGTCTGGACGGTCGACGCTAAACACAAAACCACCCTGGCGAAGGCTCCAGGCACCCCGCCACCCACATCCACCCTGCTCAGCCAGTCTGCCGGAAGGAAGCGCCTGACTGGGGTCAGATGGGGCAATTATCACTCAGCACTGAGAAGGCGGCTAGAACCGCCATGGCAGGAGTTATGACTGGTGGGGAGAGGGCACCGACCCAGAATCCTGAGGGGGGCGGCAGCTTGGGTGCAACCAGGCCACACCTCTCACTTACACACACGTTGGGCACACACACAGGGACCACAGGAACAATGGAGCTGGCTGGTGGGGACTTTCGGACCTCTTGCCGCCATACACTTTCCCCAAGGTAGCTGTCCTCTCTTCAGAGTAGGGACCCTCAGGCTGCCCCCAGGTGTGTGTGTGTGTGTGGGGCAGCCTGCTCCAGGCTCCATCCCCCTCCTCTCCCCGCCCCCCCCACCACCAAGTGGGGTGCAGTCGCTGCAGCCCCAGGCCAGTATCTGATGTCCCAGGAGCTCCTGGAGCCACGTGCAAGAGGCCAAACCCTGCTGGTTCACCTGGGACTCTGCCCCGCACCAAAAGGAGCCTGGACTTTCTCTCAGAGGGCTCAGCCAGGCGGCACCCAGCTCCCAGGAGGGACGGAGATCTGGGGCCCACTGGGCAGAAGCCCTAGAGTGAGGGAGATAGGGACTCCTCCCCCAGGCTTCCTTAGGCGGCCCCCGGCCCCTCATCGCCAGCCCTGAGCCCCGCTTGGCGGCCTTGTGAGGGTTACACACTGTAGGCAGGTTTGGAATTAATGGGTGACCCCTTGGATCACCTGGGCCCCACCCCTTTAGCCAGGGATGCCCAGAGTCTACTGGACTTACCATTAATGGCGTTCATTCATTCCCTCTTCAACTTCACGGCTTCTTTGCATACCTGAACTCAGATTGCCCCTAAGTATGGCTTTAACCCTACCCTGGCTACAGCAGTTGTCCACACTGAGGAAGGAATTAAATGGGTTCCAAGTACAGCGTGTACTCTCCCCCACCTCCCCCCACATAAGACCCGCCAGGGTTGGGGAGAGCGACCTTGTTTAGTGTGACACCTTGGAGGAAACTCCCCTCCAGCACCCCCTGCTCCAGCCACAGCCCAGCCCAGTCCCCTCATTAGTATGGAGCTCAGGAGGCCTACCCAGTCAGGCCTGCCCCCACCCAGAACCGGACTCCTAGCTCTGCCCCCAGACACTCAAGTCCTGAGATTTTGACCCTGCCTCTCCCTCTAGCTCCCACGACAAAGGTTTGGGCTGGGAGGTGGCAGATCCTACTTATCTTGTCATAAATATTTATCAGGCTCTAGGGGCCAGAGCCTGCAGCTGACTTGGAGGTGGGGGGCTCAGGGCAGATGCTTCAGGAGGATCTCAAAGCCCTTTCCTAATGAGGGTGCTGGGAGGGGAGAGTGCCACCTGGGCCTTGGGCTCCTGGGGGAGGGGGTGGACAGATGGACAGCGGGACAGAGTCAGAGGGAGCCTGGGGGGACTTGGGCATGCTCCAGCAACCAGACCTCCCCTTGCACCCCAGGAATGTGGGGGAGGAGGAGTCAGAAGAAGCCAAGGCTACCAGAAACATGGCAGCATTCTTCCTGGACTGTCCTCTGGCAGAATATCCTTGAGAGCTGCTCTCCCCACACACATCAGCCCCCCAGACTATGCTCCCCACACAGTCCTCCCACAACTGTGCCCCTTCCCGGTCCGTGCTCCCAGCTACATGGTCCTTCCAGAGCTGTGCTCCCTCCCACACACTGTCCACAAGGAGCTGTGCCCCCATGTAAACCTCTCCCCACCATCCCTCCTGACCCCACACTTTCCTCCTAGAGCTGTGCCCCAAACGCTACTCCATACTCTCCGGCCTCCAGAGCTGTGCTCTCCACACATTCAGGAGACCCCCCGTCACCCACCACGAGCCCCCACTCCTGGTCAAGAGGGACTCCTGACCACAGCTGCTGGGAAGCCCTCTGGCGAGCAGTGCAGACCCCATCCCCGGGGGTCCTGGCAGCGCCTAAATTCCAGCTCTCCCGTGAGCCACGGGCACAACCCCCATCCCACCCCGCCTCCCTCATTGGCATGCTGGTGGGGCCCACAGGTGGAATCAAAGCGCTCTGCTGGGAGCCGAGCTGCACAGCGGGGAGTGGGAGCCTTTGTCTCCCCAGCCCTGGGGGAGGAGGGGAGCTGGGGCCGAGAGGACACATTTTGGGGTCCAGAGCCTCCTCCTCACTGCCACAGGCAGGCACAGCTGCAGATAAGGGGGGCAGCCTGAGCCAGTGAGCACCCCCAGTAGATAATGAGCGGCTGGGGGGAAGGGACAGCCTCAGGCACAGCCTGTGGGGGGAAGGCTGCCTCCCAAAGCTCAGTGCGCTCATTAGCAGAAGCCTGGGAGGGGAGGCAGCTAAGTGGGTCAGTCTCCCTCCCCCAGCCTGCCTGACAGGTGTGGGTGGGAGGGAGAACCGTCAGCCCATTGTACCCCATTGAAGTCGGTCCCACTCTGAGTCCCCTTTCCCTTCAACCCCCTCCCTGAGCCCCTGCCCCTCCAACCCACCTCCCAGAGCCCACTTTCCCTCTCTGAGACCCCCAGGTGGCCTCCTCCCCTTCCGGAGCCCCTCCCCTTCTCTGCACTGCCCTCCCCCGCACCAGGTGCTGGCCTCTCAGTCAGCCTCCCCAAGGCATCCTCCAGACTGAGCCACACCTGGGAGAAATTGAAATCTTAGACTCTTCCCCTACCCCCACCGATGAAGCAGACATCCCTGTCCTGGACACGAAAGGCAGTAAAACACGGCTCTACTGGGGCCGGCGGGCGGAGGGCTGTGCCAGAACAAGCATCCAGATTTGGGGGCGGGAGCCAGGCAGGGTGAGGTGTGGGCTCCAGGCCAGGGCTTCGCTGCCCCCCTACCCCCTCAGCTAGTTGTCCCTAGGCACTTCCCCTTGTATCTCCAGCTTCCCTCTTTGCCCCCGCTTCAGTTATGAAGATAATTGTCCTGGCAGATCTATCACAGGAGTAAGGTGGGCGGAGGAGGGATGGATGGGGGTGTACCACAGAGGCAGGGTCTTCTCCCTGCAGGGTGGGGAGGTTCAAAGAGACAGGGTCTGTTGCCTGGCTCCCCTCTCCCAACACAGGATAGAGCCAGATGAGCACAGGATGGGCAGCCTGGCTGGCAGTTGCCCACCCCCACCCCCAGCCCCCCTGCCTCTCCAGCCTTTGGCTGGGCCCCTCCCTGATCAGGGACCTTCTAGGGCTTCCTATTTCCTGTCAAGGCCACCTACTTCAGGCTCTGAGAAACCTCTGGACCGCCCAGCTGGTCTCAGGGCAGAGGGTATGTGTGGTGCTCTGTCAGCCACCTTTGATGTTGCCGGGACACAGTTCTGGGAGGGGCTGAGTGACTGTCCTGGTTCTGCCAAGCCCCACCCCAGCCTGAGGCCCGAGGGGTCCTTATACAGTCATGAATCTCCATCTGACTGCACAAGGGTTAATCTCAGGGTGCCACCCCCTCCCACCACGTGTGCACAAATTCCAGGAACGCTTTCCATTAAGAACGCTGAGCAGATTTCATTTACATTAATAAGAACCAGAAAAATCTGAGAGGGGGGAGGACAGCAGTGTGTGGTTGCTGCTCACGTTCTGTATCTGAGTCTGGTAGAGCCTGAGGGGCTCAGGCTGGGGCTCCTAGTCTTAGAGGAGAGGCCCAGCCCAGTCATTGCTGGGGTACCCAGTCCTAACGGAGAAGCCATCCAGTCCTAGGAGATCCCAGTCTGAGGGAGGAGGCAGAGCCCAGCCGATTCTGGGCACTCCTAGCCTGAGGAGGTGATCCTAGGGTCTGCCTGCCTGAGGGGATGGCAGAGCCCAGTCTTGGGTGGGAGAGGACACCAACCCACGGAGATGCCTAGGGGCAGGGACAGACAGAGCCCTGGGCTTCCATGAGCTGTGGATGAACCCTATCAGTCAGGGTTTGCGGCAGCCCTTCTCTGAGCCTCAGTTTGCCAGTCTGTTGGAGAAGGCCGCTCAGTCCCGTCCCCACTAAGTGTGGCTGTAAGTAATAGAAGGGAAGGTTTTGAGCTTTGAGTTTTTTCAGGAGCACTACGTCCCCTTCCTCAGTCTCCTCTCCCCCTTCAGCTCTGCATTTCGACACTAGAGCTGAGCGGAGGACTCTGTTCAGTAAGCTCGGGAACCTGTTTAGGGTGGAAACCCCCAAGATCCACCTACCTGTGAAGGGGAAGCCGCAGAGTGACTGCGTGCGTGTGTGTGTGCGCGTGTGCACGCACACGGGGGGTACCTCTGTTCTGCCAGTCCGAGCCCTGCCCCACTGAGGCCTGTGAGCTCCCACCTCCTTCCCAGCTGCCAGACCAAGCTTCCTTTCTTCAAGGGTAGCAAGAGTCTGATTCCCACCCCCTTGGGCCAGAGCAGGTTATAAGTGTGTGCAGGGGTGAGCTTTCATGACTGGACCTGGCCTGCCCATGTACAGGTGGTTGGGAAGAGGTGTGTGTGAGGTTGCATGCTTCACGCATGGGCGGGGTGGGCGCGGGAGGTTGGGGTCTGCAGGCATCTGCGTGTCCTACCCCCACGCATGTCGAGGGTGCTGGAGAAGCACTCCTGACTCTGCTGGATGACTATCCAGGCCTGTGCATGCATGTGCATGTGTACTCTCTCATGCTTGTGCTTGTAGTGGGCCACCCCTCAGCCCAGCCTAGGATTTGGGGAGAAAGGAGAAACCCCTGCCCGGGTGCCCCCCAGGATTTGGGCCCAGCCTTGCCTTGCTCCAGGCTGGAGTTCTGGAGTGGGTGACCTGAGGCACTTGGCTGTGCTTAACCCCACCCTTGCACAGCAGGCCGGGGCTCCCATATCTTCACCCTCTTCCAATTCCCTTTCCCCCAATCCTGCCTGAGCAAGGGGTTGGTGTGGGGACACTTAATTGCATCCATGAATCATTCTCAAAGAGCTCCTGTCCAGCAGCCGAACTCAGGGTGCTGGTGCCTGCCTGGAGCGGGAGCCAGGCCTGGTGGGCGAGGGTCTGTGGGGCTGCTCAGTCTGGCAGGAAAGCCGGCAGGGGTTCCGGGCCAGGCCTCCTGGCCCCTCCTCTTTCCCTGGCCTGCTGCGCCTGGCCTCCCCGCTCAGCATGCAGAATTCACCGGCTGCTCCTTGGCTGTCTTATCTCCTCGGCGGCCAGGGGGGTGGAGCGGAACCGACTCCCCCAGACCTGGTGGGCCGCTCCCACTCCACATTATCTTGCCCCACAGCCTCCTCCCGCCCCTTGCAGCCGCTGCAGACCTTTCCTGCTCCTCTTCCTGGCATCCTCTAGGCCTTGCTTTGTCTGCAGTTGTCTTTTTTCCTGCCTCTCCCTGTCTGTCTTCTCTCTCCAGGGTAGTGGTGGGCGGGTGAGGGTGGTGGTCATCCCCAAGGCCGAGCTTCTCCATCTCTATCGGTCCCTTTGGCTGGCCCAGATGTCAGTTGGGCAGATGTACCTGAGTCAGAACCTAGGCTCAGCACTTGATAGCCTGGTAATTTCCAGCAACTGCTCTGCTTTGAGCCTGTTTCCTCTTTAAACTGGATGAAAATGATTCAGGGACTAAAAGTGGTTCAGAGACTAATCGGATGCAAGGGCCCTGCCCCTGGCTATGCCCCCTGCTGGAAAGTTCCCCCCTCCTTCCAGCTTTTGGGAGGCTGGTTGAGGGCATGTGGGCATCCCCTGCCTCCACCTGAGAGCCCTGGGCAAGCTCAGCCCAAACTTCCTCTGGCTGTAGAGACAGAGGCTCTGGATCCAATGTGGGCTCTGCCAAGGGAGTATTTCTGTGAGTCAATAATCAGGCAAATGGGTAAAGAGAGTGTGAGAGGCAGAAATGCATTTTATCGACCACAGAAATTATTTACCTGGGTTGAAAAGAATTGCTAAGAGACTGAAGCACTTACTGTGCACAGGGCTAGCCTGACCCTTTATCCCACAGCTGGGCAACAACTTCCCTTTCTAGCCAGTGGTGATCCCTGGAGGTAAGGGACCTGGCAAGAACCTGCAGGGGAACTTCCCTGGTGGCCCAGTGGTAAAGAATCTGCCTTACAATGCAGGGGACACGGGTTCGATCCCTGGTCAGGGAACTAAGATCCCACATGCCACGGGGCAACTAAGCCCGTGCACCATAACTACTGAGCTTGTGCGCCTCAACAAGAGAGCCCGCATGCCGCAACTACAGAGCCCATACGCTTTGGAGCCTGCGCGCGTCACAAGAGAAAACCCGCACACCACAACTAGAGAGAAGCCCGCGTGCCTCGGCGAAGATCCTGTGTGCTGCAACTAAGCCCCGTCGCAGCCAAAACTAAGTAAATAAATCTTAAAAAAAAAAAACCAAAAAAAAAAAACCTGCAGGGCCTCTGAAGCCCGAGTTCTAGCCAGGTCCCCTTGAATCTCAGAGACCTGGAAGAGGTCCTAGGATCCTCCAGCACCCCAGGACTTGGTGAGATATGCTCCCAACGAGAGCACCTAAACGAGTCCAGCCCATAAATGATGAAGTGCTGCCACCTGGTGGCCACCAGTAAAACAGCCCTTCTCCAGGGTCCAGTCTCCAGGCCAATCTCCCCCCCATCCCCCCCATCCCACCTGTCCCTGAGGGCATTCATCCTTCGGGAATCAGGATGGCCGATGGAGGGACTCCAGGCGCCCTTGAGACCTCCAGCCAAACTGTGCATGCCTGGGGAGCTTAGCTCAGGCCTGACTGCTCATCTGGGCTTTGAAACTCTTTTTGATGCATGGCCACGACATCTGCTCCTGGATGGCCCTCAAAGCCCTGCACATTGCAGCAGCTGTCCCAGCAAAGGGCAGGCTGGACTTGGGATTCCTGGAGGTTCCCTCTAGGTCAGCAAGAGACCCTTCCAAATTCAGAATTTGGGTTTCCCTGATTGGGAACTTTGCACTGCTCTCACAGCACCCCCATCAGCCATGGCTGTAACAGCGGTCCTATGGTCAGGGTAGGCCAGGGCAGGACATGGCACACTCATCCCTGGGCTTGGGGATGGAGTAGAACCTGACAGGCCAGCGGGGGATGCCTGGGCCCTTGGGCTTCAGCCTCAGGTCCTCAGGGGTTAAGAGTCATTTAGCACTACTGGCAGGATCTCCCAAATATGGTCTTCTATGAGAGATCTGAGCCAAAGGTACAGCCTGTCAAACTTTAAGAAATTGGTCCATGGGTTCAGATGCAAGATGAGGGCTGAAGTCACCTGGCTAGGTATGCTGGTGACAGGTATAGCTGTGGAACAGGCTGAAAGTGGGAGAGGGAGCCGCCAGCTTCTCTTGAGGATCTGATCAGAGGATGGACACTAAATTCATGTTTATAGGAAAGCCCATGCCAGTGCAGACAGCAGATGCTGTGGTCCAGAGCTGTCTTCATGGGAGCCTTGAGCAGCAGAGTACGGCAACTATCAGCACCAAGTAGGGCTGGGACTGATTCCTGGTGTGGGGAAGTGAGAGGCTCAAGATGGCTGATGGAGGCCTGGCTCTCCTGCCAGGGCTCAGCTGTAGCTTCCCAGGGAAGAGGCTTACACTCACTTGCCCTTTGATGAGCTGGATATACGTAATTAAGAGCTTCCCAGATTTCATAACATGTGGCCTCACCTGTGTGGCTGCAGCCTTCCAGGCTGGCTGTCAGATGTGTCTAATTAAGCTGCTTGTAACTGCTGCTCAAATGCTAAGAGAACCAGCGTCTGCAAGGACTCTGGAGTTGGGGATGGTATCTCCCCACGGCTGTCCCTGGAAGATGGGCATATCAGTTGGGCCCTCATTTGTGAGGTTCCCAAGCCTTAGCCCACAGAAGCCCAAGCCTGAGGTTTCTGCATTTGCCTCCACATTTCCCTAGCAAAGCCAGGCTCAACCTCTCTGAGGCACCCCCTAGGAGGCTGGGGTGAGGGCACGTGCCCTGAAAGCTCCTCCTGAGCATTTTTCATCCTGATTTTATAAGGGCCAGGCCTGCCTGAAAACAGAAAAATATGACCATTCACAAAAGCCATGGAGGTCTAACTTTAAGAACAAGTTCCCCTTCCCTGACTAAATGCCAAACAGGGAGCCCAAGCACTCAGTTCAGCTAGATGGGCAGCATAGGTACCCCATCACCACATCTGGTCCCGGGAACAGCCTCAGACTCAGACACACTTCCTGCTCTTGTCAAGCATGGTGTTGCTGGCCAAATGATGACAAGGACTGGATGACACCACCCTGAATGGAAAACCCTGCAACGTCCCTCAGCAGCTGAGATGACAGTGGAGAAGTAGAGTGCTTCGGGGGAGAGAGATGGCCTCTCAGCTCCTCCACCTCAGCAGAGGTTGCCTGTATTGTGGCCAAAAGCAGGGAGGCTCTTCCTCACAGAGCAGTAACATGCCTACCCCCCGCAGGTCTAGGATATAGTCTGTGAAAAGTGAAGAAGCCCAAGTTCTCGCACTCACTTAGACCTATACAAAGTAAGGAAGTGGAAAAGCCGACTCAGTTATGATGGAGTTTTCATGATGAATTTTCACACACTTCCTTCATCACCCCAAGAATAAAGAGACACAGACACACATTTTTCAAGGTATTTCTTTTGTAAAGGAGCCAGATTTGGCAACTAGACTGAAAATCTTCCAAAATTCTGTACAAATGTGTAATATACAAATATACACAAGGCTTTTGCCGAGAAAAGACAGCACAACAAATGACAGAGGCGGCTTTGGTGTTACATACCACCCTAGGGCATCTCAACACCCCCTAGGAATGCAAGGGGCTGATGGACCACAACATAGGCTACACATGTAAAACACACTACAATTACACTATGTACACTGAAGTATAAAAGACCCACTGTCCCCTTGGCCAGCTCACGAGCCCTCTGGCAGGAAGGCAGGCCATTCACCAGATAATCCATATGAGGGGAACTCCTTTAAGTGGGAGAACCTTGCAGAATGAAGTGGTTTGCCCTAAAAACTATTAACAGCACAAGGCATGCCCTTAAACAGAAAGGTGGTCAGAGTGAATTCAAGAGATGGAGCACTCCTTGTGCTCTCTGGAGCTCCTTGTCATATCTGTCTCTATCTCTCTCTCTCTCTCTCTCTCTCTCTCATCCTCTCTGAGTCTCACTCCATCTCAGTGAACCGGGCAAACATGGCCTTCCGGACAGCATCTTTGTAGGAATCTGCACCAGACAGTCCGTATGCGCTGCCTTTGGCTCCTAGGCCAGCTCCTTTTAGCCGGACTTGAGCCTGGGGGGGATAAAACTGCTGTCAGCAGCCGGCAGGTAGGGTGTGGACGGCTCCCTCTCTCCCTTATCTAACCCACTCCCTACTGAGCTGGACCACCCTCTGGAAGACAGGAGAGGAAGTTTTAAATGAAGATATGGATTTCTATATTGGAGACCTGGAGTAGGTTTAAGGACTGAAGGGATCAAATAGGTAAGGGAGACAGGCAGATAGAACCACACCCTCCCCTACTCCTATGCCTGTTCAGCAAGCATTGTAAGGGCCCCAAAGCACAAAGCATTGCACTGAAGCCCAGGGAAGCTCTGGTAATTTTGGGCACAGATCACAGCAGGACAGCTTGAAGTCAGCAGAACTCACTTGCACAAATCAACAGTAAGAGTCTGACCTAAGCTATGTTACCGGGTCAGAGAGGGAGCAATCACTGGCGGTGCTTTTGTCTAGAAGGCCAGTGGTTGAGGGCCTCTGCTCCTGAGATCTGAGTAAAAGATTTCTTATCATGGATGGAAATCCTACTAAATTATAATTTGTTTTATACATAAGCAAAATCACTTAGAAATTAAAGCACAGTACCTTTCTAAAAATCCAATCTAAGCTACACGGGTCTGAATTGGTATTAAATTAGGGTTTGTTTATAACAAAGGACATGAAAAGACACAGCCCTTAGGAGAAGGTAAGTTTTACCCAAAGATACCAAAAGACCAGAAAAATCAAGTAGGGTGCCACACCCATTCCTTCCAACTGACATCTTAAAAGGAGCGTGAAATATGGGAGGGCTGCAGAGAAGACAACTCCCACTGGGTCCTAGGTCCTCTGGGTTCTTCAATCGCATCTCATCTCTGGGATAAGCCTGCAAGCCACTGCTTACCTCAATGGGGGCTGTGATGCCTTGACACTTTCTTCCCAAACCTGAGCCTTCCCGCCAACCCATGGCCTGCAGCATCTTGTTGCCAATGTTACTGTGGTCAATGCCATCTTTGGTGGGCTGCTCGTAATTCCTGCCAGTGGCAAACACACAGTTACTTAAAAAGCCAGAGCCCCGGCTCACAAAGTGGAAAATGTGCACAACACATACACAGTGCCAGCATCAAACTGCTTCTTGCGCTTAGGTTCTGGAGGTTCTGGAATGCCGTACTTCTCCCGTCTTTCTGCAGCTCGATCCCGGTATTTCATCTATGTGAGAAAACAAACATGGTTAGAGATATTCAGACTTCAATCTGTAGCAGTCTCATGCACCCACACTTCAAGATTATCACCTCAAGTGCTTTCTTCATCTGGAGCTTGGCCTTTTAGAGTGCTCTCAAATACCACATGCCCTGTCTCCCTCGCTGCACTCAGTCATACCCAAAACGGCAGGTTTGTAGAGATGAACTGTGTGTGGAACCTGGGGTAGAACTATGTTTACAACAACCAGTTTTATTTAACGAGTCACCTCTTGTAAAGCTCTTCAACCAGCCTGCTGGGCGTGGGCACAGCTTGCCAAGGTCCTCGAGGGAGAGGAGGGCAGAGCTGCTGTACCCCTCAGCATTTGGACAGGCCCACCTCCAGGGAGACAGAGCCAAGGAGACTTCCAGAGACCTGTTCTACAGTCCCTGGAGAGACGGCACCATAAACAGTGGAAAAAAACAGGAAAGCAAAAGCCCTAACTACAGATACTATCTTGGGGTGAGAAATTTCAAGTAACTTGCTCACGGTTCATCTCTAACCCACAGGCCTCTATTTGTATTTAAAACCCTGCCCAGCTGGCTCTCAACCTGCCTCGTCAACTACCAAATGACTGCCCATTAGTGGCCCCACAAGTTTCTCCTGCCCACTGCTTCCTTCCACATCACCTGCAATCATCTTGTGTCCTGCTGTTCCCTGGGCCTCATTTGAAGCTTCTCTCATTGTTCACAAAGGCTTCCCTGGCCAGGCCAAATGAGCTCACTCTCTCCTTGCTAAAATCCAGCATACTTCACCAGCAAGTATTTGGCACTCAGGACTTGTGAGCAGCCTCGAGCACCCTCATTAAGCGTCAGTACAGGGCTCACAAAGCGCACAGAGTTGGGTCCAGTCTACATGAGCCACAATGGCCAGGTGACAGGTATGTGGCAAATCCTACCCTGTCCCTGGGACCTGAAACAAGTGCTACAAATAAAAGCCAAAGGCAGTTACCCCAAGACACTCTAGCGGCACATTGACCCCCATTCACCTCTCTCTCCCTCAGCTCCAAGGCTTCCAGCTCCTGCTCGCTCAGCCTGGATCGTCGGTAGATGTCCATGTTTTGCTATACGAGAGATTTTACAGACAGTAAGAATTCACACCTAATTTGAGATATCACAACATTATCAGTATCTATTATATTCTTTTTGTTTGTTTGTTTTGCGGTACGCGGGCCTCTCACTGTTGTGGCCTCTCCCGTTGTGGAGCACAGGCTCCGGACACCCAGGCTCAGTAGCCATGGCTCACGGGCCCAGCCGCTCTGCGGCATGTGGGATCTTCCCGGACCGGGGCACGAACCCGTGTCCCCAGGTGGACTCTCAACCACTGCGCCACCAGGGAAGCCCCAGTATCTATTATATTCTAAGAGTCAAAGTCTAATTCACTACACTACAGCATGAAAGCCAGATCCCGGTGCATATGGAGCTGCCACGGTCCTTTCCACTCTATAATCTAGAACATACTATAATCAGGAGCAGCCTTCTAAAAGGCAATCATTTAATACAGGTATTTACTGAAACTTCACTACCGTCAGGGCACTCACAGCATCTTGCTGCCTCCCCTCCCTGCCTCAGATCAGCTCAGAGAAGCATGGCCACCTTGTGTAGGTCTGAGAGCTGCTGGTGCCTGACCAGGGCGTCTCTGTTTGGGAACTGGCGCCGGCAGAGCAGGCAGGCCATCTTCTTCCAGTCGGCCAGCTTTTCTTCTTCACTCTCAAGTCTCTCCACCAGCTCCTCTTCATTGTCACTGTCACCACTGTAAGCAGCAACCAGACCCCTCTAGGGACAAAAGGAGGGTGGGTCATTGGAAATGTACAACAGGAAGATAGCAATGGCTAAAAGTAATGCCTAATCCAAACTTTGAGAGTACGCATTACCCGTACTGAGTGGAGCAGCCAGGTCCTCCAGTGCTGGGCTCGAGAGCCTCCTGGCACCAACCCTCTTGGGGCCCCAAGAAGAGTTCCTGGATGGCTGTTCTCAAACTGCTGACCATATTTGAAAACCCCAAATACAACAGATCAGAGTAACAGCCTACCCACATTAGTATCTACCAATAAAATCCGTTTTTTTCTTATCTTAATTTTCTCTTTCCAGTCTGTTAAAACTCTCTATTTGCAAATGCAATAAAACTCAATTAACTGAGCTCAGGAATTCGGGCTTCATTCCCTGCTCCATCTCTCCAGCTCTCACACAGGGAAAGCAAAGCCCTGAACATGGATTCTATGTGCAGAAGCTGCTCCAAATACCCACTGACAGGGACCAATTAAGTAGAAATCACATTAGCCACGATGCAGCTGAGTTTCAAAGTGAGACACAAAGCACAGATATGGTCTTTAAACTGGTGGTACTTCCTTACTTTGAGGGGATTCTCCTCGTCTCCATTTCGCACCAATTCGGGGATGAGCTGCTGCCTTTCTGCTAAGGCTCCCTGGGAAACAGAGAACACGCCATAAGCCTCAAATTTTACCTAAGTTCCCCTCATGAAGTAAGGCCATTCCTGCTACTGTTACCTTCTTCTCAAAGAGAGCAAAGCCAGCATCTGCTGCAGCAGATTCTCTCCTTTCTTCTTCCCTCAAAGAATTGACAGGTTGAAAGCTGTTTTTAAAATTTTCTTTCTGCTTGTTTAAACTCTTAGCCCAGCGTTCCATGTCTTTGGCAATCTAAAGTCAAACAACAATCACAAAAAAAACACTTAGGTAGAGGAACTTAGAAAATAGTCTCCTATGCCATGAAAACAAGGCATTATGGTAACAAACTGTAACAAAACCCCTTTTGCCCTTACCTTTATGAGGTACATACAACCAAAGTCATTAAAGGTCTCAAAAGTCAATGTATTTTAAATTCCATAAATAGTTTTTATGGATGGCCTCTATCAGCTTCCCACTGAAGTTACCTGTATAAACGACTTTTCCTCCCTGGACTGAAGTTGGGACTCATGCAGGCTCCTGCACTATGCAGGCTGATTAATGACTCTTTTCTTCTTGCTGCTCCATCACAGGGAACTCTTCAGTGAATTCTTCTAACCGCCGAAAGGCACAGGAAACCCCATACAGCCTTATACAACCTAAATCTCAGGGACTTCCCTGGTGGTCCAGTGGCTAAGACTCTGTGCTCACAATGCAGGGCGCTCGGGTTCTATCCCTGGTCAGGGAACTAGATCCCTCATGCCGCAACTAAAGACCCTGCACGCGGCAATGAAGATCCCGCGTACCGCAACTAAGACACGATGCAGCCAAATAAATAAATATTAAAAAAGTCTTTGAGTTTTTCAGGATTTTTTTCCCCTAAGTACATAGGCAACTGACAGACAACATATGTAACACTAAAAAATTGCAAAATGCTCTACAAACTTGATATAAATAAGATGTGTGGCCCCATTTTAAAGAATCCAAATAAAGCAGATATAAATGCCTCGCCCCCCTGCCCCCCCCAAAAAAAAAAACATAAAAATTAAGCCCAATATCCCAGAGAGAAAGATGGGTCTGCTGGCTGGGTCATGACCTTACCTGCTGTGCTGTTTTGCTCTTGGGTTTCTCCTTCTTTTCCTTCCCCTCTTTTGCAGGAGGTAGGCCTGTCTGCTGGTGGGAGTTAGACTCCGCAGCCAGGACGTAAGTCTCCTTCTCTCCATCCCAGTACAGGTACTGCTGGGTTAAGGAATTGTAGTAGTACTGGGAAAAAAATACCATTAATGCAGATTTCTGCTGTGTTGAACCATTAACTTAAAGGAGTATTTTGTCAAAAACCCACATCAAAGTTGTTTTGTCAAAAAAACTAAACATAAAAACAAAGCATGTTGCAGACTAGTAATATTTTCTACGTAGAGAAGAGGTGCTGTACACCTTGGTGTAGGTGAGGATGATGAACCAGCCAAGAGGTGTGAAACCTCTTGGGCAAAAGTAGAGTGTGGTTTCTTTTCAAGAGTCTAGTTCCTATTAACTTAATCCCTGGGCCTGGAGGGTACCCAAAGAGAAACGCGTCTGACTCCTTTCCATAGACAGACCATTTACACAAACCAAGTGGCCAGAACAGGTGGTTCAGGAGGAGCTTTTTCTCATACGTCCTCCATGACAACCAGTTAACATCTCATTGTTGGGTTCAACCATACAGAACACGGCCTGTGGACATTCAGGCAACCAAACAGGTTTGTAAGAGGCTAGCTCGGGAGCCTGGAAGGAGGTGACATGTGAAGGAACTTGATCTGAAATTTGTGGGGAGAACCACAACAGAGAATAGGTAGCAGTTATCTCTCCTCTTCTCTATTCTTCAATCACTCACTCTACCTGCTCAACAGGGACCCAGGAGAGACTGCCTGTTGTATCTCTTCCAGGGAAGGTGGTGCGGGTCAGGCACAGGAGCCACAACTTCTATGGCCGCCAAGAAGAATGGCCTGGGAAAGGTCAGACTTCACAAGCAAGAGCAGTGGAAGAACCATGCACAGGCTCAGCCTCCCTGGCAGGTCCCACACAGCTTCACACCTGACTCTCAGAAACCACAAGCTCTCAATGCCAAGTTCCTGTTAAAAGCACTTATTTTAACTGTTCTATATATACATACAGCTCCTGGTCATAAATAGCTGTTTATTTTTGGAGTGTTAATGTTGCTTTTCCTCTTTAAAAGTTATACACACTACCAAAAATAAAATATCACTCCACACATCTGCTAATTTCTATTCTCAAAAATACAAAGGGTTGCTAAGTAAAAGCCAGACACAAAAGGTCACATATCTGATTCCATTTACACAAAATGTCTAGAATAGGCAAATCCATAGAGACAGAAAGCAGACAGCATTTGCTGGGGTGGGACGGGATTAGGAAGTGACTGCTTAATATATAGGGCATAGGGTTTCTTTTCAGGTTGATGAAAAGGTTCTATAATTAGATAGTGATGATGGCTGCACAACACTGTGAATATACCACTGAACTGAACACTCTAAATGGTTAAAATGGTGAATTTTATGTTTTGTGAATTTTATCTCAATTAAAAAAAAGAATATATAGTAAGAAAAAAAATCACAATTAAAATTTTTATCTAGGTCTTTACATGAAGGTTAACAGTCACCTATAAATTTTAACTTGACAAAATAATCCATGGTTTAGGAGTAAGAATAGTGGCTACGGGTGGGGTTACTGACCGAACAGCAACAGGCACCAGAGAATGTCCAGTGTGCTAGGAATGCTCTCGTTCTTATCTCAGTGCTGGTGTATGTATGAACGCATATACATGCAAACATTCAAAGAACTGCAAGAACTGTACGTCAGTTTCATGCATTTTTCCGTATGTACATTATACCTCAAAACATGCATTTTAACCCTTAAATTACCTGCGAGTTGGGGTCATAGTACAGCCCTGTTGTCGGATCATAGTAATATCCTGAAGATTCATCATACTGGTAAGTGGACGTGTCAGGCACTGCTGCAAAAAAACAAAATACAGCATACAGTCATTCCAAGTAAGAAACTGGCTTTACTTTAAATTCTAAGCCACTGAGATGCAGCAGGCCTTAATGGTCTTCTCTCACATCCCCAAGTGTCCCTCTGACACCCACAAAGGGAGAGGAACTCTTATTAAACAAAGACAACAACTAGGACCTTCCAACTATCAACAGCCCCATGAGGTTTGGCTTACCATATTTGGTACCAGGAACTACACCAGTGGGGGAAGCGGCTGGGGCCTGTGTACTAGTGCTAGGCTGTGCTTCCTCAGTCTGGAAAGAACAGCAGCTTCAATATAATTTCAACTGTAAAGTCTCTCAAGAGAACTAAATCACTGCAATCATCCAGCAGGAAGGGCCCCCTGACAGACCCACTGTAGCAACGATCTAAGGCAATCCTTGATCAAAACACATGTTGACAACTTTCTTCCTAAAGGTCAAGTCGAAACATGCATAGTATAAATACACCGTTTGGAATCTTGCACTTAAAATACATACACAAAATTATTTTATTATCTAATAATATTTGACAGAGAAGTGAGACTGGAATGTGTGTGTATTATTCAATCCTAGCTCATACAGCAGGCAAAGACAATACTAGTATGGCAACACAAAGCTTCCCCAACAGTCACCAGTTCTGTATCTAAAATGACAGGATTACCGGAGAGCCAGGTGGATTGGAGGTCTGATTATATAGCTGGGGACTCTGAGATACTACAGCCGCTGAGGTGGTGGTCACCGCTGTGCCTGATAATAAACACAGGAGTTAGAAGAGCCAACGCACTGAACTCTAAGTCAAACATCCCGATCTGTAATGCCCAATCTAGCATCTTTGTATACGTCAGTTCTTAACAACCTAATTCCCAATAAGTACTCTTGAACCTATGATATTTTCATTTTTATAATCCTGCTAGAATGTGACACACAAAGTCAAACATTCTGTATGATGGTTAAGAAGAAGGAAGAGAAGAAAGTCTCCATATCTGCTCTGGGGTTGTGAATAGATTTAACTGCCACACCTTTACAATTCTAGAACAACAACTGAAGCATAAGCTTTTAGAGTGACCCTTCTGATTAATGACTGGACACCAGACTGCAGGGCCACACCGTTTCTGCTTACCTGAACCTACATGGTCACCCATGATTCCTAACAACACAGACAGGGAAAATACTGAATTCCAAGAATGAACACTCATCACATGGTCTCTAAGAGCTTCTTATCAGCTCCTGATGTACACGAGCAATCCCAATATTCCCCTAGGACCTTAGGCACATGGTGACAACGCTGAATGTGTCCTATCCCCAAGTTTTGCAGGGAAATGGCCCTCATAGATTTATTTGGGTCTACTGAGAACATCTAGTTCTATCTCCTCAATTGTATTTGCTTAAACAAAAATAAAGGGAATATGAAGTTTATTACCTGATGCAGATGATGCATCAGATTCCAATCCTCCAGCCTGTTGCTGATAAAACTGTTGGTAATCCTGTGAGTACTGTAGAAGAGTCCACCATTAAAGCTGCTATTCTCAGACACACTCTGGAGATCAGAAGTTGGATGCTGGTCATATCTACCTACCTGAGCATACTGGGCGTAGCCATCTTGGCCTGGCTGCAGGTAACTGTAGTCAACATTGCCTCCTTCGCCACTCTGAGACTACAAAATATCAAAAGAAGAGGAAACACAGACATCAAGTTTTTAAAATGTCCTTGGAGAGCTTCTAAGGCAAGCACCGCTGGAGAGGTTACTTCTGTGAATCCGGGCAACGCCACCACACTACATTGAGCAAAAAGATCCTCCATCTTACCTGGGTGGAAGACCACTGAGCGGCAGCAATGGCTGTACTAGCCACGGAGAAAGCACTGACCCGGTTACCATCTGGGAGGACCAAGTCTCTGAAACCACAATGATCCAATCATGTGTTTCTATCTCAGTATGCTTCCAATCACTAATGCCACACTACCCAGAAAACAGCAATTCACTCCAGCCTTTGTTGGAAGGTCTCTAATGCCAACAAGGCCACATTTCAGATGAGGAAGGGTTCCCATGGGCAAAGCCCTAAGTGGGCAAGTGTCCCTGTAGTATTTCTATTCTCCTTTGTACCCTTCCATCTAATAAGGTGTCTGCTGGATAAGCAATGACACCAGAAAGGGGAAATTTACGTCGCTAGAATGAAGCTCTATATACATGAAACTGCATGTTGTTCTGGAAGTAAAGAATTATATCCAGATGGGTTTGCACCATCTTGAAGCAGTTTGCATAGCACTTATTCTCAACCCATCTGCCATGTCTCTCTTCGTCCTGCTCTGAAGTTTTCTGGCAACTGGTTATTGAGACAGGAGGGAATAAGCTCTAAGAAGACAACTGTATCCTTCCCAGCCAACCAGGAAGGAGAGTGTCTCAATGTAGAGAACATGGGCTTTGAGTGCAGTTAGCAAAGCATCCCTGGACAAGCACGCAGATGCAGCGGTTTGAAGTAAGGACAATGAAGCCACTCACTTTCTGGCACTTTTTGCAAAATCAACCCCAATAGTTTTGCCATCAATTTTCAAAGGAGGATGGAGACTCTGTAGTATCTGAAGCAGCTGAGAAGCGTCCTGAAGGAGAATGTGAAGAAAAACAATTTTGTCACGTAACTGAAAATCTCTCGCTACTACCTAGCCCAGTCAAAGAAATATTAAAAAAAGAATAGCAATTCATTCGTATTTGCGGATATGAAATCATGAGAAAAAAATTAGCCCTCTTTCCTCCAGGACATGAAGGTATCCCGTATTATTAAAAGAGTAAATGCTGAAACAGTCTAAAACAAAGCATGATGAAATGACAAAACTATGGCTCAACCTTCAGTTATCTACAGGTATATATGGTATTTTTACCACTTACTGAAGTCATCAGCCTATAATTTAGCACTGTAATAACTGTCATTTCTTAAGTCTTGAACTTTGGGCTCCAGGAGCCTTACACACAGTATCACAATTGGATGAACCACATTTGCCTCTTAAATCTCAGTTTCTTTTAAAAGGAAAGATTCAATGAACATCTCACCATTGCAGAAGACAGCTGCACAAACGCGAAGCCTCTGTTCTGCTGGGTCTGTTTGTCTTTTATGAGGCGAATGTTATTGACAGCTAAGGATGCGTAGGGAGACAGCGCTGTCATGATGGAATCCACCACAGTGTGTGGAGCTATGTTTCGAAGTATGATTGCTGCAGGTGAATGAGACAGATGACAGATACATGCATTCCCACAACCAATGCTTTTCAAGGCAGGTTCAAGTACAAACAAATCCATTTTGGGAGGTTTCTAGCATATTTGACCCTTGAATGCAGAGGGATGAGGGGTGCTGACCCCACCCTTATCCCAGCCACGCAGTCAAAAATCTGTATATAACTTTATAGTCAGCCCTCTGTACTGGTAGTTCCACAACCCCAGATTCAACCAGAGGATACTGTACTACTATAGCATTCATTGAAAAAACCCACATTGTTCGTTAAACCCATGTTGTTCAAGAGTTGACTGCATATCTTTCACACTTTGACATGGAGAAGATTCTAAAAACCAATCTTTTATGAGGTAACCTGAAGCTACTGCTCCTCATTAAAAAACGGCAGGATGAAAAAAACAAAACAAAAAAAACGGCAGGATGGGACTTCCCTGGTGGCGCAGTGGTTAAGAATCCGTCTGCCAATGCAGGGCACACGGGTTCGAGCCCTGGTCCGGGAAGATCCCACATGCTGCGGAGCAACTAAGCCCGTGCACCACAACTACTGAGCCTCCACTCTAGAGCCCACGAGCCACAACTGCTGAGCCTGCATGCCCAAACTACTGAAGCGTGCATGCCTAGAGCCCGTGTTGTGCAGCAGGAGAGGCCACCGCAATGAGAAGCCCGCTCACCGCAACTAGAGAAAGCCCGTGCGCAGCAACGAAGACCCAGCGCCAGCCAAAAATAAATAAATAAAATAAATGCAAAATAAATAAATAAAATAAAAAAGGGTAGGAGAACAAAAACATCAAATGGAGGTTAATTTCCAACATAAAGGCCAAGAGATTACATTTGAACTTACTATCACAGTAGTAATCCACAGACTGAACTGATTCTGTGGTTCCAGGGGGCACTTCCTGTTCAGAGTCTACAAGAAAGGAAAGAAAGAGGAAGAATCAGTAACTGAAGACAAACAAACAACAAACCAATATAAAAAATACATTGAAATACCGAAGTTTTAATTTTAAGTAAATGTAGCAGTTGTTTTTTCTTTTTTAACCATTTGTGGCTCTAGTAAAACCTCATTAATTTTGACATGAATTTTAAATGGGGAATGCAAAAATTGGGCCAGTGGAGGACTGACATTACCTCTATACTAAAGAAAAGCAGATGCAGAATGTAAACAAGGCGAGCAGACTTAATTTTGGAACATAAAAGAACTATTTGTACTCTCACAATCATCAGCAGGATCTACCTAACCTAAGGTAAGAAGGTTTAAGGAAAATATATAGGTTACTTGTTTAAATGCCCTATAACCTGTACTTTTCCTTAGGTTCACAGACAATCCAATTAGTCAGGGTTTAATACATATTCCCAAACAGCTGAATCTGTGCTTACCAAACTTGTCTGCTCCACATCGGAAGCATTTTAGTCTTTTCCTGAAATTGTTAAGGCAGCACTGGAAAAAAAAAGTTTTATCTTAGTTATTTCTCACAGTAGGCCGGGCTTACTAGTAACAATGTGGTAAGTTAGAGCAAGAGGGCCACGGGCAAGTCCCAGTGAGGAACAACCAAAAAAAAAAAGCAGAAAGTGATACCATGTATCCAAGATAAAGGAATAGTAACCTAAAAATTTAGAATGCTTTTACTATGTGAATTCTCCCAAGAAAAACAAATTTTGATGTATTCTGAAGTAGAATTCCATTTTTACCAAGCTGGGGAAAAGTTTTAGTTCACCCCAAAATCCTATAGCAAGCCACTGGCAAAGTTCTCCCTTATATCAGAAGAGCACCATAAGGACTTCCCTGGTGGTGCAGTGGTTAAGAATCAGCAACTAAGCCCGTGCACCACAACTACTAAGCCTGCGCTGTAGAGCTCGTGAGCCACAACTACTGAAGCCCATGCGTCTAGAGCCCATGCTCTGCAACAAGAGAAGGCACCACAATGAGAAGCCCGCGCACTGCAATGAAGAACAGCCCCCATGCACAGCAACAAAGACCCAATGCAGCCAAATAATAATAGAAAAAAAAAAAAAGAGAGAGAGAAATTGCCAAAAGTTGAGAGCTCTAGAATTCAAGAAACCATAAAGTGAAATAAACTTAAAATCTTAATTGAAACACTGGGCTTAGAACCAGGATCTTAAACAAAATCTCTCATGTTTGAGGGATTCTGTCCTTTAGTACCTACTCAGGAGGACCCAAGAAAGTCAGAAAGTACAAAAATCACCTTATGATAAAAGCTGGTGATTGTGTACTTACTCATGTCCTTGTTTGGACAATCAAACAAACAAATAGAAAACAACAAAACCCCAAAAGAGTTTTGTCTATTTGGGAAGGACGCATGCTTACCTTGTTACAAAGCCAATCTTCAAACTTAGGTCTGGGATTGCTATAATGCATTGCAATATGCTTTCCTTGAATCACCAGCTTTTTCTGTAAAAAAAGAAGTAATTAGTTATTCCCATTGTGAGGAACATGTGTCCATTTTCCCAGGGCAGAGCACACTTCGGAAAAATCAGTGCTCTGGAATTAAATGGACAACATACGGGGAGGACCAACCACCGCCACCTATACTCTGCCCATCCAATCCTTCAGATAGGCAGTAAGAGAATGGGATGCGGAGTAAAGGTAAACGGAGTCAGGGAGTGCTGAGAAAGCTGCCACACACTAAACGCTGACATGCACCAGGCCGTGTCTCCAGCAGAGACAGAAGTCCTAACATTCATCATTGACAGGCTGCCTGAGAGTGACAGTCTATTTCAAAAAGCAGAAGACACAACTCTCCCAGTTCTGAGGTTGTCTCCTACTTTAGCCCTTAGCATGGTGTCCTTGGGCTTCGCTTCACTTTTTCCCCAGTCCCCCATCCTTATGCAAAGTGAAAGCCTTTACATTTCCCCTTCCCTCAAATTCCTGCTTCAGGATGTGTCCTTTGGGGGACAATGGGAGGGGAACTCATTTTTAAAGGGAATCTGGTTACAATTTTCTCAGGAGGAACTAGTCTGAATGCCATCGACTCTAAAACAGCTAAATGAGATTTCTTCCTGCCAAGTGCAACCACGTGATGTCCTGAGTGACAGATGTGTTTTTCACTGAAATAGATGGTACTCTCCTTCAAGATGAGTAACCAGGAGGCCAATGAAGTTTCTTCAGGGGGTTAGGAAAAGTTTGTAAATGTTCATATACCACCTCATCCTTCAAGTCAACCATGTGACTAAAAAGGACTTAATTTTCAAAGGTCAAAAACTCCGAGCTGAATCACTCTACCAAGAGTATACCCAGCACCTGCCCCCAAAGAGCCTTCATTTAACAGGCACATCTTTTCTTTTTTTTTTGGGGGGGAGGGGAAGGGAGCAGGATGTTCTGACACTGTCAGAACAGATTTAAGTAGGAGGTTAGATATCCAAATTTTTTTAAAGGAGTCTAACCCCTCTAAACATACATACTGTTGAGTAATTTGGTTCTTGCAAATCCTGGAAGAGTTAAGACATGCTGTGAATGTTGTCTCTGCAATATCTAAAGACAAGACTGCATGTCTGGCCAAGAGGGAAAGAGCTGAAGGCCATCCACTCACTGTGTTGTAAAGAAGCAAAAATAAAGAAGCTGGCAGATATGTCAACAGATCATCCCACTAGGAGGGATGTGTGCTGGGGGAGACTCCAAACTATCACTGAGTCCCTAATCCTACTGGCCTTTTATTTCTGGAGTGAATTTGAACTGTAATGAAATATTACACATTAACATAGCTTTGTATACATTAAAATTGTGGAGATTTTTAAGTGTCTTACAAGTTTTAATTTCCTAGGAGTTTTAAACTCCCAAGCAAGTCATTCTGATACATCCACCATATTAAAAATGCTGTCATGTAAAGAAAGCAGATTCACATGAAGCTTGTGTATGTCCTGAGTTTTATTAGGATGGTGTCCATGGTATGAAATGAATGAAGATCTACCATTATAAGATCAGGCTGTCACCTCTGGGTTAAGGAAATGAGAGGTTTAAAAATCTAACAAGTCAATCAAAATGATACCCTCATTAGTGAGTCTTGTTATAAATGATAATAAATCATCAAAGAATATAACTCTTATTTATGAGTGACAAATCATAAAATGCTGCAGAGAAGCAACATAATGAGTTAAGCAGACTTCCCAGAATGCACTTGGTTAAGGCATTCAATACTGTGCTTTGGAATTCTGGCAAAAAACATTATTTAAGTGCCAAGCACTGAACATTATCTTGACAAACTGTAGAACACTTCAGTTAATGCTTCTTAAAGAATCATCAATGATTTGCTTTGAACAGACTATAAAAGGCATTCTCAGGGAGATTAGAATGTTAATGCCACTCTAACTAGATCAGACAGCAGCAGGACACCAGCTCCCAGGCTAATCTCATCAGACTTATTGTTCAGAAATTCCACTAGGTCCTTATATAGTCCTTGAAGACCCACTGAGCAGTTACGCCTCCAGGAGGCTTGCAGTCTCCAAGCAAAATAAAAAATCACTTACAAAATGCCTGTAGCAGACTTCAATTATATTCTCTTCACTGTCAAATCGAGAGTTGGATAATCTAAGATTACTCTCAATGGACATAATAGGAATATAATCAGGTAAGGAAAAGGGGAATATTAAAGATGTCTTGATAACTACCAGACAAATATTCAGTGGTTAACAAGGCCCTGCCAGGTAGCCATGTTTAAAGGCAGAGCAAATTCTGCAACGTAGTGCTTGGTACTGTATTTATTCTAGTAACAGCAATTTTAATATATACAAAGCTTTTCTTTTTTTAAAGTCACTCCTTTGGAACAAACCACTCCTTCAACCTTTTTTTTTTAATTGTACAGACTTGTTCCATTTTCATGAATATCTAGACTTGGTGAGTGAAGCAACCTGATTGGCTTCCATCCAGCTGGTAGCATCTTGCAAGTGATAAAACTCCACGAAGGCGAAACCACGGCTTACACCTAGAGACAGCATTCAGATATAGACGGGATACTCGTGTTAGTCAGTTCCTTTATAACAGGTGAATCTCTCTCCCACTGCTTCAACACTGCGTGACAAAGCCAATTGGGAAGCAGCTTTACAAATGTGACTTGACTTGGGGATCTTCTTGATACTTTGCCATGGCAAGGAACCAAGCCGCCTGAACTAAATGCCACTCGATTTGATTCCACGCTTAAAAAGTAACCATGCAACCGACTACAAACAGTCAAACAAGGAGTTTATAAATCACTACTTACCGAAGGGAAAAAAAAGCCCCTAAAAACAAAGTTTTTAAAAAGGTCCTCAGATGCTTTCTAACATCGTTTTCAAACAGTCACATTCCTTAGCCATGGCAAACCTTTCATTCTGAATTCATGTGCTTGAAGACTGGGGATATCAGGATGTTCTTTAGGGACTGAGGTGGGAATGGGGAAGAGAACCAGAACAGCAGGAACTAAGCAAGCTCTCACCTGTTTTCCTCTTCATCAGCCTCACGTCCGCAGGCTGAGGGCCTTCAAAGGATTCCATCATTTCTCGAATCTGCACAGACAGGGATTTACACATTTATAGTTAAAGCTTTAGCCACAAACTATTCCACACTAAAGAGAGGTCAAAGACTAGGGATTACATTAACTGCTTAATTAGCCAAGCTTTTAACTTCTATCATCAAAATGTAATTATTCTAAAAATAGAATAAAAGAAGGAACACTTCTCATAGAAACTGATGTACTGTAACAGCTTTGAAGGCATTCTTTATATGCTGACTGGGAATTTCCTCAAGCACAATTATTTATTTTGTGATATACAGTCTTGCTCATGGTATGCTGTCCCTCAAGCCTCCCTCCTTTAGTCTAATCTTGTTGTTCTTTGTACTAAAGGACCAGAAAGAAAGATGAGATTTAAAAAATGCAGAAGATATGTCACTGTCTTCTGAAGTACGCAACCAAGTATCAATGCCAAAAAATGAGGAACTCCCTTAAGATAAATATTTTTTGCACAATATCTTAAAGAAATAGCTTCCTTACATTTACATTAATGGTGAAAATTAACAAAGCTCATAACGTTCTTTGGTTCCTAGTTTAATCAAAGTAAACATTAATTGGGCCTGAAGAAAGACTTCTGGCTGGTAGGTTTGTTATTGATGTCAGATCAAACCCTTACTGCAAAAGGCAAAATACATTAATAAATACATTAGTCTCTTTATCAATCATACCAGGCAGCGATACTCCCAGGGAGAAAACCAGGGCCAAATTTGTGAAACAGAGATTCTTCGTGGCCTCCACTTTCCATAATTACGTGTAAAGGCTGCAGGATTATATACAGTCAATCCTCATTATTTGGGGATTCTGCGCTTGTGGATTTGCCTACGCATTAAAATTCGTTAACTCCAAATCAATACTTGTAAGTGCTTTCATGGCCATTTGCAGACACGTGCAGAGTAGTAAAAAATTTGAGTCACCTGATGTATGTGTTCCCGGCAGAGGTGATGCTCTGCCTTGTTTCAGCTTTCATACTGTAAACAAGTGTCCTACTCATAGTCTGTTTAGTGCCAAGTTTTTCACATTTTTGTACTTTTTGTTGGTGATTTCACTGTTTAAAATGGCTCTCCAAGTGCATGCTGAAGTGCTGTCTAGTGTTCCTAATGCAAGAAGGAAGGCTGTGATGTCCCTTACAGGGAAAATATATTAGAAAAGCTTCATTCAGACATAAGTTACAGTGCTATTGGCTGTGAGTTCAATGCTAATGAATCAACAGTATATATTAAATAAGGCACCTCTAAACAGAAATACACACGAAACAAGGTCATATATTGATCAGTTAATGTAAATGTTGTGACCAGAGGCTCACAGGAACCTAACTTTGTATTTCCCCTAAGAGCATGGTTCCATACCCCTAGTGCCTTTATAGACTGCAACTACCATAAATATAAGGAAAATCGACTATTTTTTCACAAAGAGTATGTATGAGAAGCACTACACTGAGCCAGAGCCAACCACCTGACTCAAGTTCATGCTTGGTAACACAGTAAGTAAAAAATCAGTCACCAGAGTAACTAAAAACAGTTTCTAAAAAATAGTGATACAGTACATACATAGTAACATAATTAACTAAAGACTGTTACCCTAAGAGTTCACATGTCAGTGGGGGACTAAAATAAAATGACAATACTGAAAGTGATAAACTGAAATTCAGGAGAAGATTAAATACTATAATTTTAAAAGGTTTTAAAGATCTCAATAAGCAAATTTTCTACAAATACTGCACAAAATTCGGCAACCTCAGAAAGTCTACTTTGAAAACCTGCCTTCTTAAGGTAAGCACTTCTAGTTCTCTGAGAAGCCTGAAATAAATAAGCATTTCAATCTTGTTTCATTACCAGAAGGGAGTGCCCCCAGAGTCAGCTAAGGCATTGCTCTCCCCATGCCACCCACTTCTTCTGCACGCTCCCAGGGCCACAGGCCTAAAAGACTCAAGGGAACAGTATGATCAACAAGTAAACTTTCCTCAACTGACTCCTGCAAGATTTCTTGTATCCCCTACTCCACATGCTCATGGCTGCTGCTACCTGAGCTCAGCTCTGCCTTCTTTCCACCCCCTACCATTCTAACCTACATAGCTTTTGCTCCCAGGTAAAAACCTCAGTAGCTTTCTTTTATACTTAGCTGGGCTTTCAAAGACTCCATCACTGGCCCCCAAAGCACCTTCCCATCCACCTCTCTCCTGCCAAAGGCTTTTGATTTCAGTCAAACCAAGCTGATTTGGGCCAGTCCACATCTTATCCTCAGTTCTCCACCAGACCAAAACATTTCTATCCCCCAAGAATCAACTCAACTAAAACCTCCCTGGAGCTCTTCCTTGCTCTCGACCAGTTAACTCAGCTCCCTTAAAGAATCCTCCAGAGTTACTCCACAGAACCACTTTCAACAGGACCTCTTCCAACACCTACCCCTTTCTACTCTGCATTGTCTTCATTATCTGCTGACCTTAGCTATTCATCCTTAAGCTTTTATGAGGCAGGATCCATGGTTCTGCATCACTATAGCATAGCAGTACACAGTGTAGCAAGGGTGCTGTGGATCACAAATACCCACTATTAATTCTAATATCCCATCTCACATTTGTCACTTCCAATGTTTAGAAGACCAAGGCTGTGTGAACTCAGTACTTATCTTTAGCTCTAAAATTCACTAAACATTAGTCAGAATATTACTCTGAATACTCCAAGACAATAGATACTGGCATAATGCATGTTTTATAAATGTATTTCAAAACATCATTCATTTCACAAAAAACATTGGCTGAGCAGCCTGCTGCATTCAAGGGTTGGGGATACACTTAAGAAATTCTACCTGGTAGGTCAAGAAAGGCTTCAGGGACTTCCCTGGCGGTTCAGTGGTTAAGACTCCGTGTTTCCACTGTAGGGAGCATGGATTCGATCCCTGGTTGGGGAACTAAAGTCCTGCATGCCGCACAGAGCTGCCCTCCCAAATGAAAGATGGAAGGAAGGGAGGGAGGGAGAGAGAGAGACAGAGGGGGAGAGGGAGGGGAGAGAGAAAGAGGAAGGAAGGGAGGGAGGGAGGAAGGAAGAAAAGGAAGGGAGGAAGGGAGGGAGGAAGGGAGGGAGGGAGGGAGGGAGGAAGGGAGGGAGGAAGGGAGGAAGGAAGGAAGGAAGAAAAGGAAGAAGGGAAGGAAGAAGGGAAGGAAGAAGGGAAGGGAAGAGGGCTTCAAGAAGAAAAAAAAGGCACACTGGTAGAACAGTGGACATGTTCAAAGTGGCCTGCAGCAGAAGCAAGTGGTGGATGTGGCTGGAAGGAATGCATGAGGATCAGAGATACCACTGGAAATCAGGCAGTGCCCAGTACACCAAGGCCGTAGTTGACCAGTCTGAGAAGTGGGGAGCCAGGCTTTTCTACAGGCTTTTAAGAAGTTTCAAATGGATAATATAATTTCCATTAAATCAAAGGATGGCCAAATCATAAAATGTTCTTACAGATACATCCTCACCGAGTAAGTAACCAATTCCATAAAAACGTACTGGCTACCTTCTAATAGCTATTATTGAAGGAATAAGAACTGCTCCCTGTAGTTCTTCTGAAAACTCTACATTGAGCTTCAAAGCCTAAATACAAATGATTCTATCTGTGAACCAAGTTGAGAGAACTCCACCCTAATTACAGAAATGTATTTCACTAGATATTAGCTTGAGATATAGTAACACAAGAAAATAATGGTAGAAGCTCAAAGTTCATTGTGCTTATTGGATTGCTCATTAGAACTGTTGGTTCCCCTTACATCGCTCTCTGTGATGGTGATGGGAAGGCCGCGAAGCATGATGGTCTTGCTCTCCCTCTCATCACTGATGTCATGCCTATAGTCATGCTCGCCATAGTCACCATCTGAATGGTAGCCATCTTCGGATCGGTCACTGTTCCTTCTTTCACGTTCTCTCTGATTTACAATAAAGAAAATTGTAATTCAAATCACACTGGACTTATTTATACCCTTTGATCCAGTCTCTCCACTTGTAATTTATCTTTAGGAATAGAGATAATACCAAGAACTCCATGATGATGTTCACTGCAGTGTCTTCTAAAACAGCATAAAACAAAAAAAACAAGAACAGAAACCCCCAAACCTGGCAACAATCATTTAGTTCAGGAAGAATGGTTTAACAACTCACCAAACAGTATAACAACACACAATGAAACACTATTACCTGTTAAAATAAGATGATTATATGCATAAGAAAAAAAAAAAACAGTGCAAAATTATGCTGGTTGCACAATTACTGCTAAACAAAGCTAATGCATATGGAAAGAAATGTGAAAAAAGCTATGCTACAATGTTAAACTACAACTTTTAGAAACACCATCTGAGGCAAAGCGATGGTATATAATTATGCCCCAATTGTCTCATCTTTAAAATGAGAATAACACCTACCTTATAGGGTTATAGTGAGACCTGAATGAGTTCATGTAAGTCAAGTGCTCAAAAGAGTGCCTGGAGCATAGTGAGCCCTAAGTAAACCCTGGCCAGTATTTCTATGACTACAGGGCACAGTCTGTCTTTGAGGGTTATAGTCGACTCAGATTTCAGAATAATAAAGAGTTTGAATGTAATACTCCTCTTGAGAGATTTCCACACTTGGTATACTTATTTCAAGAATCTTGGAGGTTCTGTGCATATAATTCATAATTCTAACAACTCTATAAACAGTTGTTGGTCACTCACCTCTGGACTGTCATAGTCTCGGTAGTCATCATATCTATCACCCCTCCGATCATCACTAGATCTTTTGTAATCCGAGTCCCTCCTCCTGCTTCTGGATTCACGCTCATCACGATCATCCCTGTCTATGATGGACCCGTATCTTCCACTGCGTTCTGTTCTACTCACTCTGCCACAGAAAATAATTTTCATTTACTCTTCAGTAAATCATATTTTGTCCCTTCAGAAAACATGGTTGAAAAAACACACAACCCACATCTCAGTTTACAAGACATCCAACTAGTTCAGTGTATTCCTTAAAATTTATCACCAAATTCCAATTTACAAAGACAATGACTGGGAAAACAGCTATATCCCTAAGTACAAAGGTAGTTTTCAGGAATTCATACTAAATGTAAAAATATAGCTATCAAATGTATGGGTTTAATATTTTTGAGAGAGTCAAGCTGCCCAAGTTCATCCTGCATTTTCCCAAGCCTGTGGTCTACACATCACTCCTTTCATCCCTGATTTCAGATCTTAGTGATCAATCTAGACGGGAAGAATGTAATTATAGTTGTTCCCGCCAGGGACTGGTTCCAGGACCTGCTGTAGATACCAAAACCCATGGATGCTCAAGTCCCACAGTTAGCCCTCTGGTATACACAGTTCTGCATCTGCAGATTCAACCAACCACGGATCATGTAGTACTGTATTTATTGAAGAAAATATGCCTATAAGTGGACCTGCAAAATTCAAATCCATGTTGTTCAGGGGTCAACTGTATTAGCATTTCACTCAATTACAAAGGAGGACATGTCCTGACTCATCCACTCTGAAGGGTATCTCACTACTAAGAAATGGACCAACAAACTGGATAACCTGTCTTTTTTCCCCATTAGGCAGTTAACCAAGTTCATTTGTTAGATATAACTAGCACCATCAGAGAACATTATTTCCTATAACATCTGATTGATTGATTGATTGATTGGCTGCGTTGGGTCTTCATTGCTGTGCGCGGAGGCCACTTCTTGCTGCGGTGCGAGGGCCTTTCACTGCAGTGGCTTATCTTGCTGCAGAGCATGGGCTCCAGGTGCATGGGCTTCAGTAGTTGTGGCTCACGGGCTCTAGAGCACAGGCTCAGCAGCTGTACATGGGGCTAGTTGCTCTGCAGCATGTGGGATCTTCCCGGACCAGGGCTTGAACCCGTGTCCCCTGCATTGGCAGGCAGACTCCTAACCGATGCACCACCAGGGAAGCCCCTGATTTATTTTTGATTACTGAGCAGCACTGGGCTTCACAGGAAAACCTAATAACAAAAGGCTTAAACCCATTTGACCACAGATATAGATAGTTCTTTCATAAATTGTTTACCAGGTTCATAAAACTACTATGTAAGGACAAGACAAAGAGAAGGCTTATAAGGGCCTCATTTAGAGTATACAAATTTCATAAAAAGAAACAAATGAAACAAGTAGCCTAGGACTATTTTGAAATGTTAAGTACGTAGATGAGAGACCCCAAAACGGTAAATGTTAATTTGTTTGGAACCAGAGTACTGACAAAGCATTAAAACAATGATATCATGTGACATGAACACTTCATGAGTCCCAGTGCGCCATCAATTTGATCTATCACTGGGACTGGACTCAATATTAAGGAGGCAGCTGGATGTATAAACAAAGGTTGTGTGTTTAAATCAAATGGTTTGAGTCGGAGAATCCACAGATGACACAGGAGTCAAATGCTCTCATCTTAATTCTTTACTAATTCTTTAGCAGTTTTTCTTTCTTCTTCTTTTTTTCTTAAAAATGTAACCCATGGTCCAAAGCTTCTCAGCTCTATAAATCTGGATCATCTTGTCATGGAGGGGACAATAACGAGAACTGGCATTCACTGATTGCTTTCTACAGCCCAGGTACTGTGCAAAGTGACAGACAGTATGATCTCCTAGCTTCTTCCAGAGGCTGTTTGTTATCCACACCAGGAACCCTCATGACTTACTATTCCACCCAGCCCTCCTTTGCCTAATTCTTTCTTACCCTTCAGGCTTCACCTTAGAGAATACTTTCTCCAGGAAGCTTTCCTGGCCGTTTCCAAGAAAACACATGTTCCTAAGTGTTCTAACAGCACCCTCAACTTCTTTTACCATAGCACAGTTCACACAGTATTTTAATTATCTCATTAAACTGTGTGCTTGTGAGAGCAAGTATCATGAAAGTGCTCACAGCAACGCCGGATACAAAACAGACACTCAAATATTTGTTTGATAAACAATTTTTAACAAATAGCTCAGTCCCCATTGAAATGCTGAGATCAAAGGCATGTAACAGTAATAACTTACCGTTTGTCTGAACCCATTGTCCTGCTGAAGATCTAGCACACTGCTCCAAACGGTTCAAATTTTGTTTTTCCTAGGAGACAAAAGAGATAGGTTGCTGCAAGTCTGAGAGATCATGTAAGTCAACTGTTCCACAGCTGGAACACTACTGAGATTGGAATTTCATTAAACCATTAACAGTGATTATCTAAGGTTGGGGGGGTGGGGAGGGAAGTGGGGACCAACTGGCAACATTAAAATCAAGCTAACATTTTGTTAACAGTGGGCATAGCAGGAAGGCGAAGCACAGTGAAAAATATTAGATTCCACATTCAATAACAAACCCATAAAAGGATACGAGCAGAAGGTTCCTTCCCTGCTCCTGCTGTAGGATTACAAAGCAAAAAGGGCACAGCTGCAATCAGCTCCCTGTGTTCTGAATCAAAGCAACTCCATTGCGATCGTTGACCGTTAAAACATTAATCAAAGTGTATTAATACAAGGAGCGAAACGAAATTCAAAAATTACTTAGGAAAAACTTAAAACCTTTCAGAAGCCCGATGCTGAGTTGATTGCAAATCTACTCCATTTAAAATGCAACGGCTGATCCAAAGCTATCTCAAACAAGGGTAAACCTCCACACGACTTAATTCCTAGGTAACAATGATCATCACAGGTTCTTGAGGTGGCCAGCCTGGCTCAGCTGCGCACCGGCGGTGATAAAACATCACAGAGCTAGACTGCGTTCGATGCGTGCGCGGTCCGAGAAACTACTTAACAGCAGTCCCTGGCGCCTGTTCTAGGCAGGCGCTGAACGAACATTTGCTGAATTAATAAATGGAAGAGAACCATCCAGGAGAAACCAGGCCCTAGGCAGAATCTCTGATGCCTCCCCTCTTCGCCTGGGCAGTGCCCGGACCCACCTCCGCGGGGTGTCGCGGCCGAGATGGCGGCGCCACGGCCTGCGCGACCAACTCAGGAGTCCGGCTTTCTCTTCCTGCCTGCACACCCGCCTCCCGACCCCCAAGAGGTTCCCAGCCCGCAGATCAGCCTTCACCGAACAGCTTTCCGGAGAGGGCTGATTCAGGTCAAGCTGCGGGGCGATGGCGGCTGGAGACTGTCAGGGCGCCCCTGAGAAGTACCCGAGGGACAAACGACGGCTTCATGCTCAGCTGGGCTGGGTAGTCGGAAACACGTCCCGACAGGGGCACACTCAGATCCCGAAAGAAGCGGGCCTCGGGCTGGGCGGGAGAACGCTCTCTGAAAGCTGACAGCGCTAGCGGCGAGGAGGGGCGCGGCTCTCCAATGCCTCCGGTAGCCCTTCGAGAGATCCGGCTGGAGCTGATCGACCGCCGCCCGCGGCTGACAGGGAGGCTCTACAGGGCCTGCTGCAACAGAAAGAACCGCGGGTCATTACGGGCGGCCGCCGCACTCACCCCCAGGAAGGACGGAAGCAGCAGCAGTAGCGGTTTTGCGCCAAGGGATTCCAACAGGCTACGGCCGCCTCACAAAATGGCGCCTCCGTCGACGGCCGTCTCCTACCCACAGTACCTCGCGCCTATCCCCTCCCCCCGCCACACGCTTCCTATGGAGGTGTCCAATCCGCGAAGGGGTCTGGCTGCGCGAGGGCTGCTGGGGAGTGTGGTCGTTAGGGCAACCTGTCACTTAACTACGCCCTGTGTCAATTTCCTGCGTATTTCCCTTTCTTCAAAACCCAGGCCTAATCTCCAGTCTGCCTTTTGCAGATAGGGATCAGAGCTTTTACCTTTATTAGGCATAGTAATTATTTGCTTTGCTACAAGGGCCTTAGAGAGTACAGTTTTCTTTCACCGACGCGGTGTAAACCATCACGTTTAATCTGGCTTTAAGAGAAGGAATGTAGGTCGATCGCCTATTGCATTATTGAATGCTAGATTAGATTGGGCTACATGCTTTACAAATTTCTATTTTCATTTCATAACCTATGAGGTGGTTATTAAATCCATTTTTCAAGTAAGGAAATTGAGGTTTATGGAAATTAAGAGGATTTTAAAAAAATATTTGGTTGCATTGATTCTTAGTTGTGGCAGGCAGGCTCCATAGTTGTGGCACACAGGCCCCTTAGTTGCGGCTCCAGGACTCCTTAGTTGCGGCACGTGGGCTCCTTAGTTGTGGCATGCGAACTCTTAGTTGCGGCACGCATGTGAGATCTACTTCCCTGACCAGGGATTGAACACGGGCCCCCTGCATTGGGACTGTGGAGTGGAGTCTTAATGCCACCAGGAAGTCCTTCCAGGGTTAATTTAACAGTTACTACTTGGCCGTCTAATAGAATCTCAAAATTAACACAGCCAAAAACCAACCTTGTCTCCTTCACAGCCTTCCCCACCTCATAGTTAGCAACCCCCTGCTTCCAGTTACTCAGGACAAAAAACTTGGAGTCATCCATGACTCCTTTTTCCTCGCACTCAATCTATCAGCAAATCCTGTTGACTCTACCTTTAAACTATATCTTGGATCTGACCACTTCTAGCTGGCTCAACTGCCGTTCACTTAGTTAAAGCTATTATCACTGTCCTTGTTTTAGAGAGTAGGTCACACTAAAATGTCACACTATAGATTCCAAACTATAGTGGTGGAACTGGGATTTGAACTAGTTAAGTTTAATTTGAGTCCACGCCCTCATTCACTAGAATGTAAACTCCAGAAGGAGAGAGACTTTTGTCTGTTTAGTTCACTACTATATCCCCAGTGCCTCTACTGCTGCCAGGCACATGGTATGCACTCAGTAAATATTTGTTGAATGAACAAATGAATCCACTACCAAAGCTAAAAGTGCAACATTTGTGGCAGAAAGAACCAGGGATCCTGCAGCAATTCAGAGAGATATTTTGGACCCTCACTCATCAGTCATATGGTGGTATTTCTATGTATCCAGTTAGCATAACTTGCCCACTGGCATTATTTATAGATATAGATTTAGTGGAACTGATTTTTCAGGTCACATATACAGATTGAATAATTAGACCATGACAAGGCAGAGGAAGATATTAGATGTGGAAAACCACACTTAATACTCTTTTCTTTCTGAATAAAAAGAAATCTTTTAAGAATAAGTAGAAGGGGGACTTCCCTGGTGGTCCAGTGGTAAAGAATCCACCTCCAGTGCAGGGGATGTGGGTTCGTTCCCTGGTCAGGGAACTAAGATCCCACATGCCACAGGGTAACTAAGCCCACACGCTGCGACTATTGAGCTCGCGCACCTCAACTAGAGCCCGCGTGCCGCGAACTACAGAGCCCACGTGCCGCGAACTACAGAGCCCACGTGCCCTGGAGCCCGCACGCCAGAACTAGAGAGACAAAACCCATGCACCGCAACAAAAGATCCCACGTGCCGAAACTAAGACCCAATGGCAGCCAAAAATTAATAAAATAAAAATAAAGAAAAAAAAGAATAAGTAGAAGGACGTCAAAGAGATTTCAAACCAGAAGCTCCAGATATACTGGAAAATCTTTTCCTTGGAAAAGCATCTTTAAACATGTTCTAACTATGGCTTATCCTTCTACGTCGAGGGCATTAAGTGATGACACTGGAAACTCTTTGGATAATTAAAAACATGACAATAGGTGGAAAGGTAGGAATTTCTGGATTTTAGAATAATGGGTAACTTTTCTCTCTCTCCTCATCTCTATTTCTATCTTGCTATCTATCCACCTACCTACCTACCTATGTCTGTTCAGGCTGCTATAACAAAATACCACAGACTGGGTAGCTTGTAAACAACAGAAAAGTTTTTCTTACAGCCCCGGAGGCTGCGAAGTCCAAGATCAAGGTGCCAGCATGGTTGGGTGAGAGCCCTCTTCCGGGCTGCAAACTTCTTATTGTATATTCACATGGTGAAAGGGTCTAGGGAGCTCTGTGGGATCTCTTTTATAAGAGCACTAATCCCAGTTATGACAGCTCTGTCTTCATGACCCAAAGACTTCCCAAAGACTTCACCTACTAATATCATCACCTTTGGGGATAGGTGTTGGTGGTGGTTGTGGGGAAAGACAAGCATTCAGACCATAGACTACCTACACACACATATTTTTCTACATTTTCATATGTATGTATGTATCTGTATATAATATCCAACTTATGGGGGAGTGTATATATGTATATATATATATACACACACATATATATGTACAACTTTTATCATCAGAATAAAGTAAATGTATGTGACCCTCGGAACTCCAATATTAATGATATTTAAAACTTAAATATAGATGGGTCATTGCAAACCCTGCAATGGATAATGCAGATGCCGAGAACCCAGAACTTGCTAGACTTAATGGTCACTAGAAGTCTGCTCATTTCCAAAGCAGTTAAACAAGCACTTCTGAGCATCCCTGAGGTGCCTGCTGGGCTGGGCTTGTCACCAGCCATAAAAGCTATATAGCTGTTCATAAATGGTACAAAATCATTCTTAAATACTTGAAGGAGGTGTCTAGAAAAAAAGATGGATTCCACCAGAGCAAAATGCCATCCTCAAAATTCTCTGGTAGCTGACCTTCCTTGTGGACACTGCCCTGTTGAGTTCCAGAGCTGTGCCCCCAAAGGCCTGTCTGGCAGCTGATGTGAGTCTGGAAAAGTTTAACAAGTTCCTGGCCAATTAAGGAAAACAAAGACAACAGAATGAGTTGTTTTTTTGTTTTAAAGAAAGCCACAGATGTTCAATATAGAAGACAGTCCTTTAAGTTTGCCTTTACTACTTTTTTTTTTTTTGCGGTACGCGGGCCTCTCACCGTTGTGGCCTCTCCCGTTGCGGAGCACAGGCTCCGGACGCGCAGGCTCAGCAGCCATGGCTCACGGGCCCAACTGCTCCGCGGCATGTGGTATCTTCCTGGACCAGGGCACGAACCCATATGCCCTGCATCGGCAGGCGGACTCTCAACCACTGCACCACCAGGGAAGCCCTGCCTTTACTACTTTTTTGATGGAAAAAAAAAAAAGTTCTCTTAATGAAACGATCTTAGGTCTTTTTCTTAATTTCTCACCACTTGACAAAAGAAAAAAAACTAGTTCACATGTTTTGGTCCCAGGCTGGGAACTACTGCTTTAGAATTAGTAAAAAGGCTCATGTGGGGAAGAAAAAAAAAAAAAGACAACGTGAGAACTCTTGCCTATACCAAGAAACCAAAATATTTAATTTTGTCAGAGATGGGCTTAAACTGAGAGATATGCAATCAAAATTTAATTCAACAAGTATTTACCATAGACCTATGAGTTCAGCATTATTCACTCATTTATTGGGTGCCAACTGTGTTAGGCCTTGGGCCAGGCCCTAGGGATATAGTAGTGAAGAAAATTACCCAAGATCTCTGCCCTTATGTAGCTGGCATTCTGATCAGAGGACTCAGGGAACCTCCTAGGGACATCTTAGGGTGACATACTTTTCACACCCATTCCGAGTTTCATACAATACCCAAAGTACTGCTTTAAAAATGTATGAAATACTTTAGACCTTATTTCCAACCATAAAATCTCCACGAAAGTGGCAAAATAAAACCAGAAGACAAACCAAAACAAAACTAGGCAGTGGCCTAAACTAGTCCGGAGGTCTGAGTTTAAACACATCAGAGAAGATGCTGCTGCCATCAAATGAGAATTAAGTCCGTGTCATACCATCCCAGTAGCTTGCTATACTTCTCCCTTGCATCTCTCATCACATCAGAAATTGTGCAACGTCCATCTTCCCCAGAGGACTGAGTCCCATGGTCACAGAGACCCACACTGATCTTGCTATAAGCCCAGTAACAAGTAGGCTTTCAAAACATTCAATGACCACTTAATAACTTGATGATGCTACTGCTGGGCAGCCAATAACCTGCGTCAACCAAGTAGCCTCTACAGGATCTTCAATACTGAAGCATTGGATGTGTTTCACAGCCAAACAGGGTGACACAAAGTTAGGAGGAAAACCTAGTCTGACCAGTTCAGGACAAATTTGGAAACTTCCAAAAAATGTTTTGACCTATTCAGTGAAGGTCAGACAAGAGAGTAACTGGACACACCATAGATGCACCTGCAGACCAACAGTTAGACCAGAAGGGCTCTTGGAGTACATCTGTCTGGGGCTGAAAGATCCAAATAGCCCATCTTCTAAAATGCTGCACTAATGGTAGCAAGGCCCAGAACTAGGGGCTTTTGATCCCTAAGCCAATGTACTCCTGTTTGTTTTCCTTTTTCGAAGGGGTAAAAAGATATATTAAAGATTAAGAGAAAGGGATATTTGGACACAGCATGGCAAACAATTTAAATTCACATTTACCATTCCTGTTGCTAGAAATGTTTTCTCCTTGGTATACTCCCACCTCTCCTTACCTCTCCCACCCCTCACTGCTCATCCTCTCCAAAATGCCAATACTCCCACTCAATTTTTACAAAACCCTCCTTGGTCCTGCCTTATGCATCCAGACTATGTCGTTAGACCAAGGGTTGGGAAAAGCCACAACCCCTGGGCCAATTCTGGCCTGTGACCTGTTTTTGTAAATAAAGTTTTATTGGACCACAGCCAGAATCACTTGTTTGTGTATTGCCTGTGGCTGCTTTCTTACTACAAAAGAGCTGAGTAGTTGCAACAGAGATCATATGACCTATAATATGAAGTCTAAAATATTGACTCTCTGGCTCTTTACAGAAAAGTTCACAAACCCCTACCTTATACAATCAAGATGTTCTTCAAAACATGCAGTTCTAAGAAACATTCTTCCCCTGAGATACCTGAAAAGTGCAATTCTTAGTACCATATGTTCCCTTGAGAAATTATTTTTTAAAGTTTTAATAGGTGCCTAGGATATAGCAGTCTTTTTAACTATAAAGAATTAAAAACACACAAAAAACTCACTTTTGAAGCAAATTCTGTGAAATGGTATGAGTGATATGGTGGGCAATAAAGATTTGAAAGAGGGCAGACATCTCTTTGGAGAGTTCTAGCCATGGAGGAAAGGAAAAGCTGGGGCAGTGGCTGGAGAGAAGTGGTAATTCTTATTATGCCAACTTGCTGTGGTGACCACAATGTGTGAAGCAGTGAACATCCAGCAGACACTCAGAAAAAGAGCTGTCACAACACTGCCTCCCCCCGTCCCCCAACAAAGTCAGAAGAGGACTTCTGAAGGTCTAATGACTAGTAAACCAACATATGGAAATATGTTCAGCCTTAGCAGTTACAATAATGTGTGATGTTATTTTCACTAATTAGATTAGGAAAATAATTTTTAAAAATCTGACAGTATTCGTACAAGCCAGAGTTCAACGGTCACTGCAACCAGTCCACTCACACTGATAGCAGGCACTGTTCCAGGGCTCACTACAGCCCTTGTTGCCATTTCAGCGTCACCTCAAATGGACCCACACCAAGGGACTCTCTTCCTCCTACCATTAGCCCCACCCCCCCACCCATGGGAGAAAAATTTAACCACCAAAAGAAGTCACATTGAAAAAAAGTTTATTTAAAAAAGTTCTAGCAGCAAGAACAGTAACAAAACAAAAGGAGAGACGGACAAACAAAACAAGAAGGAGGCTGTGTCCTGTGGGACTTGTCTCCACTCTTTAATCGAGTTCTTTATACCGAGCAAACATGACTCTTCGCACAGCGTCTCGGTAAGTCTCATTGGACTGTCTCTTGCTGGTTCTTCCTGGAGCTCCCACATTGGGACCCCTCATCCGGCTTTCAGTCTGTAAAACAAAGACAAACAATGAAGTGAGCTCTATGAATTAATTAGCCTCAGGGCTGGTCTTTGACTATAAGCATTTCTGGACTAGTAAGGAGCAGGATATAGGATAATTTTAAAAGAATGCTTAATAAACAAACACTCAAGATGAATAAGGAGGGTGGCGATGCCATGATTTCAGGATACAGGATTCAACACCAGAAATGTGAGAAGCCCATCTCATATATGTGGCATTTTCAGACAGGGACTAAGACAACACAAAATGGAGAGGGTTCCCTCTTATCACCTTTTCTATCTTCTCTTCTTTTCCTTAAACATGAGGGGTGAGGCCCTTCATGGGACCCAGGACTAGTCTGTCATACAGAGTGAAGTAAGTCAGAAAGAGAAAGACAAATACCATATGCTAACACATATATATGGAATTTAAGAAAAAAAAATGTCATGAAGAACCTTTGGGTAAGACAGGAATAAAGACACAGACCTACTGGAGAACGAACTTGAGGATATGGGGAGGGAGAAGGGTGAGCTGTGACAGGGCGAGAGAGAGTCATGGACATATACACACTAACAAACGTAAGGTAGATAGCTAGTGGGAAGCAGCCGCATGGCACAGGGATATCGGCTCGGTGCTTTGTGACCGCCTGGAGGGGTGGGATAGGGAGGGTGGGAGGGAGGGAGATGCAAGAGGGAAGAGATATGGGAACATATGTATATGTATAACTGATTCACTTTGTTATAAAACAGAAACTAACACACCATTGTAAAGCAATTATATTCCAATAAAGATGTAAAAAAAAGAAAAAAAAAGACTGACAGCCTTCGGGGCTTTCCTGGTGGCGCAGTGGTTGAGAATCTGCCTGCTAATGCAGGGGACATGGGTTCGAGCCCTGGTCTGGGAGGATCCCACATGCCGCGGAGCAACTAGGCCCGTGAGCCACAATACTGAGCCTGCGTGTCTGGAGCCTGTGCTCCGCAACAAGAGAGGCCCGTGCACTGTGATGAAGAGTGGCCCCCGCTTACCACAACTAGCGAAAGCCCTCGCACAGAAACGAAGACCCAACACAGTAAAAATAAATAAAATAAATTAATAAACTCCTACCCCCGACATCTTCTTTTTAAAAAAAAAAAAAAAAAGACTGACAGGCTTCTCAGCTCTCACGTTCTTTGCCAGCAGTGGTGAAAGCCCAGCTAATAGGCAAGGACATAGCTCTGGGCCACAGAATGAGAGGAAACTAAGTATATGCCAGGTTCATGCCACCCCTAACAAGATGGAAACCATTTCACCTCCTCTGCTGAAGCCAATCCAGGATGGCCATATCCGAGGCCTGCCCCCTTCCTCCAGCCAGTGGCCTGTTGGACACAGCCTCCTTTGCTGCTATTGTCGATGCCTTCTTTACCAACAGGCTTACGATCACTGCAAAAGAAGCATACATACTTAGACACCAGCACTTTCAAAGTGACATGCTTGTGAGCCCAATAAAAACCTCTGTCCTCTTGATTCAGATTTGCCTCCTCTTAAGAATATTAAACAGTATCTTTGAGTGCCTGCTATCTATGAAACTGGCTTTGTCCTGAGGATACAGAGATGACCAAGACCTGACTCTGTTCATGGGGAAGGATGTGAGAAGGATAATATGTGAATAGATGCTTACAGCACATTGAAGAGCTCAGCCATGGATGTAGCAACAGTATATACCTACTATGGAAATACAAACAGGGAACACAAACCTGAAGGGGCATCACCAAAAATGAGGAATTCTAACAGGAGGGTATACCTGAACTGGGTCTTAACAAATGAGGAGGTTGTGAGCTAGAAAAAGCATGGGAGGAAAGGAGGACACAAGCAAGGAGAAGTGAAAGAATACAATTTGTCCAGAGGAAGAGTGGCAGGAATTGATAAAAGGCTGCTTGAGCCAGATTGTGAAAAGCCTTGAACATCATGCTAAATCATGACTCTGTACTTCATACTTCAGGCAAAGAATCTCTAGAACCCAGGCCTCCCTTTAGGCAAGGTATATGTTCACAAAAAGGCTAGTTTTAGGAGATTTCTGTTTATAAAGGTCATTTTGATGGTAGGGTAGAAAGACTGAAGAGCAAAGATGGGGAGTAAGCAGTCCAGTTTGGAGGTGAGCTAGGAATTGGGGCAAGGCTTAATTATGGATGTGGCCACTAACGATACAGAGGATAAAGGAGGAAGATTGGGACAGACCAGGTAGACCATGATGCGATGATGTTACTACTCTGAAATAGGAATACAGCAGGTTTAGCAGGACTGGACTAGAAAATAATGTGGAATATAATATTGAGTAATTGTTTAGTGTGAGGAGGCTGAGGAGTGGCCAAGAGGATATGCCCAGAAGGTAAACAGAAATAATGATTTTGAGCTCAGAAAACAGAAATGACTTGAGATGGAGCCATAGGACTTGTTAGCCTGTGAGTGGTGGCTAAAGCCTTGGGTACCGTAGGCAGTCCAAGTCAAGAGGATGGAGGAGCAAGAATAAAGGAAAACTGAGGGCAGAGTCCTGGAGAATATCTGGAATAACCCAGAAAAGGAAGAGGAGCAGGAGAGAAGACTTAGAAGGAGGAGAGCCAGTAGAATGTGATGTGATGGGTGCTGAGAATAGAGAGGCATCTCTTTCTACACCCAGCTACACCCAACTGACTCAGGGCTAAGGTGCTCTTCCTCCTCCTGGCTGACTCCTTCAGTTTTGTCATCGTTCAGTGTATTTCAAATGGCAGAGAATGACCCAATGGGATGCTACATTGATTAAGTGGTCCCAACTTAGCACTTCTTACAAATGCGAATAGAATAGACTAAAATAAAAATGTCAGTGTTTACTGCACAGTAAGGAAGTATTTTTCATGAAGATTTCTTTTTCAGTTATTTACACACATACATATATTCTGGGCCATGATTCAAAATAATCTCTTATTGAGGGCTGTGAACAAATAAGTTGGAATGCCAGAGCCCCAGACCCCACCTAGACTTCTTAGGGGACTTTCTCCATCAATTATCTCCCCTTTCCCCACAGGCATACTCTACCCTCGCTACTAGTTCTTTTGTTTACCAATGTAGAGACTTGTTCAAGTTTCACTAGATCAATACCCTGCCTAAAACCATTTCATAACCTCCCACTGCCCTAAGACAAAGTCTTAGCAAGGTGTTAAAGGAGCATGAACTTCAAGAACTGGACTGTGTCTGTTGAGCCAGCCTCATCTCCTTGTCACTCAACCACTTATCTTCAGTGTTCAGCCCATCAAGCTACTTACAGCTTCTCAAATGCATCATGACCTCTCTCTCTTTCATCCATGAAGCATGCAGTTCCCTCCAATTGAAATGCCCTCCCCTTCTCCACCGGATTTCTGTGTCTGCCCTACAAGACAAAGTACCACCTAAGCCTTCCTATTCTCTGTTCAGACAGTCAAGGATAATATGTGTCTTGTCCACATGAATATTCCTTGCCCTTGGTGCAGTACCTGTACACAGTGGGCTATCAGCAAATTCTGTATAACTCTGGACTCACAACTTTGGAGCTCTCTGACCAGAAACAAGCACAGGAAGCTAGAGATCATATATTTCTATCAGCAGCCAACCATTTATTCAGCACCTAATGTGTGAGAATGGAGGTTCCCTAGAGAAAAAAGTCCAAGAGTGTGACATTCTTATCAGGCTAATACGGAGGTACAGTGTTACTGATGAGGAGAGAAAGGGTTCCCCACTATAGCCACTCCAGCCCTGGTTTTGAGCAGCTAAGCAGCCAGTGATTCTTACATGCAAACATACATATTCCCTGTGTTAAGACAGGTGGTAAAAAGGCTGGGGTGAACTTCATGCTCAAGAGTTCAGACAGAACCTGCTCCCGATAACCTCACTCCCCGAGAGAGAAAAAGGCAGCATGTTAAAGAAAGTGATGGTTTCATCATTAGGCTTGAGACCTAGGCTGAGTGAAGAGTTTCTAGCTTACCTGTCAGTTTCCCTGGAGTATTTAATTCGTTTCCTTTCTGGAGAATCAAAAGATTGGAGCTTTTCCCTGCGATCATTTCCTCTTTCTTTAAACCTTCCCTGTTGGTAAGCAGAAGAACAGATCTGAGACTCCCATCTGAGGGGGTGGGAGAGTGCGAAAGCTTCACTTTATTCCCGATATTTCTTCTAATGTGAAGGGATTCAACTGGTAACTCCTGGAATCTCTCATTCCTTCAAACATTCTTCTTGAGAAAGTAGTGGCTTCTCTAACTGGTAAATTTGGGAAGAAGAGGCTATCTTTTCCTCTTCTGAGGAGGAGGTGCTCTCCAATACGCCTCCACAGGTGGATTCTTGATGGTCACATAAGACCTGTCATGGGCCAGTGAAGCCTGTAGCTGGGTAAGTGAGTCTGCCTAATTGGTCTAGATAGCAAGTCCATTTGGCTCTCACTCTAAGCTACTTCCTCCAACTTGGCCTTTAACAGTAAAAGATGCTATTTCAGCAGCCCTATCCAACACTCCTTCATTGATTTTAAAAGCTGGGCAGGAAAGAGGAATGTTATTTCACCTACCCAAAGACCCTAACATCACCTTTAAAAAAAGCAACTTTACTAAGGTATAATTTATAAACTATAAAATGTACCCACTTTAATGTAGTTTGATGAGTTTTGAGAAATATATACACCATCTTTTGGGGCTTCTTCGTTCTTTATCTTCAGCACAGCCTACAAATGCTATACCAGAAAGCAAAAAGAGTTGGGGGTCAAGGGAGTAACAAGTCACCAAATCTTACCTCCCGTTCTCTCCTCTCCAGATAGGCTAGCTCCTGCTCAGACTGTTTTATCTTCCGATGGATTTCCAGGTTTTGCTGAGAAGAGAGGGAGTTCTATGAGTGTAGGTCTAAAAAAAGTGGTCCTAGAAATGCTCTAGGCCTTTCCTGATAGCTGCTCTAGGACTGTAGCTCCTTTCACTGACTAACCCTCCCAAGTGATCACGGCACCATGCAAGCAACAATCCCTAACTGGTCTTGCGTTAGGCTCACCAATGGGAACCCAGGTTCTAACACTGGCTTGTCACATAGATTAGTTACATGTTGTGACACAAGACAGAATTTTATCCTACTTCTCTCCAAAGTGTAGAAGACACAAATCTGGTTTATATCTCTTTACCTAAGGTAAAAATGGAAGAGGGGAATCTGACTACACCAGTGAAGAAAACCAAATGCCCACATGCTCTGCCTACCACCACTACCACCTGCCATCCTCAGACACTATTCTCTGTGGGCACTATTCAAGCCCACAGAGAAACAGGAAAAGGAACTCCAAGGTCACAAATGAACAGATTTCTCTGAGAGTCCTGTACTCCTTGAGGGTCCTACACTCCTGAAGCGTGGCTCCTTCTGGCATATATAAGAAACTTAAGGTGTCCAGAGCAGCTCTTGTACAGAAAGGGGATTCTTTGCATTGGATTACTGCAAGGAAAGGAAAAGTGCTATAGTCCACGTTCCACTGTCCCAGGGCTAGTTCAGTTTGTGGATTCATCAGACCTCTGGCTCCTCTTTCCTGACAACAACTTTTTAATCTCTTTAGCAATTTATTAGCACTTTCATAAGAGAGCTGAATTTTAAATGTTTTGTCTGATGACTCAGAATTCCAGAAGGTCAAAGGAACTTGGAGGTAGTCTGTTGCAGGGGTTGTCAGAAGGAGCCTCTCAGAATCCTAGAAACTTTGCAGAGCCTCAACAGAGGCAGCTGGAAGAAGAGGTGTGCCTATCATCAAAGCAGAGCTTTTCAGCTTTTAGCTACATAGGACTTTGGGTTTTATATTGAGAGAAAGTCTAAATCTTATCCCCTCACGTGCTCTAGCAACATCTGCTGGAAAAGGAGTGTGAAAGAAATTACTTTATACTGAGAACACGAGTCCATCTAGGGGCTTTACTTGTCCAGAATTTGGCTCCTTGGCCAGTACATATAAATGAGAAGACTGCAAGGGAGGACCAATGTATGTCAGTTTAACACCCCAAGAATAGTTTTTGTGCCATGGCTTATAGCAATAACTCACTACATGAAGAGATGGCAGAATGTGACTCACCCTTGGGGAAAACCACACACTGTCAGAGCTAGATGGAACCAGGTGAAGCCACCAAGTATCAAAGAAGAAAAGGGCCTTATCTGAAGTCCAACTCTTAGGTTAATGGTAGAGCTAAGATGAGAAACCCAGCAGGTGAGTTTCCTTTTCCACGACCCCTTCTCCTCCTGTCTTCAGCACAGCTTCCATGTTTGGTGCCCCAGCCACAGCCATGATGCTTGCCTTGGGTCTACACCCTGAAGTTTTTTGAAGGTAGGCACCATCTTAATGTAGAGCAACTCATGAACAAAAGGTGGAGGAACAACTCATTTTTGTCTTTTTTTTTTTTTTGGCCGCGCTTTATGGCATGTGGGATCTTAGTTGCCCAACCAGGGATCGAACCTGCGGCCCCTGCAGTGGAAGGCGAAGTCTTAACCACTGGACCACAGGGAAGTCCCAGCAACTCATTTTTGAATTAAACTGATTTAATTAGAGGAGTTGGGGAAGATACAGGCTGAGGAGGACAGCATAAGCTTCTTTAGTCACTGTAATGCTCAACAGTGATAAAGAGTCAAAAGTTCGAAAGGTCAGGGCCCTTCCCTTAATACCTTGTGCAGGTCTGAAAGCTGCTGGTGTTTGCTCAGAACTTCTTTATTGGGAAACTGCCTTCTGCAGAGCAGACAAGCCAGTTTATTCCAGTCAGTGAGTTTGTCTTCTTCATTCTCCTTCTTGGTCAGCTCCTCCCGCTGCTGGGGCTGTGCTGTGCGGGGCTGTGGAGGAGGGGTCTGCTCCTCCTCCTCTTCCTCCTCATAGTCACTGTCTCCTCCATATTCACCCAGGAGGCCGATCAGTGGGTTTACCACTTTAGGCTGGTAGGAGAAGGCCAGGGATTAACGCAAACTCAACCTATATTTGGGGCCTGTTTTCTGGATATTCTGATATGGGCATCTCATTTCTTTTAGCCTGAATAATGAACTGGGTTCAAAACAGGCCCACTGACCATGTTGCTCATTTCCCAGATGGAAGCAACATGGCTCGAGCTTGACTGTTCTCCTTGTCCACTGAGATAAGCCAGAAAGTTTCCCTTAGGAGTGACTCTAGCAACAGAACAGTGATGAGAAGGAAGAGAAAGGGAAACTGACAGAGACCACAGGGAGAGTTTAAAAGTTACTTTTGAAGAGGCAGAGATAGCAACCACCTCCAAGTCACTGTAACCCATGGAGAAAAGGAAAGATAACTTTCATCAAGGCTACAGTAACTCCTAGAGCAAAAGAGATTTAGGAGATGGACTAAAAGCAACTGAAGGATAAACACTCAGGTAGACAGATTCAGTTCCTGAGTAAGGTAAAGACAAAGGCATGGTTAGGACAGATGTTATAGTGAACTGAATCAATAATGTAGAGCAGGCAAAAAGTATTTATCAGTAGCTTATAGGAAATGTTAAATAATGATGCATGATCACTGGCATATGATCAATCAAAATAAAAACAGAGGGTCTCTATTGTTATATATTTGTATTTAATCGAAATAACTTGTGATTAGATTGACACTATCACTTAAAGGCATCTAAAAAATGGGTACGAATGTTAGCATTGTTCACTCTGGCAGGCAAACTATAAAAATGACCATGCATGCACTCGACATCTAAGAGATTCTCATGCAGCACCAAAAGGTAGGAAACATCAGGGCCAGGAAAATGGGTTTCCTTGGTCATTTAGAAGAGAAGAATTAACAAGACCGAGATTCTAACTTAAAAAGGGCCAGTCTGGTGGGAATGTCACAAGGCAGAGGGAAAGAGGACAGATAACTGCCTCTGATTCTCCATCAATACCCCTATTAGCAGACAGGAAAATTTACCTCATGCTTATACTCAAGAAGAGTCTTGTCTGTGAGACACAGAGAGCTAAAGGACCAACACCAAAGTGAGGCATCAACCTTTGAACTTCCCTTCCCATTCGGAACCAGCCCCAGCCCTAGCCCAGTGCATCAGCTTAGCCTTACTGGTGGAGGACTCTCTTCCTTCTTCACAGTGGGAGGCAGAGGCTTCTTAAAGACATCTTCTGGGGGAGCTGTCCCCTCACTGGCATTTTCCTGAAACTGATCAAAATCCCAGATAATTTTTATATGATACTTATAAAAGCTGGGTTTAGAGTTAACCCTGTTGAAATGAGTCTGATTTTCCAAACCTCTTAATTTGTGAAATATCTGTAATGTTACTATAATGATTCCAAAATTAAAAAAAAAAACTTTAAAAACATCACATTTAGTATATATTGCGTGATTACTATATGTCAGGCACCAGATGATGCATTTATATACATTATCTCCTTCAGCCTTTACTATAATCCTTCTAAATAGGCATTAATGTGCTAATTTTACAAATGATTGAGAATATGGTTAGAAAGAATAAGGGGCAAAAGCAGAATCCAAGTATTAAGCCAGGGGCTTCCCTGGTGGCACAGTGGTCGAGAATCCGCCTGCCAATGCAGGGTACATGGGTTTGATCCCTGGTCTGGGAAGATCCCACATGCCGCAGAGCAACTAAGTCCGTGCACCACAACTACTGAGCCCATGCTCTAGAGCCCATGAGCCATAACTATTGAGCCCATGTGCCACAACTACTGAAGCCTGCGTGCCCATGCTCCACAACGAGAGAAGCCACCGCAATGAGAAGCCTGCGCACTGCAATGAAGAGTAGCCCCCACTCGCCGCAACTAGAGAAAGCCCGCACGCGGCAATGAAGACCCAACACAGATGAAAATAAATAAATTTATAAAGAAAACAAAAAAAACCCCACATATTAAGCCAGTATAACTTTCAAGTCTAAGTTTTCAGTGGTGATCATTTTGTAATGTATAGAAATTTTGAATCACTATGTTGTGAACCAAAACTAACATAGTGTTGTAGGGAAACAAAAGAAAAACATAACAAAACACCCAAACAAACAAACAAACTCAAAGAAAAAGAGATCAGATTTGTAGTTACCAGAGGCAGGGTGGGAGTAGGGGGTGGGGAAATTGGATGAAGGTGGTCAAAAGGTAAGAACTTCCAATTATAATATACATAAATACTAGACATGAACAGTGCTGTATGTTATATATGAAAGCTGTTAAGAGGATAAATCTGAAGAGTTCTCATCACAAGAAAAAAACATTTTTTTCCTTTTATTTTGTTTCTTTATGAGACAATGGATGTTCACTAAACTTACTGTGGTAATCATTGCATCATGTATATAAGTCAAATCATTATGCTGTATACCTTAAACTTATACAGTGCTGTATATTAATTATATCTCAACAAAATTAGAAGAAAAAAGTTCTCAGACAGATTCTTTCTCTATATATATGTATCTGCATAAACACTAGTAGTATTAGAAGGGGGGGGAAAAAAAAGACAAGTTATGAATTAAGCCACAGGCTAATTCATCCATTTGCATTAATGCATAACTGGTGTCAGGGTGAATCAATATAATTCTTTGGAAAACAATTTGATTTTATGTCAGGAAATGTAAAAATGTTCATCATCTTTGTTCTTGAAAATTTATCCTAAGGAAGTAATTTAAAAAAGAAAATGTTAAATGCTGTATATTATAACAGAATAAGATTAGAAAGAAGAGACAAACAATGTAGGAATGATGAAGAAAACAAGGTCACAGTTTTACTATGAATTTTTACCATACAGGCATGGAAGTAATAAAGAGTATTATACAAACATGAAAAAATACTTATGATCAAATATAAAGTGAATAAAGAATAGAAAATGGTATCCCCTGCCTATAGAAGTGTGTATACGGAGTCAAGCACTGAAAAGGGATGTAGGAAAGTGAAACTGTGTGGAGCTGAGGTATTGGGGTTTGAGCTGAGCCACTTTGTTCCACCATCCACAGTTTCTGTATTTAGAAAAGAGAGGGACGACAGGCTGTAAGAGGCTAGTGGACTGCCTGCTTTTTTAGTAACTCTACACCTGAAACCCAGACCTCGTCTGTCTATGACTCTTTTCTTTTAATCTGTAATTATGTGGTGAAAAGGGAGCAGATTCACAAGTCATCTTACCCTTGTCACTCCTCGGTCTTTTTTCTCCTTGCTATCTCTTTTAGACGTTTCCTTCCTGCTGCTTGACTTTCCTTGACTGGTGGGTTTCTTTTCCTTGATGTCTTCTTCCTCAGGTGACCCAGGGTCCTGGGGCACATAGACTTCTTGCTGCAATACAGTTGGAAACAGTTAAGTCTACAGAACGTTTTACTTTCCCAGTAATTCCAGATCTAAGGAGCACAGTTCCCTTCTGAGGGAAAGAACAGCTCTCTCCCTCAAGCCTAAGAAGAGACCATATCAAACAATCGAAAACTCCACTTCAGGGGCCAGGATGTAGCCAGACCACTCACTGTCCATTTTTCCAAGAACAGCACTGTTCTTGCCTGTAATGCCACAACGCATTGATTTTCTATATGTACAACAGTTAACATGAAGATTATCATCTTTAAAATCCACCTAAATAAATATAACTCAATATAAAACCTGGACTTTTTAAAACAAGAAGTAGACATGAGGTACACATAGTACAACAGTGGAGCAGCTGCCTTGAATGGAGAAATATTCAGCTTATATAGATTTAAACTTTTATACTTTTCATGTAATGAGCAACCAGAGAATACAGGGAATAAAACCTTCAAAGTAACAAATCACAGGTACTTTTCTCAAAAGAATCACTGACAAAATAACAAAGCCAAAAACTCACCTGGGTATTGGGGTCATAATAAGTTCCTGCCAAGGGGTCATAATAGTAGCCAGTAGCAGAATCATATATGTAGCAGTCAGATGAAGCTAGAGGGAATAAAACCAGAGCCAGTGTTAGTCCCTGTCCAATGAAGCCCTTGCTGGGGACTCATCAAGAACAATCTAAGAACGAGGCTGGCCAACCCAAAACAGTACAGAACCTGTAGACGATGCTCTCTGAGACATAACCCCTAGTCAACTGCATCTCTTGCCAACTTTGTGACCATGAAGATTTCAATGAATGAGTAGTCAAGCCAAAAAGAACAATAGAAATAAGACAAAGGTCACTCACACTGTTGTCCTTGTCGATTTGTATCTGAAGACCAGTCTGAATTTCTGCCACCTCCCCGCCTATCTCGGAAATATTTTTTACCCTATCACAGAAAGACAAGTTAAAATTATGGAACTTCTGATAGCCATTTACCTTAACAATTACCCACTAGAGAAAATTTAAGATCACTCTTTCAGTCACTTGAGGATTTTAATAGAGCACCCCCCAACTGCTGAAGCCTACCTGATAGTAGTGCATGTGGTCAGAATGGTCCCCAGAATCATTTCTGCAACAAACAATACAACATGTCTTGAGCCTGCTACCAAAAGCCACTTGAGGAGTGCCCAACCCTACAGATTTGCTGAGAAACTCTTTTCCCTCTTTTGTATGGAAAGGAACCAACCCAGACAGTAAGCAAGTCTGGTGATGCAGAGACTCCCGAGGGGAGGGGCAGTGGGACTTCTACAACGCTATCGGCTGAAGCAAAACAGCAACTGAGTTGAGGGTGCCAGAGCAAGATCTGCCCCATCCCTGTAAGCTTGCCTCTCTGATGCAGCCATTTCCCAGTTACCACTCCTGGGTCAAGATGAATGAAGGAGTAAAGAAGAATAAGATTTCCCAGCACTATGGGGGTACGAACAAAGTCAAGACAGCATTTTCTTAGGATTCCAAGGGGCAAGCATATATTGCAATTTTTTCCCTGCACATCCAAGACTGTACCATCACCTGGGACCCAAAGATACCAGAGAATCAAGAGGGAAAAAACAGAAGTACCTAGTACTGCTATTTAAAGAGAAAAACAAAAACCTAGAGTCAGAACAAGGCAAGCTTCAGAAAAAGAAAACATACACACGTACCTGAAGCAACTCATACTGGGAAAGCACCACGTTTTACTACCTGTCTCTCCAGCCAGGAATAAGAGTTTCCTCCCAAAAACCTGAGTGGGGGTAGCACCCCTCTGCTTTACCTTCGTTTTCCAGTGGCCAGGTTTACAGCTACCATCTTCCCATCAATGCTAAATGGTGGATCAAGGTTCTGCAAGATCTTCACTACGCGAAGAGCTTCCTGGGGAAGCAAAGACTCATTTGAACCCAAAGAGGGAAAAGGACATGTCCCTTGAAAGAAAACTGAACATGGATTTTCCTTCTCAAAAGAAAAATTTCTAGGGCTTCCCTGGTGGCGCAGTGGTTGAGAGTCCACCTGCCGATGCAGGGGACACAGGTTTGTGCCCCGGTCCGGGAAGATCCCTCATGCCGCGGAGCGGCTGGGCCCGTGAGCCATGGCCGCTGAGCCTGTGCTCCGCAACGGGAGAGGCCACAACAATGAGAGGCCCGCATACCACAAAAAAAAAAGAAAAATTTCTAAACATTATGTTCTGGTCATAACTGTAATACTAAGAGCACACTGGCAAAAACAGGCAACTCTTAATGAAGGGTTGATCAGAATAATGGTCAGAGTAGACATCAGTTCTTGGTATAAATTTCAGAAATTCAAATCCTCTTCTAGTCTGCAACTGTCATTGCATCAGATTCAGTTTACAAAGTCTCTTGTGATTTCTGAGCATGAAATCTAAGAAATATCAATGATTTTCATTGCTATCCTCACATTACTTCCATAGAAAAGGGCCCCACAACTAAAACTTCAAGCCACAAGAAATCTATTAAAGCAACACTTTGAGGAAAAAGACGAAATGCTCTGTTTCCATCAAACATAAAACTGTCTGTGGCCGGGCAAAATGATTTTAAGAAATCAGAAAATTCACTAAAATCTTGAAAAGGTTTAGTCCTCAGATTTTCCACAAGTGACTAAGCTGTCACTTTATTTTAACTGGAAACTGTAAATGCCACAAGACAAAAATGGATCTGGAAAACCACTCAGAGTTCCAACTTTCAAGGGCAGTCATTTCACCTGAATGAACCCCAAGAAAAGAGTAAGAGGGGTTATGGTACCAAGTAGCAAATGAGAATTCCAAGATTAAAGTCCTTCAAACCTTCTGGAGGTTTCTATAGCCAGCCATCCCTGGCTGAGGTAGTAGGAGGTGAGGGATCCAGGGGGTGGGGGTGGTGGTGACGGATAACTACGACTCACCGCATGGGAGTCAAGGTCAATAAAGCCATAGGTGTGGCCCATGGGGCCTGTTCTGTTCTTGATGATACGGACGTTAGCAGTAGTAAGGCGGACGTAGGGCTCCAGCACTTCCACTATCACCTCAGGTGGAGTGGAACGATAGATGCGTTTTAGCATGATTGCTGAACAAACCAAGCACAAATGGGAGAGGAGAAAGGAGAGAGAGAGAAAGGTTTACATTTTTGAAGTCCTCAGAGCCTGAGTGTGTGTGTGTGTGTGTGTGTGTGTGTGTGTGTGTGTGTATTTTTTTTTTACTGCAGATGACTGCAGATGTTACCCTGCTCTACCAAGGCTGGTTCTATAACAAAATGCTAGTCAAATACTTCATATTTTTCTTCCCCAATACTTAGATATCTAAAGTTATGCTTTGCTGCATCTGAATAGCAACTTGCTATTTGGAAGATATAGATTACTTCAGAGAGGCCGGGAAAAGCAAGAGCCTCTTCAATCAGGCCGAGCAGTTTTACTAGGGTGTAGGAAGCTGCTGGTCCAGAGCCACAACACAAGCAATCTATGTTCCAACCACAGTGGTCACGGTCTGGTACATGCCCCAACAAACCACTTACTTTTGCTTTCCCCATCCTGGCGTGTCTCCCCAGACCATGGCTCCTTCTCTCGGTCTCTTCGGAAGGTGAGCCCTTCCCTCCGCGAAGGAGGGAGATACCTTTCTGCTTCTCTCTTTTGATGTCCCAAGCGTGGTTCTTGTCCTTCTTCCCGCTTCTTGGGTTCAGATTCCTTATCAGCTGACCTTGGTTGGCTGGGTTGTTTTTCTGACGGTACTGGTATGGATGTTTTCTGAGGCTGAGGGTAGGTTATTAATTCTTGCTTGGCCTCTGTCGCTAGAGGAACAGAACAGAAAGAGAATCTCCAACAGGTTTTATCCCCCCAAACACTGTGATTCCTCCTTACCTGCCACCAAATACTTATACTGGAATGCTTTTATTTTGTTTTGTTTGGCTGCACCACGTGGCATGAGAGATCTTAGTTCCCCGACGAGGGACTGAACCTGGGCCACAGCAGTGAAAGCACCAAGTCCTAACCACTGGACCACCAGGGAATTCCCTGGAATAGTTTTAAAAGTCAAAGAAATACCTACAAAAAAGTCCTCTGACAGACTTTAAGCATGGCTAATAAGACAGCATATAAAATAGTTAACAGAAGAAACTACCCAGTATTTAAAAAATTTAATCTTACGAGTTTTCTATCACTTCCCCAACATTTAAATCTTTCATGAGACCCTGATCTTTATTATTATAACCAATGATAGAACAGATCTGGGGACAAAATTACCAAAGATATGGCCCTTGCTAGAAGTTTGCTAGAAACACTTATCTCAAACGTGTATGGCTAGGGGCCTTGCTTCTTCCAGTGTTACGGTACTAAGATAGCTGCTCAAATTCTGTAGAACCAGACACCCTATTCTCCGGCGAAGCTAAGAAGAGACCTACCTGCACACAGCTCATTTATATGCAAATAATTACAATGGGCAAATGTCCTTCAAAATATAAATGACTCATTTCAAATCTCTTTCTAAAGCAGGATAATTTGTCCAGTTAATTGGAGGTATTTCTGCAATTAATTCATTCTTAGAGGAAGTCATGAGGCTCAAAAAGACATTCTATGGGAGCAGTGTAGAGATTACTTAACAGCAGTGACAGGCAACCAATGAATACTTGCTATGTATGTTTCCATGTTAAAGTTGTTTCAGCCATCTTAGTGGTATGGTGCTCAAGGGTTTTTATAAACCATCTGTTCATTTGTTAGAGTAGACTGAGAAAGAAGTCTTTCTTGAGGGAAAAAGTACAATTTTGCCTAATTGAAGTAATACAACAAGCTAAAAATCTCCAACCTGTCCATGGGGAAGTTATTTACTCACCTTCCCATATGCTGGTTTGGTCTCTAGAGCATGTAGAGCCTTCCCCAAAGATTTTCAGAACACCTGCTTCACAGCCCTCACTAGAGAGTAGAATCTCCACTATAGGCCAAAAGCCCAGCTAAGGAATTCTTTGTAGGCATGCTAAGTTCTAACCTTGGAACAAACAGATCTTTCAGAAGACTAACAGGATCCCAGCACTGAACTGTATTTTATGGTCATGCACTAGCTTTCCTTACAGAATAATATCAGAAAGAGGCACATAACAGTCATTGTTATAGGACTATTGTTACAGATGCCTTTGACACACTCTTCAAGGTTGTTTACCTACAGGTTCTCAGGAGAAATTAACTTTAAAACCAAGTTACTGAGAAGCTGTTAGGTTTATTACTCTATAAAAATAACACAAACCCTCAATCCTGATTATTGTCTCTTGTTTATATTTTTACTGTTACTTTAACAAATGTTTTTGTGTTGAAGATCCTCAAATGTTCAGAACGTAAATGAGAAAATAATAACAATAGCAAATTATTCCCAATAACTTCAAAGAAGCTGGGGTAGGGTGGGTGGGGTGTCCACATGGACTAATGCCATGTAGACTCCTTCTCAGTCTAATATCCTTAAAATGTATTCTGAGTAACAATACTACTGACATCTGGTCAGCTGTGTTATGGATAAGGAGCCCATAACCCATCTCATTCCCCTGGCAGAACTCTGAGATCCAAAACGATTTACTAACAGGTCACACGAAGTTAGCTATCACACTGCACTTTTAAGAGCTTTACAGATCATCTTGTATTTAGGGATGATCACTCTTTGAAGCCAAGGAAAGCATGAAATTTGTTTTGCTCAGTGCACAAAATAAAAACTACCACCTCCATCTCTACCACCACTCACCTTCCCTTGGGCACTTGCAGAATGAACATGAAGATCGGTGTCCACCAGTGCTGGCCTTACACTACAAGGGAAAGGAAAAGAATTCAAATTGACCAAAAAAAAATTTTTTTTTTAAATCTTACTTATATCCAACACAGCAACAACTGCCAAAAAATGAAAGAAATAAGCCATATCCCAGATCACCTTAAAACCTTATCAGTCTGATGTCTTCCACTCATCAGAGCTGACGTGGACTCTGATGAGCTGGTGTTTGAGAGCTGCCTCTAACAGGGTATATGGACCTTGGAGCAGCCCCAAATGCTTTTGCTCTGGACAAGGATTTCTACAGGAAGTAAACTTGACTAAGAAGACTGGACTATTAAGTGGTTTATAGGATATACTGCCCTAAAGCTGTTACCACTCAGTCTGCATCCAAAATTTGATCCTGAACTGGTTATGACAACCCTATTCAGGCTTGGCTGGAACTGAGAAGAATCCAGTGATCAATTCCTTTCTCAAACACTGATTTTAAAAAGGGCACAGAAGGAGGAGGATGATCCATAAGTAGTGTCTCTGGCAGCTATTCTGAGGATGTTAAAAGGAAAAGTTACATTCACTACCCTAGAACAAGGGAAGAGACACTTTGCATTGTGAGTGTAGTTCTTCTTATCTGAACCTATGAACAAATAGGCAAGTCTATCATTGCCCAACCCCAAACACAGCCCCAAACCTGAACTTTTGCCACTGAGCTCAGAGTGTTAGAAGGGCAAAGTTGACTGGTAAGAAACCAAAAGAGCAGGAACCATGAAAAGGATTCTATGAGTAGGGTCTTGTAGGTTGAGTAAAAGAATACCAAATGGAGGAGGAGAGAATAATAATAAAAGCAGCAGCAGCTAATGATTAAACAGCACACAGCATGTACTGGGCTTACTTTACATGTGGTCACTTGCTGATCCAAACAACTATTATCTCCCCAATTTGTAGATAATGAAACTGAGGCCTGGAGAGGTTAAGTCACTTGAGCAAGGTGATTAAAGTCAATTACTTTATTGTTCCCTTCTCTGTAAGCAGATCATACACACAGCCCTGCCCACTGTCAAGTGACTGTGGTGCCTCCCTGTAGGGTGAGTGACTTCACTGTCAGCCTTGCCACATGTCTTGCTTTGGTCAATGGAGCATGAGTGAACGTGATCTACACAGGTCTGGTAGAAGCTTTAAGAGCCAATGCTTGTGTAGATGAGCGTCCTGTTCTTTCCCTTGGCCAGGAGTCCCGATGCGGGACTAACTCCTTCCACCTGGGTCCCAGACTGAGCAGCCAAGCCGAACTGCAGCAACTGCCCACAGCCCCTGGACATGTAATGTGAGCGAAGAATATGTTTGTCAATGTAAATCACTAGGATTTGAGGGCTATTTGTTATTACAGTTGGCCCTCCATATCCACAGGTTCCACATCTGCAGATTAACCAACTACAGATCAAATATATTTGGGGGAAAAAAATTCCAGAAAGTCCCAAAAAGCAAAACTTGAATTTGCCACATGCCGGCAGCTATTCACATAGCATTTACATTGTATTATCTACTATAAGTAATCTAGAGATGATTTAAAGTACATGAGAGGATGTGCCTAGGTTATGTGCAAATACTACATCATTCTATACAAGAGACTTGAGCATCTGTGGATTTTGATATCAGCAGGGTGTCTTGGACTCAATCCCCCACAGATACCATTGGATGACTGTACAGCAGAGCTGTCAGTGGGGGAATCAGGATCCTAACCTGAGTAGGTATAATTTAAATACCATAAAATCCATCAGTTTTAAGTGTCCAATTCAATGATTTCTAGCATATCTATAATACAATCATCACCATAATCTAACTTTAGAACATTTTCTTCATCCCCAAAAGAAACCTGGTGGAGTCATCTCCCATTCTCACCCCCAGTCCTATAGAATTAATCTTTTGCGTCTGGCATAGTCTTTTCCCAGTTCATTCATGTTGTAGCACCTATCAGTACTTCATTCCTTTTTACTGCTAAATAGCATTCCACTGTATGGCTATACCACATTTTGTTTATCCATTCATCAGTTGATGGGCATTTGGGTTGCTTCTACTTTTTGGTTATTATGAGTAATACTGCTATGAATTTTTTTAAAAGTCAGTGCATTTCACATCAGGCCAAAGATCACATATGCAGGGTTGGCACCTCAACTCTTCCAGAAAAGCACAAAAATTACAAAGGATCTCTGAAACAGCTGAACAAGTGGCCTGCCATTTTAGGGAACAATTTAACCAAGCTATTCTGTTCTTTCAAGCAACAGCCTTGGCAACAGCTACATGATTCTGATGTCAGATATTAACATTTTTGTCTGCTGGTTAACAGAAAATAGAGTTCAAAACTTTCCCTTTAATGCTAGCTCCCTCCATCTCTTGATTATAAAATAAACAATACGTGTGCATTATAGCTAATAATGGAAAGTTTAAGAGACAGGGGAAATCACTCATAATTCTAAGACGTAGAGGCAGTCACTATTAAAATGCAAAATGTTCTCAAAATTCTAATGGCCTTTTTTGCAGAAATGGAAAAGCAATCCTCAAATGTATATGAAATTGCAAGGGACCCTGAGTAGCCAAAACAGTTTTGAAAAAGAAGAACAAAATCGAAGGACTCACACTTCCCGACTGCAAAACTTACTAAAGAGTTACAGTAATCAAAACAGTGTGGTGGGTTTCCCTGGTGGCGCAGTGGTTAAGAATATGCCTGCCAATGCGGGGGACGTGGGTTCGAGCCCTGGTCTGGGAAGATCCCACATGCCGTGGAGCAGCTGGGCCCGTGTGCCACAACTACTGAGCTCTCACGAGCCACAACTACTGAGCCCTCATAAGCCACAACTACTGAGCCCACATGCTGCAACTGCTGAGGACCGCGTGCCTAGAGCCTGTGTGCCACAACAGGCAAAGCCACCGCACCACAGCCAAGAGTGCCCCTGCTCGCTGCAACTGGAGAGGGCCCATGCGCAGCAACGACGACCCAACGCAGCCAAAAACACAAAAACAGTGTGGTACTGGCGTAAGGATAAAAATATAGATCAACAGAATAAAACTGAGAGTCTACAGAAATAAACCTATACATCTATGGTCAAATGATTTCCAACAAGAGTACCAAAACCATTCAACGGGGAAATAATAGTTAATTCAACAAATGGTGCTGGGAAAACTGAATATCCACATTCCAAAGAATGAAACTGGACCCTTACCGCATACCTGGAACAAAAATTAACTCAAAATAGACCAAAGATCTAAATATAAAAGCCAAAACTATAAATTTCTTAGAAGAAAACATACGGATAAGTCTTCAAGACCTTGGCTTTGGCAATGGTTTCATGACACCAAAGGACAAGCAATAAAAGAAAAAAAAATAGGGGCTTCCCTGGTGGTGCAGTGGTTAAGAATCCGCCTGCCAATGCAGGAGACACAGGTTTGAGCCCTGGTCCAGGAAGATCCCACATGCCGTGGAGCACCTAAGCCCGTGCACCACAACTACTGAGCCTGCACTCTAGAGCCCGTGAGACACAACTACTGAAGCCCGCGCTCTGTAACAAGAGAAGCCACCGCAATGAGAAGTCCGCGCATCCCAATGAAGAGCAGCCCCCGTTCACTGCAACTAGAGAAAGACCGTGCACAGCAACGAAGACCCAACACAGCCCAAAATAAATAAATATATAAATAAATTTTTTTTAAAAAAGAAAAAAAATAGATGAATTAGACTTTATCAAAATTAAAACCTTGTGTATCAAAGGACACTATCAAGCAAGTGAAAGACAACATACAGAATGGGAGAAAATATTTGCAAATCACGTATCTGATAAGGGATAAACATCCAGAAAATATAAAGAACTCTTACAACTTTTTCTTTTTTTTTTTTTTTGGCCACACTGCACAGCTTGTGGGATCTTAGTTCCCCGACCAAGGATTGCCACTGCAGTCAAAGCACCAAGTCCTAACCACTGGACCACCAGGGAATTCCCAAGAACTCTTACAAATTAACAAGAAGACAGAGGGGAGGGATATATTGGAAGATTGGGATTGACATACACACACTACTATATATAAAATAGATTAACTAATAAGGACCTACACTGTATAGCACAGGGAACTCTACTCAATACTCTGTAATGGCCTATATGGGAAAAGAATCTAAAAAAGAGTGGATATAAATATATGTATAACTGATTCACTTTCCTGTACACCTGAAACTAACACAACATTGTAAATCAACTACACTCCAAAAAAAAAAAAAAAGACAACCTAATCAAAAATGGACTTGAATAAACGTTTTTCCAAAGAAGATATACTAGTGGCTACAAACACAAGAAAAGATGCTCAACATCATTAGTCATTAGGGGAATGCAAATCATCATCATAATCATGATGATGAGATACTATTTCATACCCACTGGTGGTTGTGAAATAGTTTGATGGCTACTATCAAAAAAAAAAAGGAATATAACAAATGTTGGCAAGGATGTGGAGAAATTGGAACCCTCAGACACTGCTGGAGGGAATGCAAAATGGTGCAGCTGCTGTCTGTGGAAAACAGTTTATTGGTTCCTCAAAGAGTTAAAAAATGAAAAGTACCATATGACCCAACAATTCTACTCCTGGGCACTTCCAAAAGAACTGAAAACAGGTTTTCAAACAAAAATTTGCACATGAATATTCATAGCAGTCTTATTCTCAATAGCCAAGAAGTAGAAACAACTCAAATGTCCATCAACTGATGAACAGATAAACAAGATGTGGTATATCCATATAATATTATTCAGCCATAAAAATAAATGCAGTACTGATACACACTATAACATGGATGAACCTTGAAAACATGCTAAGTGAAAGAAGGCAGACACAAAAGGTCACATAATATATGGTTCTACTTACATGAAATGTTCAGAATAGGCACATTCATAGAGATAAAAAACAGAATAGTAATAGTGGTTTCCAGAAACTGAGGGAAAGGGGAATGGGGAGAGACTGTTTAATAGATATGGGGTTTCCTTTTAGGATGATGAAAAAGTTCTAGAATTAGACAGTGTTGATGATTGCACTTCATTGTGAATGTACTTAAGGCTACTGAATTATATGCTTTAAAATGGTTAAAATGGTAAATTTAATGTTATGTGTATTTCACCACCTTTTAAAAAATAGTTAAATGTTTTCCTAAATTGACAGCTTAAGGTACTACATCCATGAACTATGAATACTTTGGTTAATGACAATCACAGCTATTCAAATTGTATTCAAAAATGTAAAGCTAAAACTTTTACTTAATTTTATCAAGTTCTACAACACTTTTAATGAATCTTGGTTCAGAAACTTTATATAGATTTTTCAAATTTATTTTTGAAACTAAACAGTAGCAATGAAAAATGACAAAATATATTTTCATGCTCATTTGCAATCAAACTGGACTTCTAAAAAGAGTATAGCCTGGGGCTTCCCTGGTGGCGCAGTGGTTGAGAGTCCGCCTGCCAATGCAGGGGACACGGGTTCGTGCCCCAGTCCGGGAAGATCCCACATGCCGCGGAGCGGCTGGGCCCGTGAGCCATGGCCGCTGAGCCTGCGCGTCCGGAGCCTGTGCTCCGCAACGTGAGAGGCCAACGTATCGCAAAAAAAAAAAAAAAAAAGAGTAGAGCCTAAAATCTTTATATATGCCATTCAAGAACAATACGAAGTTGAAGAGAGGAAAAATCCCATGGTACCTAAAGTTCTATATCCTTGGAAACCCCTGAATATCCAAAAAAAATGTGTATCTCTCACAGAACCAGCCTCTTTATATACATCATTCCAAACACTAATAAATCCTCTTTACCCCAGGAAGGGTAACTGGGGAGAGGTTATAAGTCAAGGGACTGTTTTTCTTTCAGTTTGTAATCAACAGAAAGCATGGCATATGTCCTTGGGAAAAGGTCTCCAACTACAGACCCAGAACCCTCTATGGCCACAGGCAGTAGCTGGGAAGCAGAAATTATAGATGATCTTGCCCTGACCTCCAGTTCATCTGAAGTGAATCAAGGAAGAAGAGCTTTGCCCTTGGCAATGCATACTACACCAGGCAGCATTCCTGTAGACATGGAGGAGCTGTGATGCTGGATCCTTACTTCTAAGGAGAGGAATTCTTGGCACTTACCCGTTTGCAGTACCAAAAATCCAGGCTTGGTACATACTCAAGGGTGACCTCTTTGTCATGGATCATTAGAGTTCCCTGTAAAGACAAAGACAGAAGCCATTAACATTAACCTTTGGAGAAACAAAGAGACAGGAAAGCACAGAGAGCCTTTCCAGTGCCTAAGTTGAAACATTTTACAAAGAGTGGGCTTATTCATCAGCAAAAGGAAATGGCTGTTATAAGCCACAGACTTGGGACAGTGTGGCAGAGCAAGCTTAAGCTTAGGGAAAGGGAATGGGAGAAGGTGAAATCAGTCTTCAGCCTTGGCTCCTGTGGGTTGGGGCGCTGTCTTTGGGCAGGTTAGGCCCAGTCTACTCCTCCAGAGGTCATGTAGTCCCAGCACGTCCCCCACCTGGCTAGGGAGCTGGCACACTGTCAAGAAGCAAACTCTTTCCTTCTGAAGCACAGAGGCACAGGAGCCCTCTCAATTATCTTCTTTTCCATGGCTAACTCAAATCCCCTTGGTGAGGTAGTAAGGGCTCTTAACTTTGGTGCCTGAAAACTTTTTTTGCAATACTGCTGCATGGCAAAAGCACCAAAAGAAAGAGGTACAACACCGAAGACAGGAAGAAAAGAGGAATGTGAAAGCTTCACGGCAGGTCACATCCTTAGAGCAGGAAACTGAATGGCTGGTGGTGGCAGCAGTGGTGGTAGTGGCGGTGGTGGCAGCAGCATCACTGTGGCTTGGAGCCTTCAGAGTGAGCTGGCCATGAGAACTGAGGAGCAATCATTGGCAAATAAGCACTTTGGGAAAGCCTGGCACCAGAACAGGTGGGAAAAGGGGTTCAACAAGCCTGCAGTTACAGAGCTCCTTTGCCTCTGCATTTTGGACAAGACACGAATTCTTTCACATCAAGAAAAAAATAAATTTTGTTTAATAAACACTGGACAGCAGATATGTGTTAGAGCAGAGGAAAAAAAAATCTCTGCCTACTGACAAGGGACCCTCACCCACACTTGCAAGTGAACTAACCGAGGATGCGACTCTGGAACTAGCCCCTGCGCTGTGTTCATTCTCCGCCCTCTAGGGTCCTCTGTGTCTCCTCAGACAGGGCTCTGAGTTATACAAGGCATTTCTTTGCAATTGGACCTCAGTTTCTTGCTTGAATCCATACATCTGTCAAATAATGCTTTACCTCTCTGCTTTTCACACCAAAAGAGTCAAGAGAAATACATAGAATAAAATTATTGTCTTGTGAAAACAAAACAAAACAAAAAAAAACCTGCCCACCTACCTAAGTCCTAGAATCTGGTCTCTGAGAAACTGTTTCATGGTTTGTTCTCAAGGCTAGAGGACAATGATAATAAAAATTTGCTAACATTTTTTAAGTGCTTACTCAGAGCCAGAAACTGTTAAGTATGTTATCTCATTTAACCCCTAAATGATCCCATGATCATTATCTCCATTTTACAGATGACGAAACATGCTCAGAGAGGTAAGGTTACCCAGCTGGTGAAAGGGAGAGGCAGATTCACTTCTGGGGCTGTAGATAAGGGACTGCCTGCTGCATTTGGCAACTCCTGCTCACTCTTAGGGATAGGTAATCTGCTCTAGGAGCCAATCCAGGAAAGAGAAAAAGCTCTGCAGACAGGGAGGGTTGGGGGATTATCACTCTGCCAAGCTCTACCTATACAGGAGGTTGGTCAAGATGATACCCTTCCACCCAGACGCAGTATATCATGTCATTTAAGAATATGGACTCTGGGTCAGGTTCCCTAAACTTGCATCCTGACTCCACTCCATGACCTTCATCAGCAAGGTCCTTAACTTCTCTGCGCTTCAGTTTCCTCATTTGTAAAGTAGGAATAACAGTACCTACTTCATAAGGTGGTTATGAAGATTAAGTAAATTAATACATGTCAAGTGCTTAGCATGGGATATAGTTAGGGCTCAATACCTGTATTTCGAGCCCTAAGTGCTAGAAAAGGACTAGTCACTCATTCATCAGATTAGCTACTCACTTCATCTTACTTGCTTGTCAGGTGATAATACTTCACACTCCATTTCAATCTACTGAAAGACTAAGCTTTCATAAGGGAATGGTCACTGCATGTCAGAACCTGTATCTTTATGACAGCGCTTAGTGTTAGTTTTCAAATGCTGGGCCAAATCTGATCAACCAGGCTAAATCTTGCTGGTCTTTTATTATCAGTACCAAGCTCAGTACTTGGTACAGAAAAGGAGCTTAATAAGCAGTTATGGAACGAAAAAAAGACTGAATGGATCCAACTATCCCTGGAAGACTGGAGTGCTTTAGCACACAGCGGCTCTAGAGGAAGGTACTCCTGTCGTGTACACCTGTACACCCAGTCCATAAAACATGGGGGTTGCCATTTGAACAGTGAACAGTGCCATCAGAACAAGGCACTACTGTGAATTGCAGTCAATTGCAAATTCTGATTGTACCACTGGGAGGCATCAGTAGACTCAGGAATTCCTAAGGCAAGGAGCACGTTATACTTATCAGATAACAAATATGATGTTCCAGAAGCTGTTGATGACTTTCTGTCGAAGCTAGGGAACTCGCCCTGCTAGGAGTACTCACAGCATATCAATTTGAGAAGATTACCTTCAATTCATGTGTTACAATGGCATGCATGATTTCTTTTTTTTTTTTGGCAGCACCACGAGGCTTTCAGGATCCTAGTTCTCGGACCAGGGATTGAACCCGTACCCCCTGCAACGGAAGTGCAGAGTCCTAACCACTGATTTCTTATTCCTCAGAGCCCCCTACAACTAAGGCGGCCCTTTCTTTTCAATCTGCACATGGTTAGACATGAGGCTACCAGACACCACTGCTAAAGAATACAAAATGGCTGTTAAACCCATCACTATTGAAGAACAGAGCGAATTGATTTTTTATAAATTTATTTATGGCTGCATGGGGTCTTCTCATTGCGGTGGCCTCTCTTGTTGTGGAGCACGGGCTCTAGGCACGCGGGCTTCAGTAGCTGTGGCTCGAAGGCTCTAGAGTGCAGGCTCAGTAGTTGTGGCGCACGGGCTTATTTGCTCCGCGGCATGTGGGATCCTCCCAGACAAGGGCTCGAACCCATGTGTCCTGCATTGGCAGGCAGATTCTTAACCACTGTGCCACCAGGGAAGCCCAGGAGCCAACTGTTTTAATAAGAATAAACAGACACGGGACTTCCCTGGTGGTCCAATGGTTAAGAATCTGCCTTCCAATTCAGGGGACACAGGTTTGATCCCTGGTGGGGGAACTAAAATCCCACTGCCTCGGGGCAACTAAGCCCACGCCCCACAACTACTGACCCCATGCACCACAACTAGAGAGAAGCCCATGCCCCGCAATGAGGAGCCTGTGTGTTGCAGTGGAGAATCCCACGTACTACAACTAAGACCCGATGCAGCCCAAAACAAATCAATAAATAAATATGTTTTTTAAAAAATTCTAAGAAAAAAAGAATAAACAGACACAAAAAACTCGAATAAGAACAATCAGGTTGATTTATGATTTGATTCCCCAGGTGTTATACAGCGGCTGCCCAGATGTACCAAGCACAGGCGTGACTTATACTGTACTCCTCCCCATTCCTGTCAGGTCTTTTGTTCAGATTTCATAAAGATATGCCAGTGTCTCCTAAGGAAACAACCTGTGGGGAGTTGGATTAATAAGTGGGTAGGATGATTTTGTAACTTTTTGGTTGACCACTTTTTTTTTTTTTGCGGTACGCGGGCCTCTCACTGTTGTGGCCTCTCCCGTTGCGGAGCACAGTCTCTGGACGCGCAGGCTCAGCGGCTCACAGGCCTAGCCGCTCCGCGGCATGTGGGATCTTCCCAGACTGGGGCACGAACCCGTGTCCCCTGCATCAGCAGGCGGACTCTTAACCACTGCGCCACCAGGGAAGCCCGGATGACCACTTTTAATTGTCTATTACCCACCACCTTCACACACTAGAATTTTTATTCATCATTTGAATTATTGGGTTATTTATTAAGCCACTTGAAGCAAAGGTACCATGAAGACAAGTCTGATTAACCACATCTGGCTTCTAAAGATGTACCACCATATATTTGAAAGTAAAACCAAAGACACCCCCTTTCTCAGTCGTGTTAGATTAGGCGTAAATTAGATTAAAACCTGCTAGAATCCTCCCAAGCCCAAAGCTCTCACTTGACAAAGTCACATATATGTGTCCCTAAGTATATTTCAAAGGGTCTTAATGTGAAAAAGCTGCAAGCAGCGAGAGATAATCACACTCCTGAAGAGCAAAGCGAGTCCTTACTCTCCACCTCAGGGACACTAAAGAGTAGCATATTCTGGGTCTGAGGGCTGCTAAATTCAACATTCACATTTCCATTTCCCTTTTCATCTGCTGCTCTTGGAGACTTCATAACTCCATTTTGTGACTGTTAACCTGTGAAAAGGACTTGGGTCAGAGAATTGAGACTCTATCGTAACTTCCAGCTGGTTTATAACCAAGCCCAAGGATTCTTAAGGTACTGGGGAGGTACAAGAGAAAATGGAAAGGAAAGAACGTTTCTGGCCAGCAGCTTTGCATCTTTTCTGAAGATCTCCCACAAGCAGAGTCACAGTTATACTCTGTATTGAGAATATGATTGCTGTGTGGCATAAAAGATCACCCCATTCAAATATGGAGAGAGAGGGAGACAGACAGGATCAAAGGCAGGGGGAAAGTATGTGAGCCTCGTGAATACAACTCACGCTGAAAAATGAGCAAGCCCTCTTTGCAGATTTGTGCTTCTTCCAAACACAGGATGGGAGAATCAAGTTACTGGTGGCTGAGAACTGGTACTGTCTATCAGAGATAGTAATCTTTATTCACAAAGCAATTACAGTTTATAAAGGCATTCTTCACAAATGTCATCTTGATAAATCCTCACAATAGGACATAAATAATACCTACTTCCACATGGGAAAGTATGGCTGAGATACATGGAGCACCCTGCCCAAGATTATAGAGCTAGTTAGCAACTTATATGGGATTGAACGTCAGGTTTTCTTTTCATCACATTGCTTTTCTTTGTTTTTAAACTTCCAAGGTGACAGTCAACTCATAATACTTGCCACACCAAAGAGGTGGCTTCTCTACTGAAGCCCGCGTGCCGCAACTAGTAAGCCCACGTGCTGCAACTACTGAAGCACGTGCGCCTAGAGCCCATGCTACACAAGAGAAGCCACCGCAATGAGAAGCCTGTGCACCACAGTGAAGAGTAGGCCCCGCTCGCCACAAGTAGAGAAAGTCTGCGTGCAGCAACAAAGACCCAACACAGCCAAAAAAAAAAAAAAAAAAAAACAGGTGGTTTCTGATGAAAAGGTGCACAAGGCAAGTCTAAAGAAATTTACAGGCAATGGCCCCACAGGGAGTTTTTAGAGAGACTGCCATAAAGACTCTGTTTCTTGATAGCACTGCCAATCCTCCAACTGGCCTGCTCAAGGTGCTCTTTATGTTCTTAAAGTACCTACAATTACTTTAGGTGCTGTGTCTAAGACAAAGAGGGCTGCTAGTAAGTACATTACCAGGAATTTCAACACCAACAACAATCAAATGGACCTGCTGAAAGAGTAAAGCAAGAGGAACAAAATAACAGGTTTAAAACAGATGTATCTCTTGGTAACTGTGGGAGATTGGTTCCAGGACCCCCACAGATACCAAAATCCAAGGATGCTGAAGTCTCATCTAAAAGCCTCTAGTAGGGCTTCCCTGGTGGCGCAGTGGTTAAGAATCCGCCTGCCAATGCAGGAGACAGGGTTTCGGGACCTGGTCTGGGAAGATCCCACATGCCGCAGAGCAACTAAGTCCGTGAGCCACAACTACTGAGCTTGTGCTCTAGAGCCCGCGAACCAAAACTACTGAAGCCCGTGTGCCTAGAGCCCATTCTCCACAAGAGAAGCCACAGCAATAAGCCCGTGCACCACAAGGAAGAGTAGCCCCCGCTCGCTGCAACTAGAGAAAAGCCCGTGTGCAGCAACGAAGACCCAATGCAGCCAAAAATAAATAAAATAAATAAATTTATACAAAAAATAAAACAAAATAAAATGGTGCAGTATAGCTGGCCTTCTGTATCTGCAGATGCAGAACCTGTGCATATGGAGGGCTGACCATATGTCATTCCCCTCAGTATAAAAGGGTAGTTTTTATAGAACTCTTTTGCACAGCAGCTAGGCTCATTCCTTCTGGTACAAGGATAAGTTACAGTTCAAACATCTTGTAAAACTCAGTATCCCCAAAGGCCAAAACCAGAATGAGACAGAAAGAGAAAAGGAAAGGAAGGAAGGAGGGAAGTAGAGGCCAAAAATCCTGAAGGAAGTACACAGAAGGCTCTGTGACACCTCTAGCTTGGTCCACTGACAACAACTCTAGCTTGGTCCACTGACTGCCATGTACCCTCTGCTTAGAATGGCCTTTCACCCAACAGAAACTGAGTTGCCCTCTGAGCCACCAGGAGGGCAGCCACCTGATGGAAACTCCACCAGAAACAAAATAGCACTTGAGGGTCCAATTAATACTGAGGAGCAAAAATAGAACTACCATACGACCCAGCAATCCCACTACTGGGCATATACCCTGAGAAAACCACAATTCAAAAAGAGTCACGTACCACAATGTTCACTGCAGCTCTATTTACAATAGCCAGGACATGGAAGCAACCTAAGTGTCCACTGACAGATGAATGGATAAAGAAGATGTGACACATATATACAATGGAATATTACTCAGCCATAAAAAGAAATGAAATTGAGTTATTTGTAGGGAGGTGGATGGACCTAGAGTCTGTCATACAGAGTGAAGTAAGTCAGAAAGAGAAAAACAAATACTGTATGCTAACACGTACATATGGAACCAAAAAGAAAAAAATTGGTTATGAAGAACCTAGGGGCAGGACAGGAATAAAGACGCAGATGTAGAGAATGGACTTGAGGATATGGGGAGGGGGAAGGGTAAGCTGGGACAAAGTGAGAGAGTGGCATGGACATATATACACTACCAGATGTAAAATAGCTAGTGGGAAGCTGCCGCATAGCACAGGGAGATCAGCTCGCTGCTCTGTGACCACCTAGAGGGGTGGGATAGGGAGGGTGGGAGGGAGACGCAAGAGGGAGGAGATATGAGGATATATGTATATGTATAGCTGATTCACTTGTAAAGCAATTACACTCCAATAAAGATGTTAAAAAAAAAAAAAAAAGATTGAGGAGCAAGGAGACACTGCCCTCTGGGCGGCTACTTATCTGGATATCTTTTCTTCTCCAGACAAAAGCACAACAAACATGTTTTCTAAAATGCTACTTAATAACACTGTTTACTGCCTGACCAGTTTAACTGTCATTTCCTAAGAGGACACAACCTACCTCTTGCTAAAACTAAAACCTTATTTGTGCTCTTTGAAGCAGTATGGCTGACCTGTGTTTCACTGGGCCCTACTCACCAGGCTCAGAGTTGGTGGAAGTAAGGTCTCTGTTCCAGAAACACAACACAGGCGCTGACGACACAGGCATCTGGTGCTGAGAATATATTCCACCCACTCCACCACCATTCCCTGCCATTCTTTTGTATATTTTAAAGTAAGATCCCATAAAATGCCTCTATCATTGTGAAAGAAAATCAGTGATCTGCAGTCTTGGAGATGATTTCATTAACTTAGGTCCTGGAAGACTTAGGATGGACAGACTCATCTACCAGGGGATCTATGAGAGACTTCTATTCTAAGAGTCATTTGAGTCAAAAACAAAGAGGGAAAACATAAACAAACAAACAAATAAATAATCAAAACAGCCAAAAGTCTTTTCGTTCCTTGTGAGAAGATGAGGTCCTATTACAAAGACTGAGACTGCCAGGCAGATGGGGCACTCAGCAAAGTCCCTCACCACAAATATCTTACCATAAAGAAACAATTGACAAGCTCCAGTTAACAGTGCTTAGAATAATCAAACAACTGTGAACCACTAAAAGGCAAATATTTTTGAAACTTTCAGTTTGTTATAATTTTGTATGTTTTAGAACAACGTTTCAGCCAATGTTTATAGAGACCTCAGTTTAGTTAAGATTTCCCTGATTATTCAATTACTTATTTCCAAATAAAGATACCATCTAGTTCTTAGTGGAATTAGAAAATTAGGTTTGAACATATCTTACTGATATCCTCAGAATTCCTTTCAGAATTCCGGTTTCTATAACCTCCATTTTATTCTTTCATATTCTAAGATGACTATTGTTCTAGATCCCCTGGCTCTTTTCTTCTGGGAAAAGTGGACCCTAAATTCAACATATACTCATGCTTCATTGTCTAGGTCTCTAAACTGAGTCACCGTAGGGGAAGAAAAAGCAAGTTGCTAAAATCAATGTGGAGAATATACAGCTTCTTATTTTGCTTTGTTTGCTGAATAATGTTCAAACCATTTCTCTCTCATTTCTTTTTCTTACAGAGCTGACGACTGGAGGTAGCAGGAACAGCCAAGAGAGCAGATGAGGCCCACAAGTAGGCCACACTGCTGAGCCTACCACAAAGGCTGCACAATATTCCCCAGGCATCCCCCAAAGAACCAGCAGCTATTCTTCTGGCCTCACCATTGAAAAGAGATTATTTCTCCTGGCTCTTTATCTACTACCTCCCACCCAAGAATCTTAGCTCTCTTGAAGGTGGTCTCTATTAGCCTCTCTGGCTTCAGTGTTCTGGGCTCAGACACTTCAGAGAATCCTGCTAACATACTTTCTGCAGAAACAGGGCCTTGAAAAGATGAATAAAATACAAAGCTGCCAGACTTCTGAACACTCACTGTTCAACTGCCATTTTAGCAGAAGTAACCACCCACCATTCTTTATTTCTTAGTCAAAAAGCTAGAGACCCACTGCCACTCTGACAGAAGCTACAAGACTAACAATGGAAGTTTCAAGTCAGAAAAGGTCCACTAGAACAAGTTGGATCCCTAACTCTTTTAATTAATTAATTAATTAATTTTTGGTTGTGTTGGGTCTTCATTGCTGTGCCCGGGCTTTCTCTAGTTGCGGTGAGCAGGGGCTACTCTTCGTTGCGGTGCGCGGGCTTCTCACTGCGGTGGTTTCTCCTGTTGCGGAGCACGGGCTCTAGGCGCACAGGCTTCAGTAGTTGTGGCACATGGGCTTAGCTGCTCCGCGGCATGTGGGATATTCCCGGACCAGGGTTTGAACTCGTGTCCCCTGCATTGGCAGGTGGATTCTTAACCATTGCGCCACCAGGGAAGTCCTCCTAACTCTTAGATCTACTCATTCTCACATGCAAATAACAGAATTATCAAACTTCAGCCCCTAATAAAAACAAGGGATGGCTTTTCACATGGAAGATGTGCCCACATTAAATTAGTCCATACTGAGGAAGCAACATCTGCTGAGCTGTAATATCATGGCTGCCATTGCAACAGATACATATAGAGAATGAGGGAATGATCTCTGCACAGCGCAGAAATCTCTGGTAATCCAGGAGTTTGGGAGAAGACAAAGCCAGCGGGTCTCTAACACTATCCCAGCTAGAGGTACTATCAAGTGCTACAAAGGCACAGCCTCTGGCCATGAAGAAACCCTCCTGGTCAGACCTGTGTGCCCTGGAAATATAACAGAGACTTAACCCTTGGATGCCTTGAAACACTCTCAAGACCTAAGATACACCATCCAATGTATTAAAAGGCATCCCTTATATTTGTTTGAAGACCACCAAAATAACCAAGATAAGTGATCATATAATTGAAAATTTCTCCTCTTTATAAGAAAAACTGGGGAAAAAAACACATTAAAAAGGGGAGAGCCTTGAGCAGTGTCAGGAAGCATCTTGAGGTTTCTAGCACACAGAACAGCAGGCATGTCTAGATTTTTTAAGAAAGTTCCAACTTCATGTTTTGTCCTATCAAAAGGCTATGTGGGGCTTCCCTGGTGGCGCAGTGGTTGAGAGTCCACCTGCCGATGCAGGGGACATGGGTTCGTGCCCCGGTCCATGAAGATCCCACATGTCGCGGAGTGGCTGGGCTCGTGAGCCATGGCCGCTAAGCCTGCGCGTCCGGAGCCTGTGCTCCGCAATGGGAGAGGCCACAACAGTGAGAGGCCTGCGTACCGCAAAAAAAAAAAAAAAAAAAAAAAAAAAGGCTATGTGTCAGGCAACGCAAACCAATTTGACATTTGAAGATGGTTAACGTTACAACACAGCTGGCTCCTCTCCAAAAGATTTCAGTTCAATACACTAAGATTATTTCTTCTTGTGGAAAGACTTCTAGAGTTTTATAGATTAAAAAATGCCTTTACCCTTTCCCTACCGAGTCCTCATCCCCCAAAATCAGTAGCCAGAACAGGCTATGTATTCATTATTCAAGAACAACTGTTTTCTCACAGCAGACTAGGCATGGGGGGGTTCAGTGGTGAACAAAACCTAGCAAGGCTCTCATGAAGATTATTTTTTAAAGCACTAGGACAACAAACAAGTACAGTTTTAAACAAATAAACAGCACATATCTCTATCTGAAATTCTTATCAGGAGAAATACAGAATGGAAAGTGTTCTTTAATATTGCCAGAAGTGAAGAGGGACAAAAGGAGAGTGAGAAAGTTTATGCTAAGAGGTCAACTGTGTGACACAGTTCACCAGGTATAAAGTGCACTGTGAGCAGCACATACAATGGACAAAGCTGGATGTGACCCAGAGAGGAGAAAATGATAAACCACACTTAAGAAAAGTGAGAGAGGCTGGCTTCCCTGGCGGCTCAGTGGTCAGGAGTCCGCCTGCCAATGCAGGGGAAACGGGTTCAAGCCCTGGTCCGGGAAGATTCCACATGCCGCAGAGCAACTAAGCCTGTGTGCCACAACTACTGAGCCTGAACTCTAGAGTCTGTGAGCCACAACTACTGAGCCCTCGTGCTGCAACTACTGAAGCCCGCGTGCCTAGAGCCCGTGCTCCGCAACAAGAGAAGCCACCACAATGAGAAGTCCGTGCACTGCAACGAAGAGTACCCCCGCTCGCTGCAACTAGAGAAAGCCCGCAAGCAGCAATGAAGACCCAACACAGCCAAAAATAAAATAAAATAATTTATATTGAAAAAAAAAAAAGTGAGAGAGGGACTTCCCTGGTGGTCCAGTGGTAAAGAATCCACCTTCCAACACAGGGGACGCGGGTTAGATCCTTGGTCAGGAAACTAAGATCCCACATGCCGCGGGGCAACTAGGCCCGCACGCCACAACTACTGAGCTCGTGCGCGTCAACAAGAGAGCCTGCGTGCCGCAAACTACAGAGCCCACATTGCTCTGGAGCCCACGCACCCTGGAGCCTCCGCGCCACAACTAGAGAAGAGAAAACCCGCATGCCACAGCTAGAAAGAGGCCCGCGCACTGCAACAAAAGATCCCACATGTCTCAACTAAGACCCGACACAGCCAAAAATAAATAATAAAATAAATAAATAATACATAAATCTTAAAAAAGAAAGAAAGAAGAGTAAGAGAGCCAGAAATAAATAAGATCAAGATATATTCTTTTTCTTGCTAAGATGGGCCTGGCAGAAATGCTAGTGCCTTCAGGAATGGGGCATTCTACTTCTGCCCTCTATAAATCTTACAGTTTACATATAATAAGTTGTAGAATAACTCATACAGAAAAACTACATCCAAAGCTGCCTAGGTAAAATATGGTCTTTATCATACTATAACTTCTCTAGCTTCTGAATCTATTGATCTTATATTCAAATTTTAGACACTGACATCAACACTGGTCTATTCCACATCATAAGCTTTAGCTACTAGTCGTAAGTCTATGTGACATTTTAAAAAATACAAAAACAGAAGCATACATTTTAATTATATTTTATTTATACAGTTTATTATTGTTTAGTATATTTATTATTATTATCAGGATAACTAAAGTTTGAAGAAATAAGTTCCATAACCTAAAAGAATTTGGAATCTGGTTCTTAGCCTGGAAAATTAAGAGACTACAAGTAGTCTCCCAATGCCTATTTGCTTTCTTTTTCTTGGAAGCAAACCCTTGATTTTTAACTGGGTACATGGCTGCCTGAAATAAAGAAGTTTTCCAGCCCTCCCTGCAGTTAAGTGAAGCCATAAATTCTAATGCACTGGACATAAGCAGAAATAGTACTTGCAAAGTTCAGGAACTATTCTTGAAGGGAGAACCATGTCCATTTTCATCCCTTCTTCTTTTCCACTGGTCAGCAAGTCAAAGTGATGGCTGACACTCAAGCAGGTAGAAGTCACAGGTTGAGGATGATAGGGTTACACAACTAAAAGAGACTGGGTCCCTGATGATCATACCACCATAAGAAAACCTGGATGGCTTAGACTTCATTTACGGTAAAGAGAAATAAATCACCTCATTTTAAGCCACCGTTATTTCTAGTGTTTTGTCACTCACCAAATCTAATCCTAACTGATAGAGATGCTTTTGGAAATTATTGGTGATAGGCAGAGGTAGGTATTTTGCCGTAAAGACTATGAAATAAAAAGAAAGCTGTAAATTAGTTAAATAGTGAAACGAAAGATACAAAAAATGACAGTGAAAAAACTGCATGTTTATTCTGCCAGGCATCAATCTTGTATCTCTATCAGTTACCTAAAGGTCCTGCTGTCACTTCACACTCAACAACCATCTTCGTCCCTCCCTTCCAAACGCCTTCCTTTTCCAGATGTTTTATTTCTGTTCAAGGTACTACCGTTCTTCTAACCTCTGAGTGGCCTCTGAGTCTACCCTCCCTCTTGCCCCTCTGTCCAATATCCAGTGTTACCAAACCTCAGAGAGTCTTCTTTCAAACCTGACTTCTTCATTACATACCTGCTCCCAGCCCCTAGTGGAAGCCATCATCTCCTCACATCTCAATTTCTGCTCCAGATTCTAAAAGACCTTTTCCTCTTCAGTTTCACCCCTCTAGTCAAGTCTATATACTACCACAAGAAGAGTTTCCCTATAGTGTCATTTTGACTTTGTTACATTCTTGTGGTTCCCTCATGTTTTTAAATTAAAGACTAAATGTAAGGCCCTTGACAACCTACCTTGCACTTTCCAAGCTATTCCTTTCACTAATTCCTGGAGTATGAGGACAAGAATCAAACAGAAACTTGGAAATTAGAACAAACAAGATGTGGCAACCTCTGTTAGAACAGAAACAGTATATTACTATCTGCTATCAAAGATAACAAGGTAGAAGCCTAATAGAAGTACCAGAATCTGGCAAGTCAAGAGGCTACTCAGGTTGGGAGAACAAGAGACTTCTACATTATGCAGAAACTAAAAAGATCACTAAAGGCTTATGAAGAAGGAATACAGAGTCAGAAACTACTTTTAAGTTGTATTAATATCCAGAAACAAATATTTATTTAGCACATCATGTGTTGCCAGTTATAGGTCTAAACCATTTAGGCAGTGAAGGAAATAAAAGTGAAAAAAAGAAACAGTCCCTGCCCTCTTGGATCTTTAAATCCAGAGACGTCTATTTCTGGTAACACCTGCTTTACTGTACATAGATCTTTGTTAGTCATGACCTGGGCACTTTGTCTGGTTTAGCTATTTACACCTTTATTCCGTATTTCTCAGGGTTCCAGTGCTATCTTGAAACTACCTAAGCAAACGCCTGACAACACAGAGTCCCGTTCCTCCCAAGCACTCAAATGAGCCACAAGAAGAATTTTCCTAGGCAAGGCGCCCAAACTAATGTTCTCTGACCTTAAAGAGGTCCAGCTGAGCTTAGAAACCAGATAGGAACAAACACAAACATTTCTCTGTGCTGGCACTCCTCCAGTTTATAGGGAACCGAACATATCCTGCATTGCTCTGGATTCACAGTGCACAAGAATCACATCGAAGAAGAAGAAAGAAAAAGACCTTTATATCTTTAAAATACCTCAGGCGGGGCTTCCCTGGTGGCACAGTGGTTGGGAATCCGTTTGCCAATGCAGGGGACAAGGGTTCAGGCCCTGGTCCAGGAAGATCCCACATGCCGCGGAGCAACTAAGCCCGTGCGCCACAACTACTGAGCCTGCGCTCTGGAGCCTGTGAGCCACAACTACTGAGCCCATGTGCCACAACTACTGAAGCTTGTGTGCCTAGAGCATATGCTCTGCAACAAGAGAAGCCACTGCAATTACAAGACCGTGCACCACAACGAAGAGTAGCCCAGACCGCGCAGCTACAAAGACCCAGCACAGCCAAAAATAAATAAATAAAATAAATAGATTTATTTTTAAAAAAAAACCTCAGGAATTAGACAACCTGAGCATTATCAGATGCATAGGCAGAAATAATAAATGTGCCATTTAACAGTTGACTATGAGAAGGAGAACCTATAAGGAATGGAAAGAAGAAAACTAGCTGTTCAACCATCAACTGCAAATCCTGGATATGCTCAAAACCCAAATAACAAAGGCTGATCTATGTCCAGGGCAACAAGTGCCCTGAGGCATCTGGCTGAAAATAACAAAACAAAACAACATGAAACAAGACAAAAAACCCAACAACAACAAAAAAACAATCCATAGTCCAAGGGAGAATTCAAAATGGCAGCATGAATGCCCAAAGGCATCCAAAACAGAACTGAAACCTGGCCATTGGAACTGTGAGTATTCCATGTTTTCAATAACACACCACTCCAATATGGGGTCTAATCCATTTGGAGAAAGCTCTTGAAAAAAATACCTGAAAACTTTAGCATTTCCACTCCTAGACATACATCCAAGAGAACTGAAAATGTATGTTTACACAAAAATTTGTACATGAATATTCATAGTAGCATTATTCATAATAGCCAAAAGTGGAAACAACCCAAATGTCTATCAACTAACTAACGGATAAAGAAAATGTATTACAACCATACAATGGAATATTCAACTATAAAAAGAAATGAAGTACTAATTCATACTACAACATGAATGAACTTTGAAAGCTTTATGCTAAGTGAAAGAAGTCAGTCACAAAAAAGTGTATGATCCCATTTATATGAAACATCTCAAACAGGCAAATCTATAGAGACAGAAAGTAGATTAGGGGACTTCCCTGGCAGTCCAGTGTTTAAGACTCCATGCTTCCACTTCACGGGGCATGGGTACGATCCCTGGTCTGGGAACTAAGATCCCGCATGCCATGCACAGCACGGCCGAAAAAAGAAAAAAAGAAAGTAGATTAGTGGACGGTAAAAGCGTGAAACAGGGAAAGGTGAAGGGAAATGGGAGCAACTGCTAATGGGTGCAGGTTTCTTTTGGGGTGATGAAAATGTTCACGAGTTAGATAGTGGTGATGGCTGCATAATTCTGTGAATATATTATACTAAATGCCACTTAAACTGTACACTTTAAAACGGTGAATTTTAAGATATGTGGACTATATCTTAATTAAAACAAACCAAAACAAAAAAAGCTTTCAGGGCTGCAAGACTATTGCCAGAACAAAGACATTCAGTTATTTCATTCCTCTCTCTTTGCCATACCCTGGCCCACTTAACCTGTCCCCACCCCACAGCCTCTCAGTGAGTACTCTGCCCCCAGCCTTTTCTCCTCTAACTGTGCATACCACTGCCACACTCATCCTCCTTAGCACACCTCAATTCTTGCCCAAAGCTCTGGTTCCCAATGACCATATATAACTGAAAATTAGAGAACTCTAACTAGAAGGGAACATCCATTTTCCCAACAAAAAGATGGCCAAAAGGCAACTTGACCAACCTTTTTTTAAAAAATTTATTTATTTTATTTATTTATTTTTGGCTGCATTGGGTCTTTATTTTTGGCTGCAAAAGGCAATTTGACCAACCTTTTTTTTTTAAAAAATAAATTTATTTTTGGCTGCATTGGGTCTTCATTGCTGCGTGTGGGCTTTCTCTAGTTGCGGCAAGCGGGGTCTACTCTTGGTTGCGGTGTGCGGGCTTTTTGTCGTGGTGGCTTCTCTTGTTGTGGAGCACAGGCCCCAGGTGCACGGGCTTCAGTAGTTGTGGCACGTGGGCTCAGTAGTTGTGGCTCGCGGGTTCTAGAGTGCAGGCTCAGTAGTTGTGGCGCATGGGCTTAGTTGCTCCGTGGCATGTGGGATCTTCCCGGACCAGGGCTTGAACCCGTGTCCCCTGTGTTGCCAGGCAGGTTCCCAACCACTGCGCCACCAGGGAAGCCCAATTTGACCAACCTTGAATGAATAAACTTTAGGGATATGAAATAGCCAAATGTCTACTTAATTTATTAATTAGTTTTATATGTTTAAATTATAAAACAACATGGTCTGAATTACAACTGTACCCCCAATACCTATACACTGGCAGGCATATAAACACAGCAAGGAGCTCAGCAGCTACTGAATGACTGTATCTAGGCAGCAGTCAATGAAGTTTAAACTACTAGGTGACAGACTGAGGATACACTCAAAATCCAAGTCCACCGATGGGTACATGTTAACAGGAATGAGTGTACCTATTCACCAAGAGAAGTAATAACTATGAAATAGCCCCAAATGGAAAAAAAACCAAACAAAACCCAACCCTCCATGTTCTTTGACAGTGGAACCAATGAATAAATTGTGGTATGTTCTTTTTCTTTCTTTAAATATTTGTTTGTTTATTTATTTATTTAATTTTTGGCTACATTGGGTCTTAGTCACGGCAGGCAGGATCTTTGTTGTGGCATGCAGGATTCTCCGCTGTGGCACGCGGGCTCAACAGGTGCAGTTTAAGGGCTCTCTAGTTGTGACACGCAGGCTCCAGAGCACGTGGGCTCTGTAGTTGTGGCCCGAGTGCTCAGTAGTTGTGGCACATGAGCTTAGTTGCCTTGTGGCATGTGGGATCTTAGTTCCCTGACCAGAGGTTGAAACCATGTCCCCTGCATTCGAAGGGGGATTCTTAACCACTGGACTGCCAGGGAAATCCCTGTGGTATGTTCTTATACTGAAAGACCGTACAACAATGAAAATGAACACATCCCACTTAAACACAAAATGAATTTTAAAAACAATACTCAGTATAGAAGTCAGGTAGAAGAACACATCATGTGTGATTCCATATACATAAGGATCAAAAGCAAGTCAAAGGACTCTACAGAACGACAACTTAGGACAGTGACTACCTCTGGGAAGGGGAGAAAGATTAATGACCAGGAGAGGCTTCTTCACATGGAGCAGCATCCTGTTTATTAACCTCGGCTGCAGTTACATAGGTCCTTGGACAGAACGTTTGTGTCCACCCCCCTACCCCAATTCATATGTTGAAGCCCTAATCCCCAATGTGATGGTATCTGGAGGTAGGATGTAATTAGGTCATGAGGGTAAAGCCTTCATGAATGAGATTAGTACTCTAAGAGACAAACAAGAGAGAATCTTTCTCTCTACCATGTGAGGATAGACAACAAGGCAGCAATCTGCAAACCAGGAAGAGGGCCCCCACAGGGAAACATACTGGCTGGCACCATGATCTTGGACTTTTCAGCCTCTAAAACTGTGACAAATTTCTACTATTTAAGTACTGTAACCAGTCTATGATATTTTGTTATAGCACCCAAACTAAGACAATAGGTGTATTCAACTTGTGACAATTCACTGAATAGTATGCTTATGATCTCTGCTCTTTACTGTAAGTACGTGATACTTCAAAAAGCAAAGAAGAGAGAGAAGAAATAATGATTTAGAGACAGTACCCCTTCCATTTGTACACTTCTATTTTATTCAAGCTTTTTACATGCTGCATTTTTAATCACCAACAGAGCCATTTTAGGTCATCTAGCAGTTCTCTAGAGCACATCATTCATTCATTTATTTATGGCTGCGTTGGGTCTTCGTTGTTGCATGCTGGCATTCTCTAGTCGTGGCAAGTGGGGGCTACTCTTCGATGCAGTGCATGGGCTTCTCATCGCGGTGGCTTCTTTTTGTTGTGGAGCAGGGCTCTAGGCACATGGGTTTCAGTAGTTGTGGCACACAGGCTCAGTAGTTGTGGCTCGCGGGCTCTAGAGCGCAGGCTCAGTAGTTGTGGTGCACAGGCTTAGCTGCTCCGCGGCATGTGGGATCTTCCCAGACCAGGGCTTGAACCCGTATCCCCTGCATTGGCAGGCAGATTCTTAACCACTGCACCACCAGGGAAGTCCAAACACATCATTTTTAAAAAATTTATTTTATTGAAGTTTAGTTGATTTACAATGCTGTGTTAATTTCTGCTGTACAGCAAAGTGATTCCATTAGACATATATATACATTCTTTTTCATATTCTTTGACATTATGATATATCAAGGATATTGAATACTGAGTTCCCTGTGCTATACAGTAGGACCTTGTTGTTTATCCATTCTATACGTAATAGTTTGCATTTGCTAATCCCAAACCCTCAGTCCATCCCTCCCTCTCGCACTCCCCTTCCCCCTTGGAAACCACAAGTTTCCTCTATGTCTGTGAGTCGGTTTCTGTTTCAAAAATAAGTTCATTTGGGCTTCCCTGGTGGCACAGTGGTTGAGAGTCCGCCTGCCGATGCAGGGGACACGGGTTCATGCCCCGGTCTGGGAAGATCCCAGATGCCGCGGAGCGGCTAGGCCCGTGAACCATGGCCATTGAGCCTGCGCGTCGGGAGCCTGTGCTCCGCAACGGGAGAGGCCACAACAGTGAGAGGCCCGCGTACCACAAAAAAAAAAAAGTTCATTTGTGTCATATTTTAGATTCTGACTTAGTATGATAATCTCTAGGTCCATCCATGTAGCTGCAAATGGCATTATTTCATTCTTTTTTATGGCTGAGTAGTATTTCATTATATATATGTACCACATCTTCTTTATCCATTCTTCTGTCAATGGACACTTATTTAGGTTGTTTCCATGTCTTGACTATTGTGAACAGTGCTATGAACATAGCGGTGCATGTATCTTTTTGAATTATAGTTTTATCCAGATATATGCCCGGGTGTGGGATTACTGGATCATACAACAACTCTAGGTTTTGAGGAACCTGTATACTGTTTTCCACAGTGGCTACACCAATTTACGTTCCCACCAACTGTGTAGGAGGGTTTCCTTTTCTCCACACCCTCTCCAGCATTTGTTATTTGTAGATTTTTTAATGATGGCCATTCTGACCAGTGTGAGGTAGTACCTCATTGTAGTTTTGATTTTCATTTCTCTAATAATTAGTGATGTTGAGCATCTTTTCATGTGCCTGTTAGCCATCTGTATGTCTTTTTTGGAGAAATGTCTATTTAGGTCTTCTGCCCACAAAATGTGGTATATCTTAAGCAAATTTGATGGCAATTAAAATGATGTGCTCTAAAAAGGGAACCATTTGTACAACCGAAGCCCAAGACATACAGATCATGCTGTTTGGAGCTGCTGATAATGCTAATAAATGCTTTATGTAGCAAGTCTTCACGTCAATCAAAACATGTTGGGAGACTTCCCTGGTGGTCCAGTGGGTAAGACTCTGCGCTCGCAATGCAGGGGGCCCAGGTTCGATCCCTGGTTGGGGAACTAGATCCTGCATGCGTGCTGTAACTAATAGTTCGCATGCCACAACTAAGGAGCCCACCTGCCGTAACTAAGACCCAGCACAACCAAATTAAAAAAAGAGAGAGAGAGAGAAACAGAAACTGACTCACAGACATAGAGAACAGACTTGTGGTTGACAAGGGGGAAGAGGGGTGGGGGAGGGACGGATTGGGAGTTTGGGATTAGCAGATGCAAACTATTATATATAGAATGGATAAACGACAAGGTCCTACTTTATAGCACAGGGAACTCTATTCAATATCCTGTGATAAACCATAATGGAAAAGAATATGAAAAAGAATGTATATATATGTATAATGGAATCACTTTGCTGTACAGCAGAAATTAACACAACATTGTAAATCAATTAAACTTCAATAAAATAAATTTTAAGAAGATATACCACATTTTGAATCTGTGAATAATGTTATTGTGGGGAAGTTTATCGTAAGCCCGAGTATTTTTTGGCATGAAACTACAATAGTCAATTCTTTCAATGGTCCTGTAAGTGAATTTGAATACTTGTTTTATTAAACATGTTATCCAACTTTTTATTTTTGAGATTATAACCCTGGAATAATCACCAAAACTGTGTTAAATTTCTTTGCCTGCTTAAAAAAAAAAAGGATTCTCTTTTCTGAGGGATAAAGTTTTGAGAAACCCCATGTCATATTCAGGTAATATACCTATTTTCAACATTTCAAAAAGTCTAATAGATATCCCTTAAGACTAGACAGGGTAACTAAGATGTCCTCTTTTTTTCACTTTTAGCTGAATATTCATCAGGAACCAACAATTTACAAAAGAAATACAAATAACTAGTAATCAAATGTAAAAACATTCTATTTCACTAATAACCTAAGACAGAAGATTAAATCACTCCCTTCTTTGCTACACGGGCAACATTTTTTTTAAAAATTATGAAATATTTCAAACATACAGCAAGTTTGAGAACACAATAACACACATCCATGTACCACCACTCAATAAAAATATTTTGTTATTAACACTTGGCACCCATTGGGATGCAGGGAAGACAGGTACTCTCAAACACTGTTGGTAAAAAATAAATCAGGAAATTTCTGGATGGCAATTTGACTATATTTATTAAGTCATAAAATATGCTTACCTCTTAATCTGGCAAGTCTACCTGGAGGAATTAACTTAAAGAAGTAATTAAGGATGTATGACTATTGAGCTACAAGGAGATTCATCATAGCATTCTTTAATAAAATAAAGAAATAATCTCAAAATATCAAATGAAGAACTCGTTAAATCATGGTAATCTATACTATGGAGCATTACAGAGCCATTAAAAGTGGTATGATAAAAATGTATTTAATGACAAGGAAATATGCCCACAATACTTGAAAAGAAAAGGTTATAAAATCATGTGTACAAGATTATCCTACTTTGTAAATACAAAGGTTATGGATGATAAGTACATAGGAAAATTTGAAAGGGTACACATCAAAATAACAGCAATAATCTATTCAATGTTTATAGACTATTTCATCCAAAAATAGAAGAATACACATTCTTCTCAAGCTTAGATGGAACATTCACTAACACAGACAACATTCTGGGCCAAAAAACACACCTTATCACATTTAAAATAGAAATTATAAATGTATGTTCTCAGACCACAACATAATAAAACTAGAAATCAATAACAGAAAGATAGCTGTAAAATCTCCAAATACCTGGAGATTAAACAACACATTTCTAAATAACACATGGATCAAAGAAGAAATCTCTCAAGAGAACTTTTTTTTAAAATTTGAAACTAAACGAAGCTGAAAACACAACTTGTTGAAATTTGTGGGATGCAGGGAAAGCAGTGCTCAGAAGGAAATTTATAGCACTGAATGCACATAATAGAAAAAATGAAGATCTAAACTCAATAATCTAAACCTCCACCTTAGAAAACTATAAAAAGAAGAGCAAGTTAAATCCAAAAAGAGCAAAAGAAATGATAAAAATAAGCACAGAAATCCATTATACTGAAAACAGAGAATTCATAGAGAAATATCAATGAAACTAAAAGTTAGGTTTTTAAAAATATCAATAAAATGGATAAACACCTAACCAGGCTAACTAAAAAAAAGAAAGATACAAATTACTAATAGCAAAAATGAAATAGGGGCCATCAGTACTGATTTCATGGACAATAAAAGGATAACAAAGGAATATTATGAACAACTCCATGCCCACAAATTTGATAACCCTGGTGAATAGGAGCAATTCTTAGAAAAACACAACCTGTTAAAACTCACACAAGAAGAAAAAGACAATCTGTATAGGTCTATATCTACTAATGAAATTGGATCAATAATAATCTTCCAAAACTGAAAGCACCAGGCCCCGATGAGTTCACTGATGAAGGCTACCAAACATTTAAGGAATTTATACTAATTTTCTACGTCTCTTCCAGAAGACAGAAGTAGAGGACACATTTTCTAACTCATTCTATGAGGCAGACATCACCCTAATACTAAAACCAGACACAGATATTACAAGAAAAAAACCAATATCTCCCATGAGGGTAGATGTAAAAATCCTCAACAAAGTATTAGCAAAGCAAATCCAACAATGTATGTAAAGAATTATATGCCATAAACAACTGGAATTTATTCCAGGTATGCAATGCAAGGTTGGTTCAACTTTGAAAAATCAATTAATATAATCCATCACATCAACAGGCTAAAAAAAAAAAAGAATTACAAGGTCATATCAATAGAAGCAGAAAAAGCATTTACAAAATCCAACAGCCATTCATGATAAAAACTCTCAGCAAACTAGAATAGATGGGAACCTCTTCTACTTGCTAAAGAACAATGCGGGTGGAGAGGGGTGGGGCAGAACCCTAGAGCTGGCAAATAAGCTTATGAAAAGATGTTCACATTCTATGTCATCAGGGAAGTACAAATTAAAATGAGACACCATTACATAGCTATTAGAATGTCCTGAATACTGACATCAAATGCTGGTGAGGATGTGGAGCAACAGGAATTCTCATTCACTGCTGGTGGGAATGCAAAATGCTACAGCCACTCTGGAAGACAGTTTGGCAGTTTCTTACAAAACTAAACATACTCTTACCGTGAAATCCAGGAACTGCACTCCTTAGTATTACCCAAATAAATGGAAAACTTATGCCCATACAAAACCCTACATATGGATGTATCCTATAGCAGCTTTATTCATAACTGCCAAAACTCAGAAGCAACTAAGTTGCCCTTTAGGTGAATGAATAAACAAACTGTGGTACATTCAGACAATAAAGTATTATTCAGAGCTTCAAAAAAAAAAAAGAGCTATCAAAACAAAAAGACATGGAGGAAACTTAAATCCATATTACTAAGTGAAAGAAGACAATTACTAGCAAGTGCATATTACTATGTGAAAGAAACCAATCTGCAAAAAGCTACATATTGTATGATTCCAACTACATGGGATTCTGGAACAAACTATGGAGACAGTAAAAAGAAAATGGTCGCTAGGGGTTTGCAACCCAGCAACCATTGAGGAAAGGATGAACAGGTAAAGCACAGAGGATTTTTAGGGCAATGAAACAACTCTGCATGTACTATAATGGTTGATATATGTCATTATCAATTTGTCCAAACTCACAAATCTACAACACCAAGAGTGAACCCTCATGTAAACTATGGACTTTGAGTTGACAATGATGTATCAATGTTGTTTCACTGATTGTAATAAGTGTACCACAGTGGATGGTGAAGAAGGCTGTGGGTGTGGTGTTGGAGGTGGGATGCTCAATATTTTTGCGAGCCTAAAACTGCTCTAAAAAACAAAGTCTATTTAAAAGGAGAAAAGAAAAAGTCCATTAATTTATTTTTTTAAAAAAAGCAATATAGGGCTCCCCTAGTGGCACAGTGGTTAAGAATCCGCCTGCCAATGCAGGGGACACAGGTTCGAGCCCTGGTCCAGGAAGATCCCACATGCCGCAGAGCAACTAAGCCCATGCACCACAACTACTGAGCCTGCGTGCCTAGAGCCCGTGCTCCCCAACAAGAGAAGCCACCACAATAAGAAGCCTGCAAACCGCAACGAAAAGTGGCCCCTACTCGCCGCAACTAAAGAAAGCCTGCGTGCAGCAACGAAGACCCAATGCAGCCAAAAATAAATAAATAAAAAGCAATATAGAGATCACTGGAGATACTAACCCTTTTCTCTTAACCTGTGTTTTCTACTTTTTCTACAGTAAAATGAGTAACAACCACATAGAAGAGTGGGTGAGGTGGTGAAGAACCACCCTAACTAACTTTGGGAAACAGTATTTTGACTATATACTCTCAGGCTAAAGACAAAAAGAACTGTACCCAAATACTGGATTCTAGTTTTTCACAGGGGGATGAATTAACAATCTGAAACTACTTTATGTATACTCTGGGATTGAGCAAATAAGTAAACATATTGTGGAGAATGAAAGCCAGGATTTTTACTATTAGCAAAAAGAATTACAAATAAGGAATGAGGTAAAGCTAGAATGAACTCTGTGATATTGGATTAGAATTGGAATTTATAACATCATGAAATCATGGTTTTTAATATATATACACAGATAGATATAAAAATGCATATGTGTGTATACACCATATTTTTTAGTTCTATTCACTACATAAAATAAGGGAGATGGGATGGTTCAACCTTACAGTAGAATTCTAACAAATGTGTAAGAAATGATGGAAATAGAAAATTGCCCTTAGACAAAAACCCACAGTAGTAACTTTATGTGCAAAAGCTATCAATGGATGCTAAAATTATTAAGTGAAAAAGGCATGCTGAGAAATAGGATATTTATAATCTCAAAGTATGCCCCCACATAATACTTATTAATAATTATAATTAATTAATTAATTACAACTTATAATAGTAAGTTAATTATACCTAAAATAGTAACTTTACAGTGGTAAAACCTGACAAACACCACCTTAACCAAGTGGTCTAACTTAATATCACTAGTAATAGGACAAAACCATGTGCTACCTGATGATATATAAGAAAAGACACACATCACTCCTGGGGTATTCTTGCCAAAAAATGCATAACCTGAATTTAATCACAAGGAAACAGACAAATCCAAACAGAGAAATGTCCTACAAAATAACTGCCAGTACTTTTCTAAAGTGTCGAGGCCATGAAAGACAAAGAAAGACTGAGAAGTGTCACAGAGAGAATAAAAGGAGATATCACAACTCAATACAACATATGATCCTGGCTTGCATACTAAACCAGAGAAACGACATTAGCGGACAACTGGCAAAATCTGAAAAGTTATGTATATTAGATAATATTATATCTATGTTAACTTAATGATTATGAAATGTTGAAGAGTATTGGTATTCTTTCCACTACTTTGTACCCCCTTGAAAGACTGAGATTATTTCAAAATGAAAAGTTTTAAAAATTAAAAAATTTTAAACAGTGTCACCCCACTAGACCATAAGGAGACATGTCCATTTTTTCATTAATAAATGTAAACTACTTAGTCCAAGGTCTTACACATAGAAGAGCTCAGTATTCACCATGTTAACAAAAGTTAAAATGAGTTGTTTCTGATATATCCAACATGATTCCAGACAGACCAACCAGTTTTGCACAGGAGGGTATGTCCCATTTACAGTAAAATGCTATTATATTAAGATAAAATATATGCATCTTTTACTTTGAGTTGAGTCTCTATAACTAGTTCAACATGCTGGCTCCAGTTATAAGGCTCTGTGAAACCTTCTTCCAAAATAAAGCCAAATGAAAAGATATTCATTTGGCTTCCAATATTTGATACATTATAACCAAGGGCTATGAAAATCAGCACCCATATTTTAAATACTCCCTGGAAAACTGACAAGTGAAATACAATCTGTTTAGGGAATTCTCAACTTGTTTTTCTAGCAACTGCTATCAAATGTGTGTGATCTGCTGACCCTCAAGCCCCATATCCAGCTGGTAATGTCTGCTGGATAACAGAATATCTTAGTCATTTCTCAGACTGATTCTAAAAATCACCTTTGGGGGCGAGTTCTCTGGTGGCCTAGTGGTTAGGAGTTGGAGCTTTCACTGCCAAGCCCAGGTTCAATCCCTGGTAGGGGAACTAAGACCCTGCAAGGTGCGCAGCATGGCCAAAACAAAAAACCAAAAAAAAAAAAAAAACCCATAAAACCCTTTGGTTCTTTAAAGAACTTATTCTGGGCAATATATCAAGTAGGTCTCATTCTGAAGCTCCTACCCCAAGGGCACAGGCTAGGCTTGTGACTGGCAGTCTGGAAGGTGGGCAGGAGCCATGTCTGCACTCTATCACTACACTCTTAACCCCACCCACCACTCCCCATTCTGTTAGGACCAGGAGGAAGGTAAAGAGAAAGGTGATTCATTAAAAGTCAACCCATGGGGCTTCCCTGGTGGTGCAGTGGTTGAGAGTCCGCCTGCCGATGCGGCGGACACGGGTTCGTGCCCCGGTCTGGGAGGATCCCGCGTGCCGCGGAGTGGCTGGGCCCGTAAGCCATGGCCGCTGGACCTGTGCGTCCGGAGCCTGTGCTCCGCAGAGGGAGAGGCCACGGCAGTGAAAGGCCCGCGTACCGCAAAAAAAAAAAAAAAAAAAAAAAAGTCAACCCATGGCAAGTTGGGTCATCCTCTCTATGGCTAACCATAACTCCCGTCCCCTTATACCAGGGTTTCTCAAACTTGGCACTGTTTAAATTTTGGGCCAGATAATTCACTACGGGGGCTGTCCTGTGTGTTGTACGATGTTTAGCAGCATCCCTGGCCTCTACTCACTAGTGCCAGTAGTGACAACCGAAAATGTCTCTGGATATTGCCAAATGTCCAGTGGCTGGGGAGGGGAGAAAAGGATATCCAAACTGCCTTCCCCCCACCCTCTCCCCACTGTTAAGAACCACTGTATTACAAAAAAACATCAGGCCAATGGATGTAAGCTTGCTTTGCCTTTCCCCTGGCTGCTGTTGCTTCTTGGTCTAATGCTAGCTAGCACACAAGTCCTTCTTTGTGTATCAGGCATCCAAATGCCAGCTCTCTCACGGGGGAAAACATTTGTTGGGTTTTTTTTAAGCCCCACAAAAACCTTACAGTGTGCAGGAGTGGGAGATTTGAATCTGGTCCTATTTCCCATCCTCCAACCCCAACCCCCAACCTCAGCTCTGCCCAGCAGGGGACCGACCCTCTTGGGAGCGCTGACAAGATAGCTTAAGCCCTCATCACTTTCCAAAGCATCCACTCAACCCACCAGAAATTTACTTACTTTCCCCAACCAAAGAGTACCTCAAACCACCAAGGGAGGAGGTGTGATGGGAAGACAAGTTAAATGATGCCTCTTCAAGAGAAGGGATCATTCAAAAATCTCTGCATTTGTTAAGACTCCCCCTCCCGGGTTTCTCTCCTGGCCCTTGCATCCCTCCACAAAGTGATTTAGCATCCTGAGCGAGGAAATGAGGCCTGAATCGCTTGGCATTCTCCAGCTTCCGTAGGGCCATGGCTATATGTGCTGCCGCTGTGTTTCTGGGTTTTTTTAACTGGGTTTGGGGTTTGATTTTTATTTCTCTGGGGGCTTTATTTTTCTTGGCAAATACTAAAAATCTCGTCAATGTAATTTCTGTGGTTTCTATTCAGCTTGGGTTTCATGTTTTAAAATAAACAAATTTAAAAAAAAAACAAAAAAACCCAAATGTGGTAAAATGTTAACATTTGGGGACTGTGTGTGCAAAGCACATAGAAAGTCTTTGTACTGTTTTTACAACTTTTAAGTCTGAAATCACTTTATGGTTGCACGACTTGGTAAATTTACTAAAAATCACTGAATTATATACTTAAAATGGGTGAATTTTATGATACTTAAATTATCATAATAATTTTTTTCTTTAAAAAAAAAGAACCTCTGTGACCCTCTGGTACTAGAGGTAAAAGATGACAGCTACAGTGTCAATACTGCTGAAAAGGGACTTCCCTGGTGTCACAGTGGTTGAGAATCTGCCTGTCAATGCAGAGGACATGGGTTCGATCCCTGGTCTGGGAAGGTCCCACATACCGTGGAGCAACTAATAAGCCCATGCGCCAGAACTACTGAGCCTGCGCTCTAGAGCCCACATGCCACAACTACTGAAGTCCTCACTCTTAAGAGTCTGTGCTCTGTAACAAGAGAAGCCACCGCAACGAGAAGCCAGCGCACCGCAACAAAGAGTAGCCCCACTCGCGCAGCAACGAAGACCCAACGCAGCCTCCCCCCAAAAAAAGAATTAAAAAAAAAAAAAAACCTGCCGAAAAGAAGCCTCTGAGAAAGATACAGGGAGGGAACCTCCCTCAGCAGTGATTTGTTCTTCTCTACCCACATTCCAGTTTTGAGCTTTGGTTAACAATTCCAGGAAACCAGGAAAGATCCATGTTGGTACCTACAAAGCATTCGGTTACAGGAATGTTGTCTCTGTAAAAAAAAAAAAAAAAAAAAAAAAAAGCCCAAGGATTTCCCAGCAGCACTTTCATTTCAAATCTATCAATACTTCAAAATAGTCCTTTCCTTTCTTTCTTTTTTTCCTTCTTTTTTTTCTTTTTTTGGGCTGTGCCGCGAGGCTTGTGGGATCTTAGTTCCCCGACCAGGGATCGAACCCAGGTCCTCAGCAGTGAAATCGCTGAGTCCTAACCACTAGACGGCCAGGGAATTCCCCTTTCCTTTATTTCTAACTGTATGGATACTAAAACAGAAAGCCCACTCTGTACTGAGCAACTACTGTGCACTACTGAGCAACTACTGTGCAACTACTGTGTTGAGCAACTACTGTGCACAAGCTATGTGGCCACTTCAGATGTGGCTTGTTACCAATTCCATCCATCCCCTTTCAGACATTTAGTTTAAATGTTCTTCTGTGGCATGTAGATACCATTAACAAAGAAATTCTTCAGACATTTTACGATCAAAGCTTTAAATCTCTAGCTTCCAGACAAACTGACATACCACCTTTTTTTCTGTAAGTGAATCTGTATTTTATTTTAGACCCGGATTCATTCCCATCAGGCTGGGATCCTGAACTAAATTCCATGCTAAGTTTAAAGACTTTAAAACTTGAGATATGGTTCGCATACCATAAAATTCACTCTTCTTTGGTACTTTGTACAATTCAGTGGGTTTTAGTATATTCACAAGGTTGGTCAACCATCACCACCAACTAATACTAGAACATTTTTACCACCTCAGAAAGAGCCCCTATTACCCATTAGCAGTCACTCACTATTCCTTCTTGCTTTCCCCCTCTCTATAAGAACCTGGTAACCAATTATCTACTTTCTGTGATAGACCTCTTTTTCTCTTTATATTTTCCTTTGGAAATGGTGTTCATACAGATTAAATACAAATTTCACTTGGTCATAGATTTTGGTAAAATATGTATCATTAGTATACAACATCAGCATTACTAAATCTCACCATGAGAGATTAAAGATAATTATTTTTTAATACATTTATTTATTTATTTTTGGCTGCATCGGGTGTTCATTGCCACGCATGGGCTTTCTCTAGCTGTGGCGAGCAGGGGCTATCCTTCGTTGTGGTGCCGGCTTCTCATTGCGGTTGCTTCTCTTGTTGCGGAGCACAGACTCTAGGCGCACGGGCTTCAGTAGCTGTGGCACGTGGGCTTGGTAGTTGTGGCTCGCGGGCTCTAGAGTGCAGGCTCAGTAGCTGTGGCGCACGGGCTTAGTTGCTCCATGGCATGTGGGATCTTCCCGGATCAGGGTTTGAACTCGTTTTCCCCTGCATTGGCAGGCGGATTCTTAATCACTGAGCCACCAGGGAAGTCCCAAAGATAATTATTAATCTAGATAAGCTTATCCATGATTATCAAAGTCATACCATCAATACTCTTAACAAGAAATATGTACATATTATATATAATACATATTACATAGACACATATTTATGTATCTAGCTCACAGACAAATGAGCTAGAGGGCGGAATGACAACATCTGAACAAGTAGCCCTGTGGAGAACGGAGACACAAAGACACATGATAACCTCCAAGTTCAACTTGAATGGAGAAGACACCCAATAAACATTCAATGCCACCTGTGGCCTAAGTGAATTCTGTGACAAAACTACCAGCAATGCTAGATTCAGAAACAAGGCTCTCCACCATATGAGTGCTGGAATGGCCATGATCGTCTGCCCTCACATGCCTGGATGCCTGTGCACTCATCCCTCAGACACTGTCAAGCCAGGTGCTACCCAGCCTCTTTCACTTTCAGTCCAGACACCCCAAGTTTCATGGGAGAGACACTGTGCAGCAACACAGAACTGGCTGTCAAAAGATCTAGCTGCCACCCAAAGCACTGCCTCCACTTTTCAGGCATCTCTGCGTCCCAAGAGGTAGATAAGCAGCCAAGAAAAAGGAAGGCAACCAAGTAGAGTCCAGTGTTATAGAATCACCCTGTACTACTGAGTATATACCATATGCTAGCTGCCATACCAAGCACTTCACATACATTACATACTTTAATCTCACAACTGCTCTGAGGTAGGTACTGTGATTATCCCTCCATTTTATAGATGAGGAAACTGAGCTTCAGAAGTTACAAGAGCTAGGAACTGATGAAGCTGGAATCTTAAACCTGTCTGTGCTCTTAACACTATACTGTCTGGAGGTATACAAAGTCATAAACCAAAGCTATAACCAAGACCACAAAGGGAACTGTGCCTTTGTATAACCCCTGTACTAGTTAGTTAGAATTATACAAATTCTGCTTTTTGTTTTCAATAACTGTCTGTAATCAAGTTCCAAAATTAGCACTTTGCACAATCCCAATTTTTATAAAAAGTCAAACATTAACTAAAAGTACAAGCTGGGGGCCTCCCTGGTGGCGCACTCGTTAAGAATCCACCTGCCAATGCAGAGGACACGGGTTCGAGCCCTGGTCTTGGAAGATCGCACATGTCGCAGAGCAACTAAATCCGTGCACCACAACTACTGAGCCTGCGCTCTAGAGCTCGCAAGCCACAACTACTGAGCCCGAGTGCTGCAACTACTGAAGCATGCATGCCTAGAGCCCGTGCTCCGCAACAAGAGAAGCCACCACGATGAGAAGCCCGCGCACCGCAATGAAGAGTAGCCCTGGCTCGCTGCAACTAAAGAAAGCCCACGTGCAGCAACGAAGACCCAACGCAGCCAAAAATAAATAAATAAATTAATTAATTAAAAAAAAATACAAGCTGAAAGAAATATGGCAACAACAAAGCACAAGGTTAAAATATACAGGCACATGCCCAATTTAGAACAAATTAGGAACTAAATTTATTCCAACCACAGAAATGAACCATGTGTAACAAAAATAATCATAAATCTCATTATAGGAGACACATTGGAAATTTCCCTTAAAACTGCCAAATGATAAATATTTACTTTTCAAATTCAAGAAAACTAAACTGACTCCAACTTAGAGTACCTTTTACAATTATTGGAAAAAATCTGAGATAGGCAACGCCAGTGGCTAGTTACCAGAGTTTAGGGTTTTAAGGTCATAGGCTAGATTCCCAGTGTGGTCTAACCATACTCCATGCCCCACATGTGGTATGTCTCTTGCACTTCCTCTTGAGAAAATTTAAGATTTGATCACTGAGGCAGGAGAAACACCTAGAAAGACCTGATAATCAGTCCCAATCAGCAGGCTAAATAAGAAGTATTGTTGATGTAAAAATAATCCCCTGGACACTGCCACCAAATCCTCTTTTTAACCATATACTCCATGAAGCCAAAACTGGAGCTGCTATAATTTAGGACTTTCTTGTCCAGTCAGATAAGAAGTTGTGTGCTAATAACAAATAAACACTCAATGTTCACTGCGTGCCAGGCCCAGTTCGAATCACCTTACATGCATTAACTCATTTAATCCCTAGAAGTATGAGAAGACATTGAGACACAGAGATGTTATGTTATGCCACTTGCCCAAGTTACATAGTAGAAGGTGACAGAGCTGAGAAGCAACCCTGAGCAGTCTGCCTCCAGAGTCCATGTATTTACCTACTGAGCTAGTTGGATGGAGATCAGAGTCCATATATTTAACTACTATGATATATTGCCTGGTGCCCAGCCAAGACTCAATCACTGGACAGGTAACCAAACTGCATAATCAGATCATCAATCCTTACAATCATTTTTTTAAAATATTTTATTTATTTATTTATTTGGTTGGTTGTGCCGGGTCTTAGTTGCAGCAGGCGGGCTCCTTAGTTGTGGCATGCAAACTCTTAGCTGCAGCATGCATGTGGGATCTAGTTCCCTGACCCAGTATTGAACCTGGGCCCCCAGCATTAGGAGCTCAGTCTCAACCACTGCGACACAAGGGAAGTCCCCCTTAAAATCATTTTTAATTCTCCAGAATTCCCCAACTCTCCGGTGAGTGAGAATCTTCAATTGTTGATTTACACACATTTTAGAATTCATTTTCCTTTCTGTTTCCCACCAATACCTCTACTGAGGGCACTCAAGAGAGGGTACTGAAATTGAGATTTCCAGAAAGAATGGCATGACTCAAGCCACAAGTTATACAGCTGAGCTCTGGCCAGGATGCCACATTCTCTTCAGTGAAGTAGTTTTAGGGTGAGGGTTTAGGCAATGCCACAAGCCTTGCAGGTTTAGGCAACGCCACAAGCCTTGCAGGTATTTATAAAGATTATTTTTTTTTGTTACCTGGAAAGCACACAATTCAAGTACTGAAATGTTTCATACAATATTGCTAACAACTTAAATAAGATTCCAACAAACTGAGTCTCAGCTCATTTTTTCCATCATGGCCTCAACAAAGTCTTTCCCATCCCCCAAAACATAAGCGTTCCCTATTCATCTCATTTTAATCACAAGGACGGATCCTATTTAAGATTTGGCTTCCTTCACATACCTTCAGAAATACCCTGGCCGTCCTGGTATCTTCAAAAACTCAAACTCTCTTAAGTTTGTTGACACAAAAAAACGCTATTTCATAAAACTTCATGTATTCTACAGTCTTCATTCCACATACTAGAAAAAGCCAGTGTCTGAAGGAATTTTCATGTTAGGTGATAACAGCATCCTTTTCCCCTGCACTTTATAAAGTCAGGCTGATTCTGTCATGTAGCCAAGTCATCTTTAGTAAAGAAGGTCACTGATGCTAATAAAGTTGAGTAAAAACTGCAGAGAAATGAATTATTCTCCCAGAGCCCTTTTATAAGGGCACTTTAGTGACTATTTGGTCAAACAGAAATAGGCAACAAACATCATACCTGCAAATTTGAGAAAATAAAATGCTGCAGACCAAATGACAACGGTTTGAGAGAACTAGCACAACTGGGCAGCCATTGAGAGATATTCTAACACAATGCTTCTTACTCCCCTCCCCAAGTCCCAGTGCAATGGAACAAAGAGAAAGGAGATAATAGTCACTCTCAATCCTCAGGGACTTGGACAATAAAGAAAGCCAAGGGTATATGACACTGCTAGAAATACCTTTCCCAGGAAGGGATAGAATAAAAGGTTCTGCATCTCACAGTGTTTGCTGGCTTTATACTTCTCCTAGACAGAGATGGTGAAGGTATGAGCTGACAGACCTCTGTAGGAAATTACTTTCCCAGACAGACAGCTGCTGGCTAAGTGATGCCCTGATGAGTCCCCTTGGCCACCATCCTCAGTACTGCTGCAGAGCATCCTACTAGTTTGATGTCTCCATTAAGGCACTGGGAAAGGGCTAGAGGGGCCTTAGTTATCATCCTGAACAACCTCATTATGCACACATACCCCACAGTATCTGACAAACCAAGCTGACAGAAGCCTCCTTTATCCCCTTCCCCAGACTTATAAGTATCAGTCAATGATAAATAAAAGACATTTCACATCAAGAGTCAGGATAGTGAAGAGTTATAAAAATCTCAACCCAAAGCATTTCATAGAACCCTCCTCAGAAGCATATACACAGACTACTCAAAGGTGCCCTGTAGATGGTGACTCAGAATTCATACTAATTTTTCTATAAGTAAAACTTGGACAGAAGGAGAATGGATGAATAGACATCTTCCACAAACACTTGCACCTTACTCCAAGGAGTAAGGACTTTGTCCCTCACATTCTTATGTCTCTCATAAGATTTTAAACTGCTGTGTTATTGGGAGCTTGATCCACATCCATTTCCTTAAGGAAAATCCAGATATAAAATTTTTTTTCCCAGAATTATGATTGGAAATTACTTGACATGAAGGAGAAGAAGAGGAGGAAGAGGAGACGACTGTCTAATTTCAAATGCTTACTAGGTATCAGATGCTATGCTAAGTGTTCTGTATACATTATGCACCAAGAGTCACTACTCAAATTCTATGTTATTCCTCAAGAAGTTTCCCTAACCACCTCATCTAAAACTGCCCTCATATGCATTCTCTCAATACCCTGCTTCATTATCTTTATAGCACTTAGCATTATCATATATTATTTTAAATTTGTCTACTTGCTTATGCTCTGACTTCTATCACTAAAACAGAAGTTATATAATCTGTCTCGTTTACTGCAGCATCTCCAGCATCCAGAAAGGTGCCTAGTACACAGCAGGCACTCGTGAATGCATGATCTCGTTTAATCCACTCCAGGGTCCCATGAGGTACTGGTAACAGAGGGAACTGAGGCCAAGGGAGGTTAAGAAATTTGCCAGAGACAACCCAGCTAGGAAGTAACATCTGACTATAGAACCTACACTCCTCTTTTCTATGCTATACTACCTAATTACAAAAATCCCCCTGAATATTCCATTCTCAAAATTTTTCTCATCAGAATGATTTGTATACATCTGAGCTGTGGTAAAGGTTGTTAGAAGAATACTGACTGGGTCATGAAGTCTATGCAGTTCAGCGAGAGGATTCTATTGCATGGCAGTGTTAGCAGTGTGACCTCTGTCCCATGGCTAGGGGAAGAATAAAAATCTAGGAAATCGGGTTGACTGAATAAGGATATGGTGATATCTTATTAAGAAATAACTCCAGGGCTTCCCTGGTGGCGCAGTGGTTGAGAGTCCGCCTGCCGATGCAGGGGACACAGGTTCGTGACCCGGTTCGGGAAGATCCCACATGCCGCGGAGCGGCTGGGCCCGTAAGCCATGGCCGCTGAGCCTGCGCATCCGGAGCCTGTGCTCCGCAACGGGAGAGGCCACAGCAGTGAGAGGCCTGCGTCCCGCAAAAAAAACAAAAAACAAAAACAAAAAAGAAATAACTCCAGTGAATACTGAAAATGTTATCGGACAGAATTTGGAGTTTATCTGAGAGAACACTCTATGGAATCCATGAGTACCACATAATCTCTGTCACCTTTCTTAGTATGAGATTATAAGGTCCTAGAAGACAGAGGCTGTCTCTTATTTGCTCTCCTGCACAGAGTGACATATGCAAGAGCATGGTTACCCGTCTAGAAAAATTCTGGCCTTGCTCCTGCTTTATTCTGGTGTCCCATTCACTGGGCAAAGGTCATTCATGAGGGATCTGGGAGAGTGTTCAAAGAATGGGTGGGAAGGGTGGGGGGAGATATGTCTATAGGCCACACCCCCTTGACACTGCTTGTGTAAATGAACATTTTTCTAGATGTACCTCTAACAGAAATCCAGCATTATGATAATCCTTATTTTTAAAGAAGGCTGCCCTAGTTCTATTTGACATTACTCTTTAGGAGGCTGGATACTTTAGATAGAATTTTTTGGGGGATAGAAGGAAGAGGCAGTTAAGACACAATATGGTTATTTTTAAGATTATATAGCTCTGATAAAAAGCAACATCCCTCTAGGAGAAACACACAGTTGGGAGAATGATACTAAAGAAATGGCATCTGCCATGGCTCCCCATTTATGTTTCTACCACTCACAATATTCTTTAGTACAGTGGCAAAGGATTTAAAGATTACTCACTGATAAAGACAAGATGCTTATGAATTAAATGAATGTTCTCAAATTAGGACAGATTGCTAGAATGGAATCAACCATAAGCATACAGACTAGGACTTTTATTCCTCTCCCCAAATATTGGCAGATAGCATTTTCTGACACATAATTAGTATCTGTTAAATGACTGACTCAATGATGGACACTGAACAAATCAGGCAACGAGAACTCTGTGAAGGGGATATAGTCCTATTGCAGTCATTTTCTGAGGATCTAACAGTATTTATACTACTAACAATAGGAATGGATACATCAAGTTTCCTCTAATTACTTCTTGATCCCAGAGGATTTAGAGCATGTCATCTCCATTGCCATAAAGGGGGAACATGGTCAAAGAAGGGAAAAAGTTAAGTGTGATGAGCCATGCTGAATGGAACAAAGCTGATGAAAGGGCATTCGGCTATGAAAGAGAAACAGTTCTCATGCAATACTACTCTTCCCTGGCAGAGCCTTCTTTTAAGATTCTGGGTGCATCGCAATCACAATGTTAAGCACAGGCAGTGGGTACATAAAAATCAAACTGTATCACTAAGCTTCTTTCTCCCACTTTACAGATGGAGGAACTAACACACCACAGAGAAAACAACTTTCCCCAAGGAAACACGATGACAAGGATTCTATCCATTTCATAATTCCTCCCAAAACTACCAGGCAGCGTTCAATTAAAGACCCAGATGACAGTTCTAGGTGGCAAGCTAAATACATCTAGGTGTTTAAAACATAAGGTAAGTACAGATTCAGATTCACCAGCTCTGACTATATGCAGCTAAGAACTTGAGTACGAAACCCCAATTTGCAAAGAACAATGATGAATGCAAAAGACCCCAACAATCAACAACTAACTCTCTTCTCCCCATTGGCCCTCTTCCAAAAGTAGCACTTGCAGGCAGGACCTGAGTGCCACAGGAGTTGCCATCAGTGGTCTTCACCCTAGGTCTGGGTGTTAAGTACTGACCTAGAATTCCTGTGCCAGGAAGTTCCTTCAGATCACAGACAGGCAAGGATCATTCTTTGCATCTGGATCCCAAGCTCAGTCACATCCCAAAGGGAAGCACTCCAGACCTGTCATTTTTTTCCATCTACTGTCCTTGGAATATGGTGCAACTACAACTGAATGCTATTTTTTAAAATACACTCTGTGCCCATTAACTCTTCTAGAGAAACCTTCCCAGCTTCTTTTAAAGTTTCTCCTGGTTGGAATGTGGTATGCTCCAAATACATATTTCTGGTGCCTTTCCAAAGTTTAATCATTTGAAGCCCTCCCTCCCCATACATAAAAAATATATCCTTCCAGCATCATTTGACCGAAGTATAAAGCAACCTGGTTGGCCTCCATGCATCCGATGGCATCTTCCAAGAGTGAAAACTCCACGCAGACATAGCCATAGTCGTAACCTGGGGACAGCATTTAAATACAGACGGGAGTGGTGTTAGTGCCTTGAAAACACAAAAGACACACTTAAATCCCCTGTTTCTGAACCCCTTAAACACAAGCCCTCCCCATAGCCCCCCCCCTCCCCTGTACTAGGCAAAGCTGCTACCCCAAACAGAAAAAAGTACTGAAGGAAAGTCTGGATGTTTCTGGACTTAGAAAGTCATTCCAAAATGGCCTTTTCTATTAACCAAGAAGATTCTTTGCCCTCTTTAGCACTGTTGATCTGGTGAGGGTGCCCCAGAATTGGGTAATCCCACAGAAAGTTCAAAGGGGGACCCGAAACATTTTAACCACAGGCTGAGTCTTCTGGAAAAACAAGGTCAACAAGAACAGGAAAGTATCTGGAAAAAAAAATGTATACCGAGAGAAGGAGGAGAAGCAATTATCTCAAAGCTATACTAATAGTCACCACTTATCAAGCAGAAACCACCTTCAAAGACAGAAGTGCTGACAGACTGAGGCAACTATATACCACAGGAAGCTTCTGGTTGGCAGGGGACAGACCATATCAGGTCTCCTCTTTTTTTCCTTGTTTCAACTCAAGTCATAAGCCAGCTAAAATCTTTATGAAAGGAAGAAGGTGTAAAAGCATAAGTAAGTACAAATGGCTGGGTCCAAAACTGTGCTTATGCACAAAGTTGGGGTAGGCTGGGGGAGAGACAGGAATTGTTAGCAATCAGTACATGTTCAAGAATTGTATGTACCATCAGAGCACAAAACACCCTTCACCATTTTCCTGAGCAAGTGTCATTTGTGACTCTCGTGACCCATGAGATGGGAAGTCATGGGATTTACAAGCTGACAAACTCTAACACTAACCCCATCCTATAATTTCCTTGATACTGCCACCATATGACTACAAAAATATACTTATTAAAGCAATGCTCCACAAGTGGCTTCCATGTTTCCGCCACTCTACTGCCTCACAGGATAAAGAAGTTCATCTTTAGGAGTGACACTGTGCAGATGGAACACCAAGAAAAAGATGTGATTTGCTCAAATAAGAAATAAAACTCAGGGGCTTCCCTGGTGGTGCAGTGGTTAAGAATCTGCCTGCCAATGCAGGGGACACGGGTTCGATCCCTGGCCCGGGAACATCCCACATGCCGCGGAGCAGCTAAGCCCATGTGCCAGAACTACTGAGCCTGAGCTCTAGAGCCCGTGCTCTGCAACAAGAGAAGCCACGACAATGAGAAGCCTGCGAACCGCAATGAAGAGTAGTCCCCGCTCGCCACAACTAGAGAAAGCCCCGCGTGCAGCAATAAAGACCCAACACAGCCAAAAATTTTTTAAAAGACACAAATAAATTTATTTTTTTAAAAAAAAGAAATAAAACTCAGGGAAAGAGAAACCACACAAAACCTAGGTCAATTTTGAGCACAAAGTATATATAATAATAGAAAACTGGTATCATTGAATCAAGGTAATAAAGGCAAAAAAAGAAAAAAAAAAAGGGAAAAGGAAAACAACAACAAAAAAGCTAGGGCAAGAGAAAATATAACTTAAAAACAGACCAAACTTGGTGAAATGGGTTGGATCCCTTGTCACATGGAATGAATGGCCTGAAATGTTTTATTATGATATAGGTAAGGCTTTAGATCTGTTACATACTCCAAGTTCATTATGAAATGTTACAATGGTATAATTTGATTCTTCCTTTGAATTTTAGGAAATGACCAGGAAGAAAAGAAAGCTAGAAATCTCAGCACCCCCTTAGGTGGACAGACTTTCTACCTGATTTCACAGCTTTGACCAACACAGATTAGAACTAACCCCTGGAATCTCTATTTAAACTTACCACAACAAAATCAGTCTTCTCTAATTAGTAACTATTTAGAGAAATGAAACTACTTTAGAGAAACAGTATATGCATTTGTATATACCCTATTAACAGGAGAAATTGTTTTGTTACATATTTCCTTTCAAGTGGATTTCTTGATTCAACTCAGTGAACATCTCATACATAAAACATTCTGCATTTTGTAAAGGGCTCTGAGTGTTCTTGGGAAACACTGCAGAAGAGCAGAAGCAACTAAAGTGCCTTTTATCACCAAGTATCTACTGTAAACATTCAAATGTATGTCCACAATCAGAAAGGGGCAGCCACAGAACAAGCAGATATACTCTCAAGTGTGTTGATTACCTCTACAGAACATTGTCAAAGGAGCATCCAGGTGTGTGGAAAGCAAACCCTCTCCATAGCTGCCAAAATGAAAAACACAGAACACCAACACCAAATTGGCAAAGCCCTGAGTTTCCTTTCTGTTCTTAAAGAAGTAACTATTGTGGCCCAGAGGAGCACACAGAATCTATGTGCAGAAAAAGAAAGGATTCATGGCAACATTCATACTTTGCTAAAGAACAAATAGACTTTGATACTAATGTCACTGCAAAGGAAAAGATACTAGAGGAGACATAATGAGCATCTAGAGCAGACATAATGAGCATCTAATAGCATCTCTATACATTCCTGAGATATTATATGTTGACAATGTACTTCAGATATAATATTTAAATTTATAAGCCCAACATTCAACTTCTTCTGCCTGAAACTTTATGAAACAAAAACAGAAATTTAAAGTTTAGGGAATTTCCTGGCGGTCCAGTGGTTATGACTTGGTGCTCTCACTGCTGGCGTCCAGGTTTGATCCCTGGTCAGGGAACTAAGGTGCTGCAAACCATGCAGTGTGGCCAGAAAAAGCAAAAAAGTTTAACTATAATACCTAAAACTTTAAAAATAAATAAATAAAAATTAAAAAGGACCCAATCTTGATCCAAAGCATTTTGTGTGTCCAAGACTCAGAGTTGTACTATAAGGATTTTCATAAATTGCCAAAACGGGTGATGATATCAAGTAATATTTACAAAGCACTTGTAGGTGCAAGACTGTATTCTAAATATTTTACATATAGTTAATCCTCACATGACTATCCTATAAGGTAAATATTATTAACCTCATTTCACCCATCATGGGGAAGCAGTCAAAGAAGGAACAAGTAATTTGTTCAAAATCACCTCAATGGTAAGGAGCAATACCTGGCTTCAAACCCAGTCAGTCCAGATTCAAACTGATGCTATTAACCACTACACTGTATAAGTTAATCTGATTTCCAACCTCCACGGAGCCCAATCACAGAAAGGATCCCACATGCCTAAGCACAGATAAGACTATGTCTACAGTTAAGAAATATTGAAATTTGAGCACAACAGTTATTTTTATTCTAAAATATCTATGGCAGAACCATTGTGAGTGGGCCTGACTGTGCAAGTTAGAAAGCATTCACTTTCATGGACTGAATATACTGGCTATCAAAATTCTTCTGAAAAGACAAAACCCCAAAAGTCTTGTTGTAAATGATGGCTATAAAAATTACAATATGATAAGATACTTGATATAGTATATTGAATATAGTATATTTTAAAAACTTTAAAACTGAGAACAATTATATAAAATGTGTATAGGAAAAAGAACTAGAATTAAATACAATGAAGTTGCATCTAATTCAGAGGTCAGAGACAAAAGTCAGCATATGAGATGAAAACCATGCATTTTCAATATCATACTTGAACACCCCAAGGTGAAGAACAACATACCATCTCTCAATATAGGTTAAGTCCAACACTGCCAGTTTTTCCTCCAGCGTCGCAACAGATCACTTTTCTTTTGGCTGACACCAGATGAAGAGGTTGGCTTGCATTTAAGGGCCATAATGTATGAAAAATATATCACTTTAAATGACAGAATCACAGCCAGCATAGTGAACGCTCATACTCAGAGAAAACTGGAGAGACCACCTGAAGTCATAGCCGAGTCACACCCCACCTCTCATGCTCACTCCATGAGAGGGAAAATGGGGTGTGGGGTAGGGGAGAGGAGTTGGGCAAGCACAGGTGAATATACAGAAATCTGAAAATGATGTAATGTGACACAACTGTAAACAAAAATGATTACAGTGGTTGTATTGAGCTAATTGTGATTTTTTTCCTTTAGTTCTCAAATGTAATTTTATAATTCACAGAAAAAGTTCTAGTAGACACAGAAGATGTTCCACTCAGAGACCTAAATGTTCTGAAGACTACCAACCAACCTTGCATTCAGAATTGCTAGGAACCATCTGGAATCATCAAGATGGTAAACTCAGTGTTAACAGTCCCACAGACAAATTCTCACCTAAAAAGAGTAATAAAAAAACCTCTTTTATTACCTTTTTCTTCCATCATCACATGTTGGGAAGAAACCTGGTGGGCTGATGGGTCTTTGTGGCTTATTTGTATGACTATTAAAAAGCATATCTTTCTCCATTTCCTAACCTAAATGTATAGATTTCTCATAGAAATGTGAATGCTCCTTATACTTTTTTTTGCAGTTGAGAAGGATGAGAACAAGGCAAAGGAAGGAAATCTATAAAGGTAATATTAAATTTTCAATTCTTCTCCATCTTCATTAACCATGTGGTTGCCTGTTCCCCAAAAAAGTATCTGTGATAATAGCTAACCAGGTGCTTAGGGGAAAACAAGGTACAGAAAACAAAGCCCTGATAAATAATATCCAATCCCAGAACTAATTCTTTAGTCTCTGTCCCTAGAAAAGCTGACTCAGTGATGCTGACAAACATGGCCCTTGATCATTCAAGCCAACTGTTAGTCTATACCAAGCCCTGTTTTCGTAACCGTTATACACCAAGATTTTTATTTAGGCAAATGAGATGAGCAGCCCTATATTCAAACTGACCAAGAAAAACCCAACTAAACATAAACAAGTCCAGTTGAATTTCCCATTAGGAGAGTACTGGTTGACTTTGAAAAAGGCCAGAATATACATACCAACTATGAAATGTAAAAAAGAATCAGGATTTTAAAGGACACAGGCAGAGGGAAAAATTAATTTAAATGTTATTGGGTATCTTTGAGGAAAAAGAAAACACAGGGATTTCCCCCTTTAAACAAGGAGTAATATTTCTGTGGAAACAAAGCATTATGAATATAAAAAGCATCATGCAAAATATTAATAGAGATTCAAGAGGGCTTAGTTCTATCGGTCTTGTTTTCCTAATTCCATTTCACTGGGAATATAGGTGTTTAGAAGAAAAGTAAAATATTATCAGGTTAGAGATTTTAACAAAAGTCAAACAGAACTGATCCAGGTATCTGAATTCCCATCAATGGAAATAACATGACAAAGGAGGCCTGTGTGAAAGATTTCCAACAGGTACTTTGCTATGTTAAAACCTCAAATGAGTATGTACCTGCAGCTTTCATTAGGAAAATTAGGAAAATATCTGACTTACATGTCAAAATACCATCTGGGAAGAATGAAATTGGCCTATATGAAATCATCACTTTGACATCTTATAAGCACTTTCAATTCTCTCTCCTTCAACTATGCATATAAGGATTGCTGGTTTATAATAAGACAGATGAAACTACGAAGATATGCACTGATGATTACTTGCTAAATTTTTGAAAACTGCATATGGTTCTATTTTATCTAGCTTTCCATCTGCACCAGATGGTTATTTTTTTTTAATATTTTTTATTGGTTTGTATTTTCAAGTAGTTTTCAAAATCCAAAATTAATCTTAGGGTTACTTCATCCTGATGATGGTTCTCGGGCCCAGATTAACATTTGTTAGGAAATTCTCACCCTTATTCAACTCATTAGTTTCCACTGACATTTACAACGCTATGTGAGCACAGAGGAGGGGAGTGTCCTAGCCCTCAGAGAGCTTAGCCTAATGGAAGAGTTATGACAAGTAGATAAGCATAGACCATCTCAAAATGCTATGTAAGTCAAAAAAGGGAACTTTTTTTTTCTGAACTATAATTGACAAATAATATTGTATTACTTTTAGGATACAACATGATGATTTGATATATGTATATATGGCAAAATGATTACCACAATAAGTTTAGTTAACATCCATCACCATACACAGTTACGATTTGTTTTCCTTGTGATGGGAACTTTAAAGATCAACTCTTACTGCAACCTTCAAATATCCAATACAGTACTGTTAACTATAGTCACAACCCTGTATATTAAATCCCCAGGACTTTTTAAAAATCTGGGAACAACTACTCTTTTTAGAGCCAATGATCTAGTTCAATTTTTGTTCACTTGAAAACAAACAAAAAAACCTACAGAGCAACCATCAGGAGTAAGATCTGAGTTTCTCCCCCCAGCTAAGAACACTCCAACCTGACAGGAAAGATGGTACAGGAGTGGCAAAAGGATCACCCAAGAGAGGAGTAGCATCAATGCTGAAGCAAACTGCCCATGCAGAGAGATGATGCCAGAACAATAGAGGTCCCAGACTAAGTGGGGGAGGGGGATATTTTCATTTCTGTACACCCAACACTAGCATAATACCCGGCACGCGGTGGCGCTCAGTCAATGCCACATCACTTGTAATGAGTATCTTCACTGGAGCAACACACAAAGTAACTTCTACAGTTATGTACATAGGCAAGAAGCTACAGCTAATTCATCATGTGCCCTCAGGCAAGGCACTTCTCTCTGGGCTTGGGTTATCTCATATGCCAAGTAGCAATGATGGTAACTCCTTTGCAGGGTGGTTTCAGGGGTGCATGAGATAATACATTTCAGTACCCCTGTGCTTCTATTACAAAGCACTCTCAGGGACTAAAGATGAGACAGCTGCCCCTGTATTGCTGCTAACTTACTGACAGCACTTGTCCTCCATGCAGCCATTTTAAAATACAGGACTGGGCTTCCCTGGTGGCTCAGTGGTTGAGAGTCCGCCTGCCGATGCAGGCGACACGGGTTCATGCCCCGGTCCGGGAAGATCCCACATGCTGCGGAGCGGCTAGGCCCGTGAGCCATGGCCGCTGAGCCTGCACGTCTGGAGCCTGTGCTCCGCAACGGGAGAGGCCACAACAGTGAGAGGTCCGCGTACCGCAAAAAAATAATAATAATAATTTTAAAAATAAATAAATAAAATACAGGACTATTCTTGATTAAGATTTACCAAAATCTTTCATCAGATATGCTTGTACATTGTCAAACATACTCATTGTCTGATAAACAAGGTGAGCACTTTCTAGGACTTGATATTAATGTGAAAGCTAAAATGAAAAATTTTCTAAAAAATATAGAATTTTAAATTACTTACAATTATACAAACAGAACACTCTACTCCCTCAACATAACACCACTGCATAGTTTTAGAAATTAAAATTAAGTATGTCAGAATTTTTGACAAAAATTTCTTGAGAGGATCTACTCATCCAATATTTTATTTCCAAAGTTAGCACATACATGTTAACTAATGTTAACTAATACTTTCAGGTTGAAGAAACATATTCCAATACTTACACAAATATTATTTAACCACCAATTCACACATAACCTCACACATCGCTACCAGGAATTTTTGTAGCTTGGCTAATATTTTCTTCTTTGATTTGAAGACAAGCAAAGGCAGGAAATCATTTAATTTGTGACACAAATTCAATTGCTCGGTTATTAGGAAAAAACTAATGAAGCTTAAGCTTCATTTATTAAGCAATGATTTTCCTACCCTGTCAGGGACATTTGATTCATTTTTGAAAATGATGTTATCTAAACAACAAGGTCCTACTGTATAGCACAGGGGACTATATTCAATACTTCTGATAAACCATCATGGAAAAGAATATTAAAAAAGAATGTCTATATGTATATAACTGAGTCACTGTGCTGTACAGCAGAGACTGGCACAACATTGTAAATCAACTATACTTCAGTTAAAAAATAAATAAATAAAATTAAAATCATCTTATCTAGTCACTTTCCCTCACCAGAGAGCTATGAAGTACTATTCAGCAGCTCCCACCCCAACTCCTGTACCATGGGATTTTCTAACATGCATCTGACGACTGTGACAACCAACATTCATTCCTGATAAACTCAAAAGCACTGGTGGGCATTCAAATAAACATGAAAGGAATTTTTTGTTTTGTTTTACTTTGTTTTTCCTGTTCCCCCTGCCCCTAAAACAACTGAATGAACCATGAAAGATATAAACCAAGCCAATAAATATCTTTTTTTTTCTCTTTCCAGTCCAAATCTAGTTTTTAAAATCGTGGTCAAAACAAAAACAAGGGCTTCCCTGGTGGCGCAGTGGTTGAGAGTCCGCCTGCCGATGCAGGGGACACGGGTTTGTGACCCGGTCTGGGAAGATCCTGCATGCCGCGGAGCGGCTGGGCCCGTGAGCCATGGCCGCTGAGCCTGCGCGTCCGGAGCCTGTGCTCCGCAACGGGAGAGGTCACAACAGTGAAAGCCCTGCATACCGCAAAAAAAAAAACAGAAACAAAAAACAGTAGGCCCCACAAAACCAAAAGAGGCAATACCACAACAAAACTAACATTCTTTCAACAGAGCCAGGACTAAGTTCTACAAATGAAATATTACCATTTCCCCTATCCTGGTTCCTAAGGTACATTTTGAGGTCGTTTGGAAGTCACATTTCAGACCACTCTAAACATCTCAAAGTGCTCCAGATCATTTAAACACTCCCCTGAAGGCAAAGCAGCCCTCTTTTAGTAAGGAGAAATAGTAGAGAAACTTCCCAATACTGAGACTGAAATAACCAAGACCTTCAAGGCCTCCAAAGGTCTCCTATGTAGAAAACAGCTTCTCTCTGAGAATTTACAAATTCTTACAACCCAACTACATTTTTAGAGGTTGAAAATATTCTTTTTAAAAAATATGCATTGGGGGCTTCCCTGGTGGCGGAGTGGTTAAGAATCTGCCTTCCAATGCAGGCGACATGGGTTCGAGCCCTGGCCCAGGAAGATCCCACATGCCGCAGCGTAACTAAACCTGTGCGCCACAACTACTGAGCCCACATGCCTAGAGCCCGTGCTCCCAACGGGAGAAGTCACTGCAATGGGAAGCCCTTGCACCGCAACGAAGAGTGGCCCCCGCTCGCCATAACCAGAGAAATCCCGTGGACAGCAACGAAGACCCAACACAACCAAAAATAAAAAAATATAATAAAAAATAAAAATAAAATAAAGTGAGTCTTTCATAGACAGCATATAGTTGGATCATGTTTATTTAAAAAAAAATGCATTGGAACAGAGGTACAATGAGCCTTCCAGAAAGCACACAAAAAAGGTCCATCTGTATGCATTTTTCTCTACTTCTTGTCTGATCATTTCCTATAATACCCATGAAAAGTCTTGATTTATTTTACTTCTCTGAAACTCAGGGGACATCACTTTATTTGCTGATCTCTTTGACCAGTGATTACCTTCAAGCATTCACTTAGGTGTTATTCTCTTTTAATCCTGTTGCCTCTAGAAGTTGTCAACCAGTTTTCAAGAAGGCTTATTTTTTAAAATTGAGATGTAATTCACATACCATAAAATGCAGTGGTATATTCACAAAGTAGTGTAATTCAGTAGTGTACAATTCAGTAGTGTATTCACAAAGTAGTGTAACCATTACCACCAAATAGTTCCTAAGAGGCTTGTATTTAAATTAGATAGAAGACCTAAGTGATAACCTAAGTAAGAAACATGGAAGTAGGGGAAAATTGCTTTAATTTACATTCTGAGGGTAGAGAATGTAAGCTAGAAAGGGCGAGTACAAATCAGATGTTCTGCAAGGGGAAAGTTAAAGGAAGAAGCCAATGTACTTTAAATCCCATAAATAGTTTTTATGGATGGCCTCTATCTACTTCCCATTGAAGGTAACTGTATAAATGACTTTTCCTCCCTGGACTGAAGTTGGGACTCAAGCAGGCTCCTACACTATGCAGGCTGATTAACGACTCTTTTCTTCTTGCTACCCCATCAGAGGGAACTCTTCAGTGAATTCTTCTAACTACCAAAAGGCACAGGAAACCCCATACAGCCTTATACAAACTAAGATTCGGCCAAAGCCACCTAAGCATTTGACCAAAAAGACAAGTGAGGACTATAGCAATTCTACCTAAAGAAGAGTGAGGAACTCAGAAAGGCAGTGAACTGACACAGGGCTATAAACAGAGTTCAAACACCTCCTGCATTTCAGAGAGGCAAATTCCATCTCAGCCAAATAGTTCTAGGGAAGAGAATATAACTTTCCAATTAAGGCATCTGCTCATCACTGTCATGCTATACTGTCACCTGTCTGTTCTACCTACAGATGTCCTGTGTGGTTTAGATAGAGACCTCCAATGCTACATAGTCTACCAACCAAAAACTGCCAAGCTGGTGGTCCCTGCTTATGAATAAAGTGATGCCTTGGGTTGCGAAAGATGTCCCATTCTCAGATCCAGATTAAGACTCTACCCCCAGGACTTCCTCGTGGCGCAGCGGTTAAGAATCTGCCTGCCAACGCAGGAGACACAGGTTTGAGTCCTGGTACAGGAAGATTCCACATGCTGCAGAGCAACTAAGCCCGTGCACCACAACTACTGAGCCTGCGCTCTAGAGCCTGTGAGCCACAACTACTGACCTGTGTGCCTAGAGCCCGTGTTCCGCAACAAGAGAAGCCACTGCAGTGAGAAGCTCTAGAGCCCATGAGCCACAACTACTGACCTGCGTGCCTAGAGCCCGTGCTCCGCAACAAGAGAAGCCACTGCAATGAGAAGCCTGCGCACCACAATGAAGAGTAGCCCCTGCTCGCCGCAACTACAGAAAGCCCGCGCGCAGCAACGGAGACCCAACACAGCCATAAATAAATAAATTAATCAATCAATCAATTAATTAATACCATATTAAAAAAAAAAGACTCGACACCCAAAAGCCCCAAGGAAAGGTAGCATGCAGGGAGCCCAATAAAAAAGTCAATAAAAATATTAAAACTTCCCTACCAGGGCTGCAAACTACCACTAACCATCCTTGCTAACTTAAGGGGTTTTAATAAGGAAGCTTAAATTGAAGAATAAGCCAGCTCCCAGAATACAAAATGAGTTTCATCTTAAGTGTTAGGAAAGTTAACTACCCCAAAGAAAAAGATTAAGTAAAACCAGAAATTATAAAGTCTTGCTTTCCAAAACAGTACTGGGATTCTACTTTAAAGTCAGCAACAAACCCTCAAAAGTACCCAGCCCTGACCAAGCCCTGAAAACATACTTATATCCTCTTAGGCTACCCCTCCCCTTACTAGCTGACAGACCTAAACTCAAACTTCCCTTAGTCACTAAACCTTAGTGCCTTACTGCTCCTATAAATTCTACAGGGACCTCAAGCTATCGTTCCCAATAGTCCAGTGAGCCCCTATTCTGCAGTAAGTACCACACCACCTAATGAAGTTCAGAATACATCATCATCAGAGACAACTCGCTCATGTCTCTGCTCATGGTACTTAGCCAAGTTGTCCATTTCCAGAGTCTACACCAAGGTAATCTCTCAGGAGAGGTAATCCCTTAAAGTGAGGGTAAGAGTCACAAAACATCCATATTCTCTAACAGGACCTTCTACTCAAAGTCTTTGGGGTGGGAAACGTTAAAAATGAAATAAACAAGACCAATCCCCAGGTAATGCCAAGGATGACTAAAATTAACCCTAGTTCCAACACCTCTCCCCAGTTCACCTGATCCCTCTAGGACCGCATCACAGGATTCTTCTCCAGGTGTACTGTTCTCCATTCAGCCATAGAGTCCATCCACTGCCTCCACAAGACCCACCCAGCCCTAAAAAGTGCCTCTTGGCTTTCCAGACATTCTTATTTTTAAAGCTCAGCCACCTTTCCTTAAGGCTCATCTGTAAACACCCTCCCCAAATGTGGTACCAAACCCAGTAAGTCTCCTGGCTGAAAAGATCTTCTGTAGTTTTAGAGATGTGACAAGTAAGTGTGATATTTTCTGATTTGTCAGTTTTCCCCTAAGAACTAAAAGTTTTACTTGTCTATTCTGTAAGTGCCAGGAAAAAAACCCAAAAATGTGTATTTGCATTTTCCAACTATAATTTATTTTTTCTAAATGATGTTGAGCTACTCCATCTGGAATACCATAAACTATGCATGTTTTGTATCATCCATGTCAACCCATTTCACAATGGATTTCTGCCCTAAACTGAAAGATTCTCTTAGAGTTTTTTCTTTTCGTAAGGAAGGCACTTCTGTTTCATCAACACAGATGTAAAAAACTCAAACCATTTCAATTGTGAAAAATGAAAGGATGTGAGCCTATTCCCTTAATAAATGCAGAGAGCCTCTGACACTTTCAATATACCCAAAATGCTAGGGTACGAGACCAAGTGACTCGGTTGCTGCAAATGCTTACTTCCTAAGAAGAAATTTCCTTCACAGGGTCACAAAAACTGTGTCCACTCACTATATGAACACTGACAGAATCAAAGCAAGATATTGCTTCTTCCTACTAACACCACCCTATTAACCTTCTAACTTTCTGACACTACTTAATGAAGCAGTACTAAAACAATTCTGTAGTACTGTAGTTTACTGTAAGAGAGTTACTTTCTATGTCTGAGACTTATTAGGAAACATAATCCATAAGCTATATTGTTTTTACTTAAATGATACAAATTCCTTTGGGAAAAAAATCACAGCAAGCTTTATACTGTCAGTATTCAAGTCCATCTAAAAATCAACAGCAGTTCTGTCTGCATTCAAATATCAGAAAAACACTGTGAGAATGAGAACATCTACAACCATTCCAAGACCTCTGGAGGAAGTATGCTACATAAACAGAAAGAGCAACTAAGAACATAAAATAACATCAACACTACTCCAGTTCCTGCCCCAGCTCTGTACAGGAGAACTGATATCAGGTAGGCAAGGCCCTGCCATGGGCTCCTAAGGCACATATGCATTAGGCTTTTCTACTTACTGAAGGTCCACTTGCTTACTGTCTATTTTAAACGGTGCAAAAAAGTTCTAGAATAAAGACTATAAACAAATAATCGAATGCAATCATTCTCACAATTCAAGGTGCATCAAAAATCACATGGAGGGGGCTTCCCTGGTGGCGCAGTCGTTGAGAGTCCGCCTGCCGATGCAGGGGACACAGGATCGTGACCCGGTCCGGGAAGATCCCACATGCCGCGGAGCGGCTGGGCCCGTGAGCCATGGCCACTGAGCCTGCGCGTCCGGAGCCTGTGCTCCGCAACGGGAGAGGCCACAACAGTGAGAGGCCCGTGTACCGCAAAAAAAAAAAAAAAAATCGCATGGAGGGACTTCCCTGGTGGCACAGTGGTTAAGACTCCACACTCCCAATGCAGGGGGCCCCAGTCTGATCCCTGATCGGGGAACTAGATCCCACATGCATGCTGCAACTAGGAGTTCACATGCCACAACTAAGGAGCCTGCCTGCCGCATCTAAGACCCGGCACGACCAAATAAATACATAAAATAAGCATTAAAAAAAAATCGCATGGAGGGCTTGTTAAAGCAGAGATTGGTAGGCCCCACCCCCAGAGTTCCTGATTCAGAAGGACTAGAAAGGAATCTGAAAATATGTATTTCTAACAAGTGAGAGGTAGTACTGACACTGCTGGTCCAGGATCCACTCTGAGGACCACTGCTCTATAGTTTGTTGACAGAAATAGTTCATTGTAGTCTTTATCTTGCGAGGTTTCTGCTGATTGTTTTAAAATAGGATACATCAGATTTATGTCAGTTTTTCACATTTTTATTGGAAATAATTTCCAAGTTACAAAAAAAGTTGCAAGAACAGTACAAAGAACACACTCATATGCCCATTACCAGTTTCATCTATTGATACATGCTGTCATATCTACTCCCTTGCTTCTCCATATTCATCAAATTTTTTTTCTAAACCTCATGAGAGAAAACTGCATACATCATGGTCCTTTACTTCTAAAAACTTCACTGTGTATTTCCTAAGAATAAGGATGTTCTCTTACATAACCACAGTAGTTACCAACTTCAGTGAATTTAACATTGATACACCACTGCCACAATCAATATATAAAACAGTTCCATTATGCCCCCCAATTCCCTTATGCTTCCATTTTACAGTCAACTCCTCCCCCAATACCTTGGCAACCACTATCTTCTATTACTATAATTTTTCTTTTTCCAGAATGTCATATAAATAGGATCATACAGTATGCAGTATTTTTTAAAATTATAATCAAGTACAGAGAACATAAAATGTACCATGTTAAAGTGTACAATTCAGTGACATTAAGTACATTCACCGTGTTATGCAACCATCAGCACTATCTAGTTCCAGAAGAACATTTTTATCACCCCAAAAGGAAACCCCATACCCATTAAGCAGTCACTCCCCTTTTCCCTCTTCTCCAGCCCCTAACAACCACCAAACTACCCAATCCATTTTCTGTCTCTACAGATATGCCTATTCTGGATATTTCACATAAATGCAATCAGACAATATGTGCTCTTTTGTGCCTGGTTCTTTCACTGAGCATAATGTTTTCAAGGTTCAATCAAGTTGTAGCATGTATCAGTACTTTATTTCTTTTCAGGGCAGTATGTAGCCTTTTGAGTCTAGTTTCTTTCACTTAGCATAATGCCTTTGAGATTCATCCATGTTATTACATGCACACATAGTTTCATCATTTTTGCTGCTGAGTAGTATTCCATTGTATGTGTATATCAGAGTTTATTTGCTCAGTCACCAAAAGACATTTCATTCCTGGTACTTTCCCCAGGAATATAATCATGTAAGTCAAGGTACTTTTACAACTAATAGGGTTATTATATATTTGCACATGGCAATAGAAAAACTCAAACGTACACAATATGTGTAGGTTCACAGTCCCTTATCTGCAATTCCAAAATCTAAATATCTCCTAAATACCAAGTTTTTGGTAAATTTTCAGTGAAGTCATTTGGAGACAAATCTTGATCTATATACTACACTTAGTCTCTTTATAGTCATCTTCTTAGTAAGAATATTCATTTTGCTGCAGAAGTATTACGTCTGATACACATCCCACTGGGAGAAATAATTCATGTATGAGCTATGTACCACATTACCTTTCTATATTCAAAAAAATTCATAAATTCATCTGATCCCACAGATTTTGGATAGAAGTTGTGGCCCTGTACTTACACAGCTCTAAATGAGACAAAAATTAAACTGATATTACTTGAGTCAGTGAAGAGGCATTAATGTTTTCTCTGTTACAGACTAGCTCCCCAATACATCAACTAAAAGGATGAACTCTACCCCACAATCCCCCTCTTATGATCAACATCCATCCTACATGGTCTCTGCAGGTTATCCTAGCCTAAAAAATTGACTGCCATTTATAAAAGACACCATTTCTACTAAAATTCACACAAAACCTTTGAACAAGTAAATGTTAAAGTTCTCAGAACATCTGATTGTTTCAAGGTATGTTCTTCAGCAGATATATAAGAGTGCACGGCTGTGAAACCTAAACTACCCTTTAATGCACCTCACCTGAAAGGAGACCACAGCTGCTCTCCATATACATTACTCCACATACACCACGTTAATCATTCCAGGCATGCTGGGAACCCATCAGGGCCTGGCAGAGTGTCAAGAACTGGGTAAACAAGAGGGAACAAGACAGACGAGGCTCCTGCTATCATGGAGCTAACTCTCTAGTGAGAGGAATAAGACACACAAAACCGCTGAGAAAAATATCAAAGTGATAAATCCTATGATGACAAACCAAGATACAATAAAAAATGACTGAGGAGTGATTTTAGATTGGATGGTGAGGCAAGGCCTCTGAGAGTTGAAACTGAAGTCAAGAGCTAAACCCCAAAAGAAAAGTGAGGATCAGTGGGAAGAGCAGTGCAAAGGCCTTGACAGAGAAAGAAGTCTTTATTCGCCAAGGACTAGAGAAAGGCTCAGTGTGGCTACAGTATAATAAGAAAGGTGGAGAGCAGTATGGGATGAGGTCAGACAAACAGCCAAGGGCAAACTCATGCAAGACTGTGTAAGTCAAAACAAGAAGTTGGGAATTTCTTCCAACTGAGATGGAAAGGTGTTAAAGGGTGTTAGGCAGGGGAATAACATGATCTGACTGATAATTTAAAAAGTTCATTCTACTTGCCACATAGTGATGTAATATGGATAACATGGGACTGGTAATCCAATCCATTCATTTCAAAAGGTATATATATATATACACATATATGTATGTGCATATATATTTTTTATTACACTATCACTTCATATATTAAAATGCCAAGAAAAGTGCATTTCCTGAAAGCTGATTTTTTTTTTTAAACCACTGTCCTGTCTTGAATGATTTCACATTCGTATCAATATCTCTGGTGTGCCAGCTACAATTTTAATAGCTACCACAGCCAGGAAATTTAAGAACTCCCTCTGTGAACCATGTAAGTTAATGTAGGTTTTACTCTGCTAATAAATCTGACAATACACATAGAAAGTCAATGACTACTACAGAAATGGAAGAACTGCAATTGCTGCTATTTAAGCATCAAGACATGTCTTTTTCCTAAAAATACCAATACTTAACGAAAGCACAGCTCATGAAACAACATAAAAGCTGAAATTATTGCCCTATGAGTCAAAAAGCAACGGCAGCCTATAAATTCTATTTTTAATTCCCAAAGTTAATAGTAAATCAAGAAAGTATGTATGAGACACATGCCCCTCCCTGTCAAAAAAGTGGTGTGCAAGAACAACTTAACTACTCTTAGTCATGTTTCCAAAAATTTAGAGTTGACATATTTAAAACAAAGGAACAATAGCTTTCTGAGAAATAATGCTTCTGAGTTTGTTGTCAAATTACAGAAAAAAAAATTCTGTACTTAACTCAAACACCAGATTATTTCAAGCACAAAAATTTATTTGTGCTTGAAATTTGTGGATAGTTTTCCTCTGTAGAACCAATCGAAAGAAGCTATCTAGTTAATGCAAAAATTTTATTCCATGGTAAATTGTTTAAAAGTAAACTACTCAAAAATATGGCTTACTCTTACTTGAAGAGTTCTTTAACATGAATTACTGAAATTCTAAGTTTTGTGAAAAGACTAATGCTCTACTTCTTCAATTTAAAATTCTGCAAAATAGATCACTTAAATATTACCTTTTTAAACCATTTCATATGTGTAGTCCTAAAAATATTGGTCCAATACCTTGAGTGCATGGCATTTCACTTTTGATTACTTTTTCTGTAATAAGATTTGAAGAAACTGACCAAACCTGGTACTCTAAAATACTAGGAGGATATTCTGAAAGTCTGATCAGCAGTTCAGACCACAGAACAGAGGTCAAAAAGAAAGCTCTTCTGGATCTATTCATGGGTTTCAACAAAATAGCTGTTGCAGGAGTCTGTTCGCAGAATAAGACTAAAATTTCAAGAAACCACTAATTTGTACAATTTCTCTGGAAAGTTGACAATTCCACGCTGAAGAAATGAAATGTAAAAGTTTACATATAGTAAGATAATTAAAATCTTACCAGGCTCAAACGTAAACATTCCACCACCATGAAGAACATAAGCAGTAAGTTTAATGATTCAATTATATAAAATATATTTGGGGACAAATGCTACAACACTCACTTTATATCTCACAGGCACTCAGAAGAACTGGAACATGCATCCTTATTGCCCATGTGTGGAAGAACATCCACAAAGAACCACAGCTAACACTAAAGCTGGCTGTTATTTGAAGGCATCAACAGGAGACTTCCGAAAATCTTAACTATGGTTTCTTAAAAAAATTTTGAGTAGCTCAAGATGCAGAGATCTGACAAAGACTCTTCCTAACCCAAGGCTGCATGCAAGTCATGAAACTCACCTGTGTTATACTCCTTCAACTGCAAGTCCTTTACAGGCGTGCCATCAGGAGTCCGAAAGGCATTAAGAATCTGCAAGAATATGGTATGTACAGTAATGATACACATCATAATCAAATACTGAATATTATATTTCCCCTAGTGGCTTTTATTCTACATAATTTAAAGCTATGATTACTTTACAAAGGCAAAATTGAGCCATACACACTCCAGGCATTCAAAAACTGCTGAATAAGTAGAACATAATTATTTAAAAATTCTCAAGTACATAAAAAAAGCAGAAGAGCATAAGCTCAAGAACTCAAGCTCTGAAATCAGACTGCCTGTATTCCAAGCGTCTCCTGCTCATGTGCTGTGTAACCTTTCAGCATCCGGATTCTCATCTTTTAAACATAAGATGATGCACTGAGCTCTTTCCAGTCCAGGGCCATGGCACCTGAACTCCCTCAGCCTGGTCAGTTCTTCTCCCCATTTTCAAATGGACTGTTCTCTCACTTGCATTCAGGCCTGGGCTCAAATGTCACTTCCTCAGTGATGTCTTCCCGAACTACCCAATCTAAAATAGCCTATACCCCAATGATGCTCTAAACCCTTACTTTAGTTTCCTTCAGGGCATTTATCACTGCTTGATTTTTTTTTTTTTTTTTGCTTATTTTTTATTATCCATGGAAGCAGTGACTTCATAATGTTCACTGCTATATCACTCAGTGCCTAGAACACTGCCTGGAATAAAATAGTGCTTAATATTTGGAATGAATGAATAAAGAGTATGTGTTTCATAGGATGTTGTGATGATTAAATGAACTAATGCTTGTAAACATCACACACTGCCTAATACAGAGTAAGGCACTGTCTGCTCTGTGTTGTATATTCTGACCAAACTCTTCCTTAAGGTCATCCATAGTTTAGTCACCAAGTCCTTTACCACTGAGGAGTTAGGCAGATCCCAGTTTTTACTACTGTCAATAAACTGCATCTTTATGTATCTTTATGTAACTGCATCTTGGATCATCCCCTAAAGGACGATTATCAGGCCTAAGGACAGCAATCATTTGTCATAATTTTTTTTTTTTTTTTTAACAAACCTCACCTCAGTTGAGTACATGCGTAACTGGTGAAAAATGAATGAGCTCTATGGATTACACCAAAGCCAATTTCCTGGTTTAGCTACTGTACTACAGTAATACAAGATGTTGACACTGGGGGACGGGCAGGAGAAAGCTGGGTGAAGGATAATCAAGATTTCCCTGAATATTTCTTTACGCTTTCCTGGGAATCTACAATTTTTCAAAATAAAAAGTTAAAAAAACAATTTTAATTGATGAAAAGAAAGGAAAAGGAAAAAAGAAAATAAGCCTTACCTCTTCTTTTGATGCATTTTCAGGCACCCCATTTAATCGAATAAGCTTGCTTGGTTTCTCCTCACTTGGGCCAGTCCTATAATCTTGATCCTTGAATCCAGAATAAAAAATTATTTTAGAAACAAATACATGTTAATGCGCAAAATGAAACAGCATGAAATACAGGTACTCAGGATCAAAAATCAAAATGACTTACATCATATGAAGATATGAAAAATTATAATTGTCTATTTTTCTGAGTTCCAAAATTTGATTTCTTTCTTTCTTTCTTTTTTTTTTTCGTGGGATCTTAGTTCCCCGACCAGGGATTGAGGCTGGGCCCCAGCAGTGAAAGCACTGAGTCCTAACCACTGGACTGCTAGGGAATTCCCCCAAAATTTGATTTCAAATCATTAGAATACAAGTGTGCTAAGACCCATGGTCATTGAGGGAATTTTAAAATAGTAAAGCAGAAAATTAAGAGAAACAACACTGAATATGACTTTTATAAACAGGAAAAAAAATCACCTAGATTCTCAAAACTAAAATTTTCTTTTCCTGAATGAGAAAACAGCAAATAAATAAATAAAACCAGATGTCACTTATCAAAGATGTCATCTATAAACAAATTCCAGAACAGTCAAAAGGTGTCATATGACAATATAACTTAACAGTACAATTCAGAGAAATTTGCATTTTCCATATTCACAAAAGTCTCAGCTCTCAGGGCTTCCCTTGTGGCGCAGTGGTTGAGAGTCTGCCTGCCGATGCAGGGGACGCGGGTTCATGCCCCGGTCCGGGAAGATCCCACATGCCGCAGAGCGGCTGGGCCCGTGAGCCATGGCCGCTTAGCCTGAGCATCCGGAGCCTGTGCTCCGCAACGGGAGAGGCCATAACAGTGAGAGGCCCGCATACAACACACACACAAAAAGTCTCAGATCTAACTGATCCTCTTTCATTTCAACAGTTATAAAAAGGGTTTAACTTTTGGGAAAAAAAAGTCTCCTATAACTATGTGACCACACCTCCCAGTTATGCCTACTCTCCTGGCACAATTATAAATAGTGTCCTCTTTTACTCTTTTTTTTTTTTTTTTTTTTTTTGTGGTACATGGGCCTCTCACTGTTGTGGCCTCTCCCATTGCGGAGCACAGGCTCCGGACGCGCAGGCTCAGCGGCCACGGCTCACGGGCCCAGTCGCTCCGCGGCATGTGGGATCTTCCCGGACCGGGGCACGAACCCGTGTCCCCTGCATCGGCAGGCGGACTCTCAACCACTGCGCCACCAGGGAAGCCCCCTCTTTTACTCTTGAAAGTGTCCTGACTTGAACAATAAATTATATGGCCATCCGCCTCTAACATTCTCAAAATCCATTATTTGGTTAGCATGTCTTAGAATTACTGTCCAAAATAACAGAAACTTCAATAGAGATGGGTAATACCTATTTTAAAAGATAATATTTTCAATGTCCAACTGCAAACATAATTCTCCTCGCTTAGATTATATATACATTAGATTATACATTATACATACAGAAATTCAACATTTAAGTCAATTAAGTTAGCTTCAATAGAATACTTGCAACATTAATATCACCGCCTCATAACTAGGTATTCTCTATCTCTATATCCTAGGTATCCTCTAAATGAGTTTAAATAAGAAAATGAGCCCTAAACAGCCACAGGCCTGACCGTGTAAGAGTTGAGAGAACCAACTCGCAAAGACAAATACTTTCAAACTAAATTATCCCAAAGCATTTCGATCAGTACCATCAAGCAAAATAATGAAGAGACACACATCAAAAATATGATCTGAACTGAGGGCCCTTTCTCTAGAGATGTACACTGAATACAAATCTTGCTTTTTAATGGATGTACAAAGTTAAGACCTCGGACTAATGGTCCTGGACTCTACACTTCACCCTTCAGAAAAGTCTTACGAAAAAGCAAAATTCAAAAAAGCAATCCACTCCATTAACATACCTGAAGGTCCCGTTGGGCATCTTGGGAAGTTTTGCCCTCTGGAAAAGACTTGCTTTGGCCATAGCCAAATATCTGGCTTCCTGGAAGCCTGTGATCCACATCACGGTACTCCATGCTTCTGTAATCAGTGTCTTGCCGGCCAAGGAAGTCCAGACCACCTTCTTCTTTAAACATACCAGCATCTGAACTCTGTTGTTCACCTCCAGAAAGCTGTGACTTGTCCTGGTCTTGAAGTGGACTTTGGCTGGTCTGAAAGTCTGGTGGAGACTCATGTTCAAAAGCTACACCTTGTGTTTCTCCTTCTCTTGTTTCTGAATGCTCAAATTCTCCCTTCTGAATGCCAAAAGCAGGCCTTTCTGTTGTATGGTCATGTGCAGATTCTTCTCTCTTGTTCACATTCATACCAGAATGTTCTCTATCTTGTGTAGAGGGCTGAATGTAATCCAAAATATTTGGATCCACAGAGGGCATCTCCCTATCTTTAAATTCCATACAAGGTCCCACCTCTCTGCCCCTAAAATCCTGATCAGTCCTGGACCGGTGTCTACCTCTGAAATCTGAATGTGGTGTATCCCTGTCCCTAAAGTCTAGATCACTAGTACCTGAACCTCGGCCTCTAAAGTCCATCTGTGTTCCGTCTTTGTCCCTGAAGTCCAAATCAGATACATCTCTATTCCTAAAATCAGAACGGGACTGATCTCTGGCCCTGAAATCCAAATCTGATAAATCCCTTCCCCTAAAATCTGCATGGGATCCATCCCGGCCTCTAAAATCTAAATCGTAAGTGCCCCGGCCCCTGAAGTCAGGTGGAGGAGCATCCCTACCTCTAAAGTCAACAGTATGAGCATCCCTGTCTCTGTAGTTCATGTGAGATGTCTCCCTACCTCTATAATCCATAGAAGTACCATCCCCACCCCTATAGTCCATAGGTGGTCCTTCTCTATCGCGAAAATCCCCAGAATGTATGTCCCTACTTCTGAAGTCCAACTGTGATGAATCTCTGCTCTGGAAATCAGAAGATGAAAAATCTCCCCCCCTGAAATCATGTCCAGGTCCCTCCCCTCCTCGATAGTCACCATGCTGTCCGTCTCTAGCTCCATAGCTGAAAGAATGCTCCTCTACATTTGCAAAGGGAGGCCCCGAATGCCCCTGGAAATCAAAGGGAAGTGAATCTCTGCCAGGAAAGTTGCCAGAGTGTCTCTCTTGAGCATGACTCTTAAGGGGAGGAGGAGGATAATCCCTGTTCCACCCGGGAGCAAACCTTTCTTCTTGGCTCCCACTGTAGAAACAAAGACAGTGTTATTCATATTGTCCAGAGAGTTTGAAATCTACACACCAGCATATTCTTCTCTAATCACAGCACATTCTTCTGTAAACATTTTTTTTTTTTGGCAGAGTTCTGTAACAAGGTCCTAGATCTGCAGAAAACAGCAATGTTTTGCTATTTTAAGACGAAGTGGCGTAGTAAACTTTTATATTCCCATTTCAGAACACGAGGAAAGTCAACACAAGGTTTTCAACATGACTGCTGCAGAAAAAGCTTTCACCCAGTCCTGCAACAGGGAAAATCCGCAACACCAGATAAGCTAGCAATGGTGACACTCTACAAAAATTTCCATTTCCTATAGCCAGGGAACTTAGAATTCCAAGATCAGCATGATGATTCCTATACATCAGAAAAATCAATGCACTGTAAATTTTATACAGTAGGTTTCAGGAGGTGTCTTTCTCATTGATGCATACAGGAGTAACATTCCAAAATATTTGATTACAGCCACAGTATGGACACCACCCAGTCAGAATGGATGCAGGCCCAAAATGAAGAAACACTGGCTGTAAATCACTAGGAGTATACCAGTGTTCACCAGCTGAGCATCAGCCCTGGCTGCATCTAAATCCTAGTTCTACAGTGGCTCTGCCTAGAACTGCTCTCACCTGGGTCCTATTATTGTAACTACTCAAGGGTATCTCAGAAGGCAGCATGAATCATGCCACAAAGCATGTGTTAAGTCGACTAAACCAAGCAACAGCATCCAGGAGCTTAATACTGAAAGGGACCTAGAGAGAGCATTAGGCCTTCAAGCATTATCACCAGGTCCCCAAAAAAGAAGCTGATTTTCTAGATTCTAATGCCTCATCTAATTTTTCATGGTAATACAATATATTTTAAAATAAGCATAGTATTCACATTCTCAGTTTACAGAACTCAAGAGATAAATGAGAATTGGCCCAATCTTTCATACTACCTAACTTCCTCCCTTTGTCTTAAGCTCCAGACCATTTTATACGTTTTGACTTTGGTAAAAGATTAGGGAATTTAAATAGGCAATTAGGTACCTAGGATACTGAGCTTGAAGGGGAGGGGAGAGAAGGGCATGAAAAAGGAAAACATGAAATGATCTGAATGGTTACCTGCTTTTTAGCAGTAAAACAAAAGTATTAAGAGATCAAGTCCAACTCAGTTCTCTCCTTCCAGAATATACAGGTTCTATTACATGACCCTTCTGAACTCAGACTACACTGCTATAGAAAGATTCAACAGACAACTGCTTCTGGGTTACTCAGTGCAAGCGAAACAGTTACAATGCCAAACCCTTTCCAAAAAGTAATAGGAATTTAACAATAGTAACCTAAACAGTTGAATGATGCATATTTAATGGATTTTCAGAACATGGTAACTTCCAATAGCTCCTATTAACATTAGTTATACCTATGGGGTTCATCATAAGAGAAGTAACTTTAAATGTTCTTCATAAGTAATACAATATAACACTAAAATTAAGACATTACCACTAATTCTGGTGTCACCCATATTTAAAATCATTCAAATCCCAATAGTTAGGGACTTCACTGGTGGCGCAGTGGTTAAGAATCCACCTGCCAATGCAGGGGACGCGGGTTCGAGCCCTCTTCCAGGAAGGTCCCACATGCCATGGAGCAACTAAGCCCGTGCGCCATAACTATTGAGCCTGCGTGCCACAAAAATTGAGCCCACACGCCGCAACTACTGAAGCCCACGCGCCGCAACTACTGAAGCTCACGCGCCTAAAGCCCGTGCTCTGCAACGAGACGCCACTGCAATGAGAAGCCTGTGCACCGCAACAAAGAGTAGCCCCACTCGCCACAACTAGAGAAAGCCTGTGCACAGCAACAAAGACCCAACACAGACAAAAAATTTAAAAATTAACGAAAAAAAAATCCCAATAGTTAGCTTGCAGGAAGACTTAAGCCTCAGCAGACACTCACAGGCTGAGTGCTGCCGTATCTAAATCTGCATGTTCTCTGACCAGAACACATCCAACAGTGTCTTTGAATACTACCCTAAGGATTACCTTACCCTCTTCAGTGGAGAAGATCAAAGAGATCTAGAGTAACCACTGTATTAGGGTTCTTAGAACTGTATTTTATGTAGACTATTCAAGAAACACTTCTATTAGTATAAAATAGCAGTGGCTATGAAAATCATTTTCAACCAAATTTTAAAAAATTTTAAGAAGATGAATACAAAATTATTTTCCTGCAAGATACCTTTTTCACCCAAATTAGTCCCCCCAAAAGTTATGCTGTATAAACTATGTCTCTTTCTGGTCAAAGATCTTAAAAAATAGCATGTAATGACTTATATTTAAACTAAAATTAAGGTGGGGAAATACAACTTTAAATAATAAATTCAAAGAGAAAATGTTCTGAAAAAAATTTTTAAGTGATGCAATAGAGCTAAAGTTACCTAATTCCTGAAGGCTTATAGGAAACAGCCTTACTTACAAATAATTATCCATAAATATAAGTAAAAAGGAGAGATTTTTAAATGTTAAAGTACAAACTCACTAATCTAGACTAGGGATCTGCAAACTTTTCCCATAAAGAGTCAGACAGTAATTACATTAGGCTTTGCAGTTTCTGTGAGAACTATTCAACTCTGCCATTGCAGCATGAAAGCAACCATAGACAATTTGTAAATGAATGATCAGGGCTATGTTCCAATAAAACAAAAACAAGCTGCAGGCTGTACAGCTTGTTGTTGTTGACCACTGATCCAGACCTTAATATTGTGAAAGGAAAAACATAACCAGCATCACCACCACTGCTTTAATTTAAAGACTGTTAAGCAGAAAGTAAAGACCCCTGTATTCATGAAACTAGTTTTACTAAATATTATACGGATTTTTTTTTTTTTTTTTTTTTTTTTTTTGTGGTACGTGGGCCTCTCACTGCTGTGGCTTCTCCCGTTGCGGAGCACAGGCTCCGGACGCGCAGGCTCAGCGGCCATAGCTCACGGGCCCAGCCGCTCCGTGGCATGTGGGATCTTCCCGGACCGGGGCACGAACCTGCGTCCCCTGCATCGGCAGGCGAACTCTCAACCACTGCGCCACAAGGGAAGCCCTATACGGATTTTTTTAAAACTTAGTTCTCTCCCTTAATTTTTCATTGGAACCCCAAGCTTCAAAATAATAAAACATCTGTTGAATTTGCACAAGAAGATCCTGCAGACTGCCAATCAAAAAGAAAATTTACTAGTAACAGAAGTTTCAATTAGAACATAAATTTTGTTTTTTGGCCACACCACGTGGCTTGTGGGATTTTAGTTCCCCCACCAGGGACTGAACCCAGGCCCTTGGCAGTGAGAGTATGGAGTCCTAACCACTGGACCGCCAGGGAACTCCCTGGAGCATAAATATTTTTTAATGTATAGCTTTAAAGGTCAGATTTCTTTGCCATATACCAACTAAAGCCATAACAATCATATTCCAATTGTAAACACAATGCAAAAGTTTTAAAATACCATCATCAGTGTTTATTATACTGGCTATAAGAAATTAACTTCCCACAATTCTAAAATATAATCCATTTACAACTGAATGGTACCACCTTCTCCACTTATCTTTGTACCTAGTAATCCTTAAAATTGAAATGTAGCTTAGAAAATTGCATCGAGTAATTTTTCTTTCTCAGAACTATTTTTGGTAGCTGAAACACAATATGTCACAGGAAAGACAGAGCTCTGGATTCTAGACATAAATTACTGAATTTAATGAAACATTTACATACATTTATGTACATTTTTTACTAGCTTTCCTTATTAATCAAATATGTATGACTTTGCTAAAAGAGACAAAAAATATTTTTAGAAATTGGGGGATTTTGTTAATGCTTTTAAAAATGCTAAAACACAAAACACTTGGCACACTGGGTATTTAGTCTCACAATCACTTTAGAAATGACTAGAAAAATTTTAAATAGTTTCTATTTTTAAAAAATCAGAGCTATTTCTAGAAAATATCCCTCCTTATGGTAGGCCAAAAATATTATACTGTATCATTAAAATACTGACATTTCAATATTCAAATTTAAAGACTTACCGAAAAGGTCCTGTTCTGTTAGCAGATCGAGAATCCCCCCACATCTCTTTCTATGTCAAGAGGGTCCAATAAGTAGATCCTTGCTACCAAACTCTGGTTATCACAGTACCTGTACAAAACAAACCACAAAAAATGAGTACATTGGAACATGAAGTAAAGAATAAACCAATTTCCTCTTGTTTGGCTTATCAGGGACAACATCAGCAGGTATACTTTTGGAAGTCACTTTTAAACATTTACATGCTAATTTATAGCAAGAAAAATACATTTTAAATTTAAAATGTGCACTCTAGGGCACCATCAACTTCTCAATGTACTAAGAATGCTTCATAATATATTTACTAATTTTTCTGGCACCCATTCTATCTTCCTTTTCGGAAATAGCACCTTAGCATAAACACCACTCCCAGTCTGTGCGGCTGATCCTACTCTATTCAGCCTGGCCAATCAGAATAGTCTATTACTGGGACTTCCCTGGCTGCCCAGTGGTTAAGACTCCAAGCTTCCAATGCAGGGGGCACAAGTTCAATCCCTGGTGGGGGAACTAAGATCCCACATGCCAAGCAGAGCAGCCAAAAAATAAATAAAAATTAAAAAAAAAAAAAAGCAAGAATAGTCTATTACCTCACCACAGTGATTGCTTTGAAGATGGGCATGTAACCTAAGGCTGAGAAGTCATCACAGGACCTGTGCTCCAGCTACTAAAAAAGTGGCAAACTTTTTTTTTTTTTTTTGGCCATACCACGAGGCCTGTGGGAGCCTAGTTCCCCGACTGAACCTGGGGCCAGGCAGTGAAAGAGCCAAGTCCTAACCACTGGACCACCAGGGAATTCCCCAAAAGAGGCAAACTTTTATGACCTTGGATTTGGCAATGGTTTCTTACTATGACAACGAAAGAAAAAATAAAGTAGACTTCATCAAAATTGAAAACTTTTGTGAATCCAAGTACACTATCAAGAGAGTGAAAACACAACCCACATGTCAGCGAAACAGCAGACTATGAAATTCCAAAGCCTCATTCCTCAACAGAAACATCAAAAAACAAGCAGTCTGAACCAACTTTGTTGTAGCTTTAGAAAACAGTCAAAGCTTTACAACAACCAACTGAACACTCAGTCAAGAAAAAGTCATCCTCGGGACTTCCCTGGTGGTCCAGTGGTTAAGATCCGGCGCTCCCAACGCAGGGGGCCTGGGTTCGATCCCTGGTCAGCGGCACTAGATGCCGAATGCCGCAACAAAGATCCCACGTGCCATAATAAAGATCCCACGAGCCGCAACTAAGACCAGGCGCAGCCAAATAAATAAATATTTTTTAAAAAGAATAAAAAATGAAAAAGTCATCCTCAAAATAATAGCAAAGTTTTTTGGTGTTTTTACTGATCCTTGCCCCACCCCCACCCCAGCATGGCAGTGGTTCTTGTCTTGAAGGCAGCCCAGTTTTCAGCTCCCTCCCTAAACCCAAGGGAAACCTGATTTGTAAATTATTGTGTACCTCTGTTCTAATCTGTATGGGGGCTATCTGAAGGACTGATGCAAGGTACTTGCCTCTGTTTTACCTAACTCAGAACTCTGGGGGGAAAAGCGCAGGCACTGCTAATAAAAGCTGCAAAGCAGACTACAGACTCACAGATATGGAGAGGTTGGGGTGAAAACACTTTGGGGAGTTAGGACATTCCAAGGCACTATGTATATGAGAAAATTTAGAACACCACAAGCATACCCAGACACATGATCAGACAAAACCTGAGAAGACTCTAAGCTTTCACCTCAGGCTGATCTCTAGGTTCAGAGCAAGCCTAGCTAAGTGTTGAAGGAATGGCTCCAGCACAGAACCAATCTGCAAAAACAAAGAGAGGTGGGTTTTTCTTTCTCTTATTTTTGTTGGTGTGTTTTTTGTCCATTTTTGTTTTATCTGTTTGAGCTCCTAGAATTCAAGGAAATCTTGGTTAACACATTAGATGAACAAAGGCTAAGAGAACAGGTGTCAGTGATCACACCTAAGGAATACAGCCTTTGCAAAAATGGTATAGGAAAAGAATTCTATATCTAGCAAAACTCTCCTTCAAAAATGAGAAAGAGGGACTTCCCTGGTGGTCCAGTGGTTAAGACTCTGTGTTTCCACTGCAGGGGGCACGGGTTCAATCCCTGGTCAGGGAACTAAGGTCCCGCATGCCACTTGGCGTGGAAAAAAAAAAAAAAAGAGTAAGAAATTAAGACATTTCCTGATAAGCAAAAGCTGAAGGAATTTGTTACCAGTAGATGGGCCCTGCAAGAAATGAAAGAAAGTCAAAAGTAACTTGAAGCCATATGAAGAAATAAAGCTTCAGTAAAGATTTAAAAAGCAAGAGCAATTATAAAAGCTAGTATTATTGTGACTTCAATTTTTAACTCCAGTTTTTACTTTCTACATGATTTAAAAGACAAACGCATCAAAAACAATTATTAACCTAGGTTAATGGGACACAATTTATAAAGACGTTATCTGTGACATCAGTAACAGAGGGAAGGGGGACTTCCCTGGTGGCGCAGTGGTTAAGAATCTGCCTGCCAATGCAGGGGTGACGGGTTCGAGCCTGGTCCGGGAAGATCCCACATGCCGCGGAGCAACTAAGCCCGTGCGCCACAACTACTGAGCCCACGCACCTAGAGCCCGCACTGCGCAACAAGAGAAGCCACCACAATAAGAAGGCTGCTCACCGCAACCAAGAGTAGTCCCCACTCGCTGCAACTACAGAAAGCCCACGTGCAGCAACGAAGACCCAACGCAGCCAAAAATAAATAAATAAATGAATAAATTTATTTAAAAAAATTATTAATCTAGGTTAATGGGACACAATTTATAAAGATGTTATCTGTGACATCAATAACAGAGGGAAGGGGGACTTCACTGGTGGTGCAGTGGTTAAGAATCCACCTGCCAGTGCAGGGGACAAGGGTTCGAGCCCTGGTCCGGGAAGATCCCACATGCCGCGGAGCAACTGACCCCGTGCACCACAGCTACTGACCCTGCACTCTGGAGCCCGCGAGCCACAACTATTGAAGCCCATGCGCCTGGAGACCGTGCTCCACAGCAAGAGAGGCCACCTCAGTGAGAGGCCTCCGCACCGCAACAAGGAGTAGCCCCCGCTCACTGCAACTAGAGAAAGCCCGCGTGCAGCAACAAAGACCCAATGCAGCCAAACATACATACATACATAAATAAATAAATAGAAGCAATGGGATAATATATTAAAAAACAAAAAGACAGAGGGAAGGAAAGGAACAGTACAGAAGCAGTTTTTCTATGCTATTGAACTTAAGTTGGTATAAATTCAAATTAAATTGTTATAACTATACGATGTTAAATGTAATTCCCATGGTAACCACAAAGAAAATATCTTTAGAATATACACATAAGAAAATGAGAAGGCAATCAAAACATTTCACTATAAAAAAATCAACTAAACACTAAATAAGGTAATAATGGAAGAAATGAAGGGAAAAAAGCTATAAGGAATATAGATTACAAATAGCAAAATGGCAGAAGTTCCTCCTTATTAGTAATCACTTTAAATGTAAACAGTTTAAAATTTTCTTCTCAAAAGACAAGATTGGCATAATAGATTAAAAAACATAATCCAACTATACGCTGTCTACAACAGACTCGCTGTAGATCCAAAGACACAAATAGGTTGAAAGGGAAAAGACAGAAAAAAATATTCCATGCAAATAGTAACCAAATGAGATCTGTGGTGGCTATACTAGTATCAGACAAAACAGACTTTAAATCAAAAAAGGTACAAAAGACAAAGGACATTATATATTAATTTAAAGGTTAAAAAAACACAAGAAGATAAATCATAAACATTACACACCTAATAACAGACCCTCAAAATATATGAAGCAAAAACTGAAAGAAACTGAAGGGAGAAGTAGACAGTTCTATAACAGTTGGAAACTTCAAACCTCACTTTGAATAATGAATTGATCAACCAGACAGTATATAAGTAAGAAAACAGAGAACTTAGCACAATAAACCAAACACATCTAATTGACACAGAACACTCCACCCAACAACAGTAGAATCACATCTTGTCAAGTGCACATGGGATATTCTTCAGGATGGACCATTTGCTGGGCCACAAACAAGGCTCAACAGATTTTATAAGATAAATAACCGTACAAAGTATCCTCTCTAACCCAAACAGGATAAAGTTAGACATCAATAACATAAGGAAAAATTCTACAGTTTTCCATAGTTTTCCTTCTACATAAACTAGAATTCACAAAATTTTAAATGCATATTACTTCTGACTTTCTAGTTCCTCTTCTAGGAATTCATTCTCTAGAAACTTACAATGTGAGGTGACATGTTTACAAAGGTACATAGTGCAGCACTGTTTGTAATAGCAAAAGATTATAAAATCTATATTACATCAACAGAATATATTTGTACTACTGAAATACTATGCAACTCTCAAAAAATTAAATAGCTATGTTAATTTATATAGGATAAACTATTACATATTAAGTTTAAAAATATGTGCAAAATATTATTTGTAATATGGTATCATCTGTGCAAAATAGAAAAGAACACATACCACAAAGTTAGGGGACTCACATTTCCTGATTCTAAAACTTAACTACAAGCAACCTAAATGTCTATTGACACATGAATGGATAAAGAAGATGTAGTATATACATATACAATGGAATATTACTCAGCTATAAAAAAGAACAAAATAATGCCATTTGCAGCAACATTTAGATTATCATTCTAAGTAAGCCAGAAAGAGAAAGACAAATATCATATGATATCGCTACTATGTGGAATCTTAAAAAAATGATATAAATGAACTTATTTACAAAACAGAAAGCGACTCACAGACATAGAAAACAAACTTGTTGTTACCAATGGGGAAGGGGGGATGCAGGGAGGGATAAATTGGGAGGTTGGGATTAACATATACACAATACTATATATAAAATAGATGACCAACAAGGACCTACTGCATAGCACAGGGAACTATACTCGGTATTTTTTAATAACCTATAAGGGAAAAGAATCTGAAAAGGAATATGTGTATGTGTGTGTGTGTGTGTGTGTGTGTGTGTGTGTGTGTGTATACGAAAAAACTGAATCACTGTGCTGTATACCTGAAATGAACACGATATCGCAAATCAACTATACTTCAATTAAAAAAAAAAGAAAACAAAGCTACAGTTATCGAGACAGTGTGGCACTGACATAAGGATAAACAAAGATCAATAAAACAGAATTGAGAGTCCAGAAATAAACCCTCACATTTAGGATCAAGTGTATTAGACAAGAGTTCTAAGACAATTCAATGAAGAAAGAACAGTCTTTTCAACAAATGGTACTGGGACAAGTGGATGTCCCCATGCAGAAGCATAAAGTTGAACCCCTACTTCATGTCATGTATAAAAATTAATACAAATGGATCAAAGACCTAAATGTTTTAAGAGGTAAAACTATAAAATTCTTACAACAGGCATAAATCTTCATGACCTTAGATTAAGAAATGGCTTTTTGGATAAGATGAATACCAAAAGCACAAGCAACAAAAGCAAAAATAAAATAGATCAATTGGATATCATCAAAATTTTAAATTTTGTGCTTTAAAGGACACCATCAAGAAAGTGAAGACAGCCCACAGAATGGGAGAAAACTTGTGTAAATCATATTTGATAAAGGACCTGTATCTAGAATACATAAAGAACTATTTTATAACTCAGTAGCAAAATAACCCAATTTTTAAAATGGGCAAAGGCTACGAATAGACATTTCTCCAAAGATGATACTTTTAAAAGGCCAATAAGCATAAGAAAAATGCTCAACATTACCCATAAGGGAAATGCACATCAAAACCATAATAAGGGGGTTCCCTGGTGGTCCAGTGGTTAGGACTCAGCACTTTCAATGCCGTGGCCCAGGTTCAATCCCTGGTCGGGGAACTAAGATCCCATAAGCCAAAAAACAAAACAAAACAAAACAAACAAAAAAACCACAGTAAGATACCACTTCATATCCACTAGGGTGTCTCTAATAAAAAGATAAGTTGACAAGAATCTGGAGAAATTAGAACCCTCATATACTACTGGTGTGAATGGGGCCAAAGATATGTACAAACATCTAGTGGTTCCCTCCAAAATTTTCCTCAGAATAGCTGGAATTCTTCGGACAGTTTAATCCAGCAAAGCAAATGATTACAGGTCTTGGGGCTGAAATGATGTTAAACTATCCTTAAACTTTAAATGGGTAAAAACTCTTGAGTTGGGCTTCCCTGGTGGCGCAGTGGTTGAGAGTCCGCCTGCCGATGCAGGGGACATGGGTTCGTGACCCGGTCCGGGAAGATCCCACATGCCGCGGAGCGGCTGGGCCCGTGAGCCATGGCCGCTGAGCCTGCGTGTCCGGAGCCTGTGCTCCGCAACGGGAGAGGCCACAACAGTGAGAGGCTCACATACCGCAAAAAAAACAAACAAAAAACCAAACAAAAACTCTTGAGTTACTGGCATGGAGCCAGGGCTACTTTTGGTAAACAGAACTGGCACTGCGGGATGAACTGAATGCCAGGTTAAGGCTTTAAATTCTGAAGCTCATCAGAACCCAGCAGGGATATTGGTTGATATACACAGCAAGACAGAAGCCAAGAAAGTCAGAATCCACTAAGGAATGTATAACAAGTGACCTGCCATACCACCTAACTCTGAAAATAAGTGGCACTATAACACTAATTACACAACTGTACCTGGCAGTGAACATGAGTGGGAACGGAAGGCCTGCCACCTCAAATGCCCAGATCCCACCCCTAACAGATGCAACATAGCAATGAGTAAGAGGGCCCCTGTGGCAAGGCTGAGATGTAAGTCCAGGTGAAGCTGCTGCAGGTGTAGATCTTGGTGGTAGTAGTAAATAGTCAAATGAGAGGCTTTTGTTTGTTTGTTTTTATTGTAGTATAATTGCTTTACAATGTTGTGTTAGTTTCTGCTGTACAGTGAAGTGAATCAGCTATATGTATACATATATCCCCTCCCTCTTGGACCTTCCTACCCCCTCATCCCACCCATCTAGCTCATCACAGAGCACTGAGCTGAGCTCCCTGTGCTATACAGCAGGTTCCCACTAGCTATCTATTTCACACATGGTAGTGTATTTACGTCAAACCTAATCTCCCAATTCATTCCACCCTCCCCTTCCCCCCACGTCCACACATCAGTTCTCTACATCTGAGTTTCTATTCCTGCCCTGCAAACAGGTTCATCTGTACCATTTCTCTACGTTTCACACATATGCGTTAATGTAAGATATTTGTTTTCCTTTGACTTACTGCACTCTGTATGACACTCAAATGAGAGTTCTGAATGCTGAATTGAAAAGTAATTTCACGTGAATACTGGTTGAACAGGAGTCATTTAATCCTGAGAGATGGCAAGCATCACATTAAACCATGGATTGCACTCCTAGTGATGCCCTTCTCATCAATTCCTTTAATTTTCAGCTTTACAATTATACTCCCCCAGAACATAAAGACTGGTTTCCTGGAAACCAACCAGTGGGTATGGGAATAAAGCCTCCCCATTGTATAGGGTCAGCAGCCTTTAAGGTTAGAATGATGATGTTAGCTGATTGTTTCTAAGCCTCCTCTGCCTTTGACTCTTGATTAATAAAAACATTATTGGTGGGACTTCCCTGGTGGCGCAGTGGCTAAGAATCCTCCTGCCAATGCAGGGGACACAGGTTCAAGCCCTGCTCCGGGAAGATCCCACATGCCGCGGAGCAACTAAGCCCGTGCGCCACAACTACTGAGCCTACACTCCAGAGCCTGCAAGCCACAACTATTGAGCCCACGTGCCACAACTACTGAAGCCCGCATGCCTAGAGCCCATGCTCCGCAACAAGACAAGCCACCGCAATGAAAAACCCGCCTGTCGCAACGAAGAGTAGCCCCCGCTCGCCTCAACTAGAGAAAGCCCGCGCGCAGCAATGACGACACAACACAGACAAAAATAAATTAAATTAATTAATTAAAAAAAATTCTCGGCAAATACTTTCACTTTGGTCCATTCTGCACATGTCCAAGAAATTTACCTCCAGCAAAATAAAACCAATACCCAGGGCCACCCCTCTTACTCATGACTTCAGTTCCAAAAGCCAACAAAGCAGAACCAGGGGTACTATTCCGTTAGTTTTAGCTGTGGCATATAGCAGCCTGTTCCTGCTTTAAACATTCTAATTTTTTCCAAAGTAAATGCTTTGAGCCAAACAGGACACTCAGCTAAGAGGATCAAGGGGGCACCAACAGGCAAGGACTGGTGTGAGCACCTACCCAACTATGATCCAACTATGAGTTTTTAAACAGCAGTAATTTTAATATGCACTATTGGACCTAGAATTAGTGACTGCTGGAAGCACCATTGCTCCCCCAACCCCTGCAAATTCCCATTAAAAAAATTTAAGTGTATTCATTTCAATTACACTTAAAAAGATTTGTCCTCGGGACTTCCCTGGTGGCACAGTGGTTAAGAATCCACCTGCCAATGCAGGGGAACCAGGTTCGATGCCTGGTCTGGTAAGATCCCACATGCCACGGAGCAACTAAGCCCGTGCACCACAACTCCTGAGCCTGTGCTCTAGAGCCCGCAAGCCACAACTACTGAAGCCCCACGTGCCCTGGAGGCTGTGTTCAGCAACAAGAGAAACCACCGCAATGAGAAGCACATGCACCACAGTTAAGAGCAGCCCCCGCTCACTGCAACTAGAGAAAGCCCGTGAGCAGCAATGAAGACCCAACACAGGCAAAAATAAATAAATAAAATAAAATAAATTAAAAAAAAAAGATTCCTCCTCAAATGTAATAGCGATTTTTCAGGCTTCCTCTCCAGAATCATATCCTAAATCCCCATTGATGGCATTTGCTTTGCCTACTATCATACCACATTAAAAATGGATCTACATAAATGCAGAAGCTAAAACTATAACGTTTCTAAAAGAAAACACAGGGAATTCCCTGGCGGTCCAGTGGTTAAGACTTTACGCTTTCACTGCGGTGGTCCGGGTTCAATCCCTGGTCAGGGAACTAAGATGCCACAAGCCAAGAGGCATAGCAAAAAAATAAAACACAGGAAAAATATTTTTGAGCTTGGTATCAGCAAAGACTTTTGTCAAGGACCTAGAAAGCATTAGCCATAAAGAAAAATATTAAAATCAAAATCTGTTCTTCAAAAGACACTGTTAGGCTTCCCTGGTGGCGCAGTGGTTGAGAGCCCGCCTGCCGATGCGGGGAACGCAGGTTCGTGCCCCGGTCCGGGAGGATCCCGCATGCGGCGGAGCGGCTGGGCCCGTGGGCCATGGCTGCTGAGCCTGCGTGTCCGGAGCCTGTGCTCCGCAGCGGGAGAGGCCACAGCAGTGAGAGGCCTGCATACCGCCAAAAAAAAAAAAAAAAAAAAAGACACTTAAAAAAATGAATAGGTAAACTACAGAACAGCAAGTAAATATTTGTGACACATGTCTGACAAATGCTCCCTATTATTAGTCAGAAGGAAAAGATTAAAACCACAATGAGATACCAATACACACTCACTAGAATTGCTAAAATTAAAAAGATTCACAAAATCAGATACACAAAGATTTCCAGCAATCAGAACTCATACACTACTCGAAAGAATGCAAAATTGTAGGGCTTCACTGGTGGCGCAGTGGTTGAGAATCCGCCTGCCAATGCAGGGGACACGGGTTCAAGCCCTGGCCTGGGAAGATCCCACATGCCGCGGAGCAACTAAGCCCATGTGCCACCACTACTGAGCCTGCGCTCTAGAGCCCGTGAGCCACAACTACTGAGCCCGCGTGCCACAACTACTGAGTCTGCGCTCTAGAACCCGCGAGCCACAACTACTGAAGTCTGTGCACCTAGAGTCTGTGCTCCGCAACAAGAGAAGCCGCCCGGGCATGGCAAGGAAGAGTAGCCCCCTCTCACTGCAACTAGAGAAAGCCCCGCGTGCAGCAATGAAGACCCAATGCAGCCAAAAATAAAATAAGATAAATAAATCAAAAAAAAAAAAGTTCACACACACACACACAAAGAATGCAAAATTGTACAATCACTTTAGAAACTGGCCTGAGAAACACTACCCTATGACCCAGCAATTCCACTTCTAAAGTATTTGCCTAAGATAAATGAAAATAAAAGACCTCTACAAAAATGTTCACAACAGCTTTATTCATAATAGCTTTAAAAAAAAATGGAAACAACCCAAATATCCTTCAATGAGGGATGAGATATAAACATTGTTTGGTGTCCTAAAGGGTATCCTCCCTGGCACAGTGTACTTCAGTTAGATTGCAAATGCAAAGGTGACTTTTTGGTAAAGTGGGAGAAGGGTTAGTAAGAAAGAGGAAGTGGAAAAGAAGAATCAACAAGAGCCATTTTTTAAAAATAATTTAAGTTTACCACTTTAACCATCTTTAAGTATACAGTTACGAGGGATTAAGTACATCCACAGTGTTTTGCAAATATCATCCCCATCCACCCACAAAACTTTTTTCATCTTGCAAAACAGAAACTCTGTACCCACTAAAGAGTACTCCCCACTCCCCTCTTAACCTAGTCCTTGGCAACCACCGTTCCACTTTGTCTTTATGATTTTGACTACTCTAAGTACCTCAATACTAGTGGAATCATACAATATTTGTTCTTTCTGGCTTATTTCATTTACCATAATGTCTTCAAGGTTCATACATATTCCAACAGCTATCAGAATTTCATGTCTTTTTAAGGCTGAATAATATTCTATTGTGTGTACATTTTATCTATTCATCCACTTATGGACACTTGGTTACTCCCATCATTTGGATAATGTGAATAATGAACAAGGGTATACAAATATCTCTTTGAGATCAGTTCTTTTGGATATATATACCCAGAAGTAGAATTGCTGGATCATATGGTAATTCTATTTTTAATTTTTTGAGGAACCACCATACTGTTTTCCACAGCAGCTACACCATTTTACATTCCCACAAATAGTGTACAATGGTTTTGTTATGAACTGAACTGTGCCCCCTCCAATTCATATGCTGAAGCCCTAACTCCCAATGTGACTGTATTTGGAAATAGGGCCTTTGAGGAAGTAATTAAGGTTGAAAGAGGCCATAAGGGCGGGGCCCCAATCCAACAGGACTGGCATCAGTGGAAGAGACACCAGGAATGCATGCACAGGGAAAAGGCCATGTGAGGACATGGACAGAAGATGGCCTTCTGCAAGCCAAGGAGAGAGGCCTCATCAAAACCCAAAACTGCTGACACCTTGATCTTAGACTTCAGCCTCCAAACTGTGAGAAAATAATTTGCTGTTGTTTAAGCCACCTAGTCTGCAGTATTTTGCTATGGCAGCCCTAGCAGAATAATACAAGTTCCAATTTATCCACATCCTCACCGACACTTGTTATACTGTTTTTCTGTTTTGTTTTGTTTTTTAATAACAGCCTTCCTAATGGGTATGAAGTGGTAAATTATTGTGGTTTTGATTTGCATTTCCCTAATCAATAATGATGCTGAGAATCTTTTCATGTGCTTATTGGCCATCTGTATATCCTTTTTGGGAGAAATGTCTATTCAAGTCCTTTGCCCTTTTATTTTTTTTTTTTTTGGCGGTACGCGGGCCTCTCACCGCTGCGGAGCACAGGCTCTGGACGCGCAGGCCCAGCAGCCATGGCTCACGGGCCCAGCCGCTCCACGGCATGCGGGATCCTCCCGGACCAGGGCACGAACCCGCGTCCCCTGCATCGGCAGGTGGACTCTCAACCACTGCGCCACCAGGGAAGCCCCCTTTGCCCATTTTTTGATTCAGGTTTTTTGTTGTTGTTGTTGAGTTTAGAAGTTTTCTATATATTCTGGATATTAATCCCTTGTCAGATGTGTGATTTGAAAATATTTTCTCCCATTTTGTGAGTTGCCTTTTTACTCTGTTCATAGTGTTCACTGACCACAAAAGTTTTTAATTTTGAAGTCCAATTTGTCTATTTTTCCTTTTGTTGACTGTGCCCTTGGTGTCATATCCTCTAAACAATCATTGCCAAACCCAACGCATAAAGCTTTCCCCCATGTTTTCTTCTAAGAGTTTTCATTCTTACACCCAGGAGCAAGATTCATTCTTTTTTTGTTTGTTTTAATATTTATTTAAGCTGCACCAGGTCTTAGTTGCAGCATGTGGCAACTTTCAGTTGTGGCACACAGACTCCTTAGTTGCGGCAGGCATGCAGGGATCGAATCTGGGCCCCCCACATTGGGAGCGTGGAGTCTTACCCAGTGGACCACCAGAGAAGTCCCCAGATCATTCTTAAGAAAAGTATTTATGGAAGGCAAGTTCTGCATATTGATTCCTTTAAAAATATACATGGCCATAGTCTCTCTGGGATGTTTTTGTGTACCCGTTAATTAAAGACTGTAGTCTGAAGAACGTACCCTTATCTTGCTCCACCACTTAACTCATTTTTTGACCTATATTACCACTCTGCTGACTACTTCCTTTTTGTTTGTAAACATACTCAAGTCTCCCTCATGCAAAACACACACCCACACACCCAATACAAAACCTTTAAATATTAGTTCAATATATAAATGAACGTCCACCAAATACTGCTAATCCCCTAGCCTCTATTCTGTTCCCCAGCATGGTTCTTGATGCCGTCTCTTGGTGCTATAGACTAAACTGAATGTTTGTGTTACCTCAAAATTCATGTGTTGAAGTCCTAATCTCCAATGTGACGGTATTTGAAGATGGGGCCTTTAGGAGGTAATTAGGTCATGAGGGTAGAGCCCTTAGGAATGGGGTTGATGCTCTTATAAGAAGGGACAAAAGAGGACTTCTCTGGTGGTGCAGTGGTTAAGAATCCACCTGCCAACGCAGGGGACACGCGTTCGAGCCCTGGTCGATTCCACACGCTGCAGAGCAACTAGGCCCGTGCGCCACAACTCCTGAGCCTGCGCTCTAGAGCCCGCAAGCCACAACTACTAAAGCCTGCACGCCTAGGGCTCGTGCTCCGCAACAAGAGAAGCCACTGCAATGAGAAGCCCATGCACCGCAACAAAGAGTAGCTCCCACTTGCTGCAACTAGAGAAAAGCCCGCACGCAGCAACGAAGACCCAAAACAGCCAAAAATAAATAAATAATTTTATTTTTTTTAAAAAGGGACAAAAGAGAGATGCTCTCTCTCTCTCCCTGCCATGTGAGCATACAGCGGGAAGGCAGCTGTCTGCAAATCAAGAGGATCTCACCAGGAACCATACTGTCTGGCACCTTAATCTTAAACTTCCCCGCCGGCACTTCCCTGGTGGCTCAGTGGTTAAGAATCCACCCACCAATGCAGGGGACACGGGAAAGAGCCCCGGTCCAGAAAGATCCCACATGCCACGGAGCAACTAAGCCCATGCGCCACAACTACTGAGTCTGCGATCTAGAGTCTGCAAGCCACGACTACTGAAGCCCTCACGCCTAAAGCCCACGCTCCACAACAAGAGAAGCCACCACAAATAAGAAGCCCATGCACATCAACAAAGAGTAACCCCCACTCGCCACAACTAGAGAAAGCCCACGCACAGCAACGAAGACCCAACGCAGCCAAAAAAAACAAACAACAACAAAAAAAACTTCCCTGGCTCCAGAACTATGAGAAATTTGTATTGTTTAAGTCACCCAGTCTAGGGTATTTTGTTAGAGCAGCCCAAGCTAAGACACTGGGCAATCTTACCCATTCCCAATTTAACCACTATCTCTACCATCTCTATGATGATAATTTCCACATCTCCATCCCCAGCTTAGACTTCTCTATAAAGTCCAAATGCCTGCCAGAAATGGCCACTTAGCTATCCCATAGGAATCTCAAGCTCATGTACAAATAAGACTTTACTACTATAGGGAGACATTTAAATACTTCATTAGAGCTGCTTTTTCTTGTGAATAGAAATTTCCCAGATTTTAAATATTATATCCTGGTCCCTTACACCAGCAAATTACAGTCAGGTTCCTAGTTTAAAAGTGAGTTTTATAAGAAAGCACAGTGTGGTAGTGAAGGGACAAGAGTGCAGTCTCTGGACATACTCTGCTGGGGTTCACAGTTAGATTGCCTGGAGGCAAATCTTGGCTCTGCACAATGTAGCTCCTTAAGCAAGTTATTTAACTTAATGCCTCAGTTTACTTCTCTCTAAAAATCAGGATAAAGATGTCTACTTCATAGTTATCAGGATAAAATGACAATGTAAATTCACTAGAACGGTGCCTCATAAATAAATGCTCAGTAAATGTTATTACTCTTTTTAACAGTTTATTTCAAAAATCATTGGGATTTGGAATGTTCCCATTGATGCAGTCTGGTTTGGCTAAATGATTGACATTAAAGTTTGATTTGCCAATTAAATTAAATGGCAGACATTTTCCATAAATTAAATCTGCAGTTCCAAGGTTTTGTCAACTACATAGTTAAAGCATATATGCAGCATATATATTATACCAGAAAATACATCCTTTGCAGCCATTTATGACAGAAGTGTTAAGATGCCAACATAGAAATGTACAAGGTGGTAAAAAATTTTTTTGAAATTTTAGGGGTTAAAATTTTTTTTAATCCTTTTAGGTGGTTCAAGAGTAAAAGGGTTTCAAGACCATTGGCCTAGTGAATATGTTTTAGAGTCAGACTGCCTGAGTTTGAATCAAAACTCCAGCTTCTGGTAATTCCCTGGTGGTCCAGTGGTTAGGACTCCAAGCTTCCACTGCACGGGGCATGGGTTCCATCCCCGGTTGGGGAACTAAGATCCCGCATGCCACGCAGCATGGCCAAGAGAAAAGAAAAAAAAAAAAAAGGAAGACAAAACTTTAGCTTTCTTTCTTTTTTTTTTTTTAATTTATTTTTGGCTGCATTGGGTCTTCATTGCTACGCACGGGCTTTCTCTAGTTGTGGTGTGTGGGGGCTACTCTTTGTTGCAGTGCGCAGGTTTCTCATTGCGGTGGCTTCTCTTGTTGCAGAGCGCAGGCTCTAGGCACACGAGCTTCAGTAGTTGTGGCTTGAGGGCTCTAGAGCGCAGGCTCAGTAGTTGTGGTGCATGGGCTTAGGTGCTCCACAGCATGTGGGATCTTCCCAGACCAGGGCTCGAACCCGTGTCCCTTGCATTGGCAGGAGGATTCTTAACCACTGCACCACCAGGGAAGCCCAAAACTTTAGCTTTCTATGTACCCTTGGTAAGTTATATTTAACTTCTATATGCCTCAAAGCTCTCCTCCTACACAAGGGGAATAATAATGGTACCTACCTCATATGATTACTGTAAGGAGTAAATGAGATCATGCATCAGAAGCAATTGCATTGATAGCAACATTATTCATGACAGCCAAAAACTGAAAAGAATCCAAATGTCAATCCACAGGTAGATGGATAAACAAATGTGATATACTCGTAAAAAGGAATGCAACATGGATAAATCTCAAAAAAGATTACAAGTAAAAGAAGCCAGACATTCCAATTATATGAAATTTCTAGAAAACATAAAACTACAGAGGCAGAAAGCAGATCAGTGGATGCTAGGACTTGCAGTTAAGAGTGGGAAGTGTAGATTAACAACAAACAGGAACTAGGGAATGTTTTGAGGTGTTGGAAATATTCTAAATCTGAATAGTGGTGATGACTGCATCAAACTGAACTGTTACAATAAGTGAATTTTATGATATGTAAATTATGCCTCCAAAAAAAAAGTTTTGAAAAATTTTAAAGCAACAATGTATTAAATATTATTACTACTGCTACTATGGTCAGGTGTTTAAAATGACAATAACATTAAGCTGGAAAGGACCTTTCTGAGTATGTCTATTCCTACTCTCCGAAACAAGAGTAATAAAGGCAGGCACAGCTGAGTACTGACTCTGCCACAGTTGCGCATTTTACATGGGTTCTCTCACTTAATCATCACAGGTCCTCCATGGGGTAAGTTCTGTTACAATCCCCACTTTACAGACTATGAAACTGAGGCTCAAATAGGTTGAGAGACTTGCCCCAAAACAATATAACTAATATGAGGAAAAGCCAAAATGCAAACTCAAGACCATCTGATTCCAAAGCCCATCCTAAAATTCGTATAGAATTTCATAGGTCTCTGAATAGCCTTGAAAAAGAACATAGCTGGAGGACTCTCACTTCCCGATTTCAAAACTTACTATAAAGTTACAGTAATCAAAACAGTGTGGTATTGGTATAAGGACAGACATACAGAACAATGGAATAGAGAACCCAGAAATAAACCCTCACATACATGGTCAAGTTATTTTCAACAAGGGTGCCAAGACCATTCAATGGGAAAAAGACAGTCTTTGCAACAAATGGTCATAGGGAAACTGGATACCCACACGCAAAAGAATCAAGTGGGGCCCTTACCCAACACCATATACAAAAGTTATCTCAAAAAAAGGATTCAAAAGAGGGAAGAGGGCTTCCCTGGTGGCGTAGTGGTTGAGAGTCCACCTGCCGATGCAGGGGACATGGGTTCGTGCCCCGATCCAGGAAGATCCCACATGCCGCAGAGCGGCTGGGTCCGTGAGCTATGGCCGCTGAGCCTGCGCGTCCGGAGCCTGTGCTCCGCAACGGGAGAGGCCACAACAGTGAGAGGGGAAGCTTCATGCATTGGATTTGGCAATTATCTCTTGGATATAACACTAAAAGCAGAGTCAAAAAAAAAGACAAACTGGACTTCATCAACATTAAAAACTTCTGTGCTTCAAAGAACACTATCAACAGAGTAAAAAGGCAATTCACGAATGGGAGAAAATATCTGCAATACACATATCTGATGAGGGATTAACATCCAGAATATACAGAAAACTAAAAGTCAACAACAAAAGACAACCTGACTCAAAAATGAGCAAAGGACTTGAACACACATTTCTTCAAAGAAGACATACAAATGGTCAATAAACACAAAGAAAGACTCTCAACATCATTAGCAATTAGGGAAATGCAACTCAAAATCACCAGATACGCCTTCACACCCATTAAGATGGTTACTAAACAAAACAAAAATAAACGAACAAACAAACAAACCTAACAAAGGCTGGTGAGGATGTGGAGAAATCAGAACGCTCTGTGTTGCTGGTGGGCATGTAAAATGGTGCAGCCACTGTGTAAAACATATGGCAGTTCCTCAAAAAATTAAAAACAAAATTATCATGTGATCCAACAATTCCAATTCTGGGTATAAACCCAAAAGAAATGAAAGCAGGAACTCAAGTAGATATGTGTACCCGCCCCCATGTTCATTCCTGCATTACTCACAACAGTCAAAAGGTGGAAACAACCCAATGCCCACCAATAGATGAAAAGATAAACGTAATATAGCATATATATATATAATGGAATACTATTCAGCCTCAAAAAGGAATGAAATTCTGACAGATGCTGTAACATGGATGAACCTTGGAGACATTCTGCTACGTAAAATAAGCCAGTCATGAAAGGACAAATATTGTATAATTTATGATTCTATTTATGTAAGGTACCTAGGACAAGCAAATTCATAGAGATGGAAAGTAGAATGGTGGGTACCAGGGGTTGGGGGAGGGGAGAATAGGAAGTTATTGTTTAATGGGTACAGAGGTTCAGTTTGAGAAGACAAAAAAGTTCTGAAGCTGGATGGTAATGATGGTTGCACAACAGTGGGAAGATACTTAATACCACTGAAGTGTACACATTAAAATGGTTAAAGAAAGAGAGAGAGAGAGAGAGAGAGAGAGAGAGAGAGAGAGAGAGAAGAGAGAGAGAGAGAGACACTACTTCACACCCATTTAGGTGGTTACTGAAAAAAAACAAAAACAAAAAAACAGAAAATAAGTGTTGGGATGTGGAGAAGTTGGAACCCTTGTGCATTACTGGTGGGAACAATGCAACTGCTGTGGAAGACAGTATGGTGGTTCCTCAAAAAGCTAAACACAGAATTACCATATGATCCACTTCTGGGTATATACCCAAAGATACTGAAAACAGGGACATGAAGAGATATTTGTATACCCATGTTCACATCAGCATTATTCACAACAGCCAAAAGGTGAAAACTCAACTGTCTAGCAAGTGAACAATTAAACAATGTGGTCTATACATACCAACTGAGTTTTGTTCAGCCTTAAAAGGGAATGAAGATATCAATTACATCTCAGTTTTTAAAAAAATCTTTAATTAAAAAGGAAAGAACGGGGACTTCCCTGGTGGCGCAGTGGTTGAGAATCTGCCTGCCAAAGCAGGGGACACGGGTTCGAGCCCCGGTCCGGGAAGATCCCACATGCCGTGGAGCAAGCCCATGCACCACAACTACTGAGCCTGTGTTCTAGAGCCTGTGAGCCACAACTACTGAGCCACCGTGCCACAGCTGCTGAGCCTGCGCACCTAGAGCCCGTGCTCTGTGGCAGGAGAGGCCATCGCGATGAGAAGCCAGCGCAGCGCAACGAAGAGTTGCCCCCGCTCGCCGCAACTAGAGAGAGCTCGCGCGCAGCAACGAAGACCCAATGCAGCCAAAAATAAATAAATAAATTAAAAAAAAAAAAAAAAGAAGAAGAATGAAGTTTGGACACACGCTATGACATGAAAACATTTTTACCTGAAATAAGTCAGACATGAAAGGACAAATATTGTATGATTCCACTTATATGGGTTACCCAGAACAGGTAAATAAACAGAGACAGAATACAGATTAGATGTTACCAGGGGCTAGAGGGAGGGGGCAATAGGAGTTACTTGCTTAATGGTTAGGGTTTCTGTTTGAGGTGATGAAAAAGTTTTAGAAATAGATAATGGTTATGGTTTCATTACATTGTGAATGTAATTCATGCAATGAATTTTATGTGAAGTTTACACATAAAAATGGCTTAAATGGCAAATTTTGTTACAATGTATGTAACAAAATATATTCATCACAACTTTGTAAAAAAAAGAAGTAACGTAATATACGAAAAAACACTGAATTAAGCACCTTAAATGGGTGAACTGTATGGTGTGTGAATTATATCTCAACAAAGCTATTTCTTAAAAAGGTAACCATGGCTAACATTTAGTGAACACTTTCCACACACCAGGCACTGTTCTAAAAGGATTACATAAACCTCAAAACAACCTACCGAGGTGGCTACATTTCTTAACCTCATTTCACATATGAGGAAATTGAAGTTAAGTAATTTGTCCAATGTCACTCAGGTAGTGGAAGAGTCAGGGGTTCAAACCCTACCAGATTTTAGAGCTCCTACAGTTACCCACTCTGCTCTACTGAGTCCCACAGTGTGATAGGAAGGTTATTAAAGGCACCCAATAGATGCCCCGTTAACTAAGTGAATGAGATGAACAACTACTGTGGAATTCTAGCAGGAAAATAAATTCTAAGCACTTGGAATGTAGCCAGAAGAGTCCATGATTTATCATCTTTAAAATTTCAGAACTTTCCAATAGCGGGAATTTCCTGGTGGTGCAGTGGTTAAGAATCCGCCTGCCGATGCAGGGAACACGGGTTCAAGCCCTGGTTTGGGAAGATCCTACATGCCACGGAGCAACTAAGCCCCTGCACCACAACTACTGAGCCCGCGCCCAGAGCCTGTGCTCTGCAACAAGAGAAGGGACTGCAATGAGAAGCCCGCACACCACAACGGAGTAGTCCCCACTCGCCGCAACTAAAGAAAGCCTGCACGCAGCAACGAAGACCCAATGCAGCCTAAAATAAATAAATAAATAAATAAAATTTAAATTTTTTTCAAAAAAGAATTTTCCAATAGCTTTAATGTTAATACAACTCTGAGTTAGATTATTAACACACCATTTCATACATTTAAACACCGGCAGAAGAGTATAACCTTGCCCATGTATCTTCAATAAGACTGGAGAGTTCACTTAGTAACCTCTCCATTGACAATTCTCCTCTGAAAGGCTACAAAAAACTAGGCTCCTAAAAGCAACAAAAGTAAACCCAATTCTGGTAACAGAATTCTATAAAGAAGGGTGCTACAAATGTCCAGAAACAGAGACCTAGTACCTATTCTATAGGTTAGGTACCTAGTTAGATGCCTGTTAACCAGGCAAGGTTCAGGTCCAACTTTTGTGTGTTTCACCAGAATGCTAACATACCATTGTCAGTCCTACCGTCACTTATCAGTTCTTGATACCTCTCCTATAGTCCTCACAAGTTTGCTGATGTTGACATTATTAAACCATTCACATTAGTGGCACTACTCAACAGGAAGTTGAAAACTAACAAACCTAGGGCACAATCCAGAGTTCAGAAATGAATCAGGTGACCAGGCGCATCTAAGTCTACTGAACTCCACCTAGATCCCCGCAATTCTGACCTTCACAAGCAAACCTGGAATGTGCAAAAAATACAAGTACTCTTACAGTTTATGTACCCTACAAAACAAGGCCCTTTGTTTTATTAAAAAATGCACGCCCAGAGTTGAGCCCATAAGCACAACATCAATTCTAAAATTAAGAGAAAAACACAGATTTACAACGCCAAAAGGAATCTAAAAAGCGAATACGAGGAAACTTCCCTCTCCTCCTACCTGCGCCCAACGGGTGCAGGACCCACCAGACCACTCCCCTGGCTCCAGATTCTACAGCCCCGAGTGCCGGGCTCCGAACTCTCGCGCCCTGTGGTCCGGCTGAGCCCACTCGGGTCTGTCCAGGTCTGAGAGTGAGGCTACATGCTAAGCACAAAAAAAGCTCCCTCTTGAACGATGCCTCAGAACTGTATCAGAATCTTTAAAAAACAGGAAAAAAGGAGGAAGAAAAGGCCGCCTGCTTGGAGCTCCTCAGAGCAGGAGCACCGAACTGCAACCACGCGCCAGCTACAAAACACCGCAGCCGGCCGCCCCGAGACTGGACCGGTAATTCCACCGCCGCGCCGGGCCCCGCCCCGGGCCCGCGACCATTCTGGGGCGTTCCTCCCGTGGGCGGCGCCTCCCTCACCACACCGCCACTTGGCTCTCTTCCTGAGCGAGGCCGCGGCCGCCCCGCGACACCGAAGCTGCAGCTTCTAGCCCGCGCGGGCCCGCGACGTCCAGAGCGGCCTGGCAGGCCGGCTCTTTTCCCCCAGGCTCCGGCACGCCCTCTCTACGGCCCCAAGCCCTTACCGAGGCAGCGCGGCCTCCGCGGCCCGCTCCTCCTAATCCTCGGCCGCTGCCACCGACCCAGCGCCGCGGAGACCGGAACTTCCTCCGCGCCGAGCCGCTGCCTTCACAAAGGCGCCGCCGCCTTTAGCGCTCTGCCCGCCGGGAGATGGAGTACCGCGGCCGGTCGCACCGAATCCACTCCCGGCGTACCCCGCGCGGGGGGCGGAGGGCGGGGCGGGAGGGGGGGTGCTTGCCTGCCCGGGTGGGACGTAAGGGCACGCTCTCGTCGGCGTCCAATGGGAGGGCGCCCTTCCCTCCCCCCCCAACTCCGTCCGCCGGGGCTGCTGGGGGTTGTGGTTTGGCCTCTGGCCCACGGGTTCTAGTTCTTTTTCGGTCTTTGGAGTTGAGCGAGGCGTGCATTTTCTTGGTGGCTTGGCCTTCTCGAGTTTTGCTCCCCTCCAGAGCGCACATATGGCCCCGGCCTGCGTAGCTTGAAAACGACTTATTTTCCGTTAATATGAAGGAAATGGAAGGGAGGCGTCTCCAGCCTAAGACTTCCGAGGCAGGGGCTTCTGGCCCATACAAGAGCCTGTTTTCCGACCCTCCCATAGGATAGGGAAGCAGTAGTCACAGAGGCTCGTCTCCTTTTCCTTCTGATGGGTTTCCAAGTTAGGTATTACCGACTCAGGAATACCAGGTGGGTGTCATCTGTGTTAAAGGTTTAATATCCCTACCTACGAAGGAAAATCTCAGTTTACACAGAGCCTTGCTAGCTCGGGCAATACATCTGGCCAAGAGTGACTTGTGCGAGGTCACAGAGGAACTGGAAAGTATCTGCAAATCAGCAATCTAGTGGAAAACGGGGCAGCACAACTTTCAGTTTGCAGCTCATGTCCAGAATCTCCTTACAGCTAATGTTCTTCAAATGGCCAGCTCCAAGCTTCCAGGTGGATCATCTACATTGTTGAAATGCTTGCTGGTTCCAGCTACCTGGTATCGCCAGGTAGTGGCTCGTCAGGGAAGGTAACCTGATTTTATAGCCTGAATTCAACATCATGGAATCGAAGAAGTCTGCTGCAAGAAAAGCCTATAAATCATTCTAAAATAAAGCAAGACTTATCTGTAGAGAAAAGAGATTGTTGAGTTAAGTAGTCTTTAAAGTTACCTTCCCACTTTTCAGACATCTTGTCTGGAAGTCATTCAAGAACTGCATGAAGCTCTTGCTGTGTGCCAGGCACTGTATCAGGTGCTGGGGCCACAGGAACCTGAACAAAGCTGATAAACTTTGCTGCTCTGGGGACTTACCTGGTGGTCCAATGGCTAAGACTCTGCCCTAGCAATGCAGAGGGCCCGGGTTTGATCCCTGGTCGGGGAACTAGACCCCACATGCATGCCGCAACTAAGAGTTTGCGTGTCGCAACTAAAAAGATCCCGCATGCCACAACAAAGATCCCGCGTGCCACAACTAAGACCCGACACAGCAAAATAAATACTTAAAAAAAAACAAAAGCAAAACTTTGCTGCTCTGGTGGAGATGGGAGTGGGGGTGGTTACTGAAGACAGACAACAAACTAAACAAGATGTACAATCTCTGCTGAAATGAGTTTGGTTTCTGTAAGGAGGGAGATGGAAAGCTGTCGGAGGGCTCTAAACAGAATAATATCATGGCTTCCATGTAACCGGGATCCCTCTGGCTGCTGTGTAGAGAATAAACTGAAGGTGGGAAGGGCAGAAGCATGCCAGCTGATTAAGAGACTGTTGCAGTAATAAAACCACAGAAGGATAATACTTGTACCTATGTGGCCACAGTGGAAACAGGAAACATGGACTGGGATGAGGGGAAAGAGGGAAGAATGTCAGAGGAGCAATTTTGGTAGGAAGAGCAGGAGCTCAGTTTGGGGTAGGTTGTGGGTTTTTTTGTTTTTTTTGTGTGCGGTACGCGGGCCTCTCACCATTGTGGCCTCCCTCATTGCAGAGCACAGGCTCCAGACGCACAGGCTCAGCGGCCATGGCCCACGGGCCCAGCCGCTCCGCGGCATGTGGGATCTTCCCGGACCGGGGCACGAACCCGCATCCCCTGCATTGGCAGGCGGACTCTCAACCACTGCGCCACCAGGGAAGCCCTGGGTAGGTTGTTTTTGATGCCTAGTAGACAAGATGTGGAGTTGGCAGTTGGCTACATGAATCTGGAGTTTAAGGTAAAGGTCAGGGATAGAGATGCAAATCTGGGAGATATCAACATATCGCTGGTGCTGATATTTAATGACATGGGCCTGGATGAGATGACCTAGGGAATGAAGGAGTGAGAATAACCGGAGAGCAGAGTTGCAGCCCTGAGGCCTGGGGCACACCAGCACTAAGAGGTTTCAGGGAAGAGGAGGAACACCTACACAGAGCTGTGGGTACTTTGACTTTGCTTCCCAAACTGGACCATTGTTGGTGGTTCTTTCCCTTATCGGATAGTACTTTGTCCTCTAAGGAGGTAAACATATGAAAGAACTAATTATTTTTGTCTTATGCCCAAGCTCCTTGGGCAATAATAATTGCTACCCTTGTTCACAACTCTTTGCCTGGCCTTGTGCTGACATTTCATTATCTCATTTAATCTTCACAATAACTGTATGATATCCCCTTTTGTAGTTATGGAAACCAAAGCCCAGAAAGATTAACTTGCTGAAGCTGGAAAGTAGAGGGTGGGGGGATTCCAACCCAGGTCAGTCCTACTCCAAGGCTCATGTTCCTGCCTACTTTCCCCTTTTCCTTATGGTGATTATTGAGTTTTCAGAGGAAGCATCTAGAATTTTTTTTTTTAACTTACATTGGCCCATAGTACTTGTAAGGTTGTTTATATTGCCTAAGACCAGGAATATGAGTATTTAGAATAGCTGACCCAGAACAGCGCCCTCGCCCGGAATGGGGAGCACAACGTCCAGCTGCAGAGGTAGCTTGACTCACTTTCAGCCCCTAAATTCTCACATGGAAGAACCCAGCAAAGAGGAAGACTGTTGTGCTGCCTGTTGTTCTTTGTTGCCTTGGTCACACTTGGGGCCATGACTCTTCAGCATCGAAAGTAGGGACTTGATCAAATGTTAAAATGAGAGACAGGAACCAGGAGAGATACAGATAATACAAGGGCCACAGAGGAAATTTTCCAGCAGAGCAGGAAAACCAGCTGCCTTACCAGGAACTGCAAAGTAATAAAAACAGGAAGGAAAGCCTCTTCAAAATTTCCAGGGAAGAACTGACTATTCTTCTTTTTAAAATTAATTTATGTTATTTATTTATTTTTGGCTGCGCTGGGTCTTCGTTGCTGTGCGCGGGCTTTCTCTAGTTGTGGTGAACGGGGGCTACTCTTCACTGGGGCGCGTGGGCTTCTCATTGTCGTGGCTTCTCTTGTTGCGGAGCATGGGCTCTAGGCGCACAGGCTTCAGTAGTTGCGGCACGTGGGCTCAGTAGTTGTGGCTTGTGGGCTCTAGAGCTCAGGCTCAGTAGTTGTGGCGCACGGGCTTAGTTGCTCCGCGGCATGTGGGATCTTCCCGGACCGGGCTCGAATCCGTGTCCCCTGCATTGGCAGGCGGATTCTTAACCCCTGCGCCACCAGGGAAGCCCGACTATTCTTATTATTAGCTCAGAATACTTCATATTATATAATCTTGTATTTGTAGGAGGGAGAAACTGCTGAAGATGCTGAAAGAGTCATTTAAAAATTTGCCCTGAGTCACACCAGCAAGATAGCAACAGGGCTGGTAACAGATTCCAGCCTCAGGATACAATCGGGTCTTTTCACTTCAGCTACAGCATTTTCACAGCACCTCAGGTTCTGAAATGTCCACTCAAGCTATGAAAGAAAAGACATCTGGGGAAGAACAGAGGTCTTATTACCTTTGCTCCAGTTCTAGCTAGTCCTCACCACTGCCCAAGGCTAATCCTCACTCAAAGCCCAAGGCTTGAAGCAGCATCATACAGGGCAGCAGAGCCATCACAGAATTGACATGTATTATTATTCCAAAAGACCTAGATTTATTTCCTGGTAATTCTATCAGTAAAAAGTGACCTTTAGGGCTTCCCTGGTGGCGCAGTGGTTGAGAGTCCGCCTGCCGATGCAGGGGACACGGGTTCGTGCCCCAGTCCGGGAGGATCCCACATGCCGTGGAGCAGCTAGGCCCGTGAGCCATGGCCGCTGAGCCTGCGTGTCCGGAGCCTGTGCTCCGCAACAGGAGATGCCACAATAGTGAGAGGCCCGCGCACCACACACAAAAAAAGTGACGTTTAGGAAGGGTTGTCCCAATATTCAAATATAGGTCAATAGGTTGATTTAAACAGTTTTAAATCACAACCTTAAAACGTTTCGTAAGTAGCCACAACGGTTTGCTCTGAGTGTCCTAGGCTCAAGAGTTAGCCAGAAGCCCATGGGGTAAATGGCCACTTGCTTGGCTAAGGAGATGCAATACTTCCAAATGACAGTGGTGCTATCTGGTTGAGCTGATGTGCTTGAAAGCAAGAGTGGGACTCAGATAAGCCCTGAGGTCACGTGGAGACTGTTGAGGAGATTGGTTAGGTATGTTAAAAAAAACTTTAAATTTGTCTTCTATAGGGATCAATTCTAGGGGCTGCAGCTTCTGGTTAATGGAATGTAGCCAGGATATTTCTGTGTCAACCAGAGAATATGAGACCTTCTTGGCTTGAACTCTCATAATGTAATATGGCAGGATTAATGAGAGTAAAACTATATAAATGATATTTACTCTAAGGGTGGGAGCCTGTCCTGCTGAGCTAGTAAGGAGAGAAAATACTGAGTGACCTGTGGAGACAGGGAGAGACTCCTCTCTCCTTCCCAGGGGAAAAGATAGTCAAGGAATTGGGCATTTTCTCACACGTTCTTAACTATCAATAAAAGGGAGGAGAAAGCTCCCCTTAAACTATGTGCGAAGGTCTAAGCCCTGTGCAAAGCCATCTCCGGTAAAAGGCCACAGCTTTGTCACAATGTCAGTCACAGTCCAGTGTTGTGGAGGTAGGCTCCAAGTGGCAGCTGTCTGAGACTATGAGAAAAGCCCAGGGGCAGAGCTCTCCCTCAATTCCAGTGTAGGACTGAGATGGAGACAGAACACTGCATTGGGGTGTTTGGAGCAGCAGAGAGAATCAAAGGAGTGACTTCATACTTTTTCCTTCATCCCTGAACTGTTGGGTGAATTAACCATGAGGTTATTAAGTGATTTAATTGCTTCAGAGAAAACATGAGCAGTATTGTTGTTAATCCCTAATTTTATTTCTTTAAACTACTCTCCAAAAGTAAACTTGTTGATTTTATGTTTTCCTGTTTTTTTCTAGAGGTGGTATCCAGGCATTCATCTTTTTTTAAAAGTTCCCCAGGTCATTCTATGTGCAGAGTTGAGAGCTACATTCTAGAGATTCATACTGATATATGAAAACGTGGCTAAAAGGATGTTCTGGGACTTCCCTGGTGGCACAGTGGTTAAGAATCCACCTGCCAATGCAGGGGACCCGGGTTCGAGCCCTGGTCCGGGAAGATCCCACATGCCGTGGAGCAATTAAGCCTGTGCACCACAACTCCTGAGCCTGTGCTCTAGAGCCAGTGAGCCACAACCCCTGAAATCCGTGTGCCTAGAGCCTGTGCTCCGCAACAAGAGAAGCCACTGCAATGAGAAGCCCACTCACCGCAACTAGAGAAAGCCCGCGCACAGCAACGAAGACCCAATGCAGCCAAAAATAAATAAATTTATTTTTAAAAAATGTAAAAAAAAATAAAAGGGTGTTCCTTTAGCAGCAGTTGGTGTGCCTACATCCTTTACAGTCAGTGTGGCCGGGTCCACTAATGACATTTATCCAGCCCCCAAACTTGCACTGTCCTTCCACAATTAGTGGAGGAAACAATGCCATAGTCTCTTTCTTTCGCTTTAAATAAACCTCTTGTTGGCTCGGGCGGAGGAGCTAGGAAGTCTGGGCCTGCGGTCCACCCCAGGCTTTGGGTTTGGGGAGGTGCCTGAGTTTGGCCGGGACCCTGTAAAAGGCGGTGCGGGATGATGCCACCGCTGACCCGGGTCAGGCCCCGCCCAGGTCTCTGCCGGGACCTGGCGCCCCGCCCCACCTCGCGGCGGCCGTGCACTGCGAACTACATTTCCCATAATGCACACCGGGGCGGGCAGGGCCAGGCCCAGCGACTGGAGCCGGGCCTCCGCCGCCAGAGGCCGGCGAGTGCTGTCTTCTTGAGCCGGCAGCCGGGCAAGGGGCCGTGGGAGGGAGCGGTGGCCATGTCTGTGTCTGCAGGGGGCCGTGGTCCCGCGAACCTGAACCATCAGTCCGGGCCCGGCCGGACACCCGTGACCTCCCGGGGGTCCGGCAGAGGGCAGTGACCGGCAATCTCTGTGCTTCCTGACCCCTTCCCCCTCCCCGAGAAACAGGTGAGTCCGACTGCCAACCCACGTGGCTTGGGGGCGCCGAGAGACTGGAGAGCTGTCATCTTTGAAGGGAGGGGCTTGAAGACTGGGGGCCCCTGCAGTCTACGCTGCTATTTGCGGTAGAAGGACTGGGTCTCTCTGGGGTCCCTTCGCCGGTTCCCAGCTGGGGAATACAAAAGGCGAGGCCTGGAACTCTTCCTTCGGCTGGAAGGGCAAAGTCCTGTAGCCCCAACGCACACACATTCGGCCCAGCAGAGTGCTCTCAGAGACTGGCAGAGGTTGACTGTGGGGTGAGCAGGAAGCTCCTGAAAGTGTCTTGAGGCTTGGGACTTTGCCTTCAAGGGTGCCCTGGCTCAGATAACCAAGCTGCCTCTTGCACCTGTTGAGCCACACTTTCTGGGCTCGAGTTTGCTGGGGAGGGTGAGCAGCCTTTGTCAGAAAGGGGAGTGACCACTAGCAGTGACAAGTACCAAGCTATACTCTCAGCGTGGAGTAGGCATCCTGCTGAAGCAGTTACAGCACAGCCTCACCTGGACCCTGTCTGCCACACATCCATGCATCCTGGCACCATCCTCCCAGATAGCCCACTCCCCAAAGGGTCAAGGCAGGATAGGGCACAATCTAAGCAGGAAGAGGGAGCAAGAGTGGTAGGGACCCAGTAGGGAGGAGTTCTTGCAAGGCCCTTCCTCTCTCCAGGCCAGGCACCTAGAGGAGGGAGGCATACCAGAAGGGCTGATTGAGCTAACTTGTTTGGTGACATTGCTCAAAGGCACAGCAGAGCACTTCTAGGGCAAATAGCAAGGCCTGGGGGCTTCTAGAGAGGCTGCCTGAGAAGGGGCCCCAAGGGAGTATCTGGGACTGTTTCCAAGAGACCTCTCTTGCTTAACTGCTTCAGGCCCAGCCACCCAAGAGCTTCAGCCACACAGGTTATGGCTCCAATGGGGTTTGGGGTGGGTTTTGCTATGAGTCATTCACCCTCCCTGCCTAGTTTCCAGTGTAAATGTCCAGAGAACTGTTTGCTTCACCAGGGCTTTTGGCTGGACCCCGATACTTGCCTTGGAGATATTGAGGTACTACATGATTTCAGGTGGTTGGAGAACTGTTCGGAAGGAGATGTCCACTAGCCCCAGCCAGCTGACCCTGCCCTCACAACATGCAGGTACCATGTTGGGTAGTACTCAGCCATGCTGGGCGCAGTTACCTAAATCCCACTGGGATCAGTGGATAGTGGGCCCTCAGGGGTAAGCTGCTGTAGACCTTGTTTTGGTCTTTGAGCCAGAGGCGCAAGGCCGCAGAGTAGGGACATGTGGTAGAAAGGAGTTCAGCTTGGGAGAGACTTCTGGGAGCAGCAGGGAAGTTACAGGTCTGTCCTGCAATTTCAGGATGAATAGCCAGTGAGCCTGGAGGAACTCCCAGCCCTAGGCCCAAAGGCATCTCTGTCCCAGCATCACAGATGGGTCATTTCAGGCCAGAGCCCACCTGGCTTCATGAGGTCAGAAGCACGTCCTGCTCACTAAGGGCCTGGCTCAGGATGAGCAAACTCGCAAAGGACTGATTTACATGGCAGAGATTACTGGATCTGTGTATAAGTGCAGGTACACATGGTCTGAATAAGAATAATCATGATGTGCTAAAGACAGCTGAGTGTATATGTACCTACTCTGTGCCAGGGTAACCAAATTACATGGATTATCTCATTTAATCCTTCCACAACCCAATGAATCAGTGCTGTCAACATCCTCATTTCATAGGTGAGAAAGCTGAGATTTATAAAACCATGCCAGGTTAATACAGGTCCCTCTGACTCCAGAGCCACTGTTACTGAACACTTAACTACTACCAAGGACTAAGTCTTCCCTACAGGCAGGAGTCTCCCAAGGCTACATTGGAGCTGGGTGTTCTCTGAGGATCTTTCATCTTCTCCCTTCCAAAGTTATTTATCTGACAAATGTTAATTAAAATCCTGCTTATGGAGCTGACATTCTGAAATTTGCGACAGCTCACAGGGTTACCTTCAATGTAGAAAAATAAAGCAGGGCAAGGGAGATAAGAATCCAGGATATTCCAGGAAGGCCTCTCTGATAAGGTAACACTTGAGCAGCAACCTGAAGGAAGTGACAGAGTGAGTCATGTAGATATTTGGCCAAGTAGTGGAATAGGTGAGGTGGGGGGCAGGGGGAAAAGTAGGGAGGTGTGGTCCAGGCAGAAAATTCAGCAAGAGCAAAGTTCTGAAGTGAAGGAATACTCAGGATTTACATTTACAGTATACTCAAGGAAAGCCATAATGTCAGTGTGGCTGGGTTGAAGCAAAGCAAGTAGGGGAAAGAACAGGAGATGAGGTTGAAGAAGTAATTTGGGGGGTGGGGTGCAGTGCGTGTAGACAGAGAGGTTCTTGTGCACCACTGTGAGGAAATTGGCTTTCTCACTGGGTTAGGTGTGACCGTTACAGACTAGTGAGCAAAGGAGCTACGTGACTTGACTTCTGTCTCAAGCAGATCACTTTGAGTGCTGTGAGAAGGATAGACTGTACAGGGACAAGGACAGAAGTGGGGAGACTGGTTAAAAGACTGTTGCAATGCTGGAGAGGGTGTGGAGAAAAGGGAACCCTCTTATACTGTTGGTGGGAATGTAAATTGATACAGCCACTATGGAGAACAGTATGGAGGTTCCTTAAGAAACCAAAAAGTAGAACTACCATACGACCCAGCAATCCCACTACTGGGCATATACCCTGAGAAAACCATAATTCAAAAAGAGTCATGTACCACAGTGTTCATTGCAGCACTATTTACAATAGCCAGGACATTTACAATAGCCAGGACCTAAGTGTTCATCGACTGATGAATGGATAAAGATGTGGCACATATATACAATGGAATATTACTCAGTCAAAAAAAGAAACAAAATTGAGTTATTTGTAGTGAGGCGGATGGACCTAGAGTCTGTCAAACAGAGTGAAGTAAGTCAGAAAGAAAAACAGATACCATATGCTAACACATACATATGGAATCTAAAAAAAAAAATGGTTCTGATGAACCTAGGGGCAGGACAGGAATAAAGACACAGACGTAGAGAATGGACTTGAGGACACGGGGATGGGGAAGGGTAAGCTAGGATGAAGTGAGAGAGTGGCATTGACATATATACACTACCAAATGTAAAATAGATAGCTAGTGGGAAGCAGCCGCATGGCACGGGGAGATCAGCTTGCCGCTTTGTGACCACCTAGAGGGGTGGGATAGGGAGGGTGGGAGGGAGACGCAAGAAGGAGGGGATATGGGGATATTTGTATATGTATAGCTGATTCACTTTGTTACGCAGCAGAAGCTAACACGACATTGAAAAGCAATTATACTCCAATAAAGATGTTAAAAAAAAAAAAGACTTGCAGCAATCTGCTAGAGAGATAATGTTGACTGGGACCAATGTGATAGTGGTGGAGGTGATGAGAAGTGGTCAGATTCTGAATATGGGCATTTTCCTATGGAACATCAATAATCTGTTCCATGAAAGTTGGACATTCTGTCTGGAATCACTAACTTAGTATCTGTTTCCCACTTTTTTTTTAACATTTTATTGAAGTATAGTTGATTTATGTGTTTCCCCATTATTTCAAATGGGAAAAAGTATAATTCTTCCTTCATCAACCCCAAATCCCCAATTTTCTAAAATGGCACTAAAACACAAGGAAAATACATACCTAATATATGCCAAACAAATTATAATGTTAGGATACAAAATGCTTAAAACACTTCCTCCTGATCAAACAGTGTTGCTTTGATACAGCATCATGGCCTCTTTCAGTACCTGCAGATAGCCATGATGTAAGTAAACCCCTTTTGTTGGCACTCAATGATCTATCAGTTCTATTTGAAATGTAATTTGAGGCTTTAAATGCACATTCCTTTATTAAAAAATATAGATCAAGTGTTGATAATAGTTTTTTTCTATGTAAACATAAGCTCAATCAGTACAAGTTTGTTGTATTAGTTATCTATTGCTGTGTAACAAGTTATCCCAAAACTTAGCAGCTCAAACCAATAATAAATATTTATTATCTCATACAGTTCCTGAGGTTCAGGAATTTGGGAGCATCTTAGCTGGATGATTCAGGCCCAGTGTCTCTCATGAGGTTGCAGTCATTCAAAGGCATGACTGGGGTTAGATGATTTGCTTCCAAGACTGCTTGCTCACATGACTAGCACATTGGTACTGGCTGTTCTCAGGTTTCAGTTTCTTACCACGAGCTCCTCTCTTTACGGCTGCTTGAGTGTCCTCACAACTGATGGCTGATGGCTGCACCTAGAGAGAGTGATCCAAGAGAACAAAGCAGAAGCCACAATGTCTTTTATGACCTAGCCTCAGAAGTCACACATTGTCATTTTCACATTATCCTGTTGGTGACATAGATTAGTTCTGCTCAGTGTGGGATGGGAGTATATAGACTTGAATGCTGGGAGTTGAGAATCACTGGGGACCATTTGGAAGGCTGGCTACCACAGCTGTGTATTAAAAACCAAGAGGCATTCTATGTGGCAAAGGTTAATGAGAGACATTTTGCTGGGTGTACCTGTATTCTGAAGTAAAGCTGACAAGATTTGCTGGTGGTTTGGTATATGAGGTACGGGAAAAAGAGAGGCATAAGGGATGCCTCCAAGATTTTTTGCTAAATAACTGGAAGTATCAAATTGTCTTTCACTGAGATGGAGAAAACTCTGAGAGGAACAACTTTTTAAGGGGATGATCAGGAGCTCAGTTTTGGACATATAACTTTGAGATACTGTAAGATATCCAAGGGCAGACATCAAGTAAACAGTTAAATGTGTGTGCCTCTGGAAGTCAGAAGAGAGATTAGGGCTGTGAATAAAATTTGGAATCATTAATTTATTGGTGAAATTTAAAACCATGAGACTGAATAAGGTCACCAAGGGATCGAATGAAGACAGAAAAGAGATCCAAGACCTGAAATCTTGGTCCCTCAACAGTAAGAAGAACTGTAAAGAGAACTTAGAAGGAGTGGTCCATGAGGTAGGAGAACCATGAAAGGAGAGTGATGTGCCAGAAGCCAAGAGAAGAAAGTGTTTTGAGAGAGAGGAAATAATCATTGTGGCTGCTGAGTGAAGTGAGATGATCCTGGAGGTCACTGGAGACCTTGAGGGAGCAGTGTTACTGGAGTAATAGTTGGAATGGATTCAAGTGTGAATGGGAAAAGTGGAGAGACACCTGAGCGCTCCACATTTCCCAGTCCCTCTGGCCACATGACTAGTTCTGGCCAATCTGGACTTTGAAGTATTTAAGAGTTCTGACATGACCCTCCAGCCCTGTCTTCCATTGCCAGGTGACGGCAGAACTATAAGATGCTAGTAGCCTGGATTCCTGAATCACTGCCCGGAGGGAGCTGCTCTGAATTGCTACCAAACCCACAGTACGTGAGCAAAAAATAAGCCTTTAGTGCTCGCTTCGGCAGCACTAAAATTGGAACGATACAGAGAAGATTAGCGTGGCCCCTGTGCGAGGATGACATGCAAATTCCTGAAGCGTTCCATATTTTTTGGTTCAGGCGGTAATGCGAGTGATGGGGAGCGGCGCGGGGTGGCAGATGAAGCTTCGGCTCTCCCGCTGCTCACCTCCTGCTGTGCGGCCCACTTCCTAACAGCCCACGTCCCAGATAGAGGTCCGCAGCCTGGGAGTTGGGGACCCCTGCTGTATATAATGGAGTCAGCCTGTCAAATTAGGAACTTGTAAATATTTTAATACATATTATCCTTTAGAGTTTATTAAAAAATGGTTGCAAAATCTGTGAAGGTGGTCAAAAGGTACAAACTTCCAGTTACAAAATAAATAAATCCTGAGGATGTAATGTACAGCATAGTGACTATAATTAATAATGCTTGTATATTTGAAAGTTGCTAAGAGAGTAGGTATTAAAAGTTCTCATCACAAGAAAAAAATTTTGTAACTTTGTGTGGTGATGGATGTTAACGAGACATTGTGGTGACCATTTTGCAATATATACAAATATTGAATCATTATGTTGTAGACCTGGAACTAATATAATGTTATACATAGATTATTTCTCAATAAAAAAATGCTTGCAATAAAAAAAAAAAAAGAAAAGCCTTTAGGGAATTCCCTGGCAGTCCAGTGGTTAGGACTCTGCACTTCCATTGCCTGCAGCCCAAGTTCAATCCCACAAGCCATGTGATATGGCCAAAACAAACCAAAAAAGCCTTTATGTGTAAAGCCTCTACCATTTTGGCACTCATTTGTTACACAGCATAGCCTAGCTTACGTGACTAATTAAACTCCAAGTACTGTGTACTGTTTTGAGGTTTGTTTGTTTGTTTTATAAAGGACAGCAAAAAAAAAAAAAAAATAGGGTGGTACCTAGAGGGGAATGTAGAGTTAAGGGGAGGTTTGTTTTAAGGTTTTAATTGAAATAAAACAAACATAAAGTTCACAAATCATAAGTACAGCTCAATGAATTATAACAGAGTAAACACATCTAAGTGAAGGTGTTTGGAAAATGGAAGAAACATCAGTATATTGGTGATGAATAGGGGAGAAGGGGACACTGATGATCTGAGAGAGAGAGGGACAGCTGCTGAAGCCATATGCTTGGATGGGTGAGAGGGGCTGGAGTGGAGGTGTTAGTGGAGCCCAGACAGCTCATCTTTAGTAAGAAGGAGGAAGGCAGAGTCTGGCAGGTGAGGTGAGGTGGTAGTGGGAATCTTGGAAGTTCTCTTTTGCTGACTTCCATGTCCTCAGTGAAATAGAAGGTAAGGTTATCACTGATAGTGCTGAGGGTGAGCATTGGAGAAGATGATGGAAGCTTGAGAAGAGAGAAGATGTGAAGCTCTCCACTAGGGGAGTGGGAAAGTGAGTACACATAGAAATGTAGGGCATTCCCATTTAAAGTAGTTGTTCTGGACCCTCTCCTCAGAAAAAAGCACATACCAATCCAGGCCTCCATCCAAGGAGCCAGGTCCAGAAGCCCTGGCCACAACCCCAGGACTGGCAGTAGCAGCTTGCCCTCTGCCTATATATGGACAGAGTCATCTCTCTGGGGTCGCTCTCTCTTTACACAGCAATGCAGACCCCAACCGGGCTTTTAGGTTAGCTTGTAAGATAATGGTCTCCAAGGTTCTCGTGTGGCCTGTGTCTTCTTGCTCAAGATCTGGACATGCCCTAGTTGCCTTAGCACCCACTGCCCTGGGCTCCGTGGTGTTGCGGTGGCTGTTTTGGCCTGTTTTGGATTGCTCCTCTTGGTCTCAGTCTCAGAGGAGACCTTTCTGGATGCCTCCCCAGGCTCCTGTTGAGGGCATGCAGCTTCTTAATTACTCTTCATCAGAAAAGGTGGACCACACCTTGGTCTTCTGGGCTCTGACCCTCGCTGGGAACCATCACTCTTGATTGTCTTGATGGACAGGACTGGTGGCCTAGAAAATCCCAAAAGGTAGATGTTCTCCCAAATAATCTTCCTTTGAAGATTATTCAAAGGGCACTCTGTGTGGGGTGATGCTGTTGACCAGTGGTACCCAACCCCCACTTAACTCTGTGGTGCTCCGGGACCAGTGGGGGCGTGGCCATCAAGCCAGTCTCTGGCCCTGCCTCCCTCTCTGTCTGTTTTGCACATTGAACTGCTTTACAAGATTAATTTGAAGAAAGGATTCCGTAGCTTACAACAAAGATGACAGAAGAGCTTGAAAATCAACTCTTTGGGTACACTTGCAGGAGCTGCCCGCTAGGAACTTGTGGTCGGAGAGAGTTCTTAGACACAGGTAAGCGGAGGCCACACAAATGCTAGTGCTGGTGACACTGTTTTGAAATCACTCTTCTCATGAACGTTTTTGAGCACCTACTTCATGCCAGGCTCAGGGTGGAGTCATTTGCCCAAGGTTACAGAGCTAGTAAGGGACAAGCCTCAATTATTCCCTATGGACTCTGCTCCAGGAGGGCAGGGACAGAGTCTGCTTTGCTCACGCTAACACCAGTCCCCCCCAGGCCCCTGGCCTGCCTGCAGTGCCTTCCTCATGAGTCTCTGACTAGTCTTCGCTGCCCTTCTAGCCCATCCAGCCAAATTTCTGTTCCCTAAAGGGTTAGTGCCTCAGATGGAACCCCTCTCCTATGGATTGTTTGTTGCCTGCCAAATGAAGACCCTTCAGCCTGACATTAAGGGACCTTAGAGGCTGATCCCAAGAGAGCCACCCAACTTCGTTATCCCTGACATCAACTCTTGGCCACCTCCACCTGGCCCGGAGGCTGCAGAAGGACTGGGAGATCAGGCTGAGTTTGTCCTTAGTGTCCATCAAATGGGCACTGAGAACCGACATGTCCATAGTTGTTTTTAACTGGAGAGGTGAGCCCTGGTGCAAATTCAAAAGGTACAGAATGCAAGGAGAAAAGCAAGGCTTAGGCCTGTTTACTCTGACTCACTTTGTTCATAGTAAATGTCTAAATATCAAAAAGAACTGATTTGTCAACTCAGTTTTGAATGGAGAAATGTTCATGGTAGGATGTACAGTGGAAGATATCAGGATACAGAATGGTTTCAATTACCAGCTCCAGCGCTTCTTTCCTGTCGTGACATTGGACAATGTACTTACACTCTCTCAGCTTCAGTTTCTTCATATATAAAGCTTGTCTGACAAGAGTGCCTGCCTCAGAGAAGAGTGATCAGGATTACATAAAAATCCACATAGGGACTGGGACTTCCCTGGAACTTCTAGGGGTAAAGAATCCGCCTTCCAATGTAGGGGATGCAGGTTCGATCCCTGGTCAGGGAACTAAGACCCCACATGCCGCGGGGCAACTAAGCCCACGTGCCATAACTAGAGAGAGAAAGAAACACTGCACACCACAACTAGAGAGAAGCTTGAGTGCCGCAACTAAGACCCGACACAGGGACTTCCCTGGTGGCGCGGTGGTTAAGAATCCGCCTGCCAATGCAGGGGCACGGGTTTGATCCCTGGTCCAGGAAGATCCTGAAGATCGCAGAGCAACTAAGCCCATGCGCCACAACTACTGAGCCTGCGCTCTAGAGCCCGTGCTCTGCAACGAGAGGCCACCGCAATGAGAAGCCCGCGCACCACAACAAAGCTTAACCCCTGCTCACCGCAACTAGAGAAAGCCCACAAGCAGCGACGAAGACCCAACACGGCCAAAAAAAAAAAAAAAAAGTATATTTATTTATTTATTTTGGCTGCACTGGGTCTTAGTTGCATCAGGCAGGATCTTCATTGCAGCATGCAGGATCTTTAGTTGTGGCATGAGGGATCTTTTAGTTGCAGCATGCTGCTCTTAGTTTCAGCATGCGGGAACTAGTTCCCTGACCAGGGATTGAGCCGGGCCCCCTGTATTGGGAGCACAGAGTCTTAACCACTGGACCACCAGGCAAGTCCCCCATGCATTCTTTTATAATCAGAAAGAGAACAGCACGCTTCTTTAGAAGGGAATATTCAGAACCCATTCCCCAGAGGTTTGAGTTAGCTGGGTCCTGGTGAGGGATACTTTCCTGTACTTAACCACTCTTAATTATGCCAGTGACTCCTGCCACTAGCACCTTCCCGCTTACCCTCAATGATGCCTTTGTTTGCCCCACAGGAGAGCCCAAGGGATGGCTGCTGACATGCAGAGGAAGAGAAGCAGCGAAGGCCCTGATGGCACGTTGGCTCCTTCTGATGGGCAGAGTGTGGAGAGAGCTGAGAGCCCCACACCAGGACTGGCCCAGGGAATGGAGCCAGGTATGGGCAGGGTGCGCAGCCCCAGCCAGCTTACAGCTAGAGCAGCCTCGAGGGCAATCGGGATTCCCAACCAGTCTTTCACTGTCACTCATTCATGCATGCTCACTTGTTAGCTATTTGTCATGTGCTGGGGATACTGCAAGGATCCAGGCTCAGTGTGCATCTGGCCTTCCTCTCCACTTCATGTTGTGCCACTTGCCCTGTGCTGTCTTGCCACCAGTGTGGGCTCTTCTCCTATTTCCTGTGTCTACAGGTACCTCCCTGGCTCCTTCTCTCTCCCTCAGCTCTCAACTTAAATGTCACCTCCTCACAAGAGAGGCCTGCCCTGACCATGCTCTGCACAGAACACTAGTTATTTTGTAGTCTTATTTGTGTGTGTATGTATTGCCCACCTTTCTTGTCTACAAGATTGTGAGCTCTTTGAGCACAGAGCTGTTGTATCCCCAATGCCTGGTACAGTGTTGAACTCATAATAGAGACTCAAAACATATCTCTTGAACTCTTCTGTCAAAAAAAAAATCAGTAAAGGAAAACTGACATTGTCCCTGCCTTGGGGGAGCCACAGGCTAGTGAGAGCATTCCAGTGGAGGGGGTTAGGAACCATGGGTCCCTGTGCAGGGTCAGGGAGCCTTCTCCCAGGGAGAGAGATTTGCTGAGCACAGGAGGTATTCCAGGCACAGGGCGAGGTGCTGGGAACACAGCAGCAAAAAACCAGGTTCCTGCCCATGAGGGGGAACCCCACTGCATTTGGGGAGAAGGGCAATAACTGATAAGTGCCGCAAGAGAAGTCAAGGAGGGGGATATGATAGAGTGCCTGGGTTTGGGGGTCAGGTGACAGGGACAACTAACATCTTTGCTGTGAGCTGAAGTGTGACAGGGAGCTGGCATGCAAAGAGGTGGGAGTGCCTTCCATGCAGAGGGAACAGGAGATGCAGAGGCCCTGAGGTAGGTGGGGATATCCAAAGAGCAGATGCACGAAGGGCTGTGAGATGAGAGTGAGAGGGGCAGGCAGATACTGGCTACCACCGCAGCCTTGAGGGGTTGGGGTCTTATTCCCAGTGTGAGGGGAGGAGGCTGGTGGGCTGTAAGTCACAGCAGAGCATGACTTGTAGCCAGAAGGAACAGTGGCTTACCTCATCAGGACAGGCAGAGTACTGTATTGGGCACCTTGCTGGTGAGGTGGTCTGCCAGAAGCTACTGCTCTAAACACCAGTGCTTTTGGCTGGCAGGTGCCGGACAGGAGGGTGCCATGTTCGTCCATGCCCGTTCCTATGAGGACCTGACAGAATCAGAGAATGGGGTGGCTTCTGGGGAGAGCCCCAAGGAGGGTGCTGGTGGTCCTCCACCTCTGCCTACAGACATGCGCCAGATCAGCCAGGACTTCAGTGAGCTGAGCACCCAGCTGACAGGTGTCGCCCGAGACCTGCAGGAGGAGATGCTTCCAGGAAGCTCTGAGGACTGGCCGGAGTCCCCAGGGGCAGCTGGGCGACCAGCCACAGAGCCCCCAAGAGAGGGCACTGGTGAAGGGGATGAGGAGGAGACTGCTGAGGCATGGCGCCTGCACCAGAAGCATGTCTTCGTGCTGAGCGAGGCGGGGAAGCCTGTGTACTCCCGCTATGGGTCAGAGGAGGCACTTTCCAGCACCATGGGTGTCATGGTGGCCCTGGTGTCCTTCCTGGAGGCTGACAAGAATGCCATCCGTTCCATCCATGCAGGTGAGCCACCAGGAGGGGGGTGCCAGGAGGTCTCCCTGGCCAGGAGAGACCATACCAGGTTTCGGACTCCCAGGGACTAGAGGGCTGGGATGTGCTGTGTGACCAAGCTTAGTCCCTCCACCTCACCGAGCCCCAGGTCCTCATCTGAACACGGGAAAACAACACTGACTGCCTCATAGGGCTGTTGTGGGGGCCAAAGGTGGCTCGCACATGGGCTTTGCCCTTGGAGAAGGTGAGAAGCCGGGGGAGGTAACCAAAATAATCCCAGGTCTTGAGCCCCACCCAGCTCTTGCCACTTAGCCCAAGAATGTGTGTCTTTCTGAAGTGCTTCCTGCATTTTAGCTGGTCCCAGTCTGTGAAACAAGTGGCAGGAAAGGGGAAAGGGGGGGCCCATGGGCATCTGTTTTTCTTTCATCCTGAAGCCCCCTCTGTGTGCACAGTTCTGAGGGGAGGTGGAGAGATTGTGGAAAGCGGGGCTCTGAGGGTGCTAGGGCAGGCCATTCAGGGAGCGCTTTCCGGAGAAGGGCTGAAGCTGACACCACCCCTATCCATCGGTCCCATCAGATGGCTACAAGGTAGTATTCGTGCGCCGGAGCCCACTGGTGCTGGTGGCGGTGGCCCGCACGCGGCAGTCGGCACAGGAACTGGCGCAAGAGTTGCTCTACATCTACTACCAGATCCTGAGCCTTCTTACGGGTGCGCAGCTGAGCCACATCTTCCAGCAGAAGCAGAACTATGACCTGCGGCGCCTGCTCTCGGGCTCTGAGCGCATCACGGACAACCTGCTGCAGCTCATGGCGCGAGACCCCAGTTTCCTGATGGGGGCGGCGCGCTGCCTGCCCTTGGCGGCGGCCGTGCGCGACGTCGTGAGTGCCAGTCTGCAGCAGGCGCGCGCCCGCAGCCTCGTCTTCTCCATCCTGCTGGCGCGCAACCAGCTCGTGGCGCTTGTGCGCCGCAAGGACCAATTCCTGCACCCCATCGACCTGCACCTGCTCTTCAACCTCATAAGTTCCTCCTCGTCCTTCCGCGAGGGCGAGGCCTGGACGCCCGTGTGCCTGCCCAAATTCAACGCAGCCGGCTTCTTCCACGCACACATCTCGTACCTGGAGCCTGACACGGATCTCTGCCTGCTGCTCGTCTCCACCGACCGTGAGGACTTCTTTGCAGTGTCTGACTGCCGCCGCCGCTTTCAGGAGCGCCTGCGAAAGCGCGGAGCGCACCTGGCGCTGCGGGAGGCACTGCGCACACCTTACTACAGTGTTTCCCAAGTGGGCATCCCTGACCTGCGCCACTTCCTCTATAAGTCAAAGAGCTCGGGACTCTTCACCAGGTGAGGGAGGGCCTTGGGGAGACTGCTTGAGGGAGACAAGGGCGTGGGGGGGGTGGGCGGCTGGTTGGGCCTGAGCTCTGATGCAGTCCTGAAGCTGATGATCCCTCTGGGAATGGACCGACCTGCTGTGTCTGTTTGACTCTGATACCAGGGGCCCAAAGCCCCTATCACCCTACTCCCCATCAGCATACACCTCTCTACTTCAGTCATTTCCCATAAGGCCTTGAAATACCCAATACACCCAGGGAAGGAAGCTGGAACAGAGGTCTCCTCTGTTTGGTCAGTTTGGTCCAGCCCAGGATGCACAACTCCTCCACTTCCTCCTCCAGCAGAGGGGCTGGGGCCAGATGAGGCATCTTCTATCCTCCTTTTACCCCTTTTTGGTCCAGAAGGTTCCTGGCTCACTTTTCCTTCATCTCAGACCTGTCACTCTGTCTAGGACACCTAAACCCAGATTGGTTTCTCCAAGGGAGGGTCACCAAAGATGCCATGAACTTGGGGGAGAGGGGAGAACAGGGCTCCAGTCTGGGTGGGCCCAGCTTTGTCCTGGGGAGTCTTCAGTGGTGAGGAGACAATGCCTTGTCCTGGGGTGGGGGGGCATTTGGAGGGTAGGACCCATGGTGGAGTCTCCCTGGCCAGGAATAGGTGTTTCTGGATTTCCAGAGAAGCCAGTGGAAGTCATTCCTTTGCGAACCCACTCCCCCATCTCCAGCCCTGAGATCGAGGCCCCGTACACCAGTGAAGAGGAGCAGGAGCGGCTGCTGGGCCTCTACCAGTACCTGCACAGCCGCGCCCACAATGCCTCCCGCCCACTCAAGACTATCTACTACACGGGCCCCAACGAGAACCTCCTGGCTTGGGTAAGGCAGCCCTGGGATGGGCTGGGCTTCATCGGGGTCCTGGGCAAGGGCCACAAGGGTTGTCTAATCTGGATGACCACCCTGTGCCCCCTTCCTCCAGGTGACAGGCGCCTTTGAGCTCTACATGTGCTACAGCCCCCTGGGGACCAAGGCGTCGGCCGTCAGTGCCATCCATAAACTGATGCGCTGGATCCGCAAAGAAGAAGACCGCCTCTTCATCCTCACGCCCCTCACATACTGATGAGAATGTGTGTGGGCTCGGCCCTCCTAGGCACACCAGGCTGTGGAAGCCATGGGAGCTTCCAGGTGGGGCTGGCCTCTGGCCCAGGCAGCAGGCAGGGACTGTGGGTTGGTGTGTGCATTAAAGTGCTTTGGGGAAGACACTTGTGGGCCTTGTCACTGGTTCCTTCACTCTCACTCACACACAGACGCTGGATCCTCCTCCCTAGGCCCTGCCCATGCTTCCCCATGCACAGCATCACATGTGCTCAGAGTTGGCCCCTGGGCTGGGGCTGTTTTCATTCAGCTGAAGTCCTGCCACGTGTAAAGTGTTCTCTAGGACCCCACTGGCCTTCCCCACCACGACCAACCTCCCGCGATGCCCCACCCCACACTCAGTCTGAGCCCCTGGTGCCTCCCCTGTCACTCCTAGGTGGGATTCCCAGCTGCATGGCCTGAAGGACCACCCAACCACCTGGGAGCCCTGACTGGCTCTGCTTAATGGACTGCTGTATTTCAGCAGGGGCTGAGCTGAGTAAGACAGGGACAGTCAAGTGGAGAGAGTCTGAGCCCGGGCATGGGTGGGAGCCCTTGGTGAGGTGGCCCAGTGTTCAGCACAAATTCAGAGTCCAGCCTCACTATAGCTGTAGGCCTCTGGGGAAACTATTCCAGCTTAGGGTTCCTCATGAAGGCTGTCCACCTCAGCTCCCCTACCTCTAGCCAGCACATTCCTTAGGATGGCCCCCAGGAGTGAGCCAGAGGACCTGAAAGAAGACCCAGCTGACCTCTGGGGCTGGAGTGGACCCTGCCCTAAGAAGGGCTGATGCTCTTTTCAGTCACCCTGTTCCCTGGCATGGCCCAGCCTACGTGGGTCACTAGGAACATCCCAGGAGGCTCAGCAGTGAAGGCCCAGCCCCATTCACTCTACCATGAGACCTTCTTAGGACAGAGCCCAAGGCACAGTGCAGAAAGCTTCTACCTTCCTGCTGGGGACTCTCCCAGTTATGCCACAACTGAACCATCTCACTGGCCAGGGGAACAGAAGACCTAGGAAGTGTTTGGGAGAATAGTGTCCATGGAATATGGTCTTCAGACTATAGAGTGAATCACCTTCATGCAGTCTCTGAGTGCTGGAGCAAGATACTGTGCCACTAAAACCAACCCATGCTGGAAAATGTGTCTTTGTAGGTGGCATAGGCCAAGGATGCACTGGAATGAGTCACTTACTGTCCCAGGAAATGGCAGCACAGCGCCTGCCCTTGGCCCCACCCCAGATCACATTAGAATGGGTATGGCAGCAGGCCACCTGCCCAGACCCCAAAGCCCCTCTGGAGCAGCCACAGGCTTGGTGGGTGCTGCTCACACTGCCCACATGCCCTGGGTCTCTTTTCTGTCTGCTTGCTGTTTCTATTCCTTCCCTGAATCCTGGAAAGGGCACCAAACCACTGCCTCTGGGGCCAGGGTGATGCCAGGCTAGCTGTCTCTGACTGCTACCGGTGTTCTGGTCAGTGGTCAGCCTCCAGGTGTCCCTGCTGGCTACCCTGATCCTTGCAGGGCTTCCAGCTTCTTGCCGTTCAGCACCTATTCTGGGTGGAGGTGGGAAGAGATAGTCACAATTAGATAAGTGTGTATACCTAGGACAGTAGGCACCTAAGAGTGCAGGGTTTACCTGTTTGGGGAGCAAGGAAGGGACAACAGACAAACAGGAAAGGTGTTCCTAGTGGAGCAACGAGCATGTGCAAAGGGACGAACCTGGTATGAAACCTGGTATGGTAAAGAACCTTGTCCGACTGGGTAACAGTGAAGCTGGAGGAGTCTTTAAAGCCTAGGGTTCTCAAACTCCAGGTAAAAGTTTGGCAGTGGGGAGCCACAGAATGTTTTAAAGCTGCAGAGTGACATGGTCATATTGTGGTTACAGAGGTCCCCCTGCTGTCATTAGGATGATCTCTTTGCGTTGGAGAAAGAGGCTGGCACTAGTTCTCTGGAGTAGTGTTCAGAGGGGAGTGAGAGCCCAAAGAGGGCAAAGTAGCTAGCACTCCTTCAGGGTGACAAATGCAAGGGCAGTGGGGTAGGTCCTTAGCTGAACGTGGGCCAGGCCTTGTGAACTCACCTTGAGAAAGTGCTTGTATTCGGCACTGCAAGGCTCCATTAGCTGACTTCACCCACATGGCTTGCCTGCCCCCCTCCCACAGACCAAGTGGATGAGGAGGGAGGAAGGGGCACTCTGTGGATGCCTGCTGTCAAAGACCAAGGCTACCTCAGAGGAGATGCCAGCCTGGGGGCAGCCAACAACTTGGCCACATGATGGCAGCAGAGAACCAACTGTTGACTGCTGCACATCCACCCCCAAAACAGGTGAACGGGGAGGACCCCTCAGGTTTCCTCCCAACCTCTATAAGTCTCTCCCAATGTCCTGAGGCAGAATAGGGGCCACAAGAACCCATGTCTCAGCGCCGGGCAGGGAATGTTTCATATCAGTTTTGCCCTGCATGACTATCTTTAGACATGTTGACTGTGGAACACAGGAATGGTGCCATAATTTCTGATGTGTGTTTATTCATTTCCGGGCCAATTCTGGTTAGCGAAGGGAGTGCCTTTTATGTTGCCTCAGGCACGGTATCCTCCCAGCACTGGGTGTGGCCGCCCCAGTGCTGTTTCCACCCTGTCACCAGATGCTCATTAAGCTCCAGCCTGGAGGGGTAGGGGAGTCCAGCATTATGAATGGGAGATGGGGGGAGTCAGGTATCCAGAGTAAACTGTGCTGGGGTAGGTGTAGCACAGGGTCTGTGGGACCCACAAGATGGACTTGTCACCGCCCGGATCAGGTAGGCTTCCTGGAGGAGATGCCACCTAAGTTACAAGAGAAGGAAGGGAAAAGGGTGCTCCTGGAAGGAAGAACAAGGAGTATGGGCTGGATGGTGAGTAGAGGAGATACTTGTAGGGTCAGGCTGAATCCTGTTGGGCTGAGGGCTCCTCTCCCCACCCCCACCCATTACCCTCCAAAGCTCTGGGACTCACAGTTCACAGGTCCCTCAGACCTCAGCCATGGGCCACCCTGTGATGCTTTCCCTCCCTCCAGGGTCCAGGCCCACCTGGCTGAAGGGGATGTCAGGCTAAGGATGTACCCCAGGGCCCCCCTCCAGTGTTGCGGGGAGCCAAGTTACCAAGGAGCAGATGCTGAGAGATGGCAAGAGCAGAACTGAGTTGACTCCCCTATCCCTGCCCTGCATATATCACAGCCTGGAGAGAGAACTCTGGGTAACCACCTAGCGAGAACTGCACCCTCATTTCAGAGACTGAGAGGCTGAGGCCCAGCATGGCTTACAGAGCAGGTTAGAGGTGCCCTGAGAGCCAAAGCCCATGTTTCCCTCATATCAGGGAGGCCCTGGAGCAGAGCCAGGAATGAAGGCCAACATTTTGTGTTTTATTGTCCCCATCCTACAGCTTCCACCTACTGAGGCAGCAGTGGACAGACCAGAGCTAGGGTTGGGCCTCCACATAAGTTGCTTCTCCTCTGACTCTAATGTCCAGCCAACAGGGCTGGCCCCATCTTATAAATCCCACCTGCCCTGGGCAGGCGGGATGCAATGCACCATGCTGACACCATCCTGTCGCTGTCAACCCAGGGCAGGCCCACAGAGGGATAGTCTCTGCCCACAGAGGCTAGTGCCACTCCTGAGGTCTCTCCACACCTTCCCTCTGGTTCTCCACACATTCCTGGCCTCTGTTTCCCACACGGTGGGTCCCCCAGGCCCTGCCTGGAACGAGTGTCTGAGGATGTTGCTGTATCCTGGCGCTAAGAGAAGAAATAGGCCAGGTGGTCCTCAAATGCGCTGGGGCAACACGCCCCCTCACTTCGCCCAGTCGGTCGTGGGGGGCAGGACGGGACAGCTCAGATCTACTTAACCTCTCTCCAGGCCACTCTACGCACACCCACCCACAGGCCACTGAGAAAAAGGGGACCAAGTGTAGGTGTAGGACCCAGGCTTCCGAGGGCCAGGAAAGTCGAACAGGCAGAAGGGCTGGGCTAGGCCAGGCATAGAGCAGGCCCCGCCCACGTCCCCGCCCCCACACCCTGGCCCCGTCCGCCCCGCCCCTGGCACTCAGACTTTGCTCCAAGCCCCGGCCTCTCTGCGTGTGTGTACGCCCGCGCCAGGTGCTCAGACCCGAGGGCAGGAGAAGGCGGCGGGCATCTCAGGAGTCCTGGTGGGGTCGGTGCCCCAGGGCTCCCAGGACCGGCGCTCGACGCTTGTCCAAACCCAGACTTCTCGTTGGCTCCCAGCCAGGCCCGGGCCTGCAGGAACCTCCGCAGGCCGCCATCTGGGCCTCGATGGAGCTCCACCCGCCGCCATTGCAGCCCTTCCTGTTACTACTGCTGCTACTGCTGCTGCTGCTTCTGCCGGCGGTGCCCGAGACGGGAGGGTCCTGGCAGTGCCCGCGCATCCCCTATGCTGCCTCCTGCGACTTTGACGTGGAGTACTTGGTGCCCAGCTTCTCGGCTGGCCGGCCGGTACAGGCTGTGGCAACCTACGAGGGCGGCAGGGAAGGGAGTGCCGTGTTCGTGGCCACACGTAATCGCCTGCATGTGCTTGGGCCTGATCTGCAGCCAGTTGAGAGCCTGGCCACCGGCCCTGCTGGGGCCCCTGGCTGCCAGACGTGTGCGGCCTGTGGCCCAGGCACCCACGGCCCACCGGGAGACACAGATGCGCAGGTTCTGGTGCTGGAGCCGGTGCTGCCTGCACTGATCAGTTGTGGCTCCAGCCTTCGGGGACGCTGCTTCCTGCATGAGCTAGAGCCCCGCGGGACAGCCCTGCACCTGGCGCCACCAGTCTGCCTTTTCTCGGCGCACCACAATCATCCGGAGGACTGTCCCGACTGTGTAGCCAGCCCACTGGGCACCCTCGTGACCGTGGTTGAGCAGGGTCATGCCTCCTACTTCTACGTGGCATCCTCACTGGACTCGGCGGTGGCCGCCAGCTTCAGCCCACGATCAGTGTCCATCCGGCGCCTCAAGGCCGACGCCTCAGGATTTGCACCAGGCTTTGCAGCACTGTCAGTGATGCCTGAGCACCTGGCTTCCTACCGCATCGAATACGTGTACAGTTTCCGTGCAGGAGCCTTCGTCTATTTCCTGACTGTGCAGCCAGCCAACGTGGTAGATGCTCCTGGCGCCTTACACACGCGCCTGGTACGGCTCAGCGCTGTCGAGACTGACCTGGGCGACTACCGCGAGCTGGTCCTCGACTGCCGTTTTGCACCTAAACGCCGGCGACGCGCGGCCCATGAGGGCGCACAGCCCTACCCGGTGTTGCAGGCGGCCCACGCTGCTCCAGTGGGCGGGCGACTGGCCACTGAGCTGAGCATCGCTGAGGGCCAGGAAGTGCTATTCGGGGTCTTCTCGGCTAGCAGAGACAGCGGCCCAGGTGTGGATCCCAACTCTGTCGTCTGTGCGTTCCCTGTAGACTTGCTGGACACTCTCATCGAGCAGGGTGTGGAGCGCTGTTGTGAGCCTCCTGTCCACCCTGGCCTCCGGCGAGGCCTCGACTTCTTCCAGTTGCCCAGTTTTTGCCCTGACCCGGTGAGCAGAAAGAAAGAGCCCTCACTTGTGAGCAGTGTGCACATGCTTCTCTTCCAGCACTGAGAGGATCTGGGACGGGGAGGGCAGGCAGGGAGAAGTTTTCTCTTCCACCCAGTTTCTTAGGGGGTGGTGTGAGGGAATCAGCCAAACAAAGGCCACACTGGAAGCTCATCTCCCAGCCAGGCTAGACCCTGTTGCTACACCATTTTGCTCTTTCACCCTCTCACTTACCGTGGCCCCTTGCTTTTTTAGGTAATTTCTCTTGTTATGTGAAAATTGGATTACATCATAACTGTCTCTCTACCAGGCACACTTCCAAACTCTGGGTACAACGATGGTTGTCCCTTCCTACCTGCCCACCACATATACCCTTAGGGACACACAAAAAAACAGCACCCTCCCCCCCACAGGCAGATACTCACAAATTCACCCAGACTCACATCTACTCACCAACACGTTTTCGCTTTCCCTGCGGGAATACTTGTTTTGCTCTGCTTTCTCAAGAGGGTGGGGCAGGAGTTGTCAGAGAATGCTCCCCTCCACCCCTGTTCCAGAGAGCCTTCCGGGCCTTGGAAGATGGGGGCTTGTCAGAGAGCCTGCATGCCTTGGGCTTTCTGGACCCACTCACCCCTGATTGTTCTCCATGGGGTGACTGGGGGAGGATTCAAGACATAGTGAGAAGGTGGCTTGGCTCTAGTAAATTCCAGGAGGCTCACCCCGGTCTTGTGCCAGCAACTAAACATCTGGGGATGAGTAAAGGCCTAGGAGGGGCTGGTTGGATTTGGTTCACCATGTAGGAGTCCCAGACTTTCACCATAGATGGGGCCCTTCTCACCCCAGGCAGGAGGTCTCCCAGCCTATGTTGAACTAGGTGCTCCTTCCTGCAGACCCTACCCAGGTTCTCTTCAGCCATGGTGTCAGGGAGCTAGAGCAGAGAGTAAGAGGACATTCCTTAAAATGCTTCCCTGATGACAAACCCAAAACCGTATCCCTTGAAGCCATTGAAACAGTCCCACCCTACGTTACAAGAGATTACGCCAAGGAAATGGGGTGAACGAACAAACAAATGGCATTGGACAAGTGGCCTTTCACGGAGCTAACCCACAGTCACTGCTCTCTGAGTCTTTGGCTGCCCTGGGGCTCTGGCCCTTCTGTGATATTCTTCACTGACTCCTTTCGCTCTGATTGATGCCCCAGAGGTGGGAGAGAATTTACACACAATGAGGGGTGGGGGGATCTTCTGCCTCCCTCCTTCAACTGACTCCCTCTGGGTTGAGGAGGCCCTAGGGGTTGAGATCCCTAGTCTGGGTCTGGGCAGCCCTGACTGCCCTCCTCTCCTTCTCTCTGGGGAGTCAGAACCTCTCCCTGACTTGGCTAGTGGTCAGGGGATCAGAAGACACCCAGCACGACTTGGCAGTGCAAGGCTCCAAAAGGGCTAATCTCAAGCCCTGGAGCCCAGGGGCAAACAGGCAGCGGTGCAGCTCTGACCAGGGTAGGGCCTCTATTCCACCCCACAGCCCCACCTGTCCCTGAGTCATACTGAAAACACCTGGCTGGCTTCCTGCTAGGGCCAGGACTTTTACTCACCTCCAGTGAGGACAGAGTCCCAGTCCCCACCCACCCACCCTATAGACCCAGTGTGTGGAGTTTCAGAGCCCAGCTCTATGCTGAGGTCTTGTTCCCAAGACTTATAATCAGCACTGAGGTCTCAGGACTGAGTTAAGCATGCTTAGTCTGATAGGGGCCTTCCATCAGCCTTGAGGAGTGCCCTTAGGGTTGGCAAGGGAGGGTCCCAAGCTACCGGGCTACAGAGCCCTGCCCCCACCTTGCACCCAGCTCCAATACCCTGCGTCCATACCCTCACTGCCTGGTTTCCTAGAAGCTTCCACAGCTCTGCACTGGGGCACTGAGTGTCCCCCAAACACCCACCTGCTAAGAGCAGGGGAGAAATTAGTGTCTCCTCTTACCCGGGCCTTCAGGCCTTGGTTTATCCCTCCTGTACCCTGAAGGAAGTACAGGTAGAAGCTGGAGGTGCAGAAAGACCTTTGGCATCTCAGGGAGAAGGACGACGTTACCAACCCTGTGCTGGCCAGTTAACCTCAGAGTTCAGCCCCTTAAGCAGGTGGAGAGACTGAAGGCTGAAGAGGGGACAGGGTTTGTTGAAGTGCAGGGCAGGACCAGCAGGGGGCAGGAGAGGACTCTGGTCAGGAGCTCAGACTTCCGACCTGGTTCGTCTTCTGAGAGGCGATAAGGCCTTTGACATGTGAGCAAACCTCTCTGAGCCAGTTTCCTTATCTATAAAATGGGGGTGATGAGAGAACCCACTCTACAGCGTGGCTGTGAGGACAGAATGGGGTTGGCTCTGTAAAACTCAGTAACTCATTATGAGAATGGCCATGGCAGGGTAGGGCAAGGCGTAGGGGGAGCCAGCGTTCCAGCCTTGGCCTTCTTCCCTGGCCTTGCTACATCTGAGAGCCCCATGGAGGCAGTGGGGTAACTGGCAGGACTGGGGCCTTCTCCAGCCAGGCCAGGTGACGGGTGGGAGTTTAGGCTGCTGTGGTCACTGACAGAAGCCCCAAGGGGTCAGTTCATGGAGATGAGCCCTGACTCCTTCCCTGACCCTCCCCAGCCTGGCCTGGTGGCTCCCAGCCCCAAAACCAGCTGCCGCCACTTCCCTCTGCTGGTCAGCAGCAGCCTCTTACGGGTGGACCTATTCAACGGGCTGTTAGGACCAGCGCAGGTCACTGCATTGCACGTGACACGTCTCGACAATGTCACAGTGGCCCACATGGGCACAGCCGATGGGCGCATCCTGCAGGTAGGTCCCTCATCTCCACGGCCCCTTGTCCCGGGATCCCTGTCCCCATTTTGCTCACAGCCGACCTGTCCCAGGTGGAGCTGGCCAGGTCTCTCAACTACTTGCTGTACGTGTCCAACTTCTCACTGGGCAGCAATGGGCAGCCTGTGCATCGGGATGTCAGTCGCCTTGGGGACCACCTGCTCTTTGCCTCTGGGGACCAGGTAAGGTGGGCAGGGTAGGGCCCGGGGCCGGGCTGTTGGGAGCACAGCTTCTCCATCAGATCCAAGGAGGCATTGACACACAGGTCCCCCCACCCTGATCTACAGTAGGACCAGGGGGTCTAAGGGGCTTAGTCTCCCCCTTCAGCCACCCCTGAGCCCCCTGTTTGTCCAAGGTCTTCCAGGTACCTATCCAGGGCCCTGGCTGCCGCCACTTCCTCACCTGTGGGCGTTGCCTGCGGGCACAGCGTTTCATGGGCTGTGGATGGTGTGGGGGCATGTGTGGCCGGCAGAAGGAGTGTCCTGGCTCCTGGCAACAAGACCATTGCCCACCCGAGCTTACTAAGGTATGGCTTACCTGGCAGGGCACAGGTAAGTGTGGGACAAACCGGGCCTGGGGTGGAGGTCAGCAGGTCTTAACCATGATCTTCCTCAGGCCTGGGATGTCTTCAGTGTTTACAAGGAGAACATTCTTTTTTTTTAATTTTTAATAAATTTATTTATTTATTTATTTATTTTGGCTGCGTTGACTTGGGTCTTCGTTGCTGCGCACGGGCTTTCTCTTGTTGTGGTGAGCGGGGGCTACTCTTCATTTCGGTGCATGTGCTTCTCATTGCGGTAGTTTCTCTTGTCACGGAGCATGGGCTCTAGGCGCGCAGGCTTCAGTAGTTGTGGCTCACGGGCTCTAGAGTGCAGGCTCAGGAGTTGTGGCGCATGGGCTTAGTTGCTCCGCGGCGTGTGGGATCTTCCCGGACCAGGAATTGAACCCGTGTCTCCTTAATTGGCAGACGGATTCTTAACCACTGTGCCACCAGGGAAGTCCCAAGGAGGGTATTCTTGGCAGACGGGATGGCACACGCAAAGACTTAGAGGCAGAAAAGTATTGAGTGAGGACAAGCAAGTGACCTAGAGTGACTGGAGTGTGGGGCAGGCAAGGAGTGTGGCAGAAAACTTAGGGGAAAGCAGACAGGGCTGAGAGTCCTGACCCATAAAGGGACTCAGGCTATCTTCTCCTCCCCTCTCAGTTCAGCCCCCACAGTGGACCCCTAAGGGGCAGCACAAGACTGACCCTGTGTGGCTCCAACTTCTACCTGCATCCTCCTGGTCTGGTGCCTGAGGGCACCCATCAGGTCACTGTGGGTCAAAGTCCCTGCCGACTGCTGCTCAAAGGCAACTCAAACCTCAGGTACGACTTGGTCCCTGCCCTTTCTATCCCTGATGGGGATAACCAAGCAGCCCCTTCCCTGTGAGACCCTGTCCTCTGCTTGTATGGGGCGAGGAGGTATGAGGCAAGCTGTAGTAGCTCTGTGCTTTCTGTCTGGGGGGACATCTCTGTCCCTTCTTGAGCCTACATATGCCCTACCTGTCTGTTGAGTCATGGCAAAGCTAGTCCCTTCCCCGTCAGATCCTGCCGACCCTGGATGAAGCCATGGCTAGAGAGATGCTATCTTCAAGCTCAGATGAGACCTGTGATTTGTGGTGGGCATGCAACCAGGCCTGTGTGACCCCTGGCTGACCTTGAGTTCCCCTGATGTCCCAGCCAAGTACCCCGGAAGGACTTTGTAGAGGAGCTTGAGTGTGAACTGGAGCCCTTGGGCATGCAGGAAGCCGGGCCTGCCAACGTCAGCCTCACTGTGACCAACATGCCACTGGGCAAGCACTTCCGGGTAGATGGCACCTCCATGCTGCGAGGCTTCTCTTTCATGGTGAGGCCACTTTTCCTTGTTTGTGCCCTTGGCCAACTGGGCAGTTCGAGCAGGGAAGAGTTTAGAGTGGAGTGCCTCCTGCTCCAAGCTAAGCCACCTCCGTGCCCTCTTAGGAACCCATGCTGACAGCAGTACAACCCCTCTTTGGTCCACGGGCAGGGGGTACCTGCCTCACCCTTGAAGGCCAAGGCCTGTCTGTTGGCAGCAGCCGGGCTGTGCTGGTCAATGGGACTGAGTGCCTGCTGAAACGGTAAGTGCCAGTGGGAAAGGGAATGGGAGGCCACAGGGTCCCACGTAGGGGAGCCCTCACCAGGTGGGGCTTGAATCCCCGACAGGGCAGGGGGAGGAGGGCTCAGTCACTCAGTGTAGGGAACAGGTCCAGGAAGAAGTGTCTTCTGCTCCCTCCAGCCCAGAGGTGGTTTGGGATGGCAAGAGAGCCCATTACAGAGTCCACTGGCTGCAGCCAAGGCTGTGGGGGGAACCTGTTCCCTCCCTGACTTCTTGGAGGCCTTTCTGGGACCACCCTATCTTCAGACAGACCCATGGAGTATGGGCAAGTTGAGGAGATGACCAACAGAGGAATTGGGAGGGGTCAGCAGGCTCCTGGAGGAGTCGGGCCTAGCCATCACATGGAGGGTGCCCCTGAGCCTAATCCCCCTGTTCTGCAGGGTCAGCGAGGGGCAACTTTTATGTACCACACCCCCCGGGGCTGCTACCGCCCGCGTTCCCATTCGCCTGCAGGTGGGGGGCGCCGAAGTGCCTGGCTCCTGGAACTTCCACTATCAGGAAGACCCCATCATGCTGGGTATCAGCCCCAACTGTGGCTACACGTAAGTGCCACCTCCTTGCCCGCTCTGGTCTCCTAAGAATGAGGGATCCAGCCTCGGAGAGCACCCCAAGTCCACCACCCTGCTCTCCTCTACAGTGGTTCCCACGTCACCATCCATGGCCAGCATCTGACTTCAGTGTGGCACCTCGTGCTGTCATTCCATGATGGGCGCAGGGCAGTGGAGAACAGGGTGAGTGGGCACTGGTAGCTGCCGAGTGGGCACTGGCCAGGAGGGAGGAAGGCCACACCAGTCCCCTGAGTTCCAGCCCCAGCCCATGCTGGGCTGAGGGGTCTGGGGTGGCTGTAGGTGGGATACCGGGCTAACCACTCTCGCATGGACCCAGCAGTGTGAGGGGCAGCTCCCGGAGCAGCACTGGTGCCGCCTGCCCGAATACGTGGTCCGAGGACCACAGGGGTGGGTGACGGGGAACCTGAGTGCCCAGGGGGATGGAGCTGCTGGCTTCACGCTGCCTGGCTTTCGCTTCCTGGCCCCACCCCACCCACCCAGCATGGACCTGGTCGCACTGAAGCCTGAGGAGCATGCCGTTAAGTTTGAGGTAAGTGGGGAGGATAGGGGGTGGAGGCAGTGGAGCGTTAAGGCTGCAGCCTGCCCGGAAGAGATGGGGGCAATGGCCAGCCCTCATGACTGTCTCTGCAGTACATTGGGCTGGGCGCTGTGGCTGATTGTGTGGATGTGAACGTGACCGTGGGTGGTGAGAGCTGCCAGCATGAGCTGCGGGGGGATGTGATTGTCTGCCCCCTTCCCCGCTCCCTGCAACTTGGCAAGGACGGTGCTCCACTGCAGGTAGGCAGCTCAGTTGGCCCTCTATGGGAAACATGGGTTGAGGACCTACAGGCTGGGCCTGAGCTGCCACCTGCCTCCAGGTCTGTGTGGATGGTGGGTGTCACATCCTGGGCAAGGTAGTGCGGCCAGGTCTGGAAGGGGTCCCACAGAGCACACTCCTCGGTGTCCTACTGGCCCTGCTCCTGCTTGTGGCTATACTGGCCACCATACTGGTCTTCAGTTACCACCAGAGAAAACAGCTAGGTGAGCTCTCCACTCCCATCCTGACCCAACCCCACCCCCAAACTCTGACATCTCCAAGTCCCTATATCCTCTCTCTGCCCAGGCCTTAGGGGTCTACTCACACCTCCTGGGTAGGGGTCAGCCTCTAGGAGCTTGGAGTGGCTGGCTACCAGGAGCCATTTTTCCACAGTCCTTTCTCCGAACCTGGATGACTTGGCATCCCTGGACCGGACCACTGGAGCCATGCCTCTGTCTCTGCTCCGCTCAAGCTCTGACTATAGAAATGGCCTTGGTGAGATGGTGGAGGTGCTAGAAGCTGGGACCATACTCTCTGGTCCACCAGCCCCTCATTCCCTCTCTTTCTCAGCAGCCCCTGCCATTGATAGCCGGGATTCCACCACTCAGGTCCACAGAACATCCTTCTCAGGCAACGGGGATGGGTCCCATGTCCCACTGCTGCGGAAAGAGTCCATCCAGCTTGGGGACCTGAACTCTGCACTCCTGGCCGAGGTCAAGGATGTACTGATTCCCCACGAGTGGGTAGTCACCCACACTGACCGAGTCATTGGCAAAGGTCTGGGGGCCAGGCCAGGTGGGGTTGGGGCTCAAGGGATAGTTGGGCAGGACTCTGAGCCTCCATTTGCTCATCTGTGAAATAGGAATTCTGTCTTCCGTGGGTTCTGGTGCAGATTACGTGGGTGTGGGGGGGCTGCAGGCTCTGCCATCATGAAGCTGCTGCTTGTCTTTAATGTCAGGTTGGCCAGTTGGGGCTCTGAGGTCTGGTTGCCAGTGGGAGGGTGTGGCGTGAGCCCTGGGCACTGGGCCCCCTCTCACTGTCTCTCCCTCATCAGGTCACTTTGGAGTTGTTTACCATGGAGAATACACAGACGAGGCCCAGAATCAAATCCACTGTGCCATCAAGTCGCTGAGTCGTAAGTGGAGCAGAGGCTGGGAGGATACTCGTCCCTGCTGTGCTACCACTGCTCTGAGTGACCTTGAGCAGGAGACCTTTCTTCTCTGTTTCCCCATCTGACCCTTGTAAAGGGCCTCCCTGCCCTGGGCCTGACTCCAGCCTCTCTGCAGGCATCACGGAGTTGCAGGAGGTGGAGGCCTTCCTGCGTGAGGGGCTGCTCATGCGCAGTCTGCACCACCCAAATGTGATGGCTCTTATTGGTATCGTGCTGCCGCCTGAAGGGCTGCCCCGCGTGCTGCTGCCCTATATGCGCCACGGAGACCTGCTCCAATTCATCCGCTCACCCCAGCGGGTCAGTGCTCAGCTGGCCCTGGATTGGGGGGCTTGGGCAACAGCTGGGGATGGAGCTGCTCTGTCCTCGCCTACTGACCCACCTGTGCCCCCAGAGCCCCACAGTGAAGGACCTCATCAGCTTCGGCCTGCAGGTGGCCCGTGGCATGGCGTACCTGGCAGAGCAGAAGTTTGTGCACCGGGACCTGGCTGCTCGGAACTGCATGTGAGCAGCCAGAGTGAGGTTGGGGTGAAGCCAAGGGGCAGAGCACCAGGGCGTGCAGCTAAAGGTGCCTCAGGGAAGGCCCATGCTCCAGTCCTTGCTGTGCAGCCCTGGGCATGTCCTTCCCTCTCTGGGCTTCAGTTTTCCTGTCTGCCCAATGCAGGCTTGAGTCGGACACTGTGGCTCAGAAACCTTGTAAGGGTCTGAAACAGGTGGGTTCAGGGCCTGGTGGGGGCCCGTCCTGAGTGTGATTCTCCCCTCCCAGGCTGGATGAGTCATTCACAGTCAAGGTGGCTGACTTTGGTCTGGCCCGCGATGTCCTGGACAAGGAGTACTACAGTGTCCAACAGCGCCGCCATGCTCGCCTACCTGTCAAATGGATGGCGCTAGAGAGCCTGCAGACCTACAGATTCACCACCAAGTCCGACGTGGTTAGGCCCCACCTGCCCCAGAGTCCACACGGCCTCAGAGAACACTTGGCCTTGCCCATTGATCTCCGGATGGTGATGAGCCCAGGGAATCCCCACGCTGGGCAGCCCCACAGCCCATTCGTCCACCTCTGGGCAGGTGTCAGGGCAAGAGGAGGCTGTGAACTCATTGGCTTCTCACAGACAATCCAGGCCCTGCCCAGCCCCAGCTCTGGACGGCTCTGGTGGTGGGCGGGGACAGAGGGAAATGCTTGTGAAGTATTGAGGAATGGGCTCTGACTGGGGGCGTTGAGCCCCTCATTTCCAGCTAGAGGGCTCTAGGAGGTAGAGGACCTGGGGGGGGGCCCACCTGTCCTCCCCAGGGCGAGAGCTGAGTCCCTTCACCTGTCCCCTCCCACAGTGGTCGTTTGGTGTCCTCTTATGGGAACTGCTGACACGGGGTGCCCCACCGTACCCCCACATCGACCCTTTTGACCTCATGCACTTCCTGGCCCAGGGTCGGCGCCTGCCCCAGCCTGAGTATTGCCCTGATTCTCTGTGAGTATGTGGAAATGGCGATGGAGAGGGAGCTGGGCCCCAGAGACAAGGAGGGGAGGAGGGGGCCAGAGACAGAGTTCTTGCCTGGCTCTCTGACTGATTCTCTGGTTGACCTAGAAAGGGACCCTCTCTGGACCTCAGTTTCCTCATCTGTGGTTCCACCACCGTTCGAGGCTTGGTGCTGGAGGGATATCATGGTTGCCATGGTAACACCATTCCCAACTCAGAGTCTGGGTTGAGGCCAGTGATTTGATTTCCCAGCACTCTTCTCCCCTCACCACGCCAAGAGGGGCTGTTTTCCATTTATTCCACTTACTTAACCTCAAGGAAAGGTTCCATTAGCTCTCACACTAGCCCCCTCCACGTCTCCAGATCAGAATGTTTTCTTCATTGGATATAGTTTCAGATTCCCTGTTCCCAGAGGCATGGCAGCAGCTGTGTTTCATCAGTGCCTGTCGCGTGGTTCAGCTTCATAAGCAGCATGCATGCCTTAGCTGTGCTGAGGTCTTTGAGGTTAGAACAGGAAAAGCCAGGTCATAGGTAAAGGTGGTTGATGATTACTGTCTCACCCAGCTTGTGCTCCAGAAGGGTATGAGTCACCCTTCCTCGCAGCCCTGCCTGCCTTGATTTTGCTTTTTATTATTTATTTCACTAATGAACCTGGTTCAAAGTAAGGGAAATTAACTTCACTGCCTATCTGCCTCCAGGTCAGGCTCCCTGAAACAGATTCTGAGATGGAGGTTTACATGCAGGGGGTTTATTGGTAGGTTAGGGGCGAGGGACGCAGGACTAGGTAGGGGGAGAAGTTGGGCTGTGATGCAGATGCAGCAGAGGCTGCAGTCCATCCCCTGGGGACCTCTGTAATTGGGATGGCCCTTCAGAGTTTTCTGAAATTGAGACCAAGGGGCCCAGGTCTTTGCTCCAGACATCCATTAGTCACTGCTTACAGATGTCCCTGAGGAAGGAGTGTGAGCTTGGAGGAGGCATTTCTTTTCTGCCTAGGCCAGTTCCTAGAGGGGGCCTCAGCCAAGAGCCATCAGAAGTCACAGGGGGAATGAAGGGGGGAAACTGGGTGGCATACCATGGCATCCTCCATACCAGGGGAAGTCCCTTCTCTCTGGGCTTCAGTTTCCTCATCTGCGAAGTTGGAATGATAACAGTACCACCCTCAGAGGTCTGAGAATTATATGAGATTATTGTGTGTAGGTCACTTTTAGTATCATTTAAGGCAGGGATGACATTTCCAAGATAAAGGGTCATGTATTAGGACCCAACAGACAAACCTAGAGAAACTCTGCTTGGAATCCATGGTGTAATGAGCTGCCCCACACATCTCAGGGCTTTTAATCCCCATTTCACTGGACCTGGGCTTCCTTCCTGGAAGACGTGATGATAACCATGATAGCTTGTGAGCCGGGGCCTAAGCTAAGAACTTCACAGGAATCCTCTCACTTTATGCCCCAATAGCTCTGTGATCAGAGAAGACTCCAGAGGCACACACAGGTTAAGGAACTTGCTCAAGATCACATAACCCAGGTCACAGGACACAGGAGTCCAGCCTCTCAGCCCTGAGGCAATTTGACCTCTGCCAGGGTGGGAAGGCAGTCGAGAAGAGCTGCCCCTAATTGGCTGATGCAAGGCACCAGGCCCTGTCACCCGCTCTACATCCCATGTGGCCTGCCAGGGGGCTAACAGCAGGTGGATAACGCAGAATCTCTGGGTAGGGGTGCACCGTGCCCCTCATGTTTTCCTCTACCCGCTAGGTACGCAGTAATGCAGCACTGCTGGGCTGCAGACCCTGCAGCACGACCCACCTTTGGAGCACTGGCAGGGGACGTGGAACGCTTGGTGGCCGCGTTGCGAGGGGACCACTACGTGCAGCTGCCTGTGGCCTACGTGAACGTGGGCCCTGGTGCCCCGGACAAGGCAGAAATGCCCTTGGAATAGTCACCATCCCCACCAGTGCACAGGAGTATAGGTGGCCCGGCCCCTCTCAGAGCCACCAAAGTCCACGTGACCTCAGCCCCAGGCAGGCATTGGGGGGTTGGACCTGCATAGCGGTGGGAGTTAACCCCAAGCTGCCTCTGGGCTGGCCTCTGCCCTGTCCCTGTCCCTGCCTCTTAACCTTCAGGGGCACAGGAGGGCTACAAGGCACATTGGTCTCTCACTCCCTAGTGGGGGCCAGTGATGGGATCCTTGATGCAGTGAGTATTTATGGAGTGTCTGCTGTGTAACTGGCTGCTGGGCACAGGGGACTCAGTGGTGACCACTGGCCCTTAGATCATTAAATGAACAAATAAATATTTAATTACAAATTGTGGTAAGTGCTATGGAAGAAAAAGACAGGCTGCTTTGAGGGAATGGAGGATAGCCTTAGATAGATGAATAGAGAGGTAAGGGAAACCACCCCAGGAGGTGACATTTTTGCTGAGACTTTGTCAGGTGGGAACTGTGCCAGAAGCGGTCGGGGGGGGGGGAAGAGAGTTTTTGGCAGAGTGAACAGCACATGCAAATACCCTGAGGCTGGAAAGGGGTTGAGTCAGCAAGAAGGCTCCAGAGAACAGGAAGGGGAGGCCAGGCCCAAATCCAGGTTACAGGGTCCTGGGGGCTTTTGGATGGAACCGAGAGGGGTGGGTTGAATACCCAGATATGCAGCAGCCAGGTTGGCTTCTCCTATTGCCCAGTCTGCCTGTCCCATTCCCCAGGCCCTAACCCCACTCCAGGGCTCCCTGCTCTACCTGCGGCCTTCCCCCAACTCCCCCCGATACCCCCCCGCCACTGATAAGTCATGGAGACTTGCTCCCCTTCCCCCCAATCCTGCCAGCATTGCTCTTGCAGCCTTGAAAGAGATGAGCCAGCAGCAAGGCCTCAGCTCCACACTTTCAAGGCACCAGCTTCAAGGTGCAGACTGCTTAGGCTATTTATACTCGTCAAGGCCACTGTACAATACCCACTAGAGGGGCAGGCTCCACCAGAGAAGGAGAACAGCTTCCTCCTTGTACTATCCCTCCCCCGTGCCCTCAATGCTGAGGGGGTCGCTGGCCTCTGCTGGTGTGGATGACTGGAGTATCAGGGTGACTGAGCCCGGGACATGCACTATGGCGGTTCCTCTCTCTCTCTCTTTTTTAAAAAAATATTTATTTATTTATTTGTTTGGTTGTGCCGGGTCTTAGTTGCAGCAGGCAGGCTCCTTAGTTGCGGCACGCAGGCTCTTTAGTTGTGGCATGCAAACTCTTAGTTGTGGCATGCACGTGGGATCTAGTTCCCTGACCAGGGATCGAACCCGGGCCTGCTGCATTGGGAGCATGGAGTCTTAACCACTGTGCTACCAGGAAAGTCCTGGTTCCTCTCTCTTGCTCGGGTCCCCCATGGCCTCTATCTCATTAGTTGGGAGACCCTGGCTCACGCTAAAGGGCGTAGGCTCCCTTCCCTTTGAGTCCCCAGCTCTTTGCCCTGCCATGCATGGAACCCTGGGTTTAGGCAAGAGCTCCCTGGTAAGCAGAGTGGGGGTCTCCTTGGGACTGGAGCTGCCTAGCTGTTTTCTACCCATCTGTTGCCTACTCTGTCATCTCAGGCCAGAGGGAGGCCCAAATATGGGGACCCAAAGGACTCTGAGGACAGGGGTAAAGCTTAAAAGGAGACTCTCACGCTCAAGTGCAAGGGTCTGAAGATCAGGGGCCTATGAGCTGGAGAGGGGAAGAGATGGACTCCGTCTGCCTGTTTACCCCTACACCTCTGATGCCCGTGAGTGCAGGCACAGAGGAGGTTGTAGCCTTGCATGCTCTGCCAGGGACCCTTGGGCTCTCTCTCCCCCATTGTGTCACCCCTGAGGCTGGGAGAGAGGTGAGTGGAATGTCCTGGAGCATTCCCACAGCTGTGGTCCCCGTACCAGTTGGAAAGGACTGTCTCCATCCCTCCAACTAGTAGTCCTTGTGCCCTAACCTCATCTTGGGGATCTAAGGGTCACCCGGGGCTTGGAGCTGGGTGGGGAGTGAGAAGAAGGCTCAGAGGCTTCACTGAAGCTGGACTGAGGCTCCTTCCCTACTGGGCCTCTGCAGCGTATGGACCATGGGCTTCTCTGTTCATAAGAGAGGGACTCAGAGAGAAGGGGGTCTCTGGATGGGAGGGAAGCTTAGCGAGGAGAGGAGTCCCGGAGAATGGAGACGGAAGAAGCTCAGGGGATGTCAGGTTTCCTGTGTAGCCAGAATGTGGGGCTTTGGGCCTGTTTCTGGGCCAAGGGCCTCCAGGGCCAGGATTCTCCAGGGAGGGGACACAGTTAAGCAGGTGCTTGCCACAGCTGCACCCCCTCTCCCTGATGCTGCAGCCCCCAAGCTCTGAACTCTTTTCTCAGAGCCACTTGATAGTCCTAAGTCCATCTGGAGTGTCGGGAGCTGGAACTACTTCAGGGTTCCAATTCCTGACTGGGCCGCCAGGAAGGAGAGGAAGGGAGGATAGGTTCTAGGCCCCGTGATGGGCTGGAGGACCAGGAGTTTTCTGAGTGGTTTCCAGGGCTAATGAAGGCTGGACTGCCTTTGCCTTGGGGGAGGCCTGAATAATGGTTGGTCCAAGGAGAAGGTTGCTGGTGGCCCTGGTGGGCCTGGGCCTGCCACTAGGGTGGGATGGCGTGAGCACGGGTTTCTCCCAGGGCTTTGGGAGTCCAGCATTGCCATCATGAGCTGTGGAGAGCTGGTGTCAGTTCCTCTCCTCATCTCCAGTGGGGCTGGGGCCCAGCAGGTGCCAATAAAGGCTGGAGGAAGGCCAGGATGGAAGCTGGGGCTGAGGAAGCAGCAGATGACTCACATCCTCCTGATTGCCCACTGGTGTCGCTGTTGTCTGGCACCTGGAGGGCAAGCATGGGGTAGACCGACCTGCTTTGATAGGGGACCATGAGTCTGGTCTGAGATTCCCCTTATGCCAAAGCCCCAGCCTATCAGAGAATTTCCTCAGGGATCCAAAGGTTCTCTAGGGGGTCACACCTGAGGGCTCTAGACACAGCCCCATTTCAAATCCTGAGAACTTTCTGGGACAGTGGCTTCATCCGCCACTCCCTTGGTTCAGCCCATGAGATCCCGGGTCCACCTCTGGTGCCATTTCATGAACTAACTCCCTGCACCTGTAGGAGAGAGCAGGACCCTCCACTGCCGGGTGGGGTTGGGGGACGTGGGCACTGCTGGGAGTGTCTGAGGCTCAGGAAGGCCTGGGATGCACCTCTCACACTTATTGCCTCTGCCCAGAGAGAAGCAGCCCCAGGAATCGGTAGCTGAGCACTGATCCAGTATCTGCCAGGCCCTGATGAAAAACACCGTTTACTCCATGCTGGGCTGGAGAACTCTCCTCCATGAAGACCCCAGGAACCAAGCATCTCTTCACTCAGAGCCTCTGTTCTGCCCGTGTGAGGGTCCAACCAGCTTGGAGGTGGAGCTACTCCGGCCTGGAGGAGGGGGGATGACTTGATGAACCACCCCCAGCATTCCCCATCAACTGGCACAGGGGGGCCAGTTGAGCCTCCGTCTCTCCCTCCATTCTTTTGGGGTTTGTTCCAGTTGGGTTTTTTAACCCAATGAGCCTAGATGCCAAGAGAGCCCAGGACCAGCTCCTGTCCCTCCACAGCTACCCATTCCCCCACAATTTCTGCTCCACCCATCCTGCAGCCCAAACATTGGAAGGGAAGCAGATGCACTAGTGGTCCTGAGAGCCAGCCTTTGCTGGGCAGGTGGCAGGAGGGCCCTTGTATTTGGCCCTCGCCTGTCTCACTGTTGCTCTGTGGGAGCTTGAGGGCCAGGCCCATGATGGTTCCTATTCTGAGCTCAGGTGGTAGGAGCTGAGGGAAGTTGCTGAATCCCTGGGGCTCAGCATGGGCAGAGGGAGAGGGAGCGCGAGAGCCAGGGGCATCCTTGCCTTCTCTCCAATCTGTTGCCTTTCTTGTTGGTTTAGCCACTTGCACACTTGTGGTCAGTCTTGGACTGGGCAGTTGGGATCTGGGAATGCATCAGGGAAGGCAGGGGACTCAAAAGCAGCAGCTGGTGGCCAAGATCACAGGATTTGATCAGCTTTGAAGCCAGAGCTCCCTCTCTCATGCTACAAGTCCACCCCCCTGACCGGCTCCATGCGGCCTGGACCATGGAGACTTAGAGACCCCCAAAGAGTCAGCTCCACCCCTGGGCTCCACCGTAGCGACAGCTTCAGCCAGGCATCGGTCCTGCTGACATGTCTCTCCAAGCTGGGGAGGCCCCTCTTCAAAGGGTGAAAGGAATTGTTTGGGCTGCCCCAGTCACTTTGCCCACGTGGGCTCCTGCCCTGGTCTCTCTGACCCAACCGTCTGTTCCTTTTTTTTTTTTTTAATTTATTTATTTAATTTATTTATTTTTGGCTGCATTGGGTCTTCGTTGCTGCGCGTGGGCTTTCTCTAGTTGTGGCGAGGGAGGGCTACTCTTCATTGTGGTGCACGTGCGCGTGCTTCTCGTCACAGTGGCTTCTATTGTTGCGGAGCACGGGCTCTAGGTGCACGGGCTTCAGTAGTTGCAGCACACGGGCTCAGTAGTTGCGGCATGCGGGCCCTAGAGTGCAGGCTTAGTAGTTGTGGCGCACGGACTTAGTTGCTCCGTAGCATGTGGGATCTTCCCGGACCAGGGATCGAACCCGTGTCCCATGCATTGGCAGGCGGATTCTTAACCACTGCACCACCAGGGAAGAGGGAAGTCCAGCCATCTGTTCTTTTTTTTTTTTTTTTTTTTTTTTGCGGTACGCGGGCCTCTCACTGTTGTGGCCTCTCCCGTTGCGGAGCACAGGCTCCGGACGCGCAGGCTCAGCGGCCATGGCTCACGGACCCAGCCACTCCACAGCATGTGGGAATCCTCCCAGACTGGGGCACGAACCCGTGTCCCCTGCATCTGCAGGCGAACTCTCAACCACTGTGCCACCAGGGAAGCCCCAGCCATCTGTTCGTAAAGTCGCCCCCACCCTCCACTGGGCCCGGGTTCCTCAGGGACCCTGAGGGAGGGCAGCTTTCCTTACATCCCCTTCACAGGTGTGGTTGGAGGTCTTTTCTTGCCAGGCATGAAGTCCTGCCTCCTCCCCCCACTCCCTGCTGCTGGCTCCTGGATGGGAGGCTGCTCCCAGGGAGGGTGAGGAGCTGGCCGCAGCCCCTAAGCCAGCTGTGGACAGCAGTCAGGGGGGTGCCAGTGCTCTTGTCCTCCCTCCTGGCTGGTGCGGCTGGCCATCTTTCACGCAGAGTTACGTAAGCTTGAGTCAATTGGAGCTCAGAGCAGTTCACTGTGGGCTATTTTTAAGCTGTAACACATCACAGCAGAGGGGTCACTGCACCATGGCTTGCAGGGAAGGTTGTTTAAACATCTGTTATTTAAATTTCCCTGTGCCTTAAAGCTCAAAAGCCATGTCCTCCTGCACTCTCAGGTTCTGCATTTCACATCCCAGATGAGGAGTGGATTATCACCCCTCACCCTGCCATAGTTTCCTCTAGGACTGGGGTTTTCTGCACTGTGACTGCCTTTCTTTGGGGTGAAGCAGCGGGGCAGGGAGAAGGTGCCAGCTCCTTCAAACATGGTGCTGCCTCCGTGGAATGGGTGCACCCTGAACAGGAGAGACTTCCAGGGAAGCAGGAAGTTAGAGTTCACAGGGTGGAGAGGAAAACACAGACAGAGTGCTGGGTGTAGAGCTGAGAGACAGACAGAGGGTACAGCCTTCCTCCTGGGGGGCTTTGGTTTCCCATCAGGACCCAGAGAGTGTTGATCACAAGGTCCTTGTGGGTCTCTTCAGAAGCCTGCCTCTGCTTGGGCTGTGCTCCTACCTGCAGTGCCCTCCCTCCACAGACCTAAGTGCTACCCACGTGCAGCCTCTGGGACAGAGGGCTGGTGTCTGAGCCCTTGGACAGTAGGCAGAGATGAACCTCTGGGGAAACAGGCATTGCTTTTCACTCCATTATCAAGTGGTTAGCTGCACTGGGAGCCCTTTAAGGCTCCTTTTTAATTAATTAATTATTTATTTTATTTATTTATTTTTGGCTGCGTTGGGTCTTCGTTGCTGCACGTGGGCTTTCTCTAGTTGCGACGGGCGGGGGCTACTCTTTGTTGCGGTGCACAGGCATCTCATTGCGGTGGCTTCTCTTTGTTGCGGAGCACAGGCTCTAGGTGCGCAGGCTTCAGTAGCTGTGGCTCACGGGCTCTAGAGTGCAGGCTCAGTAGTTGTGGCGCACGGGCTTAGTTGCTCTGCAGCATGTGGGACCTTCCTGGACCAGAGCTCGAACCCATATCCCCTGCGTTGGCAGGCGGATTCCTTAACCACTGCGCCACCAGGGAAGTCCCTAAGGCTCCTTTTGATCCTAGATTTTTGGAGATGTCGAGTCTTCCCAGAGTACAGGGAGGGGAAGGCAGGTAGACTGGAAGAGTGCAGGGCCAGGGACTTGACAGAGCTGACACCTGAGAGCACAACAGAGCCCAAAATATGTCTGTGTTGGAGAAGCAAGTCTGGGAGACTTGGCTGGTCATGAGGTAGAATGGGGCCTTCTGTGCCTCTCCTCTTGATGCCCTTCCTGCCCACCACCCTCAAGTTCTCCTAGGTAGGAGGATTCCAGCCTGATCCACTGGGAAGGAGGGTTTCTCAGAGTGAGGTGACTGTCCCCATCTTCTGAAGTCTGACCCTCTCCACAGGGTTTGGGGCCTTCCCCCAAGCCTGCCCGGAGCGGGTCAGGTGAAGTGTGAAGGGAGGCAGTGCTGGAACCCACCCTCATAGAGGAGCCTCTGTATGGCCTCGCCCTCAGACTGAGCTCCTTCCTGTTGCTTCCTGGCCCCTCCATCCCAGACAGCCCTCAGCCTGGGGAATGGGCTCAGCCTGGGGGAGGGGCTCTCTAGGTTGCCATGGTAACATGTTGGCCCTCCTCACTTTCCAGAATCAGAAATAGAATTGGATGCCCTTCTTCCTGGTGAGAGACTATTTAAAAACATGTTTGGGGGAGGGGTACAGGGGCAATGTCCCTGCCTGATGAGGGGGGAGGGGATGGGGGGGATGAGGGGTGGGTGCAGGAGGGGGCTAGGTAGAAGGGGCCCAGCCTGGGATCCTCTCTAACTGCCTGCTGCCCCTCCCCTCAGCTGGATAAAGCAGAGGGGCTTCAGCAGGCCAAGAATTCTGAATACAAGAGACTCAGCCAGGTCCCACAGGGTATGTAACTAGCCCCTACTCAGTACTGACAGCTTCCTGGGAGGCACTGGCTTAGTGCCCCCCAGGAAAATGCCCCCTCCCATGCCTGAGCCACCTGCTAAGCTATTGGGAGGAGGAACAGGGCCATGTGGGTTACAGCTTGGGTGGGGGCTTGGGGCTGCAGCAATCGGAAGGGAGGCATGTTGGCTCCCCTCCAGCAGGGTCCATGCCAACGTGGCCCTGCGCATGACACCTGTGATGGCATTGTAGTTTCCTGAAGTGTGGGTCCAGAGTCTGGTGGCCTGGCTTCGGATTCTGGCTCTACAACTCACTAGCTGCAACCTCTGTGAATTCTCTCTCTTCCCTGTCCCTTGATTTCATCATTTATAAAATAAGGGTGACAGCACCCGGCTCTTGTTGAATTGCTGTGAGGCTGGGTTACAGTGCTCAGCACTGCCTGGCACAGAGGAAGGGCCCAGTCAATAGCAGTCACTGTTCTTATTGCTATAAGGGGTGTTTGCTTCCCAGGTGGGAAAAGCTTTCTCCTCTCTCCGGGCTGCCTTCTTTGGTCTTTCCTTAGTGGGGCACACCCTTCTCAGATCCGTTGTTCATGAGGATTCCAGCCCGGAAAGGGAGAATTATGCCTCACTTTCGCAGGAGTCGGGGGATGGCTCAGTGGTCGGACAGGCAGGGACTCAGGGCCTCCCTCCATGCTTCTCCAGCCCTCCCACAACCACAGGAGGCTGCTACTAGCATCTCTGTCATGGGGAAAAACAAAACAAAATTAAAAAACAGTTTGCTTGGGGCCAGAGATTAATGAAGTTAATAGTGTTCAGCAAGTATGTGTGTGTGAATGCACACATGTGCAGACCACAGACCCTTGGGCTCTGTCACCTTCCTGGGCCATAGTGTGTGGTGAGCAGCAGTGTCCAGCCACATCTATCCCCATTCTTAACTGAAGGCAGCATCTGGGGAAGGGGGAGGGGGTCCGGGGGCCTGAGACATGGCTGAGTCAGGCTTTGCCCAGTGCCGAGTCAGGAAGGTGCAGACGAAGCACAGAGCTAGCCTTGGTCCCTGGTCACATCGCTTCACACCCCATGGCCAACCGTAAGCACTATTTTTAACTTCTGTGAAAACACACCGCTTCAGAGGACGAGACTACAGCTTCGTTCTCCACAAACCTGTTTCCTGGGTAGAAAGACTGAGGCCTGAAAGGATAGCCCTGGAGGACAGAGGGAGGAGGCCCAGAGCTCATAGCTGGGGGAAGGAGGAAGGTCTGACCCTGCCCCAGTCAGAACCTCCAGACTCAGGCCTGTAGCACTGGTCAGTTCCCCAAACTAGGCCTGTCCTCTGTGGCTGCAGGGCACATCTGGGCCTTGGCTGGTTGTCCAGGCAGGTCCCACTCCTCCCTGACCCTCTGCCCATCTACAAAATGGAGGGTAGGACTGCCCACCTCGTCTAATAGCTTTCTTTTCTGTGTGCTACCCAAGTCCAGTCCTTTGTCCAACTTGTCCTCACTGCGTATGCAGTTGTACCCAATGTGTACCCAGTTCTGCACCCACCATACCCGCACTGTGTAGCCAGCCCTGTGCCCACTGTGTGGACAGCCCCCTAACCACTGTGTCCCCACTGTGCCCATCCTGTAATTTCCACTGGTGGCCTAGCCCTATGCCCAGTGTTCTGCCCCCCTTCTGGCCAAGGTGAAGTTGACACAATATGACAAGGGCTAGAACATTCTGACTTGAGGGTTCTGAGCAGAGGCCCCACTCCCACCCGTGTCGTCCCCATCCCCACCTCTGTGGGATACTGGTCCTGGGCCTCAAGGACATGTGACTCTGGGGAGGGGGCTCTGTGAGGCACAGGCAGGGGAAAGCCATCTGGAGCAGAGAGACTGCCAAGGAGCTGCTGTCCCTGGAGCGGGAGCTGGGGAACATGGGGGAGGGGAGTTAGAGCCTGAGCCTGGGCCCCTCACCCACTTCTGCCTCGCAGGACTGAGTGGTGAAGGGGCTTTGCCCCCCACAGGGGCCTCGGGTCACACACTTGGAACTGCATCCCTGGGTCAGGGCTTACGTTTCAAGTTGCCACGTGGGAAATGGGGAGAAAGAGCCAAGTCTGGCATCTGAGGTAAACTGGGAACCCAGGGGCTTCCTCAGTATCTCCCCTGCCTACCTTTTTCCCTTGGCCTTATACACGCTCTCGCCTCTAGGAGCACTGCCCTCCCTCTAGGGCTGGCCTGGGCAGAGTGGCCACCTGGCTGGCAAGGAGAGAGGAGGCCAGTCTAGGGTTGGCAGAATTCACTGGGGTCCCTTGGCCTTTCTACCTCTCAAGATTCCCTGGGCAGGCCCCCATTCCTCAGGGGGGTGGGGCCCCTGGTTTCCCACACTCTCTCACCCTCCCCCAGGTCACTGGGGGCTGTGATGTATGGGGTTGCCACACATGGCAATGAAGTGGGGGCAGGGCACCTAGGGCATGGAGCAGGACTATGGAAGTCACCAAGAAAGTGGGGGGCCCTGATCCATCGGGCTCCCAGGGCCACCCCTCAGCTGGCAGCCAGCAGCTGGGCGGTGGCCCTAGAGGGTCCCAGGGACCATGGATAAGCTCAGGATCTGTATACTTGAGGCAGGGGTTGTCACTGTCCACCGAGGCCATCCTTGATGGGTCCTATGGCTCAGCCTCCCAGGCCCATACACACGAGCCCAGTCACCAGCAACTCTGGGACCCTGCTGAGGTTAGCTCCCAATGTGGCTGTGAGCGGGCCTCTGAGGATTCCCTGAGACTCTCCTCCACTAGCTCGTTTCCAGGCTCTATCGTGGGAGCCCAAACACATCTCGTCACAGAGAACAGGACCCTGGCCCTACCGGTGTGCAGGCACGGTGACCGCACCAGTGATGTGGCCCAGCTCGGACTCTGCTGTTCCCGGCTTCAGGTGCAGATGGCGGGGGAGGGCAAGGCTCCAGCTAAAGTCCTAGTAGGCTGGGGCAAAGGCCCCTGCAGCCCCAAACAGATAGCCCCATTGGGCATTAGGAAGAGCCGGTGGCTACCGTATTTTCTTTCAGGGGAGGATGGCTCAGCTGCAGCCCAAGGTCCTCTTCTGGCTCCGGCCCAAGCTCAGGGCCAGGGCCAGTGCCCATGTTCGGCTCAGGCTCCTCCAACTCCAACTCCAACTCAGGCAAATACTCCAGCTCTGGATACAATCTCAATGTCAGCAGCAGTTGAATCTTACACCTGCAACCTTGACCACCTGATGGATACCAATGCCATCACCAAGGGCCTGTCCCAAGACCTCTTGCCCAGGAAATGTGGCAACCAATGGTCTATCCAGTTGGAGTCTCCCAAAGGGGTCACATCCTGCCAGGACTGTGAATTTCCATTCTCAGGATGAGCCTGCCACCCCAGCACGCACTCCAAAAGAGTCCCCAGACCAGGCCCAGGAGCTCGAGGTTGCCCAAAGGCCGGTGTTACCAAGGCAGCCTGAGAACCAAGTGGAGAAACCCATGGTCTGTACCTCCAGGCCAGGCAGCCCCAAACCGGGCTCAGGGCCTCCAGAAACCCCCAAGTCCAAGCGGGGTAACCAGGAGATCTGCAGCTCTCAGCCAGGTCAGCAGCCCCTCAATGCTTGCAGCAACACCTGCTCCAATGTGCCGCCGTCTGCCTACCAAGTAACCTGCCGCAACTCCCCCACAGTACAGCCTCCCAAGGAAGCCATGCAGATACCCCCCTCCAGTGCCCCTACCTGCCAGCTCCGGGATGCTGTGGAAGACCGTGTGCTGGTGTTTGATATGGCCACGGGCAACACCAGAACGGGGCTGCTGTGCCATGACCCCATGGGCTCAAGGGCAGTGCTGGTGGGCCTCATGCCCAGCCACCCATCCATCTGTGCCTCTGAAAATACGTTGTCCACCCGGCCATTGACCATGCCCATCTTCTCCCCTGACAGTGATGGCTCTAGCTTCTGGTCCACCACACCCATGGTGTCCAGCCCTGTGCCCTCCAGCCTTTCATCTGGAAGCTACCGAGAGGTGGCCCTGGTTCCCAAAGAGGCCAGGCTCAACCTGGAGTCACGAGGCTCCCCTGGTACTGAGACACCCATCAGGATGGGGATGCTCACTGGGCATGTTCCACTGGGTATGCCCCTCCAATTTGGAGAGAGGATACTGAGCCATGCCTATGATCCTGGCTGGTCCAAACCTGACGCTGAAAAAACCGAAACTAGTCACACCATCTGGATGCAGGATGCCTCCAGGATGCAGGACACCTCTATGGTCCAGGCCAAGAAACTGCAGTGGATGAACTCAGAGCTGACCCCAGAGCCTGTACCACCAGCCAAAAACCAGCAGGTGCCCAGACCCCTGCTCCAGGAGGATGTAGGCAACCACAATCAGAAAGAGGTCGTTATTGCTCACCCTGACAGCCCTCAGGTCAAAGGTGCTGGGCACGCCCCACTCTGTGGTCAGCCCCCACTAGCTGAGCAGCATCCCCTTTCCCGGCAGCCCCCTTCGGCCGGTCAGCCTCCCTCTGCAGAGCAGCGTCCCCTTCCCAGGCAGACCCACCTTTCTGGATAGCCACCCCTAGCTGAGCAGGCCCCCTCCACCAAGCAGCCCCCACTTCCTGGTCGGGCCCCTCTCACTGGAGCCCCTATTGCCAGGCAGCTTTCTCTCACTAGGCAGCCTCCCTTTTCCCAAGAACCCCCCAACTCCAATAAGCCCACTCTCTCAAGAGGTCCCCCCACCACTAGGGACCCTGGTCAGGCCTCCACCCTGTGCCAGGAAGGTGAGCCATTGGGCCCGCCTACCCATGTGGGGGTACTTCGGGTGACCCCGGCCCCTGAGGAGACCTGTGTCTATGTAAGCAGAGAAAATGTTGGTGTCAGTGCTGGTCAAAGCTTCAGCTCACATCGGCTCTCATCCTGGCAAGCTGGCAGCTGCCCCAGGGAGCGGGAGGAGCAGCCTTCCCTGCTCACATTCACCACACCTGGTCCTGGCTGCAAGGTCTTGCCCACGGCCCCCGGTTCAAGCTGACAGCTGAGGACATTACACACTCGCCAGTGGTCGCGCAGCTTGGCCTTCTCCGAGGGGCCTGCTATGAGCTGGTGCCCACCATGGATGTTCTGCCAGTACGGTCCCCAGTGCTCTGCCGCCATTCACGGGACCCCTACCAGGACATGGCATCTGTGGTGATCGACACAGGCACAGGCTTCACCAAATGTGGACTGGCTGGAGAGGACCACGTCCTCAGTGTGCTGCGCTCACGCATCCAGCTGCTCCAGCATCCAGTCCACGGCCAGCCCAGGTACGCAGTGCCTGAGAACCGAGAGGGTTCCTACTCGGTGCTGAATCGAGGAGTGGTCTCTGACTGGGATGCACTGGAGGTGCTGTGGCAGCACCTGTTCTATTGCAGGCTGGGTGTGCAGCCCGAGGAGCTGACTGTGCTTGTGGCGGACTCACCCACATCACCATGCACGAACCGAGAAAAGGTGGCTGAAATACTCTTTGAGCATTTCCATGTGCCAGCCATGCAGACAGTGCATCAGGTCCTGCTGGCACTCTATGCTTATGGGCGGACCACTGGGCTGGTGCTGGGCAGTGGCCATGGCACCTCCTCTGTGGCACCCATCATCACCGGGGATCTGGCCCCACTTGACACCTACCGGCTGGATGTGGCGGGTGCTGACCTCACTGAATACCTGGCTCAGCTGTTGCCGGCAGGTGGCCAGTCACTGTTCAAGGCATGGCTGGTCAACCAGATTGAAGAGGCCTGCTGCTATGTGCCCATGGACATGACAGCTGAGATGGCCCGTGCCCAGGCCCTGGCCCGGGTGGACTTTTTGCTTGCAGACAAGCAGGTTATCACACTGGGCTCTGAGTGCTTCTGCTGCCCCGAGGCCCTCTTCCAGCCCAATATTCTAGGCCTCAATCAGCCAGGCCTTCCACAACTAGCCCTCCTAAGTATCAGCCGGCTGGAGGCCAAGCAGCAGGAGCAGCTGCTGGCCAGTGTGGTGCTGGACGGTGGCGGCACCCTGTTGAGTGGCTTTCCTAAGTACCTGAGACAGGAGCTGGGCCCCGGTGCCACTGTGCTGGGCTCTCTGCACCGTGCTGCTGCTGCTTGGCTTGGAGGCTCCATCATGGCGTCCCGGGACTCCTTCCAGAGCCTGTAGCTCAGCCACCGTGAGTACGAGGAGAAGGGCCCATGGGCCATCTATAAGTACCATCTGTGAGCACATAAAAGTTCTTTCTGGTTCTGCTTCTTTTGACCACTGTGGCATATTTTAGGCACAGGGTGGTGGAGGGAAGGGCAGGGATCCAGGCATGTGGTCAGGGATGGGGCCCTCGGCACTGCCAAGGCATACCCTGCCTCTACACACTGGAATTCCATGGGCCTTGGCAATCCTATCCTTTCCAGAGAGCCCCACAGCCCCACAGCTGACATTGGCCCTGGTCTAGCCTGACCTTTATTGCACCCCAAGGGCAACCACAGAGAGTGGCAGCTGTGGGTTTTGCCCTGTTGCCCTGGCGACAAGCTCAATTACCCTTGATTGCCAGCTCGTTGCCATGGCAATTTCAAACATAATGTAATAACCCACACAGCCTGGAGTGAGTCATGAGGGCGGGCAGCCCCCTCCCCTAGCTCCAGAGGAAAAGACTGCTTGCCTTCCCCCATGTTGGGCCCTCTACGGGGCGCTGAGGCCAGCAACATTGACAACAGCCAAACAATTCTACAGATGGCTGGGGCCCTGGAGCACTTGTTACCCCCAAGGAGGGTCCCTGTCAGAGTCTGGGCTTCCTGGGGGAGCTGGCCTGATAATGCAGATACCTCCTAAAGTCAGAACCTTGGCTGGAGCTCTATGCTGGTTTGGCAGGTGCTTCTGTCAGCCAGTCAGAATATGAAGGTATAGGAGTGCTGGCCTTTGGTTCCCTGGGGCAGGAAATCAGGGTGGGGGGCTGATAAATCCTGAATCCTGGGTGGGAGATACAACCTGAGCTGGGGGATGAGGCTCTGGCCTGCTTTGTAGTCTCTGAGGACGTGGAGACTCACACCTTATCCTGCCTCTCTGACTATCTAGTTTTGGTGGGAGCCAGAACTGTCAACTTTGGGCTCCCTTCGCCTCCTGTGCCTCCCAAGATGGGCAGCCTCTGCCCACAGGGTGGCCAGGGTAAAGGCCTCGTCAGGAGATCTTCATAGAGGCTATGGGGCAATGCCAGTGCCAACTGCCCTGCTCTTGTCCCAAACTCCACTCTGTTTTAAAGGGCCTCCCGCTGTCCCTCTGGCCAGGGGAGTGGCTAGAAGCCACGGCCTCTGACCTTGTCTGGCTCTGAATAGTGGGGGTAGGAATAAAGGTCCATGTCTTCCATGGCCTGGAAGAGCTGAGAAGAAGAATTCACCTGGTGTTGCTACTTCCTGCCTGGAGGGCAGCTGGAGGTTGAAGCCAAGACACTGAAGCCAGGACTTCCCTGGTGGTGCAGTGGTTAAAATCCGCCTGCCAATGCAGGGGACACGGATTCGATACCTGGTCTGGGAAGATCCCACATGCCACGGAGCCAATAAGCCCATGTGCCACAACTACTGAGCCTGCGCTCTAGAGCCCGTGCTCTGCAACAAGAGAAGCCACCGCAACAAGAAGCACATGCACCGCAACAAAGAGTAGCCCCTGCTCGCCGCAACTAGAGAAAGCCCACCTGCAGCAATGAAGACCCAACGCAGCCAAAATAAATAAATAAATTCTTTAAAAAAAAAAGACACTGAAGCCCTACCCTGCTGGTGCCCCTCTGGCTGGGAGCTGAGGGACAAGCCATGCCCCTGTCCCAACCCTGGGTTCTCGTCTTAGGTTGTCCTCTCCACAAAGGGCAAAGACCTGGCTATCCCCACACACACCTGAGAGTGAGGGGCTGCCCTTCGTGGAGAGACTATAAATGGCCAATGATATAAGGTCATCACAGCCCCCACCCACCCCTGGGCATGGTCCATGGTCCACCCTCTTCCCATGTCCAGCTTTCACACTGTAAGTCAGCCCCCACGATCCTGAGGCCTGTGCCAGGTAGGAAGAGGACCAGTGGCTCTAGGGACTAGCTAGCTACAGCGTCCATGTGCACATGCAAGCAAGCATGCCTGGGTGGACACAGAATGCAAACACATGTGCCCCTGGGCACCGCTGCACACACTGTGCTGTTGCCATCTCCTTTGGCATAAGAGCACACACACACAGACATAATCACACGTGTGCACATACACCCTGCCACGTGCTCACCCACAGGCACATGGAGTGTGCACGGGACCAAGAAGACGTGGAGCACTGCCAGCAGCAGGCAGGGCTCTAGCGAGCCACCTCTTCCCCTGCCTCTAAATCCCCCACATTCCAGCTTCTCCTTGGCCCAGCTTTTCTGTGCCTGGATAGCCATGATCTTCAGGAAAGGCATTAAATGTGTGTACCACGTGTGGGGTCAGCAAGCCAAGGATCAGATGCACCATACAACACAGGGAACCATTGTTTCAATGACAGTGGGCAGACAGCAGGAAAGACTGAGTGCCAGGCCATTCATTAATTCTGCAGACATGAACTTAGCATACTGAGATGAGACTCAGAGCTCTGCCCTGCAGATGCCCAGCTTACCTGGAGATTCCTACCCAGTGGAGTTGGTGCCATGAATGAGACCACCCAGAGCCCAGGGAGCCCAGAGGTGACACCCACCTGGCCTGGAAGCAATGACCAAACCAGGGAAGGATGTGAAGGGCTCCTCGACACCCCCTCTGGAGAAAGATATCGAGGGGTCCTGTTCGAGCAGTCATTTCCCAGGCTAGACTTCCAGCCCCAGCATGAGCTCCAACTTCCTCACTTGGGCAGTCACTCCTGTCAGCAGCTGTGGGGAACCATCCAGGAGAGACTCACTCAACATGGCCAGGGGTTTGGAGATGACCCCACCCAGGATGGGGTCAGAAGGCTCACTGAGAGGGTTCTGGTTGGGTGGAGCCCAGTTTCAGGCACAGAGAAGCCTAAGTCTGGCCTTCAGATACTGGCCTCAAGGCTTGTGGTGGGGCGGGGCAAGCATTTGGTCCATGTGCCTCTGTGACAAGGGACAGAGAAATGGCCAAGGACTTCCTTCAGAGGCTCTTCCCGGCAGTTCTCAGCCTCCTCCAGTCAGGGGCCATGTCTGGTGGGGCACCATGGTGCTGTAGTTCTCTTGTATCCCCATATCTCAGCCCAGGCCAGCAGTAGTGATGCTGTTCAGGAAGGGTTCGAGGGTGATTAAACTGTCAAGAAAGCAGAGTCTATGCCATGTCATAGGTAACTTTTAGAGCTTGAGAAATTCAGTGCCACACAGGAGGGGGCAGGCTGAGCCAGCCACCCTGGATGGGACCTTGCAGGAGGGGAGGGGAGGATGGGTAGAAGACTCTGCCACCAAGGTCTGGAGCCCTCACTTGCACACACACACCCCGGTGTGTTTACTAGCTAGGGGAGGCCTGTCTGTAGCACAGCTTGCCCTAGCAACTGCCCACTTGGTTCTAAGTGGGTTCCGCTCTTTGGGTCAGGTTTTGGGAGCTGGGCAGAACGCCAGTCCCCTGGGGACTACTACCTGCCAAGACACTCCTGTGCAGCTCCAGGACTCAGGCTTTCCCCACACCTTCTACTCCGCACCATCTACAATGGGCATAGGAAGGCCCCTCCGGTCCTTGTTGCCCGGTCAGTCCAAGGGCCTAAGGGAGCCTTTGAAAGCCTGGCCGGGGCCGGGAAGGCCAGTGCTCACCTTCTCTGCTGCCACCCCATCCTCAGCCCTCCTTCGAGTGAGATTCCGGGCTCAGGCTCCTCCAGGGTCGGGGCGGAGCCGGCTGACGGAGGCCCCGCCCCCAGCCCGCCCCCGGCCCGGGGTGCGAATCCGGGCGGCGAGCGGCGGGAGATGCTGGAGGTTCGCGAGCCGAAGTGGCTGCAGCTGGCGCCGCGTCTGCCCCGCGTGCCCGGAGCGGATTCTGCCCGCCGCCCCCGGAGCCCTCGGCGCCCCACTGAACCCGCGATCGCTTCCTCCCTGTGACCGACCAGCGCTGCAGGTGCGGGGTGACCCGGGAGGGGGTGGCGCCCCCGGAACGTACGTTGTGGGGTCTTAGGGGATTGAGTCTCTGGCTCGAGGTTCGGGTAGCCGAGTGCGCCGGGGCGCTGCAAGGGCTTGGGGTCCCGGCGGGGGCAGAGCACGCGGGCTCTGCAGATCCAGGGCTCGGCGTGCGGGGTTGGGCTAAAGTTCCCCATCGCCTCAGACGGGTCGGGGGTCCCAAGGGAAGCCTCTGAGACTCAAGTCCAGGCCAATCGCCCGTCCTTGTCGCCCATCCCACCTCCGTCTCGCTGGGCTCCTAATTGTGGGAACATTAACCCTCCAACATTCGTGGTGCCCCGTGGGGGTAGGGGCCGAGGGCTCAGCTGTACCTCTGGACTCCCAGAGCTGCCTCCGGCCCCTCCCAACTGCCCCCGGGCCCCCTCCCTCCCGCTAAGCAGTCACTAATTTCCATGACAACGAGAGTTCTTTATGGGCGACAACCTGAAGGGGGCTGGGCGGGGCTGCCGCGGGGTGGGGGAGGAGGCTCAAGCCCTTGGGGACCAGCAGCCCCCTAGCCAAGATCCATCTTCCAAGCCTCAACTCGAGGGCCCGCCGGGGGTCCAGGACACCGACCCAGCGCTGGGCGGTGGGGCTGGGGGACGCACATGTTTCTGCTGGGAGGTGCGGGGCTGGGTGCTCACACGTGTGCCTCCCGCATGTGTGTTGCTGTGCCAGCGGGGGCGAGTCAGCAGCACTGGGGAAGGGGGTCAGGGTGGCAGCACGGTGGGGAGCAGGGCCCCCGGCTGGCAGGGTGAACAATGAGCGAGTGAGTTTCTGCTTTCCCCAGCCTGTAGTGTCTGGCAGAGACCCTAGGCTCTCCCAGCCCCCCATAGCTCTGCCAAACTGCTTTTGTCCGCACCGCTAGGCAGAGCCTGCTTCACCAGGGAGCAGGGCTCTCTGTCCCTCACCAAAAGCTCAGTCTGCAGCAGTCCAGCCCCTGTCCTGCCACCCTCCTCCAAGGCCCAGGCTTTGAGCAACACCCCCCCACCCCCGCCCAGGACCGCGCGTGGAGACCTGGTGCCCTTCCTGCCCCCCCAACTCCCAGTTGATTCCTGCCAGCTTTAGGCACCTGCTGGGCCCCAGTTTCCTCAGCTGGGCAATTGGTGACTCTACTCCCCTCGGTGTCAGACGCTGGGCCCTGTGGTGGAGAAGAGGTCTCTCTCCCTTTCTTTTACAGCATTTGGTGTGGGCCCCCAGGTGCCATAGGCTGCCTTTCCCATATCAGCTTTTGGCCCTCCTCTCCAGCCCTTGTCCTGGCAGGTGGGCAGTCCTTGCCCTGGGAGAAGACTACAGAGTCAGTGATATCCATCCAGGGAAACTGAGGCATAGTGGAGGGATGCTGTGCAGTTGTTATCCTGTTTCTAGGTTGCTTGGGGTGCTGTTTCTGGCCCTCAGACAGGATCCACTATCAGGGAGGGGGACGGTGGTGGCAGGGAATTAGGCTGAGCTGCAAGAGAGGCCCTGGGGACCCAAGGCCTCTAGAGGACAGCAGATGGGGGTGGGGGTGGCTGGGGAGTCTAGGCAGAGCTGGGTCAGCTGAGAGGAGGGGCTGTAAAGGGAAGCAGCCAGGTATCCAAGCTTCATTTCCATCCCCCAAGCCTGTGCCTTCAATATGTTGGACCTTCCTCACCTAAGCTGCTGTGATGACAGGGAGAGAGGCTGAGGAACTGTTCTGAGGGGACCGCAACAGCTGGCCTCTTTCCCAGAGCTACGGCTGTCCCACACCAAGTTCAGTGCATGTCTAGGGGAATACAGGAGGGGTCAGTCTCAGAGGTCCTGGCATCAGGGGCAGCTCCTGGTCCAGGTGTGCAGAGCACATGGTCATGGAGGCCTTAGGGCTCTGCTGGGCATCCACAGGCCCCTTTGAAACCCCCTGCCCACCTTCCCTCCTGTGTCCTTGTGCCTGCATCCTTTTTACTGTGTCAATTCTTTACTCCCCTTCCATCACAGGTTCTGCCTTTGTCTCTCTGTGTCCCTGCCCCTCTCTTTTCTAAAGTCTCTCAGTTCCCCACCTCCCCTTCCTTGATGGGGACCAGGGTCACAGAACCCATGGGGAAGGAATCAGGCCAAAGTCTCAGGGAATTCTTGGAGAATTTGAATAACACCTCTCCTCTCCCCTCCCCTCCCCTCTCCTTTTTAAAAAACTTCCATCACCATAGCAACCCTTTACTCTGGGGCCTTCCCTGAATTTCCCCTCCTCCGCTCACAGGGAAGCAGGGCCCCCAGTGAATTTTCCTTCAGAGGCTCAAAGACTGGGACCCCAGGTGCCTGGAAGGGGCCAGCTGGCTCTCGGCTCTGCCTGCTTATTGAAGGCTGAACTTTCTGGAGGCAGCACCTGATCCTATGCCCACCCCTGAGACTGGAGAGCACCCCCGCCCTCTGCCTGCGCCCTCATTAGATGGGAGAGAGTCAGCAGCAGGAACTACGGACCATGATTTAGCTAGAGCCTGAGGCCCAGCCAGGGCAGCCCCCTGCCCAGTTACCTAGAGCAGTTGGATAGTGGGCGAGAAACTTGACTCTGCCTCCTGACACAGACCTGAGAGTGAGGTCTCTATTTCTGCTGGTCCTGCATCCTGTGGGTGAGGTCTCTGCGGCAGGCTGGGCAGAGCTTGGGCCTAGGCATGTCTATTACAGCAGGAAACCCAGCTCCAGTCCCTGAGAGAGGAGAGCAGGGAAGGGGAGGGGTTGCCTGCAGGCTGGTGTTCACAGCTGCCACTAAATTGGGAGGTGTTGCCCACAGTTGTTGGGAGGCAGCTGGAGGCCTCCTGGGCCCCCCCTGGCCTCCCTAGTTTTACTGCAAGGTCTGAAGCCCCACATGGCAGAGGACCAGGGTGCCAGGTAACTCCTGTTTATGGCTATGAAATGTGGGGCTTGAATCAGGCTGACCCCAGTAGAGGAGGGGCCAGGACTCTCTGTGGGACCCCTGGGCCTCTGGAGCTGGCCTCTGTCCTATTCGGGCCTCCCCTGGGCCAGACTTGTCTTAGGCTACAGTAGGGTCCCTAGGGGACCCTTTATTACCAAGGCAGAGGCTCCATCAGCATTGCCTGAGGGGCCAGACCTGAGGAGCAGGCAGTAGCTAGGGAATGCTTGGCCCTCAGGCTCCCTTAGAGGCTCCCCCAGGCTCTGCACTTCCCCCAAGCTCCCTTTGGACCGCCCCCTGTGCACACCAGTCAGTTTCTCTGCAGAGAATGGAAGGAACCACGTCTTTAGGGAAACAGCAGCTATGGGACCTCTGTGCCCTCCCATGTCCCAGTGTGGACTTAAGGCCGAGCCCAGGTCACTTGTCGTTGCGGGGGAAGCCCTCTATTGTTGGATGTTGAGTCTGGGCTGTCCAGGCCATGGGGGTTAGAAATGCACGCCCTCTTTCTGCCTGGCCTTCTACTGTTCTTGAAGCCGTCCCTCAGTTTCTCCTCCCTGCTTTGGGGCCAGGGCCCCCTTGTTGCAAGCGGGTGCCAGGGGCTTGGTACGCATACCGGCAGCCTCCTAGGCAGCAGCAGTGGGTAGCAGATGGTAGAGTGGGTGGGGGTGGAGGGGACCAAGATGCTAATCTGAAGCAGGGCCCCCTTTTCTCCTCTCTTTGCCCTGGGGCCAGGTTGCGGGTGGAGGCAAGTGAGTGCAGTTAGGTTAGTGAGGAGAGGCAGTGACTGGCTGAGATCAGGGCCGCTGTGGGAGGGAGGAGACAGATCTGTCCCTGCCCCTGCCATGAGGCTTCAGGACATGGTTCCAGGCTGATGTGACTGAGCAGAGGTCCGGATTTCCGTGGTGGAGACAGACCCCCATGACCAGCCCTGGGTCCCTGCGGGTACGAGTGCCTGTGCACGGCCAAAAGCTGGGCCAAGATCAGGGACAGGCACGTACAAAACCTCCCACGCCATGCGGCTGAGCAGGGAGCTCTTGGTGTGGGGTGGGTGGAGGTGGAGTTTGTGGAAGTTACCTCAGCGAAGGGTGGTTTTGAGCCTGGAGCTTCAGGATCGTTGCAGCCAATCTGTGGCACAAATAGCCTTATAATGTCAGAAATCACAATGAAAGAAGAGATTTAGCCCTGGTCTCAGCACCTAGCTCATGTGGAGGCTGCTCCACAGAGCGGCCAGGATGGGCAGTGCCCTTGCCAGTGCCCACAATTCCTGCCATTGGATGGACACAGTTGAGCTGGCGAGTCACCTGTTGTTGGTTGTTTAGGTAGTTGCTGATTTTTTTAATGTTAAAAATAACTCTGCCGTGACAAATAGGATACTGATGGGAGACTTTGGGGGAAGGGCATTCCTGCCAGAGGGAATGGTGTAAGCAGAGCGGCAGAGCTGGGACACAGGTCCCTCCCAGCCCTCCTGGGGGACCTGTAGGCTGAGGTACAACCCTCCCACCCAGTACAGGGCCCTTGGATTGCAGCCTGGGAAGGGAATCGCTGCACATAAGACCAATGAGGGGACTGATGCAAGCCCCCTCCCCCGGATTGTTTGGGCATAGAGATGGGTGGCCGGCAGTGGTGGGTGGCCATGCCTCTGCTCTCAGCTGTGAGAGTGGGATTCTAGCCACAGGCTCCTTCCCGGCAGATGCAGGAGCAGGGCTGTGACAATGGCGGCAAAGATACGCAGTCAGGGACGATCTTCAAAGCTTCTCTTGTTTGCCTCTGCAGTGCCTCACAAGATGGCTTAAGCCCTAGCTTGAATCACACTGATGAAATGCGTTTGTGTTCCCTGAGTCCAAAGAACCTGGATGGAATTTGTTCCCTAAAGCGGAGGGCAAATTTGAGGGAGAACTTTCAGGACTGGGTGCCCTAGGAAGTGGGTAGCCTCCGCCCGGGAGGAAACAAGCAGCAGCCAGCGCTGACCAGGGGGCTTGTGTGGGTCCTGGCCTTTGACCCTGGCTGGCAGTGTCCCTCTGACCAAGCTGCTTCCTCTGGTGGTGGCTTCCTCTCTCCTTCACTACCCTGTGGCTATGAGTCACTTCAGGTAGGGGGGCATCTAGGTAGCCAAGGCCCCAGCCCAGCCCCTTAGCATAGCAAGTGCTAATCGGGGTGGAGGGAGACTATGCACAGTCAGCAGAGCAGTTTCAATGCAGCCTCAGCGTGAAGTGTGTTATCATCCCAGTGTCACACCAACCAGGCATTAAGGAGGCTGACTCTGGGTCAGGTCTGGAAAGGTCCAGACACTGTCCCCAATTCCCCTCCTGAAGTTTACCTCTGAGCAAGGACCGTGAGTGCCTTTTCCTGTGGGTGCTGGAGCCAGTTCACTCAGCACCTCAGGTGAGGATTGGGCTGGCAGGGTTGCAGACCCGGAGGGTGCCATGCTCCGGGTGCCAGAGTGCCTGGAACCTACTGGAGTCAGCTGCATGTGGTCATCCTTGTGCCTGGAATAGCCACCCCTGGCCAGGGGCCTCTCCCCTGGACCTGATGGTCCAGGTCTCCTGCGGGCCCTGGCAGTGAGGCACTAGGCAGGCTTGTCTTGCTTTTCTGGACCATTACCCCTTCCTGCCTCCTGGCAAATCCTTTCCCTCTAAGGCCCAGCCCTAATGCTGCTTCTTCCTCAAAGCCTTTCCTCATTTCTCCACCCAGATGGGAGTTCTCCCTCTGAAGAATCCCCAAGCAACATTTATTTATTTATTTATTTATTTATTTATTTGCATCGGGTCTTTGTTGCGGCAGGCGGGCTCCTTAGTTGTGGCATGCGAACTCTTAGTTGCGGCATGCATGTGGGATCTAGTTCCCTGACCAGGGATCAAACCCAGGCCGCCTGCACTGGGGGCGTGGAGTCTTATATACTGGGCCACCAGGGAAGTCCTGCAGTATTTATTAAATCAGTAAAAGTAATCACAGTACAAATCCTAACAGAAAATTAATAAACAATTGGTATAAATCTGCCCCTCTGACACCCAATTCTTTCCCCCAAAGAGAACTCTTATTTTCTCCCAGAAGAGAGTCTGTGAGTGTACACAGGCATATAAACTTTAAAAATTTTTTCCCAGTGTAGCACGCTTTACCCACCATTCTGTCCCCTGCTTTTTTTCAGAGACTGTCCTACAGTAGCACATTTTGATCTATTTTATGCTTTTTAATAGCTATCAAGTATTCTTCAGTATGGATAGCCATAATTTTTATTAACATTTTTTATTGTGAAATATAAGATCTAGGAATGTGCCCAATATGTGTATGTACATTTTTACAAATTATTATAAAGTTGAACACCTGTTAAACCACGACTCAGGTGGTTCTCAGGTTCAGAAATAGGTCCTCCAGAATCCCCCCGCCCCCAATCACAACCTCTTTGTTTCTCTTAGAAAGACTCATGGTGTTTATTTCTTAGTGTTTCTTCATAATTTTACCAGTATGTCTGTATCCTTAAACAGTATAGGTTAGTTCTGCCTGTTTTGAACTCTGTATCAGTAGAATCCCACTATATGTATTTGGTATTTTTTTCACTCAACACTGTATTGGTGAGATTGACCATGTGCTTGCGTAGAGCTGTAGCTCCTCATTTCCATTGTTTTGTAACAATATTCCATTGTGTGACTGACTCTACCACAATACATCTTGCTCTTGATGGATATGTGGGCTGTTTCCAGTTTGGGGCAATTCTGAATATTGCAGCCATGAGCACTCTTGTACCAGTGTCCTGCTGCACAAATGTACATAGTCAGTAGTGCAATTGTTGGTGCACAGGATATGTTCGACTTCAGTAGTTTTACCAAACTGTTTAGCAAAGGGGAGACTTGCCCTCCAACAGCAGTGCTCGTGTTCTCCACATCTTTGCCAACACTTGGCATCTTCAGACTCGTGGAGATGATTCTCTGATGGGTGGGTAGATACAGCCCCTTTCATCTGTGGAATTACTGAAATTTAAATAAATCATTTGATAAATCTTCTTTAGATTGTATATAATGCGAAGTGATTCACGGATATGTCAGTTTACTATATTTTTCATAAGCGCAGGGGCTTGTTGTAGTTCGGGCAGCCAAGCTGAGTGGTTGGAGGTACAGCCAGAAAAGCAGGCACTGGATCTGAGCCTGATCACCCTCTAGCCCTTCCTGGTGTAGACTCTGCCTCTGACTTGGTCTGAGACAGGTTGGGGTTTCCCAAACGCAACCTTTACATTGTGGGGAGAAGTGGGCTGTGGTACAGCTGAACCAGACCGCATCCTGCCCACAGCTCAGAGCCCGGCAATGCCGTTTGGGTGTGTGACTCTGGGTGACAAGAAGAACTATAACCAGCCATCGGAGGTGACTGACAGATATGATTTGGGACAGGTCATCAAGACGTGAGTGCCGGGTCTGTTGGGCAAGGGTGGGTGGGCAAGGGCTGGGGAAAGGGGAGCGGAGTACAGCCCACGCTGAAGCCAGGGCTGAGTGGAGTGCCTGCTGGCTGCAGTGAGGAGTTCTGTGAGATCTTTCGGGCCAAGGACAAGACAACAGGCAAGCTGCACACCTGCAAGAAATTCCAGAAGCGGGATGGCCGCAAGGTGCGGAAGGCAGCCAAGAACGAGATAGGCATCCTCAAGATGTGAGTATGCGGCCCAGGGGTGGGGTGGGGTAGGGGAGGTAGCCGGGAAGGGCTTCGAGGTCCGGAGGCCTCAAGTAGTACCAGCCTCTGGCCAGTTAGTCTGCTGTGGCTCACAGTGGTGACCAGAGCCTCTCTTAGGGGTTCACCCAGCCCTATCTGTTGGCTCTTCTCTCTGTTGCCAGGGTGAAGCATCCCAACATCCTACAACTGGTGGATGTGTTTGTGACCCGCAAGGAGTACTTTATCTTCCTGGAGCTGTGAGTGTGGGTCTGGGTTCCAGGATTCCTCAGTCCCCCAGGTCTTTACCTGCTCTGCTCTCTGCAGCCAGGGAAGGCCCCCCTTCTGGACCCTTGGGGTCCCAGGTCCCTGTGCCTTGCCCAGCCAGCTGCCTGGTGTAGGCAGCCTGCCCACGTGCTCCTGCCCCACCCCCGATCCTGCCCACGCCGGGCTCAGGGGCTGGTGTCCCTCAGGGCCACGGGGAGGGAGGTGTTTGACTGGATCCTGGACCAGGGCTACTACTCGGAGCGAGACACGAGCAACGTGGTGCGGCAGGTCCTGGAGGCGGTGGCCTACCTGCACTCACTCAAGATCGTGCACAGGAACCTCAAGGTGAGGCCAGCAATCAGGTCAAAGGGTCAGCTGGCAGCCGGCCTGGGGCTGGGGTGGGCAGCACCTCAGGGCCGTGGTCCAGCCTCTGAGGGTTCCATGGTCTCTTCCTCTGCCCACCCACATGCCATTCCTGGCTGGAGCAGCTGGAGAACCTGGTTTACTACAACCGGTTGAAGAACTCAAAGATTGTCATCAGCGACTTTCACCTGGCTAAGCTAGAGAATGGCCTCATCAAGGAGCCCTGTGGGACCCCCGAGTACCTGGGCAAGCAGGGAGTGGGGTGGGGCAGGGTGGGACACAGCCTTCAAGGAGTGGCTCTGGGTGGGTGGGGGGGGGGGAAGGAAGTCCCTATCCCAGCAAATGGGTGTGAGTGGTACAAGGCCTGGCCAGGCCTGATATTGACCAGCAGGTGGACACTGTTTGCAGCCCCAGAGGTGGTAGGCCGGCAGCGGTATGGACGCCCTGTGGACTGCTGGGCCATTGGAGTCATCATGTACATCCTGTGAGTGGATAAGCCGGCAAACAGCCTGGCAGCCAGGTGGGGTGGGGGTCTGTGTCCATGGCCTTCCTGAGTAACCCTGTCCTTGGGACCCTGTGTAGGCTTTCAGGGAATCCACCTTTCTATGAGGAGGTGGAGGAAGATGACTATGAGAACCACGACAAGAACCTCTTCCGCAAGATCCTGGCTGGCGACTATGAGTTTGACTCTCCATACTGGGATGACATTTCGCAGGCGGGTGAGGAGGTGCCCAGCATGAGGGCAGAGTGAAGGGTTGGCATGGGGGACTGCTCTCAGCCTTCTCTGTTGGACTCTGATCCTATCCCCGAGCCCATTCATCACCTCTAGACAGTGAAATGGGGTGCCCAAGCCTAGCCTCTCCCTGGCTTTGTCCCCAGCCAAAGACCTGGTCACAAGGCTGATGGAGGTGGAGCAAGACCAGCGGATCACTGCGGAAGAGGCCATTTCCCATGAGTGGTGAGCAGGGCCCAGGGAGGATGGGAGGAGAGGCCAGGGGTCCCTTGGCCTCTGTCCTCCTCACACCTAGCAGCCTCTATCCTTGAGGCCTCAAATTGGGGTTCAAGGGACACCCAGAGCTCAGGCCAACCCAGAGGGTCTGCCTGGTAATCCTTGGGTCTTACAAGAAAGGGCTGGGCACAGTCTCCATGAAGGCCATACCCCCTCAGATCCAGACGCACTTGCACCCTTTCCAGGATTTCTGGCAATGCTGCTTCTGATAAGAACATCAAGGATGGTGTCTGTGCCCAGATTGAAAAGAACTTTGCCAGGGCTAAGTGGAAGGTAAGGCTTGGATGGCTCCCTTTCCTGGCTTGATCCCAAGTGCTCCTTCTGGCACCACAGTTTCTTGCCTGCATCACACCCCTGCAGCCACACACAGGCTTTTCTTCAACCGTCAGGTGTAGCTGTAGCCACTGCTACTACCTTAGGCAGGTGTGCTGAGCAGCTGGGTCCCCGGCCCTGGGTTGGTCAGAGGCAGCCAGGGCACGATGGAATGGTCTGGGTTTGGCCTTCGCAAAGGAATGGATCCAGCTTCTGTAAGCCTCGCTCTGAGCCTCTCTCCACTGTCCTTCTTTCAGAAGGCTGTCCGAGTGACCACCCTCATGAAACGGCTCAGGGCACCGGAGCAGTCCAGCACGGCTGCAGCCCAGTCTGCCCCAGCCACAGACACTGCCACCTCTGGGGCTGCAGGCGGGGCCACAGCTGCAAGTGGAGCTGCCCCAGCCCTTGGGGGCAGTGCCACCCCAGCCACAGTGGGTGGTGTTACGAAGAGTGATAATGTAGCCCCTGCAGACCGTAGTGCCACCCCAGCCACAGATGGCAGTGCCACTCCAGCCACTGATGGGAGCATCACCCCAGCCACTGATGGGAGCATCACCCCAGCCACTGATGGGAGTGTCACCCCAGCCACTGACAGAAGTGTTACTCCAGCCACTGATGGGAGAGCCACACCAGCCGTGGAAGAGAGCACCATGCCCACTACCCAAAGCAGTGCCACACTGGCCACCAAGGCTGCTGCCACCCCTGAGCCAGCTTTGGCCCAGCCGGACAGCACAGCCCCAGGGGGCGCAACAGGCCAGGCTCCACCCTCTAGTAAAGGGGAAGAGGCTGCTGGCTCTGCCCAGGAGTCTCGGAGGGAGGAGACCAGCTGAGTGGGCAGGCTGTGGGGGGGCGGGGGATGGGCAGGAGGGTGGGAGAGTGGACGAGGGGCTTCTCACTGTACAGAGAGTCACTGGCATGATGCCCTCGCTCTCCCCTGCCCCTGCCTCCCAGCATGGGGCATGTCTGGGGGCCACAGGAGAGCAGTTTCGTCTCCTGTGTGTATGTGTGTGAGTGGTGGGCAGGCCAGAGGCAGGACCAGCCCCAGCCCCTGCATGGATTCCTTGTGGCTTTTCTGTCTTGCTAGCTTCATCAGTTTCTGTTTCTTGTGGGATGCTGCTCTAGGGATACTCAGGAGGTCCCTGCACCCCTCCCCCTTCCCTTTTTGCCTCACAATTCCCCCAGGCAGGCCCTGCAGGTCCCATCCTCTCCCAGGCCCTAAATTGGGTGGCCTTGCCCTGAGAGCTGGTCCTCCAGCGAGGCCCTGTCAGCGGTCTTAGGCTCCTGCACATGAAGGTATGTGCCTGTGGTGTGTGGGCTGCTCTAGGAGTGGAAACAGGTTGGTATAGAGAATGCTATAATCTCAGGCAGTATGCTTTAAGACAAGACTGGTCACATGGCTGGGGGCACTGCTTGGTAGCCATGGGGGTCCTCAGAAGTGAAAGAGAAAGAGTTGGAGGCTAGAAGCCTCCATCTTTGTCCCTGGAAGTCTCTCCCAAGATTCTTGTTCTATTTCCTGCCCTCCTGGGTCCTGTAGTGGGTTGCCCTGTGCCCTGAACTGCCTGAGCCTGTAAGGGGAAGGAGGAGCAATGAGGATGTGGCAATGAGATCTGGGAGGGCAGAGTGCAGGCCCAGCACCTAGTGTATCAGCCTAGCTGGGTCCTTACCCTGGGCCAAACAAGGAGTGCTGCCCCTGGCTCTTCCCACATGGGCTCCCTCAGGCTCAGTCCACAGTCCTCTCCATACCTGGGGGCCTGCTGTATGGCAGTGTCCCATAGTCTGATTCGGGGTTTGCCCTTCACAGGGGCAGATTTTCTGCTCTCTCAATTCAACAACAAAATAGAGAGGAACCCCCTCTATGTCTATGACCCACTTTCCCTTCTATCAAGGCTTGGAGAGAGGCCCAGGTGCCTCTGAGCCATGCTGAGTTGCTTTTGCTGGAATGAGGGAGTGGAACAAAGCTCCCCAGTTTCCTAACGGAGGCTCCTGGCAGGTGCCCTTTGTCAGACCCCACTACAGCCTGGGCAGGCAGCTGCACTGGTCCTGGCCCTCGCTTGGCACTTGGGGGTAGTCCTGCCCTTCTCCCTGCATGCCTGTGGGTCTGCTCTGGTGTATGAAGGTCGGTGGGCTGTGTACCTGCTGAACCTGGCAAATAAATGTCACTCTGCCAAAGCCTCTGGCCACCCTCTCGCCTTTGCTTCCTCTATATTACTGGGGAAGGGCCCCTGGAAGGCAATGGGGAGGGGAGAGGCCGGGAGTTAGGTTCACAGGTAGTGAGTGGTCTGTGCTCAGTGCCATGCGGATTGCTTGGGCTGAGAGTACAGTTCATCCCTGCCACAGGGTGTTCCTTGATGGTGTGGCAAGGTCCTCTGGACTCCAGAAATCCATGTGGGTGGTGGGTACTGTGCTGGGCGTGTGCCGAGGAATAACCTCTGGTCTATGTTCTCACAAGTCCTGTTGAACAAGGAGCCCTTATCTTAACTTAGGCGTAGACCTGGAACCCACCAAGTGCCATCCACCATAGGGAGAGACCTTTGGGCTTCCCTGGGTTGGGGAGTGGATGCAGGGTGGGCATTACACAAAGATTCTAGCCTGCCCTTTGTGTTGATTCCTCTTTCCTGTAAACAACACCTTTGTTTTCCACATAGGCCCCAAGGACTTTACTGTGGGTCTACTTCAGGTGGAACAGATCAGCTTTATATTATGGGGCTCTGTACAAGGTTTTTTTCTGGGGAGACGGGAGTAACACTGCTAAAAATAATTAATCATGAAAACTCCTAGGAATACTTGTTCCAGCCCAGATCAGCCCAGGTGAACTCACCAGGTATGCTGCTCTTTCTCAGAGAGGACCCCAAAGATAACTTCTCTGATGTGGGAATAAGAAAAAGGTTTGTTAGCCACTCATCTATGAAGCATCTGGGCCTCCAAAATTCCAACCCTACTGCAGTCCCGAGGAAAAACTTGATCCTCCTGAGAGCTAGGAACTAAAGTCAGGATACTGACCCTGCCACCTCTAAACTTAGGGATCATCAAGCTTTGCTTGTATAGAGCCAGAGTGAGCTTGAGGTGTCTGGACCTTGTCCATCTTTCTAGGACCACTCAGAGCGGAAGGCTGAGAGGGTGGAGCGTTCTTTTGGTCTGGGAACTATGGGCTTCCACCATATGGTCGAGCACTGTCCAGAGGCCAGGGGACCCGCTCTCCATCGGGACCGTCGTCCCATTCCCCTACGGCCGTGGTCTTCTCGACTCCCCCGAAGGGCAGAGGAGGCTACACCGAGAGAACAAGGCTGAGAAGCCCGTGCCCAGCGCACCTGGCACCAGCTCTGGCTTGGGACCATAACTCCCAGTCTTGCCCCAGAAAGGGGCCCGGCCGGCGGCGCAGCTGCTCTTCGTGCCAATCCAACGCTGCGCTCCTGCGGTACCGGCTGTCTTCCCGCGAGCCGCCGGAGAATTACCGCTAACAATTTCAGGCCCGCGCTCGGCCCCAGGATTCTTTACGGCCGGTGGGCCGCTAAGCCCCGCCCCTGAGGGTTCGTCCAATCCGGACCCAACCTTCAGTCCGCGCTTTCACGTGCCTTGTCGCCACTTCCGATCCGCTCCCGGAAGTTGCGCTCGGGAGGCAAATTTGAAGCAAGCTGAGACGCGGAAGCACGGCCAAGAAGCTGAACCCGTCGCGTTTTCCTTGGCTACCTTGGCCACTTGAGACCAGTCGTCATGCCTATCCGTGCTCTGTGTACCATTTGCTCTGACTTCTTCGATCACTCCCGCGACGTGGCCGCCATTCACTGCGGCCACATCTTCCACTTGCAGTGGTGAGTGACTGCTCTGTTGGAGCTGGGCGCTTGCCCCCGTACGGCTACAGGACTGTGGGGTGTCGGGCCTCCGGGCGACCCGGAGCCCAGACTGGTGATGAGGACGGCATTAGACGGAGCCCCACGAGAGGTCCTGACCTGGGCAGAGGCGGGTTATGGCAGGCTTCCCGGAGGAGGTGACAGCTGAGCTGAGGTCGGGGGTACAGGATTGGTTTAATGAAGACAGAGTAGGGGTTTCTTTGATCGACTTGCAAAGAGATGTGATTTCAAAATTAGCACCCCGGGCAGAAATGAACTTTCACCACATTAGCGAGCCCTTTTGTTTCTTCGAGACCTAGTAGACTGCTGGCTACCCGATTTCTTGTGGTTTGTTTGATGGTTTGGAATGATTCTGTCCACAGTCATCTCGTTGGTCAGACACTTCAGTGTATTCACTGACCTCAGCAAACCCAAGTTAACATCGAAGGGTAAGGAGGTGCTTTCTAATCAAGCCGTTCTGTTGAGTGTGCAGCTAGTGGGGAGATTCCTCTAGCAGCTGTGAACAGGCTGATTCCGAGCTCCTTTTTTAATTGTGGTGAAATATGTGTAACATAAAATTAACCATTTTTTCATTTTTTTACTATACACTATTTTATTATAGTAAAAAATATATAAGATAACATTTAACATTTTAACCTTTTAAAAACTTTTGCAAAAGTTTACGTAACAAAAAAGTTTAGTATGAAAATGTACACAACCTGATTTTTATATCATTGTAAAACAGGCCCTTTGGAAAGGGAACACGTGGAAACAATTGATTTCTTTGGTGAACACAGCCATTGTTTATACTTGTTCCAAAACTTTTAACATGCTACTATTTCTTCATATTACCACCATTTCAGTATTGCTCTGTTGCCCAGTAGTTGCCATCTCCACACATTCACCTGTCACAAGATTCATAAAGGGATCAAATTCCTGCAATATTCCTTGGACGTGTCTGCCACCATTTAATTTCAATGATAACTTCTTCATAAAATTTTAAAATTTATCAGAAGGGTGTTTACTCAGTGAGCTCAAAGATGCCTTGCATTTTAACCTTTTTTTTTTTTTTTTTTTCCGGTACGCGGGCCTCTCACTGCTGTGGCCTCTCCCCCCGCGGAGCACAGGCTCCGGACGCGCAGGCTCAGCGGCCATGGCTCACGGGCCCTGCCGCTTCGCGGCATGTGGGATCCTCCCAGACCGGGGCACGAACCCGCGTCCCCTGCATCGGCAGGTGGACTCTCAACCACTGCGCCACCAGGGAAGCCCTTTAACCATTTTTAAGTGTACAATTCAGTGGCATTAAGTACATTCACAACGTTGTGTAAGCATCACCACTATCTATTTCCAAAACATTTCCATCATTCCAAACAGAGCACTGTGTCCATTAAACAATAACTTTCCATTCTCCCCTTCCCACAGCCCATGGAAACCTCTATTTTACTTTCTGTCTCCTTGAATTTTTCTATTCTAGCTACCTCATATAAGTGGAATTGCACATTTGGTTCTTTCGAGTCTGGCTTATTTCACTAAGCGTAACGTTTTCAAGGTTCATCCATGTTGTAACATGTTTCAGAATTTCATTTTTATGACTAAGTAGTATTCATTGTATGAAAATACCTCATTTTGTTTATCCCTTTATCTGTTAATAGACATTGGGTTGTTTCCATGTTTCAGCTACTGTGAGTAATGTTACTATGAACATTGGTGTACAAGTATCTGTTCACATTCCTGCTTTCATTTCTTTTGGGTTATCCCCAGAGGTGGAATAGCTGGATCATACAGTAATTCTATATTTAATTTTTTGGGAAGCTGCCTTACTGTTTTCCACATCAGCTGCACCATTTTACATCCCCAGCAACAATGCACAAGGGTTGCAGTTCCTCCACATCCTTGCCAAAACTTATTTTCTGTTTTGTTTTTTTTCCATAATAGCCATCCTAATGGGTGTCTTCTCTTTTATTCTGTGTGTTTAAAGCTATCAGATTCCCTCTTAGCACTGCTTTTGCTGTATTACACAGTTTTGGTATGTTTTCATTTTCATTAATCTCATGGTATTTTCTAATTTCCCTTGTGATTTCTTCTTTGACCCATTGGTTGTCTAAGAGTGTGTTGTTTAATTTCCACACATTTGTTCATTTTTCTTCTGTTACTGATTTTTAGTTTCATTCTGTTTTGATCAGAAAAGATACTTCGTGTGATTTCAGCCTTTTAAAATTTAAGACTTGTTTTGTGGCCCAACATATGACCTTCCTAGAGAATGTTCCATGTGCACTTGAGAAAAATGTGTGTTCTGCTGTTGTTGGGGGGAGTATATGTCTGTTAGGTCTATTTGGTTTAAAGAGTTGTTCAAGTCCTCTATTTCCATATTAATTATCTGTATGATTGTTCTATCCATTATTGAAATTGTGGGGTACTGACATCTCCAACTTTTTAAATAATTTTTTTTAAACTTTATTTTTTTGGCTGCATTGGGTCTTCGTGGCTGCGTTCGGACTTTCTCTAGTTGTGGCGAGCGGAGGGCTACTCTTCTTTGCGGTGTGGTGCACGGGCTTCAGTAGTTGTGGCTTGTGGGCTCTAGAGTGCAGGCTCAGTAGTTGTGGCACACGGGCTTAGTTGCTCCACAGCATGTGGGATCTTCCCGGACCAGGGATTGAACCCTTGTCCCCTGCACTGGAAGGTGGATTCTTAACCATTGAGCCACCAGGGAAGTCCCAACACCTCCAACTTTTATTGGGGAACTTTTTGTTTCTCCCTTCAATTCTGTACAATTTTCTTCCATGTATATATTTCATATGTATTTTGTTAGGTGCATATATGTTTATAATTGTTATGTCTTGTTGGATTGAACCTTTTATCAATATGTAAAGTCGTTCTTTGTCTCTTGTAAACATTTTTGACTTAAAGTCTATTTTGTCTGACAATAATATAGTTACCTCAATTCTCTTTTTGTTACTATTTTTAATCTGCTTGAGAATCATAGGTTTCTTTAACTTGTGGAACAATTTCTTTAATCAGTTCTGGGAAATTATCAGCCATTATCTCTTCATGTATTGCCTCTATTCCATTATCTCTTTTCTTTCTATGTTAGTTTTTCATTTCTGCTATAACAAATTAACAACTAACTTAGTGGCTTAAGAAAACACAGATTTATTATTTTATAATTCTGGAGGTCAGAAGTCCAAAATGAGTCTTGCTTGGTTAAAATCAAGATGGAAGTGGAGCTGTGCCTTCTTTGGCTCATGGCCCATTTCTCCATCTTCAGAGTCAGCAGTGTTACATCTTCAGCTTTCTGTATGACTCCAATACTCCTGTTGCACTTACAGGGACCCTTGTGGTTACATGGGACACACCTGGATAATCTCTCCATCTCCTTAACTTAATCACATCTGCAAAATTACTCTTGTCATATAAGGTAACATACTCACAGGTTTCAGAAATTAGGACGTACACTTTTTGAGGGGAGGACACTATTCTACCTAACACTTTCTTTCTGGAATTCCTAGTTATATGTATGCTACACCTTATCACAGTATCTTTTATATCTCTTATCATTTCTCATATAATTTCCATCTTTCTAATTCTCGGTGTTTCCTCTGACCTATCTATCAATATACCAGTTCTTCAACTGTGTCTAAACTGCTATTAAACTCATCCATTGAATTCTTAATTTTGGCCATTTTTTCAGTTTTAGAATTTCTGTTTGGTCCTTATTAAATTCTGATATGTCACCTTTTATTTTCGAATTCTCTGCTGATATTTTCTTTCTTTAATTTTTTTTTTTTTTGCGGTACACGAGCTTCTCACTGTTGTGGCCTCTCCCGTTACGGAGCACAGGCTCCAGATGCGCAGGCTCAGCGGCCATGGCTCACGGGCCCAGCCGCTCCGCGGCATGTGTGATCTTCCCGGACCGGGGCACGAACTCATGTCCCCTGCATCGGTAGGTGGACTCTCAACCACTGCGCCACCAGGGAAGCCCTCTTTTTTTCTTTAATTTTAAAAAAGTTTTTATTTATTTATGGCTGCACTGGGTCTTCGTTGATGCGTGTGGGCTTTCTCTAGTTGTGGTGAGCGGGGGCTACTCTTTGTTGCGGTGCGCGGGCTTCTCATTGCAGTGGCTTCTCTTGTTGTGGAGCACTGGTTCTAGGCGCACGGGCCTCAGTAGTTGTGGCTCGCGGGCTCTAGAGCACAGGCTCAGTAGTTGTGGTGCACGAGCTTAGTTGTTACACGGCATGTGGGATCTTCCCGGACCAGGGATCGAACCCGTGTCCCCTGCATTGGCAGGTGGATTCTTATCCACTGCACCACCAGGGAAGCCCTCTGCTGATATTTTCAATCTTAATTTTTATTTATTCAGCATAATGTGTTTATTATGGTCTGTGAAAATCCGAATATCTTAAGTCTTTGTGGATATGTTCTGGTTTGCACTATGTAGTGCTTTTTTCCTTGTATAACTGTTTACTTAAAAAAAAATTATTGAAATACATTACAGGGACTTCCCTGGTGGTGCAGTGGTTAAGAATCCGCCTGCCAATGCAGGGGACATGGGTTCCATCCCTGGTCGGGGAAGATCCCACGTGCCGTGCTGGAGCCACTAAGCCTGTGCACCACAACTACTGAAACTGCACTCTGGAGCCCACAAGCCACAACTACTGAGCCCACGTGCCACAACTACTGAAGCCCACATGCGTCTAGAGCCCGTGCTCCGCAACAAGAGAAGCCACCACAATGAGAAGCCCGCACACTGCAATGAAGAGTAGCCCCTGCTCGCTGCAACTAGAGAAAGCCCATGCGCAGCAACAAAGACCCAATGCAGCCAAAAATAAATAAATAAATAAATTTTTAAAAAAGAAATGTTACATAAAAGTACAAATATAGGGCTTCCCTGGTGGCGCAGTGGTTGAGAGTCCGCCTGCCGATGCAGGGGACACGGGTTCGTGCCCCGGTCCGGGAAGATCCCACATGCCATGGAGCGGCTGGGCCTGTGAGCCATGGCCGCTGGGCCTGTGCGTCCGGAGCCTGTGCTCCGCAACGGGAGAGGCCACAGCGGTGAGAGGCCTGCGTACAGCAAAAAAAAAAAGAAAAAAAGAAAAAAAAAAAGTACAAATATAGGGGCTTCCCTGGTGGCACAGTGGTTAAGAATCCGCCTGCCAATTCAGGGGACACGGGTTCGAGCCCTGGTCCAGGAAGATCCCACATGCCGCGGAGCACCTAAGCCTGTGCGCCACAACTACTGAGCCTGCGCTCCAGAGCCCGTGAGCCACAACTCCTGAAGCCCGGGCGTCTAGAGCCCATGCTCTGCAACAAGAGGAGCCACCGCAATGAGAAGCCCACGCATAGCAACAAAGACACAACACAGCCAAAAATAAATCAATAAAATAAATAAATAAAACCTTTAAAAGTACAAATATAATAAGTGTGTAGCTTGCAGAATTTTCACAAACTGAACACGCCCTTGCAACCAGAATTCAGAACAAGAAACTAGACATCAGCACTCCAGAAACCTCCTCCTGAGACAGGCTGGGACCTGGGACACTGCCAGAGTGCTTGCACTTGCACCTAGACAAACCTCTCCTCAAGCAACAGAATACAGAGAAACTATAGGGGACTAAAAATAAGTACATGTGTGCAGCAGCTGGGGCAAATTACAAACAAAAAATACAAAAAGGCCACAACCCAGCTGTCGCTTCTGAAATGCCTGGAGCAAAAGCAGGGTACTGTGCATGACCCCTGCACATAGCACCAAAGGGGTGGGCAGACTACCTAAGCCACCCCTGTGGCTCAATCTGCCAACCCACCCCTACACTCACCCCATTTAAGGAGCCAGCTCCCCCCCCGCCCCACAGTGAGCAAGCAAGGGCACCTGTTGCTTGTTTTTGCTCCCTGAGGTGCAGCACAAGTCCCAATAAAGCCTTGCCTGAATTTCTCCTCTGGCATCTTATCAGTTTCTATTGATTAAAGAGTCCAACGACCCAGGTTGGTGCACTCTTTCAGTTACTCCCACCTGCCCGCCTTTCCGCCACACATAAGGATAGCCACTGTCTTGACTTCCAGCAACATAGATGAGTTTTGCCTACTTTTTTACTTTATGTAAATGGAGTTATACACAATATACCTTTTTTTGTATCTGGCTTCTCTTCCTCAATGTTATATTTATGTAATTCATCCATAATTTGTTCTTAGTTGTAGACTCATTCGTTCTCATTGCTGTGTAGTATTCCATTATGCATTGTTAGCTTTGTATTATATGTATTTGAAAAATTATTTATAGAAAAAAAATTGAGGCCTAGGATTATGGTATCATCTTCCTGAAAAGATTCTGTTTCTCCCTGGTTCCTGGGGGTGGGATTGTTTACCAGTAGGAGACTACGTTTTGTTTTTGTTTCTTTTTGACTACGCTGCATAGCTTGTGGGATCTTAGTTCCCCCACCAGGGATTGAACCTGGGCCCTTGGCAAAAGCACGGAGTCCTAACCCCTGGACTGCCAGGGAATTCCCTAGCAGGAGACTATTTTAATTAAAATTTAAAGCAGATGGTGCATAGCTGGGCTGTGTTTTGCTTTTACTGCTACTTGCTTTTACCTCTAGTTTATCCTTACTTTGAAAGTGTACCCCTTTGGAGCCCTAGCTTACATGGGGGTATTATTACAACCCCCATCTCTGAGGGAGTCTGGCTTTGACTGTTGCTCCCCCATGCCCTGCTCCAAGCCTAGAAAGTTGACAAAATTGCAGCTCAGGGGTAGGGAAATCTAAGCCAACAGGGCCCAAAAAAGGGCCAGTTGGTTGGAGTGCTTGTACCAGTCAGGCCTTGTGGGATATACCGTCATGGCCTGTGGTGCTGCCCTCCTGGGTAGGCAGGCATTGGGTCGAGGAGGAGCAGGACAGGCGCTGTTCTGGTCGGGGTGGCTACCTGGCCTGTATGTCTCGCTCCAAGCCATGGCTCACAAGTCTGTTTTTCTGTTTCTCATTCCAGCCTAATTCAGTGGTTCGAGACAGCACCAAGTCGGACCTGCCCGCAGTGCCGAATCCAGGTGAGGGTGGTAGGATGAAAACACCTCAGCTAAAGACAGCTCCTTGCCAGGGAGCAGGAATGAGGAAAGATCTCTGAAGCTAAGCAATGTCTTTGACCTATTTGGACCCTCGTGGTTTGAGGCTGGTCGAGCCTCACTTGTGCTTTTGAGCGGCTCGGGAGGCCTCTTTGTACCCAAAGATAGCAGGCGGATGGACTCATTGCCTGGGCCAATCTTCACCTGGGTAGATTTGGTCTCCTTCCCTGCCTTTCCCCTGCAATGCCCAGCACCTAGAGTTGGGGTTTCTTTTGAACAGTTACCACATGGGTGTGCAGTGACATGACTTCAGTAACCACCAAGCTAGTGGCACCAGCTTGGGCCACCTACAGGGTTACAGAGGTCCTCTCACTCCAAGGGATGTGCTGTGAAAGGTTAGGCCTGAGATGGGCTAGGCTGAATGTACACCCTTATCCTTGCCCATGACCCAGCTGTGCAGTCATACTGTATCTTGTTCTTTCATTCAGGTCGGTAAAAGAACCATTATCAATAAGCTCTTCTTTGACCTTGCCCAGGAGGAGGAGAGTGTCTTAGATGCAGAATTCTTAAAGGTACCCAGAATTTATCTCATTCTACTGAACCCCAAGCCCTCTGAGAGTTCACTTTCTGCTCCTACCCAGGGAGAGCACCTCGAGTATGGAGATGGAGTTCTGGAGGGAAGACTTGGTAGAGATTTCAAGGCAGAGGCTGAGAGAGCAGAGGACAAGTGATGATGCTACAGTCATTGGAGAAATACGCTGTTAGCGGGGAGGGGAGCCACTTGACTGTGAGCCCTCCCCTGGGGATTTCAGAGCAATTCTGACCATAGTTCAGAGTGCCTCTCCTGAAGTTCCCCCACCTCGCAAAGGGTCTACAACCATCTTTTCAGTCCTCAGCCAGGGAATATGTGTGAACCTACTGTTCACAAACCTGCCTGTGCTTCAAAACTGCCTGGGGAACTTGGTATATATCCAGGTGCCTGAGTCTTTCTCAGAGGAGGAATGGAGGGTAGAGCCCCTGGAATCAAGATATGCAGCCAGGATAGAAACCCACACTGCAGGGGAGGATGGGTGGGTTCCCTCCTACACTTATACTGCTTCCCCTCCAAGTGTAAAGTTTAGCTTTCTTTGTGTACAAAGGGATTGGATTGGCAGAAACCTCTCAAATAAGTGGGATTGGGGTTTGCAAGTGAACCTGGACTCTGAGGGTTAATTTGCTGGGCATCTGTCAGATCAGGATTCATTTGGCCCTGGTCCCAGGGTGCTGTGATGTCCTTGGAACCTCACTGCTTCAAGAACGTGGAACTTTTATGCCTAAAGCTAACATGTTCATCGTCATGGTAACTGCTCCCAGTTTTAAGCCGTGTCCTCCCTGTGATAAAGGCAACAAAGGCAGCTTCATTTCTTTCTGGCCTTCTGAGCCAGATCTAGGAGACAGGGAGGCAAAATCTTGAGTAGTTTGGAGCAAGGGCTTGGAAGGCACCCTGCTTGGGTGTGGAAGGAGCCAGGGGACTAGCGGTAGCTTTGGGCTGGCAGCCGTTCTCAGGTAGCCCGTGTGTGCCCTTCTCTGCCCACCGCTTCCACCCCAGATGTCCGGCCTATTTGACCAGCTCAGCCACCAACAGTTCCTGCCCCAGAGTCCTGGGTAGAGAGTTTGACAACAGGGACTTATCCACGCACTGGGGCTAGGCCTTAGTATTGGTCACATGTGATATTCTGAGCCTTTTTTTTTTTTCTAAACTTATTTTATTTTATTTATTTTTTATTTTTGGCTGCGTTGGGTCTTTGTTGCTGCGTGAGGGCTTTTCTGTAGTTGCATTGAGCGGGGGCTACTCTTCGTTGCGGTGCACGGGCTTCTCATTGCAGTGGCTTCTCTTGTTGCGGAGCACAGGCTCTAGGCGCATGGGCATCAGTAGTTGTGGCTTGCGGGCTCTAGAGCGCAGGCTCAGTAGTCGTGGCTTGCCGGTTCTAGAGCACAGGCTCAGTAGTTGTGGTGCAAAGGGCTTAGTTGCTCCACAGCATGTGGGATCATCCCGGACCAGGGCTCACACCTGTGTCCCCTGCATTGACAGGCAGATTCTTAGCCACTGTGCCACCAGGGAAGCCCGATATTCTGAGTCTTGCGTTGACCTGGGGAGGGTAATCTGGAGGAGGATTTTTCTGGATTGCATCTAGCTACCACCGTGAACCCTAGGCCAAGCCTTTCAGGTCTGCCGAACCTGGTTTTCCTGCTTATGGAGTAGGCATGTCTCTTGCCCACAGGGGTGTTGAGTACATGGGACTCCTGAATGGGAGCTGGGCTCAGTTCTGCTTCAGCCTCTCAGTGGTTCTGTAGCAGTGGCTTCGGAACATAGGCACGCACTTTGAGAGGCCCATTTGACCCTCACAACAGTCTGGTTAGAGCCTAGCGCAGGTGAGGTTTCATCCAGGGGTGCAAAGTTGTCCTGGTTCACCTACCTGTTGGATTCTGGGGCTGGAAGATTCATGGTGCACAGAGCCAGCTTAGAGCTTGGAGAGGGGCAGACCATGAAGCAGGCAGGACCCAGGGTGGAGGGAAGCAGTGGTGGCCCAAGGTGCTTGGACATCCCAATTCTGTGTCCCCAGTGAGTGCAGCTAATGCCAGAGAGGGTCAAGGCCAGCACAGGCCCAAGGAAGCGATGGAAGCCTCTGCCACGAGACTGACTGCACAGGCGCAGCTCCACTTCTTTTGCCGCTTTTATGCCTCTTTTCCTGTCCTAGGGTCTTGTACCTGAGATTATTTTCGTCCATTTTACCTACTTTTTAAAAAGGCACACAGAGATAAAGCAAGGTTTCTCTCTACATTGTTGACTTAGCTTGGCCTTGAGGTGTGCAGGGTTCATGCTTCCCTGGGCCCATAGGCCTCCTTGTCCCCTCCTGGGGCTCCCCACAAGCCTTATGGGAGGCTGAGTGGAGGCCAGCTCTGATGCCTTCTTGCTGCTTATTGTGGATATTGCCTTGCAGAATGAACTGGATAATACCAGAGCTCTGCTTTCCCAGAAAGGTGAGTTCCCAAGGGGCCCTGGGAAGCCCCTGACTTGGGTAGTGGAGGGAGAGGCCCTGGGAGGAAGGCCTCCAACCTTCTGGCAGAGCCAGGGACTCTCCCTGCTTCATATGTCCAAGAGTCCTATCAGCTCTTGTGATTGGCAGAAAAGGAAAGGAAAGGGAGGTGACTGAAGCTGTCCACCTAGATCAGGTGAGCCTCTTCTCTTTGTCTGAGGCTGCTTGCCTAGGACCCGGGCTGGGAGGGGGCTATCTGATAGGACAAAATATTTGTAGGTGAGGGTTCCACTGCCAAATTTGGCAGGAACTTGTTTGAGTTCTGGGATGATGAATTAACTAGACCCACAGGAGCACAGAGCAGTGAAATCTTTACTCAAGTAGTTCCAAGCATCAGAAAGAGGGTCTCATCCCCTGAAGGAAGAGACTCTGGCTGGGTGTCCCTGGTTTGGTGTCTGCCAGAGAGAGAAGCGGGCCACCCAACTTTCTGGCCTGAGACTTGTTCCTCACCTGGCTCTGGGGTGGTGTGCTGGAGCCCAAGGGCCCATGTTCTCATACTGCAGTGTGGACGGGCCTCTCCTCTCCCTCTATCCCCCACCCTTGCTCCAGAGAAGGAAAAACGAGACGGCCAGCTTATCATTGACACTCTGCGGGACACGCTGGAAGAACGCAACGCCACTGTTGAATCCCTGCAGAAGGCCTTAGACAAGGCTGAGATGCTGTGCTCCACCCTCAAGGTGGGTCCCCAGGCCTTGTGGACACAGATTGCTGGGGAGATATAGTTTTAGTCCTGGACTCTTCACTCTGGGCTTGTCTTTTGGTTCTGCCTTGGTCAATACCTTGGTTTGTGCAATTGTAAAATGGAGGCAAATCCCATCTTCCCCAGGCTTCCCATGCTGTACCCATCCAGCCCATGAGAAAAGGGTCGTATTGCCTGCACTTATGGATTTTGTACTAGGTAGTTTCGAGAGGTGAGGCCTGCCCAGTGCTTCATGGAGGGGCTGCTCAGCCAAGACCTCAGTGAGGCTGGGCCGTGCTTCCAAAAGTGGTTTGTACTCCACTGACAAAGCCAGCCTGAAGAACCTTCCATTAGCACTCTAGTTCTTTGCTGGGCTGCTCTCTGGAGCCAGATCAAACAGCATCCCAGGGAGGAGCAGGGGGCCTTTGAAGTCGGCTGTGCTGAGCTGACCGGGCAGATCAAAGCCTGCAGAGCAAGTGGCTCTAGACCCAAATGAATATTGTGTCAGCCTAGGTTGGTGAGCCTCTTGCTCTCCGAGGGGCATGAGGTGATTGACTTGAATCCACAATTAATATTCTGGCCTCGTAGGAAGGAGCAGTCCTTGCTGGATGCCATTTGAAAGGGAAAGGGAGCCATCCTTGTGAACAGATAGAGCCCCAGGGTGTTCATTGTTTCTGTCTCTGCTTCGTGGCTGGCCTGGATCACGTGGCCTGGCCAGTGGGAAGGAAGGAGTGAACCAGCACCTGGCTGTAGAGCAGGAGTCTACTGGCAGTCCCAGGTCAGAGATGAAGTGGCCAGGTACTGAGGGCAGCCTGGCCAGCTGCCTCTGGCTCAGCTCTCCTACCCCAGCAACTGTCCATAGGTCTAGCTGGTGGATAGCGCAGCCTGGATTTGTGCTCCAGGCTTCTTCAGCTTCCTACACAGCAGGCCACAGGACCCTGGCAGCCCCCAGCAGGCCTATAGATCCTGGGAGTGGGCTGTGCCTATGGTAAGACCTATCTCAGGAGGAAGCAAACAGGGAGGTGAGGAAGCAGCTGGCCTAGGGCCTCTTAGCAGAAAAAGCATAAGCCAGAGTGGGGCCCAGGAGCCTTACCTCCTGGGGGTTGGAGCATATGCTTATCAGCATTTTCAAAAGCATATAGTTCTAGGGTAGTGTTCTCCCAGTGACTTTAGCCTTGGCCCCAGGAGCTTCCAAGCAACAGATATGTAGGGGTACGTTTGCTCTTCAGAAGCAGATGAAGTACTTGGAACAGCAGCAGGATGAGACCAAACAAGCACGGGAGGAGGCCCGCCGGCTCCGGAACAAGATGAAGACCATGGAGCGGTGAGCTTGGATCTGGGGCCTGCCCTGTGCCCTTGCATCTAGGGCCCTCTGGGGCACAGCTCTCAGGACTTCAGCAGGGGCTGGCTCACCTCTGTAGCTCAACTCTCCATAGGCCATGGGGGGCTCAGGCTAGCTGAGTATGGGCACAGGTCTTACTCAACCTCTGTGGGCTCCTCTACTTTCCATGGGGGCTCTTGCCACACTCCTCCCTGTCCCTGTTGCCTGTGGCCAAATGACCTGGCAGGGGTTTTGTTCCAAGAACCTCTCTCTGGGGATCCCTGACCTGAGGCTCTCTGTCAACACCCCTTCTTCCTCAGCAGCATCACTGCAGCTGTGCTTAGCTCTGCTGTGGGGCCTTTCTTTGGACAGACCTGCCTGCTGAAGCATCCTAGCAGCTCAGGCTGTCACCATAGCAACGGCAGCAAAGGGAAGCAGAGCTGCACTGGGTACCTACCCATCAGCCTCCAGATTTTAAATGCCGTGGGCTGGGTGTTTTTCAGAATTGAGCTCCTACTCCAGAGTCAGCGGCCCGAGGTGGAGGAGATGATCCGCGACATGGGTGTGGGACAGTCAGCGGTGGAGCAGTTGGCTGTGTACTGCGTGTCCCTCAAGAAGTGTGTACTCTGGCCCCTCTATCCAAGCCCAGGAGCTAAGCCATGGCACCCCAGCCATGCCTCTCCGTCTGTTGCCCATCTCTTGTAAAGCACAGCAGGTGGAGTTAAGGGGCAGGCTCTGGAGCCATGCTGCCTCAGTTTGAACCCTCACCCCTTTCACCATGTGGCCAGGAGCCAATTTCTTAACCTCTCTGATCCTCAGCTTCCTGAATGGAGATAATAATAACTTGCCTCACAGGATTTTGAGAGAATTGAGTGTGAACTATAAGTGTTATTTCTAAAGACGTTGGCACAGCTTTCTGAGCCATGAGCCCCATCATGATATCTGGAGCCTGTTTCCTATTAGCACTGTTACTGACCCTGCCTGGCTTGCATCAGAAACTCAGCTCAGATGTTTACTACAATGGGTGTGAGGTGGGAGAAAAGGGACCACTTGGCTGACAGGCATGGAGGATCCCAGATGCCTCGTGTAGGGGTCAGGTGGTGTAGGGGGCCTCGTAGTGGGGCCGGGGCTTCCTGCACACCCTCTCAAATCGCCAGTGCCTGCAGGCAGGCAGGGAACAGAGACTCACCAGCTCTCCTTGCATTGGGTGCCAGACCCTCCACAGCACCACCTGGTCCCCTCTGGGCTCAGGTGTCAGAGTAGGAATGAGAAGGCCTGAGGGCTTGGGCTGGGCTTTGTGTTTGGTTGGTGCTGTGGCTCAGTCTGACCAGCAGGTGTCTGGTGCTGACATGTCTTTCCATGGCCCCTTTGTAGAGAGTACGAGAATCTAAAAGAGGCGCGGAAGGCCTCAGGGGAGCTAGCCGACAAACTGAAGAAGGATTTGTTTTCTTCCAGAAGCAAGGTAATTCAGTGGGGAGCTGACAGTGAGGGGAGAGGTGGCTGTCCTTTTGTCATGCTCATGTGTGTCTCCTAAGCAAGGCCATGGGGCTGTTGGATGACTCACAGAGGCTGGTTTCTGATCCTTACTGGGCATTGACTCTGGCTACATGGCTTGTCCAGTTAGGGTGGTAGATCAGGCAGGTATCCCCCTAGCCTCTGCACACTTCTGTTCCTCTCTGCTCTTCTGGGTACCTCTCAGCTGGCTGGAGCACACAGGTCCCAAATGTGACAGCTGCAGGTGCCTGTTTTTTGTTCCAGGCCCAGAGTATGAGGCCTCTTGTTTGGGGGTATTTTTTGTTTTGTTTTTATTTTGTTTGTTTGTGTTTTTTGGCCACGCCGCTCGGCTTGTGGGATCTCAGTTCCCCAGCCAGAGACTGAACCTGGGCCATGGCAGTGAAAGCCTGGAATCCTAACCACTAGGCCACCAGGGAACACCCAGTAGAAGGCATCTTGGAACCTGATGCAGTCAGCACAGCAGTTTTTATTTCTGGGCATGGTGCATCCATGGGCAAGGGTGTAGGAAGTAGCCCTTGCTCCTGGGCAGCTCCAGATGGACATTGCCGGACTAAGGTCCAGCCCCATGGAGCTAGGGTCTCCCTCCCGTGTTCCCAGCTCTTCTGGACCCCGGGCTACCACGAGCTGGTGTAGCAGCAGGTGCGGGCAGGGCACATGGGCACCCCTGGGTTCATCCTTTTCTCCTTACACTTTCTTGTAGTTGCAGACAGTCTACTCTGAACTGGACCAGGCCAAGTTGGAGCTGAGGTCGGCCCAGAAGGACTTACAGAGTGCTGACAAGGAAATCGCAGTGAGGGACATCTCTGGCCAGGCGGGAACGAGGGGTGGCTTATGTGCCCTCCAAGAACAGGGCTGGCCAGTTCTGCCCGCGAAACCTTGCACCAGTCAGTGGTGGTGGCTCTGGGATCCCTGCATCCTCCTGGGTCAGGGTGGGTCAGGACATGTGCCTTGGCCCTTGGTCTGGAGCCGGGGCCTCCTCAGCAGAGGACAGAGAGCACCTGGGTCTTCCTCACAGTCTGTCCTGTGCCTACATCCTTGAGACCACCAGAGTAGGGGCTCCACCAGAGACGGGTTCTGAGGTCGGGTGGTCCTGGCTTCCTGAGCCTGATATTTGGGTTTCGGGCCTTGTTCTGTTCCCAGTGGGCTTGCCTTTCGTGTGTGGTGCTCAGTCCTTGGTAGTCCCTCTGGACTTGGTGCCTCAGCGGCTCTTTCACTCTCTTCTCTTTCCTTCCCCAAGAGCCTGAGAAAAAAGCTAACGATGCTGCAGGAAACCCTGAACCTGCCACCAGTGGACAGTGAGGCTGTCAACCGCCTGGTTTTAGAGAGGTTTGTTGACCCTCTGGGGTGGTGCAAGGGCTATAGGCTGGAAGAGCTCCCTGGTAAGGGTGTCCTCACTCTTCCTGGCTTTGTGGGAGTGGGTGGCCCATGTGGGCCTGAAGGCTGTGGACCCCCTGCCCTGGGAGATAGCCAAGATTTAGCTGGAAAGCAGCTTTGAGGTAGATTCTGGGTTCTGACAAGGAGAGGCCAGGGGAGGCCAGAAAGTACCTAGGGCTGGTCAGAGAAAGGGCAGGAGCACCAGCTCAGGGCATCCTGTTTATGGAATGGCTCACCTAATGTATCCGTCTGCCCCAGGTTCTGAAACAACCATGGAAATACTGTAACTCTCTTCTGGTTCCAGGAATATGCACATTAAAGCTGCCAGCAGAGGGAGCCAGAGGCAGAGGGATGGGTGTCCTCCTCCCCAGTGTTTCACAGAAGCCAATGGGCTGAGAGGGTCCTCAGGGCAATCTCCTGCCTAGCAGCCCTCCTGATGGTCCAGACAGAAGACACAACCCAGCAGCCCAGCCACTTTTTTTTTTTTCCCCGAGCCACGCGGCATGCAGGATCTTAGTTCCCCAGTCAGGGATTGAACCCATGCCCCCTGCATTGGTAGTGCGGATCCTTAACCACTGGACCACCAGCATAGTCCCCAGCCACTTTTTTTTTTTTGGCTGTGTTGAGTCTTCGTTGCAGTGCATGGGCCTCTCATTGTGGTGGCTTCTATTGTTGCAGACCATGGTCTCTAGGCGCGTGGGCTTCAGTAGTTATGGCACGCAGGCTCAGTAGTTGTGGCTCACGGGCTCTAGAGCGCAGGCTCAGTAGTTGTGGCGCACAGGCTGAGTTGCTCCGCGGCATGTGGGATCTTCCCGGACCAGGGCTCGAACCCGTGTCCCCTGCATTGGCAGGCAGATTCTTAACCACTGCATCACCAGGGAAGCCCCCCAGCCACTTTTATTTCAGCCACTTTTGTTTTTATTTAACTATTTATTTATTTAGGCTGAGCAGGGTCTTAGTTGCAGCATGAGGGATCTTTAGTTGTGGCATGCAATCTTCTTAGTTGCAGCATGCGGGCTGTTAGTTGCAGTGTGTGGACTTCTTAGTTGCGGCATGCCTGTGGGATCTAGTTCCCCGACCAGGTATCGAACCCGGGCCCCCTGCATTGGGAGTGTGGCATCTTACCCACTAGACCATCAGGGAAGTCCCTTTGAGCCACGTTTCAACGTTGGAAACTCATTATGCTCCCTCTTCCCCACATCCACTCAATTGCTAGAGCCTGCCCATCTAACTTCTGTGGTGCCTTCCTGACCCTTTTCCTTGCTCCCACCTCCGTGTGAGACTTGTGACCCATCGCCCCACTCCTCCCCCCTGTCCTGTATAGCAGCCCCAGGGCATCATGCCACTCCCTTGCCAAACATCTCCCAGGACCCTTGGCACTGGCCTCAGGCCCTCATGGAGCTGGCCTTGTGGGCTGCGGTGGATATTCAGGCTTCAGCCAAATCACACTGCCCAATGCAGCAGAACACCCCTTGCCTTCCTGCTCCTATGCCCTCCTGTGTTTCTGCTCTTCTCCACACTGAAGTGTCAGCTGCCCTGCGGAGCCTTCCCTAGTCTCCTCAGCAGAAATAAGCTCACTGTCCTCTGCACAGGTAGCACTTCTTATTCAGATGTCATCAGCTGCTAGGGTCCACAGAGGTGCTCTAGAGGCTTTCTGGAGCCTGGTCTACCCCCTGTGTACACACCCGGCTGTGAGTAGACCGGGAGCTGCCTCCTGATCTGTGTCCCCACCATCAGCTTCCTCACACACACGCTCCTTCCCCCACACCATAGTACCCGGTCAGCATCTGAGGGGGGCAGTGAATGCATGCAAGCCAGTTTCCTCTCATTCTCCTACCTTTCATTCCTCAGTCTTTCTCTTTCCTTTCATACCTCAGGTCCTCCAGTGTTTCATTTTTTTTTTTTTAATTATTTAATTTATTTATTTTTGGCTGCGTTGGGTGTTCGTTGCTGTACACGGGCTTTCTCTAGTTGCGGTGAGCGGGGGCTACTCCTTGTTGTGGTGCGCTGGCTTCTCGTTGCGGTGGCCTCTCTTGTTGTGGAGCATGGGCTCCAGGCGCGCTGGCTTCAGTAGTTGTGGCACGTGGGCTCAGTAGTTGTGGTGCACGGGCTTAGTTGCTCTGCAGCATGTGGGATCTTTCTGGACCAGGGCTTGAACCTGTGTCCCCTGCATTGGCAGGCAGATTCTTGACCACTGCGCCACAAGGGAAGCCCCTTCCAGTGTCTCTTTACAGAGCCAGGGCTGCCTGCCTGCCCCAGTTTAGGTCTGAGGGCTGTGGGAGTGTGATGGGCACATGACTCTGTGAGGTCCAGCCTGTGGCTGATTTTGACAAACTGAGCTCTGTTTCTGGTCCCTCCTACCTACTCTACACTCAGAGTCTATCGGCCCAGCCACCTTGGAAGCCCCAGGTAACATGAGGGCTCTGTCCGGAGCTTGGCAGGTATAGTACCCACCCTCAGGGAGCTGTTAGTCTCAGTGACCATCTCATGTAGATAGACCTTTAGAACCCAACCTGAGTCAAGGCAGAAAGTAAAAATCCTTTTTTTTAGGATATCACTCAAGGCTGCTGTCTGCAAGCTCCCCATCGTGCTCCCTCCACTTTCTATTCCATGGGCCTTGGTGTTTCCATGCACTTGTCATCTGTGTCTGGCGTCCACAGTAAGGGGGAGCACAAGCACAGAGGCTTCCTCTAGGTGCCCAGGGACTTTCCATTCCTGCTTTTGCTTACTTTCTTTTTATTTATTTGTTTGGTTGGTTAGTTGATTGCACTGGGTCTTAGTTGCAGCAGGCAGGCCCCTTAGTTGCAGCTTGGATGCTCCTTAGTTGCAGCACATGGGCTCCTTAGTTGCGGCAGGTGAGCTCCATCGTTGTGGCATGCGAACTCTTAGTTGCGGCACGCATGTAGGATCTAGTTCCCAGACCAGGCATCGAACCTGGGCCCCCTGCATTGGGAGCTTGGAGTCTTATCCACTGCGCCACCAGGGAAGTCCCAATTTCCTTCCTTTTTAAGGCTGAATCAGCAATCGCATTTTAAATTTGCACACATTCTTTCTTGCTCGCTGAATACATCCTTGGCAAAATATGCTATACCTTGTTTTATGGTCTAGCATTTTCATTTCTGTCAGGGCCAGTGTTTGCACATCATGGCCTTTCTCTTGGACTTCCCTCTCATGCTTGGGGGTCCTTGGCTGCCTGTGGCCCTCTGAGGAGGAATAACAGAAAGGTGTCCTGGGAACCCAACCTTTATGGGCAGGGATTGGGAGAATGTGCAGTCATCTGGTATCATGTCTGAACCTAGGTGCAGAGGGATTTGCTGTCAGGTCCAGTACTGGCTGCCGTAAGATCCCGTGGATGGTTTGCAGGTGACTTTAGAAAAGGCCCTTCTCATTCTTGGCCCCAGGTAGCAGGCTCACTTCCTGGTGCTCACTCCCTGATGTAGGGAGGGGTGGCACCAAGCTCGCACCTTCCATCAGTACCCCCATTTTCAGGCTTGTTTAATGCATCTGTAAATCCAGGTCTTCCCCGCTCCTCCCTTGCATCCGTAGCCCTCTCCTGGTGGGTTCTGGCTATTGTGTAAGTCTCCTATCCCCTGGCCATGCTCTCTCCCAGATTTTTGTGGAACTCTATGGGTACTGATGATGGCTGCCCATTCCATTTGTTGCAGTAGGGTTATCCTTCACTCCTGTCATTTTAGGGAGGCCTCAGGAGGTAGCTATCACCCCCAACCACAGAGGAGGTGTTTGGAAGACCTCTCTCATGGACCCCAAGAGCCCCTGACCTCCAAGCTGAAGGGAGTTGGGGAGGCCTTTGCTTAGGGTAGGCCTGCCGGTTGCCATGAGTTCATGGAGGACACACTGACTAACTCCCGTGCCACACAGGTAATAGGTCTGCCCAGGGCCTTGGTTGAGTTTTGGAAAGAGGGGTGTCTTGCCCCAATTCCTGAGTCCTCTGGCATGAAGCCCTGTATGTTGGCCATGGGTGACTATCCCAAAGATGATGGTATCACCCAGGAGGACCTAAAGCCAAGCCCTCAACCAGTTGGGGGGTGTATATGGCCACTAAGCTCTAGACTCTTCCACCTTGTCTGTCAGACAGACAGAAGGTGGGAAGGAAAGAAGGACCATTGGCAGGAAGAAAAACAGGGTTCGAGCTTATAAAAGAAGAAGGATTTACCAGGAAGTGTCTGAGGGAACAAGAAATGTGTTCATATGAGCCAGATGGTGTGGGGGAGTGAGGGAGGCACTGAGAGAACCTCCTGAGTCTTGAATTTAGTGTTGGGGATGGCCAGGAGGTGTGAGTGAAAAAGACTGGCTTGGCTTGAGCCAAGGCTGGGCCCATGCCATGAACACCACTGGGCAAGGTCTGAGGCAATGGCAGCAGGAAGTCCTACCCTGAGCCACCTGGAGGGCAAAATGGCTGTCATAGCCAGACCCTGCCTGCCACCTGAGTGCACCTCTCTTAACCTGGACCTGGACTTGCTGAGATTGGTAAAAAGTGGCAGAGTAACAGATCTTACAGAAAATTGGCATGGGGCTTCCCTGGTGGCACAGTGGTTAAGAATCCTCCTGCCAATGCAGGGGACACGGGTTCAAGCCCTGGTCTAGGAAGATCCCACATGCCGCGGAGCAGCTAAGCCGTGCACCACAACTACTGAGCCTGCACTCTAGAGCCTGCGAGCCACAACTACTAAAGCTCACGTGCCACAACTATTGAGCCTATGCTCTAGAGCCCCTGGGCTACAACTACTGAAGCCCACGCGCCTAGAGCCTGTGTTCCACAAGAGAAGCCACCGCAGTGAGAAGCCCGAGCACCACAATGAAGAGTAGCCTCTGCTCACCACAACTAAAGAAAGCCCGTGAGCAACAACGAAGACCCAATGCAGCCAAAAATAAAAATAAATAAATAAAATAAAATTATTAAAAAAAAAAAAAAGATTGGCATGAGTGGTCCTGACTGCTGCTTTATGCTGTGGTTCCCAGAGTGGGAAGCAAAGCAATGCGTGAAGTTGGTCTGAGGTGGGTCTATGCAGCCTTTGCTTCCACCTACAGGCAAGGAAAGGGTAGAGCTTCCAGGGGTCTGGCCAGGGAAAGAAAGAGAGAGTCCAAGCTTCCCAGATTGCTTACCTACCCAAGTCAGTGCAGGTAGTTCCTTTCCTCTGATCTGCACACCCCATCTGGCTCCTGGCCAGAGACTAATACGGCACAGCTCATCCCTCTGTCCCTGAGTAGTGAGAGTAGGGCTGTGGGCAGCTCTGAAAGGCTCCTGAGGGAAAGAGTGGTCTTGGGGCTTCCCCTGCCACTCCCCGGAGTTCTCTGATCACAGGAGCTGGGGAGCCCCACCAGGTCTGGATGGGCTAGAAAAAATCCTGTTGGCTTAAATTTTCTAATAGAATTATACCCTTCCCCCATTAAAAAAAGTAAAAACACATGCATTGTTGAGAATTTGGAAAATATGGACTTATCCCAGAGGTAGTCACCATTGACCAGCGGAAAATCCCTTCAAGTCCTTTTTCTGTATGTGGTAGAGTGGGGGATGTGTGTGCACAAGTCATGTGATTATACTATACATAGAGTTTTCTTTGTTTTTTTTTCCCCCAATTTTATTGTGGTAAAATATACATAACATAAAATTTACCAACTTTTTTTTTTTTTTTGGCTGCATCCGGTTTAGTTGCGGCACGCGGGATCTTCTTTGTGGCATGTGGAATCTTTCACTGTGGCGCGCGGGCTTCTCTCTAGTTGTGGCGTGCGGGTTTTCTCTCTCTAGTTGAGGCACGCAGGCTCAGTAGTTGTGGCGCATGGGCTTAGTTGCCCCACGGCATGTGGGATCTTAATTCCCCGACCAGGGATCGAACCCGCGTCCCCTGCATTGGAAGGCGGATTCTTTACCCCTGGACCACTGGGGAAGTCCCTTACCAACATTTTTAAGTGTACAGTTCAGTGGTATTAAAGATGTTCATAAGGTTGTGCAACCATCACCAACATCTATCCCCCGAATTTTTGTCTTGTAAAAAATGCTATACTCATTAAACAGTAACTCCCCATTTCCTCCCCCTCCCCCTCAGCCCCTGGCAACCACCATTCTCCTTTCTGTCTCTATGGTCTTGACTACTCCAAATACCTCATGTAAGTAGAATCATACAGTCTTTTTGTGACTGGCTTCTTTCAGTTGGCATAATGTCCTCAGGGTTCATTCATGTTGTAGAATTTCTTTTTTGAAGCTGAATAATATTCCATTGTATGTATATACCACATTTTGCTCATGCATTCTTTTGTAGATGGACTCTTGGGTTGCTTCCACCTTTTGGCTATTGTGGATAATGCTACTGTGAACACGGATACACAAATATCTCTTTGAGATCCTGCTTCCAGTTCTTTTGCACATACACCCAAAAATGGAATGGCTATATCACTTGATAATTCTAGTTTTAATTGTTTGAGGAACTGTCTTTCTGTTTTCCACAGTGATTTAATCACTTTACATTCCCACCAACAGTGCACAGGGTTCCAATTTAAGAACATTCTCACCAATAGTTGTTATTTTCTGTTTTGTTTTTTTTTTATGGTAGCCATCCTAATGAGTGTGAGGGGTGTCTCATTGTAGTTTTGATTTGCATTTCCCTAATGATTAGTGGTATTGGGGGTCTTTTCATGTCTTCATTGGCCATTTGTTTAGGGGGGTGGTTTCTTTTGGCCATTTTGCGGCTTATGGGCATCTCAGTTCCCAGACCAGGGATTAAACCTGGGCCACAGCAGTGAAAGCCCAGAATCCTAAACATTAGGCCATCAGGGAACTCCCCTTTATTGGCCATTTATAAATCATCTTAGGAGGAATGTCTGTTCAAGTCCTTTGCCCATTTTCGATTGGGTTATTTGCTTTTTTGTTGTTGGGCTTTAGAAGTTCTCTATATATTCTGGATTTTAATCCGTTAACAGATATATGATTTGCAAATATTTTCTCCCATTCTGTGGATTGCCCTTTTACTCTATTGATAGTATCTTTTGATGCGCGAAATTTAAAATTTTTGTGAAGTCTAATTTTTCTGTTTTTTCTTTTGTTGACTATAGAGTTTTGTATTGCTTTTTAAATTTAACATATGAGCACTTTCCCATGTTATTAAGTTTACTCTCTAGAAACACTACTTTAATGTGTATATCATATTCAAGCTATGACAGTACCAGCCCCCTAGGGGAGTCATTTTGCCAGTTTCTAAGATTGTGCCATTTGTCATAATAAGTAGCACTGGAAGGGACATCCCTTTACTTCAGTCTGTGGTCACCTCTCTGACAGGATCCTTGCCTTGCATTCTGAGAAATGAGGCTACGTGAACAAAAGACCTTTTAGTTGTACATTTGGGTTTTGTGTGAGTTTTTGCTTGCTTCCTTTCATGTCTTCCAGACTTCCACTGTGTGAAGGACTAAGCCAAGTGGTTTTTTCTGTAGAGATTTGGGCTTCCTTGCAGGATGGCTCTAAACCAGGTGTGGGCTCCAGGCCCCTGGAGCTGAGCCATCTCTGATGCTTGAGGGGCTTTTGTCCTTCTGGGCTGCCGCTGTGGTCTTGATTAACCAGGCCATCTCTGCCTATAGCCCAGCTCCTGTGGAGATGCTGAACCTGAAGCTTCGCCGGCCAGCCTTCGGCGATGATATTGACCTCAATGCCACCTTTAATGTGGATACTCCCCCAGCCCAGCCCTCCAGCACCCAGCATGGCCATGCCAAGAGGCTCTTCCCAGAGAAGGCACAGTAAGTGGTAGCCCCTGGCCCTTCCACAGCCTGGAGGGAGGATGGCTAAGAGATCTCTGCAGGTCCTACCCTAATAACTCTGAGTGGCTGACAGGGCAGTGAGGGTCACCTGGGCTTGGCCATGGCCATGGCTTTGGTTCCAGCTACCTTTCTGCCCTCTCCTGAGTACTCAATCTGTACAAAGCCCTTCTGTTGCTTGTCTCATTAATCTTCACAATCACCCTTCAAGCAAAGTTGGGGATGTGAATTAGAGAGAACATGGGGGTCCCAGCAGGGGCAGGTCTGGGCTGATGCTGTTGGGAGGCAGGGTGCTCCCAGTACCTTGAATGGGCTCGCTGGAGTCTTAAGTCAGGGACTCTGAACTTCCTCTTCCATTGTGTGCCCCACAGGCTCATGCTTGAGGCAGGACCATATCAGACCATGGAACCAGAGCCCTACCACTTAAGGAGGTAGCCCACAGGGGCAGACATGAAAAGCTATGAGGAGCTGCAGTGGTATGGGTGGGACCTGCACTATTGGTACAGTGGGACTGGGAGTAGGGAGGCTGTCTCCTTGGCCAGGCAGGCCACTAGTTCATCATGGAGACAAGAGCTACTCCTGTACATCCATGTAGTTGTACGCTGCTCAGGTAAGGGAGTCAGGGGCTGAGCAAGTTTTTTCTCAGTCAAAGACTTTGGACATGAGAGAAAGAAATTGAGATGTTAGGCAGTGGAGGTAGAGGAGGCCCAGGGAGAGGACAAAAGGGAAAGCCAGCTGGATTTTCTACCCCTCCCCAGACTCAGGGGCAGAGGCACCAGTGCTGTATAGGGCCAGGCCTGGTAGCAGTGAGAAACAAACCTAGAGCATGTGGGCTACAGTCAGGGGGCCTATCAGTGCCTGCTCGGTACTCTGGCTTCCTCTTGTTGCCTCTTTAACTATACAGGTTGAAAGTGGGCACCTGGGGCCTGCAGGCTACCATAACTTTTAGAGACATTTCTACCACCTTCAGTGCCTGTGAGGGGGGTGAGGGAGCCCAGCCTCCCCAGAACCGGACTTGCAAGTGGAGCAAGAGGAGATTCTTCCCATGGTCATCATGCGGCATCACCACAGGCTATGGGGGCAGGAACAGAGGGGTTCAATATTTGCAGGCCCTGATCCTGCCCCTGTCCTTATGGCTTTGAGAATCCACAGGGTCAGCCTTAGGTCACCATTCTCCCACTCTTCTGGGAAGATATGAGAAGAGGGTATCCAGCTGCTAGGGTCCCCAGGAGTTGGATGGAAACACTGGGTCCAGCTCTGGAACTAGGAGTGGCAGACTAGGGCCTGGGGCCATGACCTGTTCTGCCCCAGACCCTACCTGCACAGATTTATCTAGGGACATGGCCTAACCCTGTGTTCTGAGAGTATTTTACGGGCTCTCTAACTTACTGAGGGTCCTCTGGAGGTGGTGACCCCTCTCTAGGCAGATGGGGCTAGGCCTGAGCTCATTTTCAGGGCATGAGTGGCCTGCCTTCTGTGGGTAGTGAATTTGTTGGGCTCTCCAGCCCCACATACAGCCCAGGATGTGGTGAGGTGACTGAGAGCCCATCATTCCAATGGTGAGTGGAATTGGTTTGTCCCTGAGTGGAAGCCACAAGATTGGAATATGGCCCAACCTCCCCTGCCTCCACCACTCTGGTGGCTGTGGCTATCCAGCTGTTCACAGACCTGCTCTTGGGGTAGGGATTACTGAGGTGCCTTGCCCAGCACGCAGCCATGCCAGCAGCCATGCCACGCGGTGGCTTCCCAAGGGGAATGTGCTGAGCCTGGTTCGCCTGCCCCCCCCCTTTTAAAAATATATTTATTTGTTTGCTTGTTTGTTTATGGCTGCGTTGCATCTTTGCTGCACGGAGGTCTTTCTCTAGTTGCGGCGAGCGGGGGCTACTCTTCCTTGCGGTGCGCGCGCTTCTCCTTGTGGTGGCTTCTCTTGTTGCAGAGCACGGGCTCTAGGCATGTGGGCCTCAGTAGTTGTGGCTCACGGGCTCTAGAGCACAGGCTCAGTAGTTGTGGCTCACAGGCTCTAGAGCACAGGCTCAGTAGTTGTGGCGCACAGGCTTAGTTCCTCCGCGGCATGTGGGATCTTTCCACACCAGGGCTCGAACCCGTGTCCCCTGTATTGGCAGGCGGATGCTTAACCACTCTGCCAACAGGGAAGTCCCTCACCTACCCCTTATGTCTTGCTCACCTGCCTCTTGTCTTCACGTTTTGCTCTTGCAGTTCTCCCGTTCAGGACGTTCTCAAGAAGATGCCCAAAGGCCCCAAGCAGGTAAGGCTTCCCAGAAGAAGCTCAGGCAATCACCCTCCAACTCTGGCCGGGACTGAGTATGAATCTGGTTTTCTGAGAGGTCAGGGTCTTGCCAGAGTCCTCTCACCCCTGGAGGACTGAAGCACTTTGGAGCCACCCTGGGAACCCTACTCACTGTCCTTCCTGCCTCCTGATGAAGCATCAGAGATCCTGATCCTATTCCAACACACCTCCTACCCTCCTTGTTTGCTGCCATCCGGCTTATCAAGCCTGGCTCTGGGGTCTCCTCTGCAGGAGTCCCAGCTCTTGCTGGGTGGCCAGCGCTGTCTGGGAGAGCCTGATGAGGAGCTGGCTGGTGCCTTCCCTGTCTTCATCCGGAATGCTGTCCTGGGCCAGAAACAGACCAAGAGGACCAGGGCAGAGCCCTGTCGCAGCACAGATGCAGTGAGTGTGGTTTCCTAAAAGTGGCAAGTGCCAGCCTCCTTGGGGGTGGGGCTGGGTGGCCAGCCCCCTAGCCCATTAGCCTGGCCCACTCACCTCTTCCTTCTGCTTTAGGTAAGGACTGGCTTCGATGGACTTGGAGGCCGGACAAAATTCATCCAGCCTGTATCCTTGTTCTGTAGCATTGGGCTGAGCTGAGCTGTGGCGCCCACATCATCCCTCACCTGTACCCCCAGACCCCAGCCCACCAGTGGCTGCAGCCCCAGGTGTGCAGAGCCAGACCTTACTCAGTATAGCAGGGCTGCCCACCACCAAGTCTGAGCCTTTCCTGCCCTGCATTCCATTCCAGTCCCCTCTTTAGGCCTCTTCCTTGACATTTCCTTCAGACTGACACGACTATGATCCGCTCACTGCCCGTTAAACCCAAGCCCAAGGCCAGGGCTAAGCAGAGACTGGGGGCCAGGACAGTGCTCCCTCCCTCCCAGGCCAAGCTGGACACCTTCCTGTGGTAGTGAGAACAGTGAGTCTGATCAGTGGCCAGATACATGCCTCTGACTTATAGGCCGAGGACTGCGGACTGGCTCGGCAGATGGTTTGCGGGGCATGGCCCCTCTTCTAGGACCAGCCCTGAGGACAAGGATAAACAAGAAGATGGGGGTGAAGGTGAGGCCCAGAAACTGTGCTTTTCCTGCACACAGACACTGCCCCACCCCCCATCATACTGGGTCTCCCTGTGAGAGCTGATGTGATCAGCTCACTGTTCCTGCCAGCAGGGTTTGCTCCGTATTCCAGGCTCCCATTTATAGCCATGATCGGATGTGGCTGGGCTGCTTCTGGTCCTCCAGACCAGGGTTTTTTGTTGACTGTAAGGACCAAAGTGCTTGAGGCTTCTCAGGCAGCCTCAGCCTGCCCAAGCTTCTGCCTGTCTCTCTGACTTGCTGTTGGCCTGGACCAAGCAGGGCGGGGAATGGGGGATGGTGGTAGGGAGAGGAGGGGGGCCAGATTTCTTCGTGAAATAAAAAAGATAGAGTCTTTTCTTCCTGACTCTGGGAGTGTAAATTTGCCCTCACTTTGGAGAACTGTCTGGCATGATTTTCTAAAGCGGGACCTTCACCTAGACCCAGACCCAGCAGCTTCACGCTTAGGCATTTGCCCTCTCATAGGGCACAGGGAGACTGTAGCAAGAGTGACATCACCTCAGCTTTGTCCACAGTCTCTAACCTGGGCACAGTGCAAAGGCCATAAGCAGGAAAGCAAATGGGTGAACTAGGGTTTAGACACACAGGGAACTCACAGCAAGCACAACAAATGACCAGTGACACCCCCCTCTTCACCTTTCAACTCTGCCAGACAGATTGCTAGCCTCTGCATCTTAGCTTCAAAAGCACTTTCTCCCAGAAGACTTCCCTTTGAACTTCTAGCTTGGATGAGGACCCCTAAACTTTCCTCTCTCACTACTGGATGGGAGTTCACCTGTTTCTGCAGATCCCAGCATGGACCTGGCACAGGGGAGAATGCTTCAGGCTGAGAGTGCCCAGCTGCTCTCCAGCAGGTGTGGAGGAGCCTTGGGCTTCTTGGGGAGGAAGTGACGCTCTTGGTTATGGGGGTTGGACCCCTCTGGTGCTGCCTTGAGACGGGGACAGTTAGTGAGGGGAAGTGTAGCATCAAGTTAAGGGTGCAGTGGCTGGCTAATAGCTTTCTTATAGATCAGTAATGAACAATTCAAATTATTTTTAATTTTTTTTTAAATGTTTATTTGGCTGCATCAGGTCTTAGTTGCAGCACATGGGATCTTCGTTGTGGCATGCAAACTCTTAGTTGTGGCACGTGGGATGTAGTTCCCTGACCAGGGATTGAAACTGGGCCCCCTGCATTGGGAACATGGAGTCTTAGCCACTGGACCACCAGGGAAGTCCCAACAACTAAAATTAAAAACCCAATACCATTTACTTCAGCACCAAAAAAGAAGAAGAAAAAAGAAAACAAATATTTAGGTATAAATCTAACAAAATACGTACAAGATCTCTGTGAGGGAAAACTACAAGACTCTGGGTCTATACATACAATGGAATATTACTCAGCCTTTTAAAAAATTCTGAAACATGCTATAACATAGATGAACCTTGAAGACATTAAGCTAAGTGAAATAATCCAGGGACAGAGGACAAATACTGTATAATTCCATTTATATGAGAAACCTAGAGTAGTCAAATTCATAGAGACAGAAAGTAGAATGGCTGTTGCCACGGGTGGGGAAGGAGGGAATGGGAAGTTATTATTTAATGGGTTGAGAGTTTCAGTTTAGGAGGATGAAGTTCTGGAGATGAATGGTGGTGATGGTGGCACAACAATGTGAATGTCTTTAATGCTACTGAACCGTACATTTAAAGATGTTAAAATGGTAAATTTCATTTTATGCATATTTTATCACAATAAAAAAAAAGGACCGAAATTCTGATACATGCTACAACCTAGATGAATGTTGAAAAGGTATGCTAAGTGAAATAAATGAGACACAAAAGGGCAAATACTTTATAATTCCACCTACATTAGGTACCTAGAATAGGGAAAGTCATAGAGACAAAATAGAATAGAAGCTCCAGGGAAACAGGGGATCTAAGATTGTTGAAGAGTTACTTTTCAATGGATACAGTATTTCTCTTTGGGATAAAGAAAAAGTTCTGGAAATAGTGGTGATGGTTACACAATATTGTGAATGTACTTAATGCCACCGAATTGTACATTTAAAAATGGTTAAAACCACAATTTTAAAAAATATCTACTTCTATTTTAATAAGAGTTAAAAAAAATCAGGAATGGATGTTGAATTTCATCAAATGCCTTTTGGTATCTATTTGAAGATACCACTTACTTAAGAATCTGGCCCTGGTTTCTGTACCTAGTACGTATAACACAGCCAATAAATGTTCACTGAATGAAAAAAAAAAACCCACAATTACCTACTACTTTACACCCTCTAGGATGGATATAATTTGAAAAAAAAAAAAAAAGGAAAACCAGTTTGGCCATGATGTGGAGATCACTTCTGTACATTGCTTGTGGAAAATAGCTTTTTGGTCTGTCAAAAAATTAAACATAGAATTACCATGTGACCCAGCAATTCTACTCCTAGACATATACCCCAAAGAATTGAAAACAAGTACTCAAATACTTGTCCAAGAACAATCGTAGTAGCACAATTCATAATATCCAAAAGGCATAAACAACTCAAATGTCAACAGGTGACTGGATAACAAATTGTGATATATGCCTCTGATGGAATATTATTCAGCCATAAAAAGGAATGATGTACCGATACATGCTACAATTTGGATTAACCTCAAAAAGATTAAGTGAAGGAAAACAGATACCAAAGGTCACATTTTGTATGATTCCTTTTATATAAAATATCCAGAATGGGCAAATGCCTAGCGACAGAAAGCATATAAGTGTTTGCCAGGGGGTGAGATGTGGGATGTGGGATGGGTAGCAATTATTTAACATGGTTGTGGTGTTTTTCAGTGGGTGATGAAGTCTTGAAACTAGAGAGAGATTGTGGTTGCACAACATAGTCAATACACTAAATGCCACTACATTGTATACTTTAAAATGGTTATTTTAATGTTGTATGGATTTTACCTCAATTTTAAAAAAAGAATTTATGATAGCACCTGGTTTAGCTATTGTGGACTTTTGTGGGGAGCTGTGGTCCATCCTCTAAAGAACTGGCCCCAAGTTCCTAAGAAGGCAGAAGGGGACATCTGTGGGTGAAGGGTACACAGGATCTCTCCTTTCTATTTTTGCAGCTTCCTCTGAGTCTATAATTATTTCAAAGTAAAAGTTTAAATGACAAATAAGGACACGTGATCATGGCTGCCCCATGCCTCCCACTCTCAGGGCTGGCACTCAGAGACTGAGAACCCTCTTTGAGTCCTGGCACTCATCAGTGAGAGATCCTGACAGGCCACCTAGAGCTGCCGACTGTCCTGACCAGGCAGCTGTGGGCAGAGGGGAATCCCTGATCCCTGAGGAGATGGCGCAGGGGCACACAGGTGCTCTCAAAGATGTTAGGCTCCACCCCAAGTCTGTAGTTTAAACCCTGGATGTGGGACAACATAATCCATAAGCTCTCACAGCCTCTGGGATGGGACTGGCTCTGCCCTCTAGGGTCTCTAAGTCTCTGTGTGTGGTTAGGAGACCAGGTGAGTGCTCAGGACAAGGGAGTTCCCACCGGTACTCTGTGGGCAGGAAACCCATCCAGGCAGGGGCCCCTGAGGGGGATAGGGGCCTGAGGTTCAGGACATCTAGGGAGCTACAGGAGACCGCATGGATCCCTCCTATGGCCCTGCCCCCTCCCTCAAGAGAAATACCTGCTCTCCCAGAGGGGGAACAGATCCAGGAATTCTGTCTTACCTTCCCAGTGCCCTAGAGCTGCCAGAACTCTTCCTTGCCTGGCTAGGCTGTGCTGGACAGGCTGGAGGCAGGACCAGGAGCCTGCTCAGTCTAGTTTCACTTTCACTTTTGCTTTCCCCCCCCCCGAAATGACAGAGGAACCAGGAAGAAAGCTGTGACTAGCAGTGTCCTTCACTCCTTAGCCTTAGTGCCTGTTTGCACTGGCTCCTGCTGGCACTACCTGCCACGCAGAGACCCTATCTGTAAGCGCTGCAGCCTGTTTTCCGGCCCCAGGCCTCAGGATGGATGTCTTGGAGACCTCCAAGTTGCTGGATGAAGAGCTATACTCGCGGCAGCTGTGAGGCCCGAGGTGGGGAGGTGAGCGGGGTGGCCTTCTGACTTCTGATCTCCAATCGCCTGCCCTCTTACTTCCCACCCACAGGTATGTGTTGGGCTTGCCAGCCATGCAGAGGATTCAGGGAGCCAAGGTGCTACTGTCAGGCCTGCAGGGCGTGGGGGCTGAGGTGGCCAAAAACCTGGTCCTGATGGGCGTGGGCAGCCTCACTCTTCATGATCCCCACCCTACCTGTTGGTCTGACCTGTCTGCCCAGGTGAGGGTCCTGGGGGGCTATGGGTTTCCAGACCATAGCCCTTGGGGAGAGGGCCCAAGAGAAAACTCCTTGCTAAAGCCAGACTGGGTCTCTCTTTAGTTCTTCCTCTCAGCGCAGGACTTGGGAAGGAGCAGGGCTGAGGCATCTCAAGAACTTCTGGCTAAGCTCAATGGAGCTGTTCAGGTGTGCATCCACACAGGTGACATCACCGAGGACCTGCTGCTGGACTTCCAGGTGCCCTCCCAGCCCTACTCTCCAGGCCAGCCCAGTGTCCCCCTCCAGCCTTTAGCAGCAGGGTGGGCTTGAAGTGGTTCTGGCCCTGCTGATCATGAGGTCCACCCAGGTGGTGGTGCTGACTGCCTCGGAGCTACAGGAGCAGCTGAAGGTGGGCACCATCTGCCATAAACACGGAGTCTGCTTTTTGGTGGCTGACACCCGAGGCCTCGTGGGGTGAGATGGCTTACCTAGCCTGCCACATCACAGGCAGCAACTGGTCCCAGTGCTGTCCCCAGCTCCAGGCTTGCTCCAGATCCCCTCCACCCAACCTCAGGCCTGTCCCGGCATCCCCTCTTGATCATACAGTCCCCAGTCCCATTTGTGTGCTTCCTCTACCCCAGCCTCCAGACTTGATCCAGTAAATCCTTCAAGCCTCTCCCAGCATTCTTTTCCCGATTCCTCTGGGCTTGCCCTAGTGTACGTCACCCTTCACCACAAATGTGGCAGTTAACAACTGAGCCATCTCAGTGACCCCTCCCACCCCACCACAGGCAGTTGTTCTGTGACTTTGGTGAGGACTTCACTGTGCAGGACCCTACAGAGGCAGAACCCTTGGTGGCTGCCATCCAGCACATCTCCCAGGTGGGTGCTAATGTGGGGGGTGCTCACCTACTAAGGAGGGGCTGCCAGAGCCTGTGGAAAGCAGGGACAGGCAGCCCTGAGCAAGCCACCTCTTATCCAGGGCTCCCCTGGCATTCTCACTCTGAGAGAAGAGGCTGATGCCCACCGCTTCAACAATGGGGATTTGGTGACTTTCTCAGGCATTGAGGGCATGGTGGAGCTCAACGGCTGTGCTCCTCGGCCTCTCCACGTGCAGAGTTAAGTCAACCCCACTCCAACTCCAGGCTCAGTGCCCAGGTCCCCACTGGGGGTGGACACAGCCTGGTCCTTGGAGATAAGTTCTCCCTCCCCCTTCCTCAGGGTGGAGCAACATCAAGAATGTAGATGCAAGACAGGATGGGGTGTGGGGAACTACTCAGGTTCAGAGGGCATACTGACCAGGCTCAATCTCCCCCAGGAGATGGGACCTTGGAGATTGGGGACACAACAACTTTCTCTCATTACTTGCGTGGTGGGGCTGTCACTGAGGTCAAGAGACCCAAGACTGTGAGCCACGTGAGTTCAAGTGCATCTGAGGTTGGGGAGCTTGGGCACCTCGAGGGACCCACAGTGTTCTGGACATGAATGTGAACCGAGTGCCCCCTGCAGGAGCCCCTGGACACAGCCCTGTTTCAGCCCCGTGTTGTGGCCCAGAGTCCCCAGGAAGTTCACCGTGCCCACTGCCTGCATCAGGCCTTCCATGCACTGCACAAGTTTCAGCAGCTCCGTGGCCGCCCTCCTAAGCCCTGGGATCCTGTGAGTGGCCCCGATGCCCCTCCCTCCAGCCTCTGTCTTAACGGGGCCTCACCTACCAGGAGGCAACACTGACTGTCTTACAGATCCAAGACTGAATCCAGAAGCAGTTCCCCGCTCATATAAAGGAGATGGTACACAGTATCTGTAGACCAGAGGCTGGGTCCATGAAAGGGCCAAGCACAAAGCCTGGGGACCCATGCTACTCCTAACCCCTAAGATCTGGCCTGGAAGGTGCCTCCAGGTTGGGGAAGCCTCCAGGGCCATTGTCTGCCACCGGGCATCCACTAGTGGGACCCTCCCACTCAGGCTTCTGCTTCCTCTTCTGTGGAACAGGGTGGATGGCTGCCTGAAGGTTCCAAATGGGGAGTGGAGCTCAAGCTGGGGCTGCTTTACCGACGGAGTTCTACCCGATAGGTTGATGCAGAGATGGTGGTGGACCTAGCCCAGGCCCTGGAATCACTGAAGGGGACAGAAGGAGAGCCTTTGGAAGAGCAGCTGGATAAGGCTCTGGTGCGGAGAGTTGCCCTGAGCAGTGCTGGTGGCTTGAGCCCCATGGCAGCTGTGCTGGGTGCAGTGGCTGCTCAGGAAGTGCTGAAGGTGGGTACAGGTAGAGGCAGGGCGGGGCTGGGTAGGGTGCAGAGGTCGGTGTGGGTGCCACAGGGTGCCCAACACCAGATAGTGACCCTGGGGGTTTCACCAACCTGGGTGCAGCCCTCAGCCAGGATCTGAGGGGATTAGGAGGTGGGAAGAGTCCCCAGACTGAAGTGCTGACTTCTAGGCAGTCTCCAAGAAGTTTATGCCCCTGGACCAGTGGCTGTACTTTGATGCCCTTGATTGCCTTCCAGAAGATGAGGAGCCCTTTCCCAATCCTGAGGACTATGCACCGGTGAGAACCTGGGGTAGGGGTGCAAGCCTTATCCAAACTCAGGACTGGGGGGAAAGAGGAAGCACGGTCCCGAGATCCTGACCTGGAAAACTGGGTGCAGGAGGGAGATGCAGCACAGGCCAGTGGCCATCACTGACCCCTGTCTGTGTCCCCTAGAGAGACTGCCGCTATGACGGGCAAATTGCAGTGTTTGGGGCTGGTTTTCAGGAGAAGCTGAGCCACCAGCGCTACCTCCTGGTGAGCTATGTCGTGAGGTTGGGAGTATGTGGAAGGGCAAGTCCTGGCCCTCTGGCTAAGGTTGCTCCTGCTGGCAGGTGGGTGCTGGCGCTATCGGCTGTGAGCTGCTCAAAGGCTTTGCCCTAGTGGGCCTGGGTGCTGGCGGCAGTGGGGGCGTGACTGTTGCTGACATGGACCATGTGGAGCGCTCCAACCTCAGCCGGCAGTTTCTCTTCAGGCCTCAGGACTTTGGTGTGAGTGCTGACCTAGCCCCACACCCGTGTCCTGGACTGTCCTCCCACAATGCGCCCCTTCCCCCACCCAACGTCTTCCTGCTTTCTTCTCAGAAGCCAAAGGCGGAGGTGGCTGCAGAGGCCGCTCGCCGCCTGAACTCAGACTTGCAGGTGACCCCGCTCACCTACCAGCTGGATCTTACTACAGAGCACATCTATGGGGACAACTTCTTCTCCAGTGTGGATGGCGTGGCTGCTGCACTGGACAGTTTCCAGGCCCGTGAGTGCTCAAGCCTAGAACTCACCCTTTGTCTGAGGCTGTGCCAGCCCCACTTCTGACCCTCTGCCCCCTTCGCCAGGGCGCTATGTGGCTGCTCGCTGCACCCACTATCTGAAGCCACTACTGGAGGCGGGCACAAAGGGCACCTTGGGCAGTGCTTGTGTGTTCATACCACACGTGACTGAGGACTACAGAGCCCCCGCCTCCGCTGCAGCTTCTGAGGATGCCTCCTACCCTGTCTGCACCGTGCGGCACTTCCCCAGCACAACCGAGCACACCTTGCAGGTGAGAAGAACCCCAGAGACTCCTACCCACCTGGCTCAGTCCTCAGCTGCAGACCCCTTTGCCAACCGGCACCTCATGGTTCCTCCCTCCCCTCACAGTGGGCCCGGGATGAGTTTGAAGGACTTTTCCATCTGTCTGCCGAGACCGTCAACTGCCACCAACAGTAAGACCGCCAACAAGGGTGAATGGGAGTCCAGGCTCCCTAACACCAAGAGGCTTAGGGCTTAGCCTCAGACCTTCTTCTCTGTCCGCAGGGCACTCACGTCTCTGGCACACTTGGATGAGTCACAGGTGCTGACCGTGCAGCAGGTGGTGCTGGGTGTCCTGAGACAGCGTCCACAGACCTGGCGAGACTGCGTGCTTTGGGCCCTTGGCCAGTGGCAACTCTGCTTCCATTATGGCATCACACAGCTGCTGAGCCGCTTCCCACCCGACAAAGTGGGTGGCTAGGGGTCAGGAGGCTGAGGGCTCAGGGTGGCCCGACTGAGCCCAGCAGCCTCCATTTCCCTAGGTGCTAGAGAATGGAACTCTTTTCTGGTCGGGTCCCAAACAGTGTCCCCGGCCCTTGGAGTTTGACGCCAGCCAAGTGAGTGGAGTCCCTTGGCGGCCCTGAGATGGGAATATGGCCCCTCAGAGCGGAGGTGGGCACCTCTATATTTTGTAGAGATGCACAGATGCTGAGAGGGAGAGAGCCATGTTTGTGCACATGTGGGTGTCCAAATGGGAGGCAGAAGCAGGCACTCAAAACAGATCCACAAATGGGCGGTGACCCCCACCCCATGCACCCACACAAGCTCGCTCAAGCCCATGCAGCCACCCATGCTCTTGGTCTCATTGCAGGACACACATCTCCTCTACGTGCTGGCGGCTGCCAACCTGTATGCCCAGATGCATGGGCTGCCTGGCTCACGGGACCAGACTGCGCTCAGGCGACTGCTGAAGTTGCTGCCATTGCCTGACTCCCAGGACTTAGCCCCCATTTTTTCTAGTGACCTGGAGCTGGCTTCGGCTTATGCTGAGTTTGGTGAGGTCCCTGACCCTGGCCCCCCGTGCTGTCACCCAAAGGCCTGACCCTCCTCAGCCTGTGCTGCAGAAAGAAGACAGGGTCTGGGGGCCCTGAAGCCAACTCAATACCTCTCAGGCCCTCTGACCTTGCTTCTCTGTAGCCTTGGGTTCCTCTGGCCCCTCAGTAGGTCCTCTCCCTGCTGCCTACCCCACCCCCACCCCACCCCCATTCCTTTGGCAGACTCTCAGCCAAAGAAAACAAAAACAAAAAACAAACAAAAAAACACAAACCGTGGAAGCAACTAGCTGTGGCCCCCAGATGAGAACAGAGTCACATAGGTGTGCATGGGCGCACACACACACACATACACACACACAAGTGAGGGCTGGGGCTGCTAGACAGGAGACTGCACCATCCATCAAGGGGTCTCCCTGAAAGTGGTAAGTGATAGGCTTGGCAGGGACCAAGGATAGGCAGCAGGCTCCAGAGGAGCGCAGGACATGGGGACTAAGGACTGCCCCAACACCCCCTTCTCCTGACAGGCCCTGAGCAGTCGAAGCAACTTCATGAAGCCCTGGAAATCTGGACTGTGGGCCCTCCCCTGGAACCCTTGACATTTGAGAAGGTGGGAGCCCAAGTGGGGGTGAAGGGCCGGGCTAGAGAGGTTGTTGGGGAAGGTCAAGAGCTAAGAAGGTAGCTTTGAAGCCCCTTGGCCTGAGTTTTCCTCCCAGAAGGACCCCAGAAGCAGCTCAGCTTCCCCGAGCCTCAGCCTCCTTATCTGTTAAGTGGGGAGATATGAGCATCCACCCCACCGAATTGTGTGAAGAGCTGTGCAGTGGCACAGGGTCGGCCGAGGTGAGGGGCACTGGGACAATGCTAATACTACTGTGCCTTGGGCCTCACAGGACAATGATTTCCATGTGGATTTTGTGGCGGCAGCGGCGAGCCTGCGAGCTCAGAATTATGGGATCCCACCAGCCGACCGCACCAAGGTACCCTGCCCCTTGGGGCTCAGGCCTGGAGGTGGGGGTCAAACCCTAGCCTTATGCCTTGGGCCCAGACCAAATCTCCTGTCCTTGGCAGACCAAGCGAATTGTGGGCCAGATTACCCCAGCCATTGCCACTACTACGGCAGCTGTGGCTGGCCTGGTGGGCCTGGAGCTGTATAAGGTGGTGGGCAGCCCACGGCCCCGCAGTGCCTTTCGCCACAGCTACCTGAACCTGGCTGAAAACTACTTTAGCCGCTGGGTACCTCACGCCCCAGCCATCCAGAAGGTGAGCCCTTGACACCCCACCCATACCAGACCTGAGTTTTCCCTGCACCTACCCAAACAGGCCCTACTTCAGCTTCAGGCTCTCATCAGGACCCAGACTCTGGGGGAGTCATCAAGACTCCCTCCAGTCGCCTCCCTGCTGCAAAGCCAGGCTGGGACCTGTCAGACACAGGAAGCAGCCGTCAGCCACCCCCACCCCCCAACAGTCAGGGTCTGGGGGAGCTGCAGCTTTAACTCATTAGTGGAGCCAGACATCCCCCGCAGTTCCCTCCTTCCCAGAAGTGCCCCTGAGGGGGAGAGGGGACTAGGGCCCTAGCCCCAAACAGAGCCTAATATCGGCCTGCAAAGCATGGGGATCCTGGCCCGCCCCCTCGACCTGAGTTAAAGGGCACTGAGCTCACCACCACAGGTGTGGGGTGTGCAGCCCTGTGGGGATGTGTGCATTCATGTCACAGGTGTGAGTGCACACTGGTCTGGGCATCCCTGGCCCTGTGGTGTGTGGGCATGGAGGGAGCATGCTTGCACATCTGTGTGCCAGATGGGACTGCAGGGCTCTTTCACAATGTGGGCTTGCGTGTGTGTGCATGTGAGTACACATGTGGGCTTGTGTACATGTGTGTTCCTTCAAGTGTAGGGCTATGAATGCCCCTGGCTGTGTGCCCAGGCTCTGCAATAGTTGGCATTTCCTTAGGGCAGAGGAGAGGGTACAGAGAGAATTCCCTCACCAGGGGAGAGGGGAGAGGTCATGGGCCAGCACTGGGCTTTTGCTGAGCAGCCCTGGGGTCCCTCAGGGCACAGCACACAGAGCCCCTTTGTGAGGGGCCCCTCCTCTAGCTAGAACACAAGCTGCCTTTGTCCATGGAGGAGGGGGAGGGGAAGGGTCCCCCATCTCACCTCTGGCCTCGTCTCAGCTTGACCCCACTGTGTTTTCTGGGGAGCTGGCAGAACTCCTCCTGTCTTGGTGCCTGGCTGCCTGCCACCCTTATGCCCTCAGCTCTGGGTACCAGAACCCCAAGACTCCAGAAATAAGGAAGGAACAAAGGGACAGGAAGAGGAGTCCTCTGTGGACTGTGTTCCTGCTAGAGTCACTGTGCCTCTTGCCATGTGTCCATGAGTAGTCCAAGGCCCTGGTGGTAAAGGATTAGGGGACAGGATTTACCCCACCCCCAGCATCCAGCCTTGCATTTGAGGAACAAGCAGTTTTATCAGAGACTGCAGCAGCCCTGCTCCCGCTTCCTCAGGAAGCATTGCTCCCCCCAACAACACACACACACACACACACACACACACACACAAACACACACACACACACACACACACACACACACACACACGACTGTGTGATGGATCGCCTGTTTCCCTCTGTGGGGGCCCCGTAGCCCCATTTCCTGTGCTGGCCCCAGCATGGGCGGGGAGGGTGTTGAGATTCTGGGCCCAGATCCCACCTTCCACCCCCACCCACTGGCTTCTCCTTCCTGCCTCTAGTCCAGCTCCTCCCCTAGGAAAGGGGCCATAAGCTATTGGTAACTGGGGTAGGGGGAGGGTGTGTGTGTAAGAAGCTTCTCACTCCTCCCCACTACCGCCCCCCAGTTCCATCACTGGAAGTGGACCTGTTGGGACCGCCTGGAAGTGCCTGCTGGGCAGCCCGAGAGGACCCTGGAGTCACTGCTGGCCCATGTCCAGGTGTGCCCCATTCCTGCCCTTCCCCCAGGCCTGGCCCAGCCTGGCCCAGCTGGCACCTAACCTGTCTCTCTCTAGAAACTAAATGGGCTGAGGGTGAGGATGCTGCTGCACGGGAAGGCCCTACTCTACTCGGCAGGATGGTCTCCTGAAAAGCAGGACCAGCACCTGTCCCGCAGGTGAGCCCACACCTGGCTTTAACCTCATTCTGTCCCTGGAGGTTGGAGGTGGGGGACAAGCAGCCTTTCCTCTTCCCAATCCCATTTGGGCCCCTCACACCTTCCTGAAGTTTTCTTTTGCCAAATGGAGCCAGCAAATGGGCTGGGGGCGGGGTGAGGGCCAAGAGCCTGAGGAGGGGCCTCTAGGAGCTGCCTGCTTGGCCAGCCCCACCAGCTCACGCCCTGCTCAGCTCCCCTTTCACGGCCCACTCCCAGAGGACTCACAGCTTCCTGCCTCCTGCCCACCCCGCCAGCCGCTCTTAAAATAGTTTCAGATGTTTCCTGTCTTGGGCTGCTCCTGCTCCTGGCTTGGGCTCCTTATGGCCCGCCAACACCCTATAGTCCATGCCAGGACACTCTCTGCCTGCCACTGCTCACCTACCCAATCTCCCCACCCCTCTTCCCCCCATGCCACCAGGGTGACGGATCTGGTGCTGGAGGTGACACGCCAGGTGCCTAAGCCTGGGCAGCGGGTGCTGGTATTGGAGCTCAGCTATGAGGGTGAGAAGGAGGACGTTACCTTCCCACCCTTGCACTACAAGCTGTGACAAGGTAGCAGCCCCACCACCCAGTTCTGTTGAGCCATGCATCCCAAGCCTACAGTAGGCGCTTAATAAATGCTTGTTGAAGGAAGGTGTAAGTGGACAGGATGGATGATGGAACACGGGGCAGACACATGGGGTGTGACATGGACATGACAGGGACCCCTGCAGGGAGGGAAAAGGCTCTTTAGATTCGCCTGCCTGAGTTGTGCCTTGCAGGACTGAGGCTGCCTCCTGGAGCCTCAGGGGTATGGAACCAGGACAGTGCAGAGAAAGGCCTTTATTGTCCCAGGCTGGAGGGCAGGGTCAGAGGTAGCTGACAACATCATTGCAGATGATGGGCTGGCGACTGCGGCAACTCATGAGGGCTGCAAAGCGTGAGACATCTGCAGGCAGTTCGGGTTCCGGGCGAGGTGGGCATGACAGTCGCTTTCCTGCCACTGCTGCCCGGCGTGCCCTGGCCAGCTGGCGCCGCAGCTGCTCAGAGAGGCCAAGCAGGAACTGGGGGGGCCGAGCACGGGCACGGGGCCCACCCCCATTGTCCCCCTCACCTGCTGCCTCGGGCAGCTCCATCCAGTTGTGCACCAAGTCAGCAAAACAGTTGTCTCCCAGCACCAGGGGCTGGCGACTACGACCTCTGCTAAGTAGGGCTGCTGTCCAGTCCTCAGCTTCCAGCCCCTGCCAGTGCTCCAGGCAGGCGTCTGGGGTGGACTTGGGCCGTGGTCGGTGGGCAGGTGGTACACTGGCCGCAGGAGCTCTGCCAGGCAGGGGGATGCCACTGGCTGAGAGGCGCTGTCTACGGGGGGGCCATGCTGAGGGTGCTGGATGCTGGAGTACAGGCAGCTCTTCCTCTCTCCATGTGCTGCCTGACACCTCTGAGAAGCCAGAGTCCCAGTCTAGGGCATGCTCCCTGGGGCCTCCCAAGGCTGCACCCCTGTCTTCTGTCACCACAGCTTCTTCCTCCTCTTCCTCCACACCACAGGCTGAGTCCTCTTCCAAGGCATCTGAGGCCCTGAGCCGGTGCTTGAGCCGCATGCCTGGGCCAGGTTTGGGGGGTTCTGGAAGGGGGCCAGGCATTGGGGGTGAGTCTGTGTCCCGGCCACACAGCTGTGGAAGAAGAGAGGGCAGAAGTCGAAGGAGCAGTGCTTGTCACCCCTGTCTGCCTGGTCAGGCCAATTCCAAAACAGAAGGCCCAGGAGGGCTGGATTGGCCTGCAGGCCTAGGCAGCAAAGCCTCTAGTGGGCACAGGGCCGGCATGGGGCGCTGGCACACGAAGCTCGTGTGGCTCCCATCGGCCGACCTGGTGGCAGTCCGGCAGGCTGCAGCACGCAGCACCGGGCAAGTCGGTACCCGCCACCAGGGCGGGAGGCAGGGTTGCGGGCCTGCATTGGGAAATAAGTCCTGCTCAGGGCTGGGGGGGGCATCCTGTGACTCTTGAGGGATTCAGCTCCCCAAAGCCCGCAGCGTCTTTCAGAGAAGAATAGAGCACCTGCCAGGTGGGGTATAGAGGACAGAGGTACAGGCCAGCCTGGAATAGGGGGCATCCATAGCAGCGCCACACGTCTTTAGTCCCTCACAGCCCCCTGCTCCGCCCCACAAGAAGTTTCTCCCACCAACTTCCTCCGCCGCGCCGGCAGCACGGCCAGCTGGGCGGCTGTTACTTGATGCCCAGCACAGCTTCCAACCGTCCGAAACCCGACGCGGGCCATCTGGGTCATCTGCGTCGCCCCGCCCCCATCCTGTCTTGGATGGGCACTCGGGAGAGCCCCCCACCCGAGTGCCGTTCGGGCAGGAAGGCAGCCGAGCACCCCACACACGTCCTCACAAGCCACACCCGCTCCCAAGCCTCACCAGTTCCCAGCGGAGCTGGCCCAGGAAACTGTCAAGCCGAGCACTGTGCATGCCCGTTCCGGAGCCCCCGCCAGGCCTGCCAGTTCCTCTTCGAACTCCAGCCAGAGGGATGCGGAGAGGGCCCCGCGGGCCGTCCAGCGGCGCCCTTACCCTCCGCCTGGCTCCGCGGCTCCTCCCTCTCCCTAGCTCCCGCCGTCGCTGCCGCCCCAACATCTGGCAGCCCCGGCCCCGCCCCTAGCGCCGCAGCCAATGGGGCTGGGGCGGGGCTGATGTGGCCCCGCCCCCCGGACTCTGCCGGGTGGGTGAGCCGGACACCCACTACCAACTCCACAGCAGCTCTGGGGGGAGGGGCGGGACTATAGCTGGAAGCTGGGCCGCGTCCGGCCCCTGACTACCCGGGCCGTTGAGCTGACTCCGGGTTCGCTGCATGACCCAGGACAAGTCGCTGCCTTGCGGTAGCCTCAGCTTCCCCATTTTTCCCAGGATAGAGTTGTGGTCCCTCCCGCGCGGGTTCCCCGGCTGCGCCCTTGGGCGGGCAGAGCGCTCCCAATCGTCGGATTCGGCACTGATGTGGCCCACTCGCGGTTCGACCCACTGAATCCGCTCCTGTAGCCGGCCTTGACAGTCCCTGGAAGTCATGGGAGGGGTCCGGTCCCTCAGAGGACTCCGGGAACGCCGAACCTCTTTGCAGCACCGGGGAGGAGCCTCGGCCAAGGCCCAGACCCCGCCCTAACTGCCCCTCATCTCGGCCTAGCTAAGCAGGGCTGCCCTCTAGTGGGCAGCGCCTGGTTAGCTGCGATTCCCGCGGCGACACTCCCATCCCCTCTGCCCCAGACCACATGCGGGCTGAGTACAAGGGGCTACGGCGGGGCTCTCTGACCCACCTTCCCTGAGCCCGCTCCATAGTCGGAGGCTAGGTTCAAGGACACAGACTAACTGGAGACAAACTAGACAAGTCTGTAGACAGAAAAATACCAGGGAATGAGGGCAACGGGCCAGGTTGGGAGAGGGGACTCTCAGAGGAGGTGGCATTCTGTATGGGATCTGGATGAGCCATCAAGGGGAGATCAAGAAGAGGGGCATTCTAGGTGGTGGGATCAGCCAGTTACAGGCCCTGAGAGGACAGGAGCTAGACAGGACATAACATAAAGAAGACTTAGATATCTCTGATGGTGGTAGTTGGGGGAGTGAAGAGGTCAGCAAAACCAGGCTCCTAGCAGTCTTAGAAAGGAATAAGGGGTTTTGTTCTTGGTGTGATGGGGAGCAATGGGGGCTTTTGAGCATCACCTGGGCTGCAAAGAAAGGGGTCCCTTGGGGGAATGTTTTGGAATTAAAAATCAAGCCTTGCTGATGCATGAGTATGGGAAGAGAAAGAGAAGCATGAAGCATGACTCCTAGATTTCTGGCCTGAACAACTGATTGGATGGAATGGCCATGAATCAATCCAAGCAAGACTGGAGAAGAGTGGGCTTGGAGACGAAAATCAAATGATCATTTGTGGACATGTGACCCTTAAGATGCCTGTTAGGCATCTAAGAGGAGATGCGGGGTCAGCCACTGGGTGTGTGACTCTGCTGCCTGGGAGAGAGATCAGGACTGAAGCTTTGGATCTGGGAGGCAAAGTGAGTGGATGGTATTTTTTTTTTTTTTCCAAAAGAGAAGTCATTAATTAAGCAATGCTTTTATTTTTGTTTTCACATATATTTTTTGAATTTTATTTATTTTTTTATACAGCAGGTTCTTATTAGTTATCTACTTTATACATATTAGTGTATATGTATCAATCCCAATTTCCCAATTCATCCCATCCCCCCACCCCCACCCCACCACTTTCCCCCCCTTGGTGTCCATATGTTTGTTCTCTACCTCTGTGTCTCCATTTCTGCCCCGCAAACTGGTTCATCTGTACCATTTTTCTAGGTTCCCCATATATGTGTTAATATACGATATTTGTTTTTCTCTTTCTGACTTACTTCACTCCGTATGAGAGTCTCTAGATCCATCCATGTCTCTACAAATGACCCAAATTCATTTCTTTTTATGGCTGAGTAGTATTCCATTGTATGTATGTACCACGTCATCTTTATCCATTCATCTGTCGATGGGCATTTAGGTTGCTTCCATGACCTGGCTATTGTAAATGGTGCTGCAATGAACATTGGGGTGCATGTGTCTTTTTGAATTATGGTTTTCTCTGGGTATATGCCCAGTAGTGGGATTGCTGGGTCATACGGTAATTCTATTTTTAGTTTTTTAAGGAACCTTCATACTGTTGTCCATAGTGGCTGAATCAATTTACATTCCCACCAACAGTGCAAGAGGGTTCCCTTTTCTCCACACCCTCTCCAGCATTTGTTGTTCGTAGATTTTTCTGATGATGCCCATTCTAACTGGTGTGAGCTGATACCTCATTGTAGTTTTGATTTGCATTTCTCTAATAATTAGTGATGTTGAGCAGCTTTTCATGTGCTTCTTGCCCATCTGTATGTCTTCTTTGGAGAAATGTCTATTTAGGTCTTCTGCCAATATTTTGATTGGGTTGTTTGTTTTTTTAATATTGAGCTGCATGAGCTGTTTATACATTTTGGAGATTAATCCTTTGTCCATTGATTCGTTTGCAAGTATTTTCTCCCATTCTGAGGGTTGTCTTTTCGTCTTGTTTGTAGTTTCCTTTGCTTTCCAAAAGCTTTGAAGTTTCATTAGGTCCCATTTGTTTATTTTTGTTTGTATTTCCATTACTCTAGGAGGTGGATGAAAAAAGATCTTGCTGTGATTTATGTCAAAGAGTGTTCTTCCTATGTTTTCCTCTGAGAGTTTTATAGTGTCCAGTCTTACATTTATGTCTCTAATCCATTTTGAGTTTATTTTTGTGTATGGTGTTAGGGAGTGTTCTAATTTCATTCTTTTACATGTACCTGTCCAGTTTTCCCAGCATCACTTATTAAAGTGATTGTCTTTTCTCCATTGTATATCCTTGCCTCCTTTGTGATAAATTAGTTGACCATAGGTGCGTGGGTTTATTTCTGGGCTTTCTATCCTGTTCCATTGATCTATACTTCTGTTTTTGTGCCAGTACCATATTGTCTTGATTACTGTAGCTTTGTAGTATAGTCTGAAGTCAGGGAGTCTGATTCCTCCAGCTCCGTTTTTTTCCCTCAAGACTGCTTTGGCTATTCGGGGTCTTTTGTGTCTCATACAAATTTTTAAGATTTTTTTGTTCTAGTTCTGTAAAAAATGCCACTGGTAATTTGATAGGGATTGCATTGAATCTGTAGATTGCTTTGGGTAGTATAGTCATTTTCACAACATTGATTCTTCCAATCCAAGAACATGGTATATCTCCCCATCTGTTTGTGTCATCTTTGATTTCTTTCATCAGTGTCTTATAGTTTTCTGAGTACAGGATTTTACCTCCTTAGGTAGGTTTATTCCTAGGTATTTTATTCTTTTTGTTGCAGTGGTGAATGGGATTGTTTCCTTAATTTCTCTTTCTGATCTTTCATTGTTAGTGTATAGGAATGCAAGAGATCTCTGTGCATTAATTTTGTATCCTGCAACTTTACCAAATTCATTGATCAGCTGATTCACCGATCAGTTTTCTGGTGGCATCTTTAGGATTCTCTATGTATAGTATCATGTCATCTGCAAACAGTGACAGTTTTACTTCTTCTTTTCCAATTTGTATTCCTTTTGTTTCTTTTTCTTGTCTGATTGCCATGGCTAGGACTTCCAAAACTATGTTGAATAATAGTGGTGTGAGTGGACATCCTTGTCTTGTTCCTGATCTTAGAGGAAATGCTTTCAGTTTTTCACCATTGAGAATGATGTTTGCTGTGGGTCTGTCGTATATGGCCTTTATTATGTTGAGGTACGTTCCCTCTACGCCCACCTTCTGGAGAGTTTTTATCATAAATGGGTGTTGAATTTTGTCAAAAGGTTTTTCTGCATCTATTGAGATGATCATATGGTTTTTCTTCTTCAATTTGTTAATATGGTGTATCACATTGATTGATTTGCATATATTGAAGAACGCTTGCATCCCTGGGATAAATCCCACTTGATCATAGTGTATGATCCTTTTAATGTGTTGTTGGATTCTGTTTGCTAGTATTTTGTTGAGGATTTTTGCATCTATATTCATCAGTGATATTGGTCTATAATTTTCTTTTTTTGTAGTATCTTTGTCTGGTTTTGGTATCAGGGTAATGGTGGCCTTGTAGAATGAGTTTGGGAGTGTTCCTTCCTCTGCAATTTTTTGGAAGAGTTTGAGAAGGATGGGTGTTGGCTCTTTAAATGTTTGATAGAATTCACCTGTGAAGCCATCTGGTCCTGGACTTTTGTTTGTTGGAAGATTTTTAATCACAGTTTCAATTTCATTACTTGTGATTTGTCTGTTCATATTTTCTATTTCTTCTTGGTTCAGTCTTGGAAGGTTATACCTTTCTAAGAATTTGTCCATTTCTTCCAGGTTGTCCATTTTATTGGCATAGAGTTGCTTGTAGTAGTCTCTTAGGATGCTTTGTATTTCTGTAGTTTCCGTTGTAACTTCTCCTTTTTCATTTTTGCTTTTTTTTTTTTTTTTTTTTTGTGGTACGTGGGCCTCTCACTGTTGCGGCCTCTCCTGTTGTGGAGCACAGGCTCCAGATGCGCAGGCTCAGCGGCCATGGCTCACGGGCCCAGCCGCTCCACGGCATGTGAGATCTTCCCAGACTGGGTCACGAACCCGTGTCCCCTGCATCAGCAGGCGGACTCTCAACCACTGTGCCACCAGGGAAGCCCCTCCTTTTTCATTTTTAATTTTATTGATTTGAGTCCTCTCCCTCTTTTTCTTGATGAGTCTGGCTAAAGGTTTATCAATTTTGTTTATCTTCTCAAACAACCAGCTTTTAGTTTTATTGATCTTTGCTATTGTTTTCTTTGTTCCTATTTCATTTATTTCTGCTCTGATCTTTATAATTTCACCGAAATTATAAAGCCTGAAACATTCTTTATTTTAAAATCTATTTTATCTGATATGAGTACTGCTACTCCAGCTCTCTTTTGATTTCCATTTGCATGGAATATCTTTTTCCATCCCCTCACTTTCAGTCTGTATCTGTCCCTAGGTCTGAAGTGGGTCTCTTGCAGACAGCATATATATGGGTCTTGTTTTTGTATCCATTCAGGAAGCCTGTGTCTTTTGGTTGGAGCATTTAATCCATTCACGTTTAAGGTAATTATCGATATGTATGTTCCTATTACCATTTTCTTAGTTGTTTTGGGTTTGTTTTTGTAGGCCCTTTTCTTCTCTTGTGTTTCCCACTAAGAGAAGTTCCTTTAGCATTTGTTGTAGAGCTGGTTTGGTGGTGCTGAATTCTCTTAGTTTTTGCTTGTCTGTAAAGCTTTTGATTTCTCCATCGAATCTGAATGAGATCCTTGCCGGGCAGAGTGCTCTTGGTTGTAGGTTCTTCCCTTTCATCACTTTAAGTATATCATGCCACTCCCTTCTGGCTTGTAGAGTTTCTGCTGAGAAATCAGCTGTTAACCTTATGGGAGTTCCCTTGTATGTTATTGTCGTTTTCTCCTTGCTGCTTTCAATAATTTTTCTTTGTCTTTAATTTTTGTCAATTTGATTACTATGTGTCTCGGCATGTTTCTCCTTGGGTTTATCCTGCCTGGGACTCTCTGAGCTTCCTGGACGTGGGTTGCTATTTCCTTTCCCACGTTAGGGAAGTTTTCGGCTGTAATCTCTTCAAATATTTTCTCTGGCCCTTTCTCTGTCTCTTCTCCTTCTGGGACCCCTATAAGGCGAATGTTGTTGCATTTAATGTTGTCGCAGAGGTCTCTTAGGCTGTCTTCATTTCTTCTCATTCTTTTTTCTTTATTCTGTTCCGCAGCAGTGAATTCCACCATTCTGTCTTCCAGGTCACTTATCCGTTCTTCTGCCTCAGTTATTCTGCTATTGATTCCTTTTAGTGTACTTTTCATTTCAGTTATTGTATTGTTCATCTCTGTTTGTTTTTGGTCTTTAATTCTTCTAGGTGTTTGTTCTTTAATTCTTCTAGGTCTTTGTTAAACATTTCTTGCATTTTCTCCATCTTTGCCTCCATTCTTTTTCCGAGGTCCTGGATCATTTTCACTATCATTATTCTGAATTCTTTTTCTGGAAGGTTGCCTATCTCCACTTCATTTAGTTGTTTTTCTGGGGTTTTATCTTGTTCCTTCATCTGGTACAAAGTCCTCTGCCTTTTCATTTTGTCTATTTTTCTGTGAATGTGGTTTTCCTTCCACAGGCTACAGAATTGTAGCTCTTCTTGCTTCTGCTGTCTGCCCTCTGGTGGATGAGGCTATCTAAGAGGCTTGTGCAAGCTTCCTGATGGGAGGCACTAGTGGTGGGTAGAGCTGGGTGTTGCTCTGCTGAGTAGAGCTCAGTGAAACTTTATTCTGCTTGTCTGCTGATAGGTGGGGCTGGGTTCCCTCCCTATTGGTTGTTTGGTCTGAGGTGACTCAGCACTGGAGCCTACCTGGCTCTTTGGTGGGGCTAATGTCGGGCTCTGGGAGGGCTTATACCAAGGAGTACTTCCCAGAACTTCTTCTGCCAGTGTCCTTGTCCCCATGATGAGCCACAGCCACCCGCTGCCTCTGCAGGAGACCCTCCAACACTAGCAGGTAGGTCTGGTTCAGTCTCCTATGGGGTCACTGCTCCTTCCCCTGAGTCCCAATGCTCATACTACTTTGTGTGTGCCCTCCAAGAGTGGAGTCTCTGTTTCCCCCAGTCCTGCCGAAGTCCTGCAATCAAATCCCTCTAGCCTTCAAAGTCTGATTCTCTAGGAATTCCTCCTCCTGTTGCCGGACCCCCAGGTCGGGAAGCCGGACGTGGGGCTCAGAACCTTCACTCCAGTGGGCGGACTCCTGTGGTATAAGTGTTCTCCCATTTGTGAGTCACCCACCCCGAAGTTATGGGATTTGATTTTACTGTGATTGCGCCCCTCGTACCATCTCACTGTGGCTTCTCCTTTGTCTTTGGATGTGGGGTATCTTTTTTGGTGAGTTCCAGTGTCTTCCTGTTGATGACTGTTCAGCAGCTAATTGTGACTCTGATGCTCTCACAAGAGGGAGTGAGTGCACGTCCTTCAACTCCGCCATCTTGAACCAATCTGAGTGGATGGTGTTTAAGGCCATGTGCCTGGATGTGAGGCGGAAGGTGGACAGAGGATGGCAGCAGTCAGGACTGAGCCCTGGAACACTCCACTGGGTGGAGGTAGGGACGATGAAGCAGAACCAGCAAAGGAACTGAGCAGGAGCAGCCAGAGAGGTGGGAGGAAGCTGAGAGAGTGTGGGCACTTAGGAGCCAAGGGGAGCAAGCATCAAATGCTGCCGAGGCGGTAAGAGTAGAGAATAAACTGCAGTTTGAAGGTCTCTGAGGACCCCAACAAGGGCATTTTTATGGAGAGAGGGACAAGCTCAACTATAGTGGGTAGAAAAGAGAGTGAGAGGTGAAGAACTGGAGAGGGCATGTGTAGACAACCTTTTAAACATTGACATATAATGTAAATAAAATGAACAGACAACTCTCAAAGGTACAGCACTATAAATGTTAAAATCTGTAGACACCTGTGCAACTGTCACCCAGATCAAGATATAGAATATCACCAGCCACTCCAGGAAGCCACTTTTTGCCCCCTCCAATTGATACCCCCAAAAGTAACCACCATTTTTATTTGTCACCAAGGATACCTTTTGTTTGTTTAATGTACACAGGTTTTGAGAGATTTTGTTGATGGTTGGGCTCAGGTTTTATAGGCAGATAATGTTCTTTCTTTTTTTTTCTTTTTTTTGTTTGGCTGTGTTGGGTCTTCATTGCTGCAGTGAGCGGGGGCTACTCTTTGTTGCAGTGCACAGGATTTGCAGTGGCTTCTCTTGTTGTGGAGCATGGGCTCTAGGCGCACGGGCTTCAGTAGTTGTGGCACGCAGGCTCAGTAGGTGTGGCTCATGGGCTCTAGAGCGCAGGCTCAGTAGTTGTGGTGCACGGGCTTAGTTGTTCTGTGGCATGTGGGATCTTCCCAGACCAGGGATCGAACCTGTGTCTCCTGCATTGTCAGGTGGATTCTTAACTGCTGCACGACCAGGGAAGTCCCTAGGCAGATAATGTTCTAATGGGAGTGGGCAGCTGGAGTTCAGACTCTGTGGGGTAGCAGGTCCTGGGCCCAGTTTTCCTGGGTTCTGTGCTTGCTCTGTCTCCAAGGACTGCATGACCAAGACTTCCTTGAGCCTCAGTTTCCCTATCTGAAGCTTGATCCTTCTCCCCTCACATCTCCTTTGAATTCTAGTAATAAATAGGGGAATTCATTGGGAGCAGTGAAAAAAAATGGAGTTTTCCAGGCCTCTTGATGGCTGTAGAGTCTAGAGCTCAGTCACTAGGGATGGGCAGGGCTAGAATCTTGGAGGCCCAGCTTTGTTTGAGCAACTGACCTGGCAACGGGGTGGGCCTGACAAACACTTCTGGCTTTCTGTAGTCTCCTCTGCTGTCTGTATCTTCAGGCCACTATGGTGCTGCTCAGGCCCCTGGTGCTTCTTCTTGCTCTGGTTGTCTCTGGTGAGGAGCTGGTGGGTGGGGGAACTCCAGTTCTCACCCCCTGACTCCACAGTGGAGTCTTGATCCCTCTCAGATAAGCTACCATGGAGGACAGGGGGTGGGGGGAGCCAGGAAATGGCAAAGATCTGTATCCCTGACCCTCATTCCTTCTCTTGGCTGCTTCCTCGACCAAGTTCTCACTCCCAGTCTGTGAAATGAGCTGACCCATGGTTGGATGTGGGGGACAAGGAAGGATTTTGGCTGCTTGTTTCCAGGATGTGGCCAGGCCCTAAGGCAGAAAGGAGGGACTCTGATTGTGTATATGGTTCCATGAGAATGGGCGCCTCCAGCCTGAATCATCTCTTCCTCACAGACCTCCACTCCCTGCCCTGGTTCATAAATGTCTCTGAGAGCCAGGGACCTGGCACCATCCTTCAGTCTTTCTCCTTCAACTGCTCTTCACACACACCCACCCTGGAGTTGCTCCATGTGCAGCCACCCACCACCTTCTTCAACCCACCTAGCCTAACTAGATGGCAGGGGATCTATGTGGGCAAGGTAGGGTCATGGGCACAACTGGGGACCATGGGGGAACAAGGACAGACCCTAAATTCACAAAGCCAGAGGTGGCATAGGGGGATGGAGATCCTAGGCCCCACAGGGCACTGCCTCCTGCCACAGATGACCTTGAGCAGCTCGGCCCGGCTGGATGCCCTGACAGTGAACCACTATGAACTGCAGCTGCGGTTCACATGTGGCAACCATGTGATGGAGGGGCCACTGTCTGTGGATGTGCAGCGGGACCCTGGCCATATCCAGTGTGCTGGTCGATTTGCCAGCCCAGGTGAGGCCAGGGACAGCAGGCAGGGGGTGTGGGCAGGCATGACCTGAACAGAACCCCCCCATGACCTCCCCTCTGGCCAGCTGGGGAAATCATTCAGGTGCCAGAAACTGTCAAACCTGGGGCCCGGCTGTACACTCTGCTGCTCCCAGGCCAGGGAGCCCAGGTGAGCCCTGCACATGGGCAGTGGTGGTGGTGGGGGGTAGGATGGAGGGTCAGGGGGAGATGCGGAGACCAAGCCCAGCCCCTGCCTGGACAAGCATAGCCTGCAGAAGGATTCTTTAGTCTACAGCTGAGCCTCAGCAATGATGCATGTTTTTGGAGAGAGCCACTGAGGGCTGCCCACCCCCAATGACTATGGCTGTTCCCATAGGGACATCTCAGGGGCTGAGTTCTTCTTTAAATTCTTCTGAATTCTTCATGAAATTTCTGTATCATGAAATTTCTGTATCAGATTTCCAAAAGAAATCTAGATTAAAAACAAAATAATTAGTTTAAAAGCAGAGAGGATTGAGGATCAGGGCCCGGGGGAGCCCAGGCTAGAGTGGCAGTGGCAGGGTATGGGAGAGTTGAGAGTGGGCAGCTACCTGCTGGGTTGTTGGGGGACTTTGACAGGGATGCTTGGGGCACTGAGGGTTGGGGAAGGGGCCTCCAGCATCTCTGTCCTGTCAGATGAGCATCACCAGTGCCCAGGATCCGCCATACTTCCCTGGACCTTTCTCTATCAATGGGCAGGGTTGGCTGCAGGCGCCATCCCAGGGCCTCAAAGGCCAGGCTCAAAAGGTGAGCATGACTTGGGACCTGGAGATATCCATGAATTGGGCATAAAATGGGCAGAGCCACTACCTCCTGGAAGTTTGTTTGTTCCTGACCTCCTCAATCATGCTGCCTTTTCCAGACATAGCCCATACCTGTACCTGCTGCCCCATGCTGGCTGTACTCCCACCTTGGCCTGGTTCTGTGCTGGGCTCTGGAGTTCTAGAAAGAAGAGGGATCCCTGGCTCCAGGAGCCCATGGTGCCCCTTATAGAAAGGAGAAAGTTCTGAGCAGTCACACAGGAAGTGAAAGCTCTGGGTACAGTGCCTAGTGTAGTCTGGAGGAGGTTAGAGAAGTTCCTTCTTTAAAACTTCCACGTCTTATTGACTGACTCTTAGCAACTCTAAGATGATAATTCACATTGTGAATGATTCATATATTACTCTTTTGGGGGCTGTATGCATCCTAAGAGAAGGACTTATGACCCAGAAGAGTGAGACACAAAGGAATATCTGTCAGCAGAGTGACAGGTCATAGGGAGGAGTGAGTGTCGGGGTTCCTTGCGGAGGTCCTGAGGTGGCGCTGCCTATTTGAAGGGACGACTGGGCACAGATATACAGGTAGACACACACCGTGGTTCCCTTCTTGTTTTGTGTGCACCGCAGGTCTTCCAGCTTCAGATCCTGGTGAACTTTGGACAAGGCCGAAGCTGCTGTGGGATGCTGACAGTGAAAGTTTTGCCTGCTCCCTCCAGCCAGGTCTCCTTCCTGTAAGGTTCCCCTACCCTGGGAACAGTGGGGAAGGCAGGACCTAGCCCCAGGGAATTAGGAGTAGGGTTAAGGTGTGGGGCTGCTTGAGCATCCCCAGCTGGCTCCTGTACCAGGGAAGACCCAGGGGAGGGGTCCGCAGACCCCGCCGGGGTGGCGGGAGAAAGTAGGAGCCAGTGCCCCCATTTTGGTCCAGGCAGCAAGCCCAGAATATCACCATCCCGGAGAACCTGGTCCCCGGAAGTAAGGTGGTTCAGGTCCAGGCCCGGGGCTTCGATGTGCGCTACGAGATCCTCTCCCCAGTGCCCTGCCGGCTCTTCTCCATCGGACGCGGTGAGGGGCACGGAGGGCGGGTAAGGGGATGCCTCTGCAGCTGGTCTAGAAGCGACCCGCACTACCTCATCGCTCTGTTGAGTAAACGAGCCTGGTGCCGAGGCAGAAACTGGGGCGAGGTCGCGTTTGGGGGCCCGAAGTTAGAAGCGAGCCTTGGAGGAGGCGGCCAAGTGGTCAGTCTCTGCGCCCTCCCCCGCCAGCGGATCCGTGGGAGGGTGGGAACTGGACTGAGCTGGGGGCAGGGCCGAACTCTGCGTCCCCCGCCCTCCCAACCCGCCCAGTCGACGGAGTGGTCCGGACAACGTCGCCCCTGGAGCTGGCGCAAGCCCCAGACGCCGCGGTCACTAGGCTGCGGGTGAAGGCCTTTGAGCGTCTCCAGCCGTGGGCCAGCGCCGAGCTTGATTTCAAGGTGGACGTGCAGTCGGTCAACCGCTGGCCCCCGCGCTGCACACCAGCGCTGCTGGCGTGAGTATATGGGAGCCTTACCTTGGCTATTGGGTAGAGCCATGGTTCGCCGCCCAGCCCCAGCTCCCGCCCTGCCGCCCTGCCCTCTGCTCCCAGGACTCAAATCCCCGAGACCACGCCTGTGGGCACCGTGCTGAATACCTTCACTTGCACTGACCCGGACTCTCCTGGCTCCACCCTGGACTACCAGCTACTGTTCCACAGCCCTGCTGGCGCAGCCAGCCTCTGCCTTCAAGACAGAGTCCTGGAGGTGCCCAGTCCCCGATCCCAGACCCATGTGCAGAGTGCTTGAACAGGAAGTGGGGGTGGGCCAATGGTCTGCGGGAGCAGAGACCATGAGGGTGAAGGAGATGGTGGTGGAGCCAACCTGCTTTACAGTCTGGAAAACGGAGGGTCAGGGTAGGCTATCTGTGAGTAACCTGGCCTGAGGCAGCCCAGTGTGGCTCAAGGCTCTCCCAGGCCTTGGCTGGGCATCACCCTCTGGCCCCTCTGACTAGGTGAATGCCACACTGGACTGTGACACTCCTGGCGCCTGCTTTCATCATGCAGCTTCCATCCTGGTGCTTGATGGTGGTCAGCCTCTGATGACCAGTGAGTGACCATGCCCAGGCCTGGACATTCAGGACCGGGTTCTTCTATACCCTTCTTCCTATTCTCAGGATGGGGTCATCTCTCCTCCCTCAGAAACCAATAGGGCAGGGTTGTCTCCACCAAAGACCCCTGGCAGAGGCACATTTCTCCTCGCTGAGACCCCTTGGCAGGGGAGGGCTATTGTCCTTCCTCCTTCCAGAGCCTCTACCTCCTTAAGCCGCCAGGGCAGGGCTGGGCAACCCAGGCCAGCTCCCTGACTGCCAAATGGCTTCCAGCTGAGGTGCCAGTACTGGTGATGGTAACACCTGTCAACGAGTTCGCCCCAGCCTGTGTCCCACGCACATTCCGGGTTCGTGAGGATGCAGGGCCCCACGCTCTTCTGGGCTCTGTGGTGGGCAAGGACATGGATTACCCGCACGACAGCATTGAGTACTCCACCCCTGGCGGGTCTGCCACTTTTGCTGTGGACCGTCTCAGCGGTACTCCCACCCCAGGGCTGGGATGGAGGGGTGAAGCCAGAGTGGACTCTGCAAGCTGAGGCACTGGCCACCCCTTCTAGGGGAGGTTCGCCTCCTGGGGCCTTTGGACTATGAGCTGCAGAAGTTCCACAGGCTCACTGTCCTGCTGACTGACCATAGCCAAGACCAGGACCCCACCTGCCACCGCTCAGGCTCTTGCACAATTACCATTGAGGTGGAGGTAATTGAGCCCCGAAGCCTTGGAAAGAATTGGAAAGAGTTCATATCTCCCTCTGGCCTTCTGCTTTTGCACTGTCTCAGGTTCCTCCACTGGTTGGCTGGAGAGGGGTGGGGTCTCACTGTGGAAAGCTTTGGAACCTGTTGCCTGATACCAAGGTTCTGGCTGTGGTGGGAGGAGGCTGAGGGGCTGGCCTGGGGGTTTGGGAGTGGGTGATCTGACTACCTGCCTGCAGGATGTGAACGACCATGCCCCCGAGTGTGAGCCCCCATTTCAGGAGCTCACCGTCCACACTCACCTGGGCCGCAGCATGGAGGTGACCAGGGTGTCATGTCGGGTGCCCCAAGAGCCACAGCGCCTGGCTTTCTCCTACAGCATTGTGGGAGGTGAGGGCCAAGGGGACCACTGGGCTGTGGGGGAGAGGCAGGCCAGCAATGGTCCCCTTCTTCTGCCACTCTGTTTTCAGGGAATAGTTGGAGCCAATTCAGTCTGCAAGGAGCTGTCCTGGTGCTCAACGACCTCATGTTGGGGCCCTCCTGGCCAGAGCAGCCCCATACTTATGAGCTATTGATCCGTGTGGCCGATGCAGGTCCCTCCACCCCCCACCTCAGCACCACAGCCACTGTCATTGTGCATCTAGTTCCCTGGAGGGCCAGCACAGTGGCCACCAGCACCCACAGAGCCACAGTGAGGGGGGTCCTCAGGCCCTTGGTGGGTGGGAAGAAAGGATCTTGGAGGATGCAGGGACCTAGTTTTCCAGGTGGAACGATGGGGGAAGGCATTTTGGAGGGAACTGCTGAGTGCAAAGAGCCTGGCAATACAGAAGAGAAATCTGGGGTGCGGGGTGGCCCAGCCCTTGGAGGGCTTTGAAGGCTGGATGATCAGGGCATTTTGGTAGGGCAGTAGTGAAGCTGTGGCCCCATTTCAGGTGACTTCAATGATGACACCTCTGCTTGTGACAGACACGGAGGCTTTCTGGCAGCCGGAGCCCTGGTTTGTGGTGGTGCTGACAGTGACCAGTGCCCTTCTCCTCTTGGCTCTGGGCTGGCTCCTCAGCAGGCTCCTGTGGGGGTAGGGTTGCTATCCCTGTACTGACTGCCTCCCCCCAGCCCACTGGGGGGCTGGATCGCAGATGGATCGCATCTGTGATAGCTGGTTTTACCCAAGATTGCCCAAGTTGATGAGCAGACAAACTGATATTCGGGACTGCTCTCCTTCCAGTGGTCATCAGGTTAGAGGCAGAGATACACTGGGAGAAAGTTGTCTCCATTGCTGGCAGAACCCAGTCCTGGAATGAGATGAGGCCCAGGGCTTTAGAATCTGAGTCTGTCATGCATTGGGCATTTATCCCTATTTCTGACCCCTGCCCTCCATTTGAAACCTGACCTTCCCCTTAGACTCTGAGTTTCTTGTGAGCACAGGACTGAACCCAGGGGTAGGTGGGAGTAACAATGTGGGCACTGCATACAGACATAGGCTATCCCCAATAAAAGGGGCAGATGAATGGTGCTGGTTTCTGGAGCCAGCAGGTCTGCTGCTCTCACTGCTTGGTCCCTCCTCCTGGCATTTTAGGTTGGCCCAGGTGCTACAGGTACCAAGCAAACCAACCCAGGCTCTACTGCTGAACAGGTAAGCCTCCTTTGCATACCTCTATGCCTGGAAGTACATCTCTTAAACTCAGGCTGGGGCCCAGAGCCCTATCCTGTACTCCAGCTCCTACTCTGTCCCAGTATCCAGGGAACTGAGGGGTCCGTTGAGGGGTTCATGGAGGCACCGAGGATGGAGACACCCCAGGCACCCAGCAGTGTCATGAGCCTGGTATGTCAACCTACCATCCTGTGCAGTGGGCATTGAGGCTGCTGCAGAGTGCTCCCCTGCCAAGCCTGCCCCTTTTCCCATGGATGGCTGTTTCTGTGGGAGGGCCCATACCAGCACCATCAGCATGGAGGAGGCAGGTGGGCTCCTGACCCTTCTGGGGGCAGGCCTCCACCTGCTCCCCATGGGCAGGGTTCAACTCATTGCACCCTCTCATTCTTCACCTCAGCAGCATTTTGATGGCAGAGCACAGGACCCCCGTGAGTCCCCCTCTTTCCAAACCATTCTCTACTTGGGCCCACTTTCTTTCCATACCCCATTTCAGTATCTCTGCCTCCCACCAGGCATCCTATCTACTGTTTCCCTGAATGGGGTCTCTTCTCACCCCCACTCACCCCTCAGCCAGTGTTTGCCAAACACCTGGCGAACGTGATCTGGTTCCTGCCCATGGGGGAAAGGGGGAAAGGTGGTGAGGGAAGAGGCCCCCAAATGCTCCGCTGTCACCGTGAATTATAGCAGAGTAATCTGGCACTGGGCTTAGGGGAGCTGGTGTCCAGTTTTGGGGAATCATGGATGCTTCCTGTGCATTTGAGCCAGACCTCAAAGGATGTGCTGAGAAAGGAGGGAGGGGACAAGCTGGATCAAGCAGAAGGGAGGGGGTCACACCAAGGGTCCTGGAATACCTTTCCCTGTCCTTAGGGGATGGAGGTAGTTCTGCTGAAGCCAGCAGTACCCTCCCTGTCCCCTGACCATCTGAGCTTAGGTACAGGCAGAGATTACCTGTTCAACACGCACACAGGAGCCCGGCGCTGGCTCTGAGGCCAAGAAGCTGCATCATATTTGTGGAATTTCTTCTTCACATGATTATGTGTTTTCAAGTTGATTCAATAATAAACAAAATTACAAAGAGAAGAGTCCTAGCCTTGTAACTTACATGTGGGAGAAGCTCTGAGATCTGTGCTTCCTTGTTCTCACTTGGAGAATGCCCTGTCTTGTGGAAACATTGTAGGGAGTAGTAAGGTTATTTTTCTTTTAAGAAGGCATTGTACAATGCTCTGAAATGTAAGAAGCTGTTATCCTTGCCAGTGACTGAGGGGGACTGAGGGGGCCTCCAGTTGGCCTGTCCCCTCAGAGGACACCTGCTCTGGCAGATGGGAAGGGCCCAAGAGCTTCCTTTTCCCACTGAAAGGAGGGCATTGTTCGTTTGAGAGCCCCACCAACTTCCAGGGCAGTTTGCCAACTGTATGTGGAGGTTTTCTTGAAAAGGATCTGGAGCTTTTGCATTGAGGTGAGGGTTGGTGCAGACTTGAGCACCCTGTGGCATGGGTGGCCATGGAGGGATTGAGAGTAGCCCCCTTTTGAGCAGGTGTTCCCATTTCCTCCTTATCTGTTTCTTCTAGTTCCAGGGCCCTCTGTCCTCCCTGTGCTGAGCTGAGCTGCTGCACATGGCCGGGTGGCCTACAGTAGCCTGCAGGAGGGTGGGTTCTGTTGGGTGCAGTGCTAGCTCACTCCCAATACCCAGCCTGGCATCAGGTCTCAGGTTACTGACAGCTCTCCCAGAGGACCTGCTGTCCTCGTGGAGGCTACCTTTACTGTGGTGTCCCCAGGTTCTCTCAATCTTCTCCCCTCTGTCAGGTCTGTGGACTTGAACCATCTTAGGGTACCAGAAATCCTCCCTTACTGAGCCAGTTATGGTACCCCAGGTGGAGGGAGAAGCTGAGTGCCTTCTGTGGGAAAAATATGCTTCACGGTGCTTCCAATAAAGTGAGGGTGTTAGAGCTGGCCTCAGGGCCAGCAACTTGACAGCAGGCCCTTACTGGAAGGGGTTGCAGGTGGATTTTTTCTGAGCACTTTACCCTGCTCTAAGGGCTTCTTAAATCCTCATCTCTGAGGAGCTTAATTTTTATCCTCATTCCGCAGGTGGGGCAACCAAGCCTCAATAGTAACAAAACTAGCTAGTCCAGGTACTTGATGTGGGTCAGGCTGTGCGACTGCATCAGATGCCAAGCCCAGGGCTAGGTTCTCTGCATGGGGGGTAACGGTCTTCCCAAAACTCATAGTTGGCCTCGGGGGCAGATCATGACAATCCAGGGCAAAAGATGTTATAAGAAGTCAAGACGAGATGCTCTAGGGCAGGAAGAAAGAGTGCCCGCTGTGTGCCAGGGCTTGTGCTGGGGACTGAATTGGGGACTGAACTCCAGGCAGGACAAACGTGGGCAACAGGCCAGGGACTGCTGGGGCAGCACAAAAGGCTGATGAAGGGCAAACCTAGGGAAGCCGCTGGGAAGAGGGCATTATACACTGGAGCCGGTAAGAGGAGGCACGAAACCTGGTGCTTACATTTCCAGAGGTGGTGTAACCTTGGCCCGGCCTCCCCCTCTGAGCCTCAGCTTCCTCACTAGGGAGGGACAAGTCCTGCCTTCTAGGGTGAGTGATTAAAAAAAAAAGGGATGTAGCACACAGCAAACATTCCCTAAGCATGCGTGGAAGAAGACGCTGCCGGCTGCGCACGGGGGCGGCATACTAAGAGATGCCAAGGGTGCTACAGACTCGGAGTACCCCGTGAAAGCTCTGCCGCCAGCAACTCCGGGAACGGCGCGCATGCGCCAACCCGTGCCGTCACAGTCACGTGCTGAGGCGTTCGGCACGGGCCGCGAGAGGCAGGGTCTGACTGACAAGCTGGTCGACCTGTCAGCGGGAGGCACTCTCCTGGGCGTCGGGCAAAGAGGTTGTTGATTGGGGATATTCTGAGCCGGGGGCGGGTTCTTTGCCGTCCAGGTTACTATGACGCCCGGCCCCCGCCCCCTCGGCTGGCCGCCATCTTGTTGTTGATCCGTACCTAGTGGGCAGCGCCGGGAGGTGGTCCGAGCGGCCGGTGTGGGGCCGCTGTTGCGGGGCTCAGCCACCTGCGTTGCCTGCCAGGGGGCGGGTCGAAACCTGGAGGCCCGGGGGGCCCAGCTCCCGTGGGGAGCCGTGGGCGCCCGCTGCCCGGGCCGGCCGGTGAGTGACAGGAGCCGGGCCGAAAGACCGGCCTGACGCCGCGGGGCGGGCGGCGGCGGGCGCGGGGTTGGAGCTGGCGCGCGCAGGGAAGGGGTATCGGCTGAGCATCGCTCGATCGTCCTGACGGGCCGCCCGTGGAGCCTCCTAGATGCTGGTGCCGAGGTCGGAGGACGGCCTCGGGGTGGAGGTCCGAGAGCCCCGCTCCCGAGGTGTAGCGGGAAACTAGTTTCTGTGACTACAGCCCTGGGCTCCGCTGACCCGCAGCGCTGAAACGTGTCCAGTGCCAGCTTGATGCTCTCCGGGGTCTTGTGTTGTTCCCAGGTGAGAAACACACGTACCATTTTCTTAGATGTCGCTCCTGCGACTGACTTTCAGACCGCTTGAGACTAAGACTAGACGAAACAGTCGAAAGCCCCCGCGAACCAGGCAGGCCAGTGTGACGGCCCTGTGATTCTGACAGGGCGAAGGCCCTCTGCCCGGCGCCTGCCTTCTGTGCTTCTCGGAGCTTACCGTTTGCTTCTTCCTGAAGGGCCTGGTTAAATGTTCATGATGCCCGAATTTTATTTTGGGACAGAATTTCTTTGGTTCTGGACCACCACTCTTTGGAGTTGTGGTAAGGCTCTTTTGCCTCTGGGAGAAAGTGAATATTATGGTGGTGAGTTGATTGATTTTATCTCCTAAAGAGATAATCTGGCAAGTGTAATCAGGAGACAGAGGAAATGTGGGAGTGTGCTAGAATCAGAAAAAGAAATGAAACTTCTTTTTGTCTCGTGAATGCCAAATTAACTTTTAATAGAGTAAATGTATCTTGCGCAATGAAAACAGACCGCCAGCCCCCGCTTCTTGTGAGGGTAGGAGGGTTAGAGACGCTGGGCAAGGTGTGCAGGTCTAGGAAGAGTTCTGAGTGTTCCAAAACACATTTCTCTTTCCCTGTGGTCCTTTGGCTTCTCAGCATAGGCTCCTGTATATGGTCTTACAGCAAGCCTGCCTGAGACGACTAAGAAGTCAAGCAACAATACTTTGTGGGTTTGTGTCAGGATCTTGTCGCCTCAGAATGTGTTATTTTGAAGGAAACTAGCTGTTTGGTCAGGAGATCTTTTTGGAGAAGATGCTGAAACCAGAGACAGCTGGTGGCCTCTTGCTGTTTCCCTTACTTGTGAGAAGAGAGAGAAGTTGAGTGAGTAGTTTTTAGATATTTTATTACCCTCCCTTGGGCCATTTTTTGAATGTTGAATGAGTTTTGATTTTGGTGAGACTAGTTCCTTGGGCAGTTCTTTACAAGAAAGGAGGGAGATATGAAAATATTAGGAACTTCTCAAAATGGCCTCAATCTAACTTCCCCCCAACCCCCCCCCATTAACACTTCCTTTAGAAAGTTAAGGCTGCCACAGGGTTAAATTCTCGCTGTTTTCTTTCCTTTTTTTTTAAAGATTTTTTTTGATGTTGACCATTTTTAAAGTCTTTATTGAATTTGTTATAATATTGCTTCTGTTTTCTGTTTTGGTTTTTTGGCTGTGAGGCATGTGGGATCTTAGCTCCCCAACCTGGGATGGAACCCACACCCCCTGCATTGGGAGGCGAAGTCTTAACTACTGGAGCGCCAGGGAAGTCCCCAGATTCTCGCTGTTTTCTATTAAAACAACCCTAAATTAGGCTCTTAACATATTTTGGGTATCTGACCTCTTAGAGATATAGAAAGAGACAGATCCACTCAGTCAACTTCACTACACTAACTTTTGCGTGCAATTTTAGGGAGGTCAGGGGGTCCATTAAAGTCCATTCGTAGTCTAACCCTGTGTTAGAATTGCTGCCCCAAGGAAATTATAGAATATCCAAGAACTTTATTGCCTTTGTTTAATGCTTTTACTGCCTCATGAATACTTATGAGTATTGGATGATGCTTGCTTGATTCAGTGTATGTTATTAATAGCAGTACTTCTGTGCTGGGCATTTTTAAGTGCAGATGAGTAGGGATGTTAGAATAGTGGACCTTCCATCTACTTTAACTTTGTATTTACATAATTCACCTGTAAATGTCAACACTTTTAACTATTATGAGCAACAGACATAATTCACAACTATGGAGATCCTACACCAAAGTCAAACTGCTGCAGACTTATGGGATGAGATCTGATGTCATAATGTGGCATTTAAGGTGCTGCTGCCCAGCTGGCCGCAACCCACCTTTTCAGGGTTTGTCCTAACCCCACTAACCAGATGGTTTGGTAAACATTCCATACATGATATTTACTTAGACAGATCCTTTTACCAGCTAATCCATTGGCTTTTGCCCCTCTTTGCCTTCAGTGTCACTTCTCTTTTCTCCAGAGTCCAGCTCACATCCCTCCTACCTCCTTTATGAAACACTCCCGAAACATTCCAGTTCTTGGGAATACTCCACTCCCTCTGAACTGCAGTAGTATCATTGCCCTTATTAAAAAACCAAACAAGCAAACAAAAAAACACAGTATATACTCTTTTGAGAATAATTGTTTTCTCTGATTAGACCTAACCCCTTTCCTATAGAGATTGTGTTTTTGTGTCTTGTACCTGCATGTAGTAGATAAGGACTAAACGTTTACAAAAATGTGCTAAATTTGTCTGAGTTAGAACACCCTCTAATTAAATAGGGAAATGGAGGGAATGGGCAAGTAGAAATGAGAATTTGGCCATGGATCTCCACCTCCTACGCTGCCTGGAGTGCTTGCACTCTAGCACCTTATGGAGGCCCATTCCTCATTCTGCAGGAGGCAGTAGAACTTGCTCAAAGTGCATGACTGAAGCCTGAGAACAGAAAGCAATTCTGCATCTCAGAAGGGGCTATGCGACTCAACCCGCTTCCTGGCTAAGATGCCACTTTTTTTTTTTTTTTGTGGTACGCGGGCCTCTCACTGTTGTGGCCCCTCCCGTTGCGGAGCACAGGCTCCGGAGGCGCAGGCTCAGCGGCTGTGGCTCACGGGCCCAGCCGCTCTGCGGCATGTGGGATCCTCCCGGACTGGGGCACGAACCTGTGTCCCCTGCATCAGCAGGCGGACTCTCAACCACTGCGCCACCAGGGAAGCCCGGCTCTCAATCTTTAACTTAAAAGGTTAATGCTAGTTTAGCTTCTTAATCAGATTATAGTATGGATGCAGATCATTTTTCAAAGTTCTCTAGAGGTACTAGTTTGAGAACGATTGGTATAAAACTATGATTCGAGCCACAGATTTCTGAACATTGCCCGTAGAATAAGCCTGGTCGTGTTGATATCAAGGTTGTTTGGTTTAGGCGTCCAGGGATTGCATCTGTTTTTAGGCCCAGGGAGGGCACAGCTCATGAGTGTGATACGTCTTCGGAGGAGACTAGCATTCGGATTGTTATTTCTATGGGTAAGACTATTCGGTTGTCCACTTCTAGTAGTCGTAGCTCTCCTGGTTTTAGGTCTGATGTTGGGATTATGTAAGAGTCGAAATTTAGGTCTTCATAGTCGGTGTATTCGTAGCTTCAGTATCATTGGTGGCCTCTTGTTTTTACAGTGAGAGAAGGGTTATTAATTTCATCTATTATGTAGAGGATTCGTAGGGAGGGTAAGGCAATTAGAATTAAAATGATGGCTGGAAGGATAGTTCAAACAGTCTCTACCTCTTTGGCGTCTATTGTACTGGTATGTGTTAGTTTGGTTGTAAGTATTAGGGTGATGATATAGAGGACTAGGGAGCTAATTAGGAAAACAATTATTAATGTATGATCGTGGAAGTGTAGGAGTTCTTCTATAATGGGTGATGTTGCATCTTGGAAGCCTAGTTGAAAGGGATATGCCATGGAGATATACAGGATTTTCACTTGTGACTTAACTTCGACAAAGTTATGTAAGGTTTTACTAATATCTCATTTATGAAGAAAGACATAGTGGTTATGGTGTTGGCTTGAAACCGATTAGAGAGGGTTCGATTCCTTCCTTTCTTGATCATTTTGGGTTGACGTATGCTGGTTCTTCAAATGTGTGATATGGCGGAGGACACCCATTTAGTCACTCAAGGTTTGTGGAGGTGAGGTCTACTGTTAATACTTCTCGTTTGGATGTAAACGGTTCTCAGATAATGAAAATTATTAGTATAACTGCTGTTAGTGAGATGAAAGAGCCTATGGATGAGATAGTGTTTCATGTTGTGTAGGCGTCTGGGTAGTCGGAATATCGTCGAGGTATGCCGGATAAGCCTAAGAAATGTTATGGGAAGAATGTTAGGTTTACACCTACGAATATAATTATAAAGTGGATTTTTGCTCATGTTGAGTTAAGTGTGTATCCCGATAATAGTGGGAATCAGTGGGCAAATCCTCCTATGATGGCGAAGACTGCTCCTATTGAAAGTACGTAGTGAAAGTGGGCGACTACGTAGTATATCATGAAGAACAGTGTCTAGTGATGAATTAGCTAGAACGATGCCAGTTAGGCCACCTACTGTGAAGAGGAAAATAAAACCTAAGGCTCATATTAGAGCGGGGGATCATTTAATATTCCCTCTGTGAAGTGTTGCTAATCAACTAAAGACTTTTACTCTTGTGGGGATAGCAATGATTATAGTGGCTGATGTAAAATATGCCCGTGTGTCAACATCTATACCAACTGTGAATATATGATGAGCCCATACGATAAAGCCTAAGAACCCGATAGAAATTATGGCTCAGACTATTCCCATATACCCGAAAAGTTCTTTTTTTCCCGAGTAGTAGGTTACAATGTGTGAAATTATTCCGAAGCCAGGAAGGATTAGAATATATACTTTGGGGTGACCAAAGAATCAAAATTGATGTTGATACAGGATTGGGTCTCCCCCTCCTGCAGGATCAAAGAAGATTGTGTTTAGGTTCTGGTCAGTTAATAGTATGGTAATTCCAGCTGCTAAGACGGGTAGTGACAATAGGAGTAATACTGCTGTGACTAGGACTGATCATACGAAGATCAGTATATTATGAGCATCTGGGTTGGTAAACGATGCATTTACATCAAGGGCTAGCTGGCAGTAAATTAGGGAAGCAGGGTGTAAGGACAGTGGTGAGTGGTGGGGACTTCGGTGATCTAGCAACCACAGGCGCTATTGGAAAAGGGGCACTGTTTCTTAGTTTTAGCCAGTTGTTGTGTTACCAGATCTTGTGATTTTGGGGGTTTTTTTTTAAAGGAAAACCAGAAATCTGGATTTTCATGTGAAATTTCCTGATTTTAAAGTTTGGTGATGAATTAAAATTTGAGCCACTCCAGTGATCAGAGAAAACCCTTTGCAGACCAGAAATGGTGAAAAATTTGAATTGCCTGGTATACATTCCCAGCTGAGGTTGAATCAGGTGACACGCTGCCATCTTGTTTCAGCTGTAATACATATTTCCCTTGATTTCCAATGAAAGTAGAGTGCTTTCAGATGGAAGTAGAGTGCTCCTATGAAACCTTTCATGAGCCAAACGGCTTAAAGTGAAGAAGCAATTACCTTAGGACACATCTTCTAGTTGTGGCATGCGAACTCTTAGTTGCAGCATGCATGTGGGATCTAGTGCTCTGACCAGGGATCGAACCCGGGCCCCCTGCATTTGGAGCGCAGAGTCTTAACCACTACACCACCAGGGAAGTCCCCAGTTTACTGTATTTTTTATAGTTTGTTGGGAGAGAGAACTAATATGTAGTATTCCTCTTGCTTGATTGGAATCTTTATTCCCTGGTCTTCATGTTTTTCTTTTGAATAACTAAGTGGATAAGAGAAGGAATTTCTTTTTTAATAGACCTATGAGACAAGTAGTAGTACATTCACTTTACATTTGACGAAATGAAGTGAGAATAATGTTTAGGCCACACAGCCAGGGAGTATCAGTGCTCAGACAGTGCCCATGCCTTGTCATGATAAATAGGCTCTGCTTCAGTGTTTGTTTAAGTACATATTTTTTTTTTGCCCCTCAAATGATTAGATTTCCCTGTTAAATTTTTGTCTTCTTTTAAAGTAACTTTTATTGAAGCATAAAATATATATAAAGTACACAAAATTACATGATTTTTTACACCTGTATATACCTAACAACCACCCAGATAAAAAATTAGAACATTTGAATAATTTGGCTCTTGGGGGACTTCCCTTGCGGTCCAGTGGTTAAGACTGTGTGCTTTTACTGCAGGGGGCATGAGTTCAGTCGCTGGTTGGGGACCTAAGATCCCTCATGCCGCACAGCGTGGCCCAAAAAAACAAAATAAAAGAGCAAAAACAAAACAAAAAAATTGGCTTTAAAAAAAATAGATTTTGGGACTTCCCTGGTGGCACAGTGATTAAGAATCCGCCTGCCAGTGCAAGGGACATGGGTTCGATTCCTGGTCTGGAAAGATCCCACATGCCGCGGAGCAACTAAGCCCATGTGCCACAACTACTGAGCCTGCACTCCAGAGCCCATGAGCCACAACTACTGAGCCCGTGCGCCTAGAGCCTGTGCTCTGCAACAAGACAAGCCACCTCAATGAGAAGCCTGCGTACCGCAACCAAGAGTAGCCCCTGCTCGCCTCAAAAGAAAGCCTGTGCACAGCAATGAAGACCCAATGCAGCCAAAACTTAAATAAATAAATAAAAATTGTTTAAAAAGATAAAAAATAGATTTTGTTTTTTAGAGCAGTTTTAGGTTCATAGCATAATTTGAGTGGAGAGTTCCCATATACCCCTAGGCCCCACTCATACATATCAACATTCCACACCAGAGTGGTACATTTGCTACAGTTGATGAACGTACATTGACACATCATTATCACTCAAAGTCTGTAGTTTATGTACCTTTTATGGGTTTTTACAAATGTATAACGACATATATCTACCATTGTAGTATCATACAGAATAGTTCCACTGTCCTAAAAAAAATCTCTGTTCTTCTGTTCATCCCTTCCTCTCCCTCAGCCTCTGGCAATCACTAATCTTTTTTTTTTTTTTTTAATATTTTATTTATTTATTTGGCTGTGCTGGGTCTTAGTTGCTGCACGCGGGATCTTCGTTGCGGCATGTGAACTCTTAGTTGCGGCACGTGGGATCTAGTTCCCTGACCAGGGATGGAACCTGGGCCCCTGCATTTTGAGCACAGAGACTTAGCCACTGGACTACCAGGGAAGTCCCACTGATCTTTTTACTGTTCCTTTTCTAAAATGTCATGTAGTCGGAGTCATACAGTATGTAGCCTTTTTAGGCTTTTGGCTTCTTTTACTTAGTAATGTACATTTAAGATTTCTCCATGTCCTTACAGAGCTTTGATAGCTCATTTCTTGTTAGTGCTGAATAATCCATTGTGTGGGTGTACCACCATTTATTTATCCGTTCATCAGTTGAAGGCCATCTTGGTTACTTCTAAGTTTTGACAGTTATGAATAAAGCTACTATATAATTTGTTTTTTATACAAAATAGATCTTGATGTTTGTTTTTCTAGAGTGAAATGCTTGTTCCGTCCTCCTCCCCTTGGCCGTGCTGCGTGGCTTGTGGGATCTTAGTTCCCCAACCAGAGATCGAACCCGGACCCTCGGCAGTGAAAGTATGGAGTCCTAACCACTGGACGGCCAGGGAATTCCCTCACTTGCTCTTTTTAAAGAAGAGTAACATGCATTTCATATTTGTTGTGAGCTTAGGCGAATGTTTAGATTCATAACCTATTATAAAGTGGGCCAAATAAAGCTTTCCTTTTCCTACTTTAGCTTTCATCTGATTACCTTCTGTGTGCTTTAGTGTCCTCATCTTTTATTTTTTTATATGATATATCGGTTTTTAAAAAATATTTATTTTATTTATTTTCCTTATTATTTTTTTTGGCTGCATCGGTTCTTCGCTGCGGCACACGGGATCTTTGTTGAGGCATGTGGGATCCTTTCGTTACGGTGTGCATCTGCTCGGGTTTCTCTCGAGTTGAGGCATACGGGCTTCTCTCTAGTGGTGTGCAGGTTTTCCCTCTCGTTGAGGTGCGCAATCTCAATAGTTGTGGCATGCGGGCTTAGTTGCCTGACCAGGGGTCGAACGTGCGTCCCCCGCATTGGAAGGTGGACTCTTTACCACTGGACCACCAAGGAAGTCCCTAGTTTCCTCATCTTTTAAATGTGGACAACTTTTCCTTTCCTCCTCAACAGCTGTGCACCCTGGCCTGATACCTGGGAAATTGGGCTTTAGGTAGGTAAGCATTTTACTTGGGAAACTATAATCTGTGCTGTGAGCAAACCTTATTGCTGTATGTGGTCCTTATTGAAATACTGGCCCTGTGGGAGGGCGAAGGATCTTGGAGCTGTTTGTAAAACTTATTGAGGGTAAAAATCCTTATCTGAAGGTGATGAAAGCAAATCAAAACCAACTTTCCTTTAAGAATTTTATCTTTTCAAGTATAAGACTGTAGTTAGGGTCATACCCCCTGAACAAAGCAGGTCGATTTTCTAGTCCTCGTACAACCTGAGATTAAGGTAAAATCCTTTGTTAGAAAAAAGTTCAGATAATTGGTTCCGATATTCTTCATTTGACTGATAAGCCCTAAAAGCTATGCAGAGGACTTTGTTTCTCCTTTGGGCTCATCTTGGAGCCTTTTGATAACTGTACCCTTTGCTCCCTGTATCCAGTCTGACTGCTGGGTCTGCTGAAGACTATGTGAGTGGCTTTGGTATACTGACAGCATTGCTTGGCTGTACTTTCTTCCCAAGTCAATTTTTTTGTTTTTATGTATTATTATTACTTCAGTTTTCCCTATTAAAATATTCAAATTTTGGACTTCTCTGGTGGCTCAGTGGTTAAGAATCCACCTGCCAATGCAGGGGACATGGGTTCGGTCCCTGGTCTGGGAAGATCTCACATGCCGCAGTGCAACTTAGCCTGTGCGCCACAACTACGGAGCCTGCGCTCTAGAGCCCGCACACCGCAACTACTGAGGCCACGCACCACAACTGCTGAGCCCGCGTTCTGCAGCTCCTGAAGCCCTCATTCCTAGAGCCCATGCTCTGCAACAAGAGAAGCCACCACAATGAGAAGCCTGTGCACTGCAATGAAGAGTAGCCCCCACTCGCCACAACTAGAGAAAGCCTGCGTGGAGCAATGAAGACCCAACACGGCCCCCCCCACAAAAAAAATTCAAATTTTGTCTTAACAGATGTTGTTAATGGAGCCCCACAGAGGCCTTGCATCTGAACTATAGCATTGTCTTGGTAGCTGAACTGGTGATGCCAGTATGGTTTCTCCTCTGCCAGGATAGAGAGTGGGGGAAGGTGGGAGACCTCATTTCTTTTGAGTTGGCTTATAAATTAGTTTTATAATGCAAATAGCAACTGCTACTGGATTTAGATGTTGTGGTTTTTTCTCTTCCATATTACCTAAGGATACAATTTCAGCCGCTCTTCTCAAAGTTTTCTCCTGACCATGTATTGATGCTGGTTGTCAGCATTCAGCGTATTTCCTGGGAGATTTGAAACCCTCCAAGATTATATTATCACCCAAACATTGGAGCTATAATGTGAAGTTTTCCAGATACCATGCTTTCTTCAGGTGGGATGGTTTCAGAGTCTTAGACATTATTTTAGAGTGTGGGGACTTTGGCAATGTTGTGTTCAGTTTCTAGGTGATGTCTAAAGTTGTAGAGAAAATATGTGATATTCTTAAGGGCAAGCCTGGTTCTGAAACTTTTGGTGTCCCCACTATTTAGTTTCTCTTCCTCACATTCTGTGGCCTTGCTTCCTTGTAGTGTGAAAAAGACACAGGAGTGTTGTCTCTAGTGTCTGAAAGGTTTGGGGTCCCCGCATCATTTTGTTAAGGCAGTAAACTTTTTTTTTAATTTTAAAATAAATTTATTTATTATTTTTGGCTGTGTTGGGTCTTCATTGCTGCATGGGAGCTTTCTCTAGTTGCAGCGAGCAGGGGCTACTCTTCGTTGCAGTGCGTGGGCTTCTCATGGCAGTGGCTTCTCTTGTTGCGGAGCACAGGCTCTAGGCGCGTGGGCTTCAGTAGTTATGGCGCGCGGGCTCAGTAGTTGTGACTCGCAGGCTCTAGAGTGCAGGCTCAGTAGTTGTGGCACACGGGCTTAGTTGCTCTGTGGCACGGCACGTGGGATCTTCCCGGACCAGGGATCGAACCCGTGTCCCCTACATTGACAGGTGGATTCTTAAACACTGTGCCACCAGGGAAACCCAATGCAGTAAACTTTCTGGGCAAATGAACCTCCCTGTGTACTTACTGCCTAGAGTACTAATCTCACTCAATCCTGTACAGGAGTGGTGCCTGCCTCCCCAGACTAGATTGAAAAGATCCATCTTGGAACTCTTCTTGGAACCAGGTGAGGAACGTGAATGCTGGTATTTCAAGTATTAGTTGTGGAGCCTTACTTAGACAAGTCATCTGATTTCTCTGCTACTTTGCTTGTAATATTGGATTGACAATACCTAATCTCTTTACCTTATGGTGTTGCTCAGATAAAGGGGAAGCTTGTCAAATGGTTAACCTATAGCTTGTTTTATTTTTCTAATGTTATTTTTAAAAATTTATGTATTTGGCTGCGTCGGGTCTTAGTTGTGGCATGCGGGATCTTTCGTTGTGGTGTGTGGGCTCTCTAGTTATGGCACGCGGGCTCAGTAGTTGCAGTGCACGGGCTTAGTTGCCCTGCAGCATGGGGGATCTTGGTTTCCCGACCAGGGATCGAACCCGCATCCCCTGCATTGGAAGGCAGATTCTTAACCACTGGACCACCAGGGAAGTCCCTATCATACTCTTTTTTTTTTTTTTTTTTTTTTGCGGTACGCGGGCCTCTCACTGTTGTGGCCTCTCCTGTTGCGGAGCACAGGCTCCGGACGCGCAGGCTCAGCGGCCATGGCTCATGGGCCTAACCACTCCGCGGCATGTGGGATCTTCCCGGACCGGGCACGAACCCGTGTCCCCTGCATTGGCAGGCGGACTCTCAACCACTGCGCCACCAGGGAAGCCCCATACTCTTTTAAAATTGCTTATTTGCCTCTCCTCTCTACCTGCTCTCCATCCTCACTTTCAGTTTTCTGAGGGCAGGAACTGTGTTTGTCTTATTACTACAGTATTCTACAGGGTCTCATTCATTTTGGGTACTCAGCATATATTTGATTATATACTTTAAAAAGGTTTTTTTGCAGATATTATTTTAATGGTTCACGACTGATTTGGAGACTTTATAATTGCGACTTAGACACAAACTTGATTTGGTGAAAAGTGTTCTGAAACTTATAAAGACTGCTCAACTGGAGGATATTGTGTGGGTCAGGGCCAAGTAGAACACTAGATTTTTCAGACCAGCACAGGGCATGCCTAGGCTGTTTTGGTTTTTGATATTCTGCATGAAAAATACAATTATTTTTTTAGCATAGAAAGTGAAATGAATGATAAGTTTCTTCCGTATTTTGGAAGGTGTATTATAAAATATGTGGTTGTGTTAGCTATTTCATGAGTGTCTCCAAAGAAAATGCTGCCTTTAGCTTCAGGGAGCTGAATATTAAGCTTGAGTAACTTCATGAAGCAGAATGTACCAGGTAGGGCTCCTTAGGCCCTTAAACATGTTAACTTGACTGTTTACAATGTTGTATTACTTTTCATTGGTAGATTGTGAATAAAGCAGAAGCATGTGGATTTTATGTAGGTAATAAAATTTATCATTTTAGGTGTATGCTACTTAGCCTTTTCAACTCATTGAAACAACTTTCAGGGTCCATTCAGAAACCACACAGTAATTTGAACAGGTAACAGGAGATTGGAGTAGTGATGGGTTGGCTAGTAAGAAGTAGAGTGAATAGCTACTACCTGTAGGGCTGATACAGGGTGCTTAAGGAAGATACCCTTCTGGGACTGAAATCCATATCTTGTTGGAGGATAGGGTGGCCATGACTAACTGGATGGCTGAGAAAGTCATTGTAGTGTCACACTGGCAGAACATGTTGGAAATCTATCCTCCAGAACTTGCTGGAAGTCTACCCTCTTGGATGTCAGAGAAAGCCATTTATGGAGGGGTGTCTTGCTGGAACCACTCTGCCGCAAAACTGCTTGAGTGAGGTGTTAGAGGAAGCTACTGGACACTGCGTGCTGCTGACCACTATGCATTGCAGGTGTCAGGCACCCATCAGTGACTGGACAGTGCAGGGAGCTGACTGGCTGGCAGGGGCCTGGTGATAGGAGCATACTGGAACCATGTAGAGAAGCCTCCTCTTTTTGCAGTGTCTCTCCCGTGTCCTCTACTGATAAAGTTTAACATCAGTTGGCAAAGGAAAATATTTAATGGATTTAGCTCCATTTTTGCAGAGCAGGCCATGATGTTTGGGTTTGGAGCAAAGAGGTAATATATTGATAACTGGTAAACTGCTGTTTGTCAGCACTATATAACAAGTTATTAATTTAAAACAATTTATTTATTTAATAAATAAATAAATATTGGCTGCACTGGGTCTTGGCTGCACCGGGTCTTCGTTGTGGCACATGGGATCTTTAGTTGTGGCATGTGGGATTCTTAGTTGCAACAGGAGGACTCTTAGTTGTGGCATGCAGGCTTCTTAGTTGCAGCATGTGAACTCTTAGTTGCAGCATGCATGTGGGATCTAGTTCCCCGACCAGTGATCGAACCCGGGCCCCCTGAATTAGGAGTCTGACCTACTGGATCACCAGGGAGGTCCCAAGTTATTAATAATTTGATAAGTATTTTCTTAACAGAATTCTCTTGTTGCTACCACCTTATGTTTTCAGTTTGTTTTAATGTAAGTGATTAAACCACTGTTCTGTTCTAGCCAGAGACAACTTCTCTGACTTTTTTCATCATACATTAGTTAGGCTTGTTCTAAAATTTCATATAAGTGGAATAATATCTTGTGTACTCTTGTATAGGGCTTCTTTCATGCAGTATACTGTTTAGGGATTTATCCATGCTATTGCCTGTATCATTGGTTCATTCCTTTTTATTGCTGTGAAGTATTTCATCGCATGAACATTCCAGTTTGTTGATCTGTTCCCCTGTTGATGGACATCTGGTCTGCTTCCAGGGTTTGACTTATAAGTAAAGCTTCTGTGAACATTTTTGTACAAGTGGTTTTGGAGAACATATACATTCATTTCTCTTGAGGGGAAATGAATTGCTGGATCATAGGGTAGATGTATGTCTTGTTTTATAGGAAACATTAACACCTTTTTCAAAATGGTTGTACCATTTTACATTCCGACCAAGAATATATGAGTTGTGATTGTTCCACGTCCTCAGCAACATTTAGCGTGTTGTCAGTGTTTTGAATTTTAGCCATTTTTGTGAAAGTATTATGATATCTCCTTGTGGTTTTAACTTGCAGTTACCTGATTACTGATGATGTTGAGCACTGGTGTCTCTACTTAATGGTCATTTGTATATTTCCTTTGTGAAGTACAATACTTGTTCAGATTTTCAGCCCATTTAAAAAAAATGGAACTGTTAACTTCCATCTATTATTGTGTTTTAGGAGCTCTTTTTATATTTTGAATACCAGTCAGATATATGTTTGTGAAAATTTTCTGCCAGTGCATGGTGGCTTGCCTATTTATTTCTTATAAGTATATTTCGAAGATTAGAAGTTTTCAGTTTTGTTGAAGTCTGATTTATCAATATTTTCTTTCATGGCTATTGCTTTCTGTGCCCTTGCCTATCTCTAAGTGCAGGAGATTTTGCCTGTGTTTTCACTAGAAGTTTTACAGTTTTAGCTTTTACATTCAGGTCTTTGATCCTCCTTGAATTAATTTTTGTGTATTGTGTAAGATTGAAGTTGAGGTTCAAACTCCCTCCCCAACCTCCACCAGTATGGATATCTTGTCCCAGTACCAGCAGCATTTGCTGAAAAGACTTGTGTATTTGTTATCTATTCAATTACTCCAAAATTTAGCAGTTTAAAACAGCAAACATTTATTACTTCAGTCTCTGAGGCTCAGTAATTGAAGAGGGGCTTAGCGGGGTGATTCTGGCTCATAGTCTCTCATGAAGTTGCTGTTAGGATGTCTTCTGGGGCTGCCAGTCATAGAGGTTTGCCTGAGGCTGGAGGATCTGCTTCCAAGATGACTTACTTGGCTTTTGGCAGGAGTCCTCAGTTCTTTGATATGTGGGCTCTCTGAGTACCCTCCTGGTATGCAGTTCTGTCCTCCAGAGTGAATGATCCAAAACAGTAAGGAAGAAGCTTCTTATCTAGTCACATACTGTCACTTCTGCCATATTCTGTTTATTAGAATGAAGTCATTAAGTCCATCCCATACTCAGGGAGAGGCGAGAGGAGGGCTCTGCCTTTTGGGGGAAGGAATGTTGAAAAATTTGATGTAGTTTAAAATCACCACAACTTTCTCTGCTCCTCTGTTTGCGTTAGTACTTTGGTCAAAAATTAATTGACTGTGTAGGTATGGGCCTATTTCTGGGGTCTCTGTTTTGTTCCATTAATCTGTTTATTTATCTATATGCCAGTACCCCACTGCTGTAGCTTGTTTTATTTATCTATATGCCAGTACCCCACTGCTGTAGTCTTGAAGTCAGGTAGTATAAGTTGTCAAACTTTATTCTTTATCAAGATTGATTTGGATATTTTAGGTTCTTTGTATTTCCATATACACTTTAGAATTAATTTGTCAATTTCTGTGAAAAAATCTGACATTGTGGTTGAGATTTCATTGAATCTATACATTCATTTGGAGAGAATTGACAACTTAACAATATTGAGTCTTCTAATCCATATACATTATATAGATCTCCATTTATTTATGACTTCAGTTTCTCTCTGCATTGTTTGATTGTTTTCAATGTTGAGGTCTTTCATATATTTCATTAAATTTATTCCAAGATATTTAATGTTCTTTTAGTGCTATTGTAAATGAATTGTTTTTTGTCAATATTATTCTTTTTATTTAATTGAAGTACAGTTGATTTACAATATTATATTAGTTCCAGATGTACAGCATAGTGAGTCAGTATTTTTACAGATTATACTCCATTAAAAGTTATAACAAGATAATGGCAAGAACTCACTGTTCTATACAGTATATCCTTCTTGCTTATCTATTTTATACATAATAGTTTGTATCTGTTAATCCCATACCCCTTATTTGCCCTGCCTCCCTTCTGTCTCTCCTTTGGTAACTACTAGTTTGTTTTCTGTATCTCTGAGTCTCTTTCTATTTTGTGTATGCATTCATTTGTATTATTTTTTGGATTCCACATATAAGTGATATACAGTATTGTCTCTCTCTTGCTTATTTCACTAAGCATAATATTCTCTATGTCCATCCACTTTGCTGCAAATGGCAGAGTTCTTCCCCTTTTATGACTACGTAATATTCCATTTGTGTGTGTGTATATATGTGTATATATACACACACACACATATGTATATACACACACACACACACACATACATATACTACATCTTCTTCATCCATTTATCTGTTGATGGGCGCTTGGGTTGCTGCCATATCTTGGCTATTGTAGCTAGTGCTGCTCTGAACATGGGGGTGCATATATTTTTTCAAATTAGTGTTTTAAGTTTTTCCAGATATATACCTGGGAGCAGAATTGCTGGATCATATGGTAGTTCTGTTTTTATTTTTATTTATTTATTTATTAAAAAATTTTTTTTTAACATTTTTATTGGAGTATTCACTTTGCTTTATAACAAAGTGAATCAGTTATACATATACATATATCCCCATATCTCTTCCCTCTTGCGTCTCCCTCCCTCCCGCCCTCCCTATCCCACCCTTCTAGCTGGTCACAAAGCACTGAGCTGATCTCCCTGTGCTATGTGACTGCTTCTCACTAGCTATCTGTTCTACCTTTGGTAGTGTATATATGTCCATATATACACTACCACTCTCTTACTTTGTCCCAGCTTACCCTTCCCCCTCCCTGTGTCCTCAAGTCCATTCTCTGGTAGGTCTGCGTCTTTATTCCTGTCTTGCCCCTAGGTTCTTCATGACCTTTTTTTTTAGATTCCATATATATGTGTTAGCATACAGTATTTGTTTTTCTCTTTCTGATTTACTTCAGACTCTAGGTCCATCCTCCTCACTACAAATAACTCAATTTCGTTTCTTTTTATGGCTGAGTAATATTCCATTGTATATATGTGCCACATCTTTATCCATTCATCTGTTGATGGACACTTACATTGCTTCCAAGTCCTGGCTATTGTAAATAGAGCTGGAATGAACGTTGTGATACATGACTCTTTTTGAATTATGTTTTTCTCAGGGTATATGCCCAGTAGTGGGATTGCTGGGTCTTATGGTAGTACTGTTTTTAGTTTTTTACTGTTTTTATTTTTTTAGAGGAAACTCCATACTGGTAAATGAATATTTTTTTTTAATTGTAGTAAAATACATATAACATAAAAGTTGCCACGTGAACTGTTTTAAATGTATAACACAGTGGCATTAAGTACATTCATAATGTTGTGTAACCATTATCACTGTCTATTTCAAGAACTTTTTTCATCATCTCAAATAGAAGCTCTGTACCCATTATATAGTAGCACCCCATTCCCCCTGCCCCCCACCCCCTTGCAGTCTCTAATCCACTTCTATCTCTATGAACTTGCCTATTCTAGATATTTCATATAAGTGGAGTCATATAATTTTTTTCCTTTGGTACCTGGCTTGTTTACTTAGCATAATGTTTTCAGGGTTCATCCATGTTATAGCATGTATCAGAATTGCATTCCTTTTTATGACTGAATAACGTTCCATTGTATGTATATACCACATTTTATTTATGCATTCATCTGTTGATGGATATGGGTTGTATTCACTTTTTGGCTATTGTGAATAATGCACACTAGTGTATAAATATCTGTTTGAATCCCTGCTTTCAGTTCTTTGGGTTAGGAGTGGAATACCTAGGAAAAGAATTGCTGGATCATATGGACATTCTCTGTTTAATTTTTTGAGGAACCACCATATTGTCTTTCACAGTGACCTCACCATTTTACAGTCCTACCAGCAGTGCACAGGGTTCCAATTTCTCTGCATCCTCACCAACTTTTGTTTCTGCTTTTTTGATGATAGCCATTCTAGTGGGTGTGAAGTGGTAGCTTATTGGGGCTTTGATTTGCATTTCTTTTTTTTTTTTTTTTGGTACACGGGCCTCTCACTGTTGTGGCCTCTCCCATTGCGGAGCACAGGCTCCGGACGCTCAGGCTCAGCGGCCATGGCTCACGGGCCCAGCTGCTCCGTGGCATGTGGAATCTTCCCGGGCCGGGGCACGAACCCACGCCCCCTGCATCGTCAGGCGGACTCTCAACCACTGCGCCACCAGGGAAGCCCTGATTTGCATTTCTTTAATGACGATGTTGGGCATCTTTTTATGTGCTTATTGGCATTTGTATATGTTCTTTGGAGAAATGTCTAGTTAAGTCCTTTGGTCAGTTTTTAATTGGGTCATTTATTTTTGTTGTTGTTAAGTTGTAGGAGTTCTCTTTGTATTCTGGATATTAATCCCTTATCACACGTGGGATTGCATATATTTTCTCCCATTCTGTGGGTTGTCTTTTCATTCTCTTGATAGTGTCTTTGATGCACAGAAGTTTTAAATTTTGATGAAGTCCAGTTTATCCATTTTTTTGTTTTCTTGCTTGTGCTATTGTTGTGATATTCAAGAAATCATTATCAAATCCAAGGTCATGAAGTTCCCCCCACCCATGTTTTCTTCTAAGAGTTTTATAGTTTTAACTTGTAAGTTTAGGTCTTTGATCCATTTTGTTTATTTTTGTATATAATGTGAAATAATGGTCTAACTTCACTCTTTTGCATGTGGCTGTTTTGTTTTCCCAACACCATTTATTGAAAAGATTGTTGAGACTTTCCTGGTGGTCCAGTGTCTAAGACTCCATGCTGTCAAGGCAGGGTGCCCGGGTTCAATCCCTGGTCAGGGAACTAGATCCCACATGCCACAACTCAAGATCCCGCATGTTGCAACTAAAGATCCCACATGCTGCAGTGAAGATCCCGCCTGCCGCAACTAAGAGCACGCCAAATAAATTTAAAAAAGAAAGAAAGAAAGAAAAAATTGTCCTTTCCCTACTGAGTGGTATTGGCACCCACGTCAAAAATCATTTGACTGTATATTTGAGGGTTTATTTCTGGACTTCCTATTCTGTTCCATTGGTCTATATATCTGTCTGCATGCTAGTACCATACTGTCTTGATTATTGTAGCTTTGCAGTAAGTTTTGAAATCAAGAAATGTGATTCCTCCAACTTTGTTCAAGAATTTTGGCTGTTCAGAGTCCCTAGAGATTTCTGTATGAACTTCTGGATGGGTTTTCTATTTCTATAAAACCGCCATTGGGATTTTGTTAGGGATTTCAGTCAGCCTGTAGATCTCTTTGGGTGGTCTTTGTCATTTAACAATAGTAAAAGTTCCAGTTTATCAAATGGGCTGTCTTTCCATTTATTTACTTCTTTAATTTCTTTCAACAATATGTTATAGTTTTCAGAATACAAGTCTTTCATCTCCTTGGTTAAATTCATTATTTATGTATATCTTTGATTTATGTATCTCTTTGATACTATTGTAAATGGAATTGTTTTCTTAAAATTCCTTTTCAGATTGTTCTTTGCTAGTGTATAGAAATGCAGCTCTTTTTTTGTGTTGCTTTTGTATCCTGCAAATTTGCCAAATTCGTTTATTAGCTCTAACAGTGGTTTTGTGTGTATGTATGTAATTTTAGGGTTTTCTATATATAAGACCATGTTATTTGCAAACAGATAGTTTTTACTCTTCCTTTCCAATTTGGATGCCTTATATTTCTTTTTCTTAATTGCTCTGGCAGGAACTTCCTTTGTAATTTCTTGAATCCATTGGTTGTTCAAGGTTGTATGTTATTTAATTTCCACATATTTGTAAATTTTCCAGTTTTCTTTTTATTGATTTTTAGTTTCTGTTGTGATTGTAAAAGATACTTTGTATTATTTCAGTCTTATAAAAGGTATTTAGACTTGTCTTCTGGCCTACATATGATCTTTCCTGAAGAATGTTCCATGTGCACTTGAGAAGATTTATTTTTCTGTTATTGGGTTGAATATCCATATATATCTGTTACGTCTAATTGGTTTACAGTGTTGTTCACATCCTCTATTTCCTTATTGATATTCCATCTGTTTTTGATATTGTTCTGTCCATTTCTGAATGTGGGATTTTGAAATCTCCAACTATTCTTGAAGGACTGTCTTTTTTTCATCTTCTGTGCTATCAGTTTTTACTTCACACGTGTTTTGCCAAAAGCCTGCTTTTGGTTTCAAGGTTCGTTGGAGTCACTGGCAGAATAACCACTCGTCTCACACAACTGAACAGATTTAATTAATTTTTTAATAAAACATTATTTAACTTAAGTTCAATATATAGTCATTAGAAGGGGGTGAATAAAAGTATTCGAGAGACATAACAGAGTACATCACCAGATTGGGCCAACACCTACATCCAGATTCAAACAGCAGCTGGGAAGTCCCGAGTAACAGCAATCTGGAGTCCCAGTGGTGAAGGGTCCCGGGCGGTGTGTCCACCCCACAGGTGAGACTTCAGATTGAAACTCTGGGGACTTCCATTTATAATCCGAGACCGTACACTGTGATTTTGGTTTGTGTGCAAAAATGCAGCCCTGATTTAACTGTAACAATGCTGTTGGTTTCACTGCTTGAGTCACAAGATTTTCCAGACCCCGGGGGACTGGCCAGGTGCCCGGGGCTAAAGAAATTCCAAGACGCACTTCCCTTTCTTATCGTAAGTGCTACTTGTTGGTAACAATTGTTAGGTGAGCAAGCAAGCACACAGTCCAGACAGGGTCACAAATCAGTCTGAGGCCTACTTCTGCCTCTGAAGCCTGAACAAGACTACGTTACTAGTTTTACCAAGATTTGGCCTCTAGGATTGTTTAGGCTGAAGAGCGTAAGAATAAGGCAATATAACACGAGCAGTTTTTCGAATACGGTAAGATAAGTAACAGTTACAAACAGTGAGTAAGAGTAATATAATCAAAAATACAAGCAGTGGGTTAAATAATGCAGAGAACAATTGTCGAGCCTTGGGGGGTTGAGTAAAGAAAAAGTCCCACCAAGTATGAGAAGTATGCTTTTGTACATTAACTCCCACATCTATTAATTTGTTAGCTGCAATAGTAGTAACAATAGAGTGTTCGAACAAAGTACAGTTATGTTTACCTATAAATTTCTGTAGTAACGCTGTTTACTGTAATACCTTTTTCAAAGGTTCAAGTGGTAGGTTAATATTAGGAACAGGTAAAGTAGGAATTAACATTTGGGTCCACAACAATTGTGTGTGTATGGGGGAAAAGAAATAAGTTGTCCCTTTCCAATATAAGTGATCTGTATGTGCTAGACATCCTGAAAAAGGGTTTCCTAGCTGATAATTAGAAGTTGTGTTAATATCATCAGTTATAATACATACAAATTGGGGAGCAACGTCAAAAAACATACTATAAGATTGAGGAAATATAGTCGATTCACAGTAGTTAATGGAATTCTCTAATAAACAGGGTTCCCAGATGTGTGAAGTCTGGCCACAAAGCAATCCTTGAATAGTCTTTTCACTGTCTGTCAATAAGTGGTTGTGATTATTAAAATCTAAGTAATTTCCAGCAAAATGAGGCAACCAATATTCATTTCCAAAAACAGTAGGCAACACGTGAAATTGACAGCCATAGAAAGTCATAATTAGAAAAGGACAGGCCTTGTTTGCAGGGCAGGTGAAGTTGTCTTGAGTTCGGGTGTGGCTCATGTTTTCCCAACAGAAGATTCCCCAACGTTTTCCTTCTTTATCCTTTCTCAACCAAAGCAGATATCCTGGGGTTAAGGCATGGGTGACGATCCACATTACAGTCAAGCTTCCAAAAACGGTCTATTCACGAGAATAACAATGAGTTAATGGCGCATATTTTCATTTTTCTTGTCCAGGGATCAACACCAACACAGTGTCATCCTTTCCCTGCACAATTACATCAGCAGGTATAGGAGGGCCATTGGGTTGCTTCACTTTTAGCTCCAATTGAATTGTGCTCTGTTGTGGATCTAAATCCTCCATCTCCCCAGACAGTTAACAAAGTAGGGGGTTCTCCTTTCTTGATTTTCCAATTAGACAGGGGAGAATAAGTAGTTGAGCAACCCTGTTGTGTTTATTAATAAATAAATCATCATTACCTTCATTTTGTAAAATCACTTTAATTTCTCCTTGATAGTTCAGGGTCAGTCACTCCTCCTTGGACACAGATGCCCCTAAGGGCTAAGCTAGAGCATTTCTTAATTAGCCCAAAATGTCCAGGAGGCATTTTCATACCAATGCTAATTGATATAGTAAAAATCATTCTCTTAGTAAGCCTCTGCTCAGTCATAGAATGCAAATGGAGGCCTGCTGCCTCAGGAGAGGCTCGAAAAGGAGCTAATGCTCCAGGTAAAATTTCCCAATATTCAATTATCTCTGGATGGAAATCCATCCTATGAATTTGTAGATTTGGTAGAGTCATTCTCATTAAACCCAACTGGACGATTGTTCAGAATATTTAAGGCAGCATTTAAGTTAGTCCTCCAATTTTTATAAGAACCCTGTCCCAATTTAATCACTTATTCCTTTAGCAATCCATTCATTCTTTCAGTTAAACCAGCAGCTTGAGGATAATATGGAATATGAAAAATCTATTGTGTATTATGTTCCTGGGCAAATTCACCTTTGAAAGTTACCCGTTTGTTACAACGGTAACAAGTTACAAATACCACTTTGTATTTGGAGTGGAACACCATAGTACAAATTAATTATTTCTAATGTTTTAATAGTGTTAGTTTGATTGGCTTTTCCACATGCAATGGCCACCGAGTATCCAGAATAGGTGTCCACTGCAGTGCACACGTATTGGCAGCCTTTATCACAGATTAATGGGCCAGTGTAATCAATTTGCCATATCTGCCCAGGCAGTTTGCCACGTGCCAATTGTCCTTTTATTAGTTGTGACAAGCTCCTGTGTTTAACATGTTGGCAGATTGGACATCGTAAAATAACAGGCTTAATGAGATCCATAGTCAAGGAAGTACTTTGATCCTGAGCCCACCTGTATGTAGCTTTTTCTCCCAGATGGCCACATTTTTCATGTGCCCAAAGTGCCAAACCTTTGAATTCACTAGAGTGTGGGTCGACTTCCATCGTCTGGATCTGATTTTGTTCATCTGTAATTGAATTATACCATCATTCCGTGGAATGGGAGTACTATGAGCGTCTACATGAAAAACTGAAACATTAGTTTTCTGGACAGTTTCCTAAATATCCACCCATAATTCTTTCCCCCACAACTCTTTTGAATGAATTTGCCAATTATTTTTAACCCACGTTGGAAGCCAAGTTGCTAATCCATTGGCCACAGACCAGGAATCAGTATAAATAGGACATTCTGTTAAGTTTCTTTTTCAAAACCTGATATACTGTATATAGTTCAGCAAATTGACTGCTTTTTCCCTCTCAAGTGTTAACAGTTCAGTTGTGACTGGGTTGTAGGCTACTGCTTTCCAGTAATGAACAGATCCTATATATTTTGCTGAGCCATCTGTAAACCAGGCATGTTTCTTTTCTTTCTCAGTTAAAGAGTCAAAGGGGCTTTCCCCATTTTACAGGCGACTCGGTTAACTCGGGTTTAATCATAGCCTCTTGTTTTTAAATTAATTAATTATTTTTGGCTGCGTTGGGTCTTCGTTGCTGCGCGCGGGCTTTCTCTAGTTGCAGAGAGTGGGGGCTACTCTTCATTGCGGTGCGTGGGCTTCTCATTGCAGTGTCTTTTGTTGCGGAGCACGGGCTCTAGGCGCACGGGCAGCGCGTGGGCTTCAGTAGTTGTGGCTCGCAGGCTCTAGAGCACAGACTTAGTAGTTATGGCACACGGGCTTAGTTGCTCCAAAGCATGTGGGATTTTCCTGGACCAGGGATCGAACCTGTGTCCCCTGCGTTGGCAGGCGGATTCATAACCACTGTGCCACCAGGGAAGCCCTAATCATAGCTTCTTGCTCAAGACCTTCAATTGGAATTTTAGAAATCCTTGCATGTAAAACAGCGGCACCCTGTGGGCCTGGTTTGGCCCAGTCCTGTATATACCATTTCCATTTGACTATAGTAGACTCTTGGGCTTGCCCAATTCTGTGGGTCTTTGGTGAGCTTAAAATCCATTACATAATGGGCACTTGGGGTCTCAATATAATTGTGTGATCTACAGTCAGTTGTTTGGTATCAGAGCCCAGTAACATTCTAGTAGCTGTTTTTCTTTTTATTAATTTATTTATTTTTGGCTGCGTTGGGTCTTTGTGTGGGCTGTGTGCGGGCTTTCTCTAGTTGTGGCAAGCGCGGGCTACTCGTTATGGTGGTTTCTCGTTGCGGAGCACGGGCTCTAGGCACGCAGGCTTCAGTAGTGTGGCTCGCAGGCTCTAGAGTGCAGGCTCAGTAGTTGTGGTGCACGGGCATAGTTGCTACACAGCATGTGGGATCTTCCTGGGCTAGGGATCGAACCTGTGTCCCCTGCATTGGCAGGTAGATTCTTATCCACTGTGCCACCAGGGAAGCCCGCCAGTAGCTGTTTTTCAAAGGTAGTATAGTTCTTTCCGGCTTCTGGGAATTTTCTGTTCCAAAAACCCAGAGGTACTCTTTTGCCTTGCTGTTTTTGTCATAAGCTCCAATTAGTATACAGTTCATTGATTGACATATGTAATTCTGTGTGCCCTGGTTGTAGGTCACGGGGCGTCTGATCTCCATTCAAAGATAGACTACTGAGATAAGCTTTAGAATAATTCAATTAAACTTTTTACCAATAAAACATAACAACGAGGAACTATCTCGGAAGTGAATCTTGGTAAACACAGACCTCAATTAACAAAACTAGAATTTAATATTCAGTGAAACATAATTTTTTTCTTTTTCATTGTGAGGGCATTAACCCTGCTGCCAGGGAAGGCTTTATCCCATCAAATAAAGAATGAGGTTTGTCAGGGAGCCAGGAAAAGCCAAGGGACCGTCTTGGATTTCCCATAACCCTGACTGTTTGATTTACAGCTATTGTTTACCCATTTTAAATTTTCTGACTTAGGAGTAGACCGTTGCCATGTTATGAGGACAACAGGATAGCAAAAGTCTGACAATGAGGGGTTAATTTTTTTTTTTAAGAAGGGGAATGAGCTTTATCTACGTGTGCCATAATCTTCATAGATCATTGTGAATTAATACTTATTTACTTTACCAAAGTAACAATATAAGATTTCAAAGGCAAATATAGAACAGATCACTTAAAAGGTAAGAAAACTTAAAATTTGTTATCAAAGGCAGTTCAACATATTAAGAAATCTTGTCCTCTTAAGAGAGAGAAAAGCCAAATTCAAGTTTTACACCTGCTTACTTTTAAAATTCATTTACTCAGTTTAATTTATTTTAAACTTTGTCAATTCTGACCATGCACAAAACTCTTTTCTTGGGGTCCACTTTCCACAAAACTTTTTTTATCAGTTTCTATATCCATCACTTTATATTCCCATTCAGAAATAGCCAGCTAGGGGCTTCCCTGGTGGCGCAGTGGTTGAGAGTCCGCCTGCCGATGCAGGGGACGCAGGTTCGTGCCCCGGTCCGCGAGGATCCCGCATGCCGCGGAGCAGCTGGGCCCGTGAGCCATGGCCGCTGAGCCTGCGCGTCCGGAGCCTGTGCTCCGCAACAGGGGAGGCCACAACAGTGAGAGGTCTGCGTACCACAAAAAAAAAAAAAAAAAGAAAGAAAGAAAGAACTAGCCAGCTATAGGTCAGACCTACTTCCTTTTCCCTTAATAAAATGTAATTCCATTCCTCATACCTTATTTACTGACAACACATCCTACTTTCCTACTATACACTGAAATGTTTCCTTTATTATTTTTATTAGCTTTAATTACATGTTTAAATTAGAATCCTCAGCTCTTAAAACCTTAATTTCTTGTGAAAACTAAGAAGTAAGTAATTATGAACTGTCCTTTACATTAGCATTCTGTAGATTGGTGAACATAAATACCAGTGATTTATTCTTTTTTTTTTTTTTTTTTTCCGGTACACGGGCCTCTCACTGCTGTGGCCTCTCCCGTTGCGGAGCACAGGCTCCGGACGCGCAGGCTCAGCGGCCATGGCTCACGGGCCCAGCCGCTCCGCGGCATGCGGGATCCTCGCAGACCGGGGCACGAACCTGCGTCCCCTGCATCGGCAGGCGGACTCTCAACCACTGCGCCACCAGGGAAGCCCACCAGTGATATTTTCTAAAAACATTTATTTTCTTTAGAGAACGTGGCACCAAATGTATTCATTAATAGTCCTAAGTATCTTTTGTTTCTCTGTAAAAGGAAGCCAGTGTTCAGTAATTAATGTTTCAGTATCTTATGTTATTTGGGAATGACCTAGCTATTCAACAAGCTTCCATCACTTAATTTAGCATAACTCTAGAATTTCAAGTTAACAGAATCTGGAGAGACTATTTTAGATACACATTCCTAAAGCATAATTTTTTTTTTTTTTTTTGCGGTACGTGGACCTCTCACTGTTGTGGCTTCTCCCGTTGCGGAGCACAGGCTCCGGACGCACAGGCTCAGCGGCCATGGCTCACGGGCCCAGCTGCTCCGCGCCATGTGGGATCTTCCCGGACCGGGGCACGAACCCGTGTCCCCTGCATCGGCAGGCGGACTCTCAACCACTGTGCCACCAGGGAAGCCCCAAGCATAATTATTCTTAATAGAGTTTATCTAACAGCTCTTATCTCATTTACATTTTCTTAAAAGTTTCTTCACATCAAATTACTTTACTTGCTGACAAATCTGTAACAAATATAACAAGATTTTATGTAGCTTATATTAAACCTAGGCACAATAAAAGCATTACACTTAATGTTGATGACTCCTAACACATGTCTATATTAATTAGATTAACAAACATTAATACCAGGTATTAATTTAATATTGACTATTTCCCATTTCACATGAACCTAAAATTCATGTAGCTTAATTTCTCTTGTATTTCGAATTGTTTGATTTGTAAGCACTTACTTTGCTTTAAGCCATTTAAATAGAGCTCATTTATAAATTAACCTCAGTAATATTATCCAAAGAGAAAGACACATACTGAGACATATACATATACCCAGAGAGACAGATCTCTCATAGTTTCTGCTTGAGATTTAAAATGTCTTGGGCTTCCCTGGTGGCGCAGTGTTTGAGAGTCCGCCTGCCGATGCAGGGGACACAGGTTCGTGACCCGGTCAGGGAGGATCCCACATGCCGCAGAGCGGCTGGGCCCGTAAGCCATGGCCGCTGAGCCTGCGCGTCCGGAGCCTGTGCTCCGCAACGGGAGAGGCCACAGCAGTGAGAGGCCCATGTACCGCCAAAAAAAAAAAAAAAGTCTCTTGGTCCCTTTCTTTTTAAAAAAAAAAAAAATATTTCCCATAATTCCTTTGTAGTTATTCCATCAGTCTTTTGGGACCCCATTTGTAATAAGGGCCAGGAACGTGTCCTTTCCAGATATCCTGTCTGCTTGTCTTGCTCTTTCTTTATCTTCTTCTTTCTTTTCAAAGTTCCACTCTCCCAAGTCTCCCAATTGTTGTACTTTATTTAATGACTTTGGAGATGGGATTACCTGTCTCATTTAGCAGGAGAGTCACAATTACATGCTTGTAAGTAGGAGGAGCAGTTTTAAAAACTTTATTTCTCATTTGTACAGTCAGGGGAATGTCAGACATGTTATCTAGATGTACAATAAAAATAGCACCTTTCATAGCATCTTCCTTTAGTCTCTGGACACAGTCTTTAAGAGTGTACCAGGGACGGTCCCTTCCAGGCCAAGCAGATTCTATAGGATATTTCTTAAGGCACCCTTCAGCGACTATTTCCAATAGATTGGAATCTACTGGGCGATTAGCTTTATCTCTAACAGCCTGTTGCACAAAAGACTCATTGCTAATGGTGCCAAATTTATGAGCATCTCCATCATCAGTTAATATTCCAGCGGCCCCTGCATCATAGGTACTAACTGCCCAAGTAATTAAAGGCTCTCCTGACCTTTCAGTTAACTGTCTTAAAATATCGTTAATCTCATGCTGAGTATAATCCTCCAGAGTATCTTTTTTTATTGTATTCCTCTGAGCATCAGTTTCCATTTTACGCTGCCAAGCTTGCTGTGTCTTAAAGTTAGGCGGTTTCAGTTCTTCCTTTGACTGTGGGGCTGACTTCCATCCCAAATCATCATTTTCATCAGATTCTGATTGTGAGCTATCATCCCAGATACCTCCGTCCCATGTATCTGGGTCCCAGTCTACTCCAGCTTTAGCTATAGCCAGATGTACCTTTTATTTTACTTTGCCCCGCCACTTTCGATATGTGGCTTGGGCAACTTTAACAGTGGCTTTTTCGGCTACCGACTGGAAAGTGGAAACCTAATCAGCTAGAATATAAATTTGGCATTGAATCATGGACAGTCGTCCTTGTAAGTCACACAGATCTTTTTCCAATTGAGCTTTCTCTTCAACCAGTTTCTGCTTAGCTTAATGCACCTTACGATAGGCAGAAAGGAGGATCCAACCTGTGTGGTACATTCTTGCCCTTTCTCTATCAGCGTGAGCTATAAATAGTCACATCCAAAGGTTCGGCTCGCTTAGATTTAGATCTCCAGTTCTCACACAGTCCAGTCGATATGCCCCACTCTGCCACTAATGAGCTGTAAGGGAGCTCGTCCCATCCTGGAATAAAAACCTGATTAACTAACTTCTTTCTTTTTAAAGAGAGGCATTTTGCTGTACGAATCCTGCTCACAGCGCCAATTTAATGTTTTGCCAAAAACCTGCTTTCAGTTTCAGGGTTCGTTGGGTTTGCTGGCAAAATAACCACTCATCTCACACAACTGAACAGATTTAATTAATTTTTTAATAGAAGATTACTTAAGTTCAATATACAGTCATTAGAAGAGGATGAATAAAAGTATTCGAGAGATATAACAGTGTACATCACCAGATTGGGCCGACACCTACATCCAGATTCAAACAGCAGCTGAGAAGTTCCGAGTAATAGCAATCTGGAGTCCCAGTGGGGAAGGGTCCTGGGTGGTGCATCCACCCCACAGGTGAGACTTCAGATTGCAGCTCTGGGGGCTTCCGTTTATAATCCCAGGCCACAAACTGATATCATCAGTTTGTGTGCAGAAATGAAGCTCTGATGTAACTGTAACAATGCTGTTGGTTTCACTGCTTGAGTCACAAGATTTTCCAGACCCCGGGGACTGGCCAGGTCCCCAGGGCTCAAGAAATTCCAAAACCCACTCCCTTTCTTATCATAATTGTTACTTGACTCGTTGGTAACAATTGTTAGGTGTGCAAGCAGTCACTCAGTCCAGGCAGGGTCACAAGTCAGTCAGAGGCCTACTTATGCCTCTGAAGCCTGAACAAGACTACTATACTCGTTTTCCCAAAAACACATTTTGTGGCTCTGTTATGTGCATGTATAATTGTTATTTCTTCTTGCTATATCTAACTTTTTGTCAATATTTAATATCCTTTGTGTCTTGTAACCTTTTATAATTTCAAGTCTATTTTATCTGCTATTAGTAGAGCCACCTCAGCTCTCCTTTGATTAAGATTTGCATGGAATATCTTTTTCCATCCTTTTACTGTCAACCTCTTTATGTCTTCATATCTAATGTGAATCTGTTGTAAGCAACATATAGATGGATTGATATTTTTTTAAAGTCCTTTCCACTAATCTCTGCCTTTCAGTAGGAGAGTTTAGTCCGTTTACATTTATTGTGATTACCTATCAAGAAGGAGTTACTTTCATTTATCTTTTTGTTTTCTGTGTGTCTTGCATGTTTTTGTTCCTCAGTTCCTCCATTACCATCTTTTTTAGAATTTAGTTGATTTTATTTTGTAGTGAATCATTTTGATTCTCTGTTTTTCTGTATGTTTTAAAGTTATTTTATTAGTGATTATCTTGGGGATTAAAATTTACATCTTAAACTGATAACAACCTAGTTAGTTTATACAAACATTCTGCCCTTATACACCTCTATCCCTCCCTCTTTTTATTTATTTATGTGTACATATATTTATAAGATTACATCTTTATACATTGTATGCCTATTAACGTAGATTTATAAGTTTTACGCATTTGTCTGCTAAATCATTTAGGAAGAAGAGAGAAATTACAAACCATACCAAATATACAATAATACTGGCTTTTATGTTTATCTATGTAGTCATGTTTACCAGTGGTGTATATTTTTTTCTTAATGGCTTTGAGTTGTCCTTTCATTTTAGCCTGAAGGACTCCCTTTAGCATTTCTTATAGGACAAGTCCACTGGTAACATACACCTTCAGTTTTTGTTATTTGGAAATATCTTAATTTTCCCTTCATTCTTTTTTTTAAAATTAATTAATTAATTAATTTATGGCTGCGTTGGGTCTTCATTGCTGTGCGCGGGCTTTCTCTAGTTGTGGTGAGTGGGGGCTACTCTTTCGTTGTGGTGTGCAGGCTTCTCATTGCGGTGGTTTCTCGTGTTGCAGAGCACGGGCTGTTGGTGCATGGGCTTCAGTAGTTGTGGCATGCGAGCTCAGTAGTTGTGGTTCGTGGGCTCTAGAGCACAGGCTCAGTAGTTGTGGCACACAGGCTTAGTTGCTCCATGACACGTGGGATCTTCCTGGACCAGGGCTCGAACCCGTGTCCGCTGCATTGGCAGGTGGATTCTTAACCACTGTGCCATCAGGGAAGCCCCTCCCTTCATTCCTGAAGGATAGTTTATCCAGGTATAGAGTTCTTGGTTGACAGTTTTCTTCTTTCAGGATTTTAAATACTGCCTTCTGGAGGATTCTGAGGAGAAATCAGCTACTAATCTTATTGAAGTTCTCTTGTACATTACCAGTTGCTTCTGTCTTGCTGCTTTAAATATTCTCTCGTTGTCTTTGGGTTTCAACAGTTTTATAGTGTGTTTTTGTTTTATGTGTCTTGGTGTGGTGTGAATCTTTGAGTTGATCCCACTTACGCTTCATTAGGCTTCTTGCACATATATACTCATGTCTTTCCTGAGATCTAGAAAGTTTGGGGCCATTATTTCTTCAAATATTTTTTTTCCCTTTTATTTCCTCTTTTTGGAATTTCTAAAATGTAGATATTGTTACATTTGGGAGTGTCCCACAGGTCCCTCAAACTCTTTACTTTTACTTATTCTTTTTTCTTTTTGCCTCTCGTGTAATAATTTCAGTTGTTTTACCTTCTGGTACACTGATATTCCTTATGTGTGCTCAGATCTGCTGTTGAATCCCTCTAGTGACTTTTTCTTTTCTTTTTTTTCTAATTTATTTATTTAATTTATTTATTTTTGGCTGCATTGGGTCCTCATTGCTGTGCGGGCTTTCTCTAGTTCCGGCGAGCTGGGGCTACTCTTCATTGCGGTGCCTGGGCTTCTAATTGCGGTGGCTTCTCTTGTTGTGGAGCACAGCCTCTAGGTGTGTGGGCTTCAGTAGTTGTGGCTCATGGGCTCTAGAGTGCAGGCTCAGTAGTTGTGGCGCAAGGGCTTAGTTGCTCCACAGCATGTGGGGTCTTCGCGGACCAGGGCACGAACCCGCGTCCTCTGCATGGCAAGCGGACTCTCAACCACTGCGCCACCAGGGAAGCCCTTTTGTTTTGTTTTGTTTTGTTGGTAAGAAGTAGATCTATTTAGAGATACAAATTCTGTAGACAGAATACAGTCCATCTCAAAAGGCAAGAGCGGCCCCAGGGCATGGGGTTGTCTTGGAAAGTGAGGGCAGCAAAGGGAGAAACACCCTTCACAGACAGAGTGTAGGCTGTCTCAGAAGGTGGGAGGCCACGGTGTTTTGTATTTTTTGTCAGATTCTCCTTTTCCTGTGATCAGGCATTGATTTTCTGTTTCTTAGTATGTTTTTAAATTTTTTGTTAAAACGACATTTGAGTAAAACAACATTTGAGTATTATGTTGTGGTAACTTTATTAATTTTTTTAATAAAAAATTATTATTTTTTATTTATTTGTCTATTTGGTTGTGCCAGTCTTTGTTGCAGCAGGTGGTCTCCTTAGTTGCGGCCAGTGGGCTCCTTAGTTGCGGGTGGTGGGCTCCTTAGTTGTGGCATGCTAAATCTTAATTGTGACATGCATGTGGGATCTAGTTCCTTGACTAGATCCCAGGATTGAACCCAGGCCCCCTGCATTGGGAGCATGGAGTCTTTAACCAGTGCGCCACCAGGGAAGTCCCTGTTGTGGTAACTTTAGCAGTCTAACTTTCCCACTCCTCAGGTGTTGCTAGTTTTTGCTCATTGAGTGTGAGAGCCTTCCATTTGTGACTTTTACAGATAAATTTTCGAAATGTGTATTCCTTATTGTATGTGATAATTGAAGTTTCTGTTCAGTTATATCTGCAGTTATACAGTGACCTGACAAAGATTTCCTTAAATGTCTGGCTCCCAAAAGGGGGAAAAATGAAAACAAGTACTGTTCTCTTAACTCTCCTGGAAGCTGCTTCAGCTTGTGGGTGTTGGAACAATGGTCACCAGCCTCTGCCTGCTCCTCAGTGATCAAAAGCAGCCGTCATCAGTCAGAACACACAACCCCAATATTTGGAGGACAAGATCTTTATTGTGTCCACCCTAGCCTCCAGCAAGCTATATCCGGAATGAAGGTAGCCATGCCACTGTTGCTTGCTGTGAGGCTGGGGGTTGGGTAGGTGCTACACAAAAGGCTTAAATTTACCAGTATTCACCAGCCTCTTCATCAAGCTCTACCTTGGAAGTTTCATGTTTTCCAGCTAGACTCCAGAGTTCCAAAAGTTACTTCAGACAGTTTCTGCCAGCTCATTAGTTGTTTGGGTGAAGGGATGGATTCCTGAAGCCTCCTTCTCTACCGTCTTATATGAAATTAATCCACTAAATTGTCTTTTAATTTCTAATTGTTTGCTGCTAGCATAGAAAAATATAATTGGCTTTTGTATATTGACCTTGTATCCTATGATCTTGTGAAAGTCACATAGTAGTTTCAGAAGTTGTTTGTAGATAGCTAAGTATTTTCTATGTATTTTATGTATAAAGTATTTCTATTAGGTTATCTATGGATAGAGAAAGTCTTGTTTTCTTCTGGTCTTTATGCTTTAAAAAAAATTTTCTTGCTTTACTATACTGACTGATAAAATGTTGAATAGAAATGGTGAGAATGGACATCTTTGCCTTATTTTGATTATATGAGGGAAATGTTCAGGATTTCACATTGACTGTGATGTCAGCTATAGTTTTTTGGGGGTTTTCATAAATGCTCTTTAGCAGGTTTTTCATAAATGCTCTTGAGCAGGTGAGGAAGTTTTTTTCAAATTTTTATTTGTGAGAGTTTTAAATTATGAGTGGGTGTTGAATTTTGTTGAGTGTCTTCCTGTATGGTTTTATTCCTTTCTTCTGTTAATATGATGGATTACATTGATTGATTCTACAGATAGTTAGTCAGCCTTGCATCCCACACTTTGTCATATTATTCCGTCTGTATGTCACTGAATTTGTTTTGCTAAACTTTTATTTATTTATTTATTTTTGGCTGCATTGGGTCTTCATTGCTGCGCGCGGGCTTTCTTTAGTTGTGGCGAGCGGCGGCTACTCTTTGTTGTGGTGTGTGGGCTTCTCATTGCAGTGGCTTCTCTTGTTGCAGAGCATGGGCTCTAGGCGCATGGGCTTCAGTAGTTGTGGCACATGGGCTCAGTAGTTGGGGCTCATGGGCTCTAGAGCGCAGGCTCAGTAGTTGCGGTGCACGGGTTAGTTGCTCCGTGGCATGTGGAATCTTTCCGGACCAGGGCTCAAACCCGTGTCCCCTGAATTGGCAGGCAGATTCTTAACCACTGTGCCATCAGGGAAGTCCCTGTTTTGTTAAACTTTTAAAAGGGATGTTTGTGTCTGTGTTCATGAAGGATATTGGTCTATATATATATATATATTTTTTTTTTCTTTCTTTTCTTTCATTTGTTTTTTCTTTCTCTATGGTTCTTTTTTAGTTCTTGTTATCAGGGTTACCTGACCTCATAAAACAAGTTGGAAAGTGTTCTTTCTCTCCTCATTTTCTGAAAGAATTTGTGCAAGATTGGTGTTATTTCTTCCTTAAATGTTAGATAGAATTTACTAGTAAAATCATCTGTGTCTGGACTTTTCTTTGTGGAAAGAGTTGTGATAAATTCAGTTTTCTTCATAGATATAGGTCTATTCAGATTTTATGTTAATCTTGTGTCAGTTTTGGTAAATTGTATTTTTTAAGGAATTTATCCATTTTGTCTAAGTTGTTGAACTTATTGGTATGCAGTTGTTCATAATATTACCTTATTATTCTTTTAGTGCCTGTAGGATCTGAAGTGATATCCCTGTTTTTCATCCCTGATAGTGGTAATTTGTGTGTTTTCTTTTCACTGATCAGTTTCTTTAGAGATTTTTATCAGCTTTATTGATTTTTTTTTTTTTTTTTGGCTCTGTTACTCATTCTCTCTCTCTCTCTGTCTCTCAGTGAGTTCTCGTTGTATCTTATTTCCTTCCTTCTACTTACTTTGGTCTTTTTCTAGCTTATTAAGGAGAACCTTAAGTCATTAATTTTATATTTTTACTTTTAAAGCTAAAAAATTTTAGCATTGCTTTAGCTGCATCAGTATAGTACATATTTTTATTTTTTAATGAACACTGATTTTATTACATTTTTAATATTTTTTAATTTAATATTTTGGCTGCACCACGTGGCATGGAATCTTAGTTCCCTGACCAGGGATCAAACCCATGTCCTCTGCATTGGAAGCATGGAGTCTTAACCAGTAGACCACCAGGGAAGTCCCTGTAGTATATATTTTTAAATTGATTTCTCATATATTACCTCACCCTGAAAAGTAGGACATACAGTCTCAAGTCTAGCTTCTTGTCAGGGAAAATAAGGTGAATTGGTGTATTGAAGGGTACACAACTTACTAATCATGGGATTGATGGTTGCTTCCAGGTTGAGTTCCACTTTTTTTTTTTTTTAATATAGTTTTTGACTCCCAGAATCATGAGAGCTCTCTACATGTTCACGCTGTTCAGTTCCTTGTATCACATGAAGGTCAGGAAAGGAAGCTGAGAGAGTGGAGAGATTTGGAACATGCTCTTAAGGAGTGACGTTTCTTTGGAGATATCTCTACACTTTCCTGAGTTGGGAAGTTGTTGTGTGGGTGAAAGTTAGTCCCTTCTCTATCTAGAACTATGAGTTATTTATGAGGTAGATAGAAGTTCTTTTCTGATTTTTAAAAATACATTTATTTATTTATTTAGGCTGTGTCGGGTCTTAGTTGCGGCACATGTGATCTTCGTTGCCGCGTGTGGGATCTTTAGTTGCGGCATGCGGGATCTTAGTTGGCGGCATGCAGGATCTTAGTTGTGGGATGTAGTTCCCTGACCACGGATCGAACCCAGGCCCTTTGCATTGGGAGCTCGGAGTCTTAACCACTGGACCACCAGGAAGTCCCTCTTTTCTGATGTTTAAAGGTGCTTAAAAGTACCTTTTAAAATTCTGGTGTTTCACTGGAAGGTAGAAGACAGAATCTGTCTTGACAGAGCAGTCAAACTCTGTTGCATTTTGTGAGGCATTAAACAGGTCATTTGCCTCTTCTGTTTACAGGTTTTCCCCACATTCACTGTCATTTTGCATGTTGCTCATCTGCTTCTGGGTACTTGCTAATAAAATCTTTACCCACAGGATAGATGTTCAGATATGTCATAGTGTGGCCGCGAATCGTATGTGGTTCTAAGTGGAGGGACTACCTGTTGAATTTGTGCTCTGAAATCTCCTTGCATTGTTTTCTGAATGTCTGACTATATAAGGAAATATGCTTTATGGGCCTTGAAGGGGAGAGGTCTCACAGGAGGTTAGGAACATAGGATACTAAGAACATGGTCCTTGGAGGAGAACCTAAGTTGGTCTCAGCCCCTTTGTGGGAGTAGCCGCAGATTATCCCAAAATAGCAAAACTCAGCAGTGCTATATTTTGTGGTGGACACTTCATTGTATCCCCCAACTACAGCTGAACACAATACAGTGCCCATGTCTGAGGAATTTGGTTTTTGATTATAGTTTCAGGTAATCTGCAGAGTAGTATAGTATCAAGACCTTTAAGTATGTGATTTCACCACCAAAGGCAGCCCTCTGGATTGTAGCCATCTTTGATTTTTAGGTGTATATTGCCTCTTGGTGTGCCTCTTTTAAATAGTACAGAATTCGGTGATTTAAAACTCCTTTGGAGTTCTAACAGTTGTGTGGTATCATTGAGATGTCACAGGAAAGACAGGAGCTATTCTATGGTTGCCTAATTCCTTACTCTGGAGATTTTCTTGTTTTAAGCTAGTAGTCATCTTTCATGGCAGGGGTGGGGGATCTACATGAGGCCCCCAAGTAATCTGAAAAGCTCAATGCTGTGACTAGAACTTTGACTTCACCTGTCCTAGGTACAGGAGATTTTATTTCCATGTTTTACCTCTTTAACAGGACACATGTGAATATCACTAGTACAAGGTAGCAGATTTGTACCTGGAGTGACTTCCAGTTATAAACTCAGAGTTACAGCTAATTGAAATTTGGGTGAGTGACAAGAATTATTTTTCTTTTGTTTCTCTTCTGAAATAGAGCAGATTTTATTCAAAAAAAATTTTATGGTGGGGGGAAATCTCAAGTAGGGAGGTGTCTACATCAGTTTCCCAGTCACCTTAGGGTGTGTTCACTTCTGCCTCAGCCCTGTCAGCTTGCCTCCACTGTGCTCAGCTTCTCTTTTAGTTGAGCTGCAATAGGATGGTAGTAAAGAAAAGGAACTAGAGTTACCAGTCATGTCAGGAACCTAGGTTGCTAGAACAAGCCTTGTACTGTTCCTTTGCATCTTTCAGTTGTGCAGAAGCTTCTGTCTTCAGCTTTGGGTCTTCAGTGGGATCAGTAGTATGAGATAATAAGTCTGGAAAGCTCCCTATTCCATACATTAGCATTTTAGACAGTCTCATTTTAAGTGTTCTTTGGTTTTGTGTTCCTTTTTGAACCATTTCTCCTATCCTTCTACATGTGTGCTTTCTAGGTATGACCATGTTTGTATTCAGTTCTAACTGTGCTAGGCAGAGACTTACCTGATCCAGGTATGGCTTGTCTGAACTGACTAGTCACAGCACGGGTATTTCTTTGGATTCTTGTTAAAGAATAATCCCGTACAAATTGTGAGCAGACACTGTTTCTGGTGAGAAGGATGGGGTGCCTTTGTTTCCCCTTTTTGGTGTTTTCTAGTTTTGATTTCCCTATATCACTTTGGACCTGTGTTCTTAAAATTCTGTCCTGAAACCTCCTTACTTACACTCTTTTGAGCAAGTTGAAATAGACACTTTCAAAAGGATCTTCACTAAAAAAAAAAAAAGAAAGAAAGTGTATATATATACACATATACATATATATATATGTCTGGGGAAGCACAAGTTTCTAATCTTTAGAAATACAGTAAAAGAAGGAAAGGGGTTCACTGGATTTTACTTAGATTCTCTCTTTGTCCTAAATTAATTCTGTTCTGGCTGTTTCTTGATGGGCTGGCACATCTCAGGCATCCTGCCAAGTTTCCTTTCCTCCCTGTTTGCTCTCAGCCTGGTGTCCTCCGGAGGATGCCACTGTGTCCCTTGCTCCTGGATAGGACCAAGATGTCTAAACAATCCTTCCTCTTCTCTGAGGATAAACAAAATAGATACCTTTAAGCCTTTTCCCCCTTCTCCTTTTTTCAAACCTCCCAGATTGCTCTAGGCCTTTGCACATATTTCTGGTTTCTAGGTGAGGGATGTCCCAGTCCCTGGTAGATTGGAAGGGCAGGCTCAGGTTGGCAGCCATACTTACCTCAAGAACGATGCCTATATTTCTGTCTTCCTTAAAGGAGAGGTTTGTGAGCATCTGCTTGAAACAGTCCTTAGGGGTGAAGGAAGCAGGATTGTTCTCTTTCACCCTCATAAATATACCTAATCTATATCAGTACCTACAGTCTCATACGTAAAAGCACTAATCGACCTGAATTTCGGAAAGCATTAGGTTCCCTTGATTTTATATGCTTCAGAGAACAAACATGCTTTCATGTTAGTTTTCAGCTGTAGTTTTGGGTTTTTCTGTCCTTGAATTTGAGAGTATTTCAGTATCTTTTCCTGTTAGAGTCCATATTAGCTTATTATTTCTGAAATAGTTAGAAATTAGTTTTCATAAAGTCCAGAGCTATGCAACCAGAGCTTTATGTGTTGTTCTTTTCTGTTAGAGTGACTTATCAGTCCATTGTGTTCTTTTCAGTTACGCGTGATTTTGCTGTTTTTCCCTTGGATTGTATCGGAGAGTAAAAAACAAATGAAAGATACATTATTGCCAAAATTTTACTTAGCATTCCTGTCTTATCAAGCTTAAATTACTTTTAAAAGACTTTTAAAAGACTAAGTAGGACTTTCTGGTAGCGCAGTGGTTAAGAATCCTCCTGCCAATGCAGGGGACACGGGTTTGAGCCCTGGTCTGGGAAGATCCCATGTGTTGCGGAGCCGCTAAGCCCCGTACTCCACAACTACTGAGGATGTACTCTGGAGCCCGCGAGCCACAACTGTTGTGGCACACGGGCTCAGTAGTTGTGGATTGCGGGTTCTAGAGCGCAGGCTCAGTAGTTGTGGCGATTGGGCTTAGGCGGCTCCACGGCAAGTGAGATCTTCCCAGACCAGGTCTCAAACCTGTGTCCCCTGCATTGACAGGAGGATTCTTAACCACTGTGCCACCAGGGAAGCCCTCATATGCTTTTTTAAGGGCGTGATACTTTGTCATTATGCTTTTAGTGCTTAAGTGGGTATATTTATTTTAGAAGAGGTAGTAGAAATACTGGATTTTTAAACCAGTTTCAATGAAAATTTGAGGAAATTTGCAAATATACCTTGTTCAATGTGAAGGTACTAAGTATGCTTCTCTTTACAAAAAGATTGTATATCAAACCCAAGTGGTTAATCTCAGGCTATAAAAATACATCGGCAACAGAATTTCCAATTCTTTTTTCTTTTTTTTGGCCGCACCACGCAGCATGTGGGATCTTAGTTCCCCGATCAGGGATCAAACCCCTGTCCCCTGCATTGGAAGCGCGGAGTCTTCCGCTGGACCGCCAGGGACGTCCCAGAATTTCTACTTCTAACCAAGCTCCTTAGAGGGCATGTCTGCTGGTCTGCATTTTGAGTGTGTGTCTGTGCTTGCCCGATTAACAAAGTAGGTGACCAGGTATTGTCTTTCTCTTGCTGTGAAGACAGTGCTTTCCTAGTTCTTAAAATAGTTTGGACCTCATTCACCACCATATCTGATTGCAATTTCTCTTTCTTTGCCAGTGCTTTTATTCATTGCCACTTTCTAGCTTTGCTGTGTTGTTGAATTAAAACAAACAAAACTACTTATATATCCTAAATTTGGTTCAAGTTCTTTGATGTGGTTTATTCTTTATAATTGAGATTATCTGTATGTTTGCCTGATTTTTTTGCCCCTTGTTTCTCTTTTGTATCATTAATGAAAATGATCTAATCATCCTCCCTCATAAGATGATTCTTTTTTCCTTCCATATCTAGTTTAGTTTCTGTTGTTGTCATTCTTATCCAGGTAAATTTAAACATCTTTTTCTTTCATATATCAACTCTTTTTCGAGTCAAAACACAGAATTTTGCGTTCTTTTTATTTCTTTGGTTTGGAATTCTATCCTTTGGTCAACATACTTCTCTGTAAAGGCACGTTAACTCTTTGTTCTGGGTGTGGTAGCCCTAGGTTAGAAGTCTGTAAACTTTTCTGATTTACAATCCTAATAGTAAAAAAAAAAAAAAAAAAAAAAAAGACCTTGTCCTGTCATAAACATTTTTCATATGTTGTATACTTACCCTACTGTACACATCTGTTATATAATCATATACATACATTCATTTATTCAGCTGTTTTTATTGTGTGGCTGCCACATGCCAGACACTGCTCCAGGCAGTTTGGATAAAATATAGTGAAAAAACAAAGAGCCTTTCCTTCATGGAGTTGACATCATAATAATAATAAACCACAGACATTATCAATAAATAAAATATATAACATGTCAGAAGGGGATAAGTGCCATGAAAAAAAGAAAAAGTAGAGCAGATTAAGGGGGATGGAACATCCAGGCGGGTTTGCAGTTTAAACTTAGGGAGGTTAGGGTAGACCTAATTGAGAGAGACATTTGGGCACAGACTTTTGTTTTGGCTGCGTTGGGTCTTCATTGCTGCGCACGGGCTTTCTCTAGTGGTGAGTGGGGGTACTCTTCACTGTGGTGCACAGACTTCTCATTGCGGTGGCTTCTCTTGTTGTGGAGCACGGGCTCTAGGCGTGCAGGCTTCAGTAGTTGTGGCACTTGGGCTCAGCAGTTGTGGCTTGCGGGCTCTAGAGCTCAGGCTCAGTAGTTGTGGTGCATGGGCTTAGTTGCTTCACAGCATGTGGGATCTTCCCGGACCAGGGCTCGAAACCCTGTCCCCTGAATTGGTAGGTGGATTCTTAACCACTGCACTACCAGGGAAGTCCTGAGCCAAGATTTTTGAAGGACGTAAGGGAGTTAGCCACTTGGATATCTGGGGGAAGAATGGTCCAGACAGAAGGAATGGCTGGTGCAAAGACCCTAAAGTAGGAATATTCCTGTATGTCTAGCCAGTATGACTCAGAGTGAGGTAATAAGCAAAGGGGAAAGGGGTAGGAATCAGATAAGAGAGAAAATGGGGGTGGGGAGGAATGCAGATCTTATAGGTTATGGCAAGGTGTTGGGTGAGATGGGAGCCATTGCAGGATTTTGAACAGAGAAGTCACATGCTCTGACTGTCAGTTTAACAGAGTCACTGACTGCTGTGTTGAGAACAGATTGCAGGAAGGCCATGATAGAAGCTGGATACCAGTTGGTGATCACACCAGGTGGTAGCATTAGAGATGGTAAGAAGTAGTTGGATCTGGATTTGTTCTGAAGATAGACTCGGTAGGATTACATGATACCCTACTGATATCATGGGGTTTGAGAGAAAAAGAGGAATCAAGAATGCCTGTCAGGATTTTTGTGAGAACAGCTGTGAAAATGGAGCTGGGGATGGGTAAGACTGCAGGTGGAGAGGTTTTTTGGGGGTGGGGGGAAATGAGTTCTGTCAGCAGTGTTAAATTTAAACTTCCTAGATCAAATAGGCAGTTGGATATATGAATTTGGTGTTCAAGAAAGAGGACTGAACTGAAAGGGTAGCTAGACAAAAGAGAACCAAGGACTGAGCCCCAAGGCCTCCAGCGTTAGGCTGGGAAGAAGAGAAAGAACCAGCAAAGTAGATTGAGTAACAGGAAGATGAGGGGAGTGTGGTGCTTGAAGGCCAAGTGAAGAAAACAAATCAAGGAGTTCTAATATTTTTTTCCCATTTCCAGGGGACTGTGATGGTATTCATACTCCACTTTGGGAACCATTGCTAGTATGATGTTCTCCTGTCATGTGCTGTGTATTGACATCAGGCTTTTAGCACTGTGAAGGCTTTTTGTTTTATTTAATGAAATATAAGTTCAGGGAATAATACAATACTAGTGTACTGGGCACATAGATTAAAAAATGTTAACATTTTACCATATTTGTTTCAGACATTTTAAAAAGAAATTAAAAATTATTAAAAGAGCTGAAGTTCCCTTTTCTTCCTAGATACCAGTCCCCTCCTTTCCTTTCCTCCTGTAAAGTTGATGCACATTCTTCCATTCCATATCATTGTTGTCGTTAATACATATGTGTGTCCATAAATTCATGTATAATACTGTTTTATGTATTAAAAATTTACAGTGATGGCATACTAGAAATATTTCCAAACATGCTTTTCCAATTTGTTTTGAAATGTATTCATGTTGACATATGTAGATTATTAATTCAGTACTATACAGTTTATGAATATACCCATTCATTTATCCATTCGCCCATTGATGAACATTTAAATCGTTTCCCATTTTTCTGTTATAACAATGCTGCAGTGAACATCCTTGAACCTGCCATCTTGGGTACGTGCTGGGTTGTGGAGAGTACAGATCTTTGGTTTTGTGTTACCATAATCAGAATAGGAGAGGAGCCATTTCTCCCCGGTTTGCCAGTGCTTGGTATGTTCACACTTTGTATTTTTTGCTGATCTTACAGAACTGAAATGGTTTCCTGTTTAAATTTGCATTCCTCTGGTATTTGTGAAGGGGGGCATCTTATCACATGTTTATTAGCCATCTGAGTGTTTTCTTTTTTTCCATTTTCTTTTTTTTCCCCACTTTTATTTATAGGAGTTCTTCATATATTGTTTACTAATATTGCTAATTATAAATATTGCAAATATCATTTCTTTGTCTGACTTTTATCTTCACTTATGATTCTCTTATACAGAAAATAATTTTATTGTGGCTGGTGGTAGGAAGGGGGGATTGCAAGTGGGTATGAGGGATCTTTTGGAGTGATAGAAATATTTTAAAATTGGGTTGTGGGAATTGTTGTACAACTCTGTAAATTTACTAAAAATAATTGCATTGTACACTTAAGTGAATTTTATGGTTTGTAGATTATACTTCAATAAAAGCTTTTAAAATTAAAAAAATATTTAATGGCATCTTATCAGTGTTTCCTGTTGTGGTTTGTGTGTTTTATGTCGTATGGAATTTTACTTAATCTATTGTCAAAAGGCATTTAAATTTTGTATTTATTGCCTTCAAGTTTTATTTTGCACATTTATATGTTGGGAATTTATTTTGGATTATTGTTGGAGGTAGGGATAGAATTTTATCTGTATGTAGCCTGTTTATGACATAGATCATCTTTTTCAATTGAATAATGGGTATTTAAATATTTAATATTATTTAAATTAAATATTACTTCAGGCACACACACACACACTCCCATGTGTGTTCCTAAGATCTCTTTGGTTCTCTTTGCAAAATATACTCTTTTTTTTTTTTTTTTGCGTTACGTGGGCCTCTCACTGTTGTGGCCTCTCCCATTGCTGAGCACAGGCTCCGGACGCACAGGCTCAGCGGCCATGGCTCACGGGCCTAGCCACTCCGCGGCATGTGGGATCTTCTTGGACTGGGGCATGAACCCGTGTCCCGTGCATCGGCAGGCGGACTCTCAACCACTGCACCACCAGGGAAGCCCTACTCTTTCTTAATTGCTATAATTTCATAAAGAGCTTTGCTATTGGGGAGGGCAAGTCATCTTTCATTACTCTTTTTTTAAATTAATATCATATTACTATTTATAGATTTATCCATTTTAGAACTAACCTATACATCTTATCACAGAAGGTAAGAATTTAACTTTTTTTTTTTTTTAAAGAAGATGTTGGGGGTAGGAGTTTATTAGTTTATATATTTTTGTTGTGTTGGGTCTTCGTTTCTGTGCGAGGGCTTTCTCTAGTTGTGGCAAGCGGGGGCCACTCTTCATCGCGGTGCACGGGCCTCTCACTATCGCGGCTTCTCCCGTTGCGGAGCACAAGCTCCAGATGCGCAAGCTCAGTAGTTGTGGCTCACGGGCCCAGTCGCTCTGTGGCATGTGGGATCCTCCCAGACCAGGGCTCGAACCCGTGTCCCCTGCATTAGCAGGCAGACTCCCAACCACTGCACCACCAGGGAAGCCCCACTCTTTTTTTTTTTAAGTTTTTTTAAAAAATAAGTTTCAACATTTTTTAAAAATATTTATTTATTTTTTTGGCTGCCTCGGGTCTTAGTTGCGACACCAGGATCTTTCATTGAGAGCTCGTGGGCTCTTCGTTGTGGCTCCGGGCTTTTCTCTAGTTGTGGCGTGCAGGTTTACTCTTTAGTTGTGGCACGTGGGCTCTCTCGTTGAGGCACGTGAGTTCAGTAGTTGTGACGCACGGGCTTAGTTGCCTCGCGGCATGTGGGATCTTAGTTCCCTCACCAGAGATTGAACCTGTGTCCCCTGCATTGGAAGGCGGATTCTTTACCACTGGACTACCAGGGAAGTCCCTTTCATTTCTCTTTGACATTGCTGTCTAGCTACATTACTTGGTCTTTACTCCTCCATATGAATATAAAGTCAGCTTGTCAAGTTTGTCAGAAAACTCTCTTGGAATTTTTATTGAAATTGCATTACGTTTCAATATCGAGCCCCCCCCCACATGAATATGGTGTATTTATGTCTTCTTTTAGGTCCTTCAGTCAAGTTTTATTTGTCATAATTTTTAAAGATTCATATGTACTTTATATAGTTTTGGTTGCCGTTGTAAATGGGATATATTTAAACAGTTTTCATTTTGTAATTGTTTTTTGCTAGTATAGGAGACTACTATTGATTTTTTTTTCCTTTTTATTAAGTCTTGACTTATAGTAAAGCTATACACAGCTCAGTGGATATGTATAGTACTCGTCTTTGTCACCTCTACCTTCGTGCCCCTTCTCAATTAGTATTTTCCCAGAGAAACCACTGTTGTGGTCTTCATAATTTTGAATTTCATATAAATAGAATCACACCACATGGCCTCTTTTGTGTCTAGATTCTTTCTTGCTACATCACACCCGTGAGATTCATCTGTGTTGTGTTTAGCAGTAGTTGGTTCTTTTTCATTTTTCTGTAGTATTCCACTGTATGAATATACCACAATTCACCCATTTTAATTTTTTTACAGAATTAAATATCCCATTTATTAATTTATAAGCCATAATAACACCTGACAGTCATTTTACCTAACCAACAGCTTTTGCTTTGAAAAAGGAAAACAAATTAATATATAAATTTCAGCAATATCAGAAACTTTATTTTACTTGAATTAGAACATGATTCATTTCGGAGTTCAAGTATATGTTCAAGGAGTTAGTAACTATAACCAGAAAGTCAACCTAACTTTTGTTAACTAGTGTCTTTAAAGTGCAAATTTATTTTCATTTCTTGCTGTACACCAGTGGAAAAAATTCAATTTCAGAATCTCAGCAAGTTCTTCTTAAAAATAGCCTCCTTCCCATTTTATGCAGTGAAATGTGGAACCAAGTTTTTTAAAGAAAATGAAGGACAAACAAATATAGACTTCTGTAGCTGGTGGTATACAAATTCATAGGCAGAGCAGTGGAACTCCATGACCTTTGGGGGAGCAGTCCATTCATAAGCTGACAAAATTTTAACCATTTTAATATAAACTTCCAATGATCTAAAATAACTGATTCAAACAAACTACATTATTTCCTCTCTGAACATCAGTCACCAGGATATATGGAGGGAATTGCTGCTACTTAAGCCCCTCTTACTCCAGCATCCACATTTGTGAAGAATGTCTGCTGTTCCTTTTCCTCAGGTATTTAGACCTCTGCTCTGCTCCTGAGGCTGGTGACAGTGTTGAATAAAATGCAGCTATTACTGAAAACCCCACAAGCTAAGCCAGTGGTCCTTTCATTTGGGCACAGTCTTTTTTTTTTTAAATAAATAAATAAATTTATTTATATATGGCTGCGTTGGGTCTTTGTTGCTGCACGTGGGCTTTCTCTAGTTGTGGCGAGTAGGAGCTACTCTTCGTTGCGGTGTGCGGGCTTCTCATTGCGGTGGCTTCTCTTGTGCAACATGGGCTCTAGGCCTGCAGGCTTAGTTGCTCCGTGGCATGTGGGCTCTTCCCGGCCAAGGGCTCGAACCCGTGTCCCCTGCATTGGCAGGTGGATTCTTAACCACTGCACCACTAGGGAAGTCCTGGGTCATACAATTTTAATCACCACATGATTTTGCCAAACGTTCCAAATCCTAGCTTGGTGCTATACTTTTCCTGCCTCCCCTAGAACCTGATTCAGACCCCAGTGCAAACAACCCAGTAAGAATAGACATGGTAGTCAGAACACAGTGGTCTTGTCTACTCTAATGCATGATATTAAATAATATTCTTGATTAATTTCCATTATTCAAGGTTGTGTTAATCAGATAGGAGCTTTACTATTAAATACTGAAATGTATCATGTTTCCACAATGGGAATTTTCTTATTTTTAAATATTTTAAAGTAAAATAATTTTCAATCCAATACACACAATGCTACAAACTATTTCTGTAGAAAAGGACAGTTTCCTTTTCACAAAAACAAGATTTCCTCACCAAATATTCTATCTAGTCATGGCAGAAATGGTGAAGTCTCATCAGAAAAAGAGCGAACAGGTACTCTTGCAGCAGCACTTAAAACACTGATTCTGATTTCTGCTCTAGACTGAATGTTTGTGTCCCTCACAAATTCATATGTTGAAACCTAATTTCCAATGTGATGGTGTTTGGAAGTGGGACCTTTGGGGCTGATTAGGTCATGAGGGTGGAGCCCTCATGAATGGAATTAGTGCCCTTATAAAAGAGGCCCCAGAGAGCCCTTTCATCCCTTCTACCATGTGAGGACACAGTTACTCATCGAACATCAAACCTGCCATTGCCTTGGTGTTGAACTTCCCAGCCTCTGGAACAGTGAGAAACAAATTTCTGTTGCTTATAGGCCACCTAGTCTATGGTATTCTATTACAGTAGCCCAGATGGATTAAGACAGTTTCCTAAGGATTCTTGTCAAAACCCTAAGAATGTAACTCCTTGTAATTACCTCCTTTCAGTACTCCGTAATGCCCCCAAAATGAGAAATACCCTATTTATGCCAAGGACAAAAAGGTGTAGAGAGAGGAAGGAAAATAGTACATTTCCCTTCAACCCTGAATCCGGGCAAATGCCACTTCAGATTTTCATGTCAAAGAATTAGGCTGTAGGAATTAAATACTAATTGCAATTGCTTTTCACTTCTGCATGTTTGTCAGTCACAGAAAAGGGCCATTGGGATGACTGGGGAAAGTGGGAGCCTCTTTGTGTCCTGGAGATGCTTTTAATAAATGCCAGCTTTCTGCTGGTCTCAGAAACTGGGATAGCAGCTCACAAGTTCCTCCACACTGTATGGTTCCTGGGTCTGTCTGAGTAGTGGAATTAAAGTGGCTCTTTTGTGGGACTTCCCTGGTCTGAGAAGTGAAATTAAAGTGGCTATTTTGTGGGACTCCCTGGGACTTCCAGTGGTTAAGACACCACGCTTCCACTGCAGGGGGCACGGGTTCGATCCCTGGTTGGGGAACTAAGATCCCGCATGCCACGCAGCATGGCCAAAAAATAGGGGGAAAAAAGTGGCTAATTTGTAATTTTCAAGCACTATTCTTCATTCCTTTCCTTGACACCCAGGAAACCAATGCTTGCCAGCATAGAGGTCTGTATCTGTAGGAGTTCCACCTTTCCAGAGAAAATTCTTTATGTTACCTGGGAAGTAGACAAGACAGGTAACTTGGAAACATATTTACATGGGAACACATCTACACAGAAAAGTGAAACTTGGCCATGATTTCTGTAGTGATGCAGATCTAAGATGCCACATAGGGAAAAAGAGTACCATTTATAAAGTTTTCCCCAGGGAAAACCTTTGGAGTTTTGTTTACAAAACCAAACCAAACCAAAAACATATTCTGGTAGGGAGTTTTATTTTTGGTTTGTTTTTAGTTTAAAAACTAACAGTGAGGGCTTCCCTGGTGGTGCAGTGGTTGAGAGTCCGCCTGCCGTTGCAGGGTTCACGGGTTCGTGACCCGGTCCGGGAAGATCCCACATGCCGCGCAGCGGCTGGGCCCGTGGGCCATGGCCGCTGGGCCTGCGCGTCCGGAGCCTGTGCTCCGCAACGGGAGAGGCCACAACGGTGAGAGGCCTGCGTACCGCAAAAACAAAAACAAAAAAAAAAAAGAAAAAACTAACAGTGAAACCCATGGCAGTGAAACCAGAGTCCCTCATGATTGCTGTTATGTGATATTTTTGATACTTTGTAGCTTTTAAAGAATTCACAAGTTTTTCTTTTTTTATATATTTTTGTTTTTATATATTTTCTTTATTTCGAAAATTTTTTAAAATTTTTATTTATTTTTGGCTGCGTTGGGTCTTGTTGCTGCGTGTGGACTTTCTCTAGTTGCGGCGAGCAGGGGCTACTCTGTTGTAGTGCACAGGCTTTTCATTGCATTGGCTTCTCTTGTTGTGGAGCACAGGCTCTAGGTGCGCGGGCTCAGTAGTTGTGGCTCGTGGGCTCTAGAGCGCAGGCTCAGAGTTGTGGCGCATGGGCTTAGTGGCTCCGCGGCATGTGGGATCTTCCTGGACCACGGCTTGAACCCATGTCCCCTGCATTCGCTGGCAGATTCTTAACCACTGCCCCACCAGGGAAGTCCCTTCTTTATTTTTTTTGGCTGCGTCAGGTCTTATTGCAGCATGTGGGATCTTTTCGTTGCAGCCCGTGGGCTTCTCTCCAGTTGTGGTGCGTCGGCTTCTCTCTAGTTGTGGCGTGTGGGTTTTCTCTCTCTAGTTGTGGCGCGTGGGTTTCAGAGTGCCTGGGCTCTGTAGTTTGCGGCACACAGCCTCTCTGGTTGAGGCGCGCGAACCCAGTAGTTGTGGTGCATGGGCTTAGTTCCCCTGCAGCATGTGGGACCTTAGTTCCCCAGCCAGGGGTTGAACCCATGTCCCCTGCGTTGGAAGGCGTATTCTTTACCACTGGACCACCAGGGAAGTCCCCACAAGTTTTTCTTTATGCTAGTAGTTTCTTAAGTCTAGAAAAGACTGCAGAAGCTATTGACATCTTGAATGGCATAAACTACTTGAAATCAGGTCAATGTATTTGCAGAGCACAGTCTGCAAAATCTTTGAGAATTAATTACACTCTGGGAAATATGATTTATTGACTACATGGTATTTAGATCCGTTTGTAAAAAAAAAAATAATGAGCAGTAAGGTCCTGAAGTGGGAAGAGTATCAATTTCTTTTATGGTCTGCCTCCTGTTGAAGCATAGTAGAATCAGTTCTAAACTAATTATTTGGATATTTGGACAGGTTCATTTCTACGTATGAGAGAATGAATTTTCTGTTGGTCAGGTTCTTTTTTAGTATCTTGGTACCAGCGCTATGGACCAGACATAATTCACATTCTCTGACTTCAGGGACACTTTAAAGATTATAGAGCAACATTTTTCATTTTGGGGCTTATGGAGAATATGCCCTTTGTCATTAGTGAAAAGAGCTTGTTCTTCATTTGTTGGAAGTTTCCTTATTGTCATCAGAAAACAGTTAGTGACCTCTTTATGTGCAAAGTGTATCAACTGGAGATCTGGGGATTTTGATGCAACTATTTCTGTCCTTTCATTTATGATGGTTTTGACTGCAAGTGACAGAACATCCTAATGTGACTGGCTTAAAGCATAAAGGGAAATTTATTTTTGTTACATAACAGGATATCCAGTACTTTAGTGACAGCCTCATGGGCCCTGATTTTTATTTCCTGTTCTGTATGCTCAGCATGTTGGCCTTGTCTTAGGCAAGTATCTTTTAGAGTTACAAGGTGGCTGCAGTAGTCTCCGATATCACGTGCAGACAGAATAATATCCTGAGGAAGAGGAGGTACCCCTCTCTCGTGTTAAGAGCAAGGTATCTTTTCCCAGAGAATCCCTGGCCAACTTCTCCTCATCTCATTGGGAAGAAGAGAGTCACATGCTTTTTCCTAAATAAGCTCGTAAGAACTGAGGTACTGTTCAAGATTCTCCCTGAGCTAGAATGGAATTTCACATTCCCTTGAGGTTTGGCTGCCTGAACAAGATTGGGACTCTATTAGGAAAGGAATAGTGGAGACAGACACCATCGTCCATAGCCCTCTCAGTCCACGGTTTTTACAGCAGGCCTTGGTGGACACCAGACTTCAGGAACGACCTCTGATTGTTTATCAAGAAGAGTCAGAGCTTTTGCTATTTCCAGAACTTTCAAGGCTGGGCGGTAGGTGAGTCAAGCCCAAGCCCTTCACCTACGTCGGCATATCCCACAGGGTTGGCAGTGGGCATGTCTTCATGAGGAAACTTGAAGTTTCTTCCTTCAAGTGACATACAAGTCTCCACACCTTGTAGGCCAGGGCTTTACAGAGGTTGAGAGAGTTCTGGGCACTTCCACTTTTTCAGGTTCCCAGTTTATTTAAAAAGAAACGCCAAATCAGAGCTATAGAAATGTGGTATATTTTACATGTTTACTTCTAAGAAAATATTTCAAACACAAAAACAGTACCATGATTTTATGTAGACATCAAGGGGAAACAAAATATCAAAAGTCTACATCTGACTGGAGATTGAACTTCCTTTCAGTCCTGTGGGGGCTGCAGAGGATGCCACGGATCTCTCAGAGTCCAGGGAATGGCCCTAATGTCCAACTCTTCTGGGGCACTTGGCACTGTTGACCCCTCTCCTAAACCAGATACCCACTGACCCAGGCTAGAAAGTCTGGCACCTTCTTGGTATCCCATCTGTGGTCAGAGGCAATCCCAGGGTGAAGAGGAGCCAGGGCAGGAGCCGATTGACATTGCTAGCTAGAGTCCACTGCCACAGTGGGCACCTCTAGGAACCCTGAGATAAGCCTTCCGCAATTGCTTCCTGCCCCCACTTTCTGCCCTAAGCACTGCCACCGTGCTTTCATATTTTATTTTCATATCGTTGTGCTTTTACTCACTGTGGTCCTCTTCCTGGAATTATTTTAATTCATTCTAACAAACCTCATTTTGAGTACTGCCGTGTGCCAGGAAATGCCTTGGATCCTAGATGGAGTTAAGAGAGAATGGTTTGGTGGTGGTGACAGATGACAAAATAGATGACAGTACAGTGATTTATTGCTGCCTTAGAGTTGGCACAGGGTGCCGTAGGAGTCGCAGAGGTGTACATCGAACTCTTGTTTCAAGAGAATGGAGTCTCAGAAAACTCCCTAGGGCAGGGAGTTGCCTTATCCTGAAGGAGGACTAAAAAATGAATAGTTTTAAAGTGGTGCTGATCTGTTTGTGGGAGCGGGAATGGAGAATAATTTATTTTTGTTGATAGTGGTGAAATAGAACATAGTTTCCTGGGCAGCTTTGGATTAAGAAAATTTTGCAGTTTTGCAACAGTGTTCTTGTATAGCTCATTTTGCCCATAATTATGAGGTTCAGAAAAAAAAATAGTTTATTATATCTTGCAGATAAAAGCATATTTCTGCTCTATATTTTCTTTTTCTTTTTTAGTCTTGATCTTTCAGATGTTGTCTTGCCTACTACATTCCTTTTTAATTTTTTAAAAATGTTTTTGAAGTATAGTTTATTTACAATGTTGTGTTAATTTCTTCTGTACAGCCAAGTGACCCAGTTATACATATATATATATATATATATATATATGTTCTTTTTCATATTCTTTTCCATTATGGTTTATCACAGGATATTGAATATAGTGCCCTGTGCTGTACAAAAAGACCTTGTTTATCTGTTCTATATATGATAGTTTGCCTCTGCTATCCCAAACTCCCAATCCTTCCCTCCCCCACCCCCGCTACCTACTACATTCCTAGTTTTTAAAATATATTCAGTATTAAGTTGCCCACTATATTAACTTTCTTGAGAGAAGACTGACATTAAAAGGAGGTTATTTAAGTACAAAGAGCTTTTCTTTGTCCTTAGAGTCAAACAGAAAGGGAAGCTCTGTGGTGCTAGACATGGTCATAAATTGATGGCCATAAATTTAAAGAAGAAATATGAAGCCTGAATTCCTTTCAGAAAAACAAAACATTTTTTAAAACTATTTATTTATTTATTTTGGCTGTGCCAGGTCGTATTTGTGGCACGTGGGATCTTCGTTGTGGCATGTTTTTTCGTTGCGGCATGCAGGATCTTTTAGTTGTGGCATGAGGGCTCTTAGTTGCGGCATGCAGACATCTTAGTTGCGGCACGTGGTCTTCTTAGTTCTGGCATGTGAACTCTTAGTTGCGGCATGCATGTGGGATCTAGTTCCCCCACCAGGGATCAAACCCAGGCCCCCTGCATTGGGAGCACGGAGTCTTACCCACTGGACCACCAGGGAAGTCCCAAAACAAAACCTTTTTATGCTTCTGCAACTCAGGAAGGAATGGCTTTCCCTGTCTGGTCCTTGGCACCTTCAGCAGAAAAGTTGGGAATCTAGAGTGACCTGATTTCTCAGGCAAAAACCCTTCCTTTGAGTCAGGGAGAGACCCTTACCAGTACTGAGTATTGTGAGAAATCCAAACAGAGTGAGTTGGTGTTGCTTCCTGTTTTTTTCTTGAGCTCTTAACTGAATGTGAAGTGAACAGGGATAGTTGCCTTCCTGATGGCTATAACATACTGTAGCTCTAAAATCAAATCCTTTAGAGAACTTAGAAGGGATCTGAGAACTAGGAAAGGAAGAGAATATGGGCTTCTGTGCATAAAAAGACGGATGGAAGAGACCAAAATTACATCATTCAACAAAAATTGACTCAGCTACCTCTCATGCATCAGGCAGTGTTGTACTTACTGGGGAACACATAGCAGGGAACAAGACAGAATCCCTGTTTTTCCTCAGGAGTGGATATTCTGTGAACTCCAGGGAAACTGTGGCTTGCCTGGTGTTTTGATTCCCTCTTTTCCTCTCTTCCCTCTTAGGAGAGAAGAATAAGCTGAACAGACTCTGACCGTTGGTTTTCAGCTCGCCAGGACCTTCTACCTAGCTCTCCTTTCGTGGCTCATGTGCTGCATCCTCTGCTCTCAGTGTGCAACTGGCCCCCAACGCAATGTGTGTTTGTCAAACCATGGAAGTGGGGCAGTATGGCAAGAACGCAAGTCGGGCCGGAGACCGGGGAGTCCTCCTGGAGCCCTTCATCCACCAGGTGGGCGGACACAGCAGCATGATGCGCTACGACGACCACACTGTGTGCAAGCCCCTCATCTCCCGGGAGCAGCGCTTCTACGAGTCCCTCCCTCCCGAAATGAAGGAGTTCACCCCTGAGTACAAAGGTCAGTCACTGGCCAGTTTGGAGACGGCAGCAGCTTATAGGCCCTCAGATCAGTTTTCCTTGTTCTGATGGCCATGTGGTGTGATTGTAGGTCTCTGTTGTCTCAAAGCAGCAGAGTCACTTTGTTAAGCAAAATTTGAAGCTGAAACCATCAGCAAGGTCTTTAGATCTTGAAAATTGAATTCATTGATAGGTAAACCTGAGAAGAATTCACAGCATTAAGTCCCATTGGTGAAGAGCATGCTGTTGTCAAGGAGGTTTCCCTGTTTGCTGGAATGGTCTAGGAGAGAAGGGGCAGCACTTATCTGGTCCCAGAGGAGGAAGAACTGGATGCTTTCCAGGCTAAGGCGATGAGACAGCTGGCGAGGAGGCTCTGTGGAGCTTGTGTATGTATGTGCTGGGGGATGAATTGATGGTAAGAAATCTACAGAAGGATTGGGGCCTGGAGGGTCCTAACTTTTAAAGGAAAAATAATCTGTTTTAAAATGTAAATTAACTTTATAGACTAGAACCCCGTGAATATATACCAGAATTTAAGGTACTTGATTTTCAAATCTGATTTTTGTCACTATGTTTATATATTTTTATGATTGCCCCTCACGTGTAAGTTATGTTTTTTGTGTTCTGTTTTTTGTTTTGTTTTGGCTGTGCCACATGGCTTGCGGGATCTTAGTTCCCTGACCGGGAATTGAACCCGGACCACTGAAGTAAAAACACCAAGTTCTAATCACTGGACCGCCAGGGAATTCCCTGTGTTCTGTTTTTTTCCTTAATTTATTTATCCAATTTATTTATTTTTGGTTGCATTGGTTCTTTGTTGCTGTGCGCGGGCTTTCTCTAGTTGCAGCGAGCAGAGGCTACTCTTCGTTGCAGTGCGTGGGCTTCTCATTGTGGTGGCTTCTCTTGTTGCTGAGCACGGGCTCTAGGTGCATGGGCTTCAGTAGTTGTGGCGTGCGGGCTTCAGTACTTGTGGCTCGAGGGTTCTAGAGCGCAGGCTCAGTAGTTGTGGCGCATAGGCTTAGTTGCTCCCTGGCATGTAGGATCCTCTAGGACCAGGGCTCGAACCTGTGTCCCCCGTGTTGGCCAAGCGGATTCTAAACCACTGTGCCACCAGGGAAGCCGCTCTGTTCTGTTTTTTAACTTTTCCAAAGCAGTATGAATTCAGTCATGTTTGTATCATCCTTTACTTGGGGGATCCTCGATTTAGAAAAACCAATCCATATTGGTATTGACTTTTGTTTCCTTAAATCTTTAATTGTGGTGAAATATACATAACATAAACATTTTTAAAATTATTTATTTTTGGCTGCGTTGGGTCTTCGTTGCTGTGCGCAGGTTTTCTCTAGCTGCGGTGAGCGGGGGCTACTCTTTGTTGCGTTGCGCAGGCTTCGCATTGCGGTGGCTTCTCTTGTTGCGGAGCACGGGCTCTAGGTGTACAGTCTTCAGTAGTTGTAGTGTGCGGACTCTAGATGGCAGGCTCAGTAGTTGTGGCGCACGGGCTTAGTTGCTCCGCAGCATGTGGAATCGTCCTGGACCAGGGCTCGAACCTGTGTCCCCTGCATTGGCAGGTGGATTCTTAACCACTGCACCATCAGGGAAGTCCACGTAACATAAAGTTTAACCTTTTTTTTTTAAGTGGACACACCTTGTCTTTTTTTTTAATTGAAGTATAATTGATTTATGATGTTTGTTCATTTCTGCTGTACAGCAAAATTTACCATTTTTAAGTGTATAATTTAGTGGCATTAAATGCATTCACAGTGCTATATACCATTACTATTATCTATTTCCAGAACTTTTACATCATCACAAAATCTCTATACCCATTAAATAACCCCCCATTTCCCTCTCACCTCCCCTGGTACCCCCTAATCTACTTTCTGTCTCTACAGATTTGCCTATTGTAGATATTTCATACAAGTGGAATCATGTAACGTTTCTCCTTTTGGGTCTGGCTTATTTCACTTAGGATAATGTTTTCAAGGTTCATCCACCTTGTAGCATGTGTCAGAACTTCATTTGTTTTTATGGCTGAATACTATTCCAGTGTAAATATATGCCACATTTTGTTTATCCTTTCATCTGTTGATGGACACTTGGGTTGTTTCCACCTTTTGCCTATTGTGAATAATGCTTCTGTGAGTATTTATCTGAGTCTCTGTTTCCAATTCTTTTGAGTATATAGGAGTGGAATTGCTGAATCATATGGTAATTCTGTGTTTAACTTTTCTGAGGAACTGTCAAACTGTTTTCCATAGTGGCTGTACCATTTGACATTCTTACCAACAGTGTTCCTGTTTCTCCACATCCTTACAAACCCTTGTTTTCCATTAAAAAAAAAAATTATAGCCACCTTAGTAGGTGTGAAGTGGTGTCTCATTGTTTTGATATGCATTTTCTTAATGATTAATGAATGATGTTGATGTGCCATTGGCCATTTGTGTATCTTCTGTGGAGAAATGTCTGTTCAAGTCCTTTGTGCAGTTTTGAATTGTATGGTTTGTTATTATTTTCAAAACAGAATCAGAATAATATCAAATTTGGAGGAATAAATATTCTAAGGCTGCAAGATGAGAGAGAAGCCAGAATCACACACACTGCTGTCTCTAAGTGGCTAAGAAACAACAGTTATAAATGCTTTATAAATGTAGCTTTAGCCACCTACTTATCCACACTCAACACATCCATGGCCAAATCTTCTGCTATAAATATGCCAAAACCAGAAAGAGAACTACAAGCCCTGTTAGCTCATGGAGTTCTTCTGATGCTCAGGGAAAAAAAAAAACACTTAAAATGGAGTTGAGCCCCTGGCTCCAAATAAATGTTTTCTAAATCACAACCACCAGAATTGGGACAAGTTAGAATTTCAAGGTGCCACCCAGGGAAGGATTGTCAGTCATATATTGGTTCAGTTTTTCCCCCAACCTTCTCTCAGACTGGGGAACAGAAGTCTTTAAAAGCCATAGCAAATCCTTAGTATCTACCTGATTTTTTTTTCCTCAGGCTGCATTTTCACTAGGGAAGAATAAATACACTTTCTCAAAAATACAACTAAACTAAAATTGATCTCTTCTTTTTAAGTCAAATGAAGTCCAGTTTATTCAGAGAAAATGGAAGATATGATGGGTCCAATTCATGTATTTCAAAGACTGATACTATAGGGTTTTTACCTTTTTTTGTTTTGTTTTTGGCTGTACCACGTGGCATGTGGGATCTTGGTTCCCTGATCAGGGATCAAACCCATGCCACCTGCAGTGGAAGCATGGAATCTTAACCACAAGACCGCCAGGGAAGTCATTTACTTTTTATTTTGAAATAAATTTAAAATGACAGAAAAGTTGCAAAAATAATAAGAGTTCCTCTAATGGTCCCATGATACTGATGTACCAAGTAAAGCCCTGTCATTGTGTGGCTCATCTCTCTGTGTAGATGCACGTACTGGCTCCCCAGTATGCATGGCGGGACCATCAGCCCCGTGCTAGATACAGGAAGAGTCTTCAACCTCTTGAGTTCCGCCAAGATACTTTATTTTTTCCACCAAGGTGATATTCTAAAGTATCTGTATGAATTGAAAGTTGTAGTTGATGGTCTCTCCAAGATGATTCAGATGCCAGATGTGGATTTGGATATTACCAACATAATCCAAGCTGATGAACCCACTGCTTTAGCTACCAATGCATTGGGCTTAAATTCAGTGTTTGGAAGAGACTACAGGGCACTGAAAGACATCTTGATCAACACAAACCCAGCCACCCCTCCCTTCCCCTCTCTCTGCTTGTGTTGCACTGGCTGCTCTGTGACCACTAGAGTCTCTCTCTACTGTTCACACACATTCAGTAGTCAAGAGCACGCTAGAAAACCTTCTTAAGTGCTGGGTTTTACTCTTAATTTGGAAGAATGTGCTAAAGACTCAGATGAAGTTCAGTATCCAAATGATGTATCCCATTGAAGGAGAAGGGAACATGCACATTTTCTGTTTTCTGTTTGGCCAGAAGCATAATGCTGTAAGTTTAACCCTTATAGATAGCTGGGTAGATAGAGCTATTTTTCAGCTAGAAGAGGGAAGCCAGTGTGTTCTGCTCCATGAATTCAGCTTTTGGGAAGAGCTCCTGGCTTCTTGGGAATGAACTCACTGTGGCAGAAATTGTGCTGTGGTCTGTTCTCCAGCAGACAGGAGGCTGCAGTGTGATGGTGCCAGCCAACGTGCAGAAGTGGATGAGGACCTGTAAAAACCTGGCCCTTTTTAACACTGCCCTTAAGTTCCTTAAGTGAATTTCAGTACCTGATTTTAAAGGGTTTAGATTTTAAGTATGATGCTGTTTCATGCCGATTGTTACTAAAGGGACTTATACTAAAATCAGAGTCTTTACTTAGGCTGGTAGTCTAGTATCAATAAGCAAAAGCATCATTAAAAATATATATAACCATAGTATAATTTATAATTACCAAAGCCAGGAAAGGAACATTGGTATAATACTATTAACTAATACGTACATTTTATTCAAATTTTGGCTGTTTTTCCACTTATAAATTTATTTATTTTTGGCTGCATTGGGTCTTTGTTGCTGCGCACGGGCTTTCTCTAGTTGTGGCGAGTGGGGGCTACTCTTCGTTGCGGTGCGCGGGCTTCTCATTGCGGTGGCTTCTCTTGTTGTGGAGCATGGACTGTAGGTGCGCAGGCTTCAGTAGTGTGGCACGTGGGCTCAGCAGTTGTGTTCATGGGCTCTAGAGTACAGGCTCAGTAGTTGTAGCACATGGGCTTAGTTGCTCTGCGGCATGTGGGATCTTCCTGGACCAGGGCTTGAACCCATGTCCCCAGCATTGGCAGGCGGATTCTTAACCACTGTGCCACCAGGGAAGCCCCCCCCTTTTTAAAAAAAATTTATTTATTTATGTTTGGCTGCATTGGGTCTTATTAGTTGCAGCACGCGGGATCTTTGTTGTGGCACATGGACTTCTCTCTAGTTGTGGCGCACGGGCTCCAGAGCACGTGGGCTCTATAGTCATGGCACGTGGGCTCTCTAGTTGTAGAGAGTTGGGCTCAGTAGTTGTGGCATGTGTACTTAGTTGCCCTGCGGCATGTGGGATCCTAGTTCCCCAACCAGGGATCAAACCCGTGTCCCCTGCATTGGAAGGTGGGTACTTAATCATTGGACCACCAGGGAAGTCCTGACCTCAACACTTTTGAAGAGTACTAGTAGTTATTTTGTAGACTGTCCCTAAATTTGGATTTGTCTTATCTTTCCTCAGAATTAGATTGAGGTTGTATATTGGGTTGGCCAGAAGGTTCATACAGGTTTTTGTAAGATGTTACAGGAAAACCCGAACGAACTTTCTGGCCAACCTAATATTTTGGGGCGATAGAAATGATCCTGTGTCCTCTTCAGTTCATCATGTCACAAAGTACATACCTTGTTACTAGTGATTTAACTTTTTTTTTTAAATTAATTTATTTATTTTTGGCTGTGTTGGGTCTTCATTGCTGCGTGCGGACTTTCTCTAGCTGCAGTGAGTGGGGGTACTCTTTGTGGTGGTACATGGGTGTCTCATTGCGGTGGCTTCCCTTGTTGCAGAGCACAGGCTCTAGGCACACAGGCTTCAGTAGTTGTGGCACATGGGCTCAGTAGTTGTGGCTCATGGGCTCTAGAGCACAGGCTCAGTAGTTGAGGTGCACAGGCTTAGTTGCTCCACGGCATGTGGGATCTTCCCAGACCAGGGCTTGAACCCGTGTCCCCTGCATTGGCAGGCAGGTTCTTAACCACTGCGCCAGCAGGGAAGCCCCCCCCATCATTTTTTTTTTTTTTTTTTTTTTTTGCGTTATGCGGGCCTTTCACTGTTGTGGCCTCTCCAGTTGCAGAGCACAGTCATCCAGACGCGCAGGCTCAGCGGCCATGCCCCACGGGCCCAGCCGCTCCACGGCATGTGGGATCCTCCCGGACCGGGGCACGAACCCGCGTCCCCTGCGTCGGCAGGCGGACTCCCAACCACCGCGCCACCAGGGAAGCCCCCCCATCATTTTTGACTATTGCTTTACTTTCAGTTACTGCAAGATCTTCCAAGCTCATCTTGTATTTTTCCTGTCCCGATTCAGGAATCAAATACTTCTGCAACAACCTCTTCTTCCTTTTAGGAATGGTATTTAGAAAAAACAAGATCTTGGTGCTAGATGTTCTGATTGCTACTGGAATATCTTTGCCTTTAGCCCCTTTGAACACACAGGTTTAGAAAATACATCTATTAATACTAACCCACAATTATTTATTTACTTATTTATTTCCAGAGGTACAGGTATTTTTAAAACTCAGCTAAGGAAAAATGCCAGTAATATTTTATATTTTGGCAGTAGGTTTGAAGAGGGATTTTCATTTATTTAGTATGACCAGCAGTAGTTACCAAGTGTTAACTTCTTTTTTGTTTTAATATTTTATTTCATTTCATTTCATTCCATTCCATTCCATTCCATTTCATTTCAATTTGTTGTGTCTTTGTTGCGCGTGCGGGCCTTCTCTACTTGCGGCCAGCAGGGGCTACTCTTTGTTGCAGTGCACGGGTTTCTCATATTGGTGGCCTCTCTTGTTGCGGAGCATGAGCTCTAGGCACGTGGGCTTCAGTAGTTGTGGCACATGGGCTCTGTAGTTGTGGCTCGCGGACTCTAGAGCTCAGACTCAGCAGCTGTGGTGCACGGGCTTAGTTGCTCTGCGGCATATGGGATCTTCCCGGACCGGGGATCAAACCCATGTCCCCTGCATTGGACGCCTAACCACTGCGCCACCAGGGAAATCCCAAGTGTTACTTCTTTTTTTTTTTTTTTTTTGCGGCACGTGGGCCTCTCACTGCTGTGGCCTCTCCCGTTGCAGAGCACAGGCTACGGATGCGCAGGCTCAGCGGCCATGGCTCACGGGCCCAGCCGCTCAGCGGCATGTGGGATCTTCCCGGACCGGGGCACGAACCCGTGTCTCCTGTATCGGCAGGCAGACTCTCAACCACTGCGCCGCAAGGGAAGCCCAAGTGTTACTTCTTAATAGTACTAAATATGAGGTTCTAGGCTTCTGTATAGTTATTCAAAACTTTGCCTCATTCATTTTTCTGTTACCAGTACTTACTGAGCATCTACTAGATGCCAAGCCCTGTGCTCATTAGAGTAAAAGACAAAAAAGGCCCATACCTTTATGGAGCTTGCATGCTAGTGTGAGAAACAAAGAATAAACAAATTATAGACAAAACAATTATAGATTGTGATAAGTACTTTGAATAAAATAAGTCATGTTCTGTAATTGAAAATAATAAAGCTTCCAAAACAGAGCACTTGATATAGAATGATCAGGGAAGGAGTGTCTGGGGAGACTTAAAGGACTGAAGGATGAGGAGCAGCTGTGGGCAAAGGACAATGGAAAGGACATTCCATTCCTCTCATAGACAAAAGCCCTGAGGTAAAAAACAACTACTTCTAAGAACTAGTCTACCTCTTTTTGCCAATTAAGAGTTAAGAAACAAAAGCAATTATACTCCATTAAAGATGTTAAAAAAAAAAGTTAAGAAACAACCCTATTCATAAATGGTCAAAGGAGTTGAATAAACATTTCTCCAGAATAGATACACAAATGGTCAATAAGCACATGAAAAGATAATCAGCATCATTAGTCATTAGGGAAATGCAAATCTAAACCACAATAGAGACTACTCACTACCAGTGGATGGCTATTAAAAAGAAAGAAAACTGATACAACATTGTAAAGCAACTATATTCCAATAAAAATTAATTTGAATAAATAAATAAAAATACATTAAAAGAAAGAAGGAAAAGAAAGGAAGGAAGGAAGACAGGAAGAAAGGAAGGGAGAAAGAAAGAGTGGCAAAGATATGGAGAAATAGGAACATTGCTGGTAAGAATGTCAAATGGTACAGCCACTATGGAAAAACAGTTGGACAGTTCCTCAAAAAGTTAAACACAGAATTACCATATGATTCAGCAATTCCACTCCTAGGTGTATACTCAAAAGAATTGGAAATAGAGACTCAAACAGATACTTGTAATACTCACAGAAGCATTATTTACAATAGACAAAAGGTGGAAACAACCCAAGTGTTTGATTGGGTTGAACAGACGAACGGATAAACAAAATGTGGCATATATTTACGCTGGAAGAGTATTCAGCCCTAAAAACAAATGAAGTCCTGACATGTGTTACAAGGTGGATGAACCTTGAAAACATTATGCTAAGTGAAATAAGCCAGACCTCAAAGAACAAACATTACATGATTCCACTTGTACAAAATATCTACAGTAGGCAAATTTGTAGAGACAGAAAGTAGATTAGAGGGTACCAGGGGTTCAGGTGAGAGGGAAATGGGGAGTTATTTAATGGGTATAGAGATTTTGTTTGAGGTGATATAAAAGTTCTGGAAATAGGTAACAAAAGTGGTTATACAACATTGTGAACGTACTTAATGCCACTGAATTTTACATTTAAAAATGGTTAAAATGACAAATTTATGTTAAATATGTTTTTACCACAATTTTTAAAAGTAAAAAAAAAAAGTATATTAAAAAAAACCCCGAAAACCTCTACCTAAATGTAATTCTCTGTGTTTAAGCCAATCTTAAAAATGCCAAGAAAATTAGGACTTATATCAAATGAAGTAAAGGACCATTGATTTTCATTTTCCTACCTGAATTCTTTCTAGGTGTGAGTAATGAGGTAAAAAAAAAAAAAAAATTAGGATCAAAAAAATACATATTTTTTAAACTAGTGGTAGGTTGCATGGCTCATTTAATTACCAGATCTTACCCACTCTTGGAAGGCTCTTCTTCCTGTTTGACCCATAGCATAACCACTTCTCCCTTGATCAGGTATGATGCTCTGTGTGTGTGTGTGTGTATGCAATTCAAAATCAATAGGAAAAAAGACAATTCAGTAGGAAAATGAGCAAAAATAAAGAAAATCAGTGAAAACTAAAGACCAAAGGCTAGGATAAATCTCTAGCCAGACTGATTAGGAAAAAGAAAAGACATAAATTTCCAATATCAGAAATGACAGATGTGGGACTTCCCTGGTGGTCCAGTGGTGAAGACTTCACCTTCCAATGCAGGGGATGTGGGTTCGATCCCTGGTTGGGGACCTAAGATCCCACATGCTTCACGGCCAAAAAACCAAAACATAGAAGCAATATTGTAACAAATTCAATAAAGACTTTAAAAATAGTCCACATCAAAAAAGAAATCTTAAAAAAAAAAGATAGATGTATCATCACTACAGTTTCTACCGATATTAAAAAAAATAAAAATATTATGAACAACTTTATGCCAGTAAATTCTACAACTTAGATGAAATAGACAATTTATTGCAACACACAAACTATGAAAACTCACTCTAGAAGAAATGAATAATCTGAATAGCCCTATGTAGTAAATAAATTGAAATTGGAATTTAAAGCATTTTAGCAAAGAAAACTCCAGGCCCACACAACTTCACTGGTGAATTCTACCAAATATTTAAGAAATACTACACAAACTCTTTCAAAAAGTTGAAGCAGGAATACATCTCTACTCATTCTATAAGGACATTACAAGAAAATTAATGTCCTAGACGAACCTAAAAAATTTGAACAAGATTTTAGCAAATTGAATATATTAAGAATATATTAAAAGGGACCAAGTAGGGTTTACCATAGGAGTAATGCAGGGTAGGTTTAACATTCAAAAGTTAATGTAATTGACCATATCAATAAACTAAAAAAAGAAAAATCATATGATTATCTCAGTAAGTGCAGAAAAAGTACTTGACAGTATCCAACATACATTCTTTTCTAAAATTTATTTTACTGAAGTATAGTTTATTTACAATGCTATGTTAATTTCTGCTGTACAGCAAAGTGATTCAGTTATACATATATGTACATTCTTTTTCATATTCTTTTCCATTATGATTTATCACAGAATATTGAATATAGTTCCCTGTGCTATACAGTAGGACCTTGTTATTTAATCATTCTATATATGTTTGCATCTGCTAATCCTGAACTCCCAATCCATCCCTCCCCCCCCAACCCCCACAAGTCTGTTCTCTGTGTGTGAGTCTGTTTCTGTTTCGTATTGTAGAAAAGTTCTTGTCATATTTTAGATTCCACATGTAAGTGATATCATATGGTATTTGTCTTTCTGACTTACGTCACTTAGTATGACAATCTCTAGGTCCATCAGTGTTACCGCAAATGGCATTATTTCATTCTCTTTTATGGCTGGGTAATAGTCCGTTGTCTATATGTACCACATCTTTATCCATTCATCTGTTGATGGACATTTAGGTTGTTTCCATGTCTTGGCTATTGTGAATAGTGCTGCTGTGAACATAGGGGTGCATGCATCTTTTTGAATTACAGTTTTGTCCAGATATATGCCCAGGAGTGGGATTGCTGAATCATCTGGCAACTCTAGTTTTTTGAAGAACCTCCATACTGTTCTCCATAGCGGCTGCACCAATTTACATTCCCAACAACAATGTAGGAGGGTTCCCTTTTCTCCACACCCTGTCCAGCATTTGTTATTTGTACATTTTTTAATGATGGCCATTCTGACTGGTGTGAGGTGGTACCTCATTGTAGTTTTGATTTGCATTTCTCTAATAATTAGCCATTGTTGAGCATCTTTTCATGTACCTGTTGGCCATCTGTATCAACATCCATTCTTGATAAAACAACAGGAGTAACAAAACTCTTAGCAAAGTGGGGATGGAAAGAAAGTTCCTCAAACCTGATAGAAGGCATCTATGAAAACCTACAGCTAGCTTCCTACTCAGTGATGAGACAATTGCTTTAACCCCTAAGATCAGGAACGAGACAAGAATGTCCATGCTCTCCATTTCTAGTTGACATATAACTTGGAGGTTCTGGCCAGTGCAGTTAGGCAAGAAAATGAAATAATAAAAGACATCCAGATTGGAAAGGAAGAAGTAAAACTGTCTTTATTTTCAGACAACATAGAATTCTGTCTTCAGCCAAACTATCAGTCAAGTGTTGGAATAGAATAAAGTCCTGCAAAGGACTCAGAAAATTGACCTCCTGAGCACTCTTAGGAAGTTACTTGAAGATGTATTCCACTCAAATAAGGAGGAAACCAAGAAAGAAGGGAAAAGGAGAGGACATAGAAGGAACAATTCTCACTCTGGTCAGCTGCAGCAAGGAGGGGCCCAGCATGGGAGCTATGTGGCAGGCCTGGAGGACACTCTAGATCAGAGCACGAGGGGGAGCCCAGGAAACAAAGAATATTGTAGACCAGAGGGCATTCAAACTTGAACATAACTGAAGCTCTGGAAAAGACAAAGAGAAGAAGTTACAAAGGCAGAAACCTGTAGGAGAGGCAGTCATCTATGTAAGGAAGCCAGGACACAGTTGTGAAGCTCACTAAAGTGAGGTGTACATTTAAGCAATGTAATGAGAAGGTAAGAAAAATCGATTTCACCTTAATGTCTTAAGGATTTTTTTTCCTAATAGAGACCAGGGATTGGGGCAGTGCCCTCCTGGAGAAGGAAATGGGCCAAAGAGAAGGATATTCTTGGTCTAGCATACTGACATATTCCTAAATGCTTCTCACTGATTCTCAATAATGCTGATATTGCACACCAAGAATGTAAACGAGGAGTGTAGCTGACAGAGGGTTGGATATGGAAGTTAGATGAAGGGCAGCCTCGACCTTTTTAAGAACAAATAACAAAAAACTCCTTGATTTCTAGGTATTGTGTTTCAACTCGTTTGGTAATGATCCAGAAGAAACTATGAAAACCTGTTTGATAAAAATGGGCACAACAAACTGTTTTGCATGAGTACAGCATGGAAAATAGGTGTTTCAACTTAGGAATGCTGGTGGTTTGGTGAGGCAGAAGTTCTGCCTGTTGAGCTTAGAATAGCCTGATGTTCAGTGTCGGCAGAAGACATATTTTGGGGACTGTCTTTGAGAAGTCTTGATGTCTCTCAAGGTGACATTGTCAGGCAGAAGGAAACCAGATCTAGAGGAGGACATAGGAAATGACAGCATCATAGAGCAGTTAAATAAGTAGAGGGTTAAATTATGTCGAGTGTGGATGTCACCTAGAAAATACAGTTCTTTTGAATGGTACAGAAGGCAGTAGTTGAAAGTGAGAGGGTGGGCTTCCCTGGTGGCTCAGTGGTTACGAATCCGCCTGCCAGTGCAGGGGGCACGGGTTCGAGCCCTGGTCCGGGAAGATCCCGCATGCCGCGGAGCAACTTAGCCCGTGCACCACAACTACTGAGCCCATGCTCTAGAGCCCGTGAGCCATGACTACTGAGCCCACATGCAGAACTACTGAGCCCACGCGCCTAGAGCCCATGCTTCACAACAAGAGAAGCCACAGTGATGAGAACCCCCACGCACCCCAATGAAGAGTAGCCCCCGCTCGCCACAACTAGAGAAAGCCCGTGCGCAGCAACGAAGACCCAACGCAGCCAAAAATAAATAAATAAATAAATTTATTAAAAAGGAAAAAAGAAAGTGAGAGGGTTAGACAAGAGAATGGGAAAAATACATAGATTTATCCAAAATCAAAGGTAAATAGTGAACTTAGAATGGGGGATTAGTGGTTAGACTTAGAATGGGGGATTAGTGGTCAGCTGTGTTTTGGAAAGATGTCTGCTAGTCATTGTTCCCACAGTTGATACAGGGCAGGTGATGTCAGTGTGCTGAGGGACAGCATGTGCCAGCAGTCTGAACTGAAGGGACCCAATCTCTGTAGACATTTGTTGACTGGCTGCCTTTTTTTCTCCAACAGGAGTGGTGTCAGTCTGCTTTGAGGGGGACAGTGATGGTTACATCAACTTGTTGGCCTACCCTTATGTGGAAAGTGAGACCGTGGAGCAGGATGACACACCAGAGCGGGAGCAACCTCGGCGTAAGCACTCTCGCCGGAGCCTGCACCGGTCAGGCAGTGGCAGTGACCACAGGGAGGAGAAAGCCAGCCTGTCCCTTGAAACCTCAGAGAGGTAAGGGGATGGTAAGCAGGACTGGTGGTTCATGTCTGGTCCTGATATACTCAGAATATCTCTAGAGTCCTGATACATCATGGGGAAGTAAGGCTCAAGGTTGGGGGAAGGTGGCTGATGTTCTTAGGCCACCCACATAGGTGCAGGCTGCCGCCTGTATGTCACATCACCCCAGTGATGCCTCCTTCTGAGTATGGCTGTAGCTAGTCAAGAGAGAATGAAGTTCCCTCAGCTTTTTGGGAACAAGAACACCCTGTTTTCTCCAGCTTTGTTATGTCTCGCACCCCCAAGACAGAGGTGGAAATGCATTGGTCCACGATGAGCTTCCAGCTCCTTTCTCACCTGCAAGATGTCAGAGCCCAAAGGCAATGAGTGGCATCCAGACTAGTGTTCCTTAAGGGTTTGGGTGTCATATCTCTCTGAGACTCTGATATCAGCTATTAATCCTTTCCCTGAATCTGAAGTTCAGTTTATTGCATTGGAAATTGACTTTTCTTGTAGATTAGAAAAATAGTCTACAAAGAATTATTTTTCTTGATATATCATGCAAAAAAATGTGAACCCTGACAAGGGTGGCCATAATCAAAAGGATAGACAATAAAAGTTTTGATGAGGATATGGAGAAATTGGAACCCTCCTACATTGCTGATGGGAATGTAAAATAGTGCAGCTATTCTGGAAAACAATTAGGCAGTTTTTCAAAAAGTTAAACCTGGCAACTGCACTCCTAGGTATATGCCCAAGAGAATTGAAGGAATATATTCACACATAAAACTTGTACACAAATGTTTATAGCAGCATTATTCCTAATAGCCGAAAACTGGAAACAACCTGAGTGTCCATAAATTAAATGTGGTATAACTATACAATAGAATATTACTCAGCAATAAAAAGGGATGGGGTACTGACACATGCTACAACATGGATGAACCTTGAAAACATTTATGTTAAATGAAAGAAGCCAGTCACAGAAAACCACATATTATATGGTTCCATTTATATAAGATGTTCAGAATAGGCAAATCCATTGTTTCTGTCCAAGAGACAGAAGGCAAAGTCAGTGGATGCCAGGGACTGAGGGGGAGGGATAGATGGGAAGTGACTGCTAATGGTGACAAGGTCTGTTTTTGGGGTGATGAAAATTCCTAAAAATTAAATAGTGGTGATGTTTTATAACCTCATGAATATACTAAAAAAAACGCCAGGGCTTCCCTGGTGGCGCAGTGGTTGAGAGTCCGCCTGCCAATGCAGGGGACGCGGGTTCGTGCCCCAGTCCGGGAAGATCCCACGTGCCGCGGAGTGGCTGGGCCCCTGAGCCATGGCCGCTGAGCTTGAACATCTGGAGCCTGTGCTCCGCAACGGGAGAGGCCACAACAGTGAGAGGCCCGCGTACCGCAAAAAAAAAAAAAAACAAAAAAAAAACGCCAAAAAACTGAATTGTAAAAAAAATAAAACTAATGTAAATAAAAAATGAGCGTTTTGAACCAAAGTGAAATTAAAATTGTATGATTAAATTACTTTATATATATTTAATATCACTCAAAAATAAGTTTCAGTGAGGGAATTCCCTGGCAGTCCAGTGGTTGGGACTCGGCACTTCCACGGCCGAGGGCCTGGGTTTGATCCCTCGTCCGGGAACTAAGATCCTGCAAGCCGTGCGGCATGGCCAAAAAAAAAAAAAAAATTCAGTGAATAGGATGCTCTGTGACTTGACCTAGAAGTTGGAATTGGGACTTTTCTTAGATGTGGCAGCACATAGTTTGTCTCTGACATCAGATCAGATCAGTTTAGCAACACAGGCTGCACACCCTAGCTCCTTAGTACTTATACCATTTACTCACTTTGATGGGCTCATGCATCTGGGCCCCGTGTCACCCCTCAGGAAGGTCTATGCGTGGCACATTAGACTTGATCCAGGCCTCCGCCACCCTGTGTAGTGAGACCCCAGAGGGTGACTTGTCTGAGCCCCGTAGCAATGGGTATGTTCTTCCTTCTTAGCCCCCAGGAGGCAAAGACTCCGAAGGTGGAGCTACACAGCCACTCGGATGTCCCTTTCCAGATGCTGGATGGCAACAGCGGTCTGAGTTCCGAGAAGATCAGCCACAACCCTTGGAGCCTGCGCTGTCACAAACAGCAGCTGAGCCGCATGCGCTCCGAGTCCAAGGACCGAAAACTCTACAGTATCCTTGTTACTGCTTCTCCAGCAGTGCCTGCTACTGGGACCATGAGTCCTGTGTCAGGGCACCTAACAGTACCATGGCCAGCGCCCTCTCTGTTCAGGGGCTCCTCTTTTGTTCTCATCTCCCGTTTCCATAGGCTCTTGTTCCTCTTTGTCCTTCTTATTTTCATCAACATGTTGTTTCTTTCCTGCGTTTTGGGGCTGGTAAGACTGAAGCTTAAACTTGGCAGTCTAGAAGAGTGCTGTCCAATAGAACTGTCTGTGACAATGGAAGTATTCTGAATCTGTGCTGAAATTTGTGGTAGCCACTAGCTACACTGTAACCGAAATGTGGCTGCTGTGACTGAGTTACTGAATTTTTTATTTATTTAATTAATTAAAATCTAAATTTAAATCACCAGGCATGGATAGTGGCTACCATATTTATCAGTGCATGTCTAGAATTGGGGTGTGTGTGTGTGTGCGCGTGCGCATATGTACACGTGTACATGTGTGTATTTCTCCCCTCCCAAAAGATAATAATTAAAAAGTAATATGTTTGATTTTAGTATGTTTTTTCTAAACACTATACCTGTGCAATATAAAACAGTTTTTTAAGATACCAAAGGTAAAAAGTATTATGAAATGGGAATTCTTAAAATCATTTAGTGTTTTGAAGCAGTAGACAATAAATAAATCTTACTGAGAAACTGAGGGAAGTATGCTGAGCACTTCATATATACTTACTCAGTTTTCCTAAGTCTTTTGAGGGAGGAAGTGTTATGATTTCCGTTTACAGACGAGTAAATGGAAGCACAGGGTGGTTAAGTGTTGTGCTCAGAGCCAGTGAGTGGCCGAAGCAGGATCCAGTGCTCTCAGGCATTGTGAGATATTTCTGCAACCTTCTTTGAGTTTTACTGTCACTTGTTTATAGCTTATAGCAGGTGATGAGACTAGTTAAAAGCCATATTTAATGATTTTTTTAGTGTTACTCCTTAAAGAATTAGCGGATATTAAAATATTCATCATCATAGTGATGCTGAGGGTCTTATCCTCCAAGACCATGTGATTGCTACATAGTCCCAAATATGGAATTGAGGGCCAGGCTGTGAGCCCTGATGACTTTTGGCAGACATGTGACAGGCCTGTACCTTTAAGATTGTTACAGACAGGAGATGTAGATGAGGACATGGATATAAATGCCAGGAGGCCAGGACCACAGAGCCATTTTAAGCAGAAGATCCTAGAAGTACTAAGGGATAAGTTTAAATATATGGTCCACTGGTTTGAAGTTTATTCAGAAAATGGCAAGATAGAAATTTAAATCCAGATTTTTCTAAAGATTCCTGTTTGGGAATGTTAAATCTGATTTATCATTTTTGTAGTAGTGCTACAAAGGAAGTTCCTTACTTCTTAGGCCTGAGTGAGACACTGGATTGAGCAGGGCCTTGGTTTACTGATGGTGCCAGGGATGTACGTGAAACTGCCAAATCTTCTTTGGTTTATTGTATGCCTGCAAGACAGATCTAAAGAATAAAATAAAAATGATATCAACAAATGTGGTATATACATACAATGAAAAATTAGTCAGCCATAAAAAGGAATGAAATTTTGTCACATGCTACAATATGGATGAACCTTGAAAACAATTTGCTAAGCGAAAGAGCCAGATACAAAAGGACAAATATTACATGATGCCACCTATATGAAGTATCTAGAACAGGCAAATTCATAGAGACAGAAAGTAGACAGTGGTTATGGGGGCAGGGGAGAGGGGAATGGGAGTTACTGTTTAATGGGTACAGTTTCTAATTTCTATTTGGGAAGATGAAAAAGTTTTGGAGATTGGATGGTGGTGATGGTTGCACAATAATATGAATGTACTTAATGCCACTGAACTGTATACTTAAAAATGGTTAAAATGATAAATGTTATGTGTATTTTACCGCAACAAAAAATTTTTTTAAAGAAATAATAAGCCAGTGGTTTGAAATCCACATTTGAGAGTTTGTGAGGTGAATACAGATTACATTAGAATGGAATGCCTCCTTTTATAGAAAAATGGGATTATGCTTTTCTGGCTGGGGCTGATGGTGAGTTTGGTGGTTATTCCCCTTGACTGTGGCCCAGAGTTCCTCCTGCTTGAGAACGTGGTGCACCACTTCAAGTACCCCTGTGTGCTGGACCTGAAGATGGGCACCCGGCAGCATGGTGATGATGCATCAGCTGAGAAGGCAGCCCGGCAGATGCGGAAGTGCGAGCAAAGTACGTCAGCTACGCTGGGTGTCAGGGTCTGTGGCATGCAGGTGAGTCATCCTTGGTGAGAGCCTAGGTGCTCCTGCTTGCATGTTTTGGGTTGTGTGTGTGCCTGCCTGCTATCCGAGCCAGGTGTCCTCCTGGCCCACAGTGGTCCAGAATCTCCTCCGAGAGGGTGAGTCCCCTACAGAGTGCTGAGTGCGTTTTTGTAGACATGTTCCCTGAGCCCTCTTGTCCTTACCTGGGGACCTTGGTCTGGGCTCCAGTGCAGAACCACTGTGAGAGCCTGTTGCCTTCATATTGGGGCAAGTAAGACTCTTGTCTGTCAGCAAGATAATTCCTAGTTTGAGTCCAGCTGGTCTCCTGTGGCAACTTGGAGGAGGGCTCCAAAGGTAGTGACAGAAAACCTGTAGGCCTGGTCTCTGCACATTGCTGGCTTTACCACAGGAAAACTTAGGGTGAACTTGGCCTGCCTACTCTAGTTGTGTAGGGTTGAGCAGAAAAGCTCAGGTTGGTCAGAAGTACTTTCCAGATAGTGCCTGCCCAGGGCACCGTGAGGTCATCAGACCTCCCTGGTACTCACCTGTCTGTCTCCTGGGGTTTCAGGTGTACCAGCTGGACACGGGGCATTACCTCTGCAGGAACAAGTACTATGGCCGTGGGCTCTCCATTGAAGGCTTCCGCAATGCCCTCTATCAGTACCTGCACAATGGCCTGGACCTGCGGCGTGACCTTTTTGAGCCCATCCTGAGCAAACTGCGAGGCCTGAAAGCTGTACTGGAGCGGCAGGCCTCCTACCGCTTCTACTCCAGTTCCCTGCTTGTCATCTATGATGGTAAGGAGTGCCGGTCTGAGTCCTACCTGGACCGCCGGTCCGAAATGCGTATCAAGCACCTGGACACAGGGCTCCCTGAGGTGGCACCATCCTGTGGCCCTAGCACCAGCCCCAGCAGCACCAGCCCCGAGGTGGGCCCCTTCTCTCCACCCAAGGTGGATGTCCGCATGATCGACTTTGCACACAGCACATTCAAGGGCTTCCGAGATGACCCCACTGTGCATGATGGGCCTGACCGAGGCTATGTGTTTGGCCTGGAGAACCTCATCAGCATCATGGAACAGATGCGGGACGAGAACCAGTAGGCCCAGCTCTGGGCTTCCAGAACCCCTTCCTCTCCACCCTCAGGCAGGGACCATTGCTCTGAACTCGCCATGAGGACACACAGACTTGCTTTTAAAAGGGTTATATTTCTCTTTGGTGTAAACTAAAAGAAATGTTTTTAGCTGTAGCCTGGAATCCATATATATAAAGTGAAGGAGGGCAGAACACATCCTCTCAGCCAGGCTTCCTAGCTCTATGGTTCTGACTGCTGTGTCCAGGCTGACTTAGGAAGGAAGAGATACCCCTGGTGGGCTTGGCAGCAGGGACAGGTTGCCCTTGGACATTGGTTTCTCTTGCCTAGGTCTTCGGGGTCTGTGGCTGCAGGGTCCTGCTAGTTGTGGGGTGAAGCCCTGGGTTGGCTCAGGGCCCCTCCATGCTCACTCATCCCTTGTTCCCAGTAGTAGAGGGTTGGGTGCCCATCTCTTGGGGGACTTTGTAGCTTGTGTTGTGGGTATCATCCAGGTCTGTAACAGATGTCCCCAGGGCACCACAGGGCCAACTGCACACAGCTGGACCCTTCTCGGTTCTGACCTTGGCATGAGGCTAGATTCATGAAGCTGTGCTGAAGCCAGCAATGATAGAGGGCAGGCCCTGGGATCCCCAGGCACTATTTGGCACTTGAACCTGCTCCTCCTCCTGCCTGCACAGTCCAGCCAGCGTTTCTCACCAAGATCCCTTGCCTAAGGAGGCCATCCCCTCTTGCTCCACTGGAGGGGGCCCTGCTCTGTTTGCTGAGGAGAGTCAGTGTTCCAGCAGGCCTCAGGGCCTCTGATGGCTCTGACCCAGCTAGTATTTGCAGTCCTTGTGCTGTGGGTAGGAGTCCTCTGCCTCTAGCTTGGGCAGCTGTGCTGCCTTGGATGGGCTGCTCCTTCCAGGGCTCAAAGGCTGTGGTCCGCTCAGGGTCTCACCTCTCCCCAGGCCAAGCTCAAGGCAGCAGCCCATGTGAGGAGCTCCAGGCTTGTGAGGGAGAACTTTAAGCTTGTTTGCTTATAGGGACATTGGGTGCTGGGTGCAGGTGCCCAGATTCTGCTAATGAGAGTTTTGTCTCATCAGTACTGGGGTCCATCAGTCTGTCCATTTGTCCATCTACCAGCCCCTGTGATCTTTCCCCTGGGGTGTAGCCTTGTTCATTAGTAAATATTGATTTTCTTCATGCTTCCCTCAGCAAAATATTCTCTTTACCATTTCTGAGGTGAGCTTTTGCCCCTGTGCCCTTCCTCAGCAGGTGCTACCTTTTCTAAAAGAACTGGTAGCAAAATGAATTGGAGGAGGTGTTTCCCTGCTGGCCCAACACCCTCTCTGTGAGCCTGGAGTGTGGCCCCCTCAACACTCAACACTGACAGTAGCACAGTGAAGGCCCAGGGGGTGACCCATTCCTTGCCCATAACTTTTGCTGCCAGCCCTTAATGGCACAGAGACCTGCCACCTCTAACACATGTGGCCAGGTGATACTGCATTCACCTAGCCATTGCTGAGGTTAGTGCTCTCACCTCTGAGTCTAGGGCCACTGTCATTGTCACTTTTAGCATGTCCCTATTGGAGCATTAATGGTAAGCCTGCCAGCCTGTGTCTCTGAGAGGCCTTGGTAACTGATGGACTAATTTCCTGGTCCTTAGAGATGCAGCCCCACACATCTTAAATGGGCTCCTTGATGGGATCCCATCTCTCTCGGCCCTCTGACCCTGGTGCCATTGGTGGGCAGGTTCCCATTCCTTGGGGCTAGGAGGGGCAGCTTGCCTGTTTCTGGTCAGTAATGACCATCTTCTGTACTATTCTGTGGCTTCATCCATGGGGGCAGTAGCTCTTCATTAGTGTGGATAGTCATTTCCTGGTAAGGCAGAGGCTAAAGCAAAGGGTCTGGGGCCACTCGGGACCCACTTGATGGCACCTCTCCAGCCTGCGGATGTGCTGTGCTTCCTGAGTTTGTATATTATGGGAGATGCTGCCCCATTCCGCTCTTCATCGCGAGAGAGGCTGTACCGACTTAAATTCAGTGTTTGCCTGGCACTAAAAGAGCAGGGCTGGGATTTGCTGCTTCTCCCCCAGGGCAGGGTCCCTTGTTTTCAGTACTTTTGAACACTTGGGAGACACAGCCCTGTTTTCTGGTGGGTGGTGGGCATGTGTGTCTGCACACGCTCTTTGCCACCATTTCGCCCTGTTCCATGCTAGAGAGCCCTGTCCCTGCCAGGCCCTGCCTTCCCAGCCCCAACTTGGGACCAAAGTGCAAGATGGGATCACGGGTTGGGGCGTTCAAGCGACCCCTCTCTATAGTGCTTCCCTGGGCGAAGTCGACACCAGCCCCCTAGCGGGGTGGGATGGGCGGTGCTTAAAGAGGAAGGGGACCAGTTTTGCAACTTGCCCGGGACGCCACCCCTCCCTCACATCCGGGCCTGTACAGTGGGCGTGGGGATTCTCCTTAAGGGGCCAAAGGCCTGGGCTAGTTCGTATCCTTTGCTCACTTGCTCACATCCCGCCACGTGCACCCCCCCCAGATGCAGATTGCTTGAACTTTTAAAACTGTTCAATTTGGTTTTGTTTGTGCCGATTTAAAAAATGTTTTAATGGGGAAAAGTTTGGGGAGAACCAAGGGAAGGGCCTGGTATCTTTGCTTCTCGGGGAACTGCAAGGCCTCGCCTGGAGGACCGCTCTCTACTCCACTTTCCTGGAAGCTGCCTAAGCCTGTCCACGCCGCCCGAGCCCTGCGCCCGGATATGACACGTGGCTCCGGTCGCGTCTGGGCGCGGTTGCGTTTTCTCGGGACCTTGCGTGCAGGGGAGGGGCTGCTCCGGCATTGGACTGAGCCTGCCCCTTTCTGTACACCTAGCGCTGCCCGCCCCGCTTGTGTCTGAGGTCGTGTATGTCAAAATAAAGCCGCTAGAAACCGAGGCGTGTCTGTGTCTTTGAGAAACCCCTCGGCCTCCGGGAGACTGGCATAGTCCGGCCCGCCCGCATCCTCGGCCCCTCCCCGGCCCGGCCGGCCCGGTGAGGCGGGGAGGGGCCGGAAGCGGTTGGGGCGCAGCGCAAAAGAAGCCTCGCCCTTGGCGCCAGCTCCGCTTTTGTATCCGCCAATGGCCAGCTGACCCGCAGGTCCGGGTCCCGGTCCCCATGGTAGCCCGGCGCGCTCGGTTCTCATTGGCTGCGTCGGCCGGAGCGTCGCGTTTTGGCGCTTCGACGCCGACTGTGTGCCACGTATACGGTAGCTGATTGGGCCGCCCGAGTTTACGTCACTTCCCGCCGGCCGCCGGCCCGAGTTGGGAGGCAGTCGGTCTCCGTCCGGCGTCGTGTCCAGGTTTGCTGCGGTCTCGGCCCTAGCGTCAGCGCGGACTGGGCGGACAAGGCAGAGCCAGAGTTGGTCAGTCTGGCGGGTGAAGGGCGAGGGGCCGGGCACAGCGGCGGGAGTGTGCGGCAGGGGTCCGCCAGGCAGGCCGCGGACACCTCGGAGCTCGGGACTCACTCTCCGGCCGCCCGCAGGCGCAATGAAGGCACTGATTTTGGTGGGTGGCTATGGGACGCGCCTGCGGCCGCTGACACTAAGCATCCCGAAGCCGCTGGTGGACTTCTGCAATAAGCCTATCTTGCTGCACCAAGTGGAGGCACTGGCCGCGGTAAGGCCCGGGGCCGGGATCTTGGTAGGACCTGATAGGATGAGGGACGGCCAGCGATTGGGGATCGGGGACACCTGTGCCTTCGGCTGAATCCGCTTGGCGGCCGGCGCTGTTCTGTTGCCCACAGGCCGGCGTGGACCACGTGATTCTGGCTGTGAGCTATATGTCTCAGGTGCTGGAGAAGGAAATGAAGGCGCAGGAGCAAAGGGTGAGGCACGGACTTCTCGCTCTTTCCCTTGGTCCCCGCTCAACTTTTCACCGTGGTGAGAGGAACCTGACGGGGGGCTTCTTCCTTCCAGCTAGGAATCCGAATCTCTATGTCCCATGAAGAGGAGCCTTTAGGAACAGGTCAGTAGAGATAGGAAGGTCTCTTGGGGAGGGTTTAGGGCCAGGGAAGGAGCAAGACTCAGCCTGGATGGGGACTGCTGAGCCTGGATCCAGGGGCTCAGACCCCCAAAATGATGGTGACCTGTTCCTCTCCCCCAGCTGGGCCCCTGGCACTGGCCCGTGACTTGCTCTCTGAGACTGCAGACCCTTTTTTCGTCCTCAACAGTGACGTGATCTGCGATTTCCCCTTTCAAGCCATGGTGCAGTTCCACCGGCACCATGGCCAGGAGGGCTCAATTCTGGTAAGAGAGCACGTCTTTCTTCTCTAATGTACCTGTCCCCATGCGCAGCCTCCCTAGCCTCTCCCATCCTCCAGCCTTGAACTGCCCCTTGGTGTTGCGGTTGCAGAGCTGTGCAGTTTGTGCCTTTAAGCATTTTCGGCAAAGCCCCTGAAATTTAGGACAGCATGTATATCAAGGCTCAGGAGCCCTGGACTAGGCCTGAAGTCCCCCTGCACTCAGGTGACCAAAGTGGAGGAACCCTCTAAGTATGGCGTGGTAGTGTGTGAGGCGGACACAGGCCGCATTCACCGGTTCGTGGAGAAGCCGCAGGTGTTTGTTTCCAACAAGATCAACGCAGGCATGTACATCCTGAGCCCTCCAGTGCTACGGCGCATCCAGGTGTGTAGAAGCCAGCTGCTGGGTGGGCTGGGGTAGGGCAGGCCACCACTGCCATGACCCTGCTCATGAGCTGCCCACTCCCACAGCTGCAGCCCACATCCATTGAGAAGGAGATCTTCCCTGTCATGGCCAAGGAGGGGCAGCTCTATGCCATGGAGTTGCAGGGTGAGGCAGGGAGGCCACAGGGTGGGGGTGGTCTGTGGCTGGGCTGAGCCCCCTGATGCATTCTCTCCCTACAGGCTTCTGGATGGACATTGGGCAGCCCAAGGATTTCCTCACCGGCATGTGCCTCTTCCTGCAGTCGCTGCGACAGAAGCAGCCTGAGCAACTGTGCTCAGGCCCCGGCATTGTGGGCAACGTGCTGGTGGTGAGGCCCTTGCCCAGAGCATTGTCAACCCCCTCAACCTTGGGGGACAGATGGCCCACTTGTGTTTTCCCCACTGTCCTCAGGACCCAAGTGCCCGTATTGGCGAGAACTGCAGCATTGGCCCTAATGTGAGTCTGGGTCCTGGTGTGGTGGTGGAGGATGGTGTGTGCATTCGGCGGTGCACGGTGCTGCGAGATGCCCACATTCGCTCCCACTCCTGGCTTGAGTCCTGCATTGTAGGCTGGCGCTGCCGCGTGGGCCAGTGGGTAAGCCTCCGGGCTGGGTCAGATGGGGAGGGTGGGGGAATGCCTCTGCCTCGCTGACAGGCCTGCCCCTCCCCCCAAGGTGCGCATGGAGAACGTGACAGTGCTGGGTGAGGACGTCATAGTTAACGACGAGCTCTACCTCAACGGGGCCAGTGTGCTGCCCCACAAGTCTATTGGTGAGTCGGTGCCGGAGCCCCGCATCATCATGTGAGGATGCTGTGGGGCTGGCTGAGCCCCCATTTCCCCACTGGCAAGGGGATCACTGGCTCGACACATCAGGAGGCCCTGGACTCATTGCCATCTGACTGGGGAGGATTGGACAAGGTTGAAGCCATCGGACACCCGCCTTCTCCTGTGGACATAATCTGGCAAGATCCTTGCTGGGCATACCCCACAAAGCCCACTCCCTCAAGATGGGCTGGGCCAGGACTGTATGGAATAATAATTTAATGCTCACTGTGGCCCTGACTGAAAGTCAAGCTCAGGCACAAATAGGGCATGGTGGGGGGCCGTGGGGGACAGGGCAAGGGGCTCATAAATAGGGCCCAGCCTGGGTTTGAGTTTAAGGGTAGAGGTTCCTGCTGTGTGGGCCAGGTAGGCCTAGGCAGCCGAGGAAGTGGCACTTGCACTGGCTGCCTTGTCCCAGTCCTCTACAGACATGATGGTGGCTTTGCAGAAGAAGCAATCCTTGTTGTTCATCAGGTGCTGGTTGATGCAGGCTCTACAACAGGGGAGGGCATAAAGATGGCCTGTGTATCCCTGCTGTTCCCCACCCAGCCCCTTGTGCCCGTGCAGCCCACTTACTTGCAGGACTTGTGGCCACAGGGCTGGAACACAGCAGAAATGGGGTGAGCATAGCAGATGGGGCAGAGGTCTTCCTCACTGGTGGGCTGCAGGGAGCAGAGTGCAGGGTGGGCTGGGGTCGGGTGCCCAGACAAGTTGGGTGTACACTACGCACACAGCTGTGGTGACGTGTACTGGGGTTGTGTGGACCCGTATGCTGTGGCCCCACTCACCAGGGAGGCAGCTGCTGCCTGGGCAGATGCAGAGGTCAGGTGTGCCAACATCTGTTCCACCTGGGCCAGTTCCTCAACACTGATGTAATCTGTGTCTGGCGGGTGGTAGGAGGTGTCAGGCCAAATGTGGCCCTAGAACCCAGTGCCTCTTGAGTACTCACTGCCTGGGAATTTGCTCCTCTTAAGACTACTAACCTGGCCCAGCCCCAAATCTCTCTCTTCCCTGACCCACCCCCAGCCTACTCACAGCTCTGTAGGGAGAAGCGCTTCTGGTCAGGGGCAGGCAGGGCAGTGCCAGGGGTAGGGGGCTCTGGCTGCCCCAAGAGATAGCATATGGAGCGGAGCTGGAAGCAGGGATCAGCCAGGAGCACTGATGTGGCTCTCTCTGTCCTAGGTGGGAGAGGGTACAAGGGTAGTCAGAAGCTGGGCCTGTCTGAAATCAGTATCTGTTCGGAGGGGTGGGGGTGGAAAGTCCAGCCTATTTGCATTATTGCCTGGTTCATTCCACCCAGTCTCCCTGCTTCTCTTCAGTCCTCCCAGTAAAGTCCTAGATCCCAGTAAGGACCCACATTGTCGGGTACCAGTTTAAGGGAGCACCACCAGAAGATAATGGAAGTCCACCTGCCCCTTCATTTACGTTAACCCTTAAAAGGAAACAGCTGCCCAATCATATACGTTAACCCTTCAAAGAAAACACCTGCCTCCTCATAAACGTTAACCCTTAAAAGGAAACAACACAAGAAGCTTAAAGGCATGCTTCCCAGGGTTCCGGGAGACGGGCCCTCTGGAAAGCCGCCAGCCAAGCTCAGGCTAGGGTATTGTGGCCCAACTCGCTCACCCTCTGGCGGCCACGCGGGGGCCTATGAACGCCGGGGGACGCGGCTACCCCGCCCCTCCAATGGGAGCCAATGGGAGCCTGAGGCCCCGCCCCCGAGAAATCGCCTCCCGGAGAGTATTTAGAAGCTGAGTGCTCAGAAAGGCACTCAGGAGAGAGCTGGGGAAGCCTGAGAAGGGAGTGCTGAGCAGAGCGTGGCCCCAACTCAACCCAAAATTTGGAGCCGGGCAGCTGGAGCGGTCGGCCTTGCGGGACGGAGCCCGCATACTGTCTCGCTGGCCACTGGCCATTTAGCGCCCCGCACTTTAGCCGGATGTGAAGTGGGTGAGTCTCGGAGCTGCGCCCCGCACCAAGCTGCCCTGTCCCACCCCTGGCAGCCGCCGCCATGGCCCGGCTGGTGCTGCAGGGCACACTGCTGTGCATGCTGCGTGTCGGATTAATGAGCACCCTGGACTCCGAGGGCTTCCTGTCCCCTGCGCCTCATAACTGTCCCTACAAATGTGTCTGCGCTGCCGACCTCCTGAGCTGCGCCGGCCTGGGGCTGCAGGATGTGCCGGGCGCGTTACCAGCTGCAGCTGCAGACCTCGACCTGAGCCACAATGCGCTGCAGCGCCTGCGCCCCGGCTGGTTGGCGCCCCTCTCCCGGCTCCGCGCCCTGCGTTTAAATCACAACGAGCTGGATACGCTAGGTCCGGGAGTTTTCACCAATGCCAGCGGCCTGCGGCTGCTCGATTTATCATCTAACGCCCTGCGGGCCCTGGGCCGCCACGACCTCGACGGCCTGGGGGAGCTCAAGATGCTGCTTCTGTTCAATAACCGCCTGGCACACTTAGACGAGCAGGCCTTCCACGGCCTGGGCGCGCTCAGTCGTCTCTACCTGGGCTGCAATGAACTTGCGTCCTTCTCTTTCAATCACCTGCACGGCCTGGGCACGACCCACCTACGTACTCTGGATCTCTCCTCCAACCACCTAGGACGCATCCCTGTACCTGACCTGGCTTCACTGCCAGCCTTTCTCAAGAACGGCCTTTACTTGCACAACAACCCATTACCCTGTGACTGCCGTCTCTACCATCTGCTGCAACGCTGGCACCAGCGGGGGCTCAGCGCTGTGAGCGACTTCGCGGGCGAGTACACATGCCTGGCCTTCAAGGTACCCACCTCCCGCGTGCGCTTCTTTGAGCACAGCCGTGTCTTTGAGAACTGCTCAGCTGCCCTGGCTCGGGGCCTAGAGCAGCCTGAAGAACAGCTGCATGTGCAGGTGGGGCAGTCCCTGAGGCTACACTGCAACACCAGCGCCCCAGCCGTGCACATTGCCTGGGTCTCGCCGCAGCATGAGCTGCTTGTGGCACCAGGGTCTCGCAACGGCAGCATCGCAGTGCGGGCTGATGGCAGCCTGGCCATCAGCAACGTGCAGCCATGGCACGAGGGTGTCTTTGTGTGCCTGGCTACTGGACCCCACCTGCATCACAACCAGACACACGAGTACAACGTAAGTGTGCACTTTCCACACCCTGAGCCTGACACTTTCAACACGGGCTTCACCACGCTGCTGGGCTGCGCCGTGGGCCTGGTGCTCGTGCTGCTCTACCTGTTCACGCCACCCTGCCCCGGCTGCCGCAGCTGCTACCATCACACCTGCCGCTGCCGCCGCTGGCCCCGAACACCCAGCCCACTCCAGGAGCTGAGCGCACAGTCCTCAGTGCTCAGCACCACGCCGCCCGACGCACCGAGACGCAAGGCCAGTGTCCACAAGCACGTGGTCTTTCTGGAACCTGGCAGGAGAAGCCTCAATGGTCGTGTGCAGCTAGCGGTAGCTGAAGACTTTGATCTCCACAATCCCTTGGGCCTGTGGCTCAAGGCTGGCTCTGAGTCCACTAGCTCCACAGGCTCTGAGGGTCTGGTGATGACCTAGGCTGCCCAGGGGCCCCACCAAGGCCACTGCCTGCCCACTGCTTGCCCTGCTCCCCGCTGCTGCCCAGAGAAGTGCCAGATGCTGGTGGGAAGCACTGGGCTTGGTCCTCCAGCCTCCTGTGTGGGCCTCGACATAAACCACAGCAACACCACTCACTGGTAGAGGGGCTGAAGTCCCCAACTCTCTCCTGCTTCTCCCCAGCAACACAGGACCAAAACATCCCAGGACCTAGCAGGGCCTACCTGTGCCCACATGAGGATTGGAACCGAGGGCCATCTGGAAGAGCCCTTGCATTAGAGCCCCAGGTTCACCCGCAGGGGCTAAGGCAGCCATCAAGGAGAGTCGTGGTGAAGAATTGAAGCATGACCACCTTCTGCTTCCCAAGGGGACAGGAGTGGCCCACAGGGGAAAAGGAGGAAGACTTCAAAGGAAGACTGAGTCCCCACCCCGAGGGTGGAAAGAGGAATTACAAGCCCTCCCTCTGGTGAAATGTGACTCCCCACGCACCAACATTCAAGCTACTTGAAGCTTCACGAGTCCATGCAGTCTGGTGAGAAGGCAACCAGCAGGCAAGGCTCCTCAAGAGACCTCCAGGGGCATCACTGGCACTTGAGGGCAGAGCCTCTCCCATGGGCTCACAAGACAATGGTAAGGGGCACCAATGACCTGTTCCCCCAGCTTTTCAGCAGTAAAAAGCCTGCTGAGCATGGCTAAGATGGGAGGGCTGAGCCGGAACTTGCTGTCTCCCAAGGGCAGAATCCTCTTAAGGGCTGGCACTGGTATCAGCCTAATGGCTGAAGCAGTGCCCTGGCTTCATATGCATCTCACCACTCCCACGGCAGGGAGGCAGGGAAGCGGGGACTGGGAACCCCTCCTGAGTGAGGGCTGAGCTGGGGGGCCCACAAGTGTCCTGGATCCAGCTATCATGGAATTTCTTAATAAAGGTAGTACATGCTCGTCGTTGGAGCCTTCACAGACACAGATGGCAGTATGTGTGCTCAGCTCTTAACCCCAGCAGTGTGTCCCTGGATATCACAGGATGGCACCCCGCCCTTAGCACAGTCTTAGTTCCCCTGCCCCTGCCTGAGGCACAGCCACAGCCAGCGGCTCTGCCCATGGGCCAGGGCACCCTGCTCTGTGGAGCTCCTGGATTCTCCTACTTTAGGCTGCTGCTGCTGCTGCTGCCGCCACCTACTCAGTTCATACCTCACTACCTTCCTTCCAGCTCCAGACCTGACGCTGAAGTCCATGTGAGAGATGAGCTTTGGAAGGCCCTGCCCAGCCCCCTCCCCATCAGACAAGCCCAGCACCCACAGGGGACCCCAGCCCCTAACACTCACCCTGAGGCTGGGCCGTGCACCAGGAGTCGTACCAGGATGCCTGTCACTGCCACCAGAATAGGGTAGTGGTCCACACTCTCCAGGCCTAAGGGAAAGGGAAGGAAGGGGATGAGCTACCCAAGTGGTCCCGCTGCAGGGGCTCCATCCCTGCCCAGCTGACATCATCGTCATTCACACTTTCCACCCTCCTCCCCACAGAAGGCTGAGCTAGGCTGGGGGTGCCAAGCCAGGCTGTCCCAGTGCAGAATGTAGAATCAGGCAGCACTGCTCCTGGCAGAGGAACCAAGGCCTGTGGTGTGTTGGGTACAGGGCTTCTAGGTCCTCACCAGGCAGCCGCAGGGTGACCACGCGGTCAAACAGGTTCCTCTCAGCTGTCACCCGGTTCAGCACCTGGTTCAGCAGCTGTGAGGGCAGGAGCACATTGGTGGATGGGTGGGCTCACACCACTGGGGTGTCCCCAGGGTCCCAACCACCCTTGCCCAGATGGACACACCTGTGCGAGACGCCGCAGCAGCATCTCAGAGGTAGGCTGGGCCCAGTCGAGGAATATCTCAGGCACCAGCGTGATGGTCATCTCCAAGACACGCAGCAGGCTGACCGAGAGGTCAAAGCAGGTGGCACATACCTTGAGCTGCCGGCTGTCCACAAAGTTCCGCTCCAGGCGTTCAGCAGCCTGCTGGATCTGAGCCACCAACGTGGGGGCAGCAGTCAGTGGTCTGGCCACACTGCAGATTGTGCCTCATCCTCTGCAACCCCCTGGCCCACAAGGTCCCTCCGTGACCCACCTCCTGGATCATGCCGATAAACTCAGAGAAGGCCCAGTTGAGCTGGTTGAGGACACTGTTGAGGAAGCTGGGTGCCACGTCAGGACCCTCCCGCAACAGGTCTGCCATGTGCTGCTGCAGCAGGGTGGAGGGGCAGGGCTCTGTGGGGACATCGGGAGGGGCATCATCGGGACTCCAGTCAGCGGCCCCTGCCCGTCTGCCTCTGTCCTCACTCACAGGCCGTTGGTGTAAGGGCAGAAAGACAGCTCCCTGGGAACACTCAGGTCTTGAAGGCAGGGGGACAGGGTGCAGTGCTGCCTGGGGGTCAGGGCTAAATCTGTCCCCTCCCTCTGCTGGGCCAACCACAGGCTGCAGTTGTTCCCAATGCCTCCCCCACCCCCAGTTCTAGAACCGCCCCCAAGCCCCAGCCTGATCCCCAGAAAGTTCTCAGTCACATGCCCTTCAGGAAGGGCTAGACCTAGACGGGGCAACCTAGACCCCTCTTCACTCGTATCAAGGCCATTTCTCCCAAGAGCCTCCTCTGAGCCCTGCCATCCTCCACTGTCCTCTGCTGCCCTTGGCCTGGCCTTAGCATACGGCTGAGGTGGTGGGCGCCAAGTCTGGGCTGACAGGCAGCAGTAACCAGAGCCCTCAGCCACACCGGGCTAGGCATACCTCCCCCCCCTGCAAATCAATAGTTCCTACAGCAGCAGGATGCATATCTGGCCCCACTGCTGTTCTCCACTTGCAGCTCAGGTCCACCCTGGAGGCAGGACCAAGGCAACTGGCAAGGACTTGCTGTGTGACTCTGCACAAGGAACTTGGCCTCTGGGGACCCCTTTAGGCCCAAACACTCCCACAAGGGCAGAAACATACCACATGGGCTAAAGAGAGCCACTGTGTGGGGTGAGTACAGCATGTGGCAGGCAGATTCTGCAAGCAAGACAGCCCAAGACCCTGGGCTGGGCCCAGTGAAGGTCCTCAGGCTCACAGGGCTTTGCTGGACCATAGGCCCAGGACAGAAAATGCAGACTTTGCTCCCAACCAAAGGCCACTTCCTCCAGGAAGCCCCATGGACACCCTTTGGGGCCCTGGCCAACCCTTAGTCTGTGCCCCTGCCTTGACTCAGGTATCCAGGGTCTGGCACCAGCTAGTGAAAGTAAAGGGGCAGAAGGACATGGTGTTGGGACAAGGCTGGAGGTCAGGGAGCTGGTTCAGAGGGCAAGGGATAGGGTCATCACTTTGCATAAGCTGCCAGCAGCCTGGGAAGATGCTGCCCCTTTTCACTGTGACACATGCAGACCGTTCAGGACCAAAGGGCACACATGGGACTGGAGAGCAAGACTCAAGAGCACCAGAGTGTCCTTAGACTGGGAGGAAGCAGGGAAATGGAAACCCCAGGGGATACACAGGGGGTTTGGGGCCCAACACGAGTCCAGGACTGAGGCTGGAAGAAGTGGGAAAGTCTGCGAGAACGCAAGAGCAGCGGGTGAGGGCCCCCGCCTGCCAAACCTGGATACTCACTCTGGAGGCTGGGCAAATTGGCATCCTCAGGTTTGGTTTTCAGCAGGTGTGGCAGCCGTGTATAGCGGTACCCGAACCCACAGCCCTGGGGGTGGAGTTGGCGGGAGGTCAGTGGGGCAGGGCAACCTCTCCCTCCAGCCAGCCATAGCCACCTCCTCTCCAGCCAGGCTTACCCTCCAGAGCCGCACCAGGATCCAGTTGGTCTGGGCCCAGGGCCGCTGCTCATAGGGAGCCAGGAGACTCCTCACCATGGCGATACGCCTGTGAGAGCAATGGGTGGCAGGCACAGGGTGACGCTAGTGCTGTGCAGGGCAGAGTGCGTGCCCCCCTGCCCCTGGGCCCCCACTCACTGCTCCTCAGGGATCCGCTCCACGGCCCGCAGAGAGTTTGGGTAGCACACGTAGCTGGCCAGGGCCTGCATCAGCGAGTCACGGATATCTGCTGGGACAGGTCATGCCTCAGCAGGTGCCTGGCATGAGCCCTGGTGCCCATGCCTCATACCCACCTGGCTGGCATTGTGCGCAGAGAATAGCCAGCCAGAGGTACCATCCCGTCCGTCCCCGTCTCCCCCAGCCCTCTGTCGGGCACCTCACCAGTGCCCACGATGCGTGTGTCGGCAAAGTGTTTGGCAAGGATGGCAGCCAGACGGGTCAGGGTCTCTTCATAGCCTGCAGGGTTGGGTAGTAGGATGAGCTGATCGGGAGTGCGAACTCCAGAGGCAGGCACACCCCTTGGTGGGTGGGCTTGGGTAGTGGGCTCCAGAGCTAGCTCCAAGGGCTAGTCTGGGCCCAAGCTGACATCTGGGGACTTTAGGCAGGGCATTCACTAACAGTTGGTAAGAGTTGAAGGCACAGACTCATTGTGGGCGTTGGGCGGGTCCCAGCAGGAGGATAGGTCCTGACAAAGAGTCCTCCTGCCTGGGCTCAAACCCATCTCAGCACACACACTGGAGGGCTCAGCAAAGTCCCCTGGGCACCCACAGCCCCACCTCTGAGGACAAAGCCTGCACTGAGGCCTAGGGCAGGGCAAGGGGACAGGCCAGGAGCGTAAAAGCCCACAGCCTAGTCCAGACATAAACTGCCAAGCCCAGCCTGGAATCAGTGGTCTGCAAGAAGCCCAGACTCCTATGTGGCCACCAGCAGGGCCCCCCTACTCCTTGCTGTGATCTGCAAAGACAAGCCACTCTGCCCCTGCATGGGATGCCACACCCCATGGCCAGCGCCAGGGCAGCAGGGTAAGAGGCCAGCTGGCTCCTGGGCCACAGAAGCACCAAGAAGGAAGTGAAAGCCGGGGTGGGGTGGGGCGGGGCAGGGTGGGTGGGGTAGGGGTGATCCCCACACCCTGTACTCCATTTCGTCTGTTTCCCTCCTAACACCAGGGAGGAGCTGTTGGTTCTATGGCTGCTGGTACTAGGACAGGGCTCTCCACCATGTGGGACTTTTGCAAATGCTTGTGTGATGCTGGGCAGAGCCTCACCTCCTCCCCACGTGGGATGTGTGAGGCTGGGCCACGAGGGCTCAGAACAGGGCTTCTAGGGCTCACTCCAGAGGCCCCCTTTTCTGTCCCCTCCCAGGCTGAATGGCCCCATCACCTGGGAGCTCCTCCATGCTGTGCACAGGGCCAAAGTAATTCTTGAGAGCACTGTAGCTGTTGATGGCCACACTCAGGTAGAATTCGGGCATGAAGGCAAAGAGAGGACCTGTGCGGTCTCCATGCTCGATGGTCCGCAGGCAGACACGCAGCAGCCAGTAGATGTCCTGCATCTTCTCCTGTGGGAGGCACACAGGGTGTTGCTGGGCTGTTCATGGGAGGGGTCACAGGGGGTGTGGCCCGGTCTGGAGATTAGGAAAGGCCTCCCAGGAACATGACATGAGAACTGGATTCCAGGAAGTGGGAGCAGTGGCTCAGGTAGGAGCAATCAAGCACTGTACTGGGCAGGCAAGACAGGCCACCAGCCTGGATAGGGCAGCACTACAACCCCAACCAGAATCCTGGGTTGCAATTTTTTAAGGTACAGAAGGTGTTAAGCGAGAGGGTGCCATGTGACCAGAAGCCTGTGTTGGAACACTGCCCAGAGCAGAAGGGGCTGCAGGGACAAGTGGGGACAAGGCAGTGAGGAAGCTACAGCCTTGGCTAGGCCCAAGACAGCAAAGGGACTGGATGGCCAGGCATGCGGATGCACCGATTGGCTGTGAGGGCAAGGGAATGGTCGCAACAAGAACAGGGCCCACATTTCTGTGCGTAATGGAGCCTCCATGGAGGCTGGAAGTCCTGGGGGAGAAGCAGGCCTGGTGAAGGGCAGAGGGGATGTGGCTTAGGACATGTGGAACATGAGGTGCCCAGCGATGCCCCCAAAGAGTTGGTGTTAAGGAGGCAGGCAGAAAATGAGTCTGGAGCTCAGAGGAGAAGGTGGTGTGAAGGTCAAAGGCAGCATGACTGCTGGTGGAACAGAGGCCACGGAAAGCAGACAAAACCTGCCAAGGGCCCAGTTCCCCACAGTATGGTTTCCAGATAGTCTATCCCACAAAAGGGGCCAGGAGGGGTCACCAACCAGAGTGAGGCCCTAGGCCCCAGTCCAGACCCATAGCACCACATCTCCTGGAGTGGAGCCAGAGCAGCTGCACTTTCCACCAGCTCTCTGATGTGCTCTCAAACCTGAGAGCCCGAGAAGATGTAAGCAAGAAGTCAGAGGGTGGCCCTAGGCCTGGAAGTACACACGGACAGGGAGGCCTACAGGAGCTGGCGTCACCGAAGGCCAGAGAAGACCGAGTCTGAGGAAAGGATGGCAATGGCACCGACGTGGCCAAGGGGGCCACTGTAATGGGAGAGGAGATGTGTCCACAAAGGGAGGGGGGGAGCTTGACAGACACCTTGCAAGACTATTTCAGAAAAGTGGAGGAGCCTGATCTGGGCAAAGAGTGAAGAGAAGATGAGGAAGCCAAGACACAGAGAAGGAAGGAGAGAGCGGTAGTGTAAGCAGATGTACAGTGAGAGAAAGGCATCACGGGCCTTTTCCTTTAGTAATGGGAGAAGCTGAAGGAGCAGGAGGCAAGAGGGTAAGCATTGCAAATGTAGAAGAAAAAAAAAAGGCAGTTCAACATAATAAAGGCTGTATTATGAAAAGTCCATAGCTCACATCATACTCAATGGTGAAAGAATGACAGGCTTTCCCCTAAGATCAAGAACAAGACAAGGTGTCTGCTTTTGCCACTTCTATTCAACATAGTATTGGGAGTTCTAGCCAGAATTAGGCCAGAAAAAGAAGTAAAAGCCATCTACGTTAGAAAGGAGGGAGTATGGGACTTCCCTGGTGGTCCAGTGGTTAAGACTCCACGCTCCCAATGCAGGGGGCCTGGGTTCGACCCCTGGTCAAGGAACTAGATCCCACATGCATGCCACAACTAAGAGTCTGCATGCTGCAACTAAAGAGCCTGCATGCCGCAATGAAGATCTTGCATGCTGCAACTAAGACCCGGCACAGCCAAATAAATAAATAAATATATATATATATACATATATATATATATTTTTTAAAGGAGAGAGTAAAATTATCTCTGTTTGCAGATGACATGATCTTATATGTAGAAAACCCTAAAGATTCCACCAAAAAACTATTAGAATTAATAAACGAGTTCAGGAAATTTGCAGGATACAAAATCGACACACAAAAATCAATTGTGTTTCTATACACAAGCAAGGAACAATCCAAAAAGGAAATTGAGAAAATAATTCTATTTACATTAGAATCAAAATTAATTAAACAGGTGTAAATTTAACCAAGGAAGTGAAACACTTGAAACACTGAAAACTATGAAATGTCACTCAAAGAAATTTTAAAAGGTACAAACAAATGGAAAGACATCCCACGTTCATGGACTGGAAGACTTAATATCGTCAGATGTCAATACTACCCAAAGCAATCTACAGTTTTAATGTAATTCCTATAAAAGTCCCAATGGATTTTTTTTTTTTGCAGACATAGAAAAAACTATTCTAAAATTCCTTTCGAATCTCAAGGGACCCCAAATAGCCAAAACAATCTTGAAATAGAACAAAGCTGCAGATCTCACACTTCCTGATTGCAAAACTTATTGCGAAGCTACAATAATCAAAACACTATGGTAGGGCTTCCCTGGTGGTGCAGTGGTTGAGAGTCCGCCTGCCAATGCAGGGGACATGGGTTCGAGTCCTGGTCCGGGAAGATCCCACATGCTGCCCGCATGCAGCAACCAAGACCCAACGCAACCAAAAATAATAAAATAAATTAAAAAAAAAAAAAACAGTGTGGTACTGGCATAAACATAGACATACAGACCAATGGAATAGAGAGCCCCCCACCCCCAAACCCTCACATATATGGTCAAATGATTTTTGACAAGGGTGCCAAGACCATTCAATGGGGAAGGGACAGTCTTTTCAATAAACGGTGCTGGGAACACTGGATATCCACATACAAAAGAATGAAGTTGGACCATTATCTCACATCATATACAAAAATTACCTTAAAATGGGTCACAGACCTAAACTTAAGAGCTAAAAACGCTTAGAAGAAAACATAGTGGAAAACCTTCACGACCTTGGATTTGATAATGATTTCTTGGATATCACAACAAAAGCATAGGCAAGAAAAGAAAAAAATAGATAAATTAGACTTCATCAAAATTAAAAAATGTGCATCAAAGGACACAATCAAAAGAGAAAATGGGAGAAAATATTTATAAATCATAATCTGCTAAAGGGTTGGTACCCAGGATATATAAAGAACTCCTACAAATCAAAAACAGAAAAACAATCTGATTTAAAAATGGGCAAAAGGATTGAATAGACATTTCTCCAAAGAAGGATATACAAATGGACAATAATTACATGAAAAAATGCTCAACATCACTAATCACTAGGGAAATGCAAATCAAAACCACAATGAAATACCACTTTACACAGATTAGGATTACTATTAATAAAAAAAAATTTCTGAGAAACAAGTGTTGGCAAGGATAGGCAGAAATCAGAACCCTGTGCCCTGCTAGTGGGAATGGTACAACCACTATGAAAAACAATATGGCAGTTTCTCAAAAAAATTAAAAATAGAATTACTATATGATCCAGCAATTTTGCTTCTGGGTATATACCCAAAATAATTAAAAAACAGGATCTTGAAAAAGTATTTGCACACCCATGTTCGTAGCTGCATTATTCACAATAGCCAAAAGGTGGAAGCAACTCAAATGTCCATAGATGGATTAACAGATAAATAAAATGCGGTATATACACACAATGGAATATTATTCAGCCTTAAAAAGGAAAGAAATCCTAACACATGCTACAACATAGATGAACCATGAGACCATTATGCTAGGTGAAATAAGCCAGTGACAAAAATTCCACTTATATGAGGTACTAGAGCAGTCAAATTCACAGAGACAGAAAGTAGAACAGTGGTTGTCGGGGACTGAAGTGAAGGGGGGAATGGGAATTAGTGGATATAAGTTTCAGTTTGGGGAGATGAAAAGAGTTCTGGAGACTGGTTGCACAGCAATAAATATACTTAACACTGCTGAACTGTACATTTAAAATGATTAAGATGATAAGTTACATATTGTATTTTACCGCAACTTTTTAAAATGGTTAAGATGGTAAACTTTATGTTGTGTATATTTTATCACAATTTAAAAAGAAGGTACAAAGATGGGAGGGTGAGGTTCCTAAGAAGACAGTGTGGGAGGGGATGGCAAGATCGCCTAGGGAGGTGGACAGGCATGAAATCCTGGTGGTGGGATGACAGTGACCATCTTTGTGGGGCTGGAGCAAGGTGGTCTGTGGCAAGAGAGAACAGAGGGGTAAAAGGCAGAGGTGGTTTGGGTTGGGGAGGAGTCACCAGAAGAAAGAGCAGTATAGACAGGGATACCAAGCGCCTTGATCACCCAGTTATGGGGGAGGGGTACGCCCAAGAAGGTGAACAGATGCCCTACATGGGCACCTGGGGAGCATCCCAAGGCACTCACTTGTGGAGGGGGAGACGTCAGGGAAGGTGGGGAGATAAAACAAGTGCGGCGGGTCCGGGGCCTGGGGTGGCGGGAGTCAAAACATGGTCGCTGCGGGAGTGCACCGTCTGTCCGTCTACCCCGGGAGGACAGGGACTCAGCTTTCTGGTTCACTACTGAGTGTCCCCAGTGTCAGGATGGCACCTGGCATCCTCCAGGCTCTGGGCATGTTAATAAATGAACGAGTGAGTGAATGAGTGAGAAGAGAACAAGCCAGTGGCCTCGAGTGGGAGGGGAGTCAGAGAGAAGCAGATGCAGATGCAGGGTGAGGCTTGGGAGAGGTCACAGAGCCCCTGATGCGCTGGGAGAGGAGCAGGGGCAGCGGACAGTGGGAGGCAGGTAGAGACAGGCTGTTCCTTGAATGGAGGGTTATGAGCTGCATGGGGAAGTGGGGTCTACAAATGGCATCTACTTAAATTCATGGGGCATGAAAAGTTCAGGGGATGTGGCACTAGGTGGGGAGGGAGGATGAGGAGCGGGGAGGGGGCACGTGTGTGCCAGAGGCCCAGGAAGGCAGGGAGCACTGAGGGGCTGGCACAACCCTGCCCAATCAGTGACTAGTCCGGGGGCTTGGGGAGGGCAGCAGCTGCTGGCCTAGGCCACACCGCTCACCTGGGAGTAAACGGTGGCATGGACCCAGGCAAGACGGCGACTTAGGTGATCCAGCTTTTCTGAGAAAACCTTCTGGCTCTTCGTCAACTCTGCAAGGATGTCCTTCCTCTGCCACCCAAGGAGAAGGGAGGAGAGGACAATCAGGACATGGCCCCGTGCCCAGACCCACGCAGCCTAGCAGGGGCCCCACTGGTGCCCGGGGCAGGCAAAGGGTTGGGCGGACCCAGCCCCACTCTTCAAAACCCTCCTCAGCCTCTGACCTGCTGGTGAGCCTGAGCAAGACAGGGCCACAGGTGCCCCTCAGAATGTGGAAGTGAGACGCAGCTGAGGGCATGTGAGATGAGCCCCTGGCTGGGACATCCCAGGGACTCCACGCTAGAACTGCAGCTCCGGCAGCTGCTTTTGCCCTGGACAAGCGCAGGGTTCTGTAGACAGGTGGGAGCCAGGGGCTGCCAGGAAAGCCCAGACTGGGCATTCTTGGCTCTGTTCCCCAGGCCAGAGAGCTACGGCAGAGGGGCTCCAGGGGAGGGAAGGAGGGAGGGAGGGAGGCCCTGCTTCCTGCTGACTCTGCAAGTGGCCGAGGAAGTACTCAGGGTCGAATCCATAATTGATGAGGAGAGTGGGTGTGCGTCAGCACTTAGTGGCCAGGGTGGGGGCACCCTGGCACAGGCCATGGCTGGCTGACGGGGCTCAGGCCGTGCCTAGCCCTGGTGCCAGCCCCACTCTCACTGATGTGGTCTGCCCGGGGCGGGGGTGGGGAAGAGGAGAACTGCTGGGCAACCCCAGAGGCAGGGGCAGGATAGCAGCTTTCCCTCATGGGCTTCCCTGGGGAACCCCAGCGAGCAAGCTGCCCTCTTTAATGCCCTGCCCTCCCAAAGACCCACCTGCCCATCCACCTTACCCGCTTGGGGCACCGGCGGAGCTTGTCCTCTGTGTCCCTCAGAGCCATCGCATACTCATTGACATCATCGGACACTCCCACCATCTAGAGCACCAGACACCACATCCAGGGTGACCCTTGGGCACTTCGCACAGGTTTCTCCACACCCAGTCTGGACCCCAGCCCTGCCAAACCCTTAACCTTAGGCCCAGGACAGCCCCCTCCCACAGAAGTCAACGAGGTCAGGCCCAAACGGCACTGGCAGAAACTAGTCTTGCTGTGGCATATGCTAACGTGCACAGTCACGCCCAGGCACCCCTGGAGACACGTGGGCACGTGTGGGTGCACACACACATGCATCCAAACACCCAGAACCACGTAACATGCGCATGGACCAGTGGTGTGAGACCTTGCCCAGCTGCTGGTGAACGCTGAGATTATACATCATGATGGCACCGTCCAGGACTTCCAGCAGGGAGTTCTCGGTGAGGGGCTGCTCAGGCTCCTCGGGGGGCCGCCCCACCAGCAGGCCCTCATTCCACTGGCTACCCTCGACTAGGGAGTAGGGAAGGACAGGGTCAGGGTCAGGGTCGGAGCCATTCCAGTTCTCTTCTAAGCCTATGGAGCCAGGATGGGCCTTATAGGAGGAGAAGGAGGCCCTCTCCCCTGCCTGGGCCCAAGGAGGGACCTGCAGGGAGAACGTGTGGGCCGGGGCAGGGAAGGTGCTGCATTCCAGGACCTATTTCTGTAGCATCAATTTCCTGCCCTCAGAGTACACTTCCCACACCCCTGACATACTGCCAGGCCACAGGACCAGGAGGGAATGGGGTGTATTTGGCTTTGCCCAGGGGGAGTGTTGTATAGGAGAGAAGGATCCTTCAGCGCGCCACGCCTGGCCCTGTCTGGCACCTACTGTCCTCACGGGTCCTCTGCTCCGCGCTCAGTGTGCGGACCTTCACTTTCTCTGAGGTGCTCAGAGGCCGCCGTGGGGTCATCAGGCTCACAGCTGCTGTGCTGAGGAAGCGGTTGGCTCGGCCCAGGGTTGGAGAACTGAGCCAGCTGGGCCGAGGCAGGGGCAGCGCACCCCCCATGGCCAGGGCCTGCATGGGGCGCTGTGGTGGAGAGAGGAGGCCAGACGCCACTCAGCAATCCCAGGACCCGGGCCCACTTATGGCTCCCTTGATATGTGAGGCTGGGGAACGGGACAGCGAGAGGGCACCGGCTGGCTGGGCAGGAGGCCCCGCAGGGCCCCATTCACCACTGCGCCTGCGCCTCACCCTCCACCTGCTCCAACCCAGCCTTCACTCTGCATCCCAAGGCCCTGTGTCTCGTAGGGGCTCAGCAGCAGGAGGCATGCCCCACCACACCCGTCAGTTCATGCCTCCACCTACAGCAAGGGAACCTGCCTGGGGACAAGCTCCTTGCTTGCATGGAGGGGGAGATGGCCCCGTGTGACACCCCTGCCCTTATGATAGAGGGACAGCCCAACACAAAGCCCCCTGCCTGCCCCTACCGCGGCACCTGGGCCGCAGCCGGGGCTGGCTCCTCATCCTCATCCAGGTCATCCATGGTGGCCGCCTGGAGCTCCAGTGGGTCGATCAGGATATTGGCCTTAGAGGCAAGGTCATCTAGGAGGAATGACAAGAGGGCTCTCAGACCAGTGGAGGGCAGAGGGGTCATAGGTGGCACCACTGAGGACAGTGAGAGGGCAGGAGGCCCTGCAGGGCCCCATTCACCACTGCGCCTGTGCTTCACCCTCCACCTGCTCCAACCCAGCCTTCACTCTGCATCCCAAGGCCCTGTGTCTTGTAGGGCGAGTCATGCTGAGTGAGGCAGAAGGCTCTCCCCACCACGACCCCATCACTCCCTGTCTTTATCTGCATGACCTCACTCTCTCCAGGGCCCTACTTCTCTGACTGCTCCGTTGCTTTCTTCCTTGTCCTGCCCCACAAAGGGAAATCCAGAGCTGCCCAGGGCTCTCCTTGCCTCACTCTGCACACTCCCCAGGGGGTCCGGTCCTCACTGCAGGCTTGTCCCCACCTCTACGCTGACAGCTGGACACACCACCGCTTCCTCCAGCCCAGGCCTTCATCCTGGCTGCATCATTGGGCACCTCAAACATACTAAACTGTCCTCTCCTGCAGCTCCTCTTCCTGATGGTGCCTCCTCCCCACAGCCTCTGGCAAGAAGCCTGGGGTCATCCTTGTCCCCTCCCCTTTACCCTCCCCGCCTCCTCTGTTGCCTGGACAACTGGCTTCGTTGTCTCCTTTCTTGGCCCTTGCACTCTACCCTCCACACTGTAGCAGCCAGAGGGAGCTTCTTACAACGCAGACCCCCCAACCTCGCACCCTTGCTTCAGGACCTTCCAAAGCTACCACTGTCCCTGGAAGGAGCCTACAGCCGCTTTGTGGCCCACAAGGCCCTCAGACTCTGCCCTTCAGACTCCCTGGCCTCATTTCCCATCACTCCCTGCCTCTCATTTTCCTCTCTAGCACGCCAGCTGCTTTCTCTCTCCAGGCCATGCTGGGCCGTTGCTGGCATCCCTGCCACCGCTCACACTGTGCTCTCAGCCCTTTGCACTGGAGACATTTGTGCTCATCCTTGAAAGTAGTTCAGGCAGCAAATGCGAGCCCCCCCCCGGCCCCCGCCCCCCCAACAACTCCCTCACCAAGATCCCATGGTTCCCTCCTCCATCAGCACACTGCCCCCTATTCCATCACAGGGCTCCCAGACCTCCTCTGGGGTGGATGTGCAAGGGAAGGAAGGAATAGTTGGACACAAGATCGGGGCAGAGGAGGCCCATCAGCATCTCCCTGCAGAGCAGGTGGAGTGACTTGGGCGCCCTCTGGTGGGCACAGCGCAGCTCAGCACTCGAGGCCGAGCTGGCTCAGGAACCACCCCCCATCCTGCCCTGCTAACTGCCCAAGCCTGCGCGCACCTTTGAGGGTCTTCCGAAGGTGCGAGAGGAGGCCTCCAAGGCGCTGCAGGTCGAAGTAGTCCACCTTGCCATTATAGAAGACCTGGGGCGGGATGTAGGCCTCTGCGAGGAGTTGGGAGGCCGGGCCAGCAGTCAGAGCCCAGCAGGACCCCTGGCCTAGGCCACCTACCTGACCAGGCTTCCCCTACCACCCCGCCCTCTACCATTTCAGGTCAGTTCCAGCAACGGCACAACTTGGGATGAAGGGGGCATTCTTGGCTGCTGGTCACCCAGGTGAGAATCAGAGAGGGCCCTGACCCAGCCCTATGGGAGATTGCCCAATGCAGGCTGCTTCCACTGACCCCTGGGGACTCCGTCCCACACAAACACAGGGCCCCCAGCACCTCAGAGCCCACCCAAGGCGTCCCCGACAAAGGACTGCACAGAGGGCTAGTGGGCAAGGACTGAGGAACAGGGCCCATAGAGGACAGGAACCCAGGGGACCATCAGAGCAAACACGGGCTCACCGTCCAAGTGCAAGGCCTCCGCGCCCAGTGGGTAGGACTCAATTAGGCAGGAGGCCTGGGACAGCTCCCCCCAGCCCTGCCCTCAGCTATCACTCCACACCAACATTAGGGGCTGCCCTGGGGCTGGCTCTGCCCAGCGTCTACAACTCGAGGCCCTGGCCACACTCACCGTCACTGAAGGTAGCGCATGGATTCGAAGCCTTGTATTCGTCCCAGTAGTAACGCAGGGCCGAGATCAAGCGGTGTAAGAAGCAGACCATGTACTCGGGGGGGCAGAGCATGGGCATGTTCTGCAGGCACAGGTGTAAGACATGCATTTGTGCAGCCCGGAGGCCAGCCCACTCCTCATCCAAGGCCCTGCCCCAGGACCCTGGGCTGAACAGAGAGGGTAGGGCGGCAGGCGGGGAGGAAATGCAGAAGTGCCAGAATTACAGGTGCAAATGCTGCGACAAAGCCAGGGGGCCCTGGTGGGCTGGCCTGGGGATACCTACCCCCCGGCTGCTGGCATTCTCCTGCAGAAACTTTCGGAACTTGGTCAGGAAGATGTACCTAGAAGCTTCGCCCTTCGGGGGAAGGAAAGCCAAGGCTGTGATGAGCTGAGGATCCTGGCCCCGAACCGGACTCAACTTAGCCTGCACCCTGCCACAAGAGCCTGACCCAGCCCTGCCCTCTGGGTCTCCAGGCCCGGTCTGATACCCCTCCTGGCCAGGGATCCACACAGGGGTCTGGGAATCACTTACCCCGTTGTCATCTTGATTGTTCAACAGCAGCTTCAGGATCTGGACCTGTAGTTCTTCCACCACTGGGGGTGGGGTGGGGAACAGGACAGCTTTCCTCAGGCAGGGCCTTGCCCTCAGGCTCCCGGGGACCGGCAGGGGGAGCAGGTTTGGACTGAGGCTCCACCACCAGGGATCCCCAAGTCCAACCTAAGCATGGTCACTACCAAGTGCCCCCAAGTACACAGGCACAGAAATCCTCCACCCCCTACCCAGTGCCTGAGGAACGGGGCTGACCTTCGATGCGCTTCTTGAGCCTTTGGCAGCCCCGTTCATAGGCACGCCGCCGGAGCCGCTCCTCGGAGGTTTCGTCCTTCACCTCCTTACTGTCTTTGCCCTGGGCAGGGGTGGGGCAGGGGAGGGGGGTGAAAGATGGCAAGGCTCACCCTGGTCTACTTCAGACAAAAGACCCCCTACTCCCACCCCCAGCCCAGGAAGGGGCCTCGCGTGTCATGTACAGGTGGCTCAGACACCCTGGGTCAGCCCTCACTGTGACCACCGCCCACCCAAGTCAGGGCTGCCCACCTCCCTGCTGGAGCGGTGGGGCCACCAGGTGGTGGGGATGAGCTCCTGTAGGCCAGCCTCCTCCACACGCAGGGGGCTCTTGATGTAAAAGAAGACAACGGACCGGAGCACGTCGAAGCTGGTGGTCGTTAAGGCAGAGCTCCGCTCACCACAAGGTGCCCCGTACACCCTCATGAGCCCTCCTGAAACTTACCCACCTCCGGATATGCCCACCACAGCTCTCCCAGTCCTCAGGGTGCCATCGCTGCTGTGTGCCTGTCACCACTGACTGTGAGCCCAGAGAAACAGCTGTGGCTGTCAAACCCACCAAGCCCAATTCCAAGCAAGGGCACGATGAAGACTTGTCACAGGAACAGATGACGGTGGGACAGCTGGAGAGAGGGCCTGGCAGCCTCTCTATTTGTTTCTGCCTCCTAGAGGCTGAGGACCCCACAGAGAGAAGACAGCTACTAGCACAGGTTTCCCAGCCAGGGGCCCGAAGCTATGCTCTCTCTCCTGCACCTGCAGTTCTCAACGTTATAGGGAAACAGGAGGAGCTGACTCCTTCGAGAAGATTTCATAGGAACCCCCGTCATGGAGCACAGATAGAAGTGCAGTGCTTTGGCTGAAGAGGGCAGGCGCTGATGGCTCCCCCCTGCCCCCCACCCTCCACCTCTGGGTGGCCCAAGAGCCTGCAGGCATCTGGAAATCCCTGCTCAGGCCAGCCAGCCAGCCAGCCTGGATCCTTTGCTCTACCCTCCCTGCTCTGTAGAGAAAGTGCTGGGAAGGCTGGGTCCTGGAACAAGGACTCACACGCTGGGTGGCTCTGGTCTTCCTGAGCCTCCGTGGGGAACCCTGGGCAGAGGCACACCACCCTCCCTGGTTTCTGCTGACCCCAGAGGGCACCGCATGTCTGGCCTGCCTAGTAGCAAGGAGAGGATACAGGACGTGGCTAAGCAGAAACTTGCGGGACTTCTCATGACTGAGGATGGCAATGGTGAGCCGCAGGTAGCGGATCTGTGGGGAGAGGGTGCTCAGAGTGGGCAGGTGAGGCCCAGGGGGCTCAGGGCCAGGGCAGGAGCTCCTACCTGCAGGCCCAGGTCAGGGACGATGGGCGAGAACCGGTACAGCCGCAACAGGGACATCATCAACTGCTTGAGGCAATCTTGCATCTCATAGTCCTGGAAGAGGGAGGTGAGGTTGCACAGCTACCCGCTGAGGGCAGGCCCCGGGACAGCCATCTATGCGGCCTTCTCCAACACCCTCCCTGTACTCAGTGGAGCCTGACATCCTGGCCTGAGGGCTGATATCCGGCGCCTCACCTCCATGAAGAGCCACAGGAGATCCAGGACCTGGTGCACCACAGACTGCGCCTGTGCGGGGGTGCCCGCCTCCACGACGCCCAGCAGGAAGCTCATGAGCACGGCCTCCACCAGGTACACCTTGCGCTGCACCAAGGGCGGGTGCCAGTGAGGTGGCAGCCTCCTGCCCCACTCAGGGCCCCCCTGCCCTGGCACGTGGCCAAGGCCACAGATGGACTCTTGGTCCCCGTCAAGCAACCCCAAGTCATGGATGAGCCCTTCTGGGGTCTGATGGAGACACAGGAAATGCTGCTACCCAACAACGCCTCTGGGGCTCTGCACATGCCATTCCCTTGGACTGTGATGTCACCACCCCTCGATCTTCTTTCTAGGAAGCCCCCTGATACCCTCAGCTGGAAGTGTCGCCTCCTCACCCAGTGACATCCTTGGGGTTTAAGGGCTCTGGTCACAGGGGCCCCTGACAGGTGATGCTGCTGGACCTCATGCACCTCAGCATCCCAGCCCTCAGCAGGGGTGTTTCTATCATGGCCCGCCTCTCCCCTCCCTAATGTCCCCTCACCAGGAGCGGTGCGAAGCGATGGAAGATGTGAGCCAGTGTGAGGAGGACGGTGGGCTGGCCCTGCAACTGCCACTCAGAGCTTTCCTTCTCCACCAGCCGCCCTTGCTGTGTGGGCGGGGAGGAAGGGACTGTGAGAGGCAGAGGGCTGTAGAAAGCCCCCAGCATACCCGGCCCAGACGCTGGCTCACCACGGGGTCCAGCTCCACGCTCAGCACTGCCTGGAAGCAGCCCAGCAACTCCTGTGCCCGAACCAGGTCGGCGCTTGGTGGGTCCTGCAGGGGCCGGTAGCCCACCACTGGGTAGGTGCCACAGAGTTAAGCCAGCAACACCTGATCTGTGGCTCAGAATACCTACCCCCTCCCACTGAGACCCCTGCAGAAGGGCCTGGGCTCCAGGGCAGGGCTGAGAGGTCAGATTGCCTGGTTTGCATCACAACCCTCCCGTTTCTCTGTGAAGCAAAACTTCTCTTGCCACTTTATGCTCTTCACCTGTTCAGTGGAGACAGCAATGGTACCCACCTAACAAGGTTGCTGCAAGCATTGTCCTCAGCACCCACCTCAGCTGTACCCTACTCACTCTTCCCGGCAGCAGGGCCTGCCACCAGCCCGCAGAGCTCCTGGAGCAGGGAGACCCCCATCCTGGCTTCCTCAAGAGCATCCAAGCAGCCCACAGCCTTCTTCACAAAAGGATATCGCAGGGGACGGCTGCCGAAGTTGAAGGCCACAGACTCCTTGAAGGAGAGGCTGATGGCTGGGAAGTAGGCCATGCCCAGGCCCCTGGATAAGTTCTCAAAGGCAGTGCCCAGAGACACACCATTCCTGGAGCAGAAGGGAGGGTCCATGAGCCAGTGCTAAGAAGGATGTGGCTGAAATGGACCAGTGAGCAGGCCTCTGTGGGGGCTGCCCACCCTCAGGCTACCGAAGCCAGCCTGGCCCCTTACAGGGCCTGGAACACGAGGGCAGACTGGGGATGCCCCAGAGGCCAGGCCTGTGAATAGAGGCAGGAGACTCACAGGCAGAAGGACAGCGTGCCTTCATCCAGGTCGATCAGGCAGCTCACAATGTCCCCCGCTGCCCACGCCTGCCAGGGGAGGAAGACTTACAGATGTGCAGAAGCCCAGCAGCCTGCCCACTCTGCCCCCCTCCAGCTGTGTCTCCACTGCCACCCAGGGGAGACTGGCCACAAGGACAGAGGACCTCAGTCCCTGCCCTCCCCCTGGTGCCCTACATTCCCTCAGCGCTGCCCAGTGGCCCCCACCAAGCTGTGGGGATGGACATGGGCCAGTTGGGTTGCAGGGGGCCCGGGCCTCACCTTCCCGTAGTTCGTCGTGGTCACGTTCCACTTGCGCACCCGGTTGCCATCGTAGGCATAGGAGTTGTGTGTATCTCCAACCCCCTCCTAGGGAGGAACTGTCTGTGAGGTCTGGGGGAGGTGGGGAGGGGCAGGGCCAGAGCCCACCAGCCACCAGCCTTGGACCCACGTGGCTCTACAGAATGGGGCTGATGCTCTGAGGGAAGGAGTGAGGGCTGTTTCGGGGCTGGATTGCCCTGGGATGGGGTGGGACACATTATGTCTCCTCCAGAGGGAAGTCCAGATGAGGGTGCTGAGCAGACCCTATGTGGGTTGGGGGATTGCCGGAGCCCTGATGAGGCCTGCTGCCAAGAGAAGGTCTCCCTGGGAGGGGTCCCTCTCCCACATGTACCTCCTGATTGAAGCGGCAGTTGATCGTGCACCAGCCAATCTGCATGAGCCCCTGGGAGGAGATGAGCACCTCGTAGACCCATTTCCCTGGAAAAAGTCACGTCAAACCCAGCAGGGAAACAAAGACTGCCTCCTGCCTCTGGCCCGGGCCCTCAAACTTCCTCCCAACTCCCTGGGCCACAGCAGAGCGTGGTCTCACCTTTGTACACGCATGTGGTAGAGCGGATAGTACCAAAGTTGCTGTGTCCAATCACCTGGGTGGAGAGCAGGGGTGGTGAACCTCCTCCCGGGCATACGGGGTGCCATCCCAAGGGAGAACGACCCTACTCCAACTCGGCTCGCCTTGGTGGCGACGCCTGTCGTGGCCAACACTGTCCTGTGCCTGAACAGGGTGGAAGGGGCTAGACCCACGTCAGCAGGGATTTTGGGCCGGGAGCATGATAGGAGGGGCTCATGGCTATGCTGGGAAAGCCTTGGGGCTGGGGTCACACCAAGAGGGTTTCGGGGCTATGTCAGGAGGGTTTGGGAGCTGGGGACTCAATAGTCCACATCAGGAGGGGTCTGTGGCTGCAGCCCCATCAAGAAAGGTCGAGACCAGGGCCACATCAGGAGGAGCTTGGGGCTGTGTCAGGAGGGGCTTGGATCTGGGACCCCACGCCTTGCCCTCGCTCACCCCCAAGAGGTCATCATCCACCAGAAGAAGCCCTTCGAAGCCACCCGTGTGGTCCAGGACCACAGTGGATGGGCCAAGCCGCCCTTCAACCTTTCCTGGAAAGGAGAGAAGAGGGTGTGGGGTTGGGCCAGGCACAGGGCCTGACAGATGCAGAGAGGGTACTGAGCCCCCCAGGCCCAGCCCTGGCTCCCCAGTCCCATTCCTGAGGCTGTCACCGACCCTGGCTCTCCTCCTCCTCCTCCGCCTCCTCGTCCACATGTAACAACTGGTCCAGGTGCTCTGGCAGGTTCTGGAAGTTCAGGAGTTTCCTGGGGAGAGCGAGAGGCTGCGAGGGTCCCAAAAGTCCTTGAAACCAGCCAGATGATGCTAAATCCCTCTCCCAGTCCCTTTCTCCTGAGCTTAGGAGGGTGGCTGCCCAGACTCCAGAAAAAGGGCTGTACCAGTCCCAGATTCTGGCATGCTGGGGGTCAGAAGACTGGATTATCCACTAAATTTGGTGCACCTCAAGACTGTTTAAAAAAAAAAAAAAAAAAGAAGGAAGAACTCTTTCTAAACCTTAATCCTCTCATCTGTATAAATGGAACAAGAGCTGTATCTCAGAGATGCTGTGAAGATTCCTAGGAATAATGCGCCCTCCGTAGCCCATAACCTCCCCACTCTTGGAGGTGGCTTGTTGATTATGCCTGGGCAAGGAAGGCTGGGAGCAGTGCTGATCCCCAAGATGGTCAGTACCAAGATCAGCTAGTCCAGTCCTTGACCCCAGGTCTGTGGTCCCAGCCAGGGAAGCCTGTGTGTTGAATGAGACATGTCCTGGGAGGATAAAGGGCTCAGCCCTCTTAGCTTCTGGCTGGCTCTGTCCTGGACCCACCTGTAGAGGAGAGTAGAGCACACAGCCTGCCTATCTGTCAGCTGCCCCAGCCAAAGGGCCTAGGAAAATCTGCCTGAGTGGCCCCCTCATCCTCCCAGCACACATGCCCAGAGAAGAAAGAGCTCTAACACTGGCCAGCTAGGTCCTGAGTTCAGTTGCTAAGAATAGCAGGGAATGAGGTGGTGCTGACTAGCAGGGCTCAAAGAGCAGAGGCCTGACGCCCATCTGGATCCAGCCCACAGACTGCTGGCACCTGCTCTTCTAACTCTAATCCCAGTTCCCACCCCACTCATCCCCCTAGAGAGTAGGCTCTGGAAGGGCACGTAGATGGGCCAAAGCACTGACTCTCTGGCAAGGTAGCTTCAACCCAGGCCCAGGGGCCACATGTTCCCACACTGTGAGCTACAACTGACCTTGAGCTACAGGAGGTGGAGATCCATGAAGCCTCCTCCCTACTCCTACTGAGCCCCAGGCCAAGGCGAGCAGGCAGCCATGCAATGGGGTGCCTCGCCAGTAACATGGAAGGCTGTAGCCAACCCTGTCTCTCAACACCCCAATGCGCCCAGAGATCAAGCAGGCTTCTGCAACAGAATTTCTGACAGGCCCACACCTGGGAGGGCTGCTCTAGTCCTGTGCCTGCTCTTAAGAGCAGCTTCGGGTGGCCAACCTGACACTCAGCCTCAGTGAACGCCTGCAACATTGCCCATTTGGCCAACCCCAGCACTTGCCTACCCTTTCTGGATTGCCCAGGTTCCAGCCCAGAGTTCTGCATCCACACAACCACTGACTAACGGCTCTGCCACCTGCTCTCCCTCCTGGCAGCCACGGCACCAGTGGCAGCAGGATCATTTCTGGTATCACATGAGGTAGGGATCAGATGGCCCTGAGAACAGGCCAGGGCTGGGGTTGGGGTGGAGGTGGGCAGCAGCCCTCCACAAGTAGAAACCCTTTGGTCACCACAGCTGCTTAAATGGAACAGGCAACGATGCTGCCCTTTGGGTCTGCCCAGCGAGCAGAGACTGTGAAAGACAGAATAGCCCTGGCTGGCAAGGGGGCTGAGACATGGGGACACCCATGCCTCACTGCAGGGAGAAAGAATGTACAGGCCGGGACTTCCCAGGTGGCGCAGTGGTTAAGAATCCACCTGCCAATGCAGGGGACATGGGTTCGAGCCCTGGTCTGGGAAGATCCCACATGCCGCGGAGCAACTAAGCCCGTGCGCCACAACTACTGAGCCTGCACTCTAGAACCATCGAGCCACAACTACTGAGCCCGCGAGCCACAACTACTGAAGCCTGCATGCCTAGAGCCCATGCTCCGCAACAAGAGAAGCCACCGCAATGAGAAACCCATGCACCACAACAGAGTAGCCCCCACCCGCCACAACTAGAGAAAGCCCGCGCACAGCAACAAAGACCCAATGCAGCCAAGAATAAATAAATAAATAAAAATAAAAATATAAATTTATTTTTAAAAAAAAGAATGTACAGAACCCTTTGAAGAAGAAATTCAGCAACAGTCCTAAAAGTGATTGCAATTCAAATACTCTAGCCTTGTGATTCCAACCCTGGGCGTCTATGCAGCACTGTTTACAAAAACAAAAGCCCCTCTAAACTAGGGCAGTGATCAGGCAGATTCCTGGACCTAAAAGATGCCCACCGAGATCAATCTGTAGTGTAGAAAAACATTCAGGAATAACGTCTGATGACAAAAATAGGATTTAAACTATACACTTTTGGAGGTGTGGGATATGTTCATGGCACTGCTGGTTTCACAGGTTATCCATGTTAAAATTTACTAGATTGTATGTTTTAAATACATGTAGTTTACTGTATGTTAATTATTCCTCAATAACTTTAAAAAAGCTGACAGTGACAAAAATCTAAAAAAAATTTTCCACACAGCATAACCCAAACTACATACATCGTGAGGTAAAGAAAACAAAAAGGAATCACACTCAAATGGTTATATTAGAATAAGAAGATGACAGTTGCTTTTTCTTTTTCTATGTAAGTTTCTGCTAAAGGGCACTCATAACTTTTTTTTTTTTTTTTTTTTTTTGCCGCGTCAAGTGGCTTACGGGATTTTAGTTCCCCGACCAGGGATCGAACCCAGGCCCTCGGCAGTGAGAGTGCAGAGTCCTAACCACTGGACCACCAGGGAATTCCCCACTTGTAGTTTTGATATGAGCTAAACTTAAATACATTAAATTTGCAAGGAATAAAGGGCTGGTGGCATCTGTGCTGTACAGATCAAGCAGAGGCTTCAGAGGGCCAGGGTGCGACAGTGGTGAGGGCAGGTGCACATGGACCAGATGCTGAGTGTAAAATAGGTGCGAAGTGCCATGCTGAGTGCACATCATGCCCCTGACCTCCACTATACTCTCAGAAGGAAGGTACTAGCACTGCCAGGGGAAAGGAAGAGGCGGAGTCCAGAAGGCGGACTCTCTGGCCACAGGTCTCACAGCCAGGAGTGGCAGAGCAAGAACGGAACCCAAGCCAGCCTACCCAGAGCCCCGGCCTCCTTCCCCACAATGCAGTCTCCAGCCTCTGGTCTGGTCCCACAGAGTGAGGAAGGGAGATCCACCTGGCCATACCTGCTGGTGGCTGCCGTGGGTGCACGATCAGTAGAGGAAAAGATGCGGTGCAGGTAGTCGTCCAGTAGCTTCTCGTGCACGATGCCTGCGCCACAGGTCAGAAGGGAGAGAAGGGACACATGGTCAGTGTGGCTCCCAGCCCCTACTGGCCACAGAGGCTCCTGGTCCTAGGCCAGCCACAGGAGTCAGCGGAGCAGTCACGGTGGGTGCCCTGCTCCATGGCTGCTAGTGGAGAAGAGCTGACTCACAGGTACAGGGGGTGCAGGAAGGCCTGAGGCTCAATGCACCTGGGACTTTGCTGCCTCTCTCCTTCTTCCCTCAGCACTAGGAGCCTCATCCCAGCCCTTCCAACCCTTACCTGTGACCCTAGATTTCTCAGCATCTGAGGTCAGCCTGTGGCTCTTTCGGGAGAAAGCCATGCCGGCCCCCTTGGACGCCATCTTTCATCTCTCGTGGGCAGCCAGTGGTCCTGGGGGCTGAAGCAGAGGCAGAGCCTGGCTATTCGAAGCCAGCCAAGGGCCCCCATATTGACCTCAATCCTGTGGTGTCAGGAAGGCTTGGGAGCAGGTGAAGCCACTGCATGCACACTCACACACACATCAACCCAGGGCAAAGGAAAGCAGGGGCTTCCAGCTTCCTACACGGGGGGTGGGGGGGAGGGGGTCTGGGGCCATGTGACAGGGCCCCACCATGTCCCAGTGCTCACACAGGGCCCAACAGAGAGCAGGTGCCAGATATGTGTTTGTTAAACTAAACCAAATGCTTCTGCCGAGTGTGAAATCAGACCCAAGGGTCCAAAGTGAGGTGGCCCAGGAGCAGAGCCCCTGTATCCTTCTCGGTTGTAAGCCACTGTGGGTCCACATCTGGAAGAGAGAACCCTACATCAAGTAGAGTCCACCATCCAAGGCCTTGGTGCCATCTCCAGCTACAAGTCCTGCTTACATCCAAAGCCAGGATCCCCTTCCTCAGTTCCAGAATCCTCCCTTCTCTATTTCAAAGGCCTGCTAGCTTTCTTGCCCCCAATCAAACACACAGCCTCCTACCCCATCAGAGCACCACCCTTGCCCTCCTCACAGGCGCCACTGTCCCCACTGCTGTCCATCCCTCACATACCATGGTGTTGCTACAGCTGCTTCAGAAGCTGCACTAAGTCCCTGGTGCCTGGTTCACTGATCTAGGGCTGTGCTGTCCAACACAGCAGCTACTAGCCACACACGGGTATTTAAATTTCAATTAAAATTAAAAAGTCAATTTCTCAATTATATTAGTCACATTTCAAGGATTCAGTGGCCCTATGTGGTTAATGGTTACTGGACTAGACTCCGAAAATAAAGAACATTCCCATCCTCACATAAAGTTCTATTAGTCAGTGCTGGTCTAGAGGCTGGCCCTCCAGCACTGCCTTAGACAGAACTTCTCTTATCTCACCCCAAACAGGTCCTCTGCTCCCGCCACACACTCTTGCCCACTCCCAGGCGGCACCACTCCTGCCCCTCAGAAAGGTGACTCCCCGCCCTGCCACCCACCACCAGCCCTCTCACACCAGAGCAGGTGCAGGACAGATTAGACGCTGTCACTCAACTGATGAGCAAACCTTCCAGACATCCACTCCGGGTGTCAGGTGCTGAGGACCCAGGTGAGAGGCGGTGCTTGACTTTGCTCGGGGGCTCCCTGCCACGTCGATCCTGTTCAGCCCCGCCGAGAGTTCAAGGCTTGTAACCGAACCGACCCCATCTCGGATCCCAAGGACGCGAGGGCAGCGCTTGTTTCCCCCAGTCGCCTCTGCCCGGCCCCAAGCTCCGGAGGATCCTCCAGGCCAGCTCCGGCCCGGAGTCTGGCACCACAGGCTGCGACCCCTCGCGCGGCGAGCGCCCTCACACTAGACGGGCTGGGGCCGCAAGGGGAGCCGCGGACACCCGCCCCCCTCGGAGCCCGGCCGCCCCTCACACTCACCCCCAGCCTCGGCCGCCGCGTCCGGGCTCACAACATCCGCCCAGCTCTCAGCTACGGCGCCTGTCCAGGGCCAAACCGCGCGGCCGCCGCGCACGCGCACCGACCCGCGCCCGACCTCCGCCAGAGGGCCCCCTCCACAGCCTCCAGCGGGCGGGCTCCCTCCGCGGCCTACAGCTGGGACGTTCCCGGCCCCCGCCTCGCCCCACTGCCCCACTGCCCAGACGCCTCCGACCCCCGCCTACGCAGGAGGAGCTCCTGGCCCAGCCATGTCGTAACGCTGTGTCCTGGGAGAGACCTTGGCCACCTATCTCAACTCCTACCCGTACTTGGAGGTCCGGCCCACAGGTCCCCTAGGACGTCTGAAAGGCCGTGCCTCCCAGGGTCCCTGCCACCTGTCACCCTCACCTCCATTCAGGCCAGAAGGGTGGCCTCGCTCATCTTCCCTGGGATGGCACCTCTGGCGGGGCGAGGGGAGCCTCTCTGGGCTCTGCTGACAGGGGCGTGGGCAGACCTGCCTCCAGCTGGGGCCGATAAGACAGCAAAAGGGGCAGGCTCCTTGAGGCTGGGGCAGGGAATATTCTCCACTTTACAGGGGAAAGCTGAAGCTCAGAAAAGTTTAATATCACCACCTTCGGGCTGGAACCTAGGCCTCTGGCAGCAACCATGTCCACACTGCCCTTCCCTTCAAAGCAGCCTAGGGTGCGGGGAGGGGGAGGGGGTGGGGCTAAGGGAGGGGGGCAGTGGGGCCCTCAAGTGTCCCCACTGAACCTTTCCAACACTGCCCACTACATAGGGAGGCCTCTCGGGGGGCTAAATGTGCCAGAGTGAGGACACTTGTACCTCACCTATAGGGTCTAAGGCCTGGCACCACCCCCATTCCTGCCACTGGGTCTCAGGTCAGGCCCCAGCAAGTCTACAGTGGGGGTGTGGAGACAGAGCCACCCAATCCCGTAGGGACAGGTTTCACAACTTCCCGGATGGGGCTGTGGTGGGTCACAGTGCAGCCTCCAGCCAGGAGGATGGGGTGGCTCCCACTCCTGCTGCTTCTGACGGGGTTCTTAGGGGCCCCTGGTGAGTGCCCTTCCCCTCAGCCCTGATCCCCATCTGCGTTCAGAAAGGGGTTGGCCCCAGGCCCATCCGGCTCTTTGAGCCAGGAACTTACTTTCCTATTGGGCATGGAGCAGCGAGTGACCTTGGCTTCTTTCACAGAGCTGGGCAGCCCCAGGAACACATAAACACATTGCCTATTCAGGCCTGCGTTAAAAAGTCTGCTGTAGCATTGAGGCAGTATTAGGGCCACACAGACGCAGGCACACGTGCAGGCAATTACCCCTTATGAGCCAGATCTAATTCTCTAATTTAGCATATGCCCTTATGCTAGTGAGAGCCTAGACTTGGAGTCAGAATGCTTGGGTTGGGCCTCTGCATGGTTAATAAGATACCTCTGAGCCTTCTCAGTCTCATCTGAGAAATTAGATGGGATAAGCTCCATGGGGCAAGCACCATCACCCACTGCTCTCAGAGTATATGTTTTACAGCTGAGCCTAGTGCCTTGCCCACTAAACAGGTGCACTAGTGATAACTATCATGCCTGGGCCTGCTTCTCCCACCCAGTACAGGGGTCTGACCCTTGAATGGGCTGACAGGGTCCACTCCAGAGGCCTTGTAGTTTGATCCCCTGAATGAATAAAGTGTGCACGTGCTGATATACATGTGCTGACACGCATGCCCACCCTGCAGGGCAGCGCTCGCCCTTGAATGACTTCCAGGTGCTCTGGGGTACGGAGCTGCAACACCTGCTACACACAGTGGGGCCCAGGCCTTGGCAAGAAGATGTGGCAAATGCTGAGGAATGTGCAGGGCTTTGTGGGCCCCTACTGGACTGCAGGTGAGTGGCCAAAGGACCTAGATAACACTGGAGGTAGGGGAACCTGGGCACTGAGTTACCCTGTGACTCCTCCTCCCAGGGCCTTCCACTACAATGTGAGCAGCCATGGTTGCCAGTTGCTGCCATGGACCCAGCACTCACCTCATACACGGCTGCAGCGTTCCAGGCGCTGTGATCTCTTCCAAAAGAAAAGTGAGTGGCTGCAGAGAAGGGCGGGCTGGGGAGAGGGCTGCTGGGGTCTCAGGCCTTGTTGATCCTGGGTCTTTTGCTCCCAGTCTATGTTCGGACTTGCATCGTGGACAATGGGGTCGAGTACCGGGGCACCGTGGCCATCACCATGGGTGGCCTACCCTGCCAGCGCTGGAGCCACAGGTTCCCCAATGACCACAAGTGAGACAGACTGCAGCTCCCCTCTGTCCCTGCCGGCCTGGCGCCTGCCCCCAGTACGCACTGTATTGCTACTCTCACAGGTACACACCCACACTTCGAAATGGCTTGGACGACAACTTCTGCCGCAACCCGGATAGGGACCCCAGAGGTCCCTGGTGCTACACAACAGACCCTGCCGTGCGCTTCCAGAGCTGCGGCATTAAGTCTTGCCGGGAGGGTAAGCAGCTCCGGGTCAAGCCTGGGGCGGGAGGAGCATGCCCACGCCCGTCCACGAACCCATCGGCCCTGTGTCTCCAGCCGCTTGCCTTTGGTGCAATGGCGAGGACTACCGCGGCTCAGTGGACCGCACGGAGTCAGGACGCGAGTGTCAGCGCTGGGACCTGCAGCACCCGCACCCTCACCCCTTCGAGCCCCGCAAGTACGCGTGGGCGGGCTCGGCAGGAGGAGGGCGGGCAAGGGTAGGGCCCAGCACTCCAGAGGCGGGGCGATGTAAGGCAGTACATAGTTGGTTGGGGCCAGACAGGGCCTGAGTCCCAGGCTCTTGTTCACGCCCGGCTACCGCCTCTAGGTTCCTGGACAAAAGTCTGGACGACAACTATTGCCGGAATCCGGACGGCTCGGAGCGGCCCTGGTGCTATACCGCGGACCCGCAGATGAAGCGAGAGTTCTGCGACCTCCCCCGCTGCGGTAGAGCGTGAGGGCGGGGCCTGGGAGGGCACCTGGGACACGTGGGGGCGTGGCCTGGCTGGGACTAGAGGAGGGGCTGGGCGTGACCCGGTGGTGGCCCAACAACAGTGGGGCTCCGCCCCAGCCCCAGTCTCACCTCCCACTCGGGCTCCGACCGGCCTCGATCCATCCAAGGGTCCGAGGCACAGCCGCGCCGGGAGGCCACGACGCTCAATTGCTTCCGCGGGAAAGGCGAGGGCTACCGGGGCACGGTCAACACCACCGCTGCGGGCGTGCCCTGCCAGCGTTGGGACGCGCAGCATCCGCATCAGCATCGCTTTGCGCCGGAAAAGTATGCGTGCAAGTGAGTTGGCTGGCCGCCGCTGGGAGCCTGCTACTCCTGCGGGTGGGACCTGAGGGGGTCCCCGGGCGGGGCTTGAAAGGAGGCGGGGCTTGGGGAGGAGCTGGAGGCTGGGCTCCCGCCCAGGCGGGCTGGCCAGCCCATGACCTGGGACCCACCCGGGCTGAGCTGCGTGCTTGCTCAGGGACCTTCGGGAGAACTTCTGTCGGAACCCCGACGGATCGGAGGCGCCCTGGTGCTTCACATCGCGGCCTGGCATGCGCGTGGCCTTCTGCTACCAGATCCGGCGCTGCACCGACGACGTGCGGCCCGAGGGTAAGGGCTGAGCTGGGGCTGGACGCACGGGGCCGGAGGGCTGGGGCGAGAACCGGCTGACGGTCGCCCCCGTCCGTCCGCCCGCCGCAGACTGCTACCATGGCGCGGGGGAACTGTACCGCGGCTCAGTCAGCAAGACCCGAAAGGGCGTCCGGTGTCAGCGCTGGTCCGCGGGGACGCCGCACAAGCCGCAGTAAGTCCGCCAGCGCGCCTGGTGCCTCCCAGACCGAGGCCACAGGCCCCGCCCGGGACTAACCCTAGGGCGGCATGCCTCGGCTCTGCAACTGGAGGCTTGCGAGGGCTTGGGATTACCCTTTGATTTTGCTCCCCCTCCCGCCTAGGTTCACCCCCACCTCCGCCCCACACGCACCACTGGAGGAGAACTTCTGCAGGAACCCAGACGGGGATAGTCACGGGCCCTGGTGCTACACCACAGATCCGGGGACTACGTTCGACTACTGTGCACTGCGGCGCTGCGGTGAGCACGGGCGACACAGCCCCGGGGCCCCGCCCCTAGCCTCCACCGCCAAAGGCTGGCTCCCTTAACGCGGTTGAACTTGGGTCTTTCAGATGATGACCAACCGCCGTCCATCCTGGAGCCCCCAGGTACGGACTTGGGCCAGTTATGCGTCGTGGTCCCTTTACCCCCCATCTCCATCCAGTCTGGGGTTTCAAACAGCACATTCTATCCCCCAGACCAGGTGCTGTTTGAGAAGTGTGGCAAGAGAGTGACCCGCCTGGACCCATGGCGCTCCAAGCTGCGTGTGGTGGGCGGCCAGCCTGGGAACTCACCCTGGACAGTCAGCTTGCGCAACCGGTGAGGCACAACTGCCTGATTCTCCAAGACAGGGGCTGATGCTACATCCTCTGTGCTTGTGCCAGTAGGGGGGCGGGAACCTGCCCCAGCCTCACAGATCCTAGCCAAGACATGGCAGGTCCAGCCTGTGTCTGTGTCTCAGGACCGTTTCCTAACCTGCACTCCTCCAGGCAGGGCCAGCACTTCTGCGGAGGCTCCCTAGTGAAGGAGCAGTGGGTTCTGACTGCCCGGCAGTGCTTCTCCTCTTGGTGAGCCTTCCTTGGGTTTGGGGACTCCCAACCCCATGCCTTCCTCTCCCCCTTAGCCACCTTCCCTAGGCAAGCCAATGGGTGAGTGTTGGGCAGCAGACTATTGAGTCTCGACTGATGTAGCAGAGCTTCTCTCTCAGCCATGGGCCTCTCACTGGCTATGAGGTGTGGCTAGGCACCCTGTTCCAGGACCCACAGCCCGGGCAGCCAGGCCTGCAGCGCATCTCAATGGCCAAGATGGTCTGCGGGCCCTCTGGCTCCCAGCTTGTTCTGCTCAAGCTGGAGAGGTGTGTGACAAGTCAAGAGGGTGTGAGGTGGGGCTGGGCCTTGTGGCCTCAGACCCTGAATGCCGTCATTCTTGCTGAAGACCTGCGACCCTGAACCAGCGTGTGGCCCTGATCTGCCTGCCCCCTGAGTGGTATGTGGTGCCTCCAGGCACCAAGTGTGAGATCGCAGGCTGGGGCGAGACCAAAGGTAAGAGTACACTGCAGGGGCATGGACTGTTCCAGGCCAAGAGGCCCAGCCTTGTGTACTACCCACAGACCCTATCCTTCTTCCCATTCTCTTCACTGTAGGTACAGGGGACAACACGGTCCTGAACATAGCCTCCCTCAATGTCATCTCCAACCGGGAATGTAACATCAAGCACCGAGGTCGCGTACGCGAGAGTGAGATGTGCACTGAAGGACTGTTGGCCCCTGCTGGAGCCTGTGAGGTCAGTGGCAGGGCCCCTGGCAAGCTGAAAATGTACTGCTTCACCCCGAAGGGGGCTAGTCTCTACCATGGTCCAGGCCCTCACCAGTTCTTGCACCTACCAGGGTGACTACGGGGGCCCACTTGCCTGCTTTACTCACGACTGCTGGGTCCTGGAGGGAATTATAATCCCCAACCGAGTGTGCGCACGGCCCCGCTGGCCATCCATCTTCATGCGTGTCTCTGTGTTTGTGGACTGGATTCACAAGGTCATGAGGCTGGGCTAGTCCCAGCCTCAATCCTGTGGGCCTTGGGGAGGACGAAGCTTTCTGTCAGACATAAAGCCACCTTTCCTCTTTATGCCTGTGCAGGGTGCTTCTTAGCCTTTACTTCTAGGGAATGAATTGGCAACTCCTCATTAGGGCCTGAGTGGCAGAGTCCAACACAACTTGGGCTGGGCGATCTGACCCTAGCCCTACCTTAGCCTGTGGATGCTGTGAAGGGCAGGGCCTCACTAGTCCCCTAAATAAACTGTTGGGAGGAGAAGGGTGGTGTAGGGCAGTTTCTAACAGAAGGGGCTGCAGTAGAGGGAGCTAGCCTGGTGGAGTCCTACTTGGCCAGGACAGGCAGCAGCTGAGCCTCTCGCTGTCCCCTCCCCTCTCACGCTGGAAGTAGTTGCCGTCCTTATGGCTACCATACCCAGGGCCTATGGTCTCTGAACCCCAAGGGTGGGGCTGGGGTTACGGGTGGCTTGGTACAAAGTACCAGCAGGAACTAGACTCTGTGTCCTCATTTATTATGAGTATATAGCCCACATTCCTCGGCTCACCCATCCATGAAGTCCAGAGCCCAGGAAGCCTCTTGCCGCTCTGCCAGACCCTGGGGCTCTCCAAGAGCCAAGTGTGGCATATGTCACCCAGCTCATACAGAGTGGTAGGGCTTCAGTTGCCCAAGTGCGTGCACAGCCAGAGCGCAGCATTCATGAAGCTGTCTGATTCCACCTCCACCTCTGATAGTGCATGGGTGCTTTTGGGATAGAGCAGGAGCCTGTAAGGGTTGGGCAGCAATGTTTGAGGATTGAGGATCCTTCCCTGCTCACCTGCCCACCAGCTGCCAGGGCTGTCTTGCTGTACTCACCGAACGGGCACGTTTCGGGCCTTGAGGGCACGGTAATACTCCATGCCCTGCTTGAAGGGCACACGCCGGTCCTCCTGGCCCAGCATCAGTAACACTGGTGTCTTCACCTAGGTATGTGGGGAGTGGAGGTGAGCAGGGCCCGGGGCCCTGGACAGATTGGTGGTGCACTGGGCAGGGGGAGGGCTGCGTACCTGAGGGGTGTACTTGATGGGCGACTTGTGCAGCATCTCACCCCACATGTTGAGGTCTGGCAGGCAGTTGCTGCTGTAGGGGAAGCCAGCCTCCACCACGCACCTACAAGACACTGAGATGATGCAGGCCCAGGAGCTCTGGGGCCTGCCGGAGCTCCATGAGGGTACGTAGTGAGGGGGGAGAAGGGCGGGGACCTCTGGGCACACCCACCAGTCAGGGATGTCAGTGGAGCCCATCATGGAGGCAATGTTGATCACAGGGTTCCGCACCACGCAAGCACCGTAGGTCTCCGGGTACTGACCAATCAGGTGGCAGGACAGGAAGCCACCATGGGAACCACCCATAAGGGCCACACGGCCTGCATCAAAGTGTTCCTCCTGGAGCACCTGCTCTACTGCAAACTACAGGGTGGGCAGATCATGCTGCAGCCAGCTGCCTGCCCAGCTGAATGGAGCCACACCCCCAGCCCGTCCAGAAGCCCCAGCCCCTGCTACCTGGACGTCCTTCACATCCTGGTGGCCCACATTGCCGGGGAGGGAGAGGATGCTGTCCTGGCCAAAGCCCGTGGAGCCACGATAATTCACTGGAGGCCAGGGAGGGACCAGACAGGGTGGTCAAGTGACCTTCCCAGCGCCCTTTCACCTATATGTGAAGTAGGCCTTGAGGCTAGCTGCACCAGACTCAAGGGGAAGGGGCCAAGAGATTTGAGACTGCCCAGTGACCACACACCCTTTCCGTGGCAGTTGCAAGTTACTTCATGTTATCACCATGCCATGGAGCCAGAGACTGGCCAGGGCAGTTTCTGATAGTGATTACCAGAGGCCTGGAGACTAGGGTGGTACCCGCAGTGCTTGTACAGACCAGGCCCACACCATCACCACCACCCCACAGCTCTACCAGAGCTGCAGCACCCTGCTCCCTCACCTAGTAGTACTGCAAAGCCCATCTTGCAAAGCATGGCTGGGAGCAGCATCCAGGCAGTGACAAAGGATGAATGGGGTCCCCCTGCAGATAGGGAACAGAGAGAAGGTGAAAGAGCTAGCTAGGAGGGATTGTGGAAGGGCAGGGACCCTTAGGCCAGTTGCCTACCGTGGGGCATGACCACCATGGGCACCTGGGTCTTATCTGGAGGGTCGCTGGGCTGCAGAAGGATTGCTTCAAAGTCAAGGCCAGCTGCAGGGGAAAAGCAGCAATCAGCAGAGCCAGGTCTACTGCCGAGGGGCTTCCCCAGCCAAGGCCTCAGCTGTAGCTGCAGGTCTGCAGCTGACCTCTGAAACAAGAGACCTGGCCAAGGTAGCCCACACTGTGACACATGGACCCCAGGACGCTCATGCTCCTTCTGCCCTAGTCAGGGAGTCCCAGTCTCTGCAAGGACAACATTCTGGAGGAGGTGTGGTCACAGAGGCCTCACACAGGCCTGTCTTCTTTGGGCTCCGTTATCCCACTGCAGACGATCTGGCCTGGTGATGCCCAGCTCTGATACCCAGAGTAGGTGCTCAGATGCCTGGACACTACTCCCCATGACCGTCCACAAGAGGAAAAAAAATACCTCTTAGAGGTAATCTCAAAAAATCCCAAAATGTGAGACAGGAGACGGGAAAGGTGACCACAGACACTGTGCTGGGGAACTTGGAGAAGGTGCCCCTCTGCCCCTGCCCAGCTCACCATACTGCACATGCTCTTGCTCTGGGGGCGGCTGTAGTACCCGGATGCTCCAGGAGATTTCAGGAATGGGCTCGGCCTCCTCCAGGGACACCCATGATACCGCCTGCTCCTTCCCCTCAGGAGGCAGGAACCCAACTTTCTGCCAAAGGGAAAGAGTGTGTCACAGGTGGCCTGGCTGCCTCCCTGCCGTTCCACCAGTGTGCGAGTGGGCAGCTCTCATTATACTGGGCCATCTGCCCACCTCCAGAGGGCCCAGCATGGACTCCTGTCATGAGCTGGTATATACACAGGTACTCACACAACCACACATATGTACCCCTCCCTCCTCAGCTTCTAGGCTGTTATGCTGGAGGACTGAGCACTTTCCCAGGCACCCTGTTCTGAACAGAGCAAACCTTAACCCAGTAGTTTCTCCCCATAGTGCCAGACCCTCGTGGACTATACTGGGCTGGGTCCACACCTTGGCCTCTCACATGCTGACCAGCCACAGTCAGACTCGGGCCAGTTCCCTGACCTGGGGAACTCTGCCTGCACCGAATCCCTGCCTCCTGGCCTGGGGCCCACCAACACTCACCAGGCATGGGGGTCGGCTGGGCGTGGAGAACTGTGCCACCATGAGGTCCCGGTCAATTGTGAGCAGCTTCCAGCTTCCACCTGACCCCCCTGGACAAGGCAGATGCCACCACTATTCCCACCCAGTCCCTGCAGAGCCAGAGTCCCAAGCTGGAGGCTTTATAGTGAGGTGCCCCTTATTCCCTGGGAAGCAAAGGGATGCCCACAGAGGGACTGTCACAGACAACCGCACACAGCTCTGGGTGAGCCGCCTTCTCAGTCCATTCATCCAGCAGGCGCTGGTTGTCCCCTGGGACTGCCAGATCTGGGGACACACCAGACCACATGGCACAACCACCCACCACCTGATGACTGCCGTCTGCAGGGGTGGCAGCTAGGCCCAGAAGGCTGGGGGGGAGGTGCTAATTCTAGGCAGTGGGGTCCAAGGAGATTCAGATTCTTAAGCAGATACTATACAATGAGATGCAGTTTGGGAACAATCCTTTGGTAGCTTTGTGGAGGAGTGAGTACAGCCAGGGCAGGTGGAGGACTCAAAAACACTTTAGGTGCAGAATCATCAGGCCTGGGTAAGAGGAAGATCAGGGAGCCAACCCAGGGCTTCTGCGCCCTGGGTTGGCAGAGGTGCCTCTGCCTGAGGTTTGGGGAGAGGGAAGGATGACTCTGGCAGATCTTGGCAAGAGAGAATTTTGTGGGTTTGAGAAGTAGGGTGGGGGCCGTGCTGAGGCAATGCCAGGACACAGGGAGCAGAGCAGAGCCAGGAGGCAGTCTGCTGGCTGGGTAAGGGTCCTGCATAGGCAGGGTCCTCGCAAGACTGTCAGTAAAGGCTGTGGGACAGTCAGTGGTGCAGAGTGGCCGAGAGTGCTGCCCCACATGCTTGAGCTCCAGTCCCTCCCCTGGCCTGGCTGGCCCACTCGCCAGCCCTGCTCACCAGCCGTCAGAGAGGTCACACTGCCCATCTGGGTGTCCACAGCAAACAGGTCCTGAAGCAGAGAGGAGGCCATGTGTGGTACCACATCCAACAGCCCTATGGGTCCTGCCCCCACCTCCTCTCTACCCTCTTGGGGACCCTTGGGCCAAGGCCAGAGCTGTGAGTGAGTATGGTGATAGCTACTCAGTGCAGTAGGGAGTGGCCTGAGGGCCTGGGTTCAAATCCCAGTTCCATCACAACTTGCTAAGTGACCCTGGGCAAGATAAGGAATGCCTTTGAGCCCCTTAGAGCTACCCTGAGGACCAAACGATATCTAACCCCAAAGGAGTCTGGCACACTGTGGTGTCCCCACACAGTCCCTGGGAGAAAGCTGCTGTCCCATCTCCATCAGCTCCCCGTATGGTGTTCAGGGGCCCGCCCCAGTGGCAGCCCCCTTGCCCACCACATGGAAATGCTGAGGGTGGGGGCTTTGCATCTCTGCCTCAGGAGAAAGGGCCAAGGGCTCTGTTGTGGGGTACCAGGGCAGCCAGCCCCCTCAAGGAAAAATGAGTCCAGGACAGGGGCAGGCAGGGCCTTAAGGGGCCAGGGAGACCTGTGAGCTGGGCGGTCCACCTGGCAGTGTGTGTGTGCTATGTCCCAGGCCCACAGCTCCTGGGGGTTGGTTGAGGGCTGCCTCTCAACACAGTCAGGGCTCCTCACCTGCCGGCTGCGCTGAGCTGAGTCAAAAACCACTCTCTGGCTGTCAGCTGACCAGCATCCCGGAGGCAGAAGGCTGCAGTAGATCCCAGAGAAGTTCTCTGCAAAGGCAGAGAGCTGGGGGCCACGTCCAAGAGTGGAGGGGTGTGTGTGTGTGTGTGTGTGTGCGTGCGTGCGTGCGTATGAGCGTGCGTGTGTGTGTGTGTCCAGACTATGAGTGTGTGTGTATGTGCGTGCGTGCATGTGTGTGTGTGTGTGTCCAGACTATGAGACAGCCCGGGTCGCTGGGGAATTCACCTGGGGCCCCAGAACTGTGACAGAACAACAGCCACATACATGGGGGTACCCTAGGCAATGAGAAACTGCTTGAAGAGGGGGCTGAGGGGCAGAGGCCTCTGAGGGCCCAAGAGAGGCGGAGCTGAAGAGCTTCTGATAGAAACTGAATGCACTGGCATTCCTCTGAGCTGCTCTTAAGGGCCGCTAGGAGGCAGCGGATGCTGTAACCAAGACACCTGTCTGTCTCTAACCGTACTTAGCAGAGTACCTGGCACTCGGGCCTGAATAAATCCTACCCTCTAACATCATCACTCATTTACCCCTCACTACAATCCTACAAAGAAGGCAGGGAACAACCACCCTCTCCTCACATAAATAAATGGAAGATCAGGGGGTCAGGATACTGTCCAAGAACACACAGCTAATAAGGGGCAGAGTTCGGATTCAGACCAGGTCCCCACTGCTGCATCCCTGTAACCCAAAGACAGGAAAAGGAGGCCATCCCTTGTCCTTGACTCCTGGAACTGACCAGGCGGCCTAAGAAAACAAGAGACTCACCCCTCACGTCCTTGGGATAGTCTGGGATCCCAAGCAGAGTTGTGAGCGCCCGAGACTGTGACTGGAGCTTGTCAGCCAAGAGCCACCCTCCCAGAGACCCTGCTGCCTCAAGGGCTTGGACTAGACAAACGCTGGGGTGGGGGCTGGGAGTGGGAGAATGAGCACCCTTGGGGCAGGACCTGCCAATCTAGTGTACTTTCCGAGACCCCTTGAAGGAGCAGTGGCTTTAAGCAGCCACTGGAAAAACAAGATAAATCTATGGGCTGCGGCACAAGGGAAATAATCTCAAGCCTCAGCCAGCTTGGGCCACTCGGATCTCAGCTTTGGTCCAGCTGACCTTCTATGAGAACCATTCCCTATAGTAATGGCCCCACCCCCTGCAGAGGCTGAACCTGGGGCTGGCCCAGCAGCGGGGAGACTTCAGAAGGAACCCAGGCAGGAAGAGCTGAGGAGGCTGGCCCTGAGCAGGGATAACAGATGGCAGGAAAACAGAACTGCATGTTCCTTGGCACCCACCCAGCCGACACCCCTTACCTCCCAGCTGCCGAGGCACAACGTCCACCACCACGGAGGTGACCCTGGTATACCAGTCATACTGCAACAGAACACAATGGTCAGGCTCACCAGGGGACTGGCAGTGCCCTCAGGGCAGGGAGGGGAGGACCTGAGAGAGGCCTGATGTATCTCCTTTCTGGTGACCTGGAGCAGATGTCTGGAGGGGCCCTTTTACAAGGACTGAGACTCTGTAACTGCCCATTATATCCCAGCCCCTTGCAGAGCCTGGCCACGTGCAGATGAGAAGCAAAGGGAGGAGCATTCTCGTAGACAGAGGATGCTCTCAAGGTGGTGAGTTTTGATTGTGCAGAGCCCCCATGACAGCACTCTCAGCCTCCAGGCCTTGCCTGGAGAGAAGGAAAGGCAGAACTCACACCATCACTGTACCCAGGACAGGAGGTCCACTGAGGAGGCCATGGGGAGATGAAGCTGACTCTTCAGCTCTCATCTGCCATCCCCTCCTCTTGCTGACCTCCCCCCACCCCCACCCCAGCTCACCAGGCACAACTGCCCACACTGCTGATGCGGGACCAGAGATGGGAACCTCAGGTAGACGATGCGACATTGGTCTGGGCTCAGCCGGGGAGAAGAGACAGCCAGAGAGTCATCCGAGAGGAGCTCTGGACCAGACAGAAATGCAAGCATCATGCAGGCTGCCAGGGCCAGTGTGTGTCAGTGAAGCACAGGTAGGTGCCAGCACTTACCACACTTCCCCCCGATGAGGTCTACATAGTACAGGGCTGACCTGGAACCACCAGAGAGACACTCAGCTTCAAGGCCAGTCTGAGCTGCAAGGCCCCCTGCCCTGCCCCTTCGACTGTCCTCACCTTCGATTGGTGCAGAAGCGGATGCCCAGCCGGAAGGGCTCATGCCACCAGCCCACAAACACAACACCTGTGTCTCCAGGGGCCCAGAATGCCTGTAAACAAGACCACAGGGCAGGTGTGAACAAGGGACAGTAGCTCAGGCAGGGGCCCCAGACTTTCGGAGTCATGTAGGCCAAGTCAGCACTAACCTGTCCAGGGGACACACTCTCAGGGACCCCCTCAAGCACAGAGATGTTGCCACTCTCGACATCCAGCACACAGAGTACAGGAGTGCTTTTGGAAACCAAGTTTTCTCCCCAATCTTCGTAAAATAAAAATTGATCCCCCTGAGAACACAAGACACTCATTGCCCAGGCTGTCCTGCAGGAGATGGCCCTGCCCCCTAGAAGCCAGTACCTCCCTGGTTCTGATAGGCACAGTGTGGGCAGAGAGCATAGTGGACCCCAGCACTGCCCTGAGGGGCCTTCATGGACTGGCCATGGCCATGAGCACCTTAATGGCCTGGTCTGGCTTCTTCAGCCTGGCCACCTCGTCATCGCTGCCACTGACGTCCAAGGCTTTGGTCTGAAAGAAGGACTCAGCCTTGGGGCGCTTCTTCTCTGCCACGTATAATAAGTGTGTCTCCGAGTGCGACCAGGACAGGCAGCCAAAGCAGTCTGGGTGCAAGGAAGGCCGATCAGGGGGAGCCCTGGGCTATGGCTGCCCCTCCTGTCCGCCCTGCCTGCTCACCAGCCAGATGCCTCACCATCCTCATAAACCAGCCCATGTTTCTCCAGCGCTGACAGGTTGAAGCTCTTGAGCTTCCGGTTCTTCTCCCAAACCTAAGGACATCTGGGAGTCAGGTTGCCTATCCTCCAACAGAGCCTTATCCGTGGGACTGAGCCCCCAGTTACCCACCACGTGGTCCTATGCAGACTTACCTCCAAAAACTGCTTCTCCTCCCCAGCGCCCGGCCCTCCAGCCTTGCGCAGCACAGCTTTCATGGTGCCTGAAGGAGATTCTCTGCTCAGCAGCCTGAGGAGGATGTAGGGGAGCAGGTCAGTATTACCTCCCACCCAGTGATAACCCATCCTGTCCCCTTATTGGCCACAACCTCTTAGACAAGATTCTTGAGGCTCTGGCCCACAACCGCCCCTGCAGCCCTTCTAGCCCTACCACGGCAGCTGCCTTGCCTCCCTTCCCTGGGGCAGGGACTCTAGTCCCAGCCCAAGTTTGGAGCAAGCCTCCAATGCTTGTGACCATGTCACTACTACCTGAGCTCCCAAGGGTCAGGGATCTGGCTCCTGGCTTCCCTTCTGGGCCCTACCCACACCAAGGCACAGGGTGGGCATTCATAAAAGGCTTGCAGATGGCCATGGCCTTGCCTACAAGCTTCCTCCTTCAAACTTACTCGCCCCGGGTCTCCACACTGTTGCCCGCAGGCCCTGCAAACACCACTGAGTCCGCATCATGGAACACCAGGTACTGGCGGCAGAATCGGATGTTCTCCATGCGTTCCAGGTCCCTCTGGGTCCACTCTGCGAGAAGAGGCATGAGGCTGCTCAACTTGACCAGTCCCAGCACAGGCTACTCCCTCCCCTACCCCACCTCTCTCAGTCTATCTCCAGATATTCTGGGGGGCAGGATGGGCAACACTTGGCCACAACTCTCAAGTCTAGGCCTCCAGAGCCTAGGCTGACAACGTCTTGGAGAGAAACGATTACTGCTCCTAGCATCCACCCTAGAATCTTGAGAGCAGGTGTGGGATACGATGACGGGGGTGACCCTTACAAGGCCCACACTCTGCACTCATGGGCACCATCCCATAATACCCCAAATAGGCCGCCCCCCCATACACCTGTGTGCACAGACCTCTTACGGATGCACTGTTCCACACCCACACTCTCCAAGCCCGGCCTTCTCCACACACCCGTGTGCACTGTCAGGCAGCTAGCCCTCCACGCCCCCCTCCTCTCCACCGACTCCCCTCCATACACACACCAGTGTGCACCGTCCGGTAACAACCCCCGTACTGCGTGGTGACCTCCGGGCCCAGGCAGGCGGCGCTCAGCGCGGGCTGGCGGCTAAGGTCCCGGTACAGCGCCGCCGCCTCTTCGGGCTCGTTCAGCAGCACCTGCGCAGGGGACACAGCAGGGTCAGGCCCGGCCCGGGCTGCAAAGACCACGGGAACCGCGGGCCGCTCCCTCACCTGCCGCTCCATGGTGGCTCTGGGCCGCCGGGGTGAGGCGGGGCGTTCAGGCGCCCGGAAGTGAGAGGCCCGGCCAGTCTCCGCCGCGGCCTTGCCGCACAGTGAGAGGGGCGGGACTTTCGACGAATGAGCGAGGACGATTAGACGAGGGGCAGGGCCTCGATGGTAAGGAGGTGGGGCCTGCGAGGAACAAGTTGGAGCTGCGGCCCCAGGAGTCCTGGAGGGGAAGAGCAGGGACCTCGGGGAAAGGAGCAGGCCTTTCGGGGTGGGCTAGGCTGGAGAGAGGCGAGCTCTGTGGGCCAAGGCCCGGCCTATTACTGGGAGGGGAGGGAATGGGGTTTCCGAGGAGAAGGGGTGGCGCTGTCGAAACGGAATAAAGGAGCGGGTCTGTAGGGAGGGGCGAGGTGTGTGAAGAACGACAGGGCCCACGGGAGGAGGGCAGATGAGGCCGGACGGGGGTGGGCCCTAAGCATCCGGGGGCAGGTCCTGAGAGGCTGCAGACCGAGGACTCCGAAGACACGGGGGTGGGGTGGGAGGGCGGGGCTGAGCCCTGCGAGGGTAAAGTCGAGGAAAAGAGAGATGAGGGGCGGGGGCGTGAGAGGCAGGGTGCAAGCCGAAGTCAGCCCCAGCTGGGGTCTTCCGCAGCCCGGAGGCTAACTGTCGGGTCCTTCTGGTCCATTACGGGGCAAGCATTCACCAGACGGTGCCAGGCCCTGCTCTGGAGGGGCCCTCAGGCCGACGAGAAAAGAAGGGCAGAGGTGTGCTCCTGGCAGGGGGCACAGAGCTCGAGCCCTGGAGCTCCGGGGCGTGGGGCAAAGAAGGGCGGGTGCAAAGGTAACAGGGTGTCGCCTGGTCTTATCGGCCACCAGGCCTACCCCAGAAGCTATCTGCCCCTGCAGCCCTCACCCGCCCCGCTCAGTGGCACCTTGCTGGGGATCATGAGCGTGTGGGCCTCTGTCTGCCTTCCCAGGCCTCAGCCCAAGTTCTTGGGTGTAGAGGGCCTGGGGGGTCAGGCTCCACCCAGAACCAGAGAGCTTCCTGTGGAAAGAAAAACCTGGGCAGGCAGGCTCCCTCAGGACAGTGGCACTGGACTGGGCAGGTTACAATGGCAGAAGAAGGCAGGAGAGGCTGGGCAGCGGTCAGGCCAGCAGCAACGGATGTCCCCTCCTCCATATACCCTGAGCCTGGCTGGTCTTCCACACCTCAGGGCCCTGGCTCCCTGCACCCTGCCTTGCCTTTGACTGAGATCCCACTTGACTGGCCTGCAGCTTCTCCTTCCATTGGATTAGTTAATTAAAAACAGTTTCCACTTTCTGAGGCCACTTAACTTGTGAGCATCCAGTGTGTGCAGGACTGTTAAGGCCAGAACTGGGAGCAGAAAGAGTGGCCCCAGCCACCAATCTGGGTGGAAAGTTGGAAACTAGGATGTTCATTACAGCATTGTTTATAACAGGAAAACTGGGAACATGGTGCCTGTCCTTGAGGGCATGTGCAGTAGACTGGCTGTAAACTCATGGTGCAGCTCTCTGGAGGCCGGGCACTGGAGGATGAACATCTAAATACTTGGAATGAATGTGTAGAAGTAAGCAGGAGGCTAGAAAACAGTAAGTACTGTGCCTTCTGTCTTCTGTTTAAAATGAAAAAGAAAAACACAAACAGGAAGGAAAGACATGCATCAAGATACTAACTTTAGGGAAGGCCAGAGGTGAGGCTGATACTCGTTTCATTTATCTGTGTTTTAAAAAATTTCTAGCAACTCTGGGTTACTTTGATAAGGAGGCTCTCCCATCCTGGGGAAGGACTAAGATCTAGCAGCCCCCAAGAGTTTGGGGGTTGGAGTGGACACAGCAAGGCAGACAGGTGTAGGGCTTGTTGGCAACACCAGGGGGCAGCACCTGCTCACCTGCTTCCCCAGGGAACCAGGCCCTAGAAAGCTGTTTGTGCAGCCCCGACACTCAAAGGCTGTGGAGGCACAGTCCCTCAGCAGTCTGCCCAGTGAGCTAACCGCTCCCTCCAGGTCCAAGCATTAAACCTGCCTTGGGGCGCCTTTGTGGAGAGGCCCACTGTCTTTGGACAGATTGGTATGAACGCAGCCCTGGCCTTGCCAGTACTTCTGCAACTTTGCCTTTTCACTCTTTTCCCTTTAACTGTGAAAAGATAGGACTGTCACAGTTTGGGGATTTGTTCCTCTGCCTACGCCTTCCCGTTTCAGAAACCATCCCAGAGACAGTCTGTAGGTTGTTTATATCAAGTCCTTTTATTCTGATACCACAGAATTACCTTGTTACAATACAGGGGGAGGGACACTGAAGTACCACGAGTTCTCACAGAGCACAGGAGGACGGCACACGATTCACAAGGTCATGTGGAGGACTCGGGTCATTCATTGCACTTACAACTGTAAACTTGTTTGTTTGACTTTGTACAGCACTCTTCCCCCCTCAAATAAAGAAGGAGAGAAGGAAAGAAAGGGAGAGAGGAAATAAGGGAGGCAGGGAAGGAGTGAGGGGGAAGCAAAAACAAGACATGGAAGCTAGCAGAGGAAAGGCATTGGGCGGCCACCACTCTCCAGGGCACTGCACTTAGAGAGAAGGAGCTGATTTGATCCCAGAGGCCAAATGAGGCAGACACACACACACATACACACTCACACACTTGTTCACATGCACACACACACAATATCTCATGACTTCCATGGCTCTCCAGTGCCACCCCAGTGCACATGGCAGCAGGGCTGCTGGTACCCAGGGAGACAGAAGTGATATCTCTGAGGAGTTTCAGTTGGTCAGGCCTGTCCCTCTGACCCTGTCGGAGTCCACAATGACAAGTATTTACAGAATGGGGGGAGGGGGCACGAGGGCAAGGGAGGGGCCAACAGGCCAGGACCTTGTTGTCATGGTAAAGAATCTGCCTGGAAAACTCCCCACAGGCTCCAGAAGACAGGCCATGGTTGCTGCCACTGCTGCCCAGTCATCATGGGCCCTGAGACCACCCTCTCTTCCCAAGGACTAAGTGGATGGTGGGGAAGCGGGGTGTCACTGTGAATGCATTAGGCCCTGAAGTAGACAGAGGCGGCAGTGCCCTTGTTCATGACACTGGGTCGGGAGAGGGTGTAGAGAAGGCCTGGATTGCATCCCAGAGAACCCCTTGCCCATGTGGAAATGTGCTTGGTGCTCCCCACTGCCCAAGGCATCGAATGCTGGTCCCTCAGCCTCTGGCCCCCAGAGCCACAGCTGTATCCACACAAGGGCCAGGACACCTGTGGCCCAGAGGCCTGCTCCAGCCACCTTCACAAGGGGTGATAGGCACAGATGTGTCCTGTGGATACACTGGGGGTTAGGGAGTGGCAGATGTCAGAAATTTCAAACTCAGAAAGCTTGGCCAGAAAGGAGATTTGCTGAAGCGTCAACATTGGAGAGCGTGAAACTAGCTTTGATGGAGGCTGACCTGCTGTCATCTCCCTGCCTGTTCCCTGCTCCTGGTCCCATCCCTTGGCCTTTTATCGGGAGGATCGCTGCATTAGTCCCTCATGTATCCAGCCACTAGGCACATCCCCACAAAGACCTGGCCCTGGGTGGTCAGAGGTGCCAGATGGTGGCCTCCTTCAGCCCTTGCACAGATGGCCTCATACAGCCCAGGCCTGAGCTCTGGGATGAGGCAGGTGTCCCGTTGGATGGGTGAAGCCCAAATCCAGAAGGGCAGGGTCTTAGGCCCAACACAAGGGTTGACAGCCTCCTATCTCATCCACAGCTGCCAGAGGTGGGCCAGGATCCCTCTCTGAAGGGGTTTGTAGACCTTATGGGAAAGAATGAGAAATGTGGACCCCTGAGAAATGCATGGTGCAAACCAGAGCACTCTGGAGGAAGGCCAGGCCTGGAGGGGTCGGGCAGCTACCACCTGCCACACTCTTGGCTCAGTCTTAGAGAAGCTGATGAGCAGTGGGATACTTAGGCTTCAGAGATAGGGGCTGGCAGGGAGTTTAGGTCCTGGAGACAGATGCAGAGAGTGTCACAACAGAACCTTCTGTAAGTTTTGTTATTGAGAAGCTTCCCAAGAAACTCAGCTTGAAGCCACTGTCTATGTGAATATGCACTCTGATCAAAGATGACACTGTCAGCTGTCCTCACCACAAATGCCAAAACTCCAGCTCTTCCTGAGCATTCTCTGGCCCCCTGGCCAGATCTCCTGGCTCACAGACCTTTGAGCCTCCCAGCCACAAAGGAGAAGTGCAGTCAGGAGCTGGGCCCTACCCTTGGCCTCTGTCCCTCTGGCTACAGACGCAGCCCAGCTCTGCTCTTCAGCAGTGCCCTGCTGGGAAGGGGCGACCAGATGTCTCTGGCTCAGGGCTGGGATAAGTGGGGGAGTGACTTACAGATGGAAATCCTACAGCAAACCTTCCGAATGTTCACACGCACACATCCTGTGCGGGCTCCCACCACATGTCTCCTCAGAGACATCTTGGTCAGAGAAACCTGCAGAGGGTGTGGGGCCTTGTACTGCCGGGCCCACAGCCTGGCATGCTCAGGCAGCAATTCCGGCGGGTCCTCACTAGCTCGTGCAGAAGTTAGCTAGAAGCACTCCTGAAGGAGAGGTTCTGAGACAAAAAGAACTCCAAGCAAGAGGGTCGAGCATTGAAAATGGATGAAATCGTGCAAAGAAGCTGCGAGCTGTGCATGCTCCACTGCGGGACAGGCGGTGACTCGCCTGGCAGCAGCGAGTCCTGCCACAGGTCGAACATGCCACAGACTGAGAATTTCACACACACAGTGGGAGCAGGGGAGGGGGAAGGGAGCGAGGGGTTTGATATGAGCATATCTATCCAGTTTCTCAATTGCAGGTTTGCAATTAACTCCTTATACATAACACAGAATTTAATAAATATTAACAGTTGTCTTTGAGGGTTTATATTTCATTGCATAGAACGTTAGAGATGAGACTTGTGGCTGTGCCCAAGGTGAAGGGAGGCCCCTAAGGGAAGGGCCTCAGGGAGGAACACTGCCCAGTCCACCAGGTGGATGGATGGTGCCACACTCCCCAGCACAGGGCCCTGGGCCCTTCCCTTGGCTGGCAGAAGCCCTGGCCCCTCTGCTCTGAGCATGTCCACTGGTGATGGCTTAAGAAGGACTGGAGTTGCACGGTAAACAGAGGCGGGCTGAGGGGCCTCCCTAGACCCCGCCCTGGGGTTGTGCTCTTGGTGGCCTGCTGCCCACTATTGCTTCTAAGTCAATATTCTCCCCATGCTGAGCAGGGGCAGAGCAGAGAGGGAACCAAACCATCAGTCACAAGGTGGTGGTGGAGGGGAGAGGCAAGGAGGTGAGCCGAGAGAGCGAAGAGAGAAAGGGTGGGGGGAGAAATAAAAGAACAATGTTTATGAGGTATACACTTAAATCAAACTGAAATAATTAAGGCTGTTCTTGAAATCAAAAGAAATCCCCAGGTGTACGAACGAGGAGCCGGCTGGTCGAGACAATGGTGGTGCCGCTGGGATGCTCACGATGACTGGGGGTGATGGCTTTGAAGATGGTGGCGGGCGTGCTAGCACGCGGCCACCCACGGGCTGGGAGAAGCCTCAGCCAGAGCCCACGCTGCTTTTCGGTGCTATGGCCTCTTATTTCAGCGATGAGACAGTGTTAGGTCCTAATGTTTGTAAAGTTCTCCCAATCCCACGCTAGCCACATGGAAGTCTGCTCCGGTGTCACCCAGGGGGCAGGGTGAAGGGGGCAGGGCCCTGTGGCCACAGAGGGATCTGGGCCAGCTGGAATGTGAAGGAAACGGAGCCCAGGGCCCCCAGCCCTCAGTCAAAGCCCCTCTCCAAGGCTGTGGAAAAACTTCTGGCATTGTGGAGGGAGGGCAGCGTCCGTCAAAAACAGGCTGCGCGCGCCCAAACTCTGTGTATAACGCATTGGTAGCCTGGCTGGCCAGGCCGCGGAAGGCGGCTGTGGGAAGAGCAGCAAGACTGCCGCGTGACAGGGCCTGAAGAGAGGGTTCCTCCCTCCCAACGACGGCTACGCCTTGAAGGTGGTGCCCTGAGGAGAGCAGGGTCTCTGGAAAGACAATCACAGGTCCCCCTGGGCCAATGGTCCCACTTGACCAACAGATGCTTCACCCCGGCAGCTGCTGTTAGAAAACATCCCGTCCTCAACTGAGGCCCGCCTGCCACGTCCCACCTGGTGTGAGTCTTTGGGCCAAGGTTTGCCAGATTGTAGATGCTTGGAGGAGAAAAGGGGGGAGGGGGAAAGGAAACAGGAAAGACAGAAGAATTTTGTCAAGAACTGTGGACAGCTGCTTCCCGCCCGCACTCCTTCCAGCTGTCTGCCACAAGCTGACGGCCTGGCTCCTCCTCACCCACGGGATCCCACCCCACTGAGGCTGGGGGAGAGGGGTGCTTGGGCAGGTTTGAGGTCATAAAGAGAAGATCAGGAAGAAAGAATCAGGTTGGCCAGGAAGGGCCATTTCTTTAACACAAGTTGCTTTTTGTTTCTTAAGAGTGAGGGAGATGGGATTTTGTTTAAAACAACAAGTCTCTCCCAGCCCACTTCTGAAATTTCCACAGAAGACACCAGGAGATAGAAACTCACAGAAGCACTGACCACTTGGCCCAGTCAGCCAAATGCCAGAACTTGAGGGTGATTCTTTTAATTACAAAGTTAGTGGTCTCAGTAGCCCACGCACATCGTGTGACAGGACACAGAACAAAAGGAACGACGCAAGTGGTTCCTTTCCCCCCCTGGTAACAGTGCCCTACACCCAAGGTGGGTCCTGCCATAGACCTGGTCCATGGGCTGCCCCTCTTTCCCTTCCCTTCAGCACAACTTCTGATTTCATACCTGTTTCAGGGCAACTCAGAGGAAACATCCAGCTGGGTGGGAAAGTGTCAGGGAGCCCGCTGTCGTGGGGTGAAGGCAGGAAGAACACTGAGGTGCTGCACTGTGGCTACTCTAATTAGAATAAGTTCCGGGCTCTTTACTTTCGCCTACAAAGCCCACCCCAGCTGGCTCCTGCCCCCTCTGACGTCACCCCGACCATCTCTCCCCTCCACTGTGGATCTAGCTGTGCTGGCCTTTTGTCTGTCCCTGAGACCTATCTGTCTCATCAGAGCCTCTGCGGGTGCTGTTCCCTCACTGGGCACATCCCACAGCAGCCTCTTCTCCTCCCTTGAGCCTTACCCATCACTGACCACTTTCTCTAGAGTGGCCCCCTCCATGCCATAACCCTGCATCCCTGGCTTCAGAACACTTATAACCTTCAGAAATTATCTTTTAATCTCATTTTTTAAAAACTTATTTATTCTCTGCCCCTCTTGACGGGCTGTCAGCTTGAGAGGGCAGGGACTTGGTCTTGTTCCCTGCTGGATCCCCAGAACTCAGAACAGGGCCCAGCACCTACCTAGGGCCTGACAAACATTTATTGAATAAATGAATAAATGGATGGGAAACTGGACCTTTCCAGTTTCCCTGCTAGTCCTCCAGAGATAGGTGGCCCTTTTGGCACTACACCTAGCTCCCTCCCACAAGCAGGCCAGGCCTGGGCAAAGGCCCTTGCTGGCCCCAGCGCTCCCTCGTGATTTGCTTGTTGAGTGCCTGGCCCTGCCAAACACACACCTGCTCACTATGAGAAGCACCCACACCTCCATACTCTTTAACAGTAGAATTCGCAAAGGCGCGGTAGGAAGAGGGTCCCAAGGCTATGGAATGGGAGGAGGTGGTCCCTGGCTGTGCGCAGAGCAGCACCAACAGCCAGCCTACCCTCCCTGCCATCCTGCATGATGTACCGCTTCCTCCTTCCCGCCCAGAGGCAAGGCCAGGTCCAGAGGAGGCTCTAGGCAGAGGCTTCAGATCCTGCTTTGGCCATTGCAGCCCAGAGAGAGCCAGGGCTCCCATCCTGAGGCCCTTCCACTCTCTCCCTGGGCTGACCTGGTCTGGAGCTGAGACTCCTGTCTGGGTGACCTCCCTTTCCACTCCATCCCTTTCCTGTCTGCCTCTCCACTCATTCTGCTTTTCCACCTTGCAGGTCTTGAACTCAGCCTGTGAAGCCAATTGTATCTTGACGTCACACCAAGGAGTGCTAAGCTCTGCAGGGTTTGAGGACTCCAGCCTCATCTGAATGTCTGGAGCAAAGGTCCCAGCACTAGGCCTCAAGGACGGGGCTTTGGAATCAGTGCCTAGTGTACAGACCCCAAGTTGTGGGGCACGGTTTGCTCTGCCGGGCCCCTTTCCCAAGGTTACTTACCTGACTCACCTCAGCCAGCTCAGTTGTCTCTGCCTCCCAGGTAGCAGCTGGGCCCATCCTAGCTGAAGGAAGCCCACCAGGTCCCTCCTGGCTCACACTTACAGGAACTGGGTCAGTCTGGTCAGCTAGGCCTTGGCCCTTCACTCCCTCCTCTGCCTCACCCAACCCTAGTCCTGATACTCACTGTTATACGCAGAGTCCAGAGCTGCGCCCAGGCCTCTGACTCCAGAGATTTTTCCACAGCAATGATATCATCTCCCTTCATTTCTTCAAGAGCCTGTGGAGCATTTACAGAGGAGGGCTGGGAGGAGCTGTATCCCAGGGGGACCCACCTACAACCTAATGTCAACTCATAGCTTTAGGAACCCTGTTGGGGGCTAAGGGGTGGTAGAAAAGGACAAAGGGATGTTGGCCTTGGCTTCCCTTTGCTGGGGACCTCTACTGTGTTGGCCACATGTTGGGACCTCTGTGCACAGGGTCCCTCTTCCTCTTCCTCCTCCCACTCTCATAGGGGAAGGACACTGCAGCTCTGGCCACATCACCCACTACTGAAGACCACATTCCTCCCAGAAGACCCCGCAGGACTTAAGAGCCCTGACTCGAGCACCAGGAGAGGGTGGGTACAGGCAGCTCATACTCACCCTGCAGGGCATGGTCACCAGAAGGAGGAGAATTTTTTGCCAAAAGCAGACACAGCTGTGACAGAAAAAGGAGAGAGGTGTCAGGAAGTCGGGCTAGGCTCCCTCCTAGTCAAGGCCGTTTGGCACAGTGAAGCCAAGCTCAGCCTAAGGGGCAGGGACTACCCAGAGAACCACTAGGCCGCAGCAGGTGGGCCCTCGGGCTGGCCTGTGCCTGGGTGACTGAGCCCGGAACCAGTCCCCAGACCCAACCTCTGCCAGAGTAGGGCCCTGGAGCAGCCGTCCACCCTGGACCTGGCTGTAGGCAGTGCGTACCTTCCGTCAGCTTGCCGGCCTGCTCTGCTGCCCCACCAGGGAGGATCTTGGAGAGCACACTCTCCCCGTCGGCACCTGGCTGGCCGGCAGGAGCCCCTGGGGTCCCTCCAGGCTTGGCTCCAGCCTTCATGCCTAGGGGTAAAGAAACCACCATCATAAGCTGTGCTTGGCCTGGCTCTTCAGCGTCTGAGTGGGAGAGCAGCTAAGAGGGAATCTGACCACGGGTACCCTGTGAGGTGGAGGGTGAGGAGGAGGATAGAGAAATAAAGAGAGGAAGGTAAGAGTGGGAAGAAAAGGGGTGGGAGCAAGCAGCAAAAAGGAGACTGAGGAAGATAAAGAGGGAGAAAGGGAGGAATAGGCAGAGGAAGATGAGAAGGCAGAGGAGAGAAGGGAAGGGGAAGGAAGGAGACAGTAGGAATCCATGGTCCTGGCCCTGTGATCACCAGCACCTTCGAGGCTCCCTGCCCAGAGCTGCCTGGGCCCTAAGGCCCCAGTGCTGGTGATCCCATTGGCTCATTCTAACCCCAGGCTCGTTTCTGCTGGGGAGGCCTGCAGTGCACTGGGCACCTTCTCAGAGAGCAGTGAAGGCATGTAGTGCAGGGGAGCTCAGGGTGCCAGTCAGCACAGGAAGAGGGCAGCCCAGGTACTCTTGGTCATAGCCAAGGGCATCCAAAGGCAGGCTCACCTGCAGGTCCAGGTCCTGGTGGTGGCTGGGCCTGAGGAAGTCTCCCCTGCTGGGGTGCTTTGGCAGTCCCTTTAGAGCCGTTCGCCTGCTCTGCCCGCGGCTGCAACACAGAACCCATAGCTGAGCTACCACGCGTCAACTCTGCCCAGCCTGGAACCAAGGGGCTGTCCAAGCTGCAGTCCCAGCATCCACCCTGGGGAGGATCCACGTACTGGAGCCTTACTTACTGGCCCTGATGGCTGCGGGCCTGTGGCTGTCGAGGGCCCTGGCTGAGGCTTCCCTGCTGGCTGGCTGGCAGCGGGGGCCGGACCCCGAGCAGCTGGCTGGCCCTGCTCCTGCAGGCGGGCCTGCGAAGGGGCCTGCTGCAGAGGCTGTAGCCCGAGACCCTGCTGCTGCTGCTGCTGCTGCTGCTGCTGCTGTGTCTGCGGCTGGCGTGATGCTGTTGCTGAGGGCGTCTGCCTGGATGGAGGAGGCTGTGACTGCTGTGGACCTGGAGCTGCCTGCCGACCTTGCGGCTGCAGCTGGGGTTCTGGCTTTGGCTGCAGTGCAGCGGGCCCTGAGTGGGCCTGCCGGGAGCCCTTCTTGCTCTCAGAGGCATGATGGTACGCTGATGGAACACGGGATGGCTGTGAATATTCACCGGAGCTGGGGTACCCAGGCTGACCCTTCTTCTGCACGGTCGGGGCAGGGCTGGGCTGAGGGTGAGGCCGGGCCTCATGGCGACTCAGGTCTCGAACGTGTGGTTTGGCAGCACGCCGTCCCGGCTCCTCGCCAGTGTGGCGGCCTGAGTGCCGCCCGTGGTCACCATGGTGTCGGTGTTCCTTGGCTGAGGCATGGCGGCCTGGGCCACCCTCATCGTGTGGCCACAGGCCCTCCTCGGGGGGCTCATCGTAGTCGTGGTAGCCGTGCCTGGCAGGGCCTCGCTTCTGGGAGGAGGAGGAGACTGCGTGGCCCCCGTGGTGCCTGAACCGGTCAGAGCGGGCATCCCGGGGCTTATCAAACCAGTCTGTCTCCTCCTGGCCCAGGTGATACGCTTCAGGGACCAAAAACAGAACACCATCAACCCCCGGGCTGGCCGCAGTGGGAGGCCCAGCTGAAGCCATGCAAGGAAAACAGAGGGTGGGCGCCACAGCCACAAGCGTAATGCCAGGCCCCAGCCCCCTCCCACAACCGGGCCAGGGCGCGGGTGCAGCAGGCAGTAAGGGCAGCCTGCAGCAGGGCCCACTGGGTGAGGCGCCAGGCCAGCCCCACTGAGACATCTCAGGGCTCAGGGCCCCACGGGCGGGCAGGCCCCCCAGGTGCTGAGCATCTGCAGAAATCACCCCCAGCTGCCATTACCTTCGCTGTCGGAAACTACGCAGTGGGAATCATCCAGGATGTAGCCCTCCTCACACTTATGCGCGTGGGCTCGCGGTCCATCCTTGACATGCTCCTGGACGTCAGGCATGGAGTGGCTGGAGCAGAACTGTGGGCAGGTGTCCCCCGGGGGGAGGGTGCCCCCAGCAGGGTGAGGCCGCCCCAAAGGGCTGACGGGGCTCTCCTCTTCAGAGGCCTGGCTCCGCATGGGGGGCCGGGGCCGGCCATGGGCCATGCTCAGAGATGAGGGCTTGGGGCCCGCTTTTTGAAGTCGCTCCACAGCCTCCCGTTCCCGCTCGTATCCCTTGGCCCGGCCACTGACGTCATGGCTGGAGAGCTTCTCCCCGCTGTATGCAGATGCCACCCGGGACCGGCTGCTCCCACTGTACACGCGGTCATCCTCTTCCACTGGGTCCCGGCTGGACACCCCATAGTACCTCTGCTGCTCATACACATTCTTCTTGAGCCCATAGGTGATTTCGTCCTGGAACTTCCTGCCCCGAGAGGCCAGGCTGCTGCTGACTGCAGAGGACGGGTAGGAGGCCAGGTCTGACTCTACATCCTTGGCCTCTTCGATAGGTGAGAACTTGGAGATCTTTTGCTCCATGCCCTGCTTCCGGTGCTTGCTGCGCTTTGAGGAGACGGCAGCCGGGGCCAGGCTCTTGGAGGGATGCTTGGGCCCCACGGGGCCTGGGATATACTTCTCTGCTCGAGCCCCGTGTCTGTAGTCACTGTCACTGTAATAGTGGGTGCTAGCTAGTCGGCCATTGCTCTCCACGCTCCTGTGATGGCCGCTCTTCCCACGGGGGTCGTAGGAGTCCTCCTCGGATTCTTCCTCCCCTCTGGTATAGCAGCAGGGCAGTGTGGGCCCCTCAAGGACACCTGGTTCTCCTGGCTCTTTCCCTGGACGCCCACTGCTGCTCGGCCCCAGGGGCTCCAGCTTCTGGCTGTCAGGGGCAGTGGAAGCACTGTCCTTGGTCAGCTCACTGATGTCGTCAATCATCACATAGTTCCGAGGGACATTCTGCTCCAGGCTGGTGTAGTGTGAGTCAGAGGGGTAGGTGGGGGCTGGGCTCAGGCTCACACCACTACGGTCACTGGCCCGCGGCAGCTCAGGGGCCTTTCCTTGTTCATAGCTGCTGCTTACTGCTGGGCCACTATAGCTGGTTTCAGACGAGGCTGCAGACATGGTCACGACAGGGCTGGCGATCACCTCATAGTTGGTGGGCACCTTCTGCTCCAAGTCGGCTAGTGATGTCTGGCGTGGCTTCTGGTGGGGCGTACGGCTGTCAGTCGGGACTGGGTAAAGGGTGCTCTGTGTGGTTGGCATGGGTGTTTGGGCTGTATAATGGCCTGTGGGACGGAAAGCCTGCTGGCTTGGCAGGCCAGGCTCAGCAGGGTAACTGGTGCCGGGAGGAAAGGCAGGTGCTGGGTACGTGCTGGGGCCAGGGTAGGTGGGTGCCTGGTGGGCTGGGAATCCATTCTCTGTTGGCCCACCGCTGCCTGCAGCATACTGTGGCGCCGGAGGTGGGAACCGGGATTGCTGGAAAGCAGTGGGGCCGGAGGGAGTGGCAGGAGCAGCGGCAGTGACAGGGAAGTCTGCATACTGGCCAGCCGGAGTGGCACAGCCCTGGAGCCGCAGCTGGTTGAGCTCACTGTCTGACAGGTAGTCGCGATGCTCACTGAGACCACGCAAGGGTGGGTAGTCACGGCCACCCCGGTCTCTGGCCAAAGACTCTTTGCGCTGGGTGATGCCCAGCTCCAGGTACTTGAGCTTGGCGTCGATCTCCTTCTCCTCCTCATCCAGCTCTGCCTGCTTCTTGCGCAGCTTGGTGGACTCGTGCTCCACCAGCCGCAGGTCCCGGTCCAGCTCCCGGAGCAGGCTGGCCTTGGTGGCAGGGACAGCGGCGGGCCCCACCAGCCCACGCTGCAGCAGGCTGGCCGCATACAGTTGTGGGGGAGCCTGGCCAGCCAGGGGCAGGTGAGCCTCCTCTGGAGGGGGGCTAGGCAGTGTCCGCTTCACCTTGCGGACCAGGCCGTTGGGTGGCAGCGCCGACACCTGAGACAGAGGGAAGGGCGGGCAGCACTGAGACCCAAGGTGTGGGTGGCCTGGCAGGCACAAGGTAGAAGAGCCCTGGCCTGGGCTCGGGTAGGGGCTGGGCTCCACGCCGTCAGTGCCCCGATTCACCAGGCAGCCTTGAGGCCTGCCCTGCCCACCCACTGGCCTTGGAGGGAGGGCCTGTGATCATCTTACAGGCCTTCTCCTTCCCAGACCTCGGGGCAGTGGGACGGGAGGAAGCAGCAGATGCCCCTCTGTGCTGATGTCTAATACTGGCCTGGCACACAGCACGTCTCCAACAGGCTTGCCACCCTCCGCCTCCCACTGAGGGTACTGAGGTGAGGAGAGTACAGGTCTGGCTCTGGGTTTGGGTCCTAGCAGCTGGCAGGAGCCAAGGGCAGTGGAGGGCCATGGACAGGAGTGGAGTGGGTCCTGGGCCCACCAGGTTCCCTAGAGGATCATGACAGGGGGCGCATGCTGACTGGATGTCAGGTGCTGCAGGCTCCGAGTCTTTTCTGCCTCCTGCCCTTCTCCTCTCTAAAGTGAAATGCAATTCAGCCACCTGTCCGCTCTCCTCCTCCCGTGGCCCTGTACCACCCTCTGTCAAACTGTGCCCTCGGTCTGGCCCCAGCTCCCTCCACATCCCTGTCAGCCCACCGCTCTCTGAGGCTGCCAGGCTCCTCTAGGGCCTCTCCAGCCCTATCTCTGGCTACCTGGCTTCCCAGTCAGGGCTCCCTAACATGTTCTCCATGGGGTCCTCCTCACCTGCCCGAGGCTCCACATTGCCTAAAGGTCCACATTGCCAGAAGCTTTGTCCTGGGTCCTCCCATTGTCTCTAGCTCCCAGGCCTCTGGGTTTTAAGGGCCACCCAAATCCCCTAAACACACTGGGGACTGACATCAGGCTTCTTACCTTTTACCTTGCCAAGAAACTACATAAAAGCCTCCCACCTACTTTCACCATATGTCATAAAGGAAATGATAATGTGTCCCCAAACCTCAGGACGAAGGGTGGCCTTTGATGGAATGGAATAAATTTCCCTCCTTGAACTCCTCACTCTGTTGTCTGTCTTTTGTCATTTGGTCTCACACCATGAGTGCCCATCGTGGCGTGGCACCCCCATGGCCAGCCCATAGGACCTCTGTGCCGACCCTAGCACGGAGCCAAAACCACCTGCCTCTCTGACGTGCCTTCCCTGCCAGCCCAGACTCCTGATCCCACCCCCACCCCTCTGGCCTGCATACCCCAGGGCTCTCCACAACCCAGACTCACCTCCACAACCCCACCCCGACGCCTCACCTCTCTCCTCTCTGCATCACACGCAGAAAACGGGTAAATATACCTCCCAGTGCCTCTGGCTCCTAGGCGGTCTCCCCAGGGCCACCGTGCAGTCACTTCCTTGAGTCCATCTGCCCATATTCTGCCTAGGAAACTTTCTAAGATACCCATCTTGTCCTGTCTCACCTGCCTGAAACACCCAGGAGCTCCAAGGGCCTTTGAGAAAATCCCAACCCCCTCTTGGCCTGGCACTCAAAGTCCTTGGTGTCAGTCCCTTGCAACCTCCATCTTCCTAACATGCCGGCCACCTCTCACAGTCCTGGGACATCATTGGCAACTAAAGCCACAGACGAGGGTAAGTTTAGACTCCAGGAGCCCCTATCTAGGGCAGCAGACAGGTGTGTAAACAGATTTGCTGAGGGCCAGATAGGGGCATGGGACAAGATGAGGCAGAGAGCACCCTGCAGCCCACTGAAATGGGCCTTGAATGGTAGTCCAAAGGACTTTGGCTTCCTGTGGGGCAAGGGAGCCAGACCGGGGCTGGGGAGTGGGGAGCAGCCCAGCCAGGTCGGTGCTATGGTTTTCTCAGGAAACATCCAAAGAAGAGATTTGGAGTGGGAGGGGCCCAGGCTGGAGGGGAGAGCTGAGGAGGCCTGACGGGGGAGGTGGCAGGGACTGGACTAGATACGAGCTGTGAAAAGGCAGTGCTAGGGTGAGGCTGAAGTTTCTAGCAGGGTCTAGATGGCTGTGGTGGCCCAAGTGTGTGTGTTTTGCCCAGGATGTCCTTGCTGGGCTGCGGGCTCCACCGGATGTGCATCGAGATGTGCATCCGTTCCTCGACTCCTAGCTCTGGGCCTCTGGAGCTGGAGGTGACTCCACCCCCACCCCAGGAGACGCCCCTCCCTGTGGGGCCCCCCAGGCTAGGCAGAGACCCCTGTCCCACCCTGGACCAGCCCCTGTGCCCATACCTGGCTACCCAGTCCCCCCTGGTGCTGGTAGAGGGAGAACCTCTCTTTGGCAGACTCCTCGGCGGTGGGGCTGAGGGGCTTAGGGTCAGACAGGGACCGCTGCAGGGTCTTCATGGGGCGCGGCAGTGTCTGCTGGCGGAGAGCGCTGTCAGCCGTGAAGTGCTTCTGGGGACTCACGTGAGCCTTGTTCAGCCTCTCACTGGAAGCAAAGGAGGTGTCCAGGAGCCGGTGTGGGGAGAGGGGTGAGACTGGTGAGTAGAGGACCTGGGGGGACTTGGGAGGCTGGCGGCTCACAAGCTGTGAGAGAGACTCCGGGGGCAGGTGGGCCTGGTATCCAATCTCCAAGGGATCCGGCTTCTTTTTTTCGAATCTGCCCAGGGGCCCTGGGGTGACGATCTGGATGCCAGGCAGGTAGGGGCTGATGGCAGTTGGCCCTACAAGCTGCGGCCCGGCCACACCCTGGGCCTGCCCATCCGGCTCCGTCTGGCAGGCCAGGCTCTCCCCACGCCCAGTCTTCTCTGGCGCCGATATGTACCTGACGATCTCCACCTTGGGGTCGGTGGCAGCTGTGATGTGGATGGCTGGAGAGACTCTGGGCAGCTGGTCAGGCTCTGTCTGCACAGAGCAGTCGCTGATGGTCTGGATGCCCACGCTGCTCATGGCCCTCACGGCGGGGGCGGCAGTGGATGATGAGGCAGTAGCATCGTGCTTGCTGTCGGAGCCAGAGTCTGAGTGGCGAGAAAGACGGGACCTGCGGCGGCGCACTGGCTGCTCCCACTCGGCACTGTCCTCATCGTCCGTCTGCACGCTGCAGTCAGCACTCCGCCGTGCCCGGCGCCGCCGGGTCAGGAGATAGCGGCCCTCTCCATCCTCATCATCCGTCTGCACGCTGCTGTCTGCAATCCTCCTGACCACACAGGGCTCAGGCCCTGACTCTGGCTCGCACACATCCCGCAGGCGTGGCATGGAGTGCCGCTTCTTGATACCACTACGGCCTGCCTCCCACTGCTCCTCAGTCTGCAGTGACATGTCCGAGGCGGAGCTGGGGAGACCCCGGTGCAGCACGGGCTCACGAGGCTGCCCAGGCCCCTCAGGCCCAGGCACGGCAATGAAGGCTGCGTGGGTCAGGGGTGGCCAGTACTGGCCGTTCTGAGCCAGCTCTGTGGCAGCTGGGGGAGGCCCTCGACCGGGTGCCTCACAGGCCACAGGGAAGGGAGCCTTCTGCCGCTGCTTCTGTTCCTCCAGTTGCTGCTGCAGCTGCTGCTGCAGCTGCTGGATCTGCTCCAGCTGCAGACGCTGCTGTGCTAGCTGCTCCCGCTGCAGTGCGAACTGAGCCTGCCGTTCCTCCTGCTGCTGCTGCAGCACATGGTGCTTGATGGTCTGCAGCTCCTGCAACTCCCGCTGCACCAGCAGCTGCTCTTCCTCGCGGTGCCTCTGCAGTTCCACACGCTCCCGCTCCAGCTCCTCCTGCAGCCGCAGCTGCCGCAGCTTTTCTAACTCCACCCGCTCTCGCTCCAGCTGTAGCAGCTGCTCCTGCTGCTTCCGCTGCCTCTCCTCCTGTGATGCTTCCTCCTTCTCGAGCCCTGGCCGGCTGAGGGCCCCACTGCCGCCCCCAGGAGCAGCATCTACCGGCGGCTTCTGGCCAGCCGCTGGGGCTGGGGCTGGGGCTGGGGCTGCTACAGCCTCCTTGACAGCAGCAGGGGTGGCTGTGGAAAGAGGCTCTTCCCGAGCAGCCCCTGCTGGCAGCTCTGGCCTTGGTGGGCCCCCAGCCCCTGGGGCCTTGGCAGCAGCAGGCTTCCCCAGGTAGACAGGACCCTCAGCAGGTGGAACGCTGGAAGCAGTGGGGAATCTACTTGGTACAGGATATCGGTATAGCCCTGTGGGCCCAAGAGGTACCCGGGGGGCAATCATGGGCATGCGTGTCAGGCTGGCGAGTGGCACGGCTGTGACTCCTCCGGATGCATAAGGCCTGTACATGCCACCACGCACCATGGGCCGCAGTACTGAGGCAGGCTGGGTGGTGATGGGCAGTGTTGCAGCAATTGGAGTGTTGATAGTCGAGTAGATCATGCCGTCGGCTGCACGCACAGTGGCTGTGGATGGCAGCAGCTGTCTGATTGCTGTTCCCTGGCCTGCTGTAGGCCTGTACTGGGCCAGGTTCCCAGGACTCGGGTGGCCCTCCGGGAAGGTGGGGTTCCCAAGGAGGCCAGGTCTGAGGGGAGCCAGACCTTGCGGGGCACTGAGCCCTGGCTGGGGCTGATACTGCATGAGGTCGGGGCCACCACCACCGCTGCCACGCCGCCCTCCGTACTGGTCCATGGAGTTGAGGGCAGCACACATACGGCTGATCTCACGGGCCGTGGTGGCGCTGTACTGGGCCAGGCTGGCCTCCTGGAATCCAGCTGCATCTCCCCGTGGGCCATACCTGTGGTCTGAGTAGATGTTTGACACTGAGCTGTAGCGCCGCATGGGAAGCGGGTGAGTCAAAAGGTCTGTGGGATGACGTAGGTCCGTGAATGAACCATACTGCAAGCCCTGCCCAAGGTAGCGTCCATCTGCAAAGCCCAGGCTGTAGGAGTGCTTCAGTGAGCTGAGGTCCATGGCCGAGTCTCGTCCAGGGCCCTGGAAGAGGTGACCAATCCTGTGGGTGTGGTAGTTGAGGCCAGCCTCAGCCAAATTGGTGTCAGACATAGAGGAGTACAGCCTGCCAGGGAGGCCCTGTGGGTAGGGCCTCTGCTCCTCATGGGGCCCAGGCCCCCCGACCACCTGTGCCCGGTAGGTGGGGGCCTCGGGAGGCTCAGGGTCCCGGGGACTGTAGAAGGGGCCGCTGCTTTGGCCGGGTGGGGCAACATCTGCCACACTCTTCTCAGGTGCGCTGGGGGTGGGGTGAAAGGTACCTGTACAGCTACTGCCAAAGGGGAACTTGTAGACCATATCACAGCACGCCAGCTGGCTCTCGGGCCTCATCCCAGTGAGGTCCAGGGCACCTGCCGGCTCCTCTGGGAGCAGTGTGGTCACAGTGCCTGCTGTGCCTTCTCCCATCTGCACCACCACTGTATGTGGCTTCCTGGCACCTGGCAAGGCGTGTGACCGCAGCTCTGCGGGGGTGGCCCGATGGGGTTCGGAACCAGGCTCTGGCACTGGGCCTGACTTGAGGCCAACACTCTGGGCAGTGCCCACCTGAGTGATCAAAACATCCCTTCTGGCCAGAGGTGCCACCTGGTTGGGCAGGTTATACCTGGCAAACTTGGCCTCCCTGGGTCTTCCTCGGGGCCCACCACGGTAAGGGGCTGTCTGGACTGCCTGCTCTACCTGCTTGACCTGGGCCAGGCACACGGGGCTACCCGCACCCTGGCCAAAGTCCAGTCGGCTCTGGAAGGGGTCTCCATAGACCACAGGCTGCTTCTGCTGAGCCATGAGCACAGATGAGGCCATGGTGATGCTCACGGTGGTGGCGGTGCTGAGGAAGGCATGGGTCTGCTCCTGGGCATTGAGGTTGATAACCAAAGGCTGTACAGCAGTCGACTGCCGTCCTGGGATTGGATCCAGAGCAAGGCCGTACTTCCTCGCTTCCACAGCAAGAGAGGTCAGGTCCATGCCCTGGTCAGTGAGGATGATGGGCGTGGGCTTGATGGCTGTGCGAAGGTCTACCACGGCACTGCCAGGGGGCCTGGGGCCGGGCTCGACCCTAGACGTTCCAGGGACAGAGGAGATCCGGCACAGGGAGATGTTCTCAGCAGGGAGGGCGCCCCAGCTGTATAGTGCCAGGGGCCCATCTGCACCAGCACTGGCTGCCCGCGGGAAGCCAGGTGGCCCAGGTGGCTCTGGGGGCAGCTGAGGTGTTGTCTGGCTGTAGCTGTGGTTGGTGGGCTGGGTTTCAATGGGTGAGCACACTGGGGAGGTGGAGGCACTGGCATGAACCATCTTGGTCTGGCTGGAGGCATCTGACCCCAGTGTGATGACCATAAAGGGGGCATCCTGAGGGGACTGCTGCCGTACCAGGTGAGGCGTGCTGGGTCGGTGTGGCGTCTGTGTGCCCTGAGCCACCGTGGGTGCCGGGCTGGGGGCACCAGGGCTCCGTGGCATGTCCAAGGCAGGGGTCGGGCTTGGCGTCTGTGTAGAGAACTCTGCTGTGGCCCTTGGGCCCAGCTTGCCAGGGGAGAATGTGGGACTCTCTGAGGGAGAAGATGGAGAGAGAGGGGGGCTGGAGCCTGCAAAGTAGGAATATCCCCGGGAGGTCTGCGGGGTGCCACTCTCGCCATCACTCACACTCAGGGGCTTCTCTCTGGCAGCCCGTCCACTGACAGCAGGGCCACGGGGGGCCTGGGGTAGCTCCTCAGTTTGAGACCCATAGTTTGCAGTGGTTGGGCTCTGTCCATAGCTGTGGCCAGTGGAAGAGAGCAAAGGGCTGCGCTCAGAGCCTGCCGGGGAAGTCGGAGTCATGTACCCTCGTGGCAGGCCAGCTGGACAAGGAGCCGCAGCTGTGGAGGCTGGGGTCCCAGGGCCCTGGGCAAAGGTTATGCCTACTTCCTTGGAGGCAGAGCTGGGGGAGGCAGGAGAGCTGTGTAGCTTGAGGGGGTCCTGAGGCTCCTTTGCAAAATGCTGAGTAACACGGACATCGGGAATGACTCGGCCCCCACTGATGTCAGAGGAGGTGGAGGTGGAGAAGGACACAGGGGCGGCGAGCTGGGTGGGACTGGTACCAGGGGTAAGTGGGCCGCCATTTTGTTTCATTGGGTCCATGTACGCACTCTCGGCATTTAGAAACTGCTTCTCCTTCTTCTTGTCCTCAGCAAAGGCCAGGTCCCGTGAGGAGGCCTGATGCATGCGGGCAATGCTTTGTGACGTCTGAAGGATCTCCTGGTACACGGCTGCTCCCAGGCTGGCTGGCGTGCCCTCCGAGGCCGGCTGAGCAGCCCCACCATAGTCATGGTCTGGGGTGTCCTGGTATTCGAAGGAACCCTGGCCCCGGGGGCCTACGGGCTGAGAGGGGCCACCATGGGGCCCACGGCCCCCTGCTGCCTGGCCTTGTTGCCGCTGGAGCAGCTCGGCCTTCCGCATCATCTCCTCATAGGCCTCCTCAGCGCTCTTGAGGGGCCGGCCGGAACTGGGAGTGGTGGTGCTGCCCAAGGGTGTCTCGGTTGGAGAGTAGAGGGACATGAAGGTGGGCAGGTTGTACTCACTGCCTGACTTGTAGAGCCGAGGGGGGCCCCCATCCAGGGCTTCAGCCTCCGAGTCAAGGGAGGGCGAGGGCGAGTACTCGGAGCAGGAGGAGCGATGTAGCTCCTCCATCTCGGCCGCCTGCCTCAGCTCCTCTGTGGGGGAGGCATCCTCAATGGGCGACAGGTTGCTGGGGGGGGTCTTGGAGCGCTCACGCCGCCGCTGGGCCCGCAGCTCCTCCTTGTCACGCCGGGTCTTGCGGGCCGTGCTGCGGATGCGCTGCTGCTCCACCTCCCGCATCTTCTCCTGCTCGCGCAGCAGCTCCTCCTCTTCCCGCAGCTCCTCCTCCTCTGAGGAGTCCTCGATGGTGGGCAGCAGGGGCCCATGCGAGCGGTGCCGGGCCTTGCGCTGCTGCTTGGCTTCTTCCAGCCGCTGCCGGCGGCTGGGGCTGCTGTCACTGTCCTCCTCCAGCGAGGACAGGGAGGTGGGCGAGGTGCCCGAGGTGTAGCTGGGTGTGGAGGCCGGCAGTGTGGAGGAGTGCTCCCCGCGGGAGCGGTCCTCAGGCGAGCCCGTCAGGCTCTCCATCTCCAGCTCGGGCTCCCGGTCCAGGCTGGGGTCAGGGCCTTGTCCCAGGTCCAGCTCATGGCCGTAGCTGCCCGTGCTATTGAGCTCGATGGTCTTGAAGCGGCGGAGCCCGCCCTGCAGAGCCCCATTGCCGTCTGCAGCCTCTGCTGGGCCTCCCTCGGAAAGCAGCTCCTCATAGCCCGTGGTGGCGTTGTGGGGCAGGCGCCTCTTGGGCAGCGCTCCCTGCTCTTGGCTGGGCTCGGGCCTGGGCCGGGGGCTGCCCTTCTGCGAGCCATGTTTGACGGGGCCGTGCCTGGGGTGGGCAGCGTCATCCTCCTCCAGGTTGTCTTCTTCGGCACTCATCTCCAGGATCTGCCGCCTCATGAACTCCTCATCAGTCAGTTCTGCTGCCCGGGATGGGGGCTGGGGTGGAAGAGGGGACAGGCCACCCTCACTGCTGTCCTCCACATAGTCATGCCTCAGCTGGCTGCCGAAGTCATCTGAGGACTCAGCTGGGTCCTGCTGCTCCCTCCGGCGCCCCCACTCCAGAGAGTCTTCTTCCTCCAGGATATCCTCCAGCTCCTCATCCGAGTTGAAGGCCTCGGGCATGATGGACAAGGAGTGGGGCCGCCGCTTCTGCTCCTCACCACTGCCGTAGCGGGGCTTTCTCCGCTCACCACTGGGGGCCGGGCCCTGGGCCTCCAGCGAAGGCCTCATGCTGCTCCCCACCTTGTGGAGCTCAGAGGGGCTGGGCGGGCATGGCCCTGTTGCCCCTGCACTGTCCAGCTGTTCCACCTCCTGCTGCACAATGCCTGTGATCTCACTCTGGGAGCTGGAGACACCATCGGAGGAATAGCCTGTGTCGCTGAGGCTCTGCGGGCTCCGAGACAGGTCCTGAGAGTAAGGCTTGCCCACCGGCTCCTGCAGCAGGGTGAGAAGCAGACACTGACTCCCCATGGCAGACGGCTCGTGGGGGGGGTCCAGCCCTCTCCATCAACCCAGGGCCCTGGGGAAGGGTACCTCCACCTCCCGGGGGATCAGGGCCCACCACCCACTCCATTGCTCTGGTCTTGAATAACCTGCAGGTTCCATGTCAAACCCCAAGCAGCCCTAGGTTCTCAAAGAGAAATTTTACTAAATCTGCTGGTAGCAGAACCCAGCAAAGCATCCGATAAGGTGTCAGACACAGGATCGGCCTAGAACTCACAGGCTCTAGGCCCTCTAGGGCCTCATCTAGGCGTCCCTGCTGTCCTCTGTGGCCCCAAAGGGCCTGTCCCAGGTCTACATCCCAGTCCCGCAGGGAGCTAAGCCCTTCTCTAGATTGCCCTGCCTGAAAGCTAGGATCCCTGGGAAGTAAATGAGACTGACCTCCGCCTCCCCACCCTTGGGGGCTTCTGGAACCCCTGCCTTGACGACGGGGGTGGCAGGTTCAGTCCTCCGCACCCCAGCCTTTGCTTTAGGAATCCCAGGGGGCAGGGTAGTCTCTGGAGGTGGCTTCAGCACCGGCTCAGCTTTAGCTGGGACTCCTGTCTTCTTTTCCTGGGCACTGCTCGGGGTCCTGATGGGTTCAGAAGCCCTGAGGGGCTTGGCTTGGGGACTAGCCTTGGTAGGAAGGGGACTGGCCTTGGTGGGCAGGGGACTGGCCTTGGCAGGCGGGGGGCCTGATGGCTGGCCCAGCCCCGGTGGCCCTCTCTGCTTCGGAGGGGCTGTTCCAGCTGCACGGTGAGGGGCCCCTACAGGGGGCTGCTGTGAGGTGGGCAGGGTCAGTGGGGTCGGCTCTCCCAGGCTGCCCTCCAGCAGCCGCTTAGTTTGGCAGTTCAGACAGAGCCACTCGGTTTTCTGTACGGAAACGAGAGAGGAGGAATTTGATGAAAATCACAAAGACACTGAAGTACTCAAAGATTATTCCTGTGACTATTTCTGTAACCTTAAGGAGGAGAAAATCTCCCAAAGCATGACACTAAAGGCACGAGGAGAAAAAGACTGATAGGTTTGTTGCCCCCAAATGACAGATGCCCCATCCTTCAGAGGCATATGTAGAGTTAAAAAGACAAACCCAAAGGAAGGGTCGCTTCCTTACCCCATAGAGAGCTTTTCACTTGGCCTGAAAAGGAGGAGAACCTGTATGAGACGGGAGGCTACAAAAGTAGCACAGTGTCTGGAGAAGAGGGGGCACTGGGGACTCACCCCCAGGGCGTGAACAGCTTCTGGGAGGGGTGCAGAGTCCCCCAGGTGAGAGCTCCCGCAGACCAGGAACAGCAACCGGCAAGGAGCACCTCCCAGAGGCACTGCCCCGCCCCAGCCTCCGCGCTCTCAGGCCTCAGATACCATCCTTCTCCACCCCCAAGTAAGGGCTGTGCTGGGAGGGTGCAGGCTCATGGGGCCAGGGGAGGCTGTCTGGGGGAAGCCTTGCTGGGGGATGGGGGATGGAGCTAAGCAGTCCCCTCTGTTCACACCCCCCAGCCCAAGTCACCTTGTCTTAGGCCAGCAAAGACGCCCAGGCGAAAGCCTCCTCCTGCTCCCCCGGCCTCTGGGCTGTTCTTCCGACGGGACCTGTGTGTGCCAGCCCTTGGGCCAGGGGCCCTGCTTCCTCCAGAGTTGGGCTGGGATCAAATCCTCAACCATCAGTCCACCAGTTTCAGGATTACCCTCTCTGTGTCAGTCTAAGTGCTGGGGACTGGAGACATAGCCATGATTAAGACGGACACACAGGCTGGCATGCAGCCTTCTTGGAACCCAGAGCCCCAAAGAGGTCATTCTGAGTATGACATGGGCATCAATGGTGAATTTCCCAGAACACCAGAAACCAAGTCTAACTCCCCAGGTCCCACTGTCTGCACAGGGAGAGGGTCAAGCATCCCAAGCCCTGAGCAGGTGATTTCTGTAGCAGGTCATAAGCTGGCAGGAGCATGTCTCCCAGGAGCCTCCTCCAGGGTGAGGGCTCCTCCTTGGCAAGACTTGAGGCCCTGTCCTGGCCCACGAGGGAGGGTTGGGCGGGGAATGAGAGTAACAGCACACACCTGTGCCTGCTCTCATCCCAGGGATGCAGAGCCTCGGCACCCCTACTGTCCTACTGTTGCACATCGGGGTGCCAAGACACTCAGGCTCCCACCAGCAGCTTGACCACTAGGATGGGGCATCAGGGGAACCAGAGGACACAGAACTACAAGGTCAAAGAGCCAGGGACAGGGCAAAGAGGTGGCCCTTGGCCCTCACCAGCCCAGAGTGGGCCAGCATCCTCAGCACCCTTACCACGCACACTGCCCCTAGGCCCAAGTCAGACCCTAGCCCACCTGGCAGAGCCTTGGAAGCATGGCACCTCCAGGATGCCTGCCCTCAGCCTGGCATCCACAGGCCACCATGGCAAGTACCGTATCAATGATTCTGCCCTCATTTCCTGCCCACAAAGCTACACACCACATCTCTGCCCTGGGCCCCAGCAGAGGCCAGGTCAGGCGGGTGGCAGGGCCTTGGTGTTGATTGAGTGACAGGTCTGCTCCACAAACTTGTTACTCAGGGCCTTGAGACTGCTTCCCTGAGACTGGAGCTCCAACTCTGCCTGGAGGTCCAATTCCACACACAGGTCCTGAGCAGAGGGGCTCAGCTATGGAGTGGGACCCTTCAGAGGTCCTGCAGGTACTCACCCTGTTCCTTGTAGGGCCTGGCTCTAGCACCACTGCTGACTCCCCTGGACCTTATCTGATGCTCTGTGTATCCCCCATACAAACTCCTATGAAGCAATGGGTGCTGGCCACTTGCTGGGCCTTGGGCTCACTTGGTGCCTAGGGAGAGTGCTGGATGGGCTGAGCCAGGAATCCCATCCACGTTCCCCCAGCATCACCTGAGGTCACAGTTTGAACTCCCTCCATGTCAGAGAGGACTGTAAGGTGGCAAAATGATCCTAGAGAAGTGGGAGGGGTGTTAGTAAAGGCCCAGAGAGAGTTCTGGAAATGAGCGAACAGCCCCTTCCCTAGCCCCAGGATCAACGTGATGGGGTTAGGAACTGGGCCTAGACAGTGGGCTGGCCCAAGGCAACACTGCCCTGACTCCACCTTGGGTCCATGCACACAGCCATCCAGGTTAGGCCTCTGAAGGTTCTGTCATCTACTTTGGCTCACCTTGCTGGCTTGGCAAACCTCTGACCTCCACCTCTGGCCTGCAGATCCCACCCCAGAAGTAACATCCAAATGAAGCAAGGGCACCTTGGAAGGGTGGCCTGGATGGAGGCGACAGACCTAATGCCAAGAGCTCAGAGGCAGCCCCTGCAGTGGCCTGCTTACCTGAGCCCAGAGGCCCAGCCCTCAGCAGAGCATGTCGACTGTGGTCACATGCTCCCCGGGGTTTCGTTCCTTCCCACGCTTATTCACAGAGGCAGCCAGGCTGCAGAAGGGGCTGCCCAGCTGGCCCTCTTGCTCCTGGCTCTGCTATAGCAGGCAGTGAGGGAAGGAGGGAGGGAGGGAGGGCAGGCAGGAGGAGGCATGTGAGGTAAGAGCTAAAAATAAACCGCTGAACTAGCTGCTGGAGGCCCTTCCCCAGCCCTCTGGGGTTGGTGGTAGAAGGGTACAGGGCATTGGGGACACTAGAGGTGGAGCCAGGGGAGACCTGGCCAAGGCTGGGGATGGGATGGGAGGCAGGCTGTGCCTGGGGGCTGGAAAGCAGCTGCAAACTGAGGCCCTGCCTCCTTTATTCACGTTGCTCTCATCTCTGCCCCTCACTTCATGCCCCCACCCCCACCCCGCTCCTTCATTCCCTGTTCATGCATTCCCTCTCCCCCTTTAGTGTTTACCCCCCTCATTCAATCATTCACTTGCACATTCTCTCTCATACTCTCCCTCATCCAGCCCCAGCCCTTGGGGAGCTGCTGCTCACTGGCCCCTTTTCCTACCCCTTTGACAAGTGGGCAGGGGACGATCTGGGACATGGGGATGGACATGAGAGGCTCTGATGACCATTTCTGCCTTGCCTCCCTCTGTCCAGTTCCTTTCTGGGGGCAGGAAGGTAGGAATCCCCCAAGGGCTATCGCCACCTAATAACGGTGGGAGGCGTAGATGTGCATACCTTCAGATGGAGCTAGGTGGGTTCGGGGCGAGGCAGGGGAAGTGAGTTATCTGAGAGAGTTGGTAGGGTACCCCACAGGCAGGTGAGACCTGCTACCTTCCGGAATCACTGGCTGCTGTACCTCATGGGCCAAGAGAGCCCAGCGAGGCTGCATTGGAAGCTGGGCATCCTCCCTGCACTGTCTGACACAGCCTGAATGACCCTGCAGAACACAGTCTCTCTGCATGTGGAGCTGGCCTAGGTTACAGCAATGCCGGACTGGCTGCCTAGCCCAACATACCCCCAGCCCCACTGCCAGACCAGGGGCAGTGGATGAGAACTCCTGAGAAAAGGATGCCCAGAGGTTAAAAATAAAAGAGCCCAAGACTTGCACACTGGACCACAGGCATGGCCATCGCTGGTGCTGCTGTTCCTCTACGGACCCTTGCTCTGCTCTTCCCTGTCCCCAGACATGCGTAGGCTCCCCTTTTGGGGACCTCTGCCTCCGAATAAGAAGAATCGTCCCTGATATCCCCAACGTTTGCCTTTATGGTTGGGCTGTGCTCTCCTCATGCTCCAGCACCAAATGTGTCCATTCCCTGTGGCCATCCCTCATGAGAAGAGGATCTTGCACTGGCCACGGGGTCAATTCATACCCAGGTAGTAGGGGCTGGTGGGGACTCTTTCTTTCCTGTACAGAGACCCTCTTTTAGGACACTCTGGTTCCAGTCTCCTGGCTCAAGGGCTGACTGTGTGTTGGACCTCGCACAAGTATCTGAAGTATGGCATCTCACCTGGTTCTCACAGAAACCTAAAAGGGAGATCTATGGCCCCCAATTCCACAAGGGAGGAAACAGGCCTCCCTGAGATCACTACCCCACAGGCAGACTGAAGCAGGTCTAGAGCAGAGGCAGCCCCCACCCCAAATAGGCCCAGCCCGTCCCACACATCACAGGTGCCAGGCCCTTTGCCCAGGGAGGCCTGACTTCTCAAGGCCACGGCTGGTATTTTGGCAATTATAATAAGATAAGAAACGGGCAGTGTTACTGTAACAACTCCAACTCCACTAATTTCTTCACAAACTCTATTTTGAACCGAAAGCCAATTAAAAATTAAGCCAGAGGGTACTATTATCTTTCAAAAAGATAAATAGGTAAAAAATTTGGAATCAACAACTGTTAATCATGAAATGACTCACATTTTATAGCACTATGGTTAATTTTTCAGAGAAAATTTCAAAGGGAAAAGGGATCTAGTCTTATTGCCTCCTCCATCGTATGCTCTGGACTCCCTCTTGAGAAAGAAGGTAAAAAGGGTTTTACAGCTCAGAGAGTTGGGGTAATTCCCACCCTGGCAGCCCAGACAGGTGGCTCCAGCCACAGGTGGAGCCACAGCAGGTCTAACAGGTCTAGGGGGGAGCTGGCCCTCCCTCAGGCCCCCAGCCTGCATGCAGACATGCCTCATGCTGTGCACAGAGACAGCCAAATGGAGAGAGACAGCCAAGGCAGACCTACCCCTCCACCTCCCTCCCAAGGCAGGATGTGTCTGGGCCACCTGCTGAAAAATCAGGAGCCTCTTACCAAGAACACACAGGGAAACACAAAATTGCTCTAAATGCCAAGTGGCCATTCACTGAGATGGGACCAAAGATGGCCCAAGGCCTGGTTAAGAGCCTCAGCTGGGAAGGGCAGGGGAGGGGGACACACCAAGCACCAGCCCTTCCCCACCAGCCTCCCCAGGCTGCCAGCTTGCACCTCTGATGGATGATGGTGGCACAGTCTCATGGTGGGAACCACGGGAGGGGGCATGATGGCTGCCCATCCACACTTTCCCCAGGAGCAGCCACAGGCCCTCTGGGGATAGCAGCATTAACAAGCAGAGCCATGAGGAGAAAGGAGTCAGAGAAGCTGGGCCATCTTCTGACTGCTGTTAGGAGCAGGAGGCAGGGAAGCAGAAGCTGCGGGTAGGGAAGATCTAGGACCAGGACGCCCAGCAGCTTTGCCATCAGGCCCATGGAACCCACAGATCCTGTGGAGGCAAGGGTGGCCCTGGCCAAGGAGGTGGCAGTGGGGCAGGACATGGAGACAGCAGGACATGGAGGGATTGGGGCAAGGGGCAACGCTAGCTACCGAAGGGCAGAAGCTCCAGGGGCCAGGGAGGCAACAACCAAGCCTCTAATGAGGGGCTGAGATCAGAATCCAGACCGCTCACCCAGAGTCAGCATGTGACTGAGACACTCCTGTTTGGGCAGAATCAGCACTTCCCCTGGCCTGGCCCAGAGGGCGCTGAAAGGAACTGTCAGGAACATTTATACTCCTGGACAGAGACAGTTTTCCCCTCCTCTCTGCACATCCTGCTTAATGAGGAAATGTGGGCCCAGAGGTCCCTCGGGGACAAGGGTCCTCCAGGCTGGGCCAGCTCAACAGTCCAACAGGGTTCAGTGTCAGGCTGCCCCACCCGGCAGTGGGTGTGTGCCTGGCTCCGGACTGGAGCTCCTCTGGCCCTGTGGTGACCCCTTGGTGCCCCCTCACCTCTCTGGGCAGCCAGGCCAGCCATCCTCCAGTGAGCCACTGGACCTAGGGCTTGCGGAGGTGGCAGTGAGGACCTGGAGGGCATCACATGAGGCATCACATGAGGAGGTCACTCATCTTGCTCAGGCTGCTCCTCCCTATATGTTGGAAAATATGGCCTGTGGTGGCCAAAGTAGTCTTCCTTATCACAGTGGGCTGCTCCCATGGAGGCCTGGCCCAAGGCAAGTCACAACAAGGCGCCACAGAGACCATGACTACAACCACACACTCCTCTGTTGTCTCTGGGCCAGCGGTGGTCTGCATTCCACACTCTGCCCAACCATCAGTCACATATGGCTTAGCCCAGGGGCCCCAAGACTCAGGTGGCTACCGTGTGCAGGAGGAGTGGGCTTGGCTTGACATCTCCTGATATGACACAGCTGGAGACACATCCACCTGCCAAGATGAGCCAATCATAGACCGCAAGGGCACACACGGAAGGGGACACACCCAGCTATGGGCAAGGCAGCCAAGGTAGGGGTCACATGGATGGCCCTGAGCAGGGCGGAGTAGATGAGGGCAGGGGCAGGAGCAGCCTTCCGGCCCAGGCTTGTCCTGCTCTGCCAGGGTGCCTCCGCACCTTCTGAACCTCCCAGGCTGGGCTCCAAGCTTCAAGAGAGCACCAGGCCTCCTGCTCCCTTCCACCCAGCTCTGCACGGGGCCCAGAACCCTCCTGTGGAAGAGGGACTGCAGAGAGACAGGCCCCAACCCCAGCACTCCCTCAAACTTCCCTCTGGGTAAGAAGAGCATCTCTGAGCATCCCCACAAACAGCCCCAAGGAGGGCTAGGCCCTGCCACAGGAAAGTATGTGGACCAAGGACTGTGGCTTTGACAAGCAGATATCAATATCCACGACCTCAGACGAGGGGATGAAGGGAGGACACTGCCTGGCTGGGCTGCCCCGCTGTAAGAAAGCCTTCTGCCCTGCCCTGGGCATGGGGGCACAGCCCTCTGCCTAACAGCCTTTCAACCCTTGTGAGGGTCACAGACTGAGGGCAGGGTACGACTTCAGGTTCTTCCTGCCTGCGCAGCGGGGGTTGGCATCATCCATGAGGGCCATGCCCATGATAGCCAGGAATGGGGAGGCCGGTTCAGGGCCTCCTGAACCTGGCTACCTCTGGGACCAGCCTCAGGGCACTGGTCAGCCGATCAGAGGCAGCGGGCACCATTTTTCTGTCCACTGTGCCAGTTAATTCTCTGAGTGGAATGACAGGCCCGGGGCAGGGACAGGTAAGGGAGCATAGACTCTCTGCAGCTGTGTAGGGGCAGCCCTGTGATTGCTACAGACCCCGATTTCTACAGTCCTTTCTGGTTCCCATGCCCCCCCATCACCCCAGGCCTTGGCCCCTCACCAAGGCCCAAGGGAACATGCTTGGTCCAGCTCTCTTACCTCCACCAGGTGGGGCGTCGGGTTGAAACCACACAGGTTGCACACCTGCAGTTTGCATGTGGTGCAGGTGTTATAGTTGGCGGGGCCCTTGCTGTCCACGTTGAGCTCAGCTTGGCACAGTGGGCAGGTGGCCCTTTCCTTAGGCATGGTCTTTGGCTTGGCAGCAGCCTTGGCCACTGCCTGGTGTTCTGCTCTGCCATGCTTTGGACTGGTTGTTCCCCCAGTTCTTGCCAGGGCTCCAGGCCCTGATCCAGGACCTGTTTTAGCTCCAGGCTCAGTTTTGGCTCCAGGTGCTGGCCCAGACCCGGGCCCTGAGCCTGGAGGTCTTGGGCCAGCCTGCTTGCTGGCATCGCTGAAGACGATCTTGGGCGGCCCCTTGCTGGGGGCAGCCTGGCCCTGGGGGTCGGCCTCAGGCTGCACAGACATGAGGGTGCTCGCCTGGGTCAGCAGCGATGCACCAAGGCCAAAGAGCTTCCCAGTGAGGCCCTCCTGGGTCGGCTCAGCAGCACCAGGCCCAGAGGGCGCTGTGGTGGCACTTTTGGCCGGGGCCTCTCCTGCAGGTGGCCTGGGCTCAGCTGTGGAACGCTTGATGGGGAGAGGGGGCTGAGGAGACACCCTCCCCACCTCCAGAGGGGCAGCTGCTTGGGCAGGCCCCGGCACTGAGGTGGCTCTGGCTGTCTCAGCCTGGTGGGGGCCAGGCTGTGGTCCCCCTGGGCCCCATGATCTCTCTTGCTCCGGCTTCCCCAGGGGCTGTTTGGCTGGGGAGTGGACTGGAGACAGGGCTGGGGAGTGCAGCTGCTGCTGGCTCTTGGAGCGAGGCGCAGTGGTCATGTCCATCCCTAGAGCCCTCTGCATCTGGCAGTTCAGACAGAGCCACTCCTTCACCTGAGGAGGAAGCATCATGGTCATCAGGGTGGTCAGGACTGGGGGTGCCCATGGTCCAGGTCATTGCAGCCCACAGCAGCCAGGGCCAGCTCCTAGCACAGGCAGGGGAACCAAGCCCGGCTCCGGTGTTTCTGGGCTGCCAGGAGGTGGGCTGAGGGACAGATAGCACTGCCCTGCCCTCTAGGAGCTGCCAGGTGCGTGGAGCCGAGCAGAGGCAGTCACACGCTCCCTACCCCCAACTACCAACACACTGCCTGCCAGACTGCCTGCCAGGGTCCTCCCCATGCATGCCACTGGCTGTACCTCAGACCTGCGTACATCATCCATGTCCACATCCCGCCTCACCAATCCATGCTCCCATCCTCCTGGTTGGATGACCCCAAAAGCCTCCAACTGGTCACTTTCTTTCCCCTGCTGCCCCCTTCAGGCTGTTTCCACACAGCCTCCAGAGTGACCTTTTGAAATATAAACCAGGAGGAAAAGCATGGCCCTAGAACAGTGCCTGGTATGCGATAGGTACTCAATAAAAACTTGCAGAATGAATAAAGAAGTGAAGAGTAATAGGTACGAGAGGGAGGCATAGAAAATAAAAAGAAACCATGATTCCTGTCCTAGAGGAGCTTAGAGTCTAGCTGAGGAGACAAGATATAAATGAGAAATCTTGAGAGCAAAATAAGTGAGGGCAAAGTAATGCAATGTAAGTGACGTAAGTAGAATAAAAATACCTTTTGCTTTCTTAAGGAAGAGAAATTTTTTTAAAGAAAATGGGATAATCTGTGCCTCCAGAATAAACAAGGCATGTGTTGCTGTTCCCACGATGGACGTGTAGTTTCTCTCTGTCATTAACTCCTCCCTAGGACAGCAGGCTCATGACTCAGGTTGGGCCAATCACTGGTTGCAGCTAGGGGTGCAGGGATGGGCATGTGACCTTGCAAACAGGGCCAATCAAGAGTCCTTCCATGTTACTGGGTGAGTGAACAACAGGAGATAGGCTCACTCATCAGAAGGACGTAGCCTTGGAGTGGTCAGTAGCCTTCTTGCCCAACATGCAGAGAGGCACTAAGGATGAAGTCAAGAGACAGTTGGAAGCGGAGGTGAGACAAAGAGGAACGAGCAGAACTGATGACTTTATTCAATTCCCTGGATCCAGCTCTGCCTTAAGTCTACCCTCGGACTTCCAGTTACATGAGCCAATATCATCTTCCTCCAAAAATCCACATACAAATCAGAGAATGTCATTTACAGGCTCAAACCCCTCTAGTGAATTCCCACCACACTTAACCATGGGAACTCTTTACTGTGACCCATGAGGCCCCCTATCTACCCCAGCCTATGCCTCTCTCTGGCCTCCTTTCCTGCCCTCTCCCCTTTGCTGTCTCATCCCAGACACGCCGGACCTCCTGTTCTGCCAAGTGGTCCTCTGAGCTCTCTTCTGTAACCAGGGCCTTTGCACTCACTCTTCCCTCTGCCCCCGGGTGTTGCTAGCTATGCAGGTCTCAACCGAGTATCACTTCACCAACAGGGCCCTCCCTGGCCACACAATCGAAAATACCTGGGACTTCTCTAGTGGTCCAGTGGTAAAGACTCCACGGTCCCAGTGCAGGACGCCCGGGTTCAATCCCTGGTCAGGGAACTAGATCCTGCATGCTGCAACTAAAGAGCCCACGTGCTGCAACTAAAGATCCCGCACGTGGCAACGAAGATCCCGCATGCTGCAACTAAGACCCGGCACAGCCAAATAAATAAATACATAAATAAATATTTTTTAAAAAAAGAAAGAAAGAAAATACCTCCGAAGCACTCTGTAGGTAATCACCCAGTTTATCCTCTTCACTTATTCTTTCCCAAAGCTTCTGCTACTTTGTCCCTTTGGGTGTCTCCTGTACCCTTGCCCCAACCATGCGCTCTTGTTTAGGCGGTCTTGGGACAATGCACAGTGTGTGGCACAGAGCAGGGATCACTCCAGAAATACTTGCTGTAGGATTAATCCTGACAACCTATTAATAGGGGCATAGCTCTTGCAAGGCTGCAGCCATGAGAATGGAGATTCAGCATCCCATGAAGAGGCTTCTCCTTCTCAACCAGAAAGGCAGAGGCCAAGTCTGCTCATCTATGGTTGAGCAGCCAGAGTCTTTGAAAGCACCACAGTGGCCCAGTTGCCAGGGAAAGGTCCAGTCTGGTCCCTGGGGCAGAAAGTTCCTTCTGCCCACCCTCAGGGGTGCCTCCAGCCCTGCTCTCTGCCTTGAGGTCACAGGGCTGTGCTGCTGCCGCTGTGGCTGACTTGCCACAGTTTGGAAGCCTGGGCTTGGTTGCCTTGCCCAGCAGCCCAAGAGCAGCATCCAAGGAGTGGGGAGAAGACTGCACTTTGATGAGTACCCCCTGGCACCCTGCACCACACAGGGCATGTTCGCAGGCATTCTTGCATTTTATCTTCACGGTAGAGAAAAACAAGGTCTAGTGTGATTTAGCCACCAGCTCTCACAGTAGCCCAGCTTGGAAGTGGCACTACTGGCAAGACTGGCCCTGCCAGCCCTGCCCAGCTCCTGAGCTGCAGGTTGCAGCCTGTGGCCTTTTGCATGTCTGCCTCTTCTGCAGACCGCTTAGCCTCACCCAAGTCAAGTCATGGGTCTAGAAGTTGCCCCTGCGGAACTCAAAGACCAAGCCTGGCTCTAGAAACCATAAGAACAGTGATGCCGCAGCACTGGGGAGTGAAGCCATCCCCCAAGCCGGGAACTGTTAACTCATCTAGATGCTTTGAAGACCCAAGGCAGTTTTGTCTGCCTTTGGACAAAGAAAGCTACAGAGGAAACAATCTGTGTCCCGGGGACTCAGCCCAAAGACTCCTTTAGAAAAGTCATTTTTGGCGAGGGTGATGGGGGTTCACTCCCATCAAAAGCGGGAGCTCCCAGGGGCAAGCTGTTTTGGCTCACCCTCAGAGGGACCCTGGGAGATGATTACCCTCTTGAGGGGAGGCCTAGGTCCTGGCCCAGGACGGCAGCCACAAACTCAGTTCCTGTGGTGGGTGCGCAGCCCACACTGGAGGTCCCATCTCTGCAGCATGCCCTGAGGTGGGACTTCCCAAGAAGAGGAACCTGAGAGGTGAGGCTCTTTCTCCTGGGACTTCAGGGTGACCCTCCTTTGGGTTCTGGACAGCACAAGGGCCTGTGCTAAAACTCCTGCACTCACCACCAGAACCTTCACTTACCCAGCCTCCATCACCCAGGCTGTCACAGGCGTCTCACCTAAAATAGAACCTCTCCAAGAAACAGCTAAAACGCCCCTCAGTGACTCATATCCCAGATGGGCGTAGCTATTTCTATCCAGCCTCTTCCAGACGGCAGGAGCCGTGACCGTGCCCTCCCCCAACCCCTCCCAGGCTCAGGCCCAGGCAGATAGGGCCAGCACACAAGGCCACCCAAGGAGAAAGCTGGCTGGGGGATCTCTCTGAACCCAGCAAGACTTCCCTCTCTGCCTCCCCCGTGGAACTTCAGAAGCTTGCTGGGAGGGGCTCATCCTCAGCCTCTTCCTCCCTCCTCCAAGGTCCTTACCCTGTGTTAGGGGGATGGAGGCTGTCCACTGGGTAGGGAGGGAGATGGCTGTGCACCACCAGCCCACCTGCCCACCTAGGCTGGGTATACATGACCAGGCCTGGGGCAGCTCCCCTGGCTCTGGAACCAACAACAGCGAGAGTCTTCCTCGGCTGGACACAGTGTCTGTGGCTCCTGGGTACCCTCCTAGCTGGCTGCCCACCAGAATCAGAGGGCATGGCCTTCTACCAGTGTGACAGGGAACCTCTCTTAGAGTCTTGTTATCAAATATCTCCATAAGCCCTTGGCCCATGGCCAGGAGATGGGCAGGTCACAGACTTCATGTCCCAAGACCCAAAGATGGAGCTAAGGGGACTTCCCAGGGCTACTCTGAGGTAGATGGTTCCACCTGACATCAGCTTTGGTCAAGCTGATCCTTCTTGCCAGCAAGGGGACCCATTGTGCCATCTCAGAGGCATAGATGCCCCTGCACCCAGCCCAGTGGGGGTCTGAGCAGCAGTGGGGATGGGAAGGCTCAGCATGGTGTGCAGCCAAGAGCTGGTCCGCAGATGCGGGAAGGAGAAGCTACAGGAACATGGTTTCCCATAGGGAGCCAGTGCCTGCTCTGCCAGGAGCCGGCCAGAGATTCAAAAAAGCAGGCCTTGTGGGTTCCTGGCTCTGAAGGGACTTTCTCCCCGAGAAGAGCCTTTCTCAGCTGCTCCCTTACTTGCACTGGTCAATCACAGAAGGGCAGTAAGGCAGTGCAGCCCACCAAGGATCCAGAGGCCTGGGACCAGGCTGGGGGCTCTGTGAACCACACGTCTGCATGGCCTCTCCCTGCGGCTCCCTCCACTGGGCTCTGGGGCAGGAAGGGGAGTGGGGAAACTTTGGGGGAGGGGTTTCTACATCTTTCCCACAGGGGCACTGGTGGCACTGCACCTGCCACCCTGCATCTCAGTCCCAAAGGGTGGGATCCAGCCTTGCATGTCATATTTGGCCCCAAAGGATGCTGCCCAGGGAACTTGCTTCTGCTCCTGGGTGGGGCCTGCCGCACTGTCACCTCCGTGGCTACCAGGAAGCTCTGAGGGCCCCCAGCAGTAACAGGTTCTCTTTCCACCATCCCCTCCCACGTCCCCACCAGCAAGGAAGGAGGGTGGCAGACGTCACTTAGCCTGCCTTCCTGCAGAGAGCAGTGGCTTGCCTCCGAGCCCAGCCCCGCCTGGGAGAGCGGGCATGCAGGGTGTCAGATCACTGCACTGACATCATGCCTGATGCTGCATTCATTCTTTTTTCCATTTTGGTACAAGTTGAAACATCACAGGAGCAGCTTATAAATGAGCCTTCCCTGCTGGTGCCAAGTCTAGAGATTCCTGGGAGGGCCCCTCCGTCCAGTGTGACCTCATGCTCTTCCAGGCTGTGAGTCACTCGCCAGGCCTCGACAGGAGGCACATAGCCCACTGTGTGCTTGGAAGAAGGGTGGGCCTGTGCCCTCGCACTGCCCCTAGCATTGGACACATCACCTGCCTCATCCAGTATCTAGCTGCCCCAAGTCTGCCACCAACCTGCTTGGCCTGTCAGCTGGTTGACCTCAGGTTTAGGGGCAGGTACCACAGGGTCCCATAGAGCAGGGCACATTGATCCAGAGCTGGATCAGCCAGGCCTGGCCCACTGGGGAAGCCTGTGCCAATCTCATCAGGTCAGGACCCTGGGAATCTGCCCAGCATCTGAGGCCAGGATTTGGGTGGTGGAGGCTGAACCCAATTGCTGCTTGGGGCTGGAAGGCCTCACTAGCCTGGAGCTCCATGAAAGGGAGAGAATCCATCCCCTTGCTGATTCTCCTCCCGATATCCCTCAACTCCCCACCGATCCTACCCCAGACGGCCTCCCCTCCCTCCCAGGCCTGTCCACTGTGTCCTATAAAACCTCCTGTCCAGGACCGAGCCAACTCCCCTACACCCCATCCCCATACCCCTCTTGGACCCCAGATGATCTCTCTAGGAGAAGCTGCACTCCCTGGATTTCAGAATGTGGCAATGCCTCACCTTCTCTTTAAACTCCCTAGGGCCCTTGGAGCTCAGCCTTTGGCTTCCCCACCCTGTTCCCCTCCTGGCTCCTGCTGTCTTCCAGGCCCCCTCATCAGGCCTCTAGTCTCAGAAGTCCTTGGCCCTGGTCTCCCAGGCTTCCACTGCACTGACACCCACAGTCACTGCAGATGGCAGCCACCCGCTAACCCACCTGACACCTCTATCCCTCAGCCTCACCCTCAAGCTTACCCTCGCCCAAGACTGTCTCTCCTCCCAAACTACCCCTGTGTCTGTCCTCCTCCAGCCTCCAGATCATCTCCTAGGCCTCCCCACTGCAGCGGGCCTGGGGCCTTGTGGAGACCTCCCCCACCGAGCCTCTGCTTTCTGTCTGTCCATGGGCCCTCTGCTTTCGCATCCCTTCCTACCCAGCTAAATCTATGGTCTGCCGATCCTGTCACACTCTGCTCAATGTCTGTGCTCTCTTGACCTGTGTCTGCTCCAGAACTAGATCCAACTGCATACCTTTTTCTCCGGGCCTACACCTGAACAGCTGAATGGGTACCAGGCAAAGGGGCTCCACTGTAAACTAACTTATGTCCTAGCTTCTCCCGGGCCCCCCAGCTGCCTTGTTAACTCACTCCATCTCTCCAGTTAGCTCTTCTCCACAAAGGCTGGTTCAATTTCTCCATCCCCATCCCTGCCTGTCATCTTCCCCTGCCTTCTGGATCAAATGATGGCCCTGCTTCCAGTGTCTCAAAAAGGAGCCACATAATAGGATGCCTCCTCCACACTCAGGATCTAGACCTGCCTTTTCGGGGGCCCCACTCTTTCAATCATGCCCCATCTCCCACATGCCTAGGCATGGCTTTCCTCTCGGAGCTCAGACAGCACCACTGTCTCCTGCTTTTCAGAAACCCTCTCCTGCCTGCACACCTTCCCTAGTTACTGTCCAGGCTCTCTCCTCTCCTTCTCAGCCAAGCTTCTCGAGAGTTGACCACACGGATGAAGCTCAAAAAACACTGTGCTGAGAAAGGACTTACACAAAAGAGTGCATTCTGTATGATTCCATTTATATGAAGTTCTGGAATAGGCAAAACTCATCTACGGTAGATAAAAAAATCACAGCAGCAGTTGGCCCTGGAGGAGGGATGAGGATGGACAGGGATGGGGCCTGAAGGGACTTTCTGTGGTGACGGGGATGTTGTCTGTCTTGACTGGAGGGCTTTGGGTGACACAGGTGCATGCTTTTGTCAAAGCTCACTGAATGGTACATTTAAGCTTTGTACATTTCATTCTATATAAATTTTACCTTAAAAAAAAAAACCCTTAAATACTGATCTCTAACTAATGAGAGGCTTACTGAAGTGTTTAGTGGGAAGTATACTGATGTCAGTATATGGCTGTGAATCTCCAAGGTCTCCATTCCTGACCTGCCTGCACGCCAGGGTCTTAGATTTGTCACCCTATTGCGCTCCACTTGGGTGCTCACAGACAACTCCAACTTGACACGACCCAAACAGAAGAATTCTCCATCTCCATCTCCTACCCCCATGTCCACTACATTTCCATAACCTGTCTGTTTAGCCTCCAAAATACACCAGGAATCTGTCACGGTTCCCCTCCACCCCATGACCATCTCTACCCCAGCCCCAGCCTGCCTCTATAGGCTATTCTCCACACAGCGGCCAGAGTGTGGGGTGTGTGTGTCTGTGTGCTATTGTTGTATACATATACATCTAGGAAAGGGAGTAAAACAAACATAACATAAAATGTGCCATTTTAGTCATTTTTAAGTGTAGATTCAGTGGCATTAATTACATATATGATGTTGTGCAACCATCACCATTATCTATTTCCAAAAAGATGTTTTTAAATGCATACCTTACCTTCCCACTGCCATCATCCAAAACCCTTGACATCACATCTGGAGCCCCCAGCAGGACCTGCCTGCCCTCTGGACCTGGCTTGCACCCCGGCCCTCACATGGGCCACGTACTTCCCCTCAGGCCTCCCCTGCCTCCACCTGTCTCTGGTCCAGCATCAGTCTAACATCTGCAGTCTAACCTCCCCTCCCTGTAGAAGTCCCCAAGAGTCTTGTCACAGCATCACAGCAAGTCCCACCAGCCCTCCTCCTGGTCCTCCACAACCCTGACCCCCAGGTGTGGCTGTGTGTTTGCGGGCGTGGTTACTGGTGAACGAGCTGCCTCTCCCTCTGGCCCGGAGGCTCCTCAAGTCTGAGCAACACATCTGCTGCAGCTCTGCCTGAATCTCCAGTGTTGAGGACAGTTCCTGGCTTATATATGGACTCAAAAAGCATTTGTGGAGGGAAGAAAGGATGAGAGAAAGGGAGAGGGCCACCCTCTGACTGAGTAGATACAAGCGGGCCTGCTCAGGCCAAAGTTTGAGCTAACAGACAGCAGAAACGGCAGAACCAACAGGTGACCAGCCAGCAACTGGCTACTTTATGGAGCTTTCCTCCTCTGCCTCTTCCTGCCTCTGGACCCCTGCCTCTCCCCTTCTTGTCCCTTCTCCCTGCTCCTACTTTATTTCTCTCTTTCTACCCTTTTCACTCCATTCTTTTTCATGCTGTTTTCTTTTGCCCTCACATACAAAATCAGGTGTTTTAGGAATAAAATTTCGTATTTTCTGTTCTGATTTAATTTTACATTCATTCTTAGATAACTTTACAGCCCCCTTCCATAGCTAAAAGTTAAGTGCCATGCCTGACGGCCACAGCTATAAAAAACTCCCACTCCTGAACAGCCACCTCTTCTGCCTGCCCGCAGTGGCTCTGGCCTCCACCCCGTAGTGGCCCAAGCAAGGCGGCCAAGGGGCCTAGTTCCTGGGAGCAGGGACTGACAGCACGGCTGGCTGCCCAAGGCTGGCTGAATCTTGGGGGGCATTTCCCTACTGACTCAAGAGATTGTTTGGGTCAAAGTGGCTACTGCCAGGCAAACCACCCAAGGACTAGACGTACAGAGGGGAGAAGGCCTCCCAAAGGGCCCGCCACCTGGAGATCCATTTCCTCTTTGTTTGGAGGTGGAGAGGGGAAGGCTGGGCCCAGGAAGGAGGAGGACACCTCTGCCTCTCCTCAGCTCACCGCTGATCCATGTCCTTCTAACACCTGCTCCTCTTTCCTCAGTGGCCCAGGCAGCAGTGTGGCCAGGAGGGAGCAGAGGGAAGGGGGCAAGGCTGGTGGCTGCAGCAGAGGGATCTGTGCTGCACTCACAGCACCACCCCCGAGCCAGATGGTGGCCCAGCCCTCGCCGGAAAAGAGTGGGATGCAGGCAGGAGAGGAAGAGGCTTGTGGCCACTGCATCTCTCCCTCCCTTCTCCACACCACCCACCCGGGTAAGTGCCTAAGCCCAAGGCTTGCCAATGGGGTGGGAATGGGGGAGGGCGCAGTAGCTTGGTCTTGGCTTCATCTCAGCAAAGTCTAGACCTTGGAACGGGTGAAGAAAGACCATGATCACTCTTCTGTAGTTTTCTTAGAGGGGCTTATAAGCAATTCTGACTAGAGCAAGGGAGGTTGAAGGCACATGGGCTGTCTGGACCTGGAAGGCTGGGGATAAGGTGGCAGCTCTGCTGCTACCCACAGGGGTAGAGGGTGGGCCTCCCACATGCAGGCTACAGCCTCACTTTAGGTGCTGCTCTGAGAGGATTCTGCTGATCCGACCGGGAAGCACAGGCGTGCAGTCAGCCCTGCCTCTGCAGAGCACTCATTCCTGTGATGCTGTTGCTAGCGCAAGGACAGACTCCACTGAAGGAGTTCCAGGCCAGGATGCTGCTGCTAGGGCTGCTCTGAACAGGGCAAGGAGGCCCCTGAGGGGGCTGACAGAGACAGGTCATGCCTGCCCCCAGCCACAGCTTGTCCTCTCCAGGAGCTCACTCCCACCCCGCTGTCCACCCCGACCTTACCTTCCCCCTCCACCCAGCTGGCTCATGGCCACACCCATTTCCTTCCCACAGCTATCAGAACAGGTGGCTCTGTCCCAGAGGAGAAAGGGGTGGCAGGCATGAATGCTGAGTTACCGAAGAGCAGACAGGTGGGCTAACGTGGCACGGAGCAGGCTTGGGGCATCGGCAAAGCCACTGAGACTGGTCCCTGGACCCTGCTTCTCCTTAAACATTCGGGAGGTTTAAGGTACTTGTGTAAGAACCCACATCCAGGCAGAGAAGAGAACAGTCTTCCTGTCTTTTCCCCATCACTGGGCAGTGACTTGGCTTAAATGCTAACACCTCTGGCTTCCTCCCTGTGTCCTCACAGGGAGGGTCTTTTGTGGGTGGTGAGAAATGTTCTGACCCCACAAGGAAACCCCCAGTCTTTTGCCATGGTTTCAAACAGGTTAAATTATTTACCTGCCCTGAGCAACCAGGGCTGGAGATCTCCAGGAAAAAACAGCCTCCACCACGAAGAGTGGCCAGGATAGCCCTGCTTGCTACGAACCATCCTCAGCCCAAGCAAAAATGGACTATGAATAAGGAGAATGGGGATGGGAATCCTTGGGGTAAAACTGGAGACCTAGCTACTGGTTCTGGGTCCCCAGCTCCCTTGCTCCAATGAATCAGAATAAACGAAGACTTGGTCTCCTCAACTGTAAACAGAGGGTGCTCTGAGCTGCTCCCTGACTTCCATGAAGTCTTAATGTGCTCCAGGCACTCAGACCCCCAGCAAAGTGCATGCGCAGGCATCTTCCTCTCAAGGCATCACAGCCTTGAGAGCCAGCCAACCCGGGCACGGGCAGGACAGCAAGTGCCACATCTGTGTGAGTGTGGTACCCATCCAGCAGCCCCTGGGCACACTGGCCAGAAAGCAGTGGTTCCAGATCTCAGACACTATTCTGGCCACATGGGGCTGACCTGTATGTGATTCTCATCTCCAGACCTGGTGTGCTGTTTCCACAGGACCCAGCTAAAGTAATAAGATGCTGACAGATGCCATGAGACAGAAAAACCAAAACTCTGAGTTCCAGTGACCATTGGCCCAGCAGTGCCAGTCTTTTCCTTCCTTTCTACTCCTTTGTCCTCACATAGCCATTCAGCACAACAGTTCTATCACATTCCTAATCTGTGCTGCAACTTGAGTTACCAACCAGCCCCTGATTCTCTCCTTGTGACACGCACGATAAAAGGTTCGTTTTCCATGGTCTCATTTCCAAAGATCCAAGAGCAGATTCATTAGTGGTCTGAGAGGCATGAAACCCTCCAAGTCGCTTGTGTGGTGGAAAGCTGAGGAACAATGCATCCTGCTCACATGCCCTGATGAGGCTTCGGTGACCTTCAAGGCAGGATGCAGGACCCAGGCTACCTCGGCATTACCACACTAGCAGTTTCAGGCACAAGTTCGCACCCCCAGACAGGACCCCAATTAACCTGCCCAGTGGCCAGTGTCTGTAGTGCATCTGTGCTGGGACTGGCAGTCCCCCCACCCCTTTCCACTCTAGCTGGGCTACTCCTAGGAAGTGAGAAATCAAAAAAGGAAGTGAGTAATCAAAAAAGGAAGTGAGTGCTGGAGCTGGAATTCCTGGAAAAGGTCACTCTGCCTGAGCCCCTGCCACCTACACCAGCCTGACTTCAGAACCCACCCCTTGCGCTGCCCAGAACCTCAGGCCAGGCAGGAGCCCAGCCCAGGACACCAGGGCAACCCCACAGATAGCCTTGTTGGCTGATGAACATCATGTTAGAAGGGCCAGAACAGATGTGGTTTGACAAGGTGGATCTATCAGCAGGTATGTGGGCAAAACTTGCAGATGTGCTTTCTCGTTATGTGGAAGCATGACCAGGGAAGTGAACCTGCTTTTAGTGAAGTGACGAAGGGCAACTGCTCTGACTCAAGAACTAGGCTCTGCCAGCCCCTCAGGAAAATGGGCCGAGGGTTCTCTTCCTTGACAGGAACACCACTGAAAGCCAACCATGAAGAAGAAAAGGTTCTGCTTGGAGACCATGGCAGAAAAGGGCATCCACCAGGCGAAAAGCTGGAGAATGGTCAGCACTTCCCAAACTGAATGCCATGGAACAGCAGCCCCTAATGTTCAGTGAAAGCAAGTCTGGGAAAGGCCACCAGCAACAGCCCTGTCTTGGAGCTCCTGCATGTATATGCCTTGAAGGACCTGGTCCGGAGGCCCGCTCTTCACCAAACACTGTGAATCTGCAGTAAGCTGGAGGCCCCTTTCCTCCTGGCCCTGAGCCCCGGCTTCCTCCCAGCACAATGAGGCAGATGGACCGAGTGTCGCCAAGGTCCTCCCACTCTGCTGTTTTTCCAGGCACAGCCAAAGGCTGGTTCCCCTCCCACCTCACCAAAGGTCCTAGGCTGGGGGAGTTTGTTGTGTGGGAAGGACTGAGATGCCCACCAGGAAACTGGTGCCACCGTGTGCGGCTCTCCCTTGATCTCCGCCTACCCCACCCAGAGTCGTTCGGGTCCTGCTGCTCTAGTGAGCGTCTCTGGAAGCTGAAACCTGGGAGGCAGGGCCAGCACAAGAGGGGGATCCCCACAGCAGCCTCTCTCATCCCTGCCTGCCAAGCCTCCCTGCTTCTCGCTAGCAGAAACAGCCAGGTGAGCTTCCCTGGCCTTAACCACACTGTTCTAAATACTGAGGAGCAACACTTACCTAACTGATCAGTGCAGGGATGGGTTGTTTCTAATCACGGATGTAATAATCACGAGTGTACACGCCTCCTCAGAAAGCCCCCACACTCCAGGAGCGACTGCAAACGCACTGAATCATCTCCCCACACCGGCAGCTCCTTCCTTGGAATCTCACACTTACCTCTCGCAAAGCACACGTCCCACACCCACAGCACCTCATATCACAAATAGACCCCGACCTGTGAACAATTATTCTCACTCATCCCCCCGCCCATGTGGTCCAAACGGCTCCTGCTGCTGATAATCCCAGCTGCGGGCATGCAGTCACCACTCTCCACCCGGCCCAAGGGCAGAGCCCTGGGGGTCTACCAGAGACTTCTGTGGGTTACCGCGGAGGAGAGGGAGGAAGCTGACAACCCCACTTATTTCAAAGGCACGGCCCCAGCCCAGCTAGTATATTGGGGCACCCAGCCTCCATGGCACCAGAGAGAGGCTCAGGGGCTTGGCTGAGCATCCCACAGCAACTCAAAGCATCCCAACACAGCAAGGGTGGGGCTGGGAACCCAGGGTCCTCTGGGGGAGAACGCAGGCCAATCTCATGGAAATGGCCTTGCAGTGGCCTCTTGATGAGTGTAGGACACTGCCTCCATGTGGATGCTTGGCCCCCAGTCTGGGTCTCTACTCCAAGGTTGTTTCTTGGGATGGGTAGCTGCTCCACTCCATCAGGCCCCAGCTTACTGGAACGGAAGCCCAGGGGAGGCGGTTCCTGAAGCCCAGGTGGGAGGCAGTTTCCTATCTCCCTTAACACCTTGCTCCCCTCACTGGCATCCCTCTCCAAGACCCACTGTCAGGGAGAGAGGCTGGCCAACGGCCAGGGAGACTTGCCTCCCTTTGGGCCCTGCAGCTGCTCGTGGCCCTCTCCAAATGAGCATCCACTGGGAAAAGTTGTCCGTAAGACTGTCGTTGACCCTCCCTAAGGCCATTTTTCCAGGTCAAACTTGGACCAGGTAAGAAAGCGCCTTCTACTCAGGACTGAGCCCAAGCTTTCAGTCCTTTCCCTCAGGACATCTGGGGCCAAGACTTTTTCTCTGCTACCACATCTGGGAGCCAGAATACAAGCCCTGGGAAGACACAGAAGCTGATGGCCAAGGGAAATGACCAGGAAAAGAGAGCTGGTAAAAAGGGGAACCGGGGAGGCCTGGGAAGGCAGGTGGGATGGAGGAAGACGGCACAGAGCTGATTACCTGGGTGAGATGAGGGTTGGGGTTGAACCCACACTGGTTGCAGACCTTGTTGTGACACTGGGTGCAGGTGTTGAAGTTTGGCTGGCTGGGGGTTGACGTGAGATCCGAGGTCTTACATATGGGACACAGCGTGCTGCTGGGAAGGGGGGCGATCTGGGGGACGGAGTAGGGTGATGTGGGGGTGCTGCCTCTGTCCGGTGACACAGAGGGGGACCGCCCTGATCTCTGCGTCCTGCTGTCTACCTGCAGCGTCCTGCGGGGGCCATCAGCCTCCTGGCCAGCTGGGCCCTGTGCCCTTGTCTCCTGGGGGCTCTCACGGCTGGGAGCAGGAGCAGAAGGCTGCTTCGGGGTTGGGGAAGCTGCTCTCTGGCTACCCAGGGGCTCCTTGGGGTCCAGTCTCCTGGAAACGCTGAAATGACATTGAAAATGACGATGTTAGAGATATACCTTAGAGAAGTCCCCTGCAGAGGTCTCCACCAACCTAGGTGACTCTGCCAAGCCCCGTTGCCACCCTCCTCTGCTGCCCAGTGGCATATCACAGCCCCCACTGGCCGAGTGCTGACTGACAAGTGTCCCCCGACTTGAACCGTCAGCACCGGGCCATGTGATCGGCTCATGAGTGTCCCCTCTTACATCCCACTAAAGTGCAGAGTCTGATTCAGTAGGTCTGGGGTGGAGTTTGCACTTTTAAGAATCTCTAAGGTACTCCAATAAAGCTGTTAAAAAAAAAAAAAAATCTCTAAGGTGATGCCTTTACTATAGTCTGCAGACTACACTTTGAAAACCAAGGCTCTAAACCTATACATTAGTAACACCTAAGCTGATTTTAAAATTTCTGACTCTCAGACTGCACCCCAGACAAATTACATCAAAATCTGTGGGGACAGGACCCTGGCATTACTATTTTGTTCCTCCCTAAGTGATTTCAACATGCAGCTAGTTTAGAGCTACTTCCCTGGCAGGTCTGTTACATTCTGGCTTGTCCACTTCAGAGGCCGACCCCGGGCAGTTGGAGGTGAGGGTGGGGAGGCACTCCAATGCCCAGTTAATGCCATCTCCATTAACTGGCAAACCATCAGGCTAAACTCAATGCCCTATATTCCTTCTCATTTGACCCAATTTCAGTTCATTTCTGCCAGTTTTCCAATTTGAAAAAAGCCAAGCACAAAAAGCCAAAAGCAATGCTTCATACTGCTTCCCTGAAATTCGATACTTGCTTCAGTCTGTATTCATTTGGGTGGATACTGGCACCCAGGCGACAGGGCAGCCTGGCTGAGAGCCACTGCAGAGGCCCGGCCACAGCCGCCTGTGGAGCATCCTGGCCTGGCCCCTTCAGCCCCAGTGTTCCTGGTCCTTGGAGGGTCTGACTAATAGGAGGGGATTCTAAGTTTGCTGCCTTTATATGAAGACCATCTGCTTGCCAAAAAAATTCAGGAGCCAACTGTAGGATGCCTTAGGACAAGCTATTTCAGAGGGGAGACGAAGAGCTTCCCTGGCGAGGCCCACTTCAAGACACTCTGCAGTCCTTCTTCCCTTCCGAGGAACTGCTGGGGAAGAGACACACCCTTGGTCTAATAAAGACTCTTCCAGGAAAAAGAAACACTGTTGAATGTCCATCAACCAACAACAGAATACACCCATCCATCCAGTCTCACAGACCTGCCACTTTCTTCTTCAGTGGGATAACCAGAGTCTGAGTCTAGCCCCTCTGAGCCACCTTTGCCCCCAGCTGTGAGGCCCAGTGTGGTGGTGGCTGCAGCCATGTCTGGCCCACACTTGGAACCTGGGCTCTAGGGCCTTTCAGTAGACTAATTTCTAGGTATTGTAAAGAAATAATCCCACACGGCTAAATTCATAATTTCATTTTTTACTTAAATTATTTGGGGCTAGAATTTAAAAGCAGCCCTTGAAAGCCAATCAGAAACGGGCTTCCCTGGTGGTCCAGTGGTTAAGACTCCACGCTCCCAATGCAGGGGGCCTGGATTCGATCCCTGGTCAGGGAACTAGATCCCACATGTAGCAACAAAGATCCTGTGTGCCGCAACTAAGACATGGCACAGCCAAATAAATAAATAAAAATTTTTTAAAAAAGCTAATCAGAAGCTACGAAGAGCCCTTTATAATATGTGAAGAGACTGTAGCCCCTTCTCAGGCTGTGCAAGGTCAGTGGTTTCTCCTGAGAAACTTAGCAATTTCTACTGTGTTTGTTTTGCGTGAGGTGTGACAGGCAATCTTCCGTGTACACAGTGACTTTTTAAATTCAGTGTTGCATCACAATGTAGTCTTTCTGGGGACATTTTATGTGACACTTAGGGATCCAAATTCAAGTTAACTTTCAACTCAGCTGTGGTGACAGTGAATAAACAAACAATGCCCACTGCACCCAGCAAAGTCTGCACTTGGAAGGGCAACGCTCCCTGCACAGAGGCCTGATGTGTGTTCACACATCATACGGTGACTGTAGTTGACACCTGGCAATCACAATACACGCCCATGAGCCCTTCACTCTCCTGTCTCCTGGATGATTCCTCACACCTCTCCTTGATCTGCAAGCCGCCAGCATGTCCCTCCCTCTCCTTGCTGTAACTGACGACTTGCTCACCATCTCGCAGGGAAAGCGGGAGCCACTGGAGGGGAATTTGTACATTTAAGGCCTCTCGGCGTCTGTCCCACTGTGTTTGCCTGTCTCCTGTTCCCAAGGCCCACTTCTCACCTTCACAAATTCTCCCCTCTCCTTCATCGTCCATGTTTACCTCTCTACTTGGATGATTTCAATGGCCATACAAACATGTGTCTCCCATCTTGAAAAAGAAAAAAGAACTTTGGCCCACTTTCCCCCTCAGCTATGCCTCATTTCTCTGCTGCTCTTTACAGCAACACTGCTTGAAAGAGTGGTCTCTACTCACGGCCTCCAGCTCCTCTCTTCCCTTCCTCTCAACCAATACAGCCTGGCTTTTGCCCATCCTTCCACAGAAATCGCTCAGGTGACAGTCACCGGTGGCCTCCACATCATCAAATCTGACAGTCGCTTCTCAGTTCCTCCTCCCACCTGATCATCCCCTGACCAGCAGCGGAACTTGAAAGCGCTGAGCATTCCATCCTTCCTGAAATAAGCTCTCCACTGGCCTCCCGGAACACCACCCTCTCCTGGGCGACCTCCTCTCTCCTGGCCATACCTTTCCAAGCTCTTCTGCAGGTTCTTCCTCGTGTCCCAAACCAGGGACCCCACTTCCTACACTGCAGGGACTTAGCTTCTGTCCATACAAGCATTTCACAAAGGTACACAAACCCCTGAGGTTCAAGACCCACCCAGACTCAAGGCTTTAACTCTCACTCCCCACTGATAACTACAAATGTGTGTCTGGCCCAGACCCCTCCCCTGAGCTCCTCCCTTGGCTCACTGCCAACTCTACATCTTCACTGAGATGTCTTACAGGCACCTCAAACTTGCTGTGTCCAAGCTGAGCCCCTGATCTTCCCACAAATGTACCCCTCCTCATCTTCCCCTTGGAGTCTCTGACTCCCTTCTCTCAGCCCATGTCAATCATCAGTAAATCTTGTGGGCTTCAGCGTCTGGCCACTTCCTCTGCCTCCTCGCTCCACCTGTCAATCACTGTGCCCTCTTTTTTTTTTTGCACAAGCTGGGTTGCTCCCACTTGCCCCTCTATGTGGCAGTCTTCACCATGCGGCAGCTGGGATAATCCTTTACGTACATAAATCAAACCACTTCCCTTGTCTGCTTAAACCTTCCTTTCCCTCCCACAGGAAAAGCCAAAGGCTTTACAATGGTCTGTGAGGCCCCATGAGATTTGGGCCCTTTCCCTCCAGCCTCATCTCCTACTATCTCTCTCTCCCTGTGTCCACTTCCCTTACGCCAGGCCCACTCCTGCCTCTGGGCATTTACGTCTGCTGGCACTTGCCCTCTCTCGAGTCTTTGCTCTGGTGGCATCGTTTTGGAGACACTTCCTGGACCACCCTATTTAAAATGCAGCTTCCATCCCTCCTGCCTCTTTGTTCCCCATGGCACTGAGCGCCTTCCGACTCATCATATACTATGTATGTTGCTTCTGTGCACCCTCTGTGGTCCCTGCATTAGCCTGCCAGCGCTATGCGGGCAGGGCCTCTGTGCTTTCTCCACAGCTGCACCCCGGAGCCTAGCACAGTGCCCGGCACGTGCTGGATGCTCAAGACATGTTTCCTGGATGGATGGACTGCAGTCACATCACGACTCAGAACATTAAAATGTGGCCCCAAAATGTGTTCGAGCTGAGGAGACATGGCATGTGACAGGTATGCACTCAGCCCTCCGCTGGATCTGACCTCATGCAGGACAGAATGACAGGAACAACACCCGGAGTCCTCTCTGGCCAGGGGCTGCACCCCCAGTCCCACCACATAGAACACTCCACTTGACCACGGCGATGGTGATACTAATCGGGCCCTCACCATGAGCACCACATGTGCCAAGCACCTGTCACATATTAACTCCTTTAAGCCTCATAGCAAATCCATGCGGTAGGATCCAATTTGCCTATTTTATAGACAAGGAAACTGCCACACATAGAAGTTATGGAACTTGCAAAGCTATTATGACCTGTAAGTGGTGGCACTGGGATTCCAATATCAAGGCCACCAGTCCATGTCCCTAACCATGTCCCACACCACCTCTGGGAGAGCATGGTGAGGCTATGGAGGGGTGGGAAGCACTGCAATTTGGATTCTTTGGATTTTTTCTTTCTTCTGAAGAGCTGTTTAAGTGGAAACTCCCTCAGAAGCGGCCTGACATTTTGCTTCTCACTGTAGCCCAGGCCCAGCACCATGCTGGGCACTGAGTGGACACTCAATAAGTGTAGATGCAAAGTAAACAGGAAGTCATATGGCAGTGCAGTGAGCTCACAGAGTGGGGCTGAGCTAGGGCAGTGATGTTACTTAGTTATGACCACTTCCCCTGGAGTTTGGCCAGCAACGCTGAGAGACACATCTAGAAAACCACGTTCATTCACTCATTCATTCGAGCATTCAGTCATTAGCAAAGATTCACTGACCCCTGGAATGATAGTTCCAGGCCCCGTGATAGGTACTGATGGCAAGAATGGATTACATCTCTTACAAAGGAAGGTGGGCCCACAGGTGTTCGTTGTATTGCTAACCTTTACATCTTACACATATTTTATCAGTGTTCTTATATCCTCTATAAATACCTATTCAATATTTAACTAAAATAAATTTTTTAAAAAAGTGACTCAGACAGGGATCCAGTCTTCTGGGAGCCTCCAGTCCAGAGAGGAGACAGATGTGCAAACAAATCACTGTAAGACACCTCCACACAGTCCAGGGAAGGCAGAAGTCTGACAAGGCTTTGAGGACTAGGAGACATCTAAACCAGGTCTTAATGGATGGGCTGTTCTCCCCAAGGTAAAGGGCAATCGAAGCAGAGGGGAAAGCACTTGCAACGGCCCAGAGGCCTGACAAGGCGTAAGTCAGTGCTATTCTCAGCACCTAGAACAGCTCCTGGCAACAGTGTGCACCCAACTACCAGAACTACCTGGGAAGCTCAGAGCTAAAATAGGAAGGGCCAGGGGAGCAGGGCCTCCGAGCTTTTCAAACAAGGGAGTGCTCCAGCTCTGCGTCAGGGAGATGGTGGAGGTAGGGAGACAGTGAGAATAAGGCAACAGCCCAAAAGATAGTCCAGGGACCAAGAGGGAGGGAAGGCTCAGCAGGGGTATTCTGACCTGGGGTCTAGGGAGGAGTGGTTCTTTTGATTGAGACGGAGGATCCAGGGAGAGAAGCCAATTGGTGGGTGGAGGCTGGGGAGTGAAATGGCAAAATCACTAGGTTGAGTTTGGTTTCGCTGAGTTGGTGGTCTTCGGGGGGCATCCAAGGAACATCAGGAAATGGGTCGGAGCTTGCGGTCAATTCAGACAAGTCTAGATATTTTTATCTGAGAGAGTTAAGGGTTCAGTTCACAGGCGAGCCTCAGGGGATAAAGATCACATGGAGAGCAGTGGTCCAGAAAAGATTTGTGGGGAGCATCAACGTTAACGGGAGCAGAAGGGGTATCAGAAACAGAGAGGTCAGAGAAAGGAGAACAACAAGAACACAACCCCCAGGGTCAGAGAAGTTCCCATAAGGAGGAGCATTCAACAACATGCTCCTGAGTCTACGTCCCTGAGGGCTGAGAAGCCTCAGAAGCTCTGAAGGAAAAGGCCACACCCACGAGGGCCATGAGCCCTCTCCCACTCAGTCCCCTATCCTCAGGACAGGCCAGCTCTCTATCCTTCTGACCACAAGGGCCCATCCATGGCCAGAGATCCAGATTTGTGTGTGACACTCTACTGGACACAAGTCCCAAGGGGGCCAGGGTTGGAGTAGCTTAGGGCCTCCTGGGGAGGGCAGAGGAATGCCCTCCCCAGGAGGCCCTCCTTAACAAAGGTCTCCACTGGGCACAGAAGGGAGGGAGGGAGGGAGGGAGGTGTCCACAATCGGGACCCAGCCCAGCCCCAGGGAAGACCTGGCTTCATGGATATGGCTCATCAGTAGTGAGAGCCCTGGAGGCCAGTGCTCCTCTCAGCAGCCTCCAGGAGTCCTGCTCCTTGAGGAGGGCTGGGATGAGGACAGGTGAGCAGGAGGGGAGAGGGACACTGCCGTAAAGTGGAAAAGACACAGGAGGACAGGCAGGTGAAGAAGGAGGGAGACGGCAGAGCTACGAAGGAGTGGCTGGAAGACAAGCAGCGGAAGACTAAAAATGCCTTATCCAGGATAGATATTTTAAAAAGATGGCCAAGAAAGGTAGAGGGTGTAAAAATTGCTCTATTTCTACCAGGTTTCCTCCCTTTCAGCATTTAAGGCTATTGACTAATCAGAAACAAGTCTTAAAGCTAGCTAGCAGGGCAGGAAGGAGCCCCCGCCACAAGACCAATCCCGTCGGCCTCCCCACCAGCTCTCCTCAGTACCCCTGTGGCCTTCTGTCCCATACCATGATCACTGCTGGGAGGAATAATCCAGTCAAAAGCTGGACTCCCCTCTGTCAGAAACTCCCAAGAGAGGCATGAGGCCGACAAGCTCCAGTGACCAAAGATGCTCAGACACCAGGTTTGTCCATAAGGGCAGGGCCACCAGGGAGAGCCGTGGCTGCCTTAGTCCACGTGGGAAGGAGCCTGGAGGCCCTCTGGCGGCTGCAGTCAGGGAGGGCCTGCTCAGGCTGGGCAGACTGGCAGGAAAAGCAGGAAGAGACCGTGTGAGCTCCCAAGGGAAAACTAGGCCGGGGTCCACATGGCAGCATTCTAGAGCATGCCCCCCGCCACCTCCAGTTGAATATTTGAAAGAGAAATATTTCACACAAATAAATGGCTGCCTTTGCTCACCAGGAGGGGAGTGAATTTAAAGAAACTGTTTTTCTAAGAGCAGCCGGAAGAGTTCCCACAGCTTCAAACAAGGTTTTGATAAATTCTTGGCTGACCTTTCTATAACAGGCAATTATGGCCAGGAAGATGCTATGGGAGGATTTCTCCTTTAAGGTCCAGGCCAGGAAGGACCTCTAGGCCAGCCCAGCGGCCCCCATGTATCCAGGCAGAGAAGCAGGGGCTGCAGAACGGTGGGCACCAGGATCTAGGTCCTGGGTCCTGGAGCAACTCTCTCAGGAATGGATGGGAGAATTCAGAAAGTTTGAGTTTAAAAAAAATGCCAGTTTTCACACAAGAAAACATTTCTTGACCTGCTTAGCTTTCAGGCCAGTGGCCTCCTGCCTTTTTGATCATGGGTCCCTGGTAGGGATAAGAGTTGCTGCCATCAGACACAGCCCCAGGGAAGCTGGAAGCATAAGGGGAGACACCAGCAGGAGGCTGAGAGCAAGATGGGACCCAGGCCGTAACTGTAAGGAAAGCAAGTCCTGGCTACCTCATTCCCCAGCCTTGAGGCCTATCTGGGTCCACTAGGTTGAGAGCATTTCTCAGGACAATCTGATTTGGCCTTGGTTCCCTTTAGGTCCAGTCAGTCTCCAGAATCCAGAACAAGGATGGGAAATAAAGGTAACTTTCCTCCAACCCCATTAATTGGTAGAGACTGCCTGGAGGGCTGGGTTTGAGAAAGATCAGTGGGAAAGATTGTTGCCACCAATTAGAAAGGTCTGTCATGAACCCAGGAGTAGGGCACATAAGCGCAAAGGCCATGAACTTGTCATCCATGATGCAGAACCAAACCAGACCCTCAGACCTGCCTCAAGTGATACCCAGCTTCCAGGAGTGTCTCATTCAGAACTGGGCCAGACCCACCTCGAGTCAAATTCATCCCCCGAAAGAGACCAGAGGATGCATGTAGTGTTTACTTCTGACCTTTCCCTTGGTCCCATTTTCACCTCCAATCTGTGGTCTTCCCAGAGTCACAAGAGCTGTGTGTGGGCATCAGTCAGCTGAACCATCAAATGCCATAAGCTCGGTGTAACTCTGAAGGCTGAATGTCTCTTGCACTGTGGTGCTTGTGTGAACCATGGCTCACCTGAGGGCAAGCGAGTGGTAGATGCCATCCCCCTTAGGACTCTGTTGAGGGGTTACTAGTCCTCTAGTCATAGCTTGCCCATTCATGTCTTATGGAGTGTATCTCTAGAAATTTTTATTCATTCATTCATGTTAAAAGAGCTCATAGGAACCATGTTCCCTAGTTCTTGAAAGTCCGAACATACTTTCGTGGTCATTATCTGAACAACAGCTTGGCTGGATGTAAAATTCTCAGTTGACAGTTCCTTTCCCTGAGGACTTTGCAGGTACAGCCCCTGTGTTTTCTAACTATGACTGTGGAGAGCTCTGGGCCAGCCCAATTAGTTCCCCTTATAGGTATACTAACATTTTCCTCTAGGTGCTCTAGAACTCTTTTTTCTTTTCTCTTTGAAGTTTAGTAACTTAATATTCCATATCTATTTTTCCTGAAATTCAGTATGTTCTCTCAAACTAAAGATTTATGTGTTCCTTTACTGCAGGGGGGAAACGTTTTCTATTAATTATACCTTTGAATATTTCTCTGTTCCATTTGTTTTGTTCTCCTCTCCAGAGATACCAATTACACCTACTTTAACTTTCCTTTGTCTTTCCATTGTTCAGGCTGCTGGCAGCCCATGGTTCCCCTCCATTCCCCCACCCCGAATCTGCTCAATTCCTTGAGCAACTCCACCTCCCTAGTAACTTCTTGGCATCACACAGGGTTCAGGGACACTCCTAAACATCCCCACATATAGTGGCTTTGCTAACCAGTCCAAGGAGGTGGTTCTTGGGTTTGGCCCTCTGGACTCTGACCTCCCTGCCCTAGCTCCACAGAGGCAAATTTCCCTTTCTGTAGCCCTCCCTCATCAGAACTAATTTTCCCTGTGTTTGGAAACCATTCTTTGTTCATTGCATTCCTACATATAGGTGTTCCTTAGTTTTGTTGAAGAGAGTTTTCTGTTTCTTTCTTTTTTTTTTTTTTTTTTTTCTGCGGTACGTGGGCCTCTCACTGTTGTGGCCTCTCCCATTGCGGAGCACAGCCTCCGGATGCGCAGGCTCAGTGGCCATGGCTCACAGGCCTAGCCGCTCTGCGGCATGTGGAATCCTCCCAGACCGGGGCACGAACCCATGTCCCCTGCATCGGCAGGCGGACTCTCAACCACTGCGCCACCAGGGAAGCCCGTTTTCTGTTTCTTATGCTTCTTGCAGTTTTTGGTTAGTTCAGTAAGGAGACTGAGCAAAGAGATGCTTTTAATTTATCGTATTTAACCAGAAAGACATTTTACAACACAAAACAAATGCCATTTTCTGGCTTTTCACCTGTGCAAGTTCTAAGTTTTCTAAAGCATGGTCCCTTTATAAATCTGATTTAAAACTTTAGATCTTATCCTTAAGAAGAAGAAAAGTACACATTCATAAACATTTCTGTTTGCTCTCAGAAGGCATTGGACCTCCTGAAGCCCATGGAGTCCAAACTCCTCAATGGCTGGTCTGGGCCTACCACACCAGCCTGTCTCTCAAGCATCACCCACACGTCCCCTAACACAAGCCCTGCCTGAGGCCTGGGAGCTCCCCAACAGGCCAGGGGCTTTCCTGCATCCACGCCCACAGGCTCTCCAGAGGGCTGGCTGAACACTTCCACAGCACCATTCCAACCTGACTTCTGGTGTGGAGCCTCCTGGGGTCTCCCTCCCTATGCGTCCCCCTCTGGCCTGGTCCCAGTGCTGCTCCTGCAAGGCACTATCTGTTTACAGTGTCCCTTAGGTCAGACTGAGCACCCTATAAGGGCAGAGATTCCCAGAATCTAATGTGGGTGCAATCCCTGTTTGCCAGTCAAAGGAAGCAGAAGTTCACACAGGTTGTTATAAACAACTGACGAAAGATAATTTGTAATTAGGCAAGATTTATAGGAAATGACTCTGGTAGGGCTCGAAAGCAACTTCTTATTTTAGGTGAATTAAACAGTCATATTTATATCAATCATCTTTTACAAACGTCTGGTTCAGCCAATTACCACAAATTCCAAGGGGAAAGGATTCAAAGACTGGGTTTTACTACAGTGCATAGAGGAGCTGGCTTCTTTAGCTAGAACTTAGTAGGAGGGGAGCATTACTGCTTTTAGGGCCCTAATGCCTTTTTCCCACTTATTCATCAGACTTGGGTAAAGCTCATCAGTAGGAGATTCCTGAGGGAGCCAGGAGAGGTGAGGGCCCACGCTGGGAGCCAAGAGGGCCAAAGGAAGGAAGAGGAGGCAGGCAGGTGGCAAGCCCAGAGTCACCGCCCAGAGATGAGACCCAGGTCAGCAGCTCCTCAAAGGCTCTCCCCGTCACCTCCTAGGCTTTCCAGCTGGCCTGACCTGGGACACCAGAGGAAACAAGGCCCCAACCTTAGGGACTCTTCTTCCCTTTGGGCACCCTTCTTCCCTTTGGGCACCATGAGGACTGAACCCAGGATGCTGACATTCATCTGGGCAAATCCCAACACATCCCTGTACTAAGACCTACAGCATATATAGCATTTGAATTTTAAGGCACCCCCTGGCCTTTTCCAGCCTGTGGTGACCAGGGTACCCTTCAATGGCACCTCCAGGCCCGCCACATACCCCCATGAACTCCCCTCCCAGGCTCAGCTTTCTGAGGGCACACATGGTGGACAGGCAAATTCTTAGCCCCCTCTCTACAGCCTTCTCAAGATCTTTGGCCCCAGGCCGGCCCTTGATTCTCATTTACCAACCCTGTCTTCCAGGAGTGCCATGGTTCCCAGGTGTGGCCCAGGAATTCAGCCCAAGCCACCGAGGTTCCTACCCCCACCCAGCCCCAGGCTTGCAGACATCTGCATGGGAACCCCACATAGGGACAACTTTGAGCTGCGAAGTGTCCCAGTTTTCTGGCTCAGGGAGAGGACTCTTAAAGCTAGGAAGCTCTAATCAGGAGTCAGGAGTCATTACATAAAGCTGAGCCAGCTTTTCCCCTGCTTCTCACTCCAGCAAATTCTACTACTACAGCCTTTTACCAAGGGGAAAGCACTATGCTTGTCAACTCTCTTCCAAATTCTGCTGAAACCAGGAGATAAGAGAAAACTGCAAGTCTTTGTGACAATGGAGGCAGCAGGCCCCACTCTCTCCACTCCAACCCCAACATGGCAGAAGCCAGGACTCTGGCTCAGAAAGCTTGACAAGCTTCTGCCCTGTCTTCAGACCCAGTGCAGTGGATTCAGCCGTCAGCCTGTCCTCAGGGACTGCCGGGACACACCCTCAGCCACAAAGATGGCTGAGGACCTGCTCCATGCCCGCCCCAATCCAAGCACTGAAAGGAAGATGGGGGCCAACAATGCAGTTAGTAAGATAAGCCAGTGCCTGCATCATTAATACGTGAACTGGCTGAACACCTGCCGTGCACAGGGTACTGGGCTGGACCTGAAAAAACCTCAAGTGTATGAGGCTTCCCAGAGCTTGCCCTTCCAGACTTGCAGGGAAACCCCACCTAGCCTGAGGACCCCTTAACTCCCTTCTCATGGAAAGCCAAGGGGATCCAAAAACTATGTCTATTGTGTATTTGGGGGGAGAAAGAAACACCAAAGTAACGTCTGCCCACTCCATGTTAAAAACCTCTCTGTCCAGAAATCAGCCCTGCTCTTTTTTTTAATTTAAAATTTTTTTAACTTTTTTTTTTTAACTAGTAAGAGCTTGCTTGCTTTTTATGTTTCTATACAATAAGGAAAAACTTATCTGTGACCCAAAAATGGTAAAAGAAAATTGTGACCGAGGATCATCCATGGTCCTTGGTTTCAGCTGAGTGAAAAAATAGAAGGGGTTCCATCCCTACTCATCTCCCAAAGTCACCCTGTCGGCGCTTGCCCTTCTGTCACTTGCTCCCACAGCCCAGGGCACAGTGCTGGTTCTTGTGCAGGGCTATTCCAACCGCTAAAGAATGCTGCCTTTGGACAAAGGGCCTGCAGCACCGGAAGTAACAGGTAATGAAATGAGGAGGAAAGCCTCTGAACAATACCTCTGCCTTGCAATTTCAAATTTATTACAATCAAGAGAACTCAAAGCAAGTGTTCTCACACACAAAACTTTACCATACACAAAATAATTAGAACTTAAATGTGCAGACATGTTTGTGTGGTGGGGAGGGGTGGGGGATTCGGGGACTCCCAGAAGGAGAAATGGATGTGGGCTGGCACAGGTAGAGAAAACTCTGGAGGAAGATGCGGGGAAGGGGACAGGCTTCCAGAGAGCAGTGGGGGCAGTCTGCCTTTCCTCCACACTGGGTCACCACTTGGTCCTCAGAGCCTGGCACAGGGCCTGGCATACAGGGGGACTCAGTAGTTGTGGACTGAATGGCCGATGGCCTGGGGTGAATGATTAGGGAATCGGTGGTCCTGTGTGGTGGTGACGGACACAACCAGGCTTGGAAGATAGTAAATGTGTTGCAACAATCCTGGGGCCACAAGACTTCTGAGGCTGATGAGAGACAGTCTGGGGGCAGAAAGGACTCTGAAGTCCAGGACAGAGATACCAGGGTAGGCCCTGTTCAGGAGTTTCACTCAGAAAGCCCATTTGGGGACTTCCCTGGTGGTCCCCAGTGTTAAGACTCCGTGTTTCCACTGCAGGGTGCACGGGTTCAATCCTAGGAACTAGGATGCCACCTGCGGTGTGGCCAAAAAAAAAAGAAAAAAAAAAGCCCATGAGGCAGCTGCCACAATCGCACAAGCCACACTGCGCCAAGTGCTCACTCTTCCCACCTCCGAAACAGGTGCAAGGGAAATGCCACCAGCCCCACCCATGTTGCCACCCCACCCTGGATACACTCGGCCTCTGCCTTCAAAGCACTCTACAATGGGGTCCTCCCGCCCGCAGTCTCCTCTTTTTGCACTGCCTTCAGGCAGGGAGTCCTGAGGCTCCTCAGCTGACCCTCACTCCTCCCAGCTTATGCTCTGCTCTCTTTCTAGAAGGCCCTTTCCTTAAACTCCAAGTCAACTTCAAAACCCAGCTCAAGCATCCTGCCCTCTCTGGGACCTTCCCCAGAGTCCCCTGTCCCCAGAAACCTGCTGTAGACCTTCCTGCAGACTCCCACAGCCTCACACAGGGCAGCTGCCTGAGGTGCCTGAGGGCAGCTCTTTGGCCTCTCTCCCTGCCCTATCTGCATGCAGCACAGGACTAAACACCCAAGCCCAAATGGGGTCTGTGCTAAGGAAGTGTTGATCTAGTGAATGCAGTTCTTTACAGGGCTTGTGAAAAAAACCAGAATGACAAAAAACGACATCTCAAGATGGTAAATGAGACTCAAGATTCCAGCAGGAAAAACATGCCCTCTTCATTAAAGGAAACTGTAAAAGGAAAGCCACCCACCACCCTTCCAGCCTTCAACAGCACTGTGCCCACTGTTCCACCTTCCCTGTCAGCCTAAAATGTACATGGATGGAGGCTCTTTTTCCTTTTTTGCCAACTCCGCAGTCTTTCCTCTGTGGTTCTCTTGCCCTTCACTTCTGAGGGATCTAACTCAGAACGAGAAATCTAATATCTACCTGTGGCACTTTGGTTCCTGAGCCTCCCTCTCCCTTAAGACTGTGAGGGCCATGAATGTGCTGTGGGTTCCTTTCTAGATCCCTCCTGTTGGAGTTTCACCTATGAGTCCCTCAGGGAGCTTTGCCTGCCACTGGTAGAGATTTCCCAATAACATGAGAGGCTAGGGAGGCCTCCTGCAGGAAATGCTCCCTCACCCTACCCCTCTTCACCCCATGTGCCTATTCCTTCCTCCTGCTTGAGGAGCTGACCCTCACACACCCCAGTGCCCAGACTGCCATGGGGTAGCTAACTCTCTTGCAAGGCCCCCTGGGCCTGGCCTAAGGCCAGAACCTTCCATCCAAGGAGGAAAAGTCCCTTTCAGGTGGGACCCTTGACCAGGAGAGGTCCTTCCTCGGGCTGACCACCAGGAGCTCCCTTCCCTACTCTCTTCCCCTTCCCAGGGCTCAGCATCTGACCAGCAGAGGCTCAGGGATGCCCATGTTCCTACCTGAAACATGTTCACATGTCCAGAGTGTTAAACTCAGCTACCTGTGCTTAAAATCCATTAAGACAGATGCACTCAAAAGGAAAATGTGAGTCTGAGGGTGGTGATTAAGATCCAAGAAAAAAGCCTCATGAGACGCTGTGTGACTGTGCATGCACATGTGTGAGTGTGGGGCACTAGTGTGTGCTCCTGTGTGTGCAGTGCATTGCACGCACACGTGTGTGAGCACATCAGCACATGTATGACCACACTTTTCATGGCACATGGAGTTACAGCCCTGAGTAATGAGTAAGACCCTGTCCAGGAGGTCTGCTCCCAAGGGGAAGGGCAAATGCCCTGAGGGACTAGCCCAGCCCTGCGTCCCCGCCAAGAGTGCCCAGGCCAGCCTAAGCCAACAGAGCGACGAGGGTCATCCCAGTCTGAGGAAGAGCAATGCCAGGTGCACAGTGGGCACTGAGAAAAACATTAGCTCTTTCCTTCCTCCCTTCCTTCCTTCCCTGGCTTACAGCAAGGGGAGTGGGCAGGAAGCCTAGGATTCTGATGCCAAAATCTTCAGGGAAGTGGGAAGTAATGAGAGGTCCAGCCAGCAAGGCCGAGGGAGAGAAAGTGGTAGAACCATATGGCCTGTGGCTGACAAGAGAGGAAGGACCAGGGTCTGAGGGCCAGGCTCATGCAGCCCCAAAGGTCCCCTGGCCAGGAGGGACATGCGAGTGAGTGTGGGTCTGCAGAGCCCTGCCAAGGGGCTGAGGGGACTGCTGCAACCTCAGGCATAGCCAGGCTCTCACCTGGCAGAAGGTGGGGGCAATGTCTGAGAAGGTGCTGGGGACCCAGGATAGTTTGGGATGACGTGGACAGAGCACGTAGTGAGTGCAGATCCAAATGCAAGCTGGGGAGACGAAAGGGGTTAAGGCTACGATGGCAGCCATGGCAGCACAAGTGTGAGGCTTCACCGAACATTAGATCCTTTTTATCAAGAGCCCCAGGGTGCCTGGCACTGGGCTGCACTGCAGATGTTGGTTACCTAGCAGTGAGCAAGGCAAACAAGGCCACTCGTCTCATGGAACTTGCCTTATGGTGCAGAGACAGGCAAAGACCAAGAAGACAAATGGATAAACCTGACTCGTTCAGAACAATACAAATGAGGAAGGAGGGGGATGACCCTCAGAAGAGGGGACACCTGAACAAAGCCACGCAAACACCCTGGGGCATGGGAGCAGACCCTGCTTCTGGACTCCTTCCCGAGCCTCCGCACCTCATCCCAGTGCCTGTCTACATGTCTTTGCTCTACCTGTCCACCAGGCTGCTAAGACTCAAGGATCCCTGCATCATTCATAACAGCCAAAAGGTGAAAACAACCCAAAAGCCCATGATGGATGGGTAAATGGATACACAAAATGTGGTATATACATACAATGGAATGTTATTCAGACTTAAAAAGGAATGGAGGGACTTCCCTGGTGGCTCGGTGGTTAAGAATCCGCCTGCCAATGCAGGGGACACAGGTTCGAGCCCTGGTCCAGGAAGATCCCACGTGCCGCGGAGCAACTAAGCCTGTGTGCCACAACTACTGAGCCTGTGCTCTAGAGCCTGTGAGCCACAACTACTAAGCCCGCATGCCACAGCTACTGAAGCCCACGTGCCTAGAGCCCGTGTTCCGCAATAAGAGAAGCCACCGCAATGAGAAGCCCACACACCGCAAGGAAGAGTAGCCCCCGCTCACCACAACTAGAGAAAGCCTGCACGCAGCAGCAAAGATCCAACGCAGCCAAAAATAAATAAATAAATTTATAAAAGAAAAAAAGAAGCCAGACACAAAAGGCTACATATTTTATGATTTCATTTGCATGAAATATTTAGAATAAGTAAATCAATAGAGAGGGAAGGCAGACTACTAGTTGCTAGAGGCTGGGGGAGGAAGAAATGGGGAGCAACTGCTTCATGGGTATGGGGTTTTCTTTTGGGGTGAAGAGAATGTTTTAGAACTAGATGGAGATAATGGTTACACACATAAATAAAATAGACACATGCACTTGGAAATTCATCTTGGGACGATTTGTGACAGCAAAGCTCAGGAAACAACCCCAAAGTCCTCAGTAGGAGTTGGCTGAATAACACTGTGGTCCAACAACATAATGGAATTCTCCACAGCTGTGAAAAGGGATGAGGAAGGTCTCTGAGGACTGCTGTAGGATGATCCTCAGGATCATTGTCAGGGGCAGAATTGTTAAGCCTAGGATATCTTATTGTGCTACAGTTAAGGAAGCTAGAGCAAACCAGGGAGGCCAGTCAGAGGCTAGTGGTCCGAACACCAGCCACAGGGTGTTGCACAGACCCCTCACAGGGTCAAAGCAAACTGGTGCTTGTTGCTGGGAAGGAGAAGCTGTTTCATGGATGTACCAGGAAAGGGAAGCACCTAACCCAAAATGAAGGGGTTGTTGGGGGTGGGGGCCTCTGCACTCGCTGGGAGCTGGCAAGGTCAGCTGAGCACTTTTTTGGGCTGAGTCAGATCTTGAGTTTCAGCACAGAGTGACAGTATGGCTCACCAAAAACCTGCTAAAAGAATGGCCAACAGAAATCTATCTCCCTGGGCCTTCAGATCTACTGGTATCACTGTAGCGAATGGCTTCTGGGCTGTCTCCAGCAGTGAAGCGGGGTCCACTCAGCACTCCTCACACAAGGCTCACTCCTGGAAGAGGCTCTGGTCACTTGCTAATTCGGTAATCACGATGCATCCTGGCAGGCCTGTGTTGCCTAGGGTGCCAATCTAGACAGGTAACTCCTGGGACTTCCCTGGTGGTCCAGGGGTGAGGAATCCGTTGTGCAATGCAGGGGACGCTGGTCCGATCCCTGGTCAGGGAATTAAGATCCCACATGCCGCGGGGCAATTAAGCCCGTGCGCCACAACTACAGAGCCCACATGCTCTGGAGCCCACGTACCACAACTAGAGAGCCCGTGCACCACAACTACTGAGCCCGCGCGCCACAACTAAAGAAAAGCCTGCACACCGCAATGAAGAGCCTGTGCACCCTGACGAAGAGCCCACACGCCGCAGCAAAACATCCCACGTGCCGCAACTAAGACCCGATCCAGCCAATAAATAAATAAACAAATAAATAAATAAACAAACAAACAGACAGGCAACTCCTGTGATACACCCTGTGCAGTTGGGAAGAAGGAATCAGGCTAAGCTGGTGGCATCTGCTTACAGGACCACACAGCCACTACAACTGGCCCCACAGGAGGAGGAATCCACTGAGGTTACACACAAGCCAGGCAGCACACCACCTACAGGCAGAGATGAGGCTGAGTCACAGAGGAAAGGGCACTTCCTGTGACAGCTCAGAACAAGGTCTCCAGGGCTAGAGCAGAAGAAGAGAGCAGTGGAGTAGCACCTGTGCCGCTCAAGATTTCCCAGGCTGTTGGTTCTGGAGGAGCCAGCAGAGGTGGGGCACGACTCTATGGGCCCAGCCCCTCCAGTGGGTGTGGAAGGCCAGGCCCCAGCTGCCCAGTGAGAGGCAGGTATATGAGCAGCTAAGCAGGGCAGGCCAATCTGCTGATTGAGCACAAAGCTCTGGGAGCAACTTGCCCTACCCACAGAGCAGCTACCCCTCACAGGAGCTGCAGGGGTGTGAGAATCCCATGTGCTGTGCCCCTGACTCACAGGATACCTCTTCTTTCACTCTGCACATGAGAAAGACCTGTCACTAATGAAAGAGCCAGACGTCAGTGGACAAAGAGCCCTTGGCTCCTGCCCCCAACCCCGTCTCACCCAAACACAGTGACTAATTGCAGAGATCTCAAGTTGAGAAGCTCTCAGGAAACAGGGTCCTCTTTCCCATATCTTTACTTGGTGAGGCTTGTGTCTGACAGTCAGTCATGGTTAGCTCACAGAACACCAAGTTCTCCTGCTTCCCTTATAGCTTAGTCACAGAGAACAGAACTGGAGACCACGCAAAAGCAACAGATGGAGTCCTCTCTGTTTCAGCCAAATGCTGTGACTCGTTTAAACAAATCCCACATTTTTCAGAAATCTAATAATTACCTCCTATTGAGAAATAAAAGTATAAATTCTTCAGAAACAAACAATGCTAGTGATTGATATATACAAAAAATTGGAAAACTGTCTGGTATCTTTCTGAGACTGGATATAAACCAGGCTAGACTGAGACTCAGCCTTCACTCTGAGACATCATGGAGCGACTTCAGTGAGGAAAATGACATCCAGGAGACTCTGCCCCAGGGACTACCATCAGAGCCTTGGCCTCTGTTTGCAGCTCTAGACTTACTTCACCTGCAAATTTTTTGGCCAAGACACAGAGCCCCAAGATAGCACTGGAACAAGTGTTACACTCAGAAGACCAACCTCCAAGAAACCATGCTCTTACTAAGATCTTTATAGGCTTCTGGTCACTCACATATCTCACGAGGCCTCAGAAAGGAAAGCAGAGCTGAGCCCATTGGACACTGCCATGACCAGGAGTACAAGTAAGGACCTCCTTAACTTCTGAAGAACCTTCAGGGAGAAGGTCTCATGTGTGATGTTCAGGCAGCTCGGATGGTTGCCACCTGCACTGCAGACCACTTCCTCAGTCCCTCCAATTTTCCTGGCCATACTTCCAGGCTACCCACCCCCACCATGGTTTCCTTTTTCTGGAGCCTAGGAACCTCCCTACTTTCCTTCCTCTTTGAGAACTTACTCTCCTCTCTGCTCTCCCAGAGGAGCTTTTCTGATACAGAGTTGGTTTCTGCCATTGGTCACTGACTACATCACAGGGGTGAGGAAAATGAACTGGGGCTTCTTGTCCTGCCTTGACCTAGACTTAAAGATGGCTCCTCACCGACTCTTTCCTCACTCTCCGTGGGCCATTATTCTGTCTCAAACCCATGTTCAACAATCTCTGTCACTGGCTCCAAGATGGGGCTTTGGGCGGTGACTATAGCCTCCACTCATTACTGGGCTCCAGGCTCGCCTCCTCCACGAATGCCACATACAGTAGCCAGAAGAATTTTCCTAACAAACTCAAGTCCAAATCCTGCCTGCCATTCCAAGCCCTCTGACCTCTGGTCTCACCACCCCACTCAACCTGATGTCTGGACGTCCCTCAGTCCAGCCCTCCCTTCCAGCCACTCCCTCATCACTCTTAGTTAACATAGTACTGCAAGTTCTAGCTGCTGTAATAAGGCAAGTAAAAGGAATAAAAAACATACAGATTGGAAAGGAAGAAATAAAACTGTATGTGTTTGCAGATGACATGATTATCTACATTAAAAACCCCAAGGAATCTACAAAAAAGTCATAGAACTATTAAATAAGTTCAGCAAGGTTGCAAGACACTAAAAAATATATATAAAAATCAATTCCATTTCTATATACTAACAATAAACATGAAGAAATCAAAAGTAAAAACACAATACCACGTACAATCACTCCAAAGAAAATAACACACTTAGGTATACACTTAAAAACATTTATAGAATCTGTACCTGAAAATTTCAAAATGCTGAGGAAGGAAATCAAAGACCTAAATAAACGGAAGAGCATACTATGCTCATGAAATAGAATACTCAACATAGAAAAGATGTCAATTCTCCCCAAATTGATCTATAGGTTTAATGCAATTCCTATCAAAATTCCAATAGTTTTTATAGACATAGACAAACTTACTCTAAAATTTATATGGAAAAGCATGGGACCTAGAACACGAAAATAATCTTGTCAAAGGAGAGTAAAGTGGGAGGAATTACTCTATCCAATATTAAGGCTTACTATATAACTATATTAATTAAGACAGTGTGGTATTAGTAGAAGGATAGACACATAAATTAATGGAAAGAATAAAGGATTCAGAAATAGATCTACACAAATATGCTCAACTGACTTTTTACAAAGGTGCAAAACCAACCAATTGAGGAAGGATAGCCTTTTCAACAAATGGTATTGAAGACAGGAAAACAACAACACCACCACCACCTTGGCCTAAGCCTCAGACTTCATATAAAACTAATTCACAATGGGCAATAAACTTAAATGTCAGGAAAATTTTCAAGATCTAGCTAGGCAAAGAGTTCTTAAATTTGATACTTTAAGTATGATCCATTACAGAAAAATTGATAAACTGGACTTCACTAAATTTTAAAAGTTTTGCTTTGTAAAAGCCTACGTAAAGAGAATGAAAAGAAAAGCTACAGAGTAAGAGAAAGTATTTGAAAATACATATCCAATAAAGGACTAGTATCCAGAACATATAAAGAACCCTCAAAACTCAATAGAAAAAAATTAATTAGAAAGTGGGCAAAAGACACGAACAGACCAAATGGCAAATAAGCATATGAAAAGATGTTCAACATCATTAGCCATTAGGGAAATGCAAATTGAAACCACAATGACGATCAGCATAACTAAACTAAAAATGATGACAATACCATAGGCTGGAAAAGATGCAAAGAAACTGGATCACTCACGTACTGCTGGTAGAAATGTAAATGGTATAGCCACTCTGGAAAACAGTTTGGCAGTTTCTTTAAAAATTAAGTATGCAACTGTCAAACGACCCAGCCACTGTATTCCTGGCATTTATCCCTGAGAAATGAAAACTTATGTTCACATAAAAACCTGTGCATGGGGGCTTCCCTGGTGGCGCAGTGGTTAAGAATCCACCTGCCAATACACGGGACACGGGTTCGATCCCTGGTCTGGGAGGATCCCACATGCAGCAGAGCAACTAAGCCTGTGCACCACAACTACTGGGCCTGCGCTCTGGAGCCCATGAGCCACAACTATTGAAGCCCACATGCCTAGAGCTCATGCTCCGCAACAAGAGAAGCCACTGCAATGAGAAGCCTGCGCACCGCAACGAAAAGGAGCCCTCGCTTGCCACAACTATAGAAAAGCCCGTGCATAGCAACGAAGACCCAACACAGCCAAAAATAAACAAATAAATTAATTAATTTTTTAAAAAAACCTGTGCATGAATGTTCATAAAAGCTTTATTTTAATAGACCAAAACTGGAGTCAGCTCAGATGTCCTTCAACAATGAATGGCTGAACACACTGTGGTACATACATACCATGAAGTACTATGCAGCAATAAAAAGGAATGAGCTATTGGTTGACACATCAACTTGGACAAATCTCTATGGAATTATAGGTGAAAAAAAGTGAAAAAAGCCAACCCCAAAAGGTTATGTATGATTCTACTTGTGCAACATTTTTGAAATGACAAAACATTTAAAATGGAGGACAGATTGGTGTTGCCAGGGATTAGGGATGGAATAGGGGGAAGGGGCAGGAGGGAGGCTGGATGTAGTTACAAAAGGACAACACAAGAGATCCTTGTGGTTGGAACCGATCAGAATCTTGACTGTGGTAGTGGGTACACAAATCTGTTCAAGTGATAAAATTGTATACCTTAATTAATAAGCACACATAAAGTGAGTACAAGTAAAACTAGGGAAATCTGAATAAGATTGGTGGATTGTATCAATGTCAATATCTTGGTTATGATATACTACAGTTTCACCACTGGGAGAAACTGGGCAAAATGTAAGAGGAATGTCTCTGTATTGTTTCTTAAAACCACATGTGAATCTACAATAATTTCAATTTAAAAAATATGTCTCAAATTACCCTACTCCATTGGCTTGCTATTTAAAAAATTTTTTAAACATTTTTAACAGTTTTTAAAAACTGTGAATAAGAAATATGTTGATATTTCATCATTTCATAATATTACTCTGTGCCTTTGGTTCTCAACCTTATCAGAGTCAACAATCTTTAATAACAAATATAAAGTGAGCTTAAAAATCTCTGGAAAAATAGATATTTTTTAAATGAAGGCAAAATAAAGCATTCTCAGATAAACAAAAGCAGAAAAAAACTGTTGATAGCAAATTACCTTACAAGAAATAATAAAGGTCAATTATACCTCTGTAAAACTAAGGGGATAAAGAAAAAATAAATTCCTCAGGCAGATAACAAGTGATACCACACAGTAATTCAAATTCAAACACACAAAAAAACAGAGTGCTGGCGAAGGTAATTATGTAAGTAAGCATAAAAGAAAGTATAATTGCATATTTCTTCTCTTAACTGATAAAAAGGCAATTGCATAAAACTGTATGTGTTGTTGAGCTTATAATGTATAGAAATGTAATATGTCTGACAAAAAGAGCACAAAAGAGGTGGGTGGGAACAAAGCTGTATTGAAGTAGGGAAATGACATCACCTAGTAACTAGAATACAGGAAAAAATGAGGAGAATAAGAAGTAGTAAATAAGAAAGTTAATATAACAAATTCCACAAATATATACTTTCTCCCCTTTTTCTCTCAGCTTCTTTAAAAGGTCTATATAAGATTGTATATAACATTACATAATATTATATAAAGTAATAATTATAATGACATACTGTTAGGTTTGTAATATATATAGATACAGTATGTATAACACTAATAGCACAAAAAGGGGGAAAAGTAATAGAACTGTATAGGAGTAACGTTTCTATATTTCAATGGAATTAAGTAAGCATAAATCTGAAGCAGATTCTGACAAACAAAGATGTATACTGTGTAAGTCTTACAGCAACTACTAGACAAATAATCTAAACCTATATAATTTAAAAACCATCGGAGGAACTAAAATGTTAAACCAAAAGTGTCCACTTAATACAAAAGAAAGAAGTAAAGGAGGAAAAGAGGAATAAAAAAGCAATGAGACATATAGAAAACAAAAAGCAAATTGGCAGATGTAAATCAAACTATACCAATAACATCATTTAAATAAAAATCAATTAAACAATCGAATCAAAGACAGAGATTATTAGACTTGATTTTTAAAATCCAACTATATGCTATCTATAAGAGACACATTTTAGAGTCAAAGACATAAATAGCTTAAAATTTTTAATGGGAAAATGTTATTACACAAACAGCAACCATAAGAGAGCTGGAGTGGCTATACTGATATTAGACAAAATAGACTGTAGAACAGAAAAATGTTACTGAAGATAAAGATTGATTTTAAAAACTCAATTCATTAGAAAGATTTAAATTATATATAATTATTATAATTATATACAATTAATATACAATATCTAATTATATACAATTATAAACATATATACATAAACATAAATACACCTAGAAACAGACTGCCAAATTACATGAAGCAAAAACTAACAGAATTAAAGGGAGAAACAGAAAATTCAACAACAATAATTGGAGACTTCAATACCCTTTTTTTAAAAATTTTTTGGCTCCTCAACAAGAGAAGCCACCGCAATGAGAAGCCAGTGCACCGCAACGAAGAGTAGCCCCCGCTCGCCGCAACTAGAGAAAGCCCGCATGCAGCAACGAAGACCCAACGCAGCCAAAAAAAAAGAGAAATCAATAACAGAAAGACATTTAGGGAATTCACAAATAGGTGTAAATTAAACAACACACTCCTAAATAGCCAATGGGTCAAAGAAGGGAAATTAGAAAATACTTTGAGAGAAATGAAAATGAAAACACAGCATGTCAAAATATATAGGATGCAGCAAAAGCAATGGTCAGAGAGAAGTTTATAGCTGTAAACACCTATATTCAAAAGAAGAAGACCTCAAATCAGTAATCTAAACTTCCACCTTAATAGGCAGAAAAAGAGCAAAGTAAACACAAGTACAAAGAAAGAAACAATACAAATTAGAACATAAGTAAATGAACAGAAAATAGAAAAACAATGGAGAAAATCAAGGAAATAAAATTCTCTTTCTTTGAAAAGATCAACAAAACAAAAAAAAAAACATTCTTTTGATAAAGAAAAAAGAGAAGGGCTTCCCTGGTGGCGCAGTGATTGAGAGTCCGCCTGCCAATGCAGGGGACACGAGTTCGTGCCCGGGTCTGGGAAGATCCCACATGCTGCAGAGCGGCTAGGTCCGTGAGCCATGGCCGCTGAACCTGCGCGTCCGGAGCCTGTGCTCCGCAACGGGAGAGGCCACAACAGTGAGAGGCCTGCGTACCGCAAAAAAAAAAAAAAAGAAAAAAGAAAAAAGATCAAATGACTAAAACCAGAAATGAAAGAGGGACACCACTACTGATCTTAAATAAATAAACAGAATTACAAGAGAATACTATGAACATCATATGCCCTTGGTAATTTATTTTATTACTTTAAATTTTTTTAATTAATTATTTTTTTAAATTAGTTAATTTATTTTTGGCTGTGTTGTGACTTCATTGCTGCGCACAGGCTCTCTGTAGTTGTAGCTAGCGGGGGCTACTCTTCATTGCAGTGCGCGGGCTTCTCATTGCGATGGCTTCTTTTGTTGCGGAGCACAGGCTCTAGGGGTGCTGCCTTCAGTAGTTGCAGCATGTAGGCTCAGTAGTTGTGGCTCGTGAGCTCTAGAGCACAGGCTCAGTAGTTGTGGTGCACGGCTTTGGTGCTCCGCGGCATGTGGGATCTTCCCGGGCCAGGGCTAGAACCCATGTGCCCTGCATTGGCAGGCGGATTCTTAACCACTACGCCACCAGGGAAGCCCGCCCTTGGTAATTTAGATGTAATGGACAAATTCCAAGAAAGATGCAAACTACCAAAACAGACTCAAGAGGAAACAAATTTGAATAGACCTATAACAAGTAAAGAGACTGAATTGGTAATTTTAAAACTTCCAACAAAGAAGAGTCCGGGTCCAGATGGCTTCACTGGTAAACTCTAACACTGAAAAAGAATTCATATCAACAAATACACTACAAGGAAAAAGAACTACAAGTCAATCTCCTTATGAATATAGTTGCAAAAATCCTCAAGAAAATACCAGCAAACCGAATTCAGCAGCCTATTAGAAGGACTATACATCATGACCAAATGGGATTTATTTCTGGAATACAAGCATGGTTGAACATCTGAAAATCAATCAATGTAATATACCACATTAATAGAATGAAGGAAAAAAACCACATGATCACATCAACTGATACAGAAAAAGCATTTTACAAAATTCAGTATCTTTTCATGATAAAAGCTGATTTAGGAATAGACTAAGCACAGAAGGAATCATCCTCAACATGATAAAAGCCATATATGAAAAAAACACAGCTAACATCATACTCGATGGTGAAAGACTAAAACTTTCCATCTAAGGTCAGGAACAAGACAAAGATGTCCACTTTCACCACTTTTATTTAACATAGTACTGGAAGTCCTAACCAGAGCAATTAGGCAAGGAAAATAAATAAAAGGCAGTCATATTATAAAGAAAGAAGTAGGCACTTCCCTGGTGGTCTAGTGGTTAAGATTCCATGCTCCCAATGCAAGGGCACAGGTTCAATCCCTGGTCAGGGAACTAAGATCCCGCATGCTGCACAGCACGGCCAAAAAAAAAAAAAAAAAAAAGGAAAGAAGTAAACTATCTCTATTTGCATATGACATGATCTTGAATATAGTAAAGTCCTAAGGAATCCACTAAAAAACTATTTAAACCAATAAATTAGTTTAGCAAGGTTGCAGGATTCTGGATCAACATACAAAAGTCAATTTTATTTTCATACACTAGCAATGAACAATACAAAACTGAAATTAAGAAAACAATTCCATTTACAATACCATCAAAAAGAATAAAATACTTAGGAATAAGCTACACAAACAAAAAAATGTGACTTATACACTGAAAACTGCAAAATGTTGAAATTGATTAAAGATCTAAATAAATAGAAAGACATCCATGTTTATGCATCAAACTTAATATTGTAAAGATGACAATATTCCCCAATTGATCTACAGATTCAATGCCATGTGTCAAAATCCTAGCTGGCTCCTTCGCAGAAATTGACAAGCCTCTCCTTTCCAAAATTCACATGGAATTTCCAAAATTCATATGGAAATGTAAGGGATCCAGAATAGTCAAAAGAGTCTTGAGAAAAAACAAAGTTGGAGGACTCACACTTCCCAATTTCAAAACTTACTACAATACAACAGTAATCAAGACAGTGTGGTAGTGGCATAAGGATAAGCATATAGATTAATGGAATAGAATTGAGAGTCCAGAAATAAACTTATATGTGTATGGTCAATTGATCTTTGATAAGGACGCCAAGAAATTACAATAGAGAAAAAACAGTTTTTTCAACAAATGGTGCTGGGATAGCTATATGCAAAAGAATGGAGTTGGACTCCTACCTCACACCATACATAGAAATTAACTCTGATGGATCATAGACCTAAATGTAAGTGAAACTCAGAAGAAAACATAGGAGAAAATCTTCATGACCTTAGGTTGGGCAATAGTTTCTTAGATACAAAACCAAAAGCACAAGTGACAAAAAAATAGGTAAATAGGACTATATCAAAATTAAAAACTTTTTTTAACTGTAAATGTATCATTAAGAGAGTAAAAAGACAAATCACAAAATGGGAGAAAATACTTGCAAATCAAATCTCTGACAAGAGTCTATTATCCAGAACATACAAATAACTTCTACAACTCAACAATAAAAAGACAATCCAATTTAAAAATGGGCAAAGGATTTGAATAGATATTTCTCTAAATAAGATATAGACAACAGTAACATGAAATATGTTTAAATCATTAGTCATTAGGCAAATGCAAATCAAAACCACAATGTATACCACTTCACACCCGTTAGAATGGCTAAAATCAAAAAGAAAGATAATGACAAATGTTCACAAGGATGTGGAAAAAAAAGGAACCATCATTAACTGCTGTTTGGAATGTAAAATGGTACAGTCAATTTAGAAAAAAGTCCAATAGTTCTCCAAATGTTAAATGTAGAGTTACCAAATGACGCAGCAATTTTACTCCTAGGAATACATCCAAAAGAATTTAAAACATATGTCTACAGAAAAACTTGTACTCAAATGTTCATAACAGAATTACTCATAATAGTCAAAGCCAAAAAGTGGAAACAACCCAAATGTTCATGAGCCTATGAGGGAATAAAATTTGGTATATCCATACAATGGAATATTATTGGGCAATAAAAAGGATGAAGTACTGACACATGCTACATCATGGATGAGCCTTGAACACATGCTAAGTGAAAGAAGTCAGACACAAAAAACCACATACTGCATGATTCTATTTAATCATGAAATGTCCAGAAGAGGCAAATCTAAGAGACAGATAGATTAGTGGCTGCCTAAGCCTGGGGGTGGGGAAGAATAAGAAGTGACTGTTAATGGATATAAGGTTTCTTTTGGGGGTGATAAAAATGTTTTAAATTTAGATTGTAGTTTTTGTTGTACAATTCTGTTCTAAAAAACATTGAATGGTACACTTAAAATTGGGTGAATTTTATGTTATGTGAATTATATCTCAAAAAAGAATTTCAAAATACTACCTGAGGGATTTCCCTGGTGGTCCAGTGGGTAAGACTCCACGCTTCTAATGCAGGCAGCCCGCATTCGATCCCTGGTCAGGGAGCCCTCCCACATGCATGCTGCAATTAAGAGCTCGCATGCCGCAAATAAGACCAGGCACAGCCAAAATAAATAATTTTTTTAAAAAATGCTACCTGAGCCTATACCCCCAAATATGCAATATTCATTTCTAAACTGTAAGCATGTGCTATGGTGCTAATGTATTAAGCATTCACAAAGTTATAAAATAAAAAGTGATATTTAAAAAAAAATCTTGACTGATGAAATACATAATGGTTTCAATGTCTTTCGTTCGTGGGAGTCAGACCACTAACACCATCACCCCTAGCACCATCAGGCTCTCAGCTCACTCCATGTGCCAGACTCACCCTTTACATAATCAACCTCCTAACAACCACGCAGGGTGTGTACTCTTATCATTTCCATTTTTTTTCCAATGAGAAGACTAAAGATTAAAGAAACTAAGCAGCGTAAGGGCACCAGAAAAACAGGCAGTGTGAGGCTGGGACCTGGCCTGGGAACTTAGGTCCCCCCGAACCTACTCTAACACTCCCAACTCCTTAAAACTAAGTGCCTCATCAGAAACACACCAAGGCCAGTTTCAGGGAAACACACCTCCTGTTCCTTCGGCATTTCATAGGAGAATAAAATGCTCCTGGTAGGATAGAATTTGAGTAAAAACTCAGGGAAAAATTCTTGTGATTTATTTGGTTGGAAATTTGAAATTCATGTTCCTGAGGCAAAAGCTTCCCACAAGCAGCGAGGAAACCAGCAAAACAAAGAAATCTGGGAGGAGGACATGATTAATAGGCAACAGTAAGGACTGCCTAGAACAGTGCTTAGCATGTAGTATGTGCTCAATAAATATTTATTAAATGAATAAATGATCCCAAGCACTATTCTGCCCTGGAGTAGAGGTCTGGTCCAACATGGAGCTGGGCTGCACTAAAAAAAATCTTCAAATTTCAAACACCAAAACCTTTAGCGGGAAGAGGTTAGAAAGTTGGGGTCCACCCTCCTTCAGATTCAGGGTTGGGTCTCTGAAGGGGCATAGACAGTGTGTACTAATACAGGTCACCATGGGGACCAAAAAGAAAGGCAAGATGCCAGCACAGATGATTCCTTATGCTGTAAGTGGCCCTGCCCTGCAAGCAGTCTTCTACTCAGATGATTGTGAATCTGAGCAATGCAACCTGCAGAAGGTATGAATAGAGAAAGGGAATTCACACCCCATGTCAGGGAAGAAAAAGGAATTTTGCAGGGAACCCTGCATCCAGGAGACAACCTAGCTGGAAAAACAGATTAGAACCTGGAAACCCTCTGAAGTTCACAGGCAGAACTCAGGAACAAGTCCTCAGGAACAAGGGCACTGTCTTACCCCTGCACAGAGCTGCTGAAGCTCATGTTACCCTCAAAGGCTGAGCAAGTAGGTGTCCAGCTACACAAAGGTCTGGTAGCTTGCTTGGAGATATGCCTGGGACACAGGACTGGCCAAGAGACTCCAAAAGGCACAAGGATTGCTCCAATTCAGGAAGGGACAAGGTGACAAAAAGTTATCTAGGGCCCAAACTGCTGATTCTTTGAGAAGTGAGGGAGATAGGGAGAAATGTCTCCCCATACTTTTCTGTGAAAAAAAGCTGGCTGCAAAGCAACATATTCAGTGTGATCCCATTTCTTTAAGAAAGTATGTGTTGATCTTTTAGCGGCCAGTGGAGAGGGTGGGCGGATTCAAGATGTCAGATGGTGAAGGAGCCACAAGCACAGTGGAGGAAGGTGCAGAAGCCATGGCCAGTGCAGTGGGTGCAGCAGGTAGCACTGACAACCAAGGCAGGCCAGGTAGTCCTGGAAGTCCTGGTGGCTCAGGTGGCCCTGGGGAGCCGAGGCAATCCTAAGGCCCTGGCATCACAGGAGAGGAAGATGCCACAGCCGGTGGCATTTCCCATACACAGTGGGCACCCCATACACCAGGGCCTGGTGGCTAGAGGTCCAGGTAACCCACTGCTCCAGTTCACCTTCCCTTGCCTTTGCTGTTACCTATGGAGGTGGAGATCGCCCACCAATTCCTGATCCCAAATGCTGAACTCTCAGGGACAGTTCAGAAGTAGCTCAATGTGAATGGCTGAAGACCCTGGCCAACTCCAAATTTCCATCCCCTCCTGTCTCGACCAGCTTTCTCTGGTGGTGCAGACCTTGCAGAGCTTTGTGCCCCATTTTTTGTTAACCCTTAGCAGGGAAAAGGGGGCTAAGTCTAACTCTGTGCCCCTCCTAGGCAGCGCATCCTTCCCTAGGGCATTGATTTCTGGACTAGGTGCTACTTTATTATTGCAGCCTAACATTTTGCCTGTGATGGCCCTTGGGTGCTCAAGGTCCACAAGTTTTGTTTGGTGATTAAATGTTTGCTACTACAGAAAACGAAACTGATCTATTTTTAAAAAGTGTGTGTATATGTACACAAAAGAGTCATGAATATAAATGCTTGGAGAAAGATCTTAGAAATATACACAGAAAAGTAATAATGCTAGAAAAGGAAAGGAAAAAAAAGTTTTACTCAATATATGATTGAATTGTTTGAATATTTACATCAAGAATATATTCATGTCTTACTTATATAATTTTTATTAATTCCAGAACAGTCTCATCAGCAAAGTTAAAACTCAAAATTACCTGGATATATCAGGAGTCGGGAGAGTAACATAAAAAAAAAGGGAAGCCAAGAAAAGAGCATGGGAACAAATACAAGAGCATGGGAACAAGCCTCACTGGCAACAAGACTGCTGCTCAGGCAAGATCTCTGAGAAGCATGGGGGTAGCAGGACCCAAAGAGGGCTGAGAGCTACCTCTCAGCAAGATCCCTTCCTGAAATCCCTACTGAGTGTCCATCCTATTCTTGGAGCCCCCACTATGCCCCACCCTACTGAGTACTCACAAGCCCAGGGCCCACCTGTGCACTAGTCAGGGATGAAAATATAGTAAACTTGCTCCCCCTGTCCCAGTCATGCTAAGCAACCACACAGTTAGCACCTTGATCAGTGGTATCACGGTCACCGGAGGGAAGCCACCCCATGCAGGCTTTCCTGCCCCCGCCCACTCCTCTCCATGTCTCTCCTCCCTTAGGGAACATAGCCAGATCAGCGGGACAATGGGGTCAGTCCTGGGGAGGGGTGGGGGGCAAGGGGGAAGCAGAGTCTCTGTTACATCTGTCTGGAGGCCTGACCTTGGCTTCCAAAGGTGTGGCTTGTGCTGCTAGGGTTATAAGAGGCTCACCTTGAAGCCAAAGTTGCAAGGAAGAACTCCCTACGAGCCCTGTCACAAGCTGATACGCTGATGAGAGCTAATGGTCTTGCTCCAGGGTGCCCTTGCTGTATACCTGCTTAGAAAAGGGAAATTGGCTGCATCCTTACAGGAGATCCCAATAGGATAGACCAAACTTCCAACTCCAGGAGAAACACCTGGGCCCACCGACCTGGGCCCACCCAGAAGCAAGGCTTCTCCACAGGGAGGCCGCAATTCACCATGGCTGACCCTGAGCCCCATCCGTCCCTAATGTTTCTCATAGGGTTAGACAGAGTTCCTGCCCTTGGGAAGCCTGGTGGGTGAGCCCCAGTAGCTGTTCACAGCTGCTCAGCACTGTTATACCGTGAGAAAAGGAGGGAGCAAGCCCCTTTCTGCTCCTACCCCCAGTACCAAGCCTTTAGACTAAGGCAACAGTCACAGGAAAGGCTCCAATGCCACGGTGATGGTACGCTCATGGAAGAGAGAATGGGACCAGAGGCCAGGACCTGGCTGGAGAGCAGAAGCAGTTGGGTAGAAAAGAAGAAAAACACTTACGGTCCCAAAGCAAAAAATGGGACCCCAGAAGCAGGCTTCTGGGAGGAAAGCCTGCTGCTGTGAAAGGCAGCTGCCCATTGGAGTCTGAGGGGATGGGGTGGAGTCAGCCCAAGGTTGCTGGAATATGTTCTCCTCTTCCTGGACAAGCAAAGAATCAGGTCCAGGAGCCAACCACCACTCTCTGGGGAACATGCCCTGGCAATCACTCTGGTCCACCTGGCCTTCTGTCTCACCTGGATACCAGGTTCTCCAGGGTGTAAGATAGAGTCAAAAGGGCTGCACATGGAAGAGGTTTTAAATAGGCACTCTGACACGCTGGCCAGCAGCAGGGATCCTATAGATTATCCTTGTGGGTGGACCATAAGCTTTCCACTTAGTGGGGGAATCTGGTGGAATGACCCTACAGAAGAGTCCTGTGCAGACTGTACAATGTGGCTCCACCTGCACTGTGGATCAGAGCTGATGCTGGCCCCTGGCCCACACTGAGCCTCTCAGAGTCTCTCCCCGGAGAACTGAAATGGGAGAGGGAAAGGAAAACAGGGAGAGGGATGGGTGAGCTGTGAGTTGCCAAGATTCCCACCAGCCCGTCTGGTGAGAAGCCAGACTCACCAGGCTGCAGAAAGAAGCAGCAGGGAGGAGAAGAAGAGAAGCAGATTTGGGAGGAGAAGATGATCTCCCAGGTCCTCATCCCTATCTGAGAGCTGACTATAAACTACTTTTGAGTTCTGAAAGACACAACTCTGATCTTATAATATGGCCCCCTCATTTTGACTTAAGGCTGTCCAAGTTGGATTATGATATTTCCCACCAGAAGTGTTCTTTGACCATCCGCACTCTGCTCACCTGCTCCTACTGACCTGGGGAGCCCAGGCCTGGGCCTGAGAAGAGGTTCCATTCCCAAACAAAAGACTGTTTAAGGGACTTCCCTGGTGGTCCAGTGGCTAAGACTCCACGCTCACAATGCAGGGGGCCCGGGTTTGATCCCTGGTCAGGGAACTAGATCTCACAAGCCACAACTAAGAGTTCGCGTGCTGCAACTAAAAAAAGATCCCACATGCCACAACTAAAGTTCCCGCATGCCACATCTAAGACCGGCGCAGCCAAATAAATAAATATTAAAAAAAAAAAGACTGTTTAAGATCTCTTATGGATACCAAACAAAATCATCGACATTCCTGTCCTCAAAAAAGTCTTATGTCAGATTAAGTTCATTGTGGTACAGACTCAAGTTTTCCAAGAAAAGGGGTCCTGCTAACCCAACATTAAACACTATTTCAGCCAAAGGGGAGAGGTGAGAGGGCAAGTGATGGCATAGTGATGGTCCATATGGAGCTGTCCACTGGGAGTGGGAGGACCAGAGCTGGAGAGTTTGGGGAGCCGTCAGCATGCAGCACCTTTTGCGTAGAAGCCTTGGGCAGGCCTAGTGAGAAGAAGAGATTTGGCTGAGGGCTGAGTCCTGGGAACCTCATCAGACAGGGCAAGCAGTGCCACAAAGGAGACCGACAAGTAAACAAGGACATGCTACAAAACCAAGAAGGAAGCATGGTCAGGAGGGTCTGAGCCCACAGGGAGGTCTAAGCAGATAAGGACAGGAACCTGGCCATTAGGCTGTCCCTGGAGCACTGGGAGGTAACAGGGTCAGGGTGTGTGTGTGTGTGTGTGTGTGTGTGTGTGTGTGTGTGTGTGTGTGTGTGTGTGTGTGTGTGTGTGTGTGTGTGTGTGTGTGAAGTTTTGCTGCTCCTTTCTCTGAACTGTGTGGCTTTGGCTGAGTCCCTCATGCTGACCCAGACTGTGGGATCCAAGTAGGCTGACTATTGCATTTCCTCTGTGAACTCAGAGCCTGCACAGACCCAGATACACAGCAGGATTAATAAATGCTTGTTGAATGAACAAACACTGAACACAAATAAATAATGAACAAAAATGTTGGACAAAGAAACAGCATTCTCAGAATGAGAACCGTTTGGGAGCAAAGTCTTTCCTGGGGATAAAGCAGGGCCTCTGGAGAAATTAATTTTTCGGGGGAGGGTGTCAGTGGTGCTGTATAGATCCTAGGTATCTAAACCCACCCCCCAAGGCAGGTCATGGAATAACAACCAGCACCCTTTATCAGAATCGCTTATACCGATTCTGATAAAGTGGCCATGGGTCTTATTCCTGAAGGCTGTACACTCCACAAGGTCCTGGAGCTTGCGTGCTTGTTCAGAAGGTACTCCCTGCATCCATGCCAGCACATAAAAAAAGACTGAATGATTTCTGTCCTCATTCCCAACTGAACCCTGAGGCCTCTGGGGCCTGACACAGAGTGAGTGCTCTACAAGAGTGAGTTGTTTGGAAGAGACTGCAGCAGAGGCCTTGCTCCTAAACTCCATCTAGTGGGGACTGGGCTCTTCTCTTCTGGCCCTGGAGCCTTATAACCCCAAGGCCACCCTGAGATTGTCACCTGCTCCCCACCCCTAGCCCACTCTACCCAGGGGCAGAGAGTATACCAAGCAGGCCAGTCCTGCACACCGATGTCTGATCCCTTTACTGGACACATGGAAGTTTCCTCATCCCAAAGTAGCGAGGGAGATTCACTGAACAGAGGCCAGGGTGGGCAGTCCAGGCTCCTCCTCCTGGTCCTGCCCCACCTTGCTATGGGTTCTTCGAAACGCCCATTACCTCTCTGGCTTCAGTCTTTCCACCCTTCAACAGTGATTCTGACCCTCTATTGGCCAGAGCTACACAGAGGAAAAAATACTGTATAAGCAAAATCACTCAATTATTACTAAGTATTGTTACTATCTTTTCAAAAGCTATGTACATCTTTATCTGAATGTCTTGTTTCTCCTGAGCCACCAGCAGGGACTAAGGAAAAGGAAGCTGAGGGAGCCTGACCAAGGCCCATGTTCCCTGAAAACCTTGCCAGGAGACTCAGCCTTTACTCCTGGGGTCACTGCCCGTGCATCACACCAGCCTGAGAATCCCAGAATAAGGGCTCATATGGGAGTACAGGGAACACAGGATGGTTTCCAAAAAGGCAAAGCTTCTCGTTTCCTCTTTTTTCATGCCACTTAAAACAGGTTTTCAGTACCGCCAGGAGTGGTACTCCTCGAGCAGGAGTCAAGGTCTTGGCAACTGAAAGGGGCAGTGTTGCCCCCAGGGGTCCCCACCAGGCTCTATGAATTGAGGACAGGGAGGACATTTTTCTTTCTCACACCACACTCAGGGGTGTGGAGGTTCTTACCATTTAGAAAAGGATCTGGTCAAGGGGGAGGGAGGGTAAGGGAGGGAAGGATTGGGAGTTTGGGATTAGCAGAGGCAAATTATTATATATAGGATGGATAAACAACAAGGTCCTACTGTATAGCCCAGGGAACTATATTCAGTATTCTGTGACAAACCATAATGGAAAAGAATATGAAAAAGAATATATTTTAAAAATATTTTTTAAAAATAAAAGGAGCTGGTAGTGTGACAACTGTCTCTGGAGCCCTGGATGTGTTCCCCAGGGTTCCTCATACCTGACTGGATACCTGGGTAGGGACAGCACAGAGGCCATGTACCTGCTGCCCCTCAGTCTGTGTTTCAGCTCAGGCAATCTAAGGGGTACACCATGCTGGCCAGGGAGGTGCCAAGTACCAGTGAGAGCAGGGATCCTTGGAGGGGCTCCACCATACACCCTGACAAAGCTGGGGAGTAAAGGGTAGGGTGGGGGCAGACCTGGTCTGTTGGGAGAATCTAGAGCAAGCTTCCCTGTTCTGTCTCTTCCCTTCCTTCCTTTCTTCCACAGGTTCAGCCTGCATCACAGCTCCCTGAAAGCACCCTGGCAGGAAGCCTCTCTCACCCTGGCAGTTAGCACTAAGCACTATCATTTGCAAAAGTGCTTCAGTACAGGAGGGGAGCAGAGAAGAATGCTTGGCCACTGGGAAAGACCTACTCCAGTCCACCGGCTTTGGAGCCAGCTCCGTGTGCCACAGCCTGCACCCAGGCCCCAGGGCCCAGAGAAATGTACATCACAGAGTCAAATTATGTTATCTCTACCCCAGATGCCCATGAGCAGATCACTACCCCAGAGCAGCAACCACAGACTTGGAGCTCCCTCCCTCCTGCCCTCTTCCTAATCCCCAAAATCTGCCAAGGGAACCCTCTCCCACACCACAGTCCAGCCTTCCTGGAGTTTCATGAATATAAGTGAGGGTTAAGAAGAAACAGCGATACTCTTCCTACAGTGAGAGGGTGTTCTCTGTGGCTCTGGTGGTCTGGGCTTCAGATCCAACCAGCAATGAATTCTGAGAGCCTGTGGGATGGGCCGGAACTTTCAAGTAAACTCTCTGGTCTGAGGCTCAAATTCTGTATCTATTTTAGCAGCTGTGTGTGAAGATGAGAAGGATGGACCACAGTGGGCTTTCTGAGCATCTCCCAATGAGTGAGTCAGAGTTCCCAGAGGGCAGAGTCCATACCTTCAATCAAGTTTAACTCAAAGGTTCTCTGTAGTAGGAAACAGGGATGCTAATCTACCTGTTCACCTTTATATCCTCAGCCCTGGGCAGGAACCAGGCACCAGTTGGCATTTAATGCCAGGCCTCTTGTGAATGCTTTCATTTCTAGCACTTCATTTGATAAAATAAATGCTTGTTGAGTTGAGCATACTTGACTTGCCCTCTTGGAACTCCAGTATGGCCTCAATTTATTCCTCTTCCTTATTTCTTTCTCAGAGTGCTTGTAGGAACCAGGTGGCATCAATATTAAAGCATTTGCAGGTGAAGTGCTACTTTATGTTTTTAGCCGGGACTAGAATACCCAGCCGCCTACCTAACATCTCACTTGGATGCCTCTAAAACACAAGTTGTCCAGGAAAAAACTCCTGATCTTAGACCCCATCCTTGTTGCCCTCAGTGTGCACCAGATGTTCAGGTCAAAACTCAGGAGTCCTCCTGACTCCTTTCTTTTTCTAACCCTTCAAAGCCAACCCTTTAGCCATCCTGCACAATATATTCAGAAGTTGAGCACTTTTCAGCACTCTCACCCTCTCCCCACTCCCCATCACCCCCTCCTCATTCTCGTCCAGTGACCATCCTCTCACACCTGAATACCTTTCAAGCCCCTCACTAGCTCCCAGCTTCTGCCCTTGCCCCTCAGGCTTGGCAACACATAGCAAAATGTGCATTCACCATTTTGTTTCCGCATCCAACAGGAAACTATCCTACAGATACAGTGGAAAAAACACACAATATCCCATAGATACACTGGTAAAAATACAAAATGACACAGATACCAGGTTCCTCACTGTGGTGCTATCTGTAAGAGCAAAAGACTGGACACAGGTTGATGCCAAGGGAAAACCATAGCATGTGCATATGATAGAGCAGTGCCCAGATGCAAAAAGAAATCAGGAGAATTTCTATATTCTGCTATGAGGAGATCTTCAGGATATATTAAGTGAAAAAAAGGCAAAGTATAGAATAGTGTTTAGAATCTGTTACCTTTTATATACAAAAGAAAGGTAAATAAATGTATATTTTTCCTCATATTTTCTAAAAGAAACAATGGAAAAATCTGATAAAAATGGTTTCTTATCAGGGAAGGCAGAGAACAAAGTGGAAGGCAACAAGATGGAACTGGACTTCTCTCAATACACCTTGTTTTATTTGGAATCACATGAAAGTTTTAAATAATTTTAAGAAAATTAAATGGTAAAGAAAAAATATGGTAGATGGCATTGTTCTCCATTCTTTACCTTCTGTGGATTTCTGCCCTTTACCATGTGACTTTGCAATTCCTCCCACTAGAGGTGCAGTATATTTTCCCAGCTGCAGCAGACTCTATTTTTGAAAATAACCTCAGCGAAATTTCCAGTCTCATATGCTCTTTTTTTTTTTTTTGGCCAAGCTACACGGAATGCAGGATCTTAGTTCCCCAACCAGGGATTGAACCCGCGCCCCCTGCAGTTCTAACCACTGGACCACCAGCAAATTCCCTCGTATGAACTTTTTTTAAAAATTTATTTATTTTTATTTTTTGGCTGTGTTGGGTTTTCATTGCTGTGCACGGGTTTCCTCTAGTTGCAGCAAGGGGGAGCTACTCTTCGTTGCAGTGCGCAGACTTCTCATTGCAGTGGTTTCTCTTGTTGTGGAGCACGGGCTCTAGGCACGTGGGCTTCAGTAGTTGCGGCATGTGGGCTCAGTAGTTGTGGCTTGTGGGCTATAGAGTGCAGGCTCAGTAGTTGTGGCACACAGGCTTAGTTGCTCCGCAGCATGTGGAATCTTCCCAGACCAGGGCTCAAACCCACGTCCCCTGCATTGGCAGGCGGATTCTTAACTACTGCGCCACCAGGGAAGCCCTCATATGCTCTTATAGAACCTGGACACTCGCAATCAAGAGATGGAGTCTGCCTCCTCCTCTCAAACCTGGGCAGGACTTTGTGACTGCCCCAATGAATGGAGTGTGGCAGAAGTAACAATGCACATCTTTTGAGATTAGGTAATAAAGGCAGCACAGTCTCCACCTGACTTCCTTTCTCAGGACACCCTTGGAACCCAGTAACCATGTTGTGAGGAAGCTCAATCTAGTCCACATGGAGAAGCACTGAGGCCCTCCCAGCTAATAGCCAGCATCAGCTGTAAGACATGTAAATGATGAAGACATGTCAAATGATTCCAGTCCCCAGCTTTCAACTCTTCCAGCTGAAGCTCCAGACATTGTGAAGCAGAAATAAGCCATCCCACTGTGCCCTGCCTGAATTCCTGACCTACAGAATCTAATAAGCAAAGTAATGGATGTTTTATACCACTGAGTTTTGGGGTAATTTGTTAGGTAGCCATAATAACTACAGTACCACACCTTGATTTTGGGCTTAACTAAAAATTGCTTTGACTAAAGAAATGTTAGCAGATGTGTCATTTCAAGCAGAGGCTTGAAATTGTGTGTGGTTAAGTATGCCCTCTTGTGCATCTGTCATCACCATCGGAAGAACATGCCCTGGCTAGCCTGCTGTCTGAGGAGGATGAGAGACACGTGGAGCAGACCTGGACTCACCTACAGCCTGGAGCCCAGCCTAGATCAATGAATTCTAGCCAGCATGCAGATGCATGAGTGAGAATTAAAAATTGCTATTTGAAGCCACTGAGTTTTGGTTGACTTACTGTGCAGTATGACAGTGGCAACAGGTAAGAGATCAAAAGGCAATCCTTACAAACTGAACACAAACTGGAAAAAAAAAAAACCAAACCTTAATTGTATAGCCTCTTAGTAGCATAACCACACAGAGAAGAATCATTTCTAATAGCTCTAAAACACAGAACTTTGGGACTTCCCTGGTGGTCCAGTGATTGAGACTCCACGCTCCCAATGCAGGGAGTCCGGGTTCAATCCCTGGTCAGGGAACTAGATCCCGCATGCTGCAACTAAAAGATCCCGCACTCAGAAACGAAGATCCTGCGTGCTGCAACTAAGACCTGGTGCAGCCAAATAAATAAATAAATAAATATTTTAAAATAAATAAATAAAACACAGAACTTTGACTACATATTCCTGAAAATATATAAACTAAGGACAAAAGAAACTACAAGCGAATTTTAAACTACATTCAGTAGTATTGTTAGTAAAAATATCTATCATTATTTTGAAATAAGCACACATATATACATTACATATATATAATAGTCTATATATATGCAAGGTTTGTTTGGATTCTGATTTGAACAAACAAACTCTCAAAAGTCATTTTTGGAAATCACATTTTTCTCTGAACTCCCCCATACATACATAAATAAAAATCTGTGTTTTCTCTTGCTAAAAAAAATTTTTTTTAATAAAAAAATCTTTTAAATAAAAAGTCATTTTTGAGATAATCAAGGAAAATTGAACATGGACTAGGTATTAGGTTATATTAAGAAATTAGAGGGAAGATCCCACATGCTGTGGAGCAACTAAGCCCGTGCACCACAGCTACTGAGCCTGCGCTCTAGAGCCCGCGAGTCACAACTACTGAAGCCCGCACACCCAGAGCCTGTGCTCCACAACAAGAGAAGCCACTGCAATGAGAAGCCCACGCACCGCAACAAGTAGCCCCTACTCGCCGCAACTAGAGAAAGCCCGCGCGCAGCAACAAAGACCCAACGCAGCCATAAATAAATACGTAAATAAATAAAGTTGAAAAAAAATTACAGTTAACTTTTGTTGGCTGTGATAATGTCATTGGATTAAAATTAAAATATCTTTTAACTATGAGAGGTACATCCTAAAGTATTTATGAGTGGAATGATATGTTAGGATTTTGACTGAAAATAATCCAGCCAAAAAAAAAAAAATTGGAGGAATATAGATGAAACAAGTTGGCAAAACACTGATCGTTGTTGAAGCTGGGTGATGGGGTCACAGGAGGGAGTTCACCATACCATCTTCTCTCCTTTTATGTGTGTTTGAAACTTTCATCTGCAGAGTACGTGCTGCCCCTGGGGACATCTAACCTACAGAGCCAAAGGCCAACGCACCCCAAAGAGAGGCCAGCATGACCTGGCCAACCCGGGAAGGACAAGCCTGCACCGGGGCTGCCATGGCTAAGATGCAAGCAGTGGCTGCCTCTCCAATCCAGCCCTGTCTCTGCCGCTGTCCTCAGCTGGCACCACTCCAAACCCAAGCTAGCAAGGCTGTGGCCTCTACAACCCAACACTGGCCACTCAAGATCAGATAAAGGGGTTTGGAAAGTGGGCTCACAAGGCCATAGGAAAGGGAGAAGTTCACATAGCATGATTACTGAAACAATCACACTGCCTTAGTTATTACCCCAGTTCAGAGGACAGAGTCAGGATCCAAAAGGGTCTCACTAGGTTGGAAGGGATCTCTAAGTACAACCAGAGATGTCATGGCAGGGACCCATGCAGAACCCCCAAAGATTCACACTCAGGTCGCACAAGCCCAGGATGGAGGGAATCCAGCCTTCATGCTGAGATGCCCAGCATGAGGCTGGACAACTGTGTGGTGCAGTGACAGAGAGTGCTCAGAAAGGTGTAGGATGGTGTTCTCAGGCTACATAAGCCAAGGCCCCTCATCCTTCAGACTGTCACTCACAGTCCATGTGACATGCTGAGCCCTGAGCCCTGTTCTTTGAGCCTTCCTGTCCTCAGGATCTGACAGTCTTGGGCAGGACAGCCCAGGTCAGCAAGGGTCCCAGAGTCACATTCCAGCCACAGGAGTTGGAGAAGCCTAGAGACAAGACCAGGGTTGAGGAGGTGAGAGCACAGTGAGCTCCTGCCAAACCTGTGAGCGGATAAGTCAGCTGGCCCAGAGGGCAGAGCCAGCACCCAGAGACAGGAGGTATAAGGAGACACACAAAGGGAAAGAAGAACTTTCCAACAGTGGAATCATCTGCCTGGGAGGGACCAGAGGCCACGGACCACTGGGGTATTCGCACCAAGGCAGAGCTCCTGCCTTCAGGGAATATGGAAGCAGCCATTCCGGTATCCATTAGGTGTTGGATTAGATGCTCAAAATAAAAGGAGGACAGAGCAAACATATCACGTGCTGAAGCTAAACCATGCTCCTGAAGGATGTGGTCTCACATGCCAGACCTTGACATTGGAGGAGACCTGGCCTGAGCCCACAAAACCCACGGAGCTACAGGAGAAACTGCAGTGAGTACCACATCCATCTCCTCACTCTACAAGGGAAGGAAGCTGTACAACTGCCAACTGGAGGGGGCAGAACTAAAGTCTCTTTCAGGCCAGCCCTATCCATGCCCCACCTCCCCCACCACAAAGTGTTTGCTAACTCTGGCTCCCCTGGAAAACGTGAGCACACTGGCTGCTGCCAGAGCACCTGTGGGATATGGATGGGACAACACTCAGGAGATAAGCAGTCGAGCACGGCTGGGAAAAGGGATCCTGCAGCAGGCTCTGCAGGTCCAGGTGGGAGCCTTGCTGGCTGGCCAGCCAAGCCAGTAGAAGGATGCCAAGAGCTTTTCAAAAGCCCGTGTTTACCAGGAGCAACCAATTGGCAAGGCAGCAGCCAGTCCCTCTCCTGGCTCCAGGCTTGATTGTGAGGTCATTTTGTCCACTCCGGAAGATCTCTGGGGCACAATGGAAGAGCAATCCTCTTCATTTAAAGCTCTTCTAATTAACCTAAAGGCTGCACATTGTACTTGTTTTCTCTCCTCTGTGAAGCTGAACAGTGGGAAGCATCCCCCTTCCTTTTCAATCATCTCACAGAAATAAGCTGTCAGAGGTGGAGGAGACTTTGGGGATTATTTAGTTAAATTTCTCATTTTACAGATGGAAAAAAACTGAGGACCTACCCAACACGTACAGCCAGTTTCAGGCAACATCAGGACTGATTAAAACCTGAGTTTCTGACCCCCACCCAGGATGCTTCCACCATTCTTCATCCCCCACCCCACCCTACCCCATCCTTTGCTCAAATGTCCTACTTCCAGATCCTTTTCCTGTCCTCAAGGCCCTCCCATCCTCTTGCTAAATTTTCCATCTTCTGAGAACAGGAGGCAGGGAAGTGACGTGGTTCTCCAGCTGTGCTCAGTGTATGGCATTTGGGTTTGCTAAAGTCAGCTAGCTGGCTGTTCTTCTGAATCTCTCATGTTAGACCTTTGGAGCTCCCAACAGAGTAAGTTAGTGCTGTGAATGTGTTTTGTAAGCTGTTGAACACCATACAAATATGTGCTCTACTATTTTAGAAGATGAAATAATACAAACCCTTTTAATCGTGTGCTCATTTCTCTTACCTCTGTGAGACAAAGAGAAGGCAGGAGCAAACTCTAATTTAGGGAAGTTGAGGGTAAAGATTTGAACTTGTCTCTCTTTCTCTCCCATCACGCTGTGAGCCCTTTTGAGGGCAGAGCCCATATCCTGCGCCTTCCTTTGTTCCTCACATTTCACCCAGGGATAGGCATCCAGTAGGTGCTCAGCAAAGGGTTTCCTGAATACGTGGCTGAACATCACTTTAAAGTCCTCCTACTTCTAAGTAGAATTTAACTGTAGAAATCCCTCATAACTGCTCCCGTATACAAAAAGTGCAGACGATCCTTATTACCTACCAGCACACGTGAACGTATCCAATGTATGGATGTGACTACCAGGAAATTTCCTTACCTCTCCTTTCCTCCTAAGCACCCAAGTGTCTTACTGGTTCTTCCAGCATCCCTGGCGGGGGGGCAGGCACATCCCCCTCCCTGAGCCTGGGGCACTGGAGAGCTTGGGCTCCTCTGGGTATAGGGGCAGTCCCAGATAGGACCAGGTTGGGTGATCCTTGTGTGAGCTCCTAGACAAGCTGCTGAGGCTCTTTGATCTCCTCAGTGGTTGGGACCAAGTCCTTACACTACTCCTTAGGGAAAATCTCTTCCTCACCTTTGGCCCTGACAGCAGTCCCACCACTTCAGAAGCAGCCAGGCCTCTCCAAAGAAATCTGGATTTGATCTCAAGGGTGACCTAAAGTTCTCTGGAGCCTCCCAATATGCCTCCGTGTGACCCTCCTGTTAGAAAGAAGTGGAGATACCACGTAAGAGGGCTCTGCTAGAGCAAGGCTCTCTTAACCCTAGATGCCCCTAAGAGCAAAGTACGGGAAGGAGAGATCAAAGCAGCCCTGAGACCAGCCTGGGCACCCAAGGTTTAGCACAGATCAATCAGGGAGCATGCTCCTCTTCTCCATCCTACAGGCACAGCTGGCCAGAACCTAAAGTATAAGACACATGCACTGAGAGAATCCCAGAAAGGGACAGGTCCCCACCAGAGGCCCAATCCACAGTGGGGGTGGGACACCAGAATTCATCTCCCTTACCATAGGCCAGGGTCCTAATTCATTCCCCAGCTACAATCAGCTTCCACCACTACAATGGTGAAAGGAGATGGCAGAAGGCCCTACAGGAAAGGAACCTGCGCAAGTCCTACGAATGCAGTACCAACACCAGCATGACATGCCCCTGGCACCAATTGAGATAGGAGTCCCCAGAGCTGGATTGTCCACCAAGTCCCAGCTTACTAGGAGGGCCTCAAGTCCTAAAGTGACACTTGGCCCTTGCTGCTGGCAGGTAGGTCTCAGCCACCATTTCACCATTTTAAAAAGTGAGTCCCTGGGAAGGAAGGACGAATAAGGCCAGGACAGATGGAGCCTGCAGGAGCTGTATGGCCAGGCAGGTGGAGTGAGGAATAAGTGTGTGTAAAACACCTAGAGGAATGACTATGGTGGAACAGGCACCCAGCAATGGTAGTTATAACTATTACGACAGCTTTGCCAACCTGTCTCCACAGTCAGCACCAACTGATTGCGTATGGGCCACAGGCTCCAGGTACAGATTCTCCCCAAGCAGCCCACACATAGCAAGGTCTGCCCCTCCCCACATCCATCACAGATTAGGGGAAAGGGCCCCATTCAAATGTGCAGGACCTATGAAAAGGGGGAGGATTTACTGAAGCCCCAAATCCTCTCTCCTAGCAGCCTGCTACTTACATATACAGGGAAGGCTCCCCCTGTTATGCTGGAGTGAAAAGGTGTGATCCAGGGGCTCTGAAAGCTTTGACTTCTTAAACTCAGAACCAAACCTACTCAGTGGAAGGAGAAATTTAGAAAAAGAACAGAAAAGTGGCCCACTGTATTGTTCTTTGGTTCCCAAACTAGTCCAAAGTCTAGATCTACTTTCAACAAACTCTCAGTCCCTTCACATCTGAAGCCCTCAACGAACTCTTTCTTAAAAAGCTAGAATTTATTGGCCAAAAAGAGAAATGTGATTCTGAGTGGCTTCTAGATGTAATTCCCAGTTTTCAGGAAAAATACGGGACAGAAGAACATCTTAAATAACACCACAAGGATACAATCAGCATAATCCAGAATATGAGAAACCACAGGACAAATAACACAGCCAATCATAAATCGCAACGGGGAAAAAAGGAGAAGGAACATACAGATTTAAAGAAACTGAAGAGATGTATCAGACAAATGCAATGTGTAGATCCTGTTTAGTTCACAGTTCCAACAAACCAATTGTAAAAATAAATTAATAAGATAATCAAAAAAACTGAACCCTGACAGGATATTTGCTGAGATTAAGAAGAGAATGTTAGCTGTTTAGATATGATCATGGTGCTATGGTAATGTTTTTACAAATCCCTTATTTCTTAGAAATAGACACTAAAATATTGATGATGAAATGTTGGGATATCTTGAAGATGGGGGTGGAAGTGAGGGAGATAGATAAACTTAATCAGCCATGAGCTGATGATGGTGGTGGCTGGGCAATGGGAACATGGGAGCTTATTAACTTATTCTCTCTACTTTTATGTATGTATGTTTGAAATTTTCCATAATAAAAAGTTTTTTTAAAATAAAATAGACTTCCTCCCCTTAATGCATCCATAACTTTTTTTTTTGTATCTGCAGCATCTTATCAGTCTTACTAATGCTAGGAACAGCTATATTATCAAAACTGTCCCTCTCTCCCTGGCAAGAAATGCAAAAATGGTTGCCCCCTTTGGGTGAGCTTTTGACATCATCACCATTCAGATGTTAGGTCACTTAAGCGCAAACTCCATGACATGCCCTCCATGAGAATCCAATGGCCTCACAGGATCTCTAAATAATAAAGGATCATTATTTCCAAACCTAACAATTGTATCCTTTCATTTTAGCCTTACAAATTAATCCCAGATTTTTCTAGAGCCTGACTGATAGCTGACATAGTATAACAAGTCTGGCTAATCCCAAACCAGAGATACTATGCCTGACAAATCCATTCATTCATTCATTCATTCATTTTTGAGATATAATTATGGCAAACCCATCTTGAGAAAGGAACGCTGGGTATGGTTCTCAGAGCAGCTTCAACCACCTTCCAGCAAATGCCCAGGCTCTCTGTGCCCAGCTGCCTTTGGCTCAAGATGTCTCCCTGGACTGAAAGTGAGTGAGAGCTCAGCACTGATCACCAATTTCAATGGGGTAAAGAGCGGGAGGCGCCTTACCTGGTTTGCCCCAGCTTTCCACACCCCTGCACTCAGCCCCAATCTCTGCTCACTGTCCCTGCCTGTGTAAACCACGCTCCTCGTGTCATTTCTATCTCTCTCCACCTCTTAGATCCCCATCACTCTCCCAAGAGTCTTGGGATTCTCCTTCTTTTGAAGCCTGGCTCTGCCTCTCCACTCTTCTCACTTGACAACCCTTCTATAAGCACTACCTATTTGACACTTCTCAGACACTGAGCTGCCTACAGTGTCACTCCTAGGAACCTTCCATGACTTTGTTCTCTGAGAGCTCTTCAAGAGCTATCTGACCAACCAGACTGTGAGGTGCTATAGGACAGGGGAGCATCATATATTCTTCCAGACCCTCCACAAAGCCCAGCACAGTGCTTGCTCTTGATACCAGTAAATATACCTTGGTTGATTGACTAAAGATCAATTTGCAAATGTCAAAGTTCTGCAAGTCCGCAGAGCTGGTGTAGATTAAACAGGCCGCCACTGGTCTACGTGGCTTCTTTGTGCAATTTTTTTAAAAGGTGCTTTCTGGAGTACTCATAAAATTTCTCTTGAACTGGTGATGTGTGTACAAGTAAAATCCCATCAACTTGGGACCTTCACTGTACATCAGGCATTCCACCATAAAAATAAGTGAATGAATGAATAAGTGAAAGGTGCCCCTTCCTGTAGGAAGATGCAGCCCATACCAAGGCATATAGCTTGGAGCCTGAGATAGAGTTCAGCCTTCCCTGACCTGGCAGTCCTTGGGAAAGGCACAACGTATATAACTGCACATGTGACCCTGAGACCAGAAGCAGAGAGCCCTGCCTTGAGAGACTCTCTGATGCCCAAAGTGCCATATCATCCAAAGAGGTTAAGAGGCGGCACTATGGGTGTGGTGGCACTGCTACTCACAGGATTCTAGTCAAGCTCTTCAGCCACAGATGCTGGAGCTGCCCCCTCACAGAACCCAAGTCAGCTCAGTATGAGGATGAAAAGACTAATTCAACCTGGGGTGACAAGGGGTAATACAGCAACAGGAAAGAGACAGGAATCAACTCCCCCAGGACCTCAGTTCCATTCCCCTTTGGGGTCAGTAAAATTACCTCCCCCTTACCTGGCCCTCCACCTACCTCTATTCACAATATAATTCCCCCAAATTCACAAGCTGGCTTGAAACTATGCCAATGCCTTTCCCGAATGCCCAGAAGCACATGCCACAGGGCTTTTTCTCCATCAATGGGCCAATCTGTTCAGCAGCATCTCGGAACAGAACATGCTAAATTTGGCATCAGGTACCTGAGACGCTCTGGTGAGAGGAAGTAGAAGCCATTCTGATGCTGAAGGAGAGACGTATCATGGAGATGCAGCTCAGCTGAGATGCTCTGACAAGCAAATATCAGCTGGAAGAGTAAATCCCATCTCCTAAGGGCCCCCAATTCAGAGCTTTGGTGACAAATAGCCAGCTCACCCCCTGAGCCTGACAGCTGTAGGACCTTAGCTCCACAGGTCCACTCCTGCCCACAGCCAGGAGTGAGATTATGTGACTGCTAAATCCAGCAGGAGCCCATGGTTCCCTAACCCACAGTAGTTCATGGGTCTGCCCTGTAGCAGAACACATAGACACGGTAGAAATGAAATACTGAAAAGGAATATGAATAGACACTAGCCTCTTCCTGTGTCTTTGGGCTGCCCTAGTCTTTCCAAATTTTCATATGCTTGGCTCTGCAACATTAGATAAACTACAAGCAGACTAGCCTGTTTGGTTATCAGAAGAGAAATGACAAATTTCCCATATAGAGAACTCCTAACAACAATGTGTTTTTCCACTCAGCCGTAGATGCTTTCCTTTGGAAGGAGAGCTCTAAAGCCTGAGTGAGCCTCCCCCAAGCTAAAACTCAAACAGCAGCTCAACACGCAGCAAAATGGACAGTATTTGCAGTGCTAAGAACTGTGTGCTATCCAACTGCATTACCATAATAGCTAATGTAAAACGGGCAAATCCCTACTCTAAAAGGGATGGTCACAGGCTGGCCTGTCTGTGGCAGGTTTCAGGCTACTAAGAGCCTTTCATTACTGTTAATTGTCTAAGAAACAACTTCTGAGAAAATAACCACATGAGAGGCACAGTTGGGCAGCTAAAGAATCAAAAATTATGCTCCCTCACAGTTTATGCGCTCCCACACAGAGAAGCCAAGGCAACATTATCAGCAGACTCACATGGATCCAGAAGCACTCCCCAGTTTTGCTACTCCCCAGGTCTGTTTGGTGTAAAGATAATGCCTTCCATTTTATCTTGTTGTCTCTTGGTAGCTTTCCTGAGTTTTCAGTCTACTGGTTTATTATATATTGGCATTTCCTTCCACTGCATTTACTGCCACTTGATTGTTTATAGGACCTCGGGATGCATTTTAAACAAGCTGGTTTCACAGTATTTGATCAGATATGTTCTGTTTAAAACATTCCACTGATCTGAGGTGGTAATCTAAATCATAAGAGAACATATTTGGTTCTAGATGATTAAACTGCAGTTTTGCTTCACCCCAAAGTGTTTTTCACTAAACCATTGTGAAAGCACATGACCCTGTTAGTATTTATGAGCCTAAATAAGTACCTTTTGGTGTCCAGTGGCATTTTCCCTTCCTCCAAAGATGATTTTAGCCACTAAATGCCTGAGGAAAGCACATGACCAAGTTCATGGTTCAACTATTTCCACATCTTTCTGTTCCTCGCAGTGACACTTATCTTCCCTGACAGCCACTCCCATTGTGCTCTTTCCTTGGCCCAACACAATGGACACATGCAGACTCCAGCAGACAGGGAGGACGCTTTCCGTCCCATTGCTCCCCAGTGCAGAGGGACCCAGCAGAGGTTACATAAGCCCCTCCTTAGCCCGGCATTGGGGAGGAAGCGAATTTGGGGTTCGTGACGGAGTCACGGTCTGCAGGCCCGGACTGACCCTGCGCTCACCATTCTGCTTTACTAAGGCAGGGCGGCTGTAAAGGGAGGGCCGCTTCCCGCGACCACCCGCTCATGCCAAACCAGCTGGGTTCTAAGTGTGGCCGGACGTCCGACCTCGCTGTCCAGACTAGACCGCAGGGTCGTGGGCCCCGGCCCCGGCCTCGGCCTCAAGCTACAGATCCCCGCCCCCCGGGCGCCGCCGTGTCCCGCACTTACGTGCCCGGGCCGGCACCGGGCCCGGGGCCTGGACCCGGTGGTCCGGCGGTTGCCCGCGCCCCGCCTGACGCCGGGAGCTGTCCTCCACCAGCCGGTGCTGAAGGCGGCTTCCCTGCGCCGGGGCCGGGGCCGGAGCCGCCGGGCGGCAGCGGCCCGTCGCCAGCGCCGCCCTCCAGGCTGGCCTCGTTGCCCATGGCGGGCGGGCGGGCGGGGTCGGGGTCGCACTGGGCCCGGGCCGGCGGTTCCCGGGCTGCTGCTCACACACTCCGTGCCGCCGCCGCCGCCGCCGCCGCCGCCATCATCTCCCAGCTCTGCTCGCGCCGCCGCCTGCCGCTGCGCATGCGCGGCTCGGGTGCCCCTTCCCTGCTCACGACGCCCCCCACGCGTGCGCGCGCTCCCGCCAGCCCGTGAGGACTCTAGTACACGAGCCAGAAGCGGGGTCGCAGGGAAACAGCCACCGGCGGCAGCGCATGCGCCGTCTGAGGCCGACGCGAACGGCGAGTGCTACCAGGAGCCCAGCGGCGGTTGGTGGGAGCTTCCCACCCAACCAGGATTGGAGGGACACGGATCACGAGAAGGGGCCGTGGGGGCGTCGCGCCGTGCCCTGCCCTGGAGTCAGTGGCGCTTTCTGACTCGGAGAACTTGGGAGTGGGAGCTCTCATTTGGGTAACTTCAGTGTCCCACCTGGCAGACTTTGTGGGAACAGGCCTCAGAGAGGGGACACCGAGTGTGGCATTAAAGGATGTTTAGGAGTTGGAAACGCAAATAAACAAGAGTGTTAAGAGGCACGATGTCATGGGAGGACGGAGATAAAGGATGCTGGGTGATGGGGCTGGTTATGAGGGTCTCAAAGGCTAGCTGGGGGGTGAAGATTTTATTCAGATGGTGCAATGGGAACGAACCATCTGGGATTCACTCTGAGCCCTGGTCCCGCAGGACAGGAGTCTCAGGAAGTGTCCCTGGGAAAGGTAAAGGGTGTGTCAGGGCTGGCCTGAAGCCAGATGGAAGGATGCCTCAGCAGGCCCTGGGACAGTGACCTTGGAGATTGGGAAGAGGAATTGATATTTCTTAGAGGCTTTGAGCTGCGGTTCCCAGGGACTGTTCCCAGATGAGGGGCTGCAGGCTGCCTCTGCATTAACCATTACCTCACTTTTACAGACTTCAGTGTTTGCATACTACTCTGCCTCCTGGCTTCTCACACAAACCTGTGCTTTCCTGAGGGAGAATATTTCTTAGAAGATCCAGACTATATTCCAAACTATTCCTGGCTTCATAAATCATGGCTGTGTAGAAGAACTTGAGTAAATTTGGACGCATTTTACAAACCCATTTAATTCTCCTGATGATGAATATATCAAAAGGGATGTCAGCAGTTCTAACCTGACCTGGACAATTCCAGGGATCCCAATGAACACTGATAACCAGGCTGATGGACAGACCTTGGCTGGGCCTTCCCATACACTCTGATCTGCTGCCCCCCAACCTCTGGGATGGAGTTTCCATGAAGCCTGGATCGCTGACTTGACTACCTGACTCTGACTGCCCGGGATGATGAGAGCCTCTCTGCCTATGTTATGATGGTCTTCACTGTGTTTCCTCCTGTGTTTCAATCATCTTTGTGTCTGGTGACTAGGTGTGCACATATAGGCTCCACAAGGATCCACACCTCAGTCTTGCCACTTTCCAAATGGGGCCTTGGCAACTGACTTAGGCTCACCAAGCCTCCATTTCCTAGCCTGCAAAGTTATAATAATACTAGCCCTTCTAACATGGGGGATTATGAGAGTGGAGTGGCTGATACAAATAAAACAACAAGTGCCCAGCATACACATAACTAACTTTATTATTAGTTGTCCCTCTGGTGGGTGGTCTGGGATTTGGGGGTTTTGTGCCACACCTTTTCTCCTGCGGAAGAACGTGTACAAAGGCACTATGGGCAGGCCAATGACCTGACCTTGGCCCGACCCAGGCCCTTCTGGCTTCACAGACACCAGTCAGTGTGGGCTGGGCCACTTGATAGTGGGGGAGAGAAGGATGTTTGTTTTCTGTTTTTGTAGAAGTCATAGGAGCTGTGGCTTTCCACAGATTTAAATCAACATGTCCCTGGTACCAATGGGGGTAATTAGCCCTACCCAGGCAGCAGGCCTGGGGAGTTGCCTGCCTCAGAGTGGATTGCTGGCTGTTAGCAGAACTCCAAGGTCTTTGCTGCCTTGGTGACAAAGGACACAGTACAGTAGAGACCTGGAAGTGTGGGTTAGCGGTTCCCCTACCTTCCTTTCAAACTCTCAGTCCCACTTCCTCTGAGAAACATTGCCAGGAACATGCCTGCCCTGTCCACATCCACCCCTGGCATTCAGCCTAGGGACTCCTGCCAACCATGGGATGGTGCTGGCCTCTGGTTGTCTGGGGCTCTGATTCAGTTTTTATTCATTGTTCCAGGGGTTGTTTCCTTCCTCTTGACCTACAGTGGGCATTCCTCAAGAGCAGGACATTGTCTGGCTTGTCCTATCCCCTGGGCTGCTTTCAGCAGGACCTCAGGGGCTAATGATTGGGCTGAGTTCTCTTTGCAGCTCTGAGCATTTCCCTTACTTGCACTTCCAAGGGCTTCACCAACCACCAGGCTAAAAGCACACCAGAGGGACCTTTGGCTGTAGCTCCTGCAACACTGCATTTGGGTTGTTGACTTAATGAGTAAAAGGAGGGTGCTGAGGTTGTGTCCAGAGTGTCTCCTGGTGGAGGGGTCATAGACAAGCTGCCTATACTGACCTAGGAGAATTCACTAGGCTTGACTTCATGACAAGTGAATGCACAAATCTCTCGGTTTGTGCAAACCAGCTGTGTGGTATGTCTGGTACCACTCCCTCCTTCGTCCAGCTGCTGCCTGGCCAGGGACGGGATGGACCTGGAGACCCTACAGAAGCTCCCCAGCCCCCTAAACTTCACTTGCCAAACGCATTTTCTTCCCACTTCAGTGTGACATATGACACATAGCAGTCATTTTGGAGAAAGACCAGATGGGAGGAGAATCAGTCCACATGCCAAAATAGAACTGATGGATGGACACATGTCCACTTACTTCTCCAGTCTGTGCTCTCAAACACTTATAGAAGACCAGAGGGAAAATGAAATCGGGGGAAAAAAATCTATCCAGGTAGGAAAAGGCCTAGTCAGAGCCAGCTTGCTGCTGGGATTTGTAGAAATTATTAGTCATTGGAAGGCAAATCTTGGAAGAATGAAGAGATGCAGGGCCTCAGGAGCTGCACTTGGATGCCAGCTGGGCCATGGGCAAGGCAACAGGCATGCAAGCCCATGCACAGGGGTCAGGGTGCAGACTCTGAGGCTGTCCTGCTTCCCCACACAATCCAGTTTACCCTGGGCTGCTACTTTCAGCATGGTGACCTCCACAGGGAGGCTCAGGAGCCAAAGATGAAGATGCCGACGGTGGTGAAGAGGAATGACAAATTTTGCAGGCAAGAAGAGGAGGTAGAGAGTGTGGAGATGGGAGAGAATGATGAAGGATGACTGAGGACAGTTCTGGATGACGTGTTGCTACGGGCTTTGGACTATTCCAGAGAGGCTGGGAGAGCTGGCTCCCATCTACAGGGCCCCCTGACTTCTGCACTCTTCTTTTTTTTGTAGTGATGCTGAGGCTTATCTCACCTCCCAGTGAGAAGCAACTCGGGAAATTGGATCCCTGTGTGCATTCCTCCTCTGGGATGGAAAAACAGGACTGAAGAGGAAGGAAGGAAGCCCAAAGAAACAGAAGGTTTCCCTCCTGGCTGAGGTTTGTCAGCACTACCCACTAACATGGGGAATAAGGCAGCTCTCAAGCAAGCCTAAGGCTGGTATGAGGCTACAAACAAGAAACCTGATTGATCTTTGTCCTGCTCAGCAGCTCATCTGGGCTGGCTAGGACAATTTTGCTTGTGTACTAGGATCTTCAGATGACCCATGCCCTTTGTAGAGTAGGAAAAGGGAGCAAAACTGAAAAGTATAGAATTTGCTTGATGCCTTGTCTGCATACTTCCTTTACTGTTGCAATGTGCAAATCTTTACTTGAATTATGTGAAAAAAGCCAGTAAAAAAATTATCGGAAATGTTTATCACTAGCCTAGCCCCACCGCCCATGCATTGCTCCCAAGAAAGCTAATTAAGCCCATTGCTATTAGAGTTATGTGCTTCCAAAGGCTTGTTGTGACATAATGAAGACATGGCTTCTCCAAGTTGTAATTGTCCAAGTCAAAACATGCTGCTTTCCTTGCCCCTCTGCCTTCCCCCAAACAGGCCTCCAGGCTGGCTTTGCAGATCTCATTCGTGCGTGCACGCACACTCATCCTCCTTCAGCCAGTGCATACCTAACTCTTACTCGGCGCCAGGCCCAGTGAAGACTGTGGGAACTTCACTCAAGAAGTTCAGTTTGCAGAAGGGGAGAGACAAGCACACAAATGGTTTCCTGTAAACTATAGAAAATGCTACCTCGGGACTTCCCTGGTGGTCCAGTGGTAAAGAATCTGCCTTCCAATGCAGGGGAAGCAGGTTGGATCCCTGGTCAGGGAACTAAGATCCCACATGCCGCGGGGCAACTAAGCCCGCACGCCACAACTACTAGGCCTGCACGCCACAAATAGAGAGAGAAAACCTGCCTGCCGCAATGAAAAGCCTGCACACCAAAACAAAAATCCCACGTGTTGCAACGAAGACCCAACACAGCCAAAAATAAAATAAATAAATAATGAGGAAAAAAAAAAAAGAAAATGCTACCTCAGTTACTATTGCAGTCCTTCCCACTAGGATCCCAGTTTCCATGGAGTTGCTTCCACCTACCTCTGTTCCATGGATGGGGAGCGGGGGGAACAGGTCAGGTGGCAAGTCATGCCCCTATGCCCTCTCTTAACCAGCCCATGTATCCTACTCCAGGCAACAGAGGATCATACATGACTTGGACAGTTCACGGGAAGGGAAAGCTAGTTCAACCCCTTCATCAGACTCAGTTCCACATGTCTTCAGGGAAGTCTATTAAAGGGAACCCTACCTCCTGACCCTCTGTGGCTCCACTACTGCAAACCCAAGCCCATTACTGGGAATTAACCTTTACCACCAGGTATTTCAGGCCATGGGACATAGCTACTCTCTGCACTGAGCTTTATCTTTGTCCTGATCAGAGTGGATTATGATAAGGTTTTTTTTTGTCCAGGGAGCTTCCAGGAGCCACTGGAAGAATTCCTGCCTTCCAGGAAAGATGGACAGAATAGGGCAGGTCGGTGAAACAAAACGCTTATGGCAAGTAGAAAGGTCCACAGTCCCTTAGGCCTCTTCTAGGATGGATGATTTCAGTTCAGTTAAATTCAATTTAGTTAAATAATTTCAGTTCAATTTGGCACTTTTGAGCCCTAGAATAAAGACAGCATCATGCTAGGGCCCAAGGATGCAGCAGAAATCAAGGCTGTTGAGCTTACTCCACCCTCACTGAACTTGCAATCTCCAAGTCTGGCCTTTGTCTGCCTGCTGCGCAAACCAGGCCCTGAATCTGTAGGGCTTGACTGCTGGCCCTCCATGCAGGACCACTACCATCCCCTGCATCCGTGGGTGTGGCCAAAGCACCACCAGGCCAGGCCAGGCTGTAAGGGCTGAAGTCACACTCAGGTTTCCCTGGGGTTCTGGGGTGGGTAGCAGCAGGTATCAGTTGCACAGCAGCAGCTGGGTTAGCACTGCTAGTTATGTATTAATAACTCCCCCAGCTGGCAGGCCTGGCATGGGCATCAGCTTTCTGAGAAGGTGGCCTTTCTGACCATAAGCTAACAGTACAGACTGAGGAATTCCTAGTAAGGCTGAACAAAGTACATCTTCCTCTTGCCTTCAGAGAACAGAAAGGTCATGTGTTCCCCTGAGCCCTCCCTCCCCCAGTCTGCTCATTTCAACCAAGCCCTCCCTCATCCCCGGATCTGCTCCAGGGATCTTCTTGGGGCTCAGAGGGTGGCTGTGTCCCTCTCCTAGCACTGCCTGGCCTAGGGTGTCTCTGAGGAGAGGAGTAAGCTGATTGTACTGCCTGGGACACAGGGTGAGCCTTGGGAGGCACAGTGGCTGCTGAGTCAGAGCCATTGGGGTCACACTGGATGCCTCCTTAGCCTCTCATTTGCCCTCTAATCACGGTACTGGACACAGAAACGCTGGCCTCCCCCCTACACACATATGCACCATGTGCTCCTCAAACAAGAGGAGGACTCCATCCCTTTCAGCGGATCCCCCAGGCCCTGCTTCTTGTCCAGCCCAACTAGGCACATGTTCCCTGAGGGTGAGTTCACCCAGGACAAAGCTGGTCCTCTCCCACAGGCACACCCAGAGGAAAGCTGCTGCCACCTCCCATCAGGACCTCCCCATCCCCTACCATCGTGGGCTGGAGCCAGCCCCATTCTTCACCTTTCTCTCCCAAGACCTTTTGCAACAGAGATGCTGAGGGAAATGGGGCATGATCCCTGGAAAAGGAGCTGGCCTAACCTGAACTCCCAGCCATTTTAACAAGTCCCAAACCTGGGCTTTGCCCTCTACAGCCTGAGGCTGCAACACCATGAGGACACAAGGCAAGAATACACTCAGCCCTGCCTTTGGGAGCTCTAGCCAGCTGCCAAATGGATGTTCCCTGCTGTCCTAGTGAGTGCCCAGGGCTGTGGAGAGAGCTTTGGGCAGGGTGTTCCCTGGGGCTTCAGGGTGCCCCCACTCCAGGGTCGACTCAGAGAAAGTGTCATCTGCTACCCCATCCCTGTCTGTTTCTACTGCCAAGTGTCTTCTCCTAGGGGCACAGCAACTGGAGCCGCCTGGCTTCCATCCAGGACCCTCCCAGATCCGCAGCACTTTAGGCCGTGTTCTCAGCTCTCAGGCTGGAGGAAGAGGAGACTCAGGGAGCATCTAACAAGCGCTGAGCCCTACTGTGTGCAGGCCCCATGCTGGCCTCCACCGCAGGAATCCTGGAGGTTTACAAAAGCTAAGGTGCAAAGGAAAGGTCCTTATTCCTTCCTGCCTAAGTACGTCCGAATTCAAGGTTTGCCAGCAGGGCCCCAGTAACAGAAGGCATCTGGAAGCCTGGGCCCCAGACTCGCCCCTCCCATTTATTTTCTGCTAGCTTCCCTTTCTGAAGGAGAACGGCCGCGGCGAAAGGCAGGCTCCAAACCCCAGCAACTCGCACCCTAACGCCCTCAGGGTCTCTGCCTAGATGTCTGAGCGAGAAAAGACCCGCCCAGTTAAAGCGCCAGTCCGCGGCCTAACTCGGAGCGGCTCTCGGCAGCAGGCCCTACCGCCTTAGCCCTGCCTACAGCCCCGCTCGGCCCCGCCCCCCTCCAGGGTTGGTCCAGTGCCCGGCCGTCTCTGCTCTGCTCTAGGCCGGGTTCCACCCTCCTGCAGCCAGCCTCCGCTGTTACTTAACCCCGCCCACAGCCTGACTTGCCCATTGCTGTCAGGCTTACTCCAGCCTGAGGCGCCACCTCCTGGGAGTCCATGGACACTGTCCCCCCTCTTTGGCCCAGAGCCCCTGGCAATTGGCTCTCCGCCGGGCTGACATGGGGCGCCCCTGAACCACTACCAAGGCTGAGAGCTGCCCCTGCTACCGCCCGGAAACCACCCAGGGGCACCTCCTGGACACAAGGAGCCTTCACAGGGACACAAACAGACCAACTTAGCCCCACCCCAGCTGAGACTCTAGGGTCACCTCCATCAGTGGCTTCAGGTTAAACATGAAGCAGAACTTCCTGAGGCCAAGAGAGCAAAGGCAGGGTCATTTCCTGGGCTCCTGCTGCTAGGTCTTGGGGTGAGGTATGTGTCCCTGAACTCTGCACTGGGGACAGCTTTTCCTGGTATTTATCAGTGTGGTATCCTACAAGTAATTCACCCCCAACTCCCCACTCTGGGACTCAGTTCTATCTGCAATACAGGACCAGTCTCAGCTCTGGGTCTTGAAAGCTGTGAGCAGAGCAGCAGCCTGGGTGCTGTAGGTGGAGATGGTGAGGACCCTGTGGTGGTGGGAGTGAGCCCAAAAGAGGCACCAGTTGTTCTGTGACCAATGGCCCTGATCCTGCCTCTGAAGACACAGCTGCTGCATGCCCTGCCTCCCACGCCCTGGCAGTGTCCCAGGACAACCTGCCCCTTCCTGGGCACTAAGTCATGCTAAGGCTACCCAGCTGGCCTGTCCATCCCAGGCAGGGCACTTAGGGGCAGGCCCCCAGAAACTACAGGCCCAATGAAGGCAGAACATCCTGGCCAGAAACCATTCTCCCCTTCTCCCCACCCCAAGGCCAAGGCCAAGGCCAAACCTGCCTGAGACTACCTGGGAGACTGGCCAGCCTCAACCCCACAAGGTAGTAGGCAGGGGGCCCAGCCTGAGGGACCCCTGTCTGGAACCTGCAGAAGCTGACCCACTCTGGGGCAGACAGCTTGTAGCAAGACCTCTCCCACCATCCTCCTCTCCCGCCCAGTCTCACTGGGTTTTCTGCCCGTTCCTCTCCCCACCCCGCACTACAGATGAGGAAATTGAGGCTCAAGGAGATTTATCTCAGCTGGCTCAGGCAGAAGAGGTGCTAAGGAGGGCTCACTGGTTGACAGAGCTTCTGGTGCACACACCCACCCCTCCCAGAGGAACAGAAATGGTAAGGATGTGAAGGCTATTTGGTCAGCTGCTCAAAGGCCACCTCCGAGTGGGCCTAGCTGGGTCCCCTCTTCCCTCTGTTACATGGACTCTAGTTCCACCCTACGCTCATGTTGTGTAGGGGCTAGGGAAAAAGATGCTTGGAGGCAATGGTATTGTAATAAAGACACTTTTATTTAGTTCGATATGTTTCTATACAGAATGCAGAAAACACATCTTAAAATCATATAGAAGGAAATAAAAACACGTCAGTGGTTGGTGAACACTTGAATGTGAGATTGGCTCTCTGTCTCACAGAGTCCAAAGACCACTGCCAGCCGGGCACTCAGGGGAGGAGGCGGCCCGCAAGGGCATTGTTGCTGTTGTTATTCTGTTCACTGCCCCATCGCCTCCTGTTGCTATGGTAACAGGCCATTCTGGGCCAGCCACGTCTCTGCGTGGCAATGCCCGATGGTGGGGTTGCTAGGGGCAACGGAGCTATTTGGAAGGCCTTTCAAAGCCCTCACCTGGAACACTGGAAATTGTTTATCTTTTGGCAAGGTCATCAAAAATAATCTCACCAGGTCAGACTCAGCTTGCGCTCCTGACTCCGGGGCACTGGGGAAACTCCGGCTTGGATCAGGGCTTGGAGGCACAAGGCCCAGTCATCACAGGTCCACTGAGCCCTCATCTACAGGCTTCCCCCACAGTGGCACTGCTCACCCCACCAGGGGACCAGGCAGGAGAGAGAGGCTAGGCCCTGGGGGAGAAGGCGCAAGCGGGAATACCCTCCAGAGAAGGGCAGGGTGGAGACCCCTCCACTCTGACCGTTCCTCCCCTCCTGAGGCAGCACACATGAATCCTCTGCAAAATGGTCAGTATGGCTTAGAAGTGGCTGCTTGGTGTGCAAAGGGAGCCTGGGTCCACCCACCCACCCGCCCTCGATCACGGAAGGGATACGTTATTGCAAAAGGCATTCCTCCCTAAAAGGTACCCAAAATAACTCTCAGACATCAAGAAGTCATGCTCAAAATGGTTTCTTCCAAAGGAGGAGAATCAAAGCTGAGTGGGTGCCCCTGAGTCACGGGACAGAGATGCAGATGGATGGACGGATGTTCTGCTAAAAAAGGCAAAAGAAGCCCCAGTGTAATTCCAGAATTTAAACCATTAGGAAAAGAAGGGGGGAAAAAAATCAAAATGAGCAAAGCCGTCAGTCCCATGGAATCAACACTAGGAGCTTGTACAAACTGCTGTAAGCATCACCATTTTTAATCGTTTTTTTTAATAAAACAATTTGAGGCTGTATAAAAACTTTAGTAAAAAATTAGCTTTGAGAGCCCCCCTATTTTTACTATGAACTATTGCTGGCACTCCTCCCCAGCCACCAGACCTTTCCCAGCTGTTCAAGTCCAAGGCCTGGGACTGGAGCGCCAGAGAAAAGGGGTGGGGTGGGTCAGGGTTGGGCTGTGGACTGTTGGGACAAAGTGGCCAAGGTCAAGTGAGGAAAGAGCATCACATGACATAAAAATATTGCATCTTCACCAAAATGTCCCCCACTGAGTGTTTCAAAACTCCGTGATATTCCTTTTAGGAGGGGGAAAAAAAAACACACAGAAAAAGGGTAAAAGAAAACAGGCTGATGTGGTCGAGTCTCTCGACCTCCCCAGGCATCCCCACGAGCAGCTGGCCCACCTGGAGCACCTAGGTTGGGGGCCACGGCCACCACTGCCTCTTGGAGTCCCTTTTCTATGGAAATGAAGACCCCTTGGTTGTGGGCCGCTAGCGTGCATGGGGTGGGGGTGTGGATGTCCATGGCCTAAGAGGCCCCTCCAGCTTCCAGCCCCTGGCAACAGTGGGACAGCAAACCCAGCACCAGGGCCCTGGCCCCTGAGCCAGGGCCAGGAGGCCCCCAGTCAGGCTCTCTGGGGTATCAGAGCAACAAAGTTTACATAGTGTGAAAAAATAGGATTCCTTTGATAAAAAATACTGTCCCTTGGTCTTCTCTAAGTTTGAAACACCCTGGGAGCTTATTTTTAGCAAAGCAATTTCCCATACCCACCCAAAAATTACACATACAAGTTTAGGTAAACAGCAGATTAAATGTAAAAACTTAACCTTAACTTCTGAAAGTCCTTTGAATTTAATCTTTAGCTACTGTTTTCCATGTTACATCCTGCAGCTAGACACACGTGAATAGAAAAAACAGTACAGTTAGTGTTAAAGGCAAAACGCAGAGAGCCGGGAGGCCGCCCAGCACTGCCTGCGAGTTCATTCACGGTTCCTCGCTCCCTCCATCTACCTCTACTCCAAACGGTGCTTTCAGAGCCAGCCTTCAAAAACGCAGCGAAGAATTTTCTATGAACAAACAAAAAGCTGTTAGGCAAAAATTAAAAGTAAAAATGTCCCCAAAGTCTCTCCAGCTGCTTTGGGGTTTAGGAGGACCAAGTGGGCGGGCTTGTCCAGGCCCCGTGTGTGTCAGCGTGTGCTAGGTCAGGTGTCGGCTCCCAGTGGGCGATGGTCTGCAGGCCACTGGTCTCCACAGACAACACCGTGTTGTCTCCAGGGCCCTGCCCTACCCCTGCCTCCACCCAGGCGCTTGTGGGTTAAGGGGGGACATAGGGAGGGGGCGACCGGTATGGGGTCATGTTCTTGGGACGGGAGCCCTTGCCCTCCATGGGGGCTGTGAAGGGCGGCGGGGGCTGGTAGGGAGGCGCATTGGGATCCTCATCCCGCAGGGGTGTGTACTCTCCCACGGTGTCCTGGTTCAGAGGAGTGGTCTCGGGCACATTCTGGTTGGGGTACTCAGGAGGGGGGAGGGGGGCTTTTTCCTCCTGCAGGATAAGTGGCATGCTGGAGGAGGGTGGGGGCTTGGAGTCGTCCAGTTCGTCTGCAAAGATGATAGGCACCCCCTTCTTGATGAAGGTGGCCTGGTCCTCGAGGGTGAGTTTGCCCTTCCTCTTCTTGCGATAGCAGATCATGGCAATGATGCCAGCGATAAGCAGGATGGCTGCAACCACCACGGCCGGAATGACCGTGTGCAGGTAGACATCATCCTCGCTGCTCTTCTCAGGGTCCCGATCTGGCACCTCCGTAGGTGGTGCCTCTGAGGGCACCCTCCTGGGTGGCGCCACTGGGACAAACTGTAGATGCCGACAGCTGCCAGAGCCTGTCACAGAAATGCTCATGGCCTTGAAGTCGGGCTCCAAGGCGTTGGTGAAGGCAGCTCGAGGTCTGCCATCATCCTCAGCGATCCTCCGGCTCAGCCCCGTGATCTGCTCCTTGGGGCAGGGCTCCAGGGGCAGTGTATTGTTGGTCCATTCCACCACAATGGAGCCCCGGGTGATATTCTGCAGAGTGATGGTGCTGCAGTTGCGGTCCCCAAAGGCGAAGGCCAGCTTCTTCACCAGGGCAATCTTCTTGTGAATGTCATTCACCACAGCTGCTGGGTCACCCACAAACTTGGCCTTGAACCTAGCAGGAGCCCTATCCCCTTGAGGGCGCCTGTGGACATGGATCTCGAAGGCATCCACAGCTGATAGGCCCCCTTTGTCTGTGGCGTGCATGAAATATTCGTGCTTGCCCACGTGGCTGCTGTCAGGCAGGCCATACATGAGCTGGCTGTTGCTGTTGAATTGCACCCAAGACTTCTCGCCTACCAACTGCTGCTCCCGAAGCTTCAGGGTCAGCTTCAGCTTATCAGTGGTGGTGTCCTCGTTGTCATAGAAGGTGTCTGACGGGATCTTCACCTCAAAATAGGTGCCAACCCAGGCATCCACCCTGTCGATATGGTTCTTGAGCTCTGGGCGCTGGTTGGGTTCTCCTCCGCGGGGCATCCCACTGGTGGTGGTGCGGATGCGAGTAGGCGGGGAGGCGGTTTCCAATCTGGTGACGGGAGCTTTGGTGGTGACCCGGGGCACTGGTCGGGGTGTCCGTGGCTTCTTGGTCGGCCTTCTAGTTGTGGTGGTTGAGGAATCAGTAGAAGGTGTGGCTGGTTTTGGCGTGGATACTCGTGGCTTCTTGGTGGTAATTGTGGGAGGGGTAGCAACTGCCGTGGGCTCCACATAGCCAGGAATGGTCATTGTTGGGCGGATCTGGCCAGGAACTGTGGTGCCAGCTTCTGACACCCGAGTGGGCTGGATGGGGCCGAGGGTTGGGGTCTGAATAATGGCACCTCGAGTCCGAATGGTGACTGTGGGCTTCCCAGGAACAGGATCCCTGACTGGAGGAGTCGTGGTCTCGGTTGGAGGAGCAATGGCTGGAGATGTGGGGGTGGGCACAATTCTGGATGGTGGCTCCTGGATGGCTGTGGTTGGGGGCCCAATGGCAGTGACAGGTGTGGGTGTGGCATGGATCTGCCTCCGGATACGTTTGGGGAGAGGGGGTTTCTTGTTGGCGATGTGCCAACCCACCACAGGGTAGCCAAGCTGGGCAGACATAGCACCTTCCCTGGCAGGGACCTCCACACCACGAATGTCAGGCACACTGTTCTGGTTCAGGGAGCAGCCCAGCTTCCAGGAGAGCAGGGCCCCATTCTCTACCACCTTTTTTGCATTTCCTGGGCCAGCCATGAAAGCCGACATGTCAAACAGTCTGTTATTCACTACTGGCACCAACTTCATGTTGTGAAGCTCCACTTCTGAGAAGCTCCGCATCCTGTGCAGAAGGTCAATCCTTTGCTTTGGGGTCATCTTGGTGAGGTCAGCATCCAGAATTACCGTCAGGACAGTCACAGGCTCATCGGCAGCACAGACAGATGATACCACCTCACCAGGGTCTGGTGACGCCGCCCGCACAGACTGTGGCTCACTGTGGTCTTCAGGGTAGACCTCAACAGAGAACACACTGGAAGTCTGCGGGACGTGGCTTCCATTGGCCCCCAGCCGTGCAGTGCTCACTGAAATGTAATGCACGCCCTTATCAGTGTCAAGGGGGAGACCCTCCAGGGTGTGGCTCTGTGGGTCCCACTGCAGCCAGGATGGTAAGGTCTCCTTCCCTGCTGCTGATACCTAGAAGAGATGTCAGCATGAGTTAATTGCCACCATCACTGCATAACCCGAAAATGATCACAACAGTGAACCAATGGCCTAGCCTGTGTGACAGGCCTGAGGTACAATTCAGAATTCCTGGTGGAGGAACCAACGCCTCTCTCCTGGAGCTCATTTACCTATCACGAAAGACTGGGGCTGCCAGATGGGCTAGTATGGAAGGCAAATGGTTCGCCCAAGGCCACACGGTGGGGAGACAGCAGTTCTGGCACTCAAAACACATGTCTCATCCCAGAGAACTGATGCCAGGGAGCTCAAGAACGTTGCAGGTTTTTATACCAACGAAGTGCCCTGCCACCTACTCGTCCACTCTGCCTGCAGAATCAAGCCTGGGTGTCTCACCCCTCAGCACTACTTTCCAACCTTGCCTCAGACTTCTACCCTACCCTCCACAGACACCACAACTTTGCTCAAGGTATATGCCTGGCCTAGAGTGCCTCTCCTGCCCAGAAGTGGAAATGCACACAGGCCTGGGTGCAGGGACAACTCAATACCCCCAAATGCCTCATTTTACAACCACCATGTTACATTCAAGTGTAGTGGGGCACATTTGGTTAGCTGTATCTAATGTCTTAACAGTGCTTTTCAAATCTCAAGAAAAACTGCAATGTCCAGGGTAGGGGAATGTAAACAATTATCCTAAGAAGAGCGTTTATGAAAGGCATTCCAAGGACCTCCAGTCTCTCTAAAAGAGAATTCTATAGTCAACTAAGTTTGGGAAATGGACAGAGCTCACCTCTGTCCTTGGAAAGCCGAAGCACAGAGCAGGCCTCAGGAGCTCATCCCCTTTTCCACCCAACAGCACCTCCCAGACTTATTTCAGGGTGGAAGTCCTTCTCCACAGCAACATGACTGGTAATACGTAAAGCCCCCAAGGGAATGCCACCATAAAAACTTCCACCATCAGCTGACAAGAGGGAAACAAGACTCACCTCTTGCCCAGGCCCCATCTATGACTTCTCTCACCTTCGGGAAACACCTACTCCTGCCCCCAATGCAAGAAAGGTGGGACCCACTCTCTGGTCTGCCTAAAGGCACTCTCAGTCAGCTCCACTGCCCTGTCCGTCAAGTCCAGAAACACAATGGCCAACAGATGGCATGTCTTACTGCCAGCCTCGGCCCAGGGATTGCCCTTCATGGTCACTGCTTGTCAGGAGAGGGAAACTAAAACGCTTCCCTCCCTGTGGCAGGAAGGCCACAGCTATAGCTTCTGGGTTCCCCAGGGGCTCTGGTTCGTCAGGCTTCCTCCTTCCAAGAGCCGGGTGCCTGAGTGATTGGGGAAGAGACCCTGAACTCATACCTGCTCTTCCCAGCTAGGACCCGGGTGTCAATGAGCATGCCATTCCATCAACCTTATCAGAGACCAGATATTTACCCTGCCTGTAAAGAGATTTCTTACCTCCAGCAAAAAGCCATGAGAAGACATATGACATTATTAGGAGTTGTCCTTTATTGACTGCTCTCTGAACTACTGAGTTCACAGAGTTTCTTTTGTGACCACATTCCATCAACACTAGGGTGCACAGTCATCTAATTAATGAACCACTAAGAATCTCCCATCCCATCACTCACCATCCACTGCAAACAGAACCAACATCAGAAATGGTAAAATAACTGTAAACATGGGTGTCTTCAAATCCATGAAAAACACTAAATATATTCTTCCTTTACAATCTTTTTTAGCTACAAAAATACTTATCACAACTGCTTTGACTGAAAAACCTATGCTTTAAATTTTTTCAGTTCAATTATGTTAAATACAAAAACTGCCACATCCACATACAAACATATAAAGCAAAGGCTGAATGATCTAGTTTTGCAAAAAATGTGAAGCAAAGATGTTAAGGCCAAATGGAGTAGTCAAGGGAACCATGAGATCTTTTACAGGGGTGGGGTAAGAACTTCCTGAGAGGAAGAGAGTAGGTGAGCCAGGGCGCGGACCCAGGTTTCCGGCCACCCAAAGGTATTTCTCCTAAGCCCACTCCATCCCAATGACTACCACTGGAATGAGAGCACATCTGCAAGAGATCAGGCAGAGAAAGGAGAAAGGGAGGGCCAAGAATGGAGCTCTGGATGAAGTCAGCCAAGGAGAAGCCACTTGTAGAGAAGACTGAACAGGGCCAAGAGAGACCAGGAGAGGCTCCAGATGGGTGCCAAGTGGCTGGCCAGGCCCATGGGATATGCCTCAGTGGCCAGGCAGTTAGGCCTGTGCCCAGCGCCGTGTGTTCCATCAGCACAGATGAGTAAGCAGCGCCAGTGCTTTTTCAAGTCTGTCTCAATTACGTAAGGGCACTTTATAACAGAGAGAACAGAGAAGGGCCCTCATCTCCTCAAGCTCCCCTGGCTGGCTCAGCTTCCCATTCTGCTGACCCCCAACAGCCACAGTTCTGTTGTCAGACATGCCCTAAGGCATAAACCCAGGTTGGTCAAGGCTCCCACACAGCCAGACTTAGAAAATATACACTTATTTGAACTATGCCGAGTCACATTTTAACATGTTAATAACGTGTAATATAAATAACAAACATTAAAGAAAACCCCAGGTTTCACCAAAGTAAGTTATAATGCTCAATCTCAAACTGGGCGATGGAAGAGCAGAACTGTGTACCTTCATTTTGGTTACAGAAACAAATTCTTTCACTATGGTCTACCCACAGCTTTAGAGACAACATTTGGGATAAGCCATGTCAGAAAAACAGAGCCAAGCCACTCCACCCTGCACCTGCCCTCCCTTCTGCAAATTCTGGCTCCTCAAGGTACTAGAGCCCTGGCCACAGGATAGGTGTTCAACCTGGATCTACACCCGGAAGCAAACAGTCCCTGGTGTCTTGGGTACTCCTCAGACAAGGAGAGATTCTAACCTGAACGTTCTAAAATCCATGCATCTCTGAACATCTTGGTACTGCAAACATCAGATCCAGGCAGCACTTTGGTTGGCAATGATTCATTTTAATATAAAGGCCACAGGAAGCAAAACAAATCTGAGTTCCACAAGGAACCTACCCAAGTCACAGGGAAGCTGACATCTCTGCATTTTCAAGGCCATTTAGGGAAAGCCCCTGAACTGGGAAGTTTGAACATGCCTGAAGGTCTGGCAGTGTCCACAGTCCCCAAAGGATTCCACTAGCAGCCCCCCTCCCTCTCAAGGGCACTCAGTTGAGGGAACGCTCTGGGATGCAACACCTGCTCTACTGTGACAAAGCAGGAGCCCCTCAGTCCATGGGAACTCTGGACATCCTCCCCAGCTTGCAAAACTTCCAGGATCTAGACCACTTTTCCTCTCAGGACCTAAGGGTGAAGTGGGATATGAAAGTTCCTTCTCAGAGACACAGCCCCCATGACAAACCAGGACTCATCTCTATAAAAACACCGTATCCGAAGGGAAGCCCCATCTCCAGGCAGTCTGAGGCTTCATCTAACCTCAGCCTGTTTTCTCACATGTAAGAAGGGGGAAAAGATGCCAGCCTTGTATGATCACAGGGCCAGGCACACGCTGGACTCTGTCAGTGCTGGTTCCTCACCCGCCCCTATGGGCTGAGGACACAGTACACATTGTGAGGCTGCTGCAGGAATGGATCCAGGGCGTGTCCAGGCTCCACTCCCTCATCCTCTTTCCCAAATGGCCTTGGACCCAGCACACACTGAGGCTTTGTCTCCCTGTTCATACTCCAAAGCAGAAACTCAAAGCATCAAAGGGAAGTGGAGAGGTCACAGGAAGAGGAAGCCAGGACCCTAGAGGGGAACACGGCCAAGGCTGGGGACCCTCAGGGACTTGCTTACCTGTTAAGACCTGTTTGCTAAGAGTGGATGAAAACGTTGAGGGGCAGAGAGGGCAGGGAGAACTTGCTGCAGGTGACAGCCCAAAGCCAGCACTCACATCCTCTAAGTCTAAAAGAGATGTGCTTGATCCTGGCATATTTGCACATGAGATTCCGACTATCCTTGGAATCCTTAGTTTACTCATATAGAAATTTCTGTCCTAGCTGTACTGTAACCACCCACAACTGACCCTCTAAGGGCTGCCAGGCTAGGAATGGCATGCAAGAAGCAGGAATCAGAACTCTGTGTGAAGTGCTCATAACACCAGCACATGTATTTGGAGTGACAGGCTGTCCCCGGCCATGGAACTCCCCCAGGGTTTCAAGTCACCCCCAGGTTTTCAAGTCACCCTCCATCATTAAATACCAATACTCCCTTGCTGACCTTATAAAGCAGCCATCTTGGAAAGAAGACTTCAGGCAATGGGAACACCTGCAGGAGGCAGAAACTGCAGGAGGAAGCCTGATTTGAGATCATGGGCTCTAGATCACAGGCCACTCACAAAGAGCCAGAAATCTTTCCAGTTTCAGCAACCCTCAGAGAGAACATGCTTCTGAGATAGAAGGCAAGCCCAGCACTGAGGAAAATAAGATCTTGAACAGCCACATACCCAATTTTAGAAATCCTGATCCATAAAGTACATCCAAAAACATTAAGAATCAAAACCACAAAACCTGGGAAGACACATAAGGAGTTCTGAAGACTACCTGCCCAGCATTGCCCACAAAATATCACCATGACCAATGATTGGGGAACTGCCAAACGTGAAGGTTTTGGTCACTCCTCAGTCTATACTAGCAGATGACTAGTAACTGGCTATTCAGTTCTCAGACATTCTCTTCAACTTCTCCGCTGGAGCCTTCTCTGGCACAGTAGACTGTCAAACACTTGGTCTGATAAAGATACAGCACCTGTGCTAAACACCATGCAACGTAAGTAGAGTCTCTCACCCCAAATCAGCATAATACACCTGGAGAAAGAACAAATCGGCAGAGGAGCTTGTATTACTTAGTCCCTCATCAAAGAGCAGATTTCTGCCCATCAAAACTGAGGAGCTGGACTCTCACTAGGGCTTAATTAACTATATGACCACTGGTTTCTAAAACCAAGAAAACCTAAGCTTTATCATTCAGAACCCACAAGGTGGTATCTTACCCATGCAGGAGTTATGGGACTTAGAAATGGCAAGCAAAAGTTCCAGAAAGATGGATGAGCACTTTCATATCCTTGTCACTTGGGTGAGCTGATGCTGGCCAGCAAAGAGGGATCTTAGGAATAAAGTATAATCAAGAAACTGCATTTGGGGCTTCCCTGGTGGTGCAGTGGTTGGGAGTTTGCCTGCCGATGCAGGGGACATGGGTTCGTGCCCCGGTCCAGGGGGATCCCACGTGCCGTGGAGCGGCTGGGCCCATGAGCCATGGCCGCTGAGCCTGCGTGTCCGGAGCCTGTGCTCCGCGGTGGGAGAGGCCACAGCGGTGAGAGGCCCGCGTACCACAAAGAAAAAAAAAAAAAGAAACTGCATTTGGTGAGAATTCCCCCACACTACAAACCTTTTGGAGGGTCCTTTGAGCCTCAGTGGTGGCACCTTCCAACCAACACCTCAAGACAGGACAGCCCCAGGGGTTCAGGCTGGGCCCTTCCCTGAATCCCTAACAGATGTGTCAGAGGGTCTTCTCACTGGTCCATTTCACAGTGGCACAAACTGCTGCCCTGTGACACCCCACTGCTTAGGCCTCTTAGCAGCCTGCCCTGGCAAAGTCCCTGCCTTCCCTCAGACCTGGTCACTGGCTCCTGGACCCTTCAGCCCCTCACCCCTCACCCAAGCTGCGGAGCTGAGACAACCCACAGCCGTCTATGGCTGGATACCATAGGCAACACCCTGGAGGCACTCACACATGAGGTGATCAAGGCCTCCTTGGGGCAGGCCAACTGTGTGGTGGGCTCCTTTGCTCAGGGGGGCAGGAAATAGTCCCTCTGATGGAGTCAGCTTCCAGTCACGTTTCAGAGGCCCCCACGGTGCTGACTCACATTCAGGGTGATCCTGTGTCTGTGCCATGGACTATGACAATGAGACTAATCTGTGGCCAAGCTCAACTTCCACAAATGATGCACATGGGCAGTCACATGGCTGGGCTGTGGGGAGATGGCACATGTCAACACAAAGAGCCTCTGGCTTGAGGTCAAAGGCCAAGCCTTTGCCCCCACAGAAGGTGAGGAACCAGGGTAGAACCAGGGTAGACATACTTTGCTTTACCGAGTAGAGGAGAGCCACACCCATGAGAGACAATAATTGGTTCTGCTGCTTGACATTCAAACCTCAAGCCAGAATATGGCTGTTGCCACAAAGGCCAAGGCCACAGGATCACATGTTGTTGAATACAACTTGTCCAGCCCAATCAGTGCCCCTCTGGTCTGAATTATGAAGCATTTTATCTGCTGTTAACTGTTCTCATCTGAAAACAAAAATTAATCATTTTCCCCCCAAAGTAAGGGACAGCTTAGGATGGTTATAGCCACTAATAAAATTCTCAGAATCAGTCCCTCAATCCCAAGCCCTGACATCAACTATTTTTACTTCATCATGTTTTCAGTCCTTGTCAGTAATTTTTTTTCTAAAACATAGAAGCCTATATATTCAATAATAAGTATTTGAGCTGATATGTCTGGGCAAATGCCATTCTGACAACCCACCCCCAAGGATGCCTTCCTTCGCCAACCCACATTTCCCAGTGTGCTCTGTTCACAAGGGATCAATTCAGAGCCAGGGAACACCCACTTGAGGCAGGAAGAAACTGCAGTTCATCTCACGCAGGCGGGGTTGCCACAAAGCTCGCAAGCATCCAAAGAAATACTCCTTTCATGAGCTCCCCTTCCTGGCCAAAAAGAGTACCCATTGTTCTCATGGGAACAATTGGGGGCCTATGCCAGCAGATGAGAGCACAGTCCCAGGAAGGGCTGCTCCCAGTCTGCCAACATCTTGGGCTGAGAGAAATTCCACATTGTCTCCAGACAAGGAGGCTAAAGGGAAGCAGGGATGAAAAGCCATCCTCATGGGCACTACCAAAATGAGACATCTGAGGGGGATCTAGAGGGGCAGCCCAATCATTTCATGAGATGCAAAGACTTCTCTCCTGACCAACCCAGAGAGGAGGAGTTAGAACATCTCCAGCCATATCATCACCTTCCTCAGCCAGTCCTACACTCAACTCAAGTCAGAGGAGAGGCACCCTTAGGGAGCCAGCGCCACTCCTGAGGGAAGTCAGGGGGTAACTTATACTATGGCCAACTTGGGACAGCTTAGGATCTGCCCAGCAAAAGCAAAGCTGGCTTCTGTGGGACCTATACCTACAGGCCCTGATGAAGAGAGAGGGTGTTCTAAGACCTAAGACTGCTGTGAGAGCAAAGAACAGTCGAGACCAGGGATGAGCTTTGCATACAGGCATCTAGTCTGGTCCAAGGGAGCACACACCAGGACCATCTCCTTTAGGGTGCCCTGAGGCCACAGGAGAAAAGAAGAGAGACCCAAGGCACAGGTCTTTCAGGAAGGTCATGCTGGCCACAAAGGTCTGGAGGTAGCCCATAGACCCTTCTTACATCAGATCAATGGAGTCCATTTGGGAGTTAAAATGGGGTCAGTAATAGCAAACTGATTCTTGAGGTAGAGCTAGAGAACAGCAGGGAAGTAATAGGTGCTGGCTGGGATGAGACTGGATAAGGGCTGTTTGGACATGAAAAGAGTCTCAGATGTGGGGCAGAGCAAAGGATCCAGGACCTCAGGGTTAATCCTCCAGGCAGGCATGTCCCCTTCTTCTTTCTCCTGACCTGTTTCCTTGAAGTCTGGTGTATAAAATATAGGGAAGTGCTTGTTTTAGGAGTTGATATTACCCGATGCGCATACCTGGCTGATGCCAAGCAGCACTTCCTCTGTCACTGTGATTCCCAAAGTTGCCACAATCTCCTGAAATACCACAACCATCAGCCCACACAGGTCCAACAAGGCTTGGCAGGTAGCCAGTGCAGCTCACTTAGCATAAGACTTGATTTTCTACCCCTTCTATAGATTGTTACATGGTCTGTTACAAACACTGAATTATTCTATCACCAACCCCCATGCACATCTCCTGACCAGTCAGCAAGTATGACAACCACACCATCTAATCTCATCAGGTCTCAGGACAGACCATGTTCTGCCTATGAGTCCTCATTAGGCAATTCGGCTAATTGACTGGAAGGCCAACCCTTACCTGGGAACCCCACATGAGGCTTAGGCAAGCTTAGTCTCTTACTGCCCTGACATAGGCTGGCATTTCTTCCTACAAACAGGCAGGTAGGCTTTTTTTCTTTTTTTAATAAGTTTATTTTATTTATCTATTTTTGGCTGTGTTGGGTCTTCGTTGCTGTGTGCGGGCTTTCTGTAGTGGTGGGGAGTGGGGGCTACTCTTTGTTGTGGCACACGGGCTTCTCATTGAGGTGGCTTCTCTTGTTGCAGAGCACAGGCTCTAGGCGCACAGGCTTCAGTAGTTGTGGCATGAGGGCTCAGTAGTTGTGGCTCGTGGGCTCTAGAGCACAGGCTCAGTAGTTGCAGCACATGGGCTTAGTTGCTCCACGGCATGTGGGATCTTCCCAGACCAGGGATCGAACCCGTGTCCCCTGCATTGGCAGGTGGATTCTTAACCACTGCACCACCAGGGAAGTCCCTGGCAGGTAGGCTTTGACAATCCAAAGCAGGTTTGCAGGTACTGAGGGGGTTCTCCTTCCCTCTGCCAGCCCAAAAACATTTGAAGGCCTACTATGGGACTGGAATCAAACATGCAGACTAAAAAGAATTTCAAGTACAAAAATTTGCTAAGAAAATAACACAGGGTTTTGTGAGAAATCTGCCTTCATCAGGGTGGAGGGAAAGGGCTCCAATGCTGAAACTAAGCCTGAAAGAGGTGGCTGTACCCATGCTGACAGAAGAAAAAAAGAGCCAGCAGCCTGGGGTGGGCCCTAAGCTTGGCATATCTGTGGGGCAGAAAGAGGCTGGTGTGGCTGGGACAAGGTATGCAAAGGGAAAGGGGAGAGAGAAGAGGCCAGAGGCCAGATCAAACAGGGCTTAATCTTAAGGGCAGGGTGGTAGGGGAGGCCTGTTTTTAGCAGATGTAAGCTTTACAAAGATAAAGATGTCTCTTGACTCAGTATGGAGAACAGACTAAGGGGTTAAGAACAGAGGCAGGGCGCCTGGGAAGAGGTGAGCGAGTGGTAGTTTGGATGACAGTAATAGTGATAGATATGATTTGGAGGTCACCCCAACAAGGCTCCTTGGGACCAAGATCTGAAATATTCCTCACATACACAAGAATATTGGGCAGCCTTTAAAAGTTACATTCCCAAAGAATACTTAATAACCAAGGAAAAAAAACTCAAACTACAGTGAATGAAAAAAAGGTTAAAATATAGATTCAGCATGATTTCAGGTCTGTCTAAAATGTCTGTGTGTGTATGTGACACAGACACCTCTTGATGAACGCAGAAAATGATAGAGGAGTATGCTAGTGGTAGGAACCACAGGAGATTTTCTTTCTCCCTTTTTCTACAATGTACATTTATACATCATTATTATAATAGGGGGGAAAAAAAACAACTCCTTTAGTGTAAAGACTTTTCAATCCTGTTTTACACACAGGGAAAACAAAGCTCCAGGAAGGAAGTCAGGCTTTCTGATCTGATTCCCACCCCACACAACCCTGATGTCAAGACGGTTCAGGATGAAGAGTCACACATTTTCACCTGTTTTTCTACAGGCTAATCATCTACTAAATGGTGTGCTTTCCACAGATAGATATGCTCAGATAAAATCCTGTTTTCCTAGTAAAATCTCTTTGCTCCCCCAGTGAATAAGCCTGTTAAATGTCCCTCTGCCAGATACAGCAAATACTCAGCTCACAGTATCGACTCAAGGCACCTTTGGTCAAGACTAATCCATGTACAACATTCCAGTGGCCACTGGAACAAGGGTCATCGCTACAGGGTTTGGATATTCAGAAGATGAAATTTGATGCTGGGTAAGAAATGTACCTCCAAAAACGCCATTTTTCATCTAATAAATTAGAAACTGGCTTACTGGGGTGTTTTGAAGATTACATGGAAATCTTTCTCAAAGACTCTACAAACTAGAAAGAGCTCCATGGAACTGAGACAGGATCTTCGGAAGTATGACCACCTCTGAGAACACAAGGCCACCCTAAGAACAAGCCAAGAGCTAAAGAGAGGGGGTCAAAAAGGAAAAGGAAGAGAACACAAGGAGGGTCAGGTGAGGAGTGGGTCTGCCCAGATTCAAGGGAAAGGGGCATAGACACATCTCTCAATGAGAAGAGTGGCATGGAATGGAAGTGGCATGGAAGAGTGACCATTTCTAATCTAGATGCCTGGGGTTTGTGGGTCAGAGAGAGGCAAGTTGGTAAAGACTCACTGGAGCCTGGGTGTGCTTTGACCAATGGAGTACAAAGGAAGTGTCACTGTGCAAGTTTCCAAGCCCAGGCCTTAAGAGACTGGCAGCTTCCACTTCCTGTATCTTGGAATACTCAATCTTGGAACCCAGCTACTGTACTGTGAGGAAATCCAGGTATCTGTGGAAAGGTCTACATGGAGAGAAACCAAGGACCTTGATCAGCAGTCCCAGGTAAGCTCCCTGCCAACAGGCAGAACCAACTTGCCAGCCATGAATGAGCCACCTTGGAAGTAGATCCTCCAGGCCCAGGTGAGCCACTCTAACTAGTACCATGTGCAGCAGAGAAGAGATTCCCAGATGAGCTCTAAATCCCTGAATTCTTGGCCACAAAATTGTGAGCAAAACCAACTGGCCGTTTCAAACCACTATGTTCTTATGCTTTAAACATACCAATAAACAGCCAGAACACTATGTGTATGTAGAAATCTAAGTGCAAAACAGATATTAAAAACTACCATAACAGGGCTTCCCTGGTGGCGCAGTGGTTGAGAGTCCGCCTGCCGATGCAGGGGACACAGGTTTGTGCCCCGGTCCGGGAAGATCCCACATGTCACAGAGCGGCTAGGCCCGTGAGCCATGGCCGTTGAGCCTGTGCTCAACGTTGAGCCTGTGCTCCGCAACGGGAGAGGCCACAGCAGTGAGAGGCCCGCATACCACACACACACACACACAAAATCTAGAAACAATAAATGCTGGAGAGGGTGTGGAGAAAAGGGAACCCTCTTGCACTGTTGGTGGGAATGTAAATTGATACAGCCACTGTGGAGAACAGTATGGAGGTTCCTTAAAAAACTACAAACAGAACTACCATATGACACAGCAATCCCACTACTGGGCATATACCCTGAGAAAACCATAATTCAAAAAGAGTCATGTACCAAAATGTTCATTGCAGCTCTATTTACAATAGCCCGGAGATGGAAACAACCTAAGTGTCCATCATCGGATGAATGGATAAAGAAGATGTGGCACATATATACAATGGAATATTACTTAGCCATAAAAAGAAACGAACGTGAGCTATTTGTAATGAGGTGGATAGACCTAGAATCTGTCATACAGAGTGAAGTAAGTCAGAAAGAGAGAGACAAATACCGTATGCCATCACATATATATGGAATTTAAGAAAAAAAAAATGTCATGAAGAACCTAGGGGTAAGACAGGAATAAAGACACAGAGCTACTAGAGAATGGACTTGAGGATATGGGGAGGGGGAAGGGTAAGCTGTGACAAAGCGAGAGAGAGGCATGGACATATATACACTACCAAACGTAAGGTAGATAGCTAGTGGGAAGCAGCCGCATAGCACAGGGAGATCAGCTCAGTGCTTTGTGATCGCTGGGAGGGGTGGGATAGGGAGGGTGGGAGGGAGGGAGACGCAAGAGGGAAGAGATATGGGAACATATGTATATATATAACTGATTCATTTTGTTGTAAAGCAGAAACTAACACACCATTGTAAAGCAATTATACTCCAATAAAGAAGTCAAAAAAAAGAAAAAAACTACCGTAACAAAGTATAGACCTTGGAATATTTTTAATTCATATTCAAGCCACATCTCTGGGGAAAGAATGCTGTAGGCCAAGGGTTAGAAAACTATGGCCATGAGGACTTCCCTGGTGGCACAGTGGTTGAGAATCCGCCTGCCAATGCAGGGGACACGGGTTCGAGCCCTGGTCCGGGAAGATCCCACATGCTGTAGAGCAACTAAGCCTGTGCACCACAACTACTGAGCCTGTGCTCTACAGCCCACGCACCACAACTACTGAAGCCCGAGCGCCTAGAGCCCGTGCTCCGCAACAAGAAGCCCACGCACCACAACGACAAGTAGCCCCCGCTCGCCGCAACTAGAGAAAGCCTGCGCTCAGCAACGAAGACCCAATGCAGCCAAAAATAAATAAATAAAATAAAATAAATAAATTTACTAAAAAAAAAAAAAAGAAAACTGTGGCCATGGGACTTCCCCAGTGGTCCAGTGGTAAAGAATCTGTCTTCCAATGCAGGGGACGCGGGTTCGATCCGGGCTGCCACCTGTCTTTGTACAGCCCATGAGCTAAACGTGTTTTTTGAGATTTTTAAATGAGGGGGAAAAAAATCAAAAGATATAGTATTTCTTGACACGTGAAAATCACATGAAATTAAAATTTCAGTTTCAGTAAAGTTTTTAAAAGTAAAGTTTTATTGGGGGCTTCCCTGGCGGCACAGTAGTTAAGAATCCGCCTGCCAATGCAGGAGACACAGGTTCCAGCCCTGGCCCGGGAAGATACCACATGCTATGGAACAACTAAGCCCGTGCTACTGCGCTCTAGAGCCCATAAGCCACAACTACTGAGCCCGCGTGCCACAACTACCGAAGCCCATGCACCTAAACAAGAGAAGCCACAGCAATAAGCCCACGCACCACAATGACGAGTAGCCCTGCTCGCCGCAAATAGAGAAAAGCCCGTGTGCAGCAACAAAGACCCAATGCAGCCAAAAATAAATTAAATAAATAAATAAATTTATTTAAAAAAAAGTTTTATTGGAACAGAGCCATGTCCATTCGCTTGCATATTGTCTATGGCTACTTTCATACTACACTGGCAAAGTTGAGGAGTTGCAACAGAAACCATATGGCCAGCAAAGCCAATATCTGGCTTTTTTAAGAAAAAGTGTGCTGACATCTGCTCTAGGAGATGTTCATAGCTTGAGGAGTACACCCCACCCACCCACATGTCTCCCATGCAAACTCAATCAGGAAGTAGGGGAAATTCCAAGGTCCCACAACCCCAGACAAATGGATGGTACTTCTTCACACAAAAGCTTCCTGTTTCAACTAATTTCCACCCTGGGTTGGACAAGACACTCTTCAGTTACAAAAATCTCAGATCTCCTTGTTTTCTGGGTTGCCTCCCCAAAAGGAGATGAGGCGAGGCTGAAATTTAAGTACTAATTTTGGTTCTTAAGTGACCAAATACATTAGTAAACATAGAACACCAAAGCAAAGCAAAACTCCAATATTTACTTATACCTTATTTTTTAAAAATAGGTTCAAAGCATTTAAAAGTTCCATATTTCTTGGGTTTAATCCCATGGTTAATGAAAGCAGACCATTTCCTATACACAGGCCCTTCCATCAAATCCCTAACTTGATGACCAAAAGATCTTCCAGAGTACATATGTAAAAGCTTTTTAATGGTGACACCCTCAAAGTGGGAGCAAGAATAAAGGTTTAGGATGCTATTCTGAGATATATGGGGACCCTCTAGTGAACATCAGTGGCTGTCCCTCTCTTAAGGAACATTTAGCAGGTCCTGGAAGAACTGAGCTCAGAATTCCTGGAAAACTGACAAACTAAACCTAAACTGAAAAACTAAAAAAACCTAAAATTAACACTAAAATCAAAACTAAAATGGAAGATGAGAATTATTCCTCATTTACAGTTTATATCCAGTCTCACCTTGATGACTTCTCCATTGGAGGCAATTAAATCTGTTGGAATGGTCACTCGAAATGAGCGTCCGACGACAGCGGTGCCATCAGGAATGCCAACCACCGTGGGAACAGCCTCATGGAGGTCTGAGAGTACTGAGTGCATGGATGCCTCGAGCTGGTTCTCCCAGTCCCTGACGGCCTCCGAAGGCTCACTGGGCCAGCGGGACTGAGTCACAGCCACAGATAGCAGAAGGAGAAAGGTCCTCCCCCAGAGGGGGAGCAGCAGCGAGAGGGCCACAGACATCCTCATCCCGGGCTCAAGTCTGCTCAAGCAGATAGTCTAAGAAAGGAAGCAAGTGACGTGGTCCCAGAACTGGGTCCTCAGCCTCTCCACACCTGCTCCATCCCAGAGCACCCAAAGCCTGAAAAAGAAGAAGAGTAGACTCAGACTTCAGCAACTTCCATGGTTTCAAAGTTGAGCACAGGCAGTTATTACCCCCTAAGTGTTTCTGCCAAAAATATCTACTCTGAGTTGGATCAAGTCTCACCCTGCACTGTCCAGTACAGAGCCACCAGCTACATGTGGCTACTGAACACTGGAAATGTGGCTGGTCCATTAAGTATAAAGCACACCGTGGATTCTGAAAACTAAGTATAAAAAAGGAATGTTGGGGACTTCCCTAGTGGTCCAGTGGGTAAGACTCTGTACTCCCAATGCAGGGGGCCAGGGTTCAATCCCTGGCCGGCGAACTAGATCCTGCATGCATGCCATAACTAAGAGTCCGCATGCCGCAACTAAGAAGTCTGTAGGCTGCAACTAAGACCTGGCACAGCCTAAATAAATAAATTAATTTTTAAAAAAAGAATGTAAAATAGCTCATTAATACTTTAAAAATATTGATTACATATTGAAATAATATTTTGGATATGAAAATATTAAGTATAGTTAAGTAAATAAATATTAATAGTACATAATAAAAATATTAAATATATTATTAAAATTAATTCCACCTGCTTATTTTTATTTCATGTGACTACTGGAAAATATTAAATGACATATGTGGATCACATTATATTTCTGTTGGGTAGTGCTGCTCTAGAACTAACTTCCAGTTCATAGGAAACACAGGGCCATGAAGACACGATCAGACAAATCTAGAATGTGGGACCTTCTACAAGATAACTGGTCTGGTCTTTCCAAATCTGACGCCTCTAAATACAAGGGGACTATTCTAGATTTAAAGACTGCAACCAGATGCAGTGTGTACATCTTGATTGGACCCTGGATTTACTTTTTTTTTTAATTTATTTTTTATTGAAGTATAGTTGAATTACAATGTTGTGCTAATTACTGTTGTACAGCAAAGTAACTCAGTTATACATATATGTACATTCTTTTTCATATTCTTTTCCATTATGGTTTATCACAGGATACTGAATATAGTTACCTGTGCTATACAGTAGGGCCTTGTTTATCCATTCAATATGTACCAGTTTGCATCTGCTAATTCCAAACTCCTAATCCAACCCTCTCTTACCCCCCACCCCCTTGGTAACCAGTCTATTCTCTATGTCCCTGATTCTATTTCTGTTTCATATATAGGTTCATTTGTGTCGGATTTACTTAAAAAAAAAAACAAACCAAAAAACACACAAGACCAGCTCTCAAAGGGATAGCTGAGGAATTGTGCATGTGGGCTGGAGATTATATTTATTGTTAATTTTCTTAGGTGAGATGATGGTGGTGTGGCTCGATAACAGATTGTCCTCAATTTTGAAGTATTTAGGGATGAAGTATCAAAAATCTCTGCAACTCACTTTGAAATGGTCCAAGGGGGGAAAAAAACCCATGTGCATGCATATATAGAGATAAAACAATGTGCCAAATATTACAATTAGTAAGTCTTAAAAAAATACTTTTGAAAAAAATTGAAAAGCCAAGTATTTGCACAGAGAAGTGTGGCAACCACCCACTTCTCACACCCCACATATTGCATATATTTGCAAACTCAGTGCTAGTGAACAAAACTTATTTGAACTCTCTTGCCCCCCAACCCCCAACAGTGACTAAAACCCTGCACATTGTCCCCTCTCCCCCACACCAGCTTCAAGCAGCTCATGACCCTGCTCTAAGGCTGGCAGCCACACAGATGCACTGTGGGACTTTCTGGGTGCCCACAAGTGGCCACAGCCATCACAAGCAATTTCCCATTCTGGAAAATGATGAAGCCCTGCCCTGAGCCAAGCTGTTGAGGAGCCACGTGATATTTTTTGACCTGGGTAATACAAAGTAAATAAAATTGCTGAAGAAAACAAGGCCACTGAAACAGACAGCGTACTCTGAAGTCAATGCAAATCCAAGCCAATGCCAAAAGGTTTTTTTTGCTATTGACTTCGTTATTGCTGTTCTTATTTTGTTTTTGAACTAAAAGTCATGAGACAGAGACAAAACCCAAGAAAGTAACACAATTTTGAGGGCTGGAAGTCCTATCCTACCAAACCAAGACTTATCACAAAGCTACTGTATTTAAGGCAGTGTCACATGGGGCAGAGTAGACACTGGACTGTGGAACAAGAGGGAGAGCCCAAAACCTGCTTGCAAAGAAGCTGTTCAAAGATACCAGGACAAGTGGCTATCTATGTAGAAAAAAACAATTAGGTTCTTCTGTCACTTCTCCATCAAAAACAAGATAAGGGGCTTCCCTGGTGGCACAGTTGTTGAGAGTCCGCCTGCCGATGCGGACGGGTTCGTGCCCCGGTCCGGGAGGATCCCATGTGCCGCGGAGCAGCTGGGCCCGTGAGCCATGGCCGCTGAGTCTGCGCGTCCGGAGCCTGTGCTCCGCAACGGGAGAGGGCACAACAGTGAGAGGCCCGCGTACCGCAAAAAAACAAAAAACAAAAAACAAGATAAATCCCAAGTGGATTAGATACATAAATGTAAAAAGCAGAACTTTAAAATGTTTAGAATATAGCAGAATGTCAGAATAAGGAAGGATTTCATTTTTAAAAGATATCAAAAAACACAAAACATAAAAGAAAAAGACCATTGGACTTTCACTTCTAGGAAGATGAAACAGATGTACTTCTCCTTAGTTTCCCACTAAATACAAGGGAAAATCCTAGATATTATATATATATAATAAACATGAGACTCTTAAACAGTCAAGAGAAGAAGGCAGAGCAGCTAGGGACCCCAGGATTCAAGGAATGACACAGCAGTGAGTTCCCTGGGTTTTCTTTTGCCTCATGTATACCAGAAGTGGGAGCTGAAGAAGCTGGCAACCCAGTAATGCCAACAAATGAAACAAAAAACGTCCTAACAAAAGTCTGCTCTCTTTATCCAAAGGAGCTAGAAGGGGGTAACCTAGCAAGACATAAAACATTTAGACAGTAACAGCTCTATTCTAGCAAAACACCACAGAAAAAACTGTGGCCCCACTCCCACTCATGCCGACAAAGGCCAAGTGGGGAGCCAAGACTTCCACCCTCATGAGGCTGTAACAAGGCACCCTAATATCGCCACTGGGGAGGGAGCTGGGACTTTCATCCTCACTGGCTAGTAACAATGCACCACCCTCTACCTCCAGCCCCTTGGTGTCAGTGGAAACCACATGGGGAACCTGGATTTCTATATTCCCACCCAAGCAATAAGAAGGAGTCTCTCCCCATCCCTGCTGGGATGGTGTCAGAGGAAGACTGGTGGAGAGTCAGAACTTTAACCATTGCTCAGCAGTCGCGAGGCCTAGGGAACTAGAATTCCCACCCTCAACCAGCAGTAACAAGGGCTTCACCTGCCTTCAGGTGTCAACAAAGGCTGAGTGGGGAACCTGGGCTTCTACCTAGACTTCCCAGTAATCAGGCAGTGCCTCCTCTACCCTTCCTCTGCCAGACAAGTGTCAAACAAAAGCCAGCTAAAACAGAATCTAGAGTTTCAGAACAAAATACAAAATTGTTCAAGTTTCAATCAAAAATCACTCATCATGGGAATTCCCTGGCAGTCCAGTGGTTAGGACTTGGTGCTTTCACTGCCATAGGCCCGGGTTCAATCCCTGGGTCAGGGAATTAAGATCCTGCAAGCCATGTGGTACAGCTCCCCCCCCCCCCGAAAAAATGCTGAAAAATCACTCATCATGCCAAGAACCAAGAAGATCCCAAACTGAATGAAAAAAAGACAATCAACAGATGACAACTCCAAGATGAAAAAGATAGGTAGAAAGGAAAAGGATGGGAAAAGATATATCATGCAAACAATAATTAAAAGAAAGCAAGAGGAGCTGTATTTATATCAGATAAAGTAGACTGAAGAACAAAGGAAATTATCAAAGAGCGGTACATTATATAATGATAAAAGGGTCAATCCATCAAGAAGAATACTAATCCTAAATGTATATGCACCAAACAACAGAGTTGCAGAACCATGAGAAGCAAAAACTGATAGAACTGAAAGGAAAAATAAACAAATCAACAATTCTAGTTGGAAATGTCAACATCACTCTCTCAACAAATGATAGAACAACTAGAAAGAAAATCACCAAGGGTACAAAAGAACTAAAACATGCTATCAATCAATATGATTTAATCAACATTTATGGAGCACTCCACCTAACAACAGAACATACATTCTTTTCAAATGTCCACAGAACATATACCCTGAGAGATCACATCTAGGGCCATGAAAAAAATCTCAACAAATTTAAAGGAACTGAAATAATACTGAAATGTTCTCCAACCCCAATGGAATCAAATTAGAAATCAGTAACACAAGCATAGTAAGAAAATCTCCAAAGGCTTGAAAACTATACAATGTACTTCTAAATAATTCCTGTGTCAGAGAGGAAGCCTCAAGGGAAATAAAATGTTACACTGAACTAAATATACATTTGTGGGGTTATAGTAAAATTTGTGGAACACAGCTAAGCAGCTCTTAGGAGTGAATTTACAGCACTGAAACCACTAGAAAAAGAAGGAAAAGTCTCAAACCAATAATCTATGCTCCCACATCAAGAATCTCAAAAAAAAAAAGAGCAAAATAAACCAAAAGCAAGCAGAAGGAAGGAAATAGTAAAGCACAGAAATCAATAAAACTGAAAACAACAGAAAAAACTCAATAAAACAAAAAACTGGTTCTTTGAAAAGATTAATAAAATTGACAAATCTCTATAAACAAATTACCAATATCAGGACTGAGACGGGATATCACTACAGATCCTGCAGACGTCAAAAAGGATAGTAAGGAAATACTACCAAATAACTCACAGATTTTGATAATTCAAATGAAACAGACCAATTCCTCAAAATTTGTAATTTAAAAAATTTATAATTTAAAAACTCCCACAAAAAGAAATCTCTAGGCCCAGACAGCTTCACTAATAAATTCTACCAAATATTTAAAGAATTAACACCAATTCTACACAGTCTTTTCCAGAAAGTAGAAGAAACACTTGCCTATTCATTTTATGAAGCTAACATTACCCTGACACCAACATCAAAGACAATACCAAAAAAAAAACAGAAAAGAAAATGCAGATGAACAGACACAAAAATTTTAACAAAACATTAAGAAACAGAATTTAGCAATATATAAAAAGAATTATATACCATAACTACGTAGCACTTATTTCAGGGTGCAAGGCCAGTTCAATATTTTAAAATCAATCAACGTAATCCACCATATTAACAGACTAAAGAACAAAAATCACATGATCATATTAATTAATGCAGAAAAAGTACCTAACAAAATTCAACACCCAGTCACGATAAACACTCTCAGAAACACAGGAACAGAGGACAACTTTCTCAATTTGATAAAGAGCATCTAATGGTGATAGACTGAATGCTTTCTCCTTAAGATCAGAAACAAGGCAAGGATGTCTGCTCTCACCACTGGTTGTTTTTGGTTTTTTTTTTTTTTGGCTGCGTTGGGTCTTTGTGGCTGTCCATGGGCTTTCTCTAGTTGCGGTGGCGGGGCGGGGGGGGCTGCTCTTTGTTGCAGTGCACAGGCTTCTCATTGCGGTGGCTTCTCTTGCTGTGGAGCGCTGGCTATAGGCTTCAGTAATTGCAGCATGCAAGCTCAGTAACTGCAGCACAGTTGTGGCTTGCGGGCTCTAGAGAGCGGGCTCAGTAGTTGTGACACACAGGCTTAGCTGCTCTGCAGCATGTGGGATCTTCCTGGACCAGGGATCTAACCCGTGTCCCCTGCATTGGCTGGTGGATTCTCAACCAGTGTACCACCAGGGAAGTCCCCTACCACTCTTATTTGACATAGTGCTGGAAGTTCTAGTCAGTGTAATAAGGCAAGAAAAGGAAACAAAAGGCATGTAGATAGTAAAGGAAAAAATAAAACTGTAGGGACTTAAAAATAAAACCGTGTGTCACAACTACTAAGCCTACGCTCCAGAGCCCGCGAGCCGCAACTACTGGGCCCACATGCTGCAACTACTGAAGCCCATGTGCTCTGGGGCCCTCATGACACAACTATTGAGCCTGTGTGCTGCAACTACTAAAGCCCACGCACCTAAAGCCCATGCTCCGCGACAAGAGAAGCCACCGCAATAAGAAGCCCGTGTACCGCAACAAAGAGTAGCCCCTGCTCTCCACAACTAGAAAAAGCCCGCACACAGCAACAAAGACCCAACACAGCCAAAAATAAATAAAGTTAAAAAAATAAAACTCTCCCTACTTGCAGATAACATAATTGTCTATGCAGAAAATCCCAAGGAATCCACAAAACAAACTCCTAGGACTAATAAGTTTGGCAAGGCCACAGGATATAAAACAAACATACAAAAATCAGTTGTAGGGCTTCCCTGGTGGTGCAGTGGTTAAGAATCCGCCTGCCAATGCAGGGGACACGGATTCAAGCCCTGGTCCAGGAAGATGCCACATGCCGCGGAACAACTAAGCCCGTGCGCCACAACTACTGAGCCTGCGCTCTAGAGCCCACAAGCCACAACTGCTAAAGCCCGCACGCCTAGAGCCCGTGCTCAGCAACAAGAGAAGCCACCACAATGAGAAGCCCACGCACCGCAACAAAGAGCAGCCCCCACTCGCCACAACTAGAGAAAGCCCACGTGCAGCAAGAAGGACCAAACTCAGCCAATAAATAAATAATAAATAAATTTATTATTTTTTTTAAATCAACTGTATTTCTTTCTTTTTTTTTTTTTTTGCGGTACGCGGGCCTCTCACTGCTGTGGCCTCTCCCGTTGCAGAGCACAGGCTCCAGACGCGCAGGCTCAGCGGCCATGGCTCACAGGCCTAGCCGCTCCGCGGCATGTGGGATCTTCCCGGACCGGGACACAAACCCGTGTCCCCTGCATCGGCAGGCAGACTCTCAACCACTGCGCCACCAGGGAAGCCCCTCAACTGTATTTCTGTATGCTAGAAATGAACATGCAGACACCAAATTTAAAAGATAATACCATTTAAATTGCTTTAAAAATGGAATATCTAGGTGTAGATCTAACAAAACATGTACAGAATTTGTATGCTGAAAACCATACAACACTGGTGAAAGAAATCAAAGAGCTAAACAAATGGAAAGACATACTGTGTTAATGGACTGGAAAGCTCAACACAGTAAAGATGTCAATTCTCCCCAAACTGATATACAGGTTTGTAATAGGCTAAATAATGGCCGCCCAAAGATATCCGGTCATAATCCCTAAAATGTGCAAATGTACTTTACAAGGAAAGTCTTTGCAGGTGTGATTAAATTAAGAATCTTGACCTGGGGAGATGATTATAAATCCAATCACAATTCTCATTATAAGAGAGATGCAGAGAGAGATTATACACACACACAGATGGAGAAGGGGATGTGAAGCCTGAGGCACAGATTGGAGTGATGTGGCCATAAGCCAAGGAATGCCAAAGAATAGTGGCAGCCACCAGAGCTAGAGCAGACAAGGAATAGATTCTTCTCCAGAGTCCACAAAAGGAGCACAGCTCTTGCCAACACCTTAATTTTAGACTTCTGATCTCCAGAACTATGAGAGAATAATTGTGTGTGTTATTCTAAGCCACTCAAGTTGTAGTAATTTTTTACAGCAGCCCTAGAAAACTAATTCAAGGTTTAACGTAATTCCTATCAAAATCCCAGTAAGAATTTTTGTATATATAGACAAGATTATTCTAAAATTTATATTAGGACTTCCCTGGTGGCACAGTGGTTAAGAATCTGCCTGCCAGTGCAGGGGACACAGGTTTGATCCCTGTCCAGGAAGACCCCACATGCCGCGGAGCAGCTAAGCCCGTGAGCCACAACTACTGAGCCCGCATGCCACAACTACTGAAGCCCGCGCACCTAGAGCCCGTGCTCTGCAACAAGAGAAGCCACCACAATGAGAAGCCGGCACACCACAACGAAGAGTAGCCCCCACTTGCCGCAACTAAAGAAAGTCCACGTGTAGCAATGAAGACCCAATGTAACCAAAATAATTAACTAATTAATTTAGAAAAATTTATATGGAAAGGCAAAGGAACTAAAATAGTTGTAATGACTACCAAATGTAAAATAGCTAGTGGGAAGCAGCTGCATAGCACAGGGAGATCAGCTCAGTACTTTGTGACCACCTAGAGGGGTGGGATAGGGAGGGTGGGAGGGGATATGGGGATGTGTGTATGCATGTAGCTGATTCACTTTGTTGTGCTGCAGAGGCTAATGCAGCATTGTGAAGCAATTATGCTCCAATAAAGATGTTAAAAATAAAATAAAATAAAATAGCTGTGATGAGAAAACAACTATTTTAATTTGCTGCCTAGGCATTTCCCAGAGTCTGGACATTGCAATAAGGATCTGAGCTTAAGATTCCCACCATAAATTCCCACTTTGCTTTTCCTGGGGCATCTTTTAAAATATCCACTTAGAGTTGAGCCCCTGAAAAATAAGGGACCTCTGCCCCGACCACCATGTAAGTAATAGGTGCTCTCTATCTCCTGCTCGCTTGTGACCTGAGACAGATGACTGCCCTTCCCCTGGCTCACTGCCCACCCCCCTATTTCTGGGATCTGTAAGTAATAGACCTTGTGAGTTTAGTTCCTTTGTGTGGGTGGATTGGAACTGCACCTTCAATCAAAACGACCCTATGGTCTTCACTTCCCCAAACTGGGAACTCAGATGCTGAGGGAGCTACCTGCTGATCTCATGTGGATGGCTTGTGCCCCCTCATTCAGCAGGTCATAATCTGCATATTCTTAAATTTAATACACCAGCTCCAGCTTCTCAACACAATAACAATTTTGAACAAGAAGAATAAAGAGGAATTAGGGACTTCCCTGGTGGCACGGTGGTTAAGACTCCATGCTCCCAGTGCAGGGGGCCTGGGTTCAAGCCCTGGTCAGGGAACTAGATCCCACGCATGCCGCAACTAAGAGTTTGCATGCGGCAAGCCGCAACTAAGGAGCCCATAAGCCGCAACTAAGGAGCCCGCCTGCCACAACTAAGACCTGGCACAACCAAATAAATAAATTTTAAAAAATAAAAGAAGAATAAAGAGGAATTATTCTACCTAATATCGACTTAGAGAGCTAAGTAATCAAGACTGTATTGGTGGGGACTTCCCTGGTGGTCCAGTGCTAAAGAATCCACCTTCCAATGTGGGGGATATTCGTTCAATCCCTGGTTTGGGAACTAAGATCCCACATGCCGTGGGGCAACTAAGCCCACGTGCCACAACTATTGAGCTCTTACACCTCAACGGGAGAGCCCACATGCCGCAAACTACAGATCCCACGCGCTCTGCAGCCCATGTGCCCTGGAGCCCCCATGCCACAACTAGAGAGAAGGCCAAGTGCCACAACTAGAGAAACCTGAGACCACGTGCTGTAACAAAAAGATCCTGCATGCCTCAACAAAGATCCTGTGTGCAGCAACTAAGACCCGACGCAGCCAAAAAAAAAAAATAAGGAAAATAAATATTTTAAAAAAAGAGACTGTATTGGTGGAGGGACAAACACATAAATCAATGGCACAGAATACAGAATCCAGAAATAGACCTAAACAAGAATGCTCAACTGATTTTTGATAAAGGTACAAAGCAATTAAATGGGGGAGAAACAAATGGTACAACAAATGGTACAGCCATTTTCAACAAATGCTACAAACCAGATGTCCCTTCAACAGATGAATGGTTAAACTATGGTACATCCATACCATGGAATACTAGTGAGCAATAAAAAGGAATGAACTTTTGAATTGACACACTCAACAATTTGGACGAACCTCAAGGGAATTATGTGGTGTGAAAAATGTTAATCCCAAATGGTTACACAGTATATGATTTCATTTATATAACATTAATTTTTAAATTAATTATTTAAAAATTTTCGCCGCAGGGCTTCCCTGCTGGCACAGTGGTTAAGAATCCGCCTGCCGGGCTTCCCTGGTGGCACAGTGGTTGAGAGTCCGCCTGCCGATACAGGGGACATGGGTTCGTGCCCCGGTCCGGGAAGATCCCACATACCGTGGAGCGGCTGGGCCCGTGAGCCATGGCCGCTGAGGCTGCGTGTCCGGAGCCTGTGCTCCACAATGGGAGAGGCCACAACAGTGAGAGGCCCACGTACCGCAAAAAAAAAAAAAAAAAAAAAAAAGAATCCGCCTGCCTATGCAGGGGTCTCGGGTTCAAGCCCTGGTCCAGGAAGATCCCACATGCCGCAGAGCAACTAAGCCTGTGTGCCACAACTACTGAGCCTGCGCTCTAGAGCCTGCAAGCCAAAACTGCTGAGCCCATGCACCACAACTACTGAAGCCCACATGCCTAGAGCCCGCGCTCTGCAACGAGAAGCCCGCGCACCACAACGAAGAGTAGCCCCTGCTTGCCTCAACTAGAGAAAGCCCGCGCACAGCAACAAAGACCCAACGTGGCCAAAAATAATAAATTTATTTAAAAAAAATTTTTTTGGCCACACTGCACAGCATGCAGGATCTTACTTCCCTGACCAGAGATTGAACTCGTGTCCCCTGCAGTGGAAGCTCGGATCCTTAACCACTGGAACACCAGGGAAGTCCCCATTTATATAACACTCTTGAAGTGACAAAATTATAGAAACAGAGAACAGATTAGTGGTTGCCAGGAATTAAAGAGGAAGTTAGGACATGAGGGGAAGATGTAGCTATGAAAGGGCAACGTGACAGATCCTTGTGGTGATGAAAATGTTCTGTATTTTGATAGTATCAATGTCAATATCCTGGTTGTGATATTGTACTATTATTTAAGATGTTATCACGGGGGGAAACTGGGTAAAGGGCATACAGGATCTCTCAGTATTATTTTTAACAACTGCATGTGAATCCATAATTATTTCCAAAAAAATGTTTTAACCTAAAAAGAAAGATAAATTTGAATTAGAATTTTAAATTTCTGTACAATAAAGGATACCATAAAGAAAATAAAAAGGACCAACCACAGCCTGGGAGAGAGCTTTTTCAGTGCATATGATAGCTAAAGGATCCCTATCAAAATATATCAAGTGCCCTAAAACAGTAAAAATGGGTTGAAGAGATAACAAGTAATTCACAGAAAAGAAAACCTGAAAGCAATAAACATACAAAAAGATGCTCAACCTCACTAGTAATCAAGGAAAGAAAATTAAAGCAACATGAAAAACACTTTTTCCCACCAGACTTGCCAGCAGTGTTAAGTGCCACACTTCTCAAGCGGGACACCAAATGATCACGGACTTAGAAGCTGAGGTCCTGCAGGCAACAGTTCCACTTAACTCCCAGTGACCTTTGTGAGGTCCTCTACCAGGAAAGGCAAGGAAGGAAACACCCAGCTCTTCAACACCTGGTGTTCTCTGTATCCTGGGTGGAGGTCTTCTCCTCAGATCCTTATAAACTGCCCCCAAATTTAAGTTTTTTCTTCAAGCCCTTTTCTGTTTTGTTTTTTTTAATATCTCCCATTTTTTTAATTGTCTGTGCTTTTGTACCCCTTTTATAGTTTATCACTTAATTTTTTAAATATTCTAGGTCTTTTGTTTTATACTATCTTAAATTATAACTTTATTGTTTTCTTTACTGTTGCAATAGTACTTTCTATAACTTTTCCTTTCTTATACATATTGACTATTATTTAGTGAATGGCTCAGCTCAACCAACACTCCACAAGACTGTAAGTTGTAGAAGGGAAGGGCAGGAAAGCACCTGTTGCAATCACTGATGTATGCCAAGCACACACGTAATAAATGAATGGAGAGGATACAGGATTTTTTTTTTTTTTTTTTTTTTTTTTTTGCAGTACGCAGGCCTCTCATTGCTGTGGCCTCTCCCGCTGCAGAGCACAGGCTCCGGACACGCAGGCCCAGCGGCCATGGCTCACAGGCCCAGCCGCTCCGCGGCACGCAGGATCCTCCCGGACCGGGGCACGAACCCGTGTACCCTGCATCGGCAGGCGGACTCTCAACCACTGCGCCACCAGGGAAGCCCCATTTTTTTTTTTTTAATCTTCTTCTGATACCCTTACTCTTCTGTGTACTTACTTTTCTACTTATTAGATCCAGCTGATCTTTTGCTTTTCTAATCTGATTCTCCATTTAAAAATTCTCAGCTTATTTGAAAACAGCAACAGTATGAGACACACCCTGTCCTACCAGGAACATAAGCTCAGTGTGCTATCTGTGGACATACGACGACACGGGGTATCTGTTTCATGGGCATGACTAAGTGCTCTGCATTTAGCAAGCAGGCATTGTCCAGGGCACAACTCCAACTGCTGCTATGTGTTGGTTTTCCACGTTCTGGGAAGAAAAGATCTTTTTGCAAACTGGCAAAAAGCAGCCTTGTGTCTTTCTAATACTGGCTTCCTATAAACAATGGTCACATCTCCCTATGCTAGGAACTTGTCAGGCTGCATCCAAACACCACTATTAGGACGTCCCTTTGGAAGGCTTTCCACATAGTCTCATACTCACACACTTGGTCATGCAGAGATGGAGGCACTACAGAGATCCTCCTCCTCAGTTTTCAGAATCAAGGCCTAAAGAGAGGTAACACTCAACCATGGTCACACAGAGCCTGTGGCCAGAAGATGGTGGGAGGAGAAGGTGCTGAGGAACCAGAGAAAAGACTATGTCAAAAGTCTTCCTGACACAGCCATTCATTTCAACACTGCACGTGCACACTCACATTATACCCTCTGGAATACCAGCAAGTGCTAAGGGTAGCCCAAGAATATGTCTCAGCTGAACTCACCACTGTTTGGCTGATTGACACTGCTGAAGCTCTCCTGCTGAGAAATGGGTAGTGGGAATGGGTAACTCATTCCTCTGTGCCAGTCCCCAGGGCAATGTCCGCCACTAAGTCTGAGCTCGGCACTGCTCCAGACCCCAGCAAAAGCCAACTCTGTGAAAAGGGACCTTCCCAGAGCCTTGGTGAAGCCCCTGGCGTTCTGAACACCTGCTCAACAAGCCATGGCATACAATGTGAAAAATGGGCATACTTCCTTTCTCCAACTGTGATACTGGGGACTCTTCAGTGATGGGCAGAAATAAAAAGCCAAGTTTTCAGCAGTGCCTAAAAGGTGGTGCTCTTTGTAAAACAAAATACATAAAATCTGCCCTGGAGGCAGGTGTATTTAAAGTTTACCAGATCAGGGCTTCCCTGGTGGCCCAGTGGTTGAGAAGCCGCCTGCCAATGCAAGGGACTTGGGTTTGAGCCCTGGTCTGGGAAGATCCCACATGCCGCAAAGCACCTAAGCCCATGCGCCACAACTACTGAGCCTGCGTTCCAGAGCCCCGAGCCACAACTACTGAAGCCCAAGCGCCTGCAGTCCATGCTCTGCAACAAAAGAAGCCACCACAATGAGAAGCCCGCACACTGCAACAAAGAGTAGCCCCCGCTTGAACAAGACCCAACGCAGCCAAAAATAAACAAATAAATAAGTTTATAAAAAATAAATAAATAAAGTTTACCAGATCAATCGGCAGGGACACAACCAGAGACTCAAAAGCATTATACAGTGGTAGGTGAGGACCCCAGACATCTGAGGAAAGAATCCTTCCGGGCTCCTTCCTGTCACTAATCCCTATCTATATGCAAATGAAGCACGTTTGGGGTTGGGGCGGGGAGAGGAGAGGCATGCGAGCGCCTTGTGACTCTACCCTGTCCAGACAGACTTGGATCCCTGGGAACTAGAAGATTCCCTCTGGAATTCCAGCCCCAGGAGAGAAGTAGCTCTGTTCCAGCACTGGCTACCTCCCAGAGCTAATGAGTGCCGCATGCATGGAGGAGGCTCAGTCAATAAAACTTTCCACTCAAAAAACACGTGGAACAAATGCATACACGACACTAACTCAATTTATAGTAAACTTAACACTTCCTCAGGTGCAGAAAAACCTACAGAGACTGAAACTTTAAAGTATCTTAACTAAAAACTCTGAAAGAATGGCTCCCTACTAGTTTTTATTCTCTAAGAATGAAGGAAAAGTTGTGGGATTCAACCCATTATTAACCATACAAAACGAAGGAGAGGCAGCCCAGCCCACCACTCACAGGAACCCCTAAATCTCTAATAGCTATATTACCTAAAAATAGTATTTAAACTGTCAAACTGCTACAATTCACGATGTAATTAAAACACTTAAGGAAAATGGGATTTTCTTCTTAAAACAAAACTAATAAAATTCCATGACCTTGTTTTAAATGGTCAAAAGGAATAATCTTAACTGAAACAATCACTTTAGGTTCCATCTAGCAAAAAGGCTTTTGTCCAGACACTCAGAAGTTAAAAGTAAATGTTAAATGTCAGTCTAATATTAATCTAAAAATTCTAGAGGGTTAACCGGTTTAAAACTGCTCAATCTGATGGCCAACAGGATGTACTCAACACAATGGAAAACAATAGTGTGAAGTCATTGTTTACTTGGGCTTCAAACACCAAAAAGACAGGCAGATTGCTCTGCTTTGAGTTTAAAACAGGACTTTTTCACACCTTGGGGTCAGATGAGGAAGGTGTTGAGCCAAGTCACTGGTGAAGATGCAAGGTGTCACCCTAAAATCGTTCACTGCTCAGGAGGCAGATGAGGTTTCCCTGACACAAAGCAAGTTCCTCTCTGGCCTGTGTTCTGTGGGAGTATCATCAGAGGTGTGGGGGCAGCCTGGCGAAGACACCATCAGGGAGCTTGGGAACCCACCAAGAGACCAGGGCCACATACACAGCAAGATATTTAAAAGTAAAAATATGTGGAAGAAAAAAATTACCACCTGTGAGAAATAAGTACTACTCAACAGTCTATCAAACACAAAAGCTATTTGAATGCTTTTCTCACTTGGAAAACTCTTGGAAACTCTCAGTTATCACAGATACGAAAAGCAGAGGTCCCAGAAGAGCAATGATTTCTGCTGACGGTGGTTTGGTTTTCTCAACAAAGGCAGGAAGGAAGTTAAGGCTTTACCTGGGTACAAACTCACTCAGGTGCAAACACATCCTAGAGGAAGGGAAGAAAGACAAGGTTCAGAAGCCAGGGCTGAAAGGCCATTTCTCCACTGGACCGTAGTTTTTAGCCTGAGTAGATTTTTAACATCTTATGTGATAAAGCTCACTGAAAAACAGTTCCTTCTACACTCCACTGAACTCCATATGCTGCTGTTAAACATTACTCAGTACTCAACTGCACACTTAAAACAGTTAAGATGGTTATGTTTTATGTTGTTTTGTTTACCACAATTTTTAAAAAATGTAATGGTTAAGGAGGCATATTTTACGTTATGTATATTTTACTACAATTATAAATATTTTTTTAAAACCCACATTACTCAAGTGTCACACCAATTAGACTTCAGAAAAAACTTATAAGGCTTAAGTCCAGTCTTCTAATCATCGATGCCCAGGTAGGGCACTGAGGCTGGAAAAGGATAAACTGAGCCCAAAGACAAGGACCAGGCCTAACTGTCCATTTGGCTGCAGCAGCTGGACTTGGAGGTGGGGTGGAAGTAGGGGAGTAAGTGTGAGAGGTGGGTGGCCAGACTCAGCAGAATACAAGTGGGAATGAGTTACTACATTTGCATACCCTTGTGGCATCCAAGAACCCAATTAAAGTAAATTACAATTATCTCAAGAGAGCCCAACAACAGTTAACACTTCAGTGTATATTTACCGACTACCTACCCTGTACTAGGTGTGAAGCTTCATTTGCTATGCATGTAGTCTTCCCAAATTTCATACAAAAATAGTCAATTAAGATTTACATACATTACTAAATCATAAAACACAAGAGGTAATAAACTAAATACTTATATAAGTGTTTTCCAAGTACGTGCTTACTAGAAAATAAAAGTTGCGTTCTGACTCCCCAAACTTCCTCTGGCTATCCAACCCCTTCTTCATCTCAGTACGAAGGTAGAGTTGGGACTACACTGTGAGGGCAGAATGGTCAATTATCTGTCGGGTCAAGGCTGGACACCAAGGGTTGCCCAGAGAGGAAAGGAGAGAGAAAAGGTCCACTGCAGGGGTCTGACGCCACATATGCTCTGCTGCCCTCTTCCCCAACTGATGCCTAGCACCAAGCAGGCACTCAGATATCAGGGAATAGCAACAGGGTTTCCCCTAAATCCCCAAAATGATTCACCAAGCACAAAGCAAATAATCATCTGATTTCACACTTTGAAGTTAAAAGCTGAGCTTTCTGATATTTTTTCCATTATACTACAAAAGACTAAAAATAAGTACCACAGCTCAAAACTAATATGCTAATCTGACTTGAATGAATTGAGGTTAGAAAAAGATTGTTGACTGCTGGCCTTCCTGACCTAACTGGCTAATCAGACTCCAGAAAAGAGGAATGAGATGAAATACTGGGGTGGCCACAGCCACTCCCAGCTCCCTACTCAGGCCCCCCATTACTGCAGCCCTTGATCCTGCCAGCAACCTCACAATACAGGCCTCAGGAGCCAGACAGGGGTATCCTGTCTCACGGTGACTGGGAGCTCTTGCACTTTCACTGTAAGGTGCCATTGTTCTGAGCGTTTATCTAGGCAAATACTAGCCTTCGGTGTTTAAAGCTGTGACCTGCTTTTGGCCACATTCTTTTTGGGGCCACATTCTTAAGGCCCGACCATCAAGAACATTTCAACCATGCCAGAAATTGCCAGATCAACAAACCTTGTTTATAGAAGGACAAGACACAACTAGCACCCACTCCCTTTGCTCAGACTTCCTTGCTAGCAGAATTCCTTCCCTCCCACATATGGCTCTGATTCGCCCTTCTACCTACCTCAGCCTTGCTACAGCTGCAAAATCTAAATAATCGTAAACTTCTCTGGTAGGTTTTAGGGCTGTGTTTCCAAAGGCTGGAGCAAAAGGGCCAAAAGATGGCCTTGCAGACTCTTGGAACCCCTGCTCTGCAAAGCCACAGCCACTCTATGACCAGGCAGTGAAGCAGTGAACAAGGCCAATGCTGAGCAGAAGAAGGTCATGCCATGCGTGACCTCGGAATCAGGCCTAGAGTGGCACCTGAAAGTACCAGCTCCCAGTGAACTGGTGAAGGCAAAGCTCCTGGGCCAATCCCAGCAACTTCTGCATTGCTGGCCTTCCCCAGTAGAGGATATGGGGCTGCTCTTCAAGGATCACAGCACTGATTCAGAGAAATACAATATATCCAGTTCAGGTACCTCTACACCAAGTAAGATGGAGGAAATGTATTACTCCCAAGTGCTTTCCCCCTCCTCAAAGCTCCAGGAGATCCAGTCACTGTCTGCCACAACAGATTTAAACCCAGGTATAACACAACTGAAGAAATCCTTGAAGATGCCCTTGTCCTCACCTCCCACTGCTTCTACCTTCTCTTCCTGCAGGCTTTGATCACTCCCTTAGCACAAAGGAAAAAGTGTGTTTCCACTCAGTAGTAATTATTTGGAAATTAGTTCCTGACTTTTAGAACCCAAGGATTAAAAATTAAAAGCAAATACAGATAAGGGAAGGACAAATGCAGAGGATCGTCTGTCTTATCAAATGGGTACAGCTACAATTTACATACTCCCAAGTACTGGGGAGAAAGTAGCAGCTACCAAGTACTTTTCAGTAGTGGCCAGCATCTCCTGATGCTCGAAGGTGTTGTTTTCTTCTTCCTAACAGAGCCAAGATCGTCTGAATTTCCAAGCTGGGCCCGTCAGGCACAAATAGACTCCCATAGCCCAAATGAACAAAGATTCCCACCAGCCCACAGCTTAATTCTTCAGATACTCTATCTTCTTTTCACAGGAATCTTCAACTGGCTTCTAATGAGAGCACAGAGGCACCCTGCCCTTCCCAGGCTCTACGTAAATCATTTGTGCTGGGAGCTAACTACTTAAAAGACCTCTTTTGCAAATGACAAGTTTATGTTATGTCTTCTCATTGTATACCAATCCAATGAATCTTGTTAAGTTCTGTGGTCTTAATAACAGATCTAATCAAGAGTCAGGAACCTCTGCATTTATCTCACACGGGGATAAAGATGACACTGTGAGGGATTCATGGCAACAGTCCTCCTAACAGGCTGGCCCCTCACAGAACCATAGGGATAACTGCTGCTTACCCCTCAGAGCTTCCTTGGTCAGTAAAGGGATAGGAAGGCAGAAAGGTCAGACCAAGCTGCCCTGTAAAGCCTGACTGATAAAACAGGATTTGGTCTCTGTCCCTACATAGATTTCTGTATGGGGGAGTGGGAGATGCAGAGACAAGACAGGGCAACAACCAACAGGGACTGGAGAGAGTGCCCTCCACACTCTTGTCAAGCTGTTCATCCTAAGGCAGCAAGACATGCTAGGCTGGAGATATTTCTTACTGGATTAAGGAAATGGCCACAAAAACAGCAGTCAGATCCTTTTCGGGATTTCGCTATTACCACCCAAGTAGATGTCTCACCCATCAACCTGACTCAGAACTGGAGGGGGAGCAAATGGAGCCATGAGCTCCTCAGAGATGCTTCTCATCCCAAGGGAGAGAGCAGCCCTCCAGTCCTTTGCCAGCCTTAGATCATTACCTGCTATATTCAGCAAATGATTAGAAGAAAATCCAGAATTCTCTGTGACAAAGAACTAAAAATAAGTAAATTATCAGTGGCATTTATCTAGAGAGCTGGAGTTTTTTGTTTTGTTTTCAAGTCAAGCTCTCTTTATAAACTCATAATCTACAGACGCCTCAAAAAGTTACTCCAGCTCTCTACTTGCAGAAAGGCTAAGAAGCAGGAAGTCACCCAGCAGGCTCTTGACACCAGAGTTTCCACCTCTCGTACCCCAAGCATTAGTGCAGCTGCAAACTTGAGCAGCAGTTTCTGAAAGAGTCCACCCTGTAAACAACTGCAGTTAGTTCAAAGAAGACTAACTTAAAGCTTGCATATGTTTTTTGGATTACTTGCAATGCATCCAGGGATCTCAGCTATCTTTTGCTTTTACAGACTAACTATTAAGTACTTGAATTTGACACTGACCACGGAGCAAGAAAGTGACAAGGCCTCAACCTCAACAGGAATCTAAGCTTCAGTGAGCACCTCAAACAGGACTGGTGTGCACCTGTCTGGTACTGGTTACTTCTTTGTAGCTCATATCCTGCTGGATGACCCACAGCAACGAGTGTAGCACCTGGGCACCAAGGCCTGTACATGGTTAGTGCACAGCACTTATTATGGGCCGTGACACAAAAGGCTTTAAAGGAATCATGTCCAAAACATTCTCTCTCTTTTTTAAAAAATATTTATTTACTTATTTATTTGGCTGCGCCGGGTCTTAGTTGTGGCACACGGGATCTTCATTGCAGCATGCAGGACCTTTAGTTGTGGCACGTGGGTTCTTTTAGTTGAGGCATGCAGGCTCTTAGTTGCACCATGCAGGAACTAGTTCCCTGACCAGGGATCGAACCGCAGGCCCCCCGCATTGGGAAAGCAGATTCTTAACCATTGGACCACCAGGGAAGTCCCACGTCCAAATCATTCTCAAGGAGAATGAACATATTCTAACTTCATCTACACCTCAACAGGAAAGCAGTGGTCCTGCCCAACAGAACTTCAGGTGTGGCTGTCCTCTGGGGATGGAACAGGAAAGAGGTCAGTGACTATCAGAGGTCGCAGCACTCGACAGAGCAGAGCAACACCAGGTGCAATGGACCAAAAGCAATTTTTTGGCCGACAGAATTTTTAAAAAATAATTTTATAAATCTATGTTCTTAGAAGCCTTGTTTTCTAGGCAAATACGGAATGAAATAACACCAGCTATAATTATAATCAACAGCATGAACAGAGATAATTTAGGCAAATGGCAAATTAAATAATACTTCTGCAATTATTACTTTTCTTTTTCCATAAGCACCTTGCTCTAACAAAGAAACACACAATAGGAATTATATTTCCTTGATGATTTGTATTCAAAAAATTTTGACCATCCAGGGCTTCCCTGGTGGCGCAGTGATTAAAAATCTGCCTGCCATTGCAGGGGATGCGGGTTCGAGCCCTGGGCTGGGAAGATCCCATATGCAATGGAGCAACTAAGCCCATGCACCACAACTACTGAGCCTGCGCTCTACAGCCCAAGAGCCACAACTACTGAAGCCCATGTGCCTAGAGCCCGTGCTCCACAACAAGTGAAGCCACTGCAATGAGAAGCTTGCACACCACAACAAAGAGTAGCCCCCGCTCGCCGCAACTAGAGAAAGCCCGCGCGCGACAACGAAGACCCAATGCAGCCAAAAATAAATAAATAAAAATTAAAAAACAAATTTTTGGCCATCTACTCAATATCACATATCATCCTACCTTCCACCATCTGCTCTTTAACTCCAACTCCATTCCATTTGTGTTTCAATCTCTTCACAAATGAAGAACACCATAAAAATGAAAATGCTTCCTCTTATTTAGAGCACTAGTCTCAAGAAAAATGATATGTGGGAATTCCCTGGTAGTCCAGTGGTTAGGAATTAGGCACTTTCACTGCTGTGGCCCAGGTTCAATCCCTGGTCGGGGAACTAAGATCCCACATGCCTCGCAGCATAGCCAAAAATAATAATAATAGGAGCTTCTCTTGTTTCTCAGGAAAAACTTTCCCCACTAGACTGGGTGTCTCCTGAGAGCTGGAATAGGGTCTAATTCACCTAGGTCCTGAGCTCAGGCTGATGCAGTGGGGACTAGACAGCAGGGCCTGGCCAGGGTGGAGAAGAGTGAAACATCATCAGGGAAAGCTGAGTCCTCAGAGTGTGACCTCTACTTTCCAGACCGGTCTGTTCATCCAAGACCACTGGGATAGGAAGGGATAGGAGGGCTCTACTCCTCCATAAGTTAGGACATTGCATCACTGCCCAGAGCAGAGATGTCTACTGAACCCTCAGGTTCTCTGCTTATCTTCAGAACTAGGCTCCAAGTCCTCCTCTCCTCCTCTCCTGAGAGACTGCCCTTCCTTTACCACTCCAAGAGTGCTTTCTCTTCTATCCAAGCATGCCCAATCCCTGCCACTCATTTAACGGGTTATGCGCACAGCACGTTCTCCTCCACACAGAGCCACAGAGCCACAGAGCCGCAGGTGTTGCTACAGCGCGATCATGCTCCAATTAACTTGGAATGCTTACTCCCACATCCAGCCCAGCCCCTCAATGGAACAGGTGCTCAACAAACATTTAGTTGGAGAGTTAAACACAAATCACTGTTTTTCCGCAATATGGCACTATACCAAAGTCCATTCCTTTCCACTTCAAAAACAGCTAGACATTTACAGCATCAGGCATGAGAATTCCCAGGAAGAGGGAAACAGAAGGCACCCTCTTTCTGATGCAATGGCCATCAAGGCCACCTAAAGCTTGTTTCCTGGTTGACCATCTTCCTCAGATGAGCTTTGATCTAATGGGCAGGTTCATCAGCACCTTTTGTTGTTTTTTTTTAACATCTTTATTGGAGTATAATAGCTTTACAATGGTGTGTTAGTTTCTGCTTTATAACAAAGTAAATCAGCTATACATATACATATATCCCCATATCTCTTCCCTCTTGCGTCTCCCTCCCACCCTCCCTACCCCAACCCTCTAGGTAGTCACAAAGCACCTAGCTGATTTCCCTGTGCTATGTGGCTGCTTCCCACTAGCTGTCTATTTTACATTTGGTAGTGTATATATGTCCATGCCACTCTCTCACTTCGTCCCAGCTTACCCTTCCCCCTCCCCGTGTCCTCAAGTCCATTCTCTAGAAGGTCTGTGTCTTTATTCCTGTCCTGCCCCTAGGTTCTTCAGAACCATTTTTTTTTTAGATTCCATATATATGTGTTAGTATATGGTATTTTTCTCTTTCTGACTTACTTCACTCTGTATGACAGTCTCTAGGTCCATCCACCTCACTATAAATAACTCAATTTCGTTCCTTTTTATGGCTGAGTAATATTCCATTGTATATATGTGCCATTCATCTGTTGATGGACACTTAGGTTGCTTCCGAGTCCTGGCTATTGTAAATAGAGCTGGAATGAACATTGTGGTACATGACTCTTTTTGACATCAGCACCTTTTGAATACCCAGTTCTGCCTTCGTGAGCAGGCTAAGTTTCTTACTTCAACCAAGGATACAAGCTCTCCTAAGCTCTGGAGCGGTGGCTCTAGACCCTGGCTGCACATTAAAATCACCTGGGCAGGGAACGGAGCTGATGCCTGAGTCCCACCCCCAAAATTCTGATGTCACTGACTGGGGTGCAGATTTCAACCAATAGTAAACCCTGCTCTAAAGATACAACAGCTCTGAAACAGAACAGGAGGTAGACAGTATAGTTTGGGGCCCAGACCACACGGACAGCAGGTACTGAAGGAATTAAAAACTGGTGCACAGCTGAGAAAAAGGGCTTGGAAATGCAGAAACTTACCCTCAACCCAGTATATCTGATCAATCCTCACCAGGACAAGGACTCCTGTGTTGAAATTCTCATCAGAGCCCCAGACCCACAATTCTGGATCCTCTAGAAAGTTTCTCCCATATGTCCTGGCCCCCTCACAAAACACATCAATGCTACTCAGCAGCACTGGCACCACATGGAATACCCAGGAGTGTTACTGGAATTGTTCTCCCTCCTGCCTTCCAAGCCCCAGTCCTTCTCAGAGTCGTAGTGGCTGTGGCAGTCGCTGGCTCCACTCTGATTCTGTGACATGAGCTCAAGTTGGCCTCCAGGTGCTGCCTAAGCTTGTTTTCTCATCAATGAAATGGGGACCATGCGTCACTGACCTCAAAGGGCTACTGTCAGGATGAACTGAAAGTGATGCATCAGCCACTCAGCCCAATGTATGCACAGACTAAGCATTCCACAAAGACTGCCCTTCAATTATTATGGTTTACCCTACACTAAACTGCCATAACAAGGAGTAATCAGGTTCTGGATGCTGCAACACGTTAAGGATGGTAAGTGACCCTACGTCACAGCAACCCTGCTGAATAGCTAATGTCCCCTTTACGACATGCAAAAACTTAAGTCCATACCAAGTAAGGGGCAGAGCCAGGACTTGAAGCCTGGTTCACTAGATTAACTTGCCTGAGCCACAACTGCCATCACATGGCTCTTGTGTTCTAGGCAGCTCATGACAGTTGCCCATGAATCAGGTCCACCCTCTCTGCCTGGCACACACAAAAAAATTACTCATGAGCATTTGTTAAGTAGAGTTTTTTCCAACTCCCTCTCGCCCTTCAGTTCCCAGCCCGCTAAATGCTGCTTCCTTGGGAAACCCACCCAACTCAGTCCTCCATTATCCAGTTAACCTCCCACTATACCTTTCCTTCTTCATTCAATTCTCGGAATAGTGACAGCAGGGGCCATATCTGATTTGCTCACATAGTATAACGATGGCACAGAGAGAACACAGGTCAGACCCAGGTCTTCCCATGACACTGGAACCCACCTAGGGAAGAACTATGTCAAAGACCACCTGAAACACCAGGGAAGCTCTGCTTCATTGCCTCGAAAGACACTGCCATTACTCCAAAGCTCTGACAACAGAGTCAAGGGCACTGCCTCATGGAGCTGGACTTCAGGCAGTCCACAGCCTGGAATAAGGGTCCCTGGCATCAATATTCAGGCATATCCTTCCTCTTCAGAACTTAGCTCAGTGGTTTTGGTAATTTCTGTAACAGTTAAGCAGAAATAAATTCTTTTTGAGCAGGCAAGACCTTCTTTTATTTTGTTGCTAAAGTCCACCTTAGTCTGCTTATATCGTGTTTACTTGTTCAACTTATAACAAAAGTCAAGAACTGGATCTCCTTTATTTAAGTCATGAAACTCCTTTATTCAACTGCAACATGATTAAGTAACTGAATACAAAATTAGATTTATTTTAAAAGACTTTAGTAAATAAAAATGTGTACCATGCATCCATATCCTGGTTACTAAATGCCACTTCAACTAAAAGAAACCAAGGCTCCTTGTGGAAAGGGCTGATGCCAGGCTGGGGAAAGGAACCTGGAACATCTTCTTGCACTAGAAAGTCAGAAAGTGCTCAAACAATGATGGAGACATGTCAAAAGAACAGGAGCCAGCCTAAAGGGGCTCCCACTGGCCAAACCTGGGACAATCTGGGCATCAAAATGAATAATGACAAGAATGGGCTATATCACATTGAATAAGTTATCAATGTGAACTAATATAAACAAAACTGAATAAACAAGTGAAGGAGGTGAGAAAGCTCTTCTTTGAGTAAGATGACAACTAATTCAGAAGGAATGATGGTCTTAGAAGCATCACTGCATGCTGAAAGTAGAGGGTCAAAGTTTGATAAGGAACAGGATATTTACATAGTGTCCTACCATAAATTACTTATTAATTGCAAAGGGAAAAATAGCAACTTTAAGGAGGAAAAAACTGTCAGGTACCTCCTCAACCAGAACTGATCATCAAGACAAACCAGCAACTTGTGCCTACTCACATGGGGCTATCAAAGGTGTTATTAGGACAACTGAGGAATCTGAGTATGGAATGTAGATTAGATATTAAACCAATATTAAATTTCCCTCATATTGACAGATGTATTGTCATTATGTAAGAGAATATTCTTATTCTTAGGAAATACACAATTAGGTATTTAGGAGTAAAGGGGCATGATGTTTGCCAATCACTCATAGATGGTTCAGGGAAAAAATGTACAGAGTGAAAAGAAACAGAATGACAAAGCGAAAATGAGGCAAAATGTAAACAAATGGTAACTCAAGGTAAAGCGTATTTAGGAGTTTCTTGTACTACTTTTGCAATTTTTCTGCAGTTTGAAGTTATAACAAAATTTTAAGTTACAAAAATATAAACTGTGTGAAATGAAAAGAAAATAAGTGTTAAGAAAAAGGAACGTGGGGCATGGTCGGCCTCTCGTCTCAGAACGTCAGTTCTTCCCTGACGAAGCAGCAATATTCATCAACAGCTGTGAGGCAAAGTCAGCAGATGAGTTCTGTAAACGGTGATGGCCTAAGTAACCCTAATCCTACCACTTACCTCACACCCTCACACTTTGTCCACTAGCGTTCCAGATTCCAGGCACCAAGGCCCCTGACTTCGTGATTCAAAACATAGCCCACCAGGACCCCAAGCCCTCCTTTATAAGGAGGGGGTATCTTAAAAGCTTTTCCCTCTAGAAACACTACAAGCACAAAATGTACAAAAAAGGACTTTGCTTTAAAAGTGACTCGGATTATAATGGAAGAAAATGTCACACTGGGGCCTGAAATTACTACATTGGGCTATGTTTGCTCAAGATTAAAAATAGTTTCATCTTTCCTTCCCAGGAGCCTTCCCTCCTGGAGGAAAAAACCCCCAACCAGACCATCACCAAGTTCAGAGGTCCCAGAGCTAAACACAAAATATGGGCAGGCTGAAATCAGTGTTTCCCAGTATCAGATTCCCCATTAACAATCCCCGGGCATGATTCAGAAGATACACAGTAAGCCTCACAATGATGCCATCAGCTGTCTGGTCCTTTGAACTTAATGCAATAAAAATAATTCACATGGAGGTAAAACAAATTTCAATAATACACTAAGCCATAAGTGAAAAGGTGGTTTCCCTCCCAGGCCTTCAGGTAAGCAGGCTGGGTTTCTTCAGTAGTTCTCCACAAATGACACATTTAATGTATCTCTAAACACATAAACTAGTACATCTCTTTTTATTTCACTCAAAGTTCAAATGGTATCACATACTTCATAACTGTTACTTTTTAAAGTTTACTAGAACTGGAAGACCTCAGCCCCAGTGGGTGGATCCACTTCCTCACCACCCCCTGCTGCTTGTGGCACATACCTGTCTAAGTATCCTGCATATTTTGCTCTGAAGGGTGCTCTCTCCCTCTCAGCCTTGCATTCTTCTGGTAAGAAATCTGAGGATAAAATCCTAGATGTGGAATTGCTGGGCCAAAGGTTATGTATATTAGAATTGCTAGATATTGGCAAAATATCCTTCAATTTACATTCCGACCTAAAGATATGAGTGACTTTTCTCTTACTTTCACTAAAATTGAGTTACTGTTATTGTTAAACTCCTTCATTAATAACATGAGATGGAAGAGAAAGGAGTGTGGGACAGGTTGAAAGAGCATGAGACAGTTTGTCCCTCTCATATTGTTGGATTAATGGGCATAGTGGGCAGCAGATATCATAAATTCAAGCTGGGAGTAATGGTACTTCATAGTTAGCCAGCATGAAAATATGGGAGGGTGAGCATCCAGATGACTAATGAATCAAAACATGGCACTATATTTTTCTAGTCAAACTTGACTGCCTCAGAGGAAAATTGCTATGGAAAATTTATGGGTTAATTACTCCAAATAATAAGTTATCTGTGGTGCTCTTTGCTCCTATTGTGGACCAGCCCTGTGGACCAGGGTACCTTCCGGGCCCACCCTAAACAACTCTGGGCTCAGGGCAGTGGGAACACAAATACAAGTGCTGAGCCCAAGGAGAACAGGAGAGGGAAGCTAGAGAGTATTTTGGAGCTCCCAAGTCTAATCTTCATACTGTAGCTTCACTGTTCTGAAAAACATTAACCTTTTCTAAATCATATTGCCAAACCTAAGTTTGAGGCCTATTGTTTTTCAACTGAGGGGCAGAGTCTGAGAGGAACGCTGGAGCCCGGCTATCCTGGAGGTCACACCCTCCAGACTCTTGGGGCAGTGGGGGAAGAACCATCTGTCCCTGGCCAGTGCAGCCACCTGGGACAAGCAGTTGTGTGTCTGAGCACAAAAGTACTCACCAATCCACTCTCATCTTTCACTCAGATCAGCCTAACTTGTACACATGAATGATTAATCCAACAGAAAGTGGTGCCCACGACAGTGACTGACATTCCAAAGTCCTAAGATGACCCTCCAACTCTATACCATGCTGGTTCCTGGTTCAAAAACTTCCTGGAAAAACCAGGGACATAGGCAACTCCAGCAAGATGAGGAGTAACAGGAACTGGGAACCACATCCTACCATGAGGACCATGATACAAACCCCTAGTGAAGAACACCAGGACCAGATAGGAGCATGAAGCCCTTCAGCAGCTGCTGTGGTTACATTACCTTCTATAGATACACACTAAACTACTGATGGATGAAATGACAGGATGTCTGAGATTTGCTTCAAAATAACAGAGGGGTGGGGTAGGGACAATAGTTGGGAGTGTGAATGGGCAAAACTTGCCAGTAGGTGATGGATGTTGGGGCTGGTGATAAGTACATGGGATTCGTTGTATTATTCTGTCTTTGAGTGTACTTGAAATTCTCCACAACAAGAAGATCAAAAATAAAATACAACAGAGACATACAGACAAAATCCCCAGTAATTAAAACATCAAGTATATCCAGCAATTCACTCTTAGATATATACTCAGAAGCCATGGACAAGAATGATTCATATCAGTATTATTCATGATAGTCAAAAATTAAAAACAACTCAAATGTCCACCAAGAGGAAAAGCAGTAAATTGTGGTATATTCATATGTGAAATACTATACAACAAAAGAGAACAAACTGCTGTACAGAACCACAAAGATGTCACAAACCTAACATTCAGCAAGAAAAGACAGGCACATGAAAGTACATATCATACTCTCTATCATTCCACTTACATAAAGGTCAAGAGTAGCAAAACTAAGCTCAAGAACAGAGGTCAGAAAAGTGGTTACCTTTAGGGAGATGCTGATTGGGTAAAGGCACAATAGAACCTACTGGAAATGTTCTGTATCTTGATCTGAGTGATATATACAATATCTAAAACTGTCAAGCTGTACATTTATGATTTATGCATTTTGCTACAAGTAAATCTTGCTTCAATTGTTTTTAATAGTGACCAAAAAAAATCAAATACTGCTAGTTATCAGGAGATTCAGTGAAACAACTTCATCTATAACAGAATAGATTTTCAAAGCCTAAAGAATGAGATAATTCAGCTCTGGCCTGGGACAATTTTGATTGGAGCCTGCTACCTGCCTGCCACCTGCCCACACCTGAGTTGAAAGCAAGGACTCCCTCTAAGGACCTTCACTCTTAGCTGATCACAAACACCATAGAATACCAGAGCAGCCAACATCAGAAAACATAGCTTTAACTCCTGCTTCACCACCTAAGCAACTAGCTCTGGTTGTGGTCTTGACCTCACCAAATTCCAAGTAATGCAATTTTTAAAGGTAGTGATACAGATCTCTCACACAGGAGATTCAGCGCTTTCCTCACCGCCATGCCCGCTGCTGACACCCACTCCTTCAGGCAACTCCTGAGCAGTGCCCAGCAGCCTCTCCAGCCCTTCCACTAGCACAATCCACACCTCGCTAACTCTGGAATTCCTTACATTCTCCTCCCTAAAGGACAACCCTCAGAAAACTTGGATTCAAAACAAGAAAACAAAACCTGGTCTACTTCCTTAGGCCTAAGCAACCTTGATGGACATACAGGATGCAAAAATCTGAATTTACATGGCTTCAAAATTATTTAAGTATAAAAATAAATGGAATTTTAAATGTGTGAAATAATAGCACAACAAAAACTCCACAGGCACATGGTAAGTGTCACAGCACTGGGAAAAGCCCAGAAAAATCCTGGTACATCACAGGACATCTCTTCTCAGGGGCAGCTCCCATCTGAAGGGCAACGAGCTTACTATATACAAAGGTATAGGCCAGCCATGAGCAGAGCCCTTTTCCTCCAGATCTTCACGGCAATAGTTGACCAGGCAGCAGCTCTCTGATGTGAGCACATAGTTGCCCTCACACCAGATACCGGCTTACGCTGCCCAACAAATTCTGGGGTAAGCTGGGGTGGGGCCTCCAGACAAGAAAGCCAGAACTAGCTGATGAGTTCCTGGGCCTGGAGCCTGACCCTACTCTCAACACTCACTCTTGGACCTCCACATGCTCACATCTTCAGCTACCAGCCAGCAAGGTGACAACACTGGTAGCTGACATACCTCTCCATTCTGTAAGGCAAGTCTCTGTACCCAGAGACTGCTTGAGACCAGCAGGTGAGGCCATGACCACAGCCCACAAAGCTTTCTACTATCCACCCAACCTACCTGGTCTGATGGTGCAGATATGGGGAAAGACTAGATTCTGGCTGCTCTCTAAGCTCTATCCATTTCTCCATTTCCTTACCACTGGAGCTGTGTGGCCTACATGGAGAAGCAGGAAAATCCTCTAAAATAGCTTTCAAACACAAAGAAAATTTGTAAAACACAATGCTCATAAGACAGAGTTTGAGGAGACCATTTAAGTCATCAGGAGCTACACCTTCATTTTACACACGGGTAAACCAAGGCTTCTACAGTCTCCCAGATGGTGAGCAATCACGCAGGATGAGCATTCCTCCCCTAAGTCTCAAACAACCTTTTCCCCATCACAATACCCTATCAACAAAAGAGGAAAGGAAGAGAGGAAAGCTGAAGAGGGGACAAGATGAGGGACAGACAATGAAAGGCAGAAGAGCTGAGAATGTGGGGAGAAGAGCAATGTGAAGAAAGAAGGGAGGGCCTGAGAGGGGGACAGCACTGTGAACCCATCTCAGTGAATTAGGCCAGAGAACACATCCAGGCTTTTCCTCTTCCAACACCTGTCACACTGTGCTGGGGAAACTGGTTTGACAAGGACCACAGAGCCACTTAGAGGCTGAGCTGGGCCTAGCCTCTCCTCAGGCCCCACTGTCCTGCCACAGAAGTGGTGCTCTGGGTACCTGCTATGAGCAAAATACGGAACAAAAGGAAAGCAGCACTCCGGAGGAAAGACCCAAACCACCTCAGCCTTGCCAAAGGGACCAAACCTGAGGCTGATCAAGCCTTTGGATCCAGCTGCTGATTCACAGGAAATACAGAGAAGAGCATGCTCAACTGCACCCTGGGACACAATCTGCTAAATCTGGACTGTGAGAGATTCCACAGGTCTAAGGGCCCAGGTTCTTCAGCAGATAATTGCAAGGAAAAGGGACAGAGGGGAGAAAATGCAGATAAAGAAACTTACAAGATATGACAACTTTAAAAAAAATGGACAAAATTAAACTGCAGTGCCTAAGGATACACATTTGGGAGATAAAACCATTAAAAAAAAAAAGTAAGAAAATGGCTACAAAAAGACAGGATGGGGTCACCTTGGGAAGGAAAGGGAGAGGGGGCTGTGGCAGGGTTGGGGCTCACAGAGAAGCCTCTGGTGGAACCAATAAAGTTCTATTTCATGACCTTATAATTCACTAAGCTCTACTTTTTTGGGGGGGAGGGTGGTCTTGTTTTCTCCATTTTTGTTTAATTTTACACTAGTAAAGTTTTTTAAAAGTTAAAAAATAGGGCTTCCCTGGTGGCGCAGTGGTTGAGAGTCCGCCTGCCGATGCAGGGGACACGGGTTCGTGCCCCGGTCTGGGAAGATCCCACATGCCGCGGAGCGGCTGGGCCCGTGAGCCATGGCCGCTGAGCCTGCGCGTCCGGAGCCTGTTGCTCCGCAACGGGAGAGGCCACAACAGTAAGAGGCCCGCATACCGCAAAAAAAAAAAAAAAAAAAAGTTAAAAAATAGATTTAAAAAGACAAGATTAAGTTGGGACTTCCCTAGCAGTCTAGTGGTTAAAACTCCACGCTTCCACTGCAGGGGCATGGGTTCAATCGCTGGTCGGGGAACTAAAATCCTGCATGCTGTGCCATGCGGCATGCATGCATGCACACATGAATGAATATATAAATAAATAAATGGATGAAGTAAACAGAAAACCAGTCCTGGAAGAGCTTGAGGACTTTGCAAAGCAGCATATGCAGAAAGAGAACCCCACCAGGAAGCATGGAACAGAGAGGGTGGCCTCATAGGCAACTGGGTGGAGACCTCTCTCTAATTCAGAGGTTTGGCCTTAGGAACCACCACTGGCTGCTCACCCAGGTCCCACACTCTCCAATAGCTCTGCTGGTTATTAAGCTGATATTGTAGCTACCTGCATGACTCCTTTATCCTTCTCAACTGGTTCCCATGGCATCAGGGTTAGGAAATGGCTCAACAGGTCAGAGACATATCACTGTATACCCAAATGTCAGCTTGGCTTTCAAAATAATCTATTACTGCCCGCCAGCTCTCTAAGGTCCTCTCCCTGATCCCTCACATCACTCTCTAAGATGGGCCTGGCCCCCCAACTCCCCTTTATGATGAATCAGAGGCACACTGACTGCAGTCACTTGCCAGGGGCGTGACCCTCAGCCTCTCCAAATCACTTTTCCTGAAAAAAGGAAAAAAATTTTTTCCTTCAACTGAAGGGAAATAACTTCATCACTTCTCCCTTTTTTTTCTGGTCAGGGCAACGATAGGGCCCATACCTCTCTCATCCATTGCCAGATCCATTCCCAGGGCCTAGCATGGTGCCCAGGACATGACAGTGACTCAAAAACCACCTGCCAGGGCTTCCCTGGTGGCGCAGTGGTTGAGAGTCCGCCTGCCGATGCAGGGCACACGGGTTCGTGCCCCGGTCCGGGAAGATCCCACATGCCACGGAGCGGCTGGGCCCGTGAGCCATGGCCGCTGAGCCTGTGTGTCCGGAGCCTGTGCTCCGCAACGGGAGAGGCCCACGTACTGGAAAAAAAAAAAAAAAAAGAAAAAAGAAAAACCACCTACTGAATGAATGAACAAATAACTGAAACCCAGCGACAACAGGGCCTGCTGGGTGCCAAAAGACAGTCCCCTCCATAGTTCATGGGCTAGCCTGTCTTGCAAGGCTGCTTAACAGCCAATATTTCATCTTAAACACTTCCTAGATCAAATTCCTTTTTTCTTTAACTTTTTCCAATTATAAACATATATTCATTAGGTAAGCTAATGCATGTAAAGGACCTGACACAAAATACACTACTTAAAATATATATACAAAATACAAACAATCTTAATCCAGCCACCCATAATCTCTGATGGGTGTAATATTTCCGTGCTTCAGACAACCTACAAGAGCAGACTAGCTAAGGAACATGGACATCACTATGTATACCACTGGGCATCCTGCTTTCTCCACCCCAGATCCAAATTTGAAATAAAACTGCCAAGGTCAATAATCCCCCCACAATGACAAGGAGTCTGCAGTGACTGCAGTAGAAATGGACTTACTTTCACAGCAGGGTTTCTTCTCTTGTACTGAGAATCAGCTCTGGCACAGTGGCCTCCTCTGCACTGCCCTGCACTGCCCCAGGACTACTCCCAGGCTGGGAGAAGGCCTGTGGGCTCTGCTTCCCCTCTATCCTATCAGAGGATTTACAGTGAGTATTTAGAGATTTTCAGCTCCCCGCTGGTGGTATCATGTCATTTTCTTATCTGATAACAGCCAATAGCTTTACCCTCACCTGCCTCTAAAACAAAGATCAGAGACCAAATGCCTTCACTATCTGGAAATCACCTGGAGCCCTCTCCAGTGGGAACCCACAGGCAGCTCCCCCTGAACACAGATTCATAAAACCCGGCGTCTTCATCATCTGGAGGCTGAAACCCCATTTTTGTCTTTAGGATAATCATCCTCTGCTCAGAAGTTGGGCACCGGTGCCTGTACCCTCATCTTCCTCCCACCCCGGAGCTCTATGCTCAATTTGTCCCTCAAGGAGTCAAGGAAACCCAAAATACTTTAGGTTTCCAGGGAGGATGCTGACTTTACAGAGTAAGGTTCTGACATTCCAGACTGAGCTCATCCTCCTATACAACAAACAAAAAAGTCTTAAAATTTCTGTTCTAAAGAGTTCCAACACTACAGCTCAGCTGAATTACATGCTCCAGGTACAGAATCTGCTGCTGCTCAACGTTCAACCAGGAGCACTCACTTGCTCCAAGTCTCTTAAAATGCATCTGTTGACTGAAAAGTCAAAGTTACCTATTATAAACTACCTAGGCAAGAAGTCATATGGTCACATGGGGAAAAAATAAGTAGAGGTATAGCTCTTTGAAAACCAAGGGCTTTTCACACCAGACATGCACTGCTGTTGATAACTCAAACAGAAATAAACATTATACTAAAAAAGGAAACAAAGCACTTCCAGGCACTCAACTCATGCAGCAACCTTGCCAGTCCATGCTCCTTCTACTGCACTAGTGAGGTTCAAGAAAACAAACCTGGGCACACAAAGAATTTCCAAAGAAACTCCTTAAAAATATAAACAGTACTGTAAAGTTAACAGAATCCTTGGTCCTCAAACTATTTTTGTCCTTTATTCGTCTCGATGGGGCCAGTGCCTCCAGGACGATGCACCCCAATAAGACACCACAGCACTCAAAGCTCCACAGGTGGGCAGCTTCCCTGGTGGCGCAGTGGTTAAGAATCCGCCTGTCAATGCAGGGGACAGGGGTTCGAGCCCTGGTCCGGGAAGATCACACATGCCACAGAGCAACTGAGCCCATGCACCACAACTACTGAGCCTGCGTGCGCGCCTAGAGCCGGTGCTCCGCAACAAGAGAAGTCACCAAAATGAGAAGGAGCCCGCGCACCACAGCGAAGAGTAGCCCCTGCTCGCTGCAACTAGAGAAAAACCATGCAGCAACGAAGACTCAATGCAGCCAAAAATAAATAAATTTTATTAAAAAAAAAAGCTCCACAGGTAAGCAAGCAGTCAAGCTAGAGCTGCTTTCTGAGAGGTATCAATGGGCTCACGTCTAAGGCTTTTTTTTTTTAATAAGATTCTACTTGGTACATATAAAATATGATCTATTATGTATGTAATTATAAACCACAATAAAAAAACACCCCTGAACCAATCACTTAACCTAAGAAATATGTCCAGCCTTTATTAAATATCGGACTCTCAGTTTACACTAGAAAAAGGATAAGTGTAATAATAGTAGCAATTATGGAGAGGTGTAGGGCATATTACTAGGAAGCTTTTATTTCCTCCTCAGCAGCCTATGGGGAGGATATTCTATCCCAATTTTGCTGAGGCAGAGAGGTCAAGGGCCTTACTTAAGGCCACATCAGGATGGGAGGGTTCCAAGGGACTCAGTACCTCTGGTAGGTTCCTTCCTCAGGCTCGAGTTTCTACTGCTGAGGGTAGTCAGTGTTTTCATTGTCCAACCTCGTCACACTTGTACCAAAAATCTTGCCTGTCTTGCCAAAAAGCAAGGGTTCAGTGGGTAGACCTCACCTCTTGGGAAGTCATGACCCAAAAGACCATAGCATGACCAGGCACTATCTGAAAGAACAGTTCTTCTTTAGAAAACTCAATACCATTTTATAACAAGTGCTGGCATTTGCAGTGCGATCTCAGCATGGCAAATATGTTTTATTCCTTTATTTGATAAAAACAAGTGCCACTCCCATCTTAAAACAGAGAAGGAAACGTATCACTCTGATCAGATAGCAGGTTAAAATAGGCTAGAATTTTTTTTTCCTGTAATAAAAGAAAGAAAAAAGGTAGGAGGAAGGCAAACATCCAGGGCAGTGCCAGTGCCAGCTGCTCCTTTCACAAGACACTTCCACAGAAGACAAAGAAATTGTACATGTTGAAGCATCATGGAAAGAATGGAATTTTTTTTTACTATGATCAGGAACAATTTCCAGGACCATTCCGAAGTCAACCTACCTGAGTTTTAGAGGAGCAAATTTCTCAGCAGCCTTCCATGCAATCAATATAGACCTCAAGTAGAAAAGCCCTTCGCCAATTCCAGAAAGGTCTGACTAGGCCTCCTCCATCCCCGCTACCACCACCACCAACTCACTCACCTACCCTTCATGGAACCTGCTAAACAACAGCTGATCACAACTCTGGCTCCTTATCTGAAGTCAACACCCCCGAAAGACAAACAGCCAGTGACCTCTATCTGTTCACTCATCAAAACCAAAAATATCTCATACATTTTTTTTCCAGGGACACACTTGCCTGGGGTCAGGAGAAGAACTGTCTGATGGGTAAGGCAGTCTGATATCAGGAGTGAGCTCCCATATCCGGAACAAACCTGTTTTTTAAAAAGTTGAGTCTCTCTGGCTTCCCCTACGCCATATTCTGGCATTTCACATCTTCAACAAGTTCTACAGTTGATTAAGGCCAAAATAAGTTTTTCCTTGGCTTTACTGAGATATAATTGAAGGCCAAAATAAATTTGAAAAACAAGAGTTTGAAGTCCAATTTCATTCACAAATAGATTAATCCTATGCCTCCCAGTGGATTCAGAATACTGGGCCTCCCCAGTGGCCTGGAGGAACTGCCCAGCCTCCTGTGACCTGGCACTCAGTCACCCTTGGGAGCAGCAGGCCTGCCTCTCCAAATATGGCCTGAGATCTGCAGTAAGAGTGAGCTCAGGCCTGCAAAAGGGTCCACAAGAATGTTTACCAAGACTGACAAACTTAGAGGGCAGCCCCAGGAGCAAAGAAAGCACAAGCACCATCCCTCAGAACACTCCTGAACAGCAGGGCAGCATGTGAGGAAATGACTGCTTGCTGGGCTTCTGGCCCCTCAGCACCCTGTAACCAGAGCAGACCAACAGAGAGGCCATGGCAGGCCTGACACTTAAGCGGAGGGCTGTGCACAGCCCACAATGGGCCCCATTCTCCCTGGAAGCTCATGGCAGGAGGGCAGAGGGGAGGCCAGGACATTCCTTCACCCCCTCACATGGAGGGAAAGGGCACAGGCAGCCCAGGGTATCAGAGGCCTGCATAAGAAGAAAGCCTGAGCAGCCATTTTTCTATCCAGCTGCACAAATCAAAAAGGGCCCCTCCTAAAAAAGCAGAAGGGAGTCCTGAGGTGCCAACTGATTAAGTCATGAGGATTAGATGACCTACACAGGAGTCCTCTCTCTGGGCAGCAGTGCCCAACCAGAAGGAAAAAAAAAACACCACCACCACTCAGGGCGTTGAGGTGACAAGGGACCCCACATCCCCCGTCAGCCCAGGGCTGGTACTACAAGCAGAACAATCAACTTTTCCTACTAAAGATTTCTTCCCAGTGCCAAGGAATCCAGTCACTTTTTAAACTACTTTTAAAACTGGAAAAAGCACATGTTCAGACTGGCAAACACAGTATGTTAAGTCTATACTATTGGGACTTCCCTGGTGGTCCGGTGGTTAAGAATCCGCCTTCTGGGCTTCCCTGGTGGCGCAGTGGTTGAGAGTCTGCCTGCCGATGCAGGGGACGCGGGTTCGTGCCCCGGTCCAGGAGGATCCCACATGCCGTGGAGCGGCTGGGCCCGTGAGCCATGGCCGCTGAGCCTGCACATCCGGAGCCTGTGCTCCGCAACAGGAGAGGCCACAACTGTGAGAGACCCGCGTACCGCAAAAAAAAAGAAAAAAAGAAAAAAGAATCTGCTTTCTAATGTAGGGGACCCGGTTCGAACCCTGGTCGGGGAACTAAGATCCCACGTGCTGTGGGACAACTAAGCCTGTGCACTCTGGTGCCCGAGTGCCACAACTAGAGAGAAGCCCGTTCACCATAACAAAAGACCCCCACATGCCACAATGAAGACCCAATGCAGCCAAATAAACAAAAAAAATATATATATATATATATTTTTTTTTTAAGTCTATACTATTGACCCTTCTGACAAAATATTGTGATCTCTTCCAGGTAAGCAGAAGCAACAGCTGGTAGCACAATCCAGAGAAGGAAAGGAGACAGGAATCCTACTGTTATCTATTTGTGACTTTAGTGAATTCTATTTTTACATCTTTATTAAAGAGCTTCTCTTCTAGTCTCCTCTTACCAAATTTCTCTCCTCAGGCAATTCAATCTTCACAATATTGCTCAAAAGTCTAAAAATATAAGACGCTTATTCAGGTATGCTTAACATAACAGATAAAGCAAAGTTCACTACACTTCCTCGTTTTCCACAAGACTCAGAATCCACCCCTGTTCAAGGGCTACTCATCAGGCTGGTCTCCACCATTAAAAAATCCAGTAAGCAAGAGACTTCTCTGGCAGTCCAGTGGTTAAGACACCATGCTTCCAATGCAGGGGGCAGGGGTTCGATCCCTGGTCAGGGAACTAAGATCCCACATGCCGCACGGCAAAGCCAAAAAAATCCAGTAAGCAAGGCTCCCTGAGGTCAGGGCAGATCCGATGCAAAGACAATCTACCAGCCCAAGCAGGAGTATACACAAGACATTTACAGTGACGAGAGATGCATGTTTTATAAAAGCATTTCATAGTATAATAAGGGCCCAGAAAATGGATGGTATACCGGGTGCTGATTAACAGCCAAATAAAAAGGAACCAGTATTTGCAATTCCATTATTAACTTTATCATTTTTCTTGGCAAAAACTGGTTAGAGAATCAACCCAGCCCTGGAGAACAACTAAGCTAATTAAAAGAGGCATTTATGAAAACCAAGGCAGAGCTGGTTCACTTCTGTCATAGACAGCCTTGGGAATCTTCTTAAGTAATCCCATATCAACCCCTGGAATTCCTAGAGTAAATGTTCCCAGTACAGTGAGAGGTAAAACAGAGACAACCATAACATTTGCCAAAACAAGCATCTACCAATTCCACGAATCTGTTTCAATACATATTAGAAAGAACTTTGTAAGCAGTGATTCTTGTCTGTCGATTCCCATACTGCATACATAAAAACTTAACATTCATAGAAATGAAGAGCAAATGCCAAAACAGACCAAGCTGGGCACTGGCCTCTCTTTCCCTGAGTATGACACATCCTTCCAAATGTTTCACTCATCCTTAAGCTCCCCTCAACTGGCACACTCCCCTATACTTAGGGTGTCCAAGGGCTGTGACTGCCTCAGGAAGAATGAATCTGTGGCTACACATACCCCCAATGGCAGAGAATATCGAGTCTAGGCCTCTACGTGACTATAAAAATTGCATACCCATGCAAGTCATAGAAAAGGAACTGGGGAAAATGTACACAGTGCTTAAAAATGAAAATCAATAAAAACCTGCCTTACTTGATGTTATAGATGTGCTCCTCCAAAACTGTAAGTCACACTGCACTTTTTTCAAAAGTTTTATATTTAATATTGCAGTAATAAAAAGATTCTAAAAAAACTTTATGCACAAAGATGTTAACTGCAACATTATCTATTATAACCAAAGTAAGATTAACAACCATGTAAGAACTGGGGACAGGTTAACCATTAAAAATGTTATATTGGGCTTCCCTTGTGGCACAGTGGTTGAGAGTCTGCCTGCCGATGCAGGCGACACGGGTTCGTGCCCCGGTCCGGGAAGATCCCACGTGCTGTGGAGCGGCTAGGCCTGTGAGCCATGGCCGCTGAGCCTGCGCGTCCGGAGCCTGTGCTCTGCAACGGGAGAGGCCAAAGCAGTGAGAGGCCCGCGTACCACCAAAAAAAAAAAAAAAAAAAAAAAGTTATATTTATAGAACAATGATCATGCTATAATGCTGGGAGGGCAAAAACAAGATTAAAAATTAAATTTATACTCTAACCTAAACTCAGTAAAAGCGTTGCCCAAGGGCCATCTCTGGAGGACACCCAGGAATCAGGGGATATCGGCTGCTCCTAGGGAGGGGAAGCAGGGACTTAGGGGGTGGGTGGAAGAAAGATTTCTTTCCCCTGTCCAATCCTTTTGAACTTTTTGAGTTTGAACCATGTGTTAGCATTTCCTATTTAAAGAAAGAATACAGTTGGGGGACAAGGGATTTTTCCCTTCCTTTCTACTTTTTTCTTCCACATTTATTTTAAATATATCTATTATTTAATACAGCTTTTCCCCCACTATAGTGTCTTAAAATTCCGTGATCATTTTGCCAAGTATGTGATTATCCACCATCTTTCTTTCACAGAAATCTCCCTTTTCGAGTAACTTATCTCACCTTCTAGTGCTATAAAAGCCTTATCTTGGGGGGACTTCCCTGGCGGTCCAGTGGTTTAGACTCTGTGCTTCCACTGCAGGGGACACAGGTTTGATCCCTGGTTGGGGAACCTAAGATCCTGCATGCTGTGCAGCACAGCTGAAAAAAAAAAAAAAAAAAAAAGCCTTATCTTCCTGGAGAACAGAGGCCCTACAGGAAAAGAAGGAACCAATATTGGTGAAAGCCCACAACCGAAATAGAATTACATACACCACAATGACCACCTCCAAAGGAAGTGGGGAATGCCACTCAGTCTCCCGCCCACACCACCAATCAGTCACCCTTTATTGTCAAAGGGTAATAATGAAAATGAAATGTATTCTGTAGAGTCAATTCAGGACCAAAAATTATAAACAGCTTCAAAAATATAAAATTAATTCCAATGTCTAAAATTTAGACAGTGGTATTTTCAAAATCAATTAGCTCAAGAAGGTATAACTGAGAAGCAAAACCTCAACACTAGTAAACGCACCCCATGATGTATAGGATAAAGGCATTGTCATAAAAGTGATTTTTTTAGGGACTTCTCTGGTGGTCCAGTGGGTAAGACTCTGTGCTCCCAATGCAGGGGGCCCGGGTGCAATCCCTGGTCAGGGAACTAGATCCCGCATGCGTGCCGCAACCAAGAGTCCACATTCCGCAACTAGGAAGCCCGCATGCCGCAAGTAAGAAGTCCACATGCTGCAACTAAGACCTGGCACCGCCAAAATTTCTTTTTTTTTTTTTTTTTTTTGCGGTACGCGGGCCTCTCACTGTTGTGGCCTCTCCCGTTGTGGAGCACAGGCTACGGACGCGCAGGCTCAACAGCCGTGGCTCACGGGCCCAGCCTCTCCGTGGCATGTGGGATCTTCCCGGACTGCGGCACGAACCCGTGTCCCCTCCATCGGCAGGAGGACTCTCAACCACTGCGCCACCAGGGAAGCCCCAAAATTTTTTTTAAAAACTGATTTTTTATATTCAGTTGATATTCCCACTAGAATCCTATTTTTAAAATATAAATTAAGTCAACATACTGCAAAAGTTTCATTCAGATTTACTTCACTCCAACAGAGAACACACAACAGTTTCACCAATTTAGACACGCTCTGTTCATGATATTGTACCAGAGCATCCCATCCATCCTTCCACCCTGGACCCAGAGCAAGGCTAAGAAAATGCTTAGCTATCAAACCTAAGAAACAGGAAAATAGGAAACCCTATTCATTAAGGCTAAATTAAGCACTCTAGCTGGTGTAATTTTGTAAACTACTCTAAAATCCTATTTATAGAAATTGCTATCTGAGCAGTATTACTGACTAATGATCAGAGTGAAGAGGGACTGTCAAAAGGCAAAGCAGGTTATGCAACTCACAGGAAGACTGCTTTAAATCAATACCCAGAGGCATGCGCACACAAAGACCTACTGGGAAATGACCAGATCAATCAGTAGTATATTCAAAACCACCATCACCTTACTCCAGAACTGAAGTGTCAACACAGGAAAAGCAGAGAAAGATGGGGGCTTAAGAAGCAACAGCACAGGGGCTTCCCTGGTGGCGCAGTAGTTAAGAATCCGCCCGCCAATGTAGGGGACACGGGTTCAAGCCCTCATTCAGGAAGATCCCACATGCCACGGAGCAACTAAGCCCGTGTGCCACAACTACTGAGCCTATGCTCTACAGCCCATGAGCCACAACTACTGAGCCCGCAAGCCACAACTACTGAGCCCACGTGCTACAACTACTGAAGCCTTTAGGTCTAGTCTGCAACAAGAGAAGCCACCGCAACGAGAAGCGTGCGCACCGCAATGAAGAGTAGCCCCTGCTCGCCACAACTAGAGAAAGCCCATGTGCAGCAACGAAGACCCAACGCAGCCAAAAATAAAATAAATTTATCAAAAAAAAAAAAAACTTAAAAAAAAAAAAAGAAGCAACAGCACAATAACACTGGCAAAGGCACAGAAATACTCTTTAACATGGAGGAGGGAGAACACTTATTCCAGAAAAGGAGGGAGAAATCCTTGACCAATATACAGGACACACTGAAGACCATACTACCTGTATGATACTCTGGAAGACTCCAGCCTCCAAGCAGTCATGCTCTGTAGTGGCTCAAATCTAAACAATGTGCCCCAGAACCTGGAATATTGAATCAAACTTCTCATTGCTGACTTCCTATACTGGCTAGAAAAAAACTCATGAGACTTCACTCTTATTCTTGCCCATCCACAAAATGTATCTGTCAACACTTGCAATTCCACTAGGCTAGTTATGTGCCTCTTATCAAGAAGGCTATGACCAAAAAATCCCCCAAAAAACCCAACTTAAAAAAGCAAGCACAGGTATAGGGGCTCTAACTTCACACCATCACGGGCCACCTTCAGTTTGCCTTGCACAGGTCAAATCTGTGAGCCAGTGGCCATTCTTTAACTGAATCCAGTCTAAAGCTACATTACGGGGGACTTCCCTGGTGGCCCAGTGGTTAAGAATCCGCCTACCAATGCAAGGGATGCAGGTTCGATTCCAGGGCGGACAACTAAGCCCACGCTCTAGAGCCCATGTGCCACAACTAGAGAGAAGCCCAAGCACTGCAATGAAGAGCCCGTGCACCGCAACGAAAAGATCCCACATGCCGCAACAAAGATCCCCCGTGCCGCAACTAAGACTCAATGCAGCCAAATAAATAAATAAATATTAAAAAATAAAGCTACATTACACCCACCATGATTCTGAGTATCCAAAACTATAGACACTTTAAGTCAAACTATTCCTCTACCTACCAAGTGGGTCAACAAATCATGCTTTCTCTTTCATAAGTTCACTTCTTCCTTGCCATCTTACCTGCCTGCCACAAAGACTCAAGCCTTCCCCCATTCCCATTCCTGCAGTCTAGGGGGCCCCTCTTTTTTTTTTTTTTTTTTTGGCCACACCACTCAACTTGTGGGATCTTAGTTCCCCGACCAGGGATTAAACCCAGCCCTCCACAATGAAAGTGCAGTCTTAACCACTGGACCACTGGGGAATTCTCTAGGGGCCCCTCTTTATTTGGAGTTTCTCGAGACCTCACCAGTGCTTGGCTGATGCAGCCTTACATCCTCATCTTTTCACTGTCAACCTCCTGCCTCTTCCACTCAGTGGTAGACCCCTGCTGGTACCAGAACCATTCAGGTCCCTAACATCTGCTGAACTGGCTCATCTTGAACCTTCTTTATCTCTCTCCACTCCTCTGCTGACCACTGTTCTTGTTCAGATCCAGTGTCTCCCCCACTGGACCACAGCAGTAACCAACCTGCCTCTGGTCCAGCCCAGTCTCAACATTCACAGTGAGGGCTCACTTCTTAAAACACAGAGCTGATCCCATCACAGCTGTGCTCCGAGATCTTCAAGGTTTCCTATTCTTACATTAACACCAAACTCCTCCACGTGGCATTCTGACTGCAACCCAACCTTCCAGAACATACAAAAAAAAAAGTGCCCAGTCTTCTCCCTCCCACCCCTTTCCTCTGCTCATTTCTTCTTCCACAAAATTGTGACCTTGTTGCCACCACTCCTTCACCAATCAAACCACTAACCGTTCTTGAAGGTCTAGCCCAATGCAGTTCTTCCCTAAAGTCTGCCCTCTCCAGCCTAGGACCCAAGTTCCTTGGCTTACTTCACCATGGTACCCAGAGCAACCAGCACAGGCCTCAAGAAGGCTCTGACAAACCCTAGGTTTCTGAAAAATGGTCCCTCACAACATGTTCCTGGAGTTCCACATGGGATCACTGATCACCTTCCCATATCATCCTGGCATTCTGCCCACCACCAGACACCTGGGCTTGGTCTTTGCCAGAGAAGGACCCAACTGAGGCCACCATTATTAGTCTGATATAACAGAAACACAGATGGGTACAGCCAAATGTTCAGCCTGGGTTCAAATCCTAATTCTGCCACATGACAGTTGTGTGACCTTGGGAACATTCCTTCATCTATGACTCAGTTTGCTAAGCCACTATAAAGGATTCTCATAAGCATTAGCAATGGTGCATGCAGAGCAGAAACACAGAAGGCCCTCGACTGTGGCTGATGTAGATCCATCGTGTCACTGGCCCAGAGCACAGGGAAGGGTGGAACAACTGTGAGGTAAAGGACTGAACATGCTCCCATCTGCCTCAACAAGGATGAACACATATCTACTCTCAGGGGTTAATATACCAGCCCTGCCCAAGAGGAAATGCAATGCCCCCAGTTCAAGTGAGAAATAAGGTTGTTAAAAGTTTTTAACAAACAAATGCCATGCTTCTCCTTTTCTAAATAATCCCAGTTTAAGTGGCCCCAGGGTCCCTCCAAATCCCACCATATTCAATGTTTAAGAGGCACTAGCAAACCTGCAGAAGACGTGGTTTAAAGCTTTGGTCATGCTAAATATTCTGGCCCACACATTCCTGAATGCAGTCTCCTCCCCCATTACAGCCTGGTATTCCCTTTGCTCAAACTTTTCAGCCAGTCTTTTGAGCTGGCTCCTTCTCCCTCCTCTCTCCTCTAAGGGCCAACCTCAGAGCCAGAGGTCCTTTTCCCATCCCCTCCCTGCCACGACCTATGTGGCCACCAACAAGATCTTTCTAAACATGGGTCTGGACTATACCACTCAACTGAGGAAAAGCATTCCCAGACTCCTGCACCTTGAGTATGAAGTCTGAACTACTAAGCACAACAAGAAAGGCCTGGGGCTCCCACCTGTCATGCTGGAGGACTTACACGTGCTACTTTAGGCACTCATATACATGTGGTTCCCTGTGTCCAGAACTTGCTGTCCCCCAGCTAATTTCTGCTGGCCCTGCAAGCCTCAGCTCAGGAATTCCCTTTCTCCTCAGGCTCCCAAGCACCATCTGAGCACACTTAGTGGGCAAACACTATCAATCATAGGTTCCCCATCCCCCACTGTCCACGAACCTGAGTTCCTTAAGGGCAGAACCAGTCTCTTGGGTCCCCTGGACCTACCACAGAATTTGGTAAGCAGTGAAGCCAAATATTTGTTAAATAAATGAAATGTATTTTGCTAAATCAATTTTTCAGAGCAGTAAAGACTGGCTCTCTGCCTCCTTCAACAGAGGCACGTAACAACACAAGCCTTCATGTTCCAACCAGATGTTTGTTGCCTATATAGTAATGCTTACTCCTTTCTTACAGTAACCCACAGGCCTTAAACAGGCTCATACCATGCATCCAACTCCCTCCTCAAATCTCACTCCTCCAAGAAATGCCTCCTCAGCCTCCTTTAAGCATGTAGGCCAGGAGCTCTTATTACTTGGCTTCAAGGCAAACAAAGTTCAATTCAACCTCTCCATATTCAAACTATGCCTCCAATGTTCAATTCTTTTTCTAAAAAAGGACATCCCAAAATTATGTCTCTGAACGCTGAGCATAGAACCACCTGAAAAAGTTACAACATCCGATCTACACCAAACTCCAAAACACCTGGTAGCACATCCAACTCTTTATCTGGACTTAGGTCCTATAAACACCACCCTCCCTGCAGAGTTTAGCTTCCATGCCAGGAATCACGTCTACTCGCTTATTTAGGGAAACAGCAGGCCGGACTCTTAAGTTAGAACTCTAGGCTATAACCGTGCTGTCCCAGGCTGTAGCTCTCACCAAGGCAAAACTTCATGATCACCATTAAAACTAATTCTGAAGTAACTTTACAAATCTAAGAGCTTCTCAAGTCACAGAATTAAAATATGCATTTTAAATTAGTAGTTGACTTCGTATGAAATTAACTCGGAATTTACGGCAGAAGGATTCTAAACCGAAAGAGCATTTTCTCTGGAGACATTTTCCAGATATACCCGCGGGTGAATATGGTTTTCCAAACACCAAAGAAGCCCAAGTGTGTATGTGTGTGAAGGGGTGACCCCAAGGCTCTGAGCGGCTCAGGATATAGCGGCTGCGGCGCCTCCTGAGGGGCTCAATGCCCCATCCTCGAGCTCTGGCCAAATTGGGCCGCGCGACCCTCTGAGGAAGCCCGGGAGACAGTCCGCAGACCGCACACGCCCGCGACCGCCGCGCGTTCCCTGGAGCGCGGCCCGGGCTGAGGCCTGGCCCACCGCCGCGACGCGCAGCCCGGGGCCGGACGCCTCCAGCCTTCGCCCGAGGAGCCGAGAGCAAGGGGCCGTTCTACCCGGGCCGCGTCGCCCCCTCACCCGCAAGGACGTCCGCGACCGTGTCCCCGCCCCGGGCCAAAGAGCGAGAGCAGCAGCAGGTGTTCCTCGGAAGGCTGGGCCAGCGACGGAAATGGGGGCCTGGGCTGCCAGGCTCGGCGGCAGTGGACGCGCGGCGCACTCACCGAGCGCCGACGGGCGGGCCGCGGCAGGTGCTCGCTCTTCCCGCCCGCGAGACGCCGCCCCGCTCCCCGGGGACTCGGCGCGAATCTCCTGCCGCCGCCGTCGCCGCCGAGCCCGAGAACCTCTAGCGCCGCACCGCAGCCTCGGCGCGAGCACGTACCGGGCAGTGAGGGAGCGCGAGGGCGGGGCGCGCGACCGAAGCCTAGCAACCCCCTGACACGCGAGTGCCGCAGCCAATCCCGCTGCCAGCTCCGCGCGGCGCCGACCGGCAGTCCCCGCGACGCCCGCTTCTGCCTGCGTCGGCCGCCCCGCAGCGCGCCGCACCCGCGCACAGGCCCCGCCCCCCTCGCCCCTCTGCTTATTGGCCCGCCGCGCCCCCGTCTGAAAAGACACGCCCCATCCTGGAAATCCCGCCCGCGGCGGGCCAGGTCCGTACCCGCGACACGCCCCGGCCCGTCCGGGTTACCCGGAGAGCTCAGGACGGGGAGTGGGGGAGGGGCGCCCCGCCCAACCTCAGGCATGTGGGCCCCTGAGAGGCATCCAACCTACCCGGGTGGTCAGGCCCGATAACTGGCCCGGCCACAACTGGCCACCCATAGACTGCCTTCCGCCCTCCTGATTTCTGTCGAACGCAAATCAGATAATTTTAAGACAAGAAAACAATCAGGAAGCGTCCTCCAAATTGCGAAGGACCATGGCCCCGTTGCCCGACTCTTATACTGATGAGGAAACTGAGGCGAGGGCCGAGGGCTGGAAGGGCAGGAAGCCTGCCCCTCTCCGGGGGCTTAGCCCCCAGCAGGCGGGGGTGTCCGGGAAGCGCCTCAGGCCTGACCCTCGTCCCCTCCTCCTGCCCTGAACACCCGGAATCCGGTGCCTCCTCAGCCGCCAGAAATAGCTCTGACCTGCTGGCGCTGGTCACTCACTGGAGGCCCGCATTCTTTCAGGGAGTTGGGGGAGTAAAGGGCAGGGAGTTACAGCTGAGGTCTGTCTCCCTACAAGGGGAGGGTCCTAAAAATGCTCTCACTCCCCAGGGCTTACCTACGCCCACTATCTCAAAGACCCCCGACAGTTACTGGACAGGTATGGGCATGGGACTCGTGGTGGGCTCTGTTCCCCAAACCCTATGCAGGATGTGTCCATTCCCTCCTGGGCCTGTGGCCAGGCTGGAATTCCAGGCCCGCACTCTTGTCAACGAGTACATTCTGAACACAGAACGGGCTGCTGCCTGCCAGGGGTTCCTCCTGGAATCTGGACAGCCCTGGGTCTCCCCTGCTTTCTCCCCCTCCTTAGGAAGGACTAGAAGAAGCAAATTTCAAAGAGAGCAAAAAGGAATGCCTCATCTCTCAAACACACATACTTGTTTGTGATGCGTTATACTTAAATGCTTAGGCTCCAAACTTCATTCACACAGACCAGAAAAAGAAGTAAAAACCAGGAAAAAAGCCCCAAATTATCCCTTGGATGTTAAAACTAAAAAATTTATGGCCTTTCAAATCCAGTTCTAAAATTCTCCTGCTTCAAATAGGCTAAAAATGCAGCACAGGGAGATCAGCTCGGTGCTTTGTGACCACTTAGAGGGGTGGGATAGGGAGGGTGGGAGGGAGACGCAAGAGGGAGGAGATATGGGGATATATGTATATGTATAGATGATTCACTTTGTTATAAAGCAGAAACTAACACACTATTGTAAAGCAATTATACTCCAATAAAGATGTTAAAACAAAAAAAAAAAGGCTAAAAATGTAGAAAATTATTTGGGTTTCTAAACAAAATACATTCTTTCCATTCACTCCTTCAGCTTGCAGAGTTTCCCTGCCACCACAAACGCACACCAGACACTGCTTTGCAGCCCTAGGTTCTGCTGGGTATTTTAGTGTCTGACTGTATAATTTTATATATATATATATATATATATATATATATATATGTTTTCCCAAAACAAAGACAGCAGTGAGTACAGGCCTCATCCCTCCTACCGTCTACACAGAAACTGCTAGCTGCTCTTTAGTCCTCAATGACCATCCATGGATACTAGAGTAACTCCCCTTCTTCATTTTTGGCACTTCAGTGAGGCCACTCACTCTGGCCTCCAGGGTCCCATCACCCCATACCCAAGCTCCCCCAGAGCTCTGGCCATGGGAAGGTCTCTACCTCAACCAGCTGGTGCCAAAAGGTGGGATAGGCCCTTCCTAGTCCTAGGAGGAGGGGAGCAACAACCAGAGTTTGCCTGAAGCCCTTACAGCCAAATCCTTCCAGTCCCTGCCTCTCCAGGTTTGGAACTCACTTGGAGATGCTCTGGTCCCAGGCTGGCCCCAATGTTCTCCCCCTTCCCCAGCCCTCCAGCCTTGGCAGCTCTCCCCACAAGGCCAGAACAGATGTGAGCTCTGGCTCTCATTGCTAGCTTCTTCTTTTTTGTCTGGAGTTGGGGTTCCCCCAACCCCCTGTTCCTTCAGGCCCTAGAAGGCAAGAGGCCTGGATGGCCAGCCTCTTGGGGCCTAACCAGCCGCCATGGAGCCCATAGAGAGAGGTGGACAGTCTTCATGGGCCCCTAGGTTGGGTGGGGGCTGTAAAGTCAAGGCCATTACTCCCTATAGTCTTGAGAATTGAAACCTTTCCTCTCCCGGGGCTCCCACATTTCACCCTAGGGCTCAGCACAAGGTCCTCAGTGACTCACCCTTGGGAGCTATTCTGGAACCCCAGCAGTGCCTAGTCCATCCTAGATCAGGCTTGGTGTTCACTGCCAGTTGGAGAGCACAGCCAAGAGTGAGGCCCAGGGCACACCCAAGAACAGCTGCCCAAAGGGCCCATGTGGTATGGGCTCAGGGAAAACTGATCAAGAGGCCAAGAATGAGGCTATTTAGGCATGAAAGTCAACCCTCAACTCTCCTGGCCATATAGCCTCCAGTGCTTCCTCCACCCTCCAATTAGACCCCCAGCCAGAGGCTTCAGGAAGATTATCAGATTGCGGTTTGTCTTCCCCACTAGAGTATGAGCCCTTGAGGCCAGATATGTGCACCTGCTTGATCCCACATTGCAACAATCACCTAACAGCATGCACATAATAGAGGCTCAATTTCTGTTTGGAAAAGAAGGAATCAGGGGATGCAGCCTGCCTCCCTTCTTGGTTGGCAGTTATCCCCAAGGGTCTAAGCCTTGTACAAGACCCAAAGCAAATGTCCCAGTGCTTACTTGGCGCTGATGTGGTTTAAGGTAGGGCCTTGGTTCTAGCTCAGGTGAAATCCAGCAGACACCTACATGGACCAAACTTTCTTCTGGTCCTAGGCTTCCAGGCCTTTTTCATTCTGGCATATTCCCAAGGAACCAAGGCCCAAGGGCCAGTGCCCAGCCTCAGACTTCAAGGGGGAGGGAGGCTCCTGCTACTGATCCTCCGCAGGGCCCAGTGGAGAGGGGCAGGGGTCAGTGCTGGCTGAGGGTGGAGGCTCCTGGTCCAAATGCTAGGCCTGCAGGTCTGCCTGAGGCAGTGGGCTGGCCTTGATTGAGGGGTCCCTTTTGTCTGGATTTAACAGAAGGCAGATTGTCCAGCAGCTCTGGCAGAAAGAAAGGGCTGATATGTTCATCCGGGAGAAACTGCTAGTAGGCATGTTTGCGGGTCAACACCAGTCTTCCCAGAAATCAGCTCCTTCCCTTGCAGGGACCTCAACTGCAGCACTTCCACCAGACCCCTTCATACATGTCTAGCATAGGGCCTTCCTTTCTAGTCAGCCAGGCAGCTGCTTCTGCACCTGGACCTCCAGGAACATACAGTCCTGTGGGGACAGGAACTCCACAGCAAGGGTGAGGGTTGGTCGAATGAATAAAAGTCGCCTCTCCCCTTGGTGGATACATGTCCACTGCCCTCTCCCTCAGTCACATTCCACTCCCTTTTGGCTCTGGGATAAGACAGTCCCCCAAGGCCAACTTTGGGTGATTATACTCAAATCACTGGGCCTGTGGCCTTGAGCACTGGACTAAACACCAGATTAGGTCTGGTCTGGCCGAGGAGCCAGTGGAGGCAAGCAAAGCTGAGGGGCCTCTTTGTTAACTTTTTTAGTCACTGACCAGCTAGTCTCTAAACGCAGAGTCTTGGCAGAAGCCACCCACAGTCTTTTTTTTTTTAGTTTAGTTTATTTTATTTATTTATTTATTTTTTGGCCGGCCACGCAGCTTACGGGATTTTTAGCTCCCTGACCAGGATTGAACCCAGGCCCTCAGACCGACACTCTTCTTGTTCAGCCAGATTAAGGGTCCCTTCTCCGCGCTCAGTCATATGTCCATGTCTGGCCCAGAGCTTGGCCAGGGCTCCTCCATGGCAGAAAGACCTCTTCCTCTCAGAGCTGGCCTGAGATCTGGGAGTGTGCATCTCATCAGCCTCGGCTCCTCTCAGCGGCCCCTTAGTCAAGAGACGTTAACAGGTTACCTGACAACCACTGGTTCTGACTCTGCTCTCATGGCTAATGGGTATGCCATCAGAACACTGGAAAGTGTTGAACCTGAGTGGACAGACAGCCTTTGCTCTAGGCTGAGTGCTGACAGATACAGGCAGTGTCCCTAGGAGCCTCACCTGCAGTCTGGGAAATCCCCAGCATTTGGGGGAGGAGTAAGAGGGATCCATCCAGGCATCTTGAGGGGAGCTAATAAAGGATAAAGAGTGAATGTTAGCAGATCAGCCAAACCTCCAGGTTTGTCCATATGAGGAATAAGCCCCTGCTGCGACCCAGAGCTAAGTTCACTGTGTGACCTGAAATAAGCTACTTGCCTTCTCTGAGCCTATCTCTCATCATCAGGTGACGTCATATGTGGGCTTCGGATTTGCCTGCTCACTGAGAGTGACAGAATATCACTTTATATGACTGAATCAGGACCAGTGTGAAACATGTCAGTGTATTATTAATCCAGAGATATTTACTGAGTCTACTGTATGCTGGAAACACAGCAAGGGATAAAAGGAACAAGCTGCTCTTGTGGAACCCAAATTCTAGTGTAACAAGCTATACAGTAAATAAAAAAGTAAATAAAAATGTAATAATCAGGGGATGAGAGGGCCAGGAGGGGCCAGGATCTGCTGTGTGGTATCAGGGAAGTCCTCTCTTTGAAGGCAGAGCTTGCAGGAGGTAAAGCAGGAAGTCCTGGGGTTTTCTAGGGAACAGACAACAGTGAAGTCAGAGGAGAAAGTGGCCAGACGGGTCTGAGGAAACCGGGAGGTCACCATGGCCTGAGCAGTGAATGGAACACTAAACAAGGGAGAAAGAGTAACTGGTGGGAGGGCAGGCACTGGAGCTGGATTTAATCAGGCTTGGGTCTGCCAGAAGTATAGGATCCCAGAAGCAAGGGGCAGGGAAGCTAAAGGGTGGGAGCGAGGAGGAGAAGGAGGAGGAGGAGGGGGAGGAGGGGGAAGAGGGGGAGGAGGAGGAGGGGAGGAGGGGGGAGGAGGGGAGGAGGAAGGGAGGAGAAGGGGGAGGAGGAGGGGGAGGAGGGGGAAGAGGAGGAGTCAGGGAGGAGGGGAGGAGGAGAGGAGGAGGAGGAGGAGGGGGAGGAGGAGGGGAGGAGAAGGAAGAGGGGAGGAGAAGGAGGAGGGGAGGAGGAGGGGGAGGAGGAGGGGGAGGAGGAGGGGGAGGAGGAGGGGAGGAGGAAGGGAGGAGGAGGGGGAGGAGGAGGGGAGTGGGACAGGGCCCTCAGGCCTCCTGGAAGGAATGCAGTGGGGTGAGGAATGAGGGGGCAGCAGCTTGGCCTCAGCCCTGGAGCTCCTCCTTCCCCTTGGAGGCGGGGAAAGGGGTGGGAGAGCAGGCAGGGGAAGGGGCACAGATGGGGATCCCCAGGGGGAGGGACAGCAGGCACCATGGAAGTCAAGTCAGAACAAGCATTTAGAGAGAAAATTTCTCACTTTCCCTGCCTCCATCTTCCACGGAAATACAGAGAGGCCAGAGAGCAAGCACCCCTCCTTTCAGGGCCAGAGGAAGAAGGACCAGGGGGGAGGGAACATGCCTGTGGGGAGAGGAATGGCTTGGACAGCTCCTGGTATGCACTGTAGGTAAGGGCTTTAGGACAGACCATGCAGAGCCCAACAGAGAGGGTCTAGCACCAGCCCTCTGAGGAAAGGAAGCACTTGGTCTGGGCCAAGGTGAAGGCAGGGAGAGAGCAGAGGAGTGTGTGTGTTGCGGGGTGGGAATGTCCTGCCCCAAGACAGGCTCTGGGCGATCCCCCCACCCAACTCCCCTGGGGCTGCTGCCAGACACAGGCTTGCAGGAAGCCCTCAGGACACGCGGGGTGTCACCTGGCAGGCACATGAGGCCTCAGCCAGCTGTCCCATCCATCTCCCTTCTGATCACCGATCAGGACCGTAACCTTCAAAGCTCCCTCCCTGCAGCTGCCACTTAGCCGAATGGAATGGACTGAGGTCCTGGCAGGAGAGGGTCTATATTCATCAGATGGGTTCAGTCGGCTGAACTTGACAAGGAACCCCAGGGACCAGGAAGGCCTGGAACGGGGGACTTCCCTGGTGGTCCAATGGTTAAGACTGCACTCCCAATGCAGGGGGCCCAGGTTTGGTCCCTGGTCAGGGAACTAGATCCCACATGACGGAACTAAAAAGATCCTGCACACCACAACTAAGACACAGCACACCCAAATAAATAAATTTTTTTTAAAAAAAAAAAAAGAAGGCCTGGAACAGGACAGACTGGGTACTGGGCTCTTGAGGTAAGAGAGACCCCAACTTGAAGCCAGGGCTCTGGACCTCTGGGTGTGGGCACGACTGGCTACAAGCATGGTCGTGGCTCTTTGCAGAGGGACTAACATGTCCTAAGAGCCATACAAAGACCCATTCATGATCCCTGGAGAATTTTTACAGCAAAGGTAAAAAGAAACATTTCATCTCTTCATTCCCATCCCATCTCTGTGCCCCTAAGCACATGTGGGGATGTGGCAGCTGGAACAATACAAAGGTGGGGACATCAGGGTGGAGGGAAGGCTGCTCCTGAAGGGGATAGTCCGGGCCTCAAAGCAGGGCTGAGCAGCTGCTCGTCTCATGTTGCGGCCCCCAAGAAGGAAGACTGGCCTCAGCTGACCCCATGCCCTCCCTCTGCCTGAAACTTCCTTGTACTCGCCCTGCTGCCTGCGACCCTCAGCAATTGGGTCAATGGTGATGGTGCTGAGGCCCTGGTGTTGAGGTGAACAGAGAAGTGGGAGCCCACAGGCATCTTTACTGCACCTACAACCACTGGGACTAAGTAAGTCCCATCAATTCCCAGTTCTCAGGAGGCAGTTCCTGGGGGTGTACCAGGCCTAGTTGCTCTTATAGTGGGTACCTAGGGTTGAGGCCCCAAGGGCTAGCTGCACATAGGCAGGGGCCCCTGTGCCTTCCTCTGACTGACTGGGACCTTGGGCAAACCCCTTTCCCTCTATGACCCAATGGGCCAGAGCTTTCCAAAAGGCTCTACTTTCCTTCCTAGAAGGGCCAGGACACAGGTGCAGATAAGGAGCGCTGAAGAGTCGGTGAGAGGGGAAAAAAAAAACAACTACCCCACTAGGGTTGAGGAGGGCTCTAGAGGGGTCCTGAGGAGGCAGTGCAGCCCAGGAGAATGGTCTTTGGGGGAAACCACTGGAACACAGAGAAAAGTACTTGGCTCCCTCCCTAGTCTTCCCACCCCCATCCTCACCCCAGCCTTTCCTTCCCAGAGGAATTCCAGTTGCCTCTGAAAGCACTGGAGCCTGGGATTTCCCTGGCGGTCCAGTGGTTAGGACCCTGTGCTCTCACTGCCGAGGGTGCAAGTTCAATCCCTGGTGGGGGAACTAAGATCCCACAAGCTGCGGGGCACAGCCAAAAAAAAAAAAAAAAAAAAATACACTAGAGCCAGGCTGGTCCATTGGCAGCAGATGCTGCCTCTCCCCCAATGCCCTCCCACCCCCCACTGGCTCTCAACCTCTGTTCCCACAGCCCAGCAGACAGGGAGCTTCCTCACCTGCTGCTGCCTGGGTTCCCTCCCTCTTCCGGGCCAGCAGCTGTTCCCAGACAGCTGGATCAGAGTAGGACACTGCATCCCACTGAACTGCCACGACTTCCCCTTCCCTGGCCGATGCCCTGCTGGCCCACCACAGCCCTGCCTTTCAAAGGTCTTTGACCTCAAATCCTGGAGACCCACCACAGCTGTGGACTGCCTGAACCCTCATGAGGAGCAACAGCTGCTGCTGCTCCCAGGCTCCTCCAGAGCCAAGGTCCCCTTGCCTCCTGTCAGTCTGAGGGGGAGGTACCAGCCCCTACCCTGCACATTCCCCTAGTCTTTTGGGGCCTTGTCTTCTGAGAACCTTCTCCCATAACACCACTGTGGCCTGCAGGGAGTGGGGGCCATGGGGCCCTGTCCTCTGCTGACCCAGTCTTTGTGAGGCACCAGCCAAAGTTAACATCCAAACTGAAATCTACCTGTGATCCCGCCCTGCTCAGTGCTCTGCCCACGACTTCCCAGGGCTGCTGGGAGGGGGGCAGGTGTGTGAGGACCTCTCATTCACCCTGACCTGTCCAGCTTGGCCCCCACCCTCCACTTCTCTCAACACCTACCGTCACATCTTTACTCCAGTTTCTCTTTGCACATGACCCCAGCCACAGGGAACCTCTTTAAGTTCCTACAAACATGCCAGGCATCTGCCAGCTCCCCTCAAGCCTTTCAAGCCTTCCCATGTGTGACACTTCTGCTCACAGCATTCTTTGGCCACTTGGCTGACCTCATTCCTGCTCATCCCCTGTCTTAGTTTCTGGCCTGGGCAGGGTGTCTCTGCTGTGGACCCTTGTTTACCCCGCCATATTATTATGTCTCACTTAAAGTTTATCCCTAGGACAGACTAGAGGATCTATGTCTGGCTATTTCCTCCATCCTGGGAACCTCTAGCACCTGAGACAGGGCCTAGCACTTAGAAGGTACCCAGTAAAATTGGAATGAGTGAACAAACATTTGATTGAAAATGAGGGCTCTTCGAGCCTTAAGTCTGTGCTGGAGACCTGTAGCCTTCTGGAGAGACTTCCCAGAGAGTCCAATTGGCATTTTGGAGGCCAAACCTTACAAACCAACATATCTTCAGAGACTTCCAGCCTCCTGCAGAATAAATTTGAGCCCCACCCTATAACACCCTGGGCAATAGGGGCCTGCCCCAGACTGGTCGAGACTCACCAGTCTTATCCCCTCCCCCCAACTCCCTGCAGAATGCCACCTGTGTGGGCCCCTCTTCTTCCGCCTACCCAAGTCCCGCCTATTCCACTCAAGAACAACACCCAAAAGCCATCTCAGCATCTCAGACTCCCTATTGTTTCTAGGAGACCTCAAGCTCCTGGAGAACAAAGATTTCCCTTGATAATAACAGCTGCCGTCACTGAACTCTGTCCTGCACCCTGGACACACAAAATTTCACTTTGCCTCCCAACAACCCTCTGCAACGGTTGTTATTATTGGCCCCATGTTACAAATGAGGAAACTGAGGCCCAAGGGTAAAGTCACCAGAGGTCACACAGCCAGTAAATAGCCAAGCTGCGAATCTTTATTCATCTTCCTAGCCTTCACTGTCCCTGGCCCAGAGTAAGGAACTCCACTGATGCTTGCTGAGTGAAGGAACAGATGGATACAGCTGCATCAAAACTTCAGCTACCGGGACTTCCCTGGTGGCGCAGTGGTTAAGAATCAGCCTGCCAATGCAGGGGACACGGGTTCGAGCCCTGGTGCAGGAGGATCCCATATGCCGCAGAGCAACTAAGCCTGTGCAACACAACTACTGAGCCTGTGCTCTAGGGCCCATGCGCCACAACTACTGAGCCCATGTGCTGCAACTACTGAAGCCCACGTGCCTAGAGCCTGTGCTCTGCAATAAGAGAAGCCACCGCGATGAGAAACCTGCTCGCAGCAACGATAGACCCAATGCAGCCAGAAAAAAAAACCCCAAAATCTTCAACTACCAGGACCTATCCACCTCTAGAGCCCAGGACACAGAGGCCTTGAATTCATGAGAGGGGCTTCCAGACTTGGGAGAAACAGGGCAGGTCTCTGTCTCCTTCTCCCTTTGTTCACATGGCCTCACCTTGGTGGGGGTCTTGACACTGTTGAGTTGTATGAGTAGTCAGGGACCAGTGAGGGAGAGAAGAAGCTTCAGGGCAACCTCAGTGAGGAAAAGGCAGAGGGCTCCAGGTCAGCCAGCCCCATTCAAAGAGGAAAAAGACCTGGGTTGGGGGGTGGGGAAGGCGGAGGCGGGACGATGGGGGCGGGGGGGGGGGGGGCAGTGGTTGAACACAGGTGTTCTCAGGGTAGCCTGATTATAGGGTCTTCTAGAAGTTCTGGCATTTAATCTAAGCCCACTTCAGTCCTTAATTGTAAAAGGGTAAGGAAGTGGGTAGAGGACAGGGAAGTATGCAAATCAAATCGCAAAGCCCTTGGACTTCCCTGGTGGTCCAGTGGTTAAGACTCTGTGCTTCCACTGCAGGGGGAGCAGGTTCCATCCCTGGTTGGGGAACTAAGATCCCACATGCCACGCAGCGTGGCCAAAAAAATAAATAAGTAAAATAACAAAGCCCTTTACTGAGCACCTACTCTGTGCCCAGACATGCAAGAAGGCCAAAGGCAGAGAACTAGAAGTCACGACCAGGACAACAGAGAAGCACGCGTTCCAGCTCCTCAGGGAAAGCTGCACACAGGAAACAAGGCGGTATATGAGCAGGGTCAGGCAGCCTGGCCTGGTCTGAGGAAGTATATGGAGTAGGGGTCACCGAAGCTGGGTCTTATGGGAGGGGCGCAGCTTAGTTTCCTGCTGGCTTGGGGAATTCCCAGGAAGGGTTCAGCAGTAGCAGAGCCTGTCCAGGCCTGGACAGATGGACAAGAACAAGGAAGAGGTGACTGCCTGAGCAGGCCCTGACCAGGCATCCTAGACTTTGCTGGAACTTGCCTGACTGAGCAGAATGGTCTGGAGTTGGGGCCAAGCATGGGGAGCTCAGGGAAGGAGGTAGGGGAACTGACAAGATAAGCCAGCTGGGCAGCCTCCTGCTGGTCCTGCATTGCCCAACACTAGAGCCAACTTGTTCCAGATTCCTTTCATAATGGGATAAAATGTACCAACAGTGAGGCCCAGAGTGGGGCCTTGTGAGGCCCAGTGACTTCAGCGGCAGGACAGCAGGTCCCAGGAAAGCCAGGGAAACACAGGCAAGCATTCCCTGGCTCCCTGTCCCCAGCAGCTGCAGGAAGCTGCTCCAAGCTCCCAGCTGTACCCAGTAGCCCCCAAGGACCGGAGAAGGTCTTATTTCCTGCCACCCCCTGATCAGGCACACACGTTCTGGAATGGAAGTGGCCGAGTACTCCATGGCAGGCCCCAAGGGAGATGGTGGGGCTGCCAGCCAATGTTTGGGAAGACAGCATAGAGCCTGTCTGGAGATCAACTCTAGGAAGGGGGTACCATGGATTTCATTCCCTGTGGCAGGGTCCCCAGCGTTCCTTACCTCCATCATTTGAAAAAGCTATTGACACTTTCCCAGACAAACACTACCTACACACACAGTCTTGCCTATAATTTAAAAGAGTCCCTAAACATCCTGCAGTGCTTGCAGGGATTCCAGGCTAGAAGCCTCTGCAGTGCACTTAAGGTCAGAGAAATTCTAGTCTGGTTCTGCCCCAACTGGCTGAACCTTGGGCCAGCTCCTGGTCATCTTGACTTGCACTGCCCTCTCGAGCCCTCTCGAGCCTTGAGGGAGCCTCAAGGGGTCCATCTGCCCTGCCACCTCCTGGGAGCTACTTCAAATCATCTTATTGGAGATAGTATAAAAGAAAGGGTGGCTTCAGACCCAGCTGAGAAGCTAGACCTGCACTCACCAGGGCTGGGCTGTTCTACGCACACTCCAGCAGTATCTTCTGCCCCCCTGCCTTCTGCTCATCCAAATGGGTCTGGGTGCCAACTTGCGGACCTCTGGGAGCTTTTGAAGTTCTGAGCTCTCATTCACAAACACACCCATCAATACAAGGGTGTGTGTTTTGTTTTTGTTTTGTTTTTTTCATTTATCAACTCTATCAGTCATTCACCACATTTACTAAGCACCTATTATATACCAGGGCTTGAGCTAAGTAAGCATAGCTCAAGTCCAAATCATGCCCATACTTCTGGGTCCTGCCTGAATCTCATGCCCTCCCAACTTTCACTGCCTACCCAGCACAGCCCTCCCAACTGGTTCACCTTGAAACTGAATCCCTCTTCTACTCATTTAGGGCTTTTGGTAAGCTGCCTAGTATGGTCATCTCTAGGCAGAACCTGGACTTGTTAGTCACTTTCTTGCCACCTCCTGCTGCCAACCAGCAACTTTTTTTTTTTAATTAATTAATTTATTCATTTATTTTTGGCTGCTTTGGGTCTTCATTGCTGCGCGCTGGCTTTCTATAGTTGCAGCGAGCCGGGGGCTACTCGTTGCTCTGCAGCATGTGGGATCTTCCCGGACCAGGGCTCGAACCCGTGTCCCCTGCACTGGCAGGCAGATTCTCAACCACCGCGCCACCAGGGAAGCCCCAACCAGCAACTTTGAACCCAGGGTAGGAGATGAGGAAAGAACTGTTGTTGTCTGCCCTAAGATCCAGGAGGCTTTTTTATTTTTATTTTTTGGCCTCGCTGCATGGCTTGTGGGATCTCAGTTCCCTGACCAGGGATTGAACCCTGGCCATGGCAGTGAAAGTGTCGAATCCTAACACTAGACCATCGGGAACTCCCCAGGAGGCTTTTAACAAAGGGCCTGGCTGAATCCTGGCAAGAGTATTTTGGATGTATTACTTGCTGTTTCGTTCACAGTGCGTATCACTAGGAGACATATGTAAACTGATTTATTTGTCTTATCTCCTCCACTAGAATGAATCCTCTATGAGAGGGACTTCCCTGGTGGTCCAGTGGTTAAGACTCTGTGCTCCCAATGCAGGGGGCCTGGGTTCTAACCCTGGTCAGGGAACTAGATCCCACGTGCCACAGCGAAGACCTGGCACAGCCAAATAAATATTTTTTAAAAAAATGAGAGCAGAGACTTTTGTTCGCTGCTGTATGCCCATGTGAAAAAAAGTGCTCAGTTAATATTTATTAAATTTAAAAAATCATGGAGTTCAGACCAGATTCTATATACAACATGGTGTCCTGCCAGAATTGAACCCCAGTATGGCTGCTCATCAGCTATATGGCCTTGGGCAAGTTGCTCAAACTTTCCACTCATTTTCTTACCTGTAATATTAGAATAATTGTGATTTCTACCTTGAAGGGGAGTGGAATAAGGAAAGAACACAAGCATAAAGAGGACAGTGTCTGGCATATAGTAAATGCTAAATAAGTGTTAGTGGTTATTATTATTGTTACTATTAATATTCTGCTCTGTTCATTCAACGTTGCTAGGAGCTTTCTCCACCTGGATCAAAAACTTGATTGTTATTGTAGACCCACTATGCCATTAGACAAAGGTGCCATTCATTTAGTACAACTTTTTAAAAATATTTATTTATTTATTTTCGCTGTGCCAGGTCTTCGTTGCGGCATGCAGGCTCTTACTTGCTGCATGCAGACTTCTCAGTTGCGGCACGCATGCAGGATCTAGTTCCCCCACCAGGGATCAAACTGTGGCCCACTGCACTGGGAGCGAAGAGTCTCACTCACTGGGCTACCAGGGAAGTCCCCATTTAGTACAATTTTATACATACTGACTCTTTCTGGATCCCCAAACATTACAAACGCGCAACTTGTGTGTGTGTGTGTGTGTGTGTGTGTGTGTATGTGTGTGTGTGCGCGAACGTCCAAGTGTAGTCTTGGAGAAGGTTGACTTTCATCAGGTTCTCAAAAGGTCTAAACCCAACAGAAGTTAAGAAGGACAGGGCAGGGCTTCCCTGATGGCTCAGTGGTTAAGAATCCACCTGCCAATGCAGGGGACACTGGGTTCAAGCCCTGGTCCAGGAAGATCCCACAGGCCGCGGAGCAACTAAGCCCAGGTGCCACAACTACTGAGCCCGTGCACTCTAGGGCCTGTGCTCCACAGCAAGAGAAGCCACCGCACTGAGAAGCCCGCACACTGCAACGAAGACCCAATGCAGCCAAAAATAAATAAATAAATAAATAAATTAATTGAAAAAAAAGAAAAGGACTGGGCAGAGGGCTGGCCTGTAGGAGACTTTCAGGCAGCCATTTCCAGAGTTCCAGTGTAGACCATGCAAAAGGGAGCCTGTCACGGTCCAGTAGTTGTGGCGTATGGTCTTAGTTGCTCTGTGGCATGTGGGATCTTCCCGGATCAGGGCTCGAACCCAGTGTTCCCTGCATTAGCAGGTGGATTCTTAACCACTGTGCCACCAGGTAAGTCTTATTATTGATGGAATTCTTAATATGATAGTTACCTTGGTAATACTAGGAGATAAGGTCTGGGAAAGATTTTTGGAAAAAAGAGGGTCCAAGACTCAGGTAAGGAATAACATTCCAGGCATCCAGAGCCCACCTCCTGTCTTTGTCCCCTCCACCAGCCTCGAGTCCTGGTGCCTGATTCTCATGGGTGCGTGACTCCCCATTCCCCAGCAGGTGGCGCTGCTGTCCTGACTATGACTGATGGTTGCCAGCCAGATGATGTGCTCTCAGAGGGCTGGGACCTGTCCTACGGAAGGGTGCCAAGGAGTGCAAAGCCATTCTATTCATTCACGAATTCAACAAACACTAATTGAATATAAAATATGTGCCGGGCACTGTTCTAGGTGCTGGGGATTTAGCCAGGAACAAGACAGACCAAGCTCTGCTTGTACAGGGCTTACATTTTAGAGCAGTGCTGTCAAATATGGTAGCCCGTAGCCACACGCTACTATCGAGCTCTTGAAATGTGTAGTCTGAATTGAGAAGTGTTGTAAGTGTAAAATACATGCCTGATGTCAAAGATCTAGTAAAAAAATAATGTTAACTATCTAACATTTTAAATATTGATTTTATATTGAAATGATCATATTTAGAGTATTTTGGGTTAAATAAAATATCTTATTAAAATAATTTAACCTGTTTTTGACTTTTTTAAACATTACCAAGAATTTTAAAATTACATATGGTGCCCACATTTGTGGCTTGCATTATATTTCTGTTGGACAGTGCTGTTCTGGAGGGCGACCAGACATATAAACAAATGTGCAATATGATGTCAGGTGAGGAGATATCAGGACTGAGAAGTGACAGAAATAAGACAGTGAGCAAACAGGTGGAAATAAACCTGTGAGCCTGGGACAGTGTGGAGGCCAATGTGGCCAGAGCAGGGGAGAGAGGAGTGTAAGAGAAGAGTTATAAAAGGAGGGCCAGAGATGCAGTTTTTTTTTTTTTTTTTTTCGGTACGCGGGCCTCTCACTGTTGTGGCCTCTCCCGTTGAGGAGTACAGGCTATGGACGCGCAGGCTCAGCGGCCATGGCTCACGGGCCCAGCTGCTCTACGGCATGTGGGATGTTCCCGGACCGGGGCACGAACCCGTGTCTCTTGCATCGGCAGGCGGACTCTCAACCACTGTGCCACCAGGGAAGCCCGGAGGCCATAATTTAAAATAAAGAATACTAGCAAAAGTAACTTCATAGGTAAATATAAAAGCCAAGATCATGATACTTTTGGCTTGGTTTGTAATTTCTCTCTTTTTTCTACATGATTTAAAAGGCACATGCATAAAACAATTATAAATCCATGTTAGTAGTCATAAAATGTATAAAGATATAATTTGTAACAATAACAATATAAAGGGGGAGGAACAGAGAAGTATAGGAGCTGAGTGCTTGTAAACTCTTGAAACTAAGTTGGTTTATTCAAACTAGCTTGTCATAAATTTAAGATATCAATTGTAATCCCTAAGTAAGCCACTAAGAAAATAGTTTAAAAATATACAAAAAAGGAAAGAAAGGAATCAAAGTGATACACTACAAAAGATCAACTAAATTTTTTTTAAAAGACAGAAATGGAATAAATAAGCGTTCCCTGAACCCAATTCCAACATGTGTGTGGAGGCTTCCCCACAGGGTGTCTGAGAATTTAACTCAATTCTGATACTATCTATCCAGAGATAGAATCAGATTCCATGGATAAAGGGCTCAGTCCCACAAGACTGCCTTCTCCTTCAGACACAGGTGAAGTTGTTACCTGTGCTTCTAACCAACTGGCCACAAATTGAGTTTACCATGACCCCCTCCAACTAACAATGCTAATCTCAACTCCAGGTTGTCACCTGTACTTCTGACCCACTGGCTATATATCAGAGGTTCCCAAGACCTGCTCTTCAATTTCGATTAATTTGCTAGAACAGTTCACAGAACTCAGGAACATTTTACTTACTAGATTACTGGTTTATTATAAAACAATTATTAAAGGATACTAATCAACAGCCAGAAGAAGAGATTCAAAGAGCAAGGCATGGGGAAGGGGTGTGGAGCTTCCATGCCCTCTCCAGGTACATCACTCTCCCCATATCTCCACATGTTCACCAATGCAGAAGCTCTCTGAACCCTGTCCTTTTGGGGTTTTATGAAGGCTTCATTACATGGGCATGATCGATTAAATCATTGGCCTTTGGTGATTGATTTAACCTCCAGCCCCTCTCCCCTCCATGGAGATCTGGGGAGTGGGACTAAAAGTTCTACTGGGAATCAGCCCCCACCCTTGGGTGGGATCCAAAAGTCACTTTCCCTGAAGAGTTTTCAGGAATTGAGGACAGGACAAGAGACCAGATATTAAACCATTGCTCTTCTCTCTCAGAAAATTCCAAGGGTTTTAAGAGCTATGAACCAGAAACTGTGGATGAAGACCAAATATATATGAGAAATATATATTTTGGTCATTCAGATGGCATATATATGTATATATATATATATATATATGTAGTGGTTTTTTATTTTAAATATTTATTTATTTATTGGTTGAGCTGTGTGGCTTGTGGAATCTTAGTTCCCTGGCCAGGGATTGAACCTGGGCCCTCAGCAGTGAAAGTGTGGAGTCTTAACCACTGGACTGCCAGGGAATTCCCCAAACTGGATTTTTTTTTAAAAAAGGTCTATCTACGTATATCTATAAGAGACTCACGTTAGGTATAAGGGCACAAAGAGGTTGAAAGTAAGGGGTGGAAAAATATATTCAATTAAAATAGTAACCAAAAGAGAGTTGGGTGGCTATACTATTGTAAGACAAATTAGACCTAAATCAAAACAGTTTACAAGAGACAGAGAAGGAAAGTATTGATAAAAGGTATAATATAAATAAAAAGGTACAATATAGCAAAAAGATATAACAGTTATGAACATACATACATCTTACAACAGAGCCCCAAAATATATGAAGCAAAAATTGACAGAATGGAAAGAAGAAATACACAGTTCTACAATAATAGTTGGAGACTTCAATACTCCATGTTCAATGATGGATAGAACAACCAGATAAGAGCAGTAAGGAAATGGAGGACTTGAGCAACACTGTAAACCAACTAAACCTAACAGAGATATACAGAACATTCCACCCAACAATAGCAGAATACACATTCTTCTCAAGTGAACATGGAACATTCTCCAGAGTAGGCTATATGTTAGGCCACAAACAAGTCTCAATAAATTTTAAAAGATTGAGATCACACTGAGTATCTTTTCCTTTCTGGTCACAATGGAATGAAACTACACATGAATAAGATAAGGAAAACTGAAAACAAAAATCACAAATATGTGGAAATTTAACAACACACTCTGTGATGGTTAATTTTATGTGTCAACTTGAAATGACCATGGAGTATCTAGACATTTAGCCAAACATTATTCTGAGTGTGTGTCTGAGGGTGTTTCTGTGTCAGATTAACATTTGTTTATTTTTTCTTTTTCTTTCTTTTAGGTTTTGAGATTAATATTTGAATAGACTTGAGTAAAGCAGATTACCCTCCCTAATATGGGTAGGCCTCATCCAATCAGTTGAAGTTCTGAATAGAACAAAAAAGCTGAGTAAAAGGAAACCCCTCCTGTCTGATTGCTTGAGCTGGAATATTGTTCTTTTTCCAGCCTTTGGGGTATGACCAAAACATCAGGTCTTTTAGGGTCTCTGAGACTGCCAGATTTTGGACTGGAATTTATACCATCAGCTCTCTTGGTTTTTATGCCTTCAGACTTGAACTAGAACTACACATTGGCTCTCCTGGGTTTCAAGTTTGCCAATGGCAGATCTTGGGAGTTCTCAGCCTCTATAATCACATGAGCAAACAGTTTATAAGTTTATAATCTCAATCTCTTAATTGATCTCTCTCTCTCCCCATATATATATGGAGTGGAGGTGGCTGTCCACCAGAGAGATATTGAAACCGTGCACCTCAGATTGGGACTCGGAACCCAAGTGCTGGGACTCGAACTCAGCCAAAACCCTGATTGGGACTCGAACCCATGCAGCTGGCCAAAACTCACAGTCTTCCAACTGAGATCACACACCTGGTTTCAGGATTTAATGAAGCTCAGGCTCTTGATGTCTCATTGCAGAAAGAATCCAGTGAGAGACAAAGTGATAGGTAAGAAGTGGATTTATTTAGAGAGAAACACACTCCACAGACAGACAGTGGGCCATCTCAGAAGGCGAGAGGAGCACCAGGCTATGGGTTATCAATTTTTACAGGGGTGGGTAATTTCATAGGCTAATGAGTGGGAGGAGTATTCCAGCTATTTTGAGAAAGGGTGGGGATTTCCAGCAATTGGGCCACCACCCACTTTTTAAAAAAAATTTTTTTAATTTAATCTATCTATCTAGATATTTATTTATGGCTGCATTGGGTCTTCGTTGCTGCGCATGGGCTTTCTCTAGTTGCGAGGAGCGTGGGCTACTTTTAGTTGCGGTGCACGGGTTTCCCATTGTGGTGGCTTCTCTTGTTGAGGAGCACGGGCTCTAGGCACACGAGCTTCAGTAGCTGTGGCACGCAGGCTTCAGTAGTTGTAGCTCACGGGCTCTAGAGTGCAGGCTCAGTAGTTGTGGCGCTCAGGCTTAGTTGCTCTGCAGCATGTGGGATCTTCCCGGACCAGGGCTCGAACCCAGGTACCCTGCATTGGCAGGCGGATTTTTAACCACTGCGCCACCAGGGAAGCCCCACCACCCACTTTTTGATACTTATGATCAGCCTTGGAACTGTCATGGCTCTGTGGGTGTGTCAGTTAGCTTACTGATGTGTTACAATGAGTTGTATACTGACGCTCAAGGTCTAGTGGAAGTTGACTTGTCTGCCATCTTAGACCCATTTGGTTCTAATCAGTTTATGTTATGTCCTCGGGCTATATCATTCTTTCAAAGGTTGTGCCCTGCACCCTTCCCTCCTGTTTCAATATTGAGACTCATCTGCAATGAGGGGCCACATGGGTCTGTGTCTGCTCTCAGAGCTGAGGCCTGAAGACCAAAACCTGTCTGTATCCACCTGATTCTCAGGAGGGCTATAGTCCTCTGGGATTTAGGGAAACCTCTGCTCCAGTATGGGGGGGTGGGTGGCTCCCTAAAAGGGAAACCCTCAAGAATCTGGAGGGACCCAGGCAATGAATCATTAGTCTGAGTCAAAATGGAGATAGCAGGCTTCCTGGTGGCACAGTGGTTAAGAATCCTCCTGCCCTTGAGAACACAGTGAGGGGGAAGTAAACTGGGACGAAGTGAGATAGTGGCATTGACATATATACACTGTCAAATGTAAAATAGATAGCTAATGGGAAGCAGCCACATAGCACAGGGAAATCAGCTCGGTGCTTTGTGACCACCTAGAGGGGTGGGATAGGGAGGGTGGGAGGGAGATGCAAGAGGGAGGGGATATGGAGATATATGTATATGTATAGCTGATTCACTTTGCTGTACATCAGAAACTAACACAACGTTGTAAAGCAATTATACTCCAATAAAGATGTCAGAAAAAAAAAAGAATCTGTCTGCCAGTGCAGGAGACACATGTTCGAGCCCTGGTCCAGGACGATCTCACATGCCGCGGAGCAACTAAGCCTGTGTGCCACAACTACTGAGCCTGCGCTCTAGAACCCATGAGCCACAACTACTGAGCCCGCGTGCCACAACTACTGAAGCCCGTGCGCCCAGAGCCTGTGCTCTGCAACAAGAGAAGCCACCGCAATGAGAAGCCCATGCACTGCAACGAAGAGTAGCACCTGCTTGCCGCAACTAGAGAAAAGCCCGCACGCAGTAATGAAGACCCAATGCAGCCAAAAATAAATAAATTTATTAAAAAACAAAAAGCAAAAAACAAAATGGAGATAACAATGACCAGTCCAGAAGCCACAGGTTACAAATTATGATGAGACAGGGAAAGTTTTCTGTCACTGGAGGTCTCCAGGTCTGGGCTGGGAAGGCTTAGCTCCTCCAGGCTGTTCCTTGGGCTGGCTTGGAATCCTGGTTTTGTGTCTGTTTGATGTCACATTATGAGAATCCTATGAGCTACACTGGGCCTGTGTCTCTGGAGCCCCTCACACAGAGAAGGCACAGGTCACCAAAGATGACTGTTGCCTGGAGGGTTCTGACCTATGAGGTAGGAGTCCAAAAGAGGCTCTGTTTCCAGCTCTACTTCATATTGCTTTCTTGGCTTGGGAAATCACTGGCCCACATCTGGCCTCAGCTTTGTTATCCATAAAACAGGCTTAACTGACAATTTCTGAGGCATTGTTTCCACAAGTACCTGGAAGGATGATGATGATAATAAATATGATGTTTAATTTTTTTCTTTAAAAATCATGTTTATTGAGGAATAATTTATTTTGTTTTATTATTTTTTAATTTCTTTATTGAGGTGTGTGTGTATATATATATATATTTTTTTTTTTTTACCAATTTTTATTTACTTATTTATTTTGTCCACTCTGTGCGGCCTCTGAGATCCTAATTCCCTGACCAGGGATTGAACCCATGCCCTCAGCAATGAAAGCACAGAGTCCTAACCACTGGACTGCCAGGGAATTCCCAATTGAGGTATAATTTAGATACAATAAAATGTACATATCTTAAGCATTGTTTAATGAATTTTGACAAATGTCTAGACAAATATAACTACCAGCCTATCACATCATAGAACCTTTCTGTCACCCCAAAATATTCCCCTGTACTTCTTCACAGTCACCCTTGGCACCAGGGAAAACTGTTCTGATTTATATTACTCTATATTACTCTATATTAGTTTTGACTTTTCTAGAATTTCATGTAACTGGAACCACACCATATGAACTCACTTGGGTCTGACTTCTTTTGCTTAACATAGTGCATTTGAAATCCAGTGTTGGTATTGTGTATGTCAGTTGTTCATTTGTTTGTTTGTTTTTTATTGTGGTAAAACATACATGACATAAAATTTACCATTTACTCATTTTAAGTGTATATATCATTCATTGGCCTTAAGTACATTCATAGTGCTTTGTAATCATCACCACTATTTCCAGATTTTTTTTTCATCCATCCTGAACTGAAACTCTGTACTTGTCAAACAATAACTCTCTACTTCCCCCTCCCCAGACCCTGGCAACCTCTATTCAACTTTCTGTCTCAATGAATTTGCCTCTTCTAGGTACCTCACATTAGTGGAATCGTATAATATTTGTTCTTCTATGTCTGGCTTTTTTCACTAAGTGTAATATTTTCAATGTTTATCCTTGTTGAAGCATGTGCCAGAATTTCATTCCTATTTAAGGCTGAATAATTTCATTTTGTGTAATTACACTTTGTTTACCCATTCATCTATTGATAGCCTGTGGATTCATTCATTTCTTTTTACTGTTGAGTAGTATTTCATTGTGTGGATACACCACAACTAGCTAATCTGTTCATTTGTTCATCTGTTGGACACCTAGATTATTTCCAAATTTTGGCTATTACGAATAAAGTCCTTGGATGGACATATGCTTTCATTTCTCTTGGGTAAATACTTAGGAGTGCAATGGCTGGATCATGTTTTAAGTATAAATTTAGTTCTTAAAGAATGGCCAAACTGCTTTTCAAAGTGGCAGGAAATTATCAACGCATGAGCGTTCCACAGTTTTGTCAGTTTTTAATTTTAGTCTGTTTAGTGGGTGTGTGGGGTTCTAATTTGTATTTCCTTGATGAATAATAATGTTAAGCATCTTTTCATGGGCATAATGGCTATTTATCTTTTCTTGTGAGTTATCTCTTCAAATCCTTCGCGTACGTAAAAAAAGGCTTAATATCTATTTTTGCAACCAGTGTCGTCCAGACACTATGCTCATTCATGGTCATGGCTTTATGCGCTTTAACTGACGCCCGCCCTGCACAGAGGAAGTAACCGACTGAGACTTCAGGGAACCTATAAGGCTCAGCACTAACTGGATCCAGAACGGCTAGGCCGTTTCTGGGCATGGTCCCTGGTGGCTCTCTAAGGCACGCTCGGTGATTGGCTGAAGGAGCACTTCCGCAGGCACTTCCGAATCCGGGCCCGCCCCGAGCATCGGTGATTGGCTGGGTTGGCCGAGCGCGAGTCCTCTCGGGAGTTGTAGTTCTTGGGGCCCGGCTGGGGACGCCGGGAAAGACCATTGGTCTTACTTGGTCGCGGCCGCTGCCACCATGTCCCGCGTGTCGGTCCCTTGTCATGTGAAAGGAACCGTGGCCCTGCAGGTGGGCGACGTGCGGACCTCCCAAGGCCGGCCTGGCGTGCTGGTCATCGATGTCACCTTCCCCAGCGTCGCGCCCTTCGAGGTGAGCAAGCAAGTGGGCGCGACCGGGGCTCCTGGGCGGGGCTTATCTGGGAACTCGGGCGTGTCCCAGCCATTTAATCGTTTACTGAAAGCCTCTGCAGTACCTCGCCCAAATGAATCAGTTAAACATTTATTTATTCCTTCAGTTAACACACAGTTACTAGAATGCAGCTTCCTCTTCTGTTCTCTTCAACGTCTCTCCCCAATGCCCAGAATGGCGCTGACACGGAAGTGCCGAGATAGTAGGCTAGGTGCTGGAAATACAGTTTTGAACCTAATAGAGGTGAGAGGTCGTTTTGTCCCTGGCCACTGACTGGGTATCATTAGACAATGAGTTACCCCCAAACCTGCCTCCTGCCCATTCCTACAGTCCCTGCAGGAGGTCAAGTTCAAATCATCCCTCATCAGGGTCTTCCCAGTGGCTCCAGTTTCCAGTCTCCAGTTGCCCTTCCACATCTGCTGGCAGGGTGACTGGACACTGCAAGACCTCAACACAGAGGACAGAGTCCACTTTCTAATGGCCTGGCATTCAGAGCCACTCTGTGTCTTTGCCCTACTTGCCTCTCGGCCTCAGGCATTTTGTCCTGTAGTGTGTGGTTCTACCCCAAGCTGTTGCTTACTCTAAGCTGGGAGACTTCATTACAGGGCCCAGCCCTGGAAATCTGATTCAGTAGGTCTGGGGTGGAGCCTGTACACTTATATTTAAAAAAAAAAATTTTCCTTGAGTAATTCTGTTTTGTTGCTGTTGTTTTGGGTTTTTTTGGCCTCACCACGGTGGGATCTTAGTTCCCCGACCAGGGATCGAACCCTGGGTCCTGGCAGTGAAAGCCTAACCACTGGACCACCAGGGAATTCCCTCCTTGAGTAATTCTGATGAGTATCCAGTGATGAGAACTGCTTTAGCTAGGCTGAACCACTCTCTGTTCCAGGGGTATGCCAGGTCCTGTCACCCCTTGGTGTTCCTTTGTTTATGCTACTTTACAGTTTCTACCTTTCATGGTCCACTTGATGAACTCATCTGTACATTTTCTGATTCATCTAGAGTTAGGGCTCTGACCACTCCCAGCATCTTGGACGTGCAGCAAGATCCGAGGTCATGGTTTGCATGACATGCTCATTTAGACTGTGAGTTCTAGGAAGGCAAAATCTCTTTGGGCCCCAGTGGATTCTTGTTGATATTGTTAGATTGGTAGAAGAGTACATTCCTAAGTGGAGGAAGAGATGGTGCTTTTGAACCCATCAGGCCCGGGGCCTAGGTGTGATTTCTTGTGGTGGGTTGTGTGTGCCCTAGTTGCAGGAGATCATGTTTAAGAATTACTACACAGCCTTTCTGACCATCCGTGTTCGCCAGCACACCTCAACACACACTCCAGCCAAGTGGGTGACCTGCCTTCGGGACTACTGCCTGATGCCTGACCCACACAGTGAGGAGGGAGCTCAGGAGTATGTATCGCTGTTCAAGCACCAGGTCAGCTGGGACTCAGCATGGCCAGGGCAGCCCAGATGAGGGCTCACAAGAGGCCTGGGGATTGGGCCAGGATACCATGAGGGAAGAGGGGCAGGCAAGGTTGGCCTGAATTGTGGTTCTTGGGCAAGTGCCTTGGAGGAACTACTGTTTCCTTCTCAAAGGCCTGGGGAGGAAGCACCTTGGCTCATTGCTGGTTGGCTCCTGGGCAGTGAGCTGGGGCCTCGGTGGGTCCTTGTGTGTATGTGTCAGATGCTGTGTGACATGGGCAAAGTACTGGAACTACGCCTGATTCTGCGACAGCCATCACCACTGTGGTTGTCTTTCACGGTGGAGGAGCTGCAGATCTACAAACAGGGACCAAAGGTAAGTGACTAGCTCAGAGCTGTTTGCTGGCCCTCTCTCCAGGAGGCTCCTAGCTATGGCTGGGAGGCCTGGGGGTACAGGTGGGAGTGGATGGGTAAGGATGGGGAGACTCAGAAGGAGTCCTTCATGGAAGTTAGCCAGGTGGGAATGCTGGAAGTTCATGATAAGAGGTGAGGCCACGTCCCCATATCCCCTGACCTTTGGGGCTACCTGCCTTTTTCAGATCTGGAACATTCAGGTACCCAGATATACTTCTGCTCCTTGTCTTCGTGGGGCTTCCTTCTGCATAGCAGAAGAGCTTAGGTAGTCTTCTGCCCCTGGGACCTAAACGGGATTTTCCCAGTTTCTGGGGCTCAGGGGCCCTTCTCTCTGCCTTCAGGACCTTGGGATCTGGTTCCAGGTCTCTCCTACTCTGCCCACCTCAGGGCAGTATGCCTTTGCTTTGCAGAGCCCTTCCATGACCTTCCCCAAGTGGCTCTCGCACCCAGTGCCTTGTGAGCAGCCTGCTCCCCTTCTTGAGGTAAGCCCTTACCCTGGCTAAGAACCATGTGCGAACAGCTCTGGTGTCCAGCACAGGCCCAAGGGGACCCCTTTCTGCAAGAATCTGGGGCTGGACCCAGGGACCTTCGTTCACTCTGTGCACCTTCCTCCTGGGATTTGAGGCATCTCTGTGTGGGGCCGGGCCACCTACTCCACATCAGGCCCCATCCTCATGTTTCACAAGTCATCTGGGAATGTCAGCTGGAGGGCCCCATAGCCCAACTTGGCCTATCTGGAGTTATAAGGGCACTGCTGGGGAGAGACCCATGGCCACTGACCCCTCCTTCTGGAGCAGGGTCTCCCAGACCCCAGCAGGGTATCATCCGAGGTACAGCAGATGTGGGCGCTGACAGAGATGATCCGGGCCAGTCATACCTCCACAAGGATCGGCCGCTTTGATGTGAGTGATCGCTTCCCTCTGCTTGGCTCCCGTTGGCCTGAATGGGTCAGATCTGATGGTCTTTTGTGTTGCAGGTGGATGGCTGTTATGACCTGAACTTGCTCTCCTACACTTGAGCTGTGGCCCTTAGTCAAGACGTTGGCCTTCCGTGCCCATCCAGGCCCAGCTTGGGCCATCAGAGGCTGAAGTGCTGTCCCTGTGCATTCCGAGTGTTGCCTGCATGCGCATTCTGTCAGGACCACGTTCACAGAGTCAAGATTCTTGGGGGCTCACTGTGTTGCTTTAGCATGAACTCCTGGAGGGGATACGCTCTGTCCTCACCTGACTGCAACCCAAACCTCCTCCTTCGCCCTCCCTAAAAACACTCCAGTTCTATTCCTAAGAATCCCCCTGTGCCCTCTGTCTCCCCTGCCAACATGAACATTGCTGTCTTCTGCCTGCTCCCTCACCCTGAGTGTAGTAGGCTGGGGTAACCTACTAGAACCTGCTCTGTCTAGCCTTGGAAGACTGCTGTAACTTGGCAGTCAGTAGTTTGGAAGCTTGAAGGAGAAACAGGAGCCGCGTTTTTCCTTCTGCGCCCCCTAATGGTCTTCTTTCCCTTTGTATTATGCCCACAAAAAGAAAATTCCTATCTAAACTCTACTGCTGCTTGCCTGGGGAGCCACACAAAGCTGGGAATTTGGGCAGCCTGAGTCCCTTGGTGCCTGAGTTGGCTCCTGGATGTGTGTTCAAATGGGTCTGCCCCCATCCATCGGGTCTGGGCGGGTGCCCTGGGCAAGGCTGGGGCCTGAAAATGAGTCCTGGGACCTGTCTGCCATCTGACAGAGGCCAAAGCGCATCCTTGTCCCTCTTCCAGTTGCCCCCATCTAAGAGCCACGCTCAGTGTGATGAGAGATCAACCTCGGTGGTGGTGGTGGGGGCCAGGTGAGGGTTCTCATTGGTGTCTTTTAAGAGGCTGAGGTTTTCTACAACCCCAGGCCAGCAGCTGAATAAGACAGGCTGCTGCTCCTTATGAGAAAATCCTGCTTCTCTCTGTTTTTTCCTGGCTTGCTTCTGGGGGCTGTTATGAGGCAGTACTGCAACATGTGTTGGACCTGGAAAATTGGATGTTTGTGTGGCTCAACAGCTTTCTAGGGGAAGGGCAGCCACTTTTTGGTGGCCACCTTCTGATGTCACCTATCAGAGTTCTTGTAGGTGGTATCTGCCTGCAGGGTCATTTACTAAGCCCCATTCAGCTTTTGCTAAGAGGGTAATGATCAGTCTTGTGCTCAGGGAGTAGCAGCTCTCAGTGTGTATGTGAGTGAGGGGGGAGGTCCCTGGGATGGCAGGGACCCTGCTTCCTGCACAGCTCTGTCCCCAGCACAGGGCCTAGTGTGCAGGAAGATCAATAAATACTTGTGGAATGCATCACTGTGCCCGCTGCCTACGTTTGCCCGGCGAGAGAGCTGGAGACCCTCACATGAGGCCAGGTTACTGTGGCACTCTGCCTGCCGGGCTGACTCCACCCTCCTGTGCCCTCTCCATCCCTTACCCTCCCCCCATTCGACCTTACACTCCTATTGTCCTAAACTGGTGATTCAGGCCTTTCAGCCCTTTGCAGAACTTTGGCCCTTTGGAGGCAGGGCAGTCAGCAGGGGGAGGTCTAGCCCCCAGCTCTATTTCTGAGTGGCTTAACTGGCTCCAACCGCCCAATCTGCCCTGATCAGATGGAAGCGCCCGGGGCTATTTCCCTGCAGCTGGGAGTCAACGCACTGTGTGCTCTAAAGCTGCGTCTGCCCTTGGGGCTGCCCACTCCCTCTTCTGATCCCCTGGGCGGGGGAGAGACCTAGCTAAGCAGGGCTTGGACTACATCTCCCAGCGTGCCTGTCAGAGTGGTGGCCTCTGTGCGTCGGCTGCACCCGTTGCGGGCAACAATGCAGCGGGCTGGGAGCATGATGTCCCGTCTGGGCTCGTGTCTCCAGGCGCTCCCCTCGGCCCTGCGCCGTTCTCTCAGTAGTGCACAGGTGGGATAGAGGGTGCTGGGTTGTGGTGCCAGTCTTGGAGGGTGGGGGAGGAAGAGGGCTGGGGCCTGGGGCCTTGGTGGCACTGAGCCCGGCCGCCCGCAGGACGTGCTCCGCAGGACACCACTCTATGACTTCCACCTGGCCCATGGCGGGAAGATGGTGGCATTCGCAGGCTGGAATCTGCCTGTGCAGTACCGGGACAGCCACGTTGACTCACACCTGCATACACGCCGGCACTGCTCGCTCTTTGACGTATCCCACATGCTGCAGGTGAGCCAGGGGAGTGCACTGATTGCCAGGCCAGGGCTTCCTCTCTGTCCACAATGGTGCAACCCTCAGCTTTCTTTGCTGGGAGCTGGATTCCAAGGGCAGCCCTCTCAGAAGAGTTGGAGGTCTCAAGGGTGTAATGTACTATGGCCCTCAGTAAACTGACTCAGAGGGTCTCTTGATCATCTCCTGTCTTATCTCTCTAGCCTGCTCCCACTTAGTGGAGTGCCTCAACGTCCTGGGTTTTCCAGGGCTGCCACTCATTGTCATCCACTGTCCTAGGTATTGGTTTGGAAAAGGGGGTATTTCAGGAAGGTGCTGGGCCCTTTCAAGTTCCCTAACCTCCCTGAGTGCATCTCTTCTGTATTGGCGGGTGTGGGGGAGTCAGAAAGTAGGGCTTCTGCCACTTGCAGAACCAAAAGACTAGTCAGGCACTTTGGCTGGATTGGAAAGTGCTGTGGGTGGCAGGGAGGATGCCTCCTAGCCCCGTGGCTTTCCAGAGGCTTTTTGATCTCTTTCCCAGACCAAGATATTTGGCCATGACCGGGTGAAGCTGATGGAAAGTCTAGTGGTTGGAGATATTGCAGAGCTAAAGCCAAACCAGGTGGGCCTCTCTTTTATTTCTGCTCAATGAGTGTTCTTAGTCATAAGCCAGCAAACCAGTCTGAGTCCCTGCTTCGGGCCTGGGGGCACAGAGATGGATCAGACACAGTTTCTCAGGGCTTTCGTTCTTGGGGGACAGAGTCCCTGAGTCATGTCCAGACACCCAGCCATCTGCAGGGAGGGTCCTATCCCATCCCCACCACATCAAGCTGGAAGGCCAGAAACCCAGGTTCACATCCTGTTCTGTGACTTCCATGCTGCTTAACCCCTTGCAATTTAAATTGTAGTCCTGGGAATTCCCTGGCGGTCCAGTGATTAGGATTAGGACTCTGTGCACTCCCTGCCAAGGGCCTGGGTTCAATCCCTGGTTGGGGAACTAAGATCCCACAAGCTGTGCGGCCAAAGAAAAACGAAAGTGTAGTCTGTAAACCAGCAGCCTCATCGTCACATAGGAGCTTGTTAGGATACACTCTCAGGCCAGTTCTTCAGACCTGCTGAATCAGAACCTGCATTTTAACAAGATCCCCAGGCGATTCATGTGACCTCTTAACCTCAGGCTCTTCTTATACTGTCCATCCAGTGGGGAGGCTGAGGCCAGCCAACCTCAGTGTTATAGAGGGTTGTTGTGGAGCACATGGGGTCATCGAGATAGACTTTGAAGCTGCTGCTGCTGCTTTTTTTTTTTGGCCATGCTGGATTTTAGTTCCCCAACCAGGGATTGAACCCTCACCCTCAGCAGTGAAAGTGCCGAGTCCTAACCACTGGACCACCAGGGAATTCCCATAGACTTTGAAGCTTCTGTCCTGGGGTTTGGAGCACAGACTGAGTTGTCCTAGGTCTGGGTGGGACGAAGCATCAAGTCCTAGGTATGGTGGGTTAAGTGTGAGAGGGGCTCTCTGTACTAAATGGGGAGGGGTGCAGAGGCCCCACCAGATCAGGGAGGTGTCCCCCAAGGTGGGGAAGAGGTGAAACCTTTCTCAGTGTATGAGGATCAAAAACCCTGGGCTTGTGCAGGGGCCTGGGCTGACCCAGCCTTGCTTCTTGCACTGCCACCACCCCTCAGCTCTATTCACGAGGGTTCATGAGTTTGTGGTGGCTGAGTGGGCCCAGGGGTGTGTTTGACTCACACTTGACCTTGGCCTCTTGGACCTGGAGGCAATGATGCTCCACTTTGATGCTAGGGAACACTGTCGCTGTTTACCAATGAGGCTGGCGGCATCTTAGATGACTTGATTGTGACCAACACCTCTGAGGGACACCTGTATGTGGTGTCCAATGCTGGCTGCTGGGAAAAGGACCTGACCCTCATGCAGGTATAGCCCCTCTGTGTCCCAGGTACCCTGTCCTCCTTGTTCACAGAGCAGCATCCTTGTTTTCCAGGACAGACCTGGAATGGATAAGGAGCTCAGACAATGGCTCTTTGAAAGAACAGTGGGCCAGAGCGGGCCCTCCCTGGAGCATGCTAAGTTTCAGTGGTGGGGAAGTGGGGGAGGTGGGGAGGTGAAGCTGATCCTGGCCCCTAAGTGAGGATCCTCTGGTGAGGATGGAAGGCTGGAGCCTGGTGTTAGAGCTGGCAGACCTGGGCATGAGTCATCCCTACCACTTAGTAGTTATATGACCTTGTTAAGACGGGAACCAGCCTACTCTGCCGAGCTCTGCAGCACCAGGTGCTCAGTAAGGGGTCCCAGAGCAAATGTGGTATTTCTTTCCTTTCAGGACAAGGTTAGGGAGCTTCAGAACATGGGCAACGATGTGGGCCTGGAGGTGATGGATAATGCCTTGCTAGCCCTGCAAGGTAAGTGGGCCAGGCTGGGTTTGGAGCTGAACTTTGCCTTCCAGGTTTCCTCTACTGCTTGGCAGAGAGGCCGTGCCGGGGGAAGGTGAGGATGGTGCACCATAATTCTAAGTTTGGTATCATGCCCTCCTTCTACCTGCCACAAGGCTCCATGGGCTGTGGGCAAGAGCATCTTCTCCCACCTGCAGAGTGGGGCTTGCTCAGGGCTTGTTCTGGTCCCTAAGGGCTGTGATCCAGCTTTCTGGGGCACCAGGACCTGGACACTTGGTTATTGGCTCCCTGGGCCCAGGCCCCACTGCGGCCCAGGTGCTACAGGCTGGCGTGGCAGATGATCTGAGGAAACTGCCCTTCATGACCAGTGCTGTGATGGAGGTGTTTGGCGTGTCTGGCTGCCGTGTGACCCGCTGTGGCTACACAGGAGAGGATGGTGTGGAGGTTTGTCAAGAAGTGGGCACAGGGTAGTGCAGGGCATAGGACTCTGGGGCCAGCAGCCCATCTGCTCCCTGGTGTCCCTTGCAGATCTCGGTGCTCGCCGCGGAGGCAGTCCGCCTGGCAACAGCTCTGTTGGAAAACCCAGAGGTGAAGCTGGCAGGTCTGGCGGCCCGGGACAGCCTGCGCCTGGAGGCAGGCCTCTGCCTGTATGGGAACGACATTGATGAACACACCACACCTGTGGAAGGCAGCCTCAGTTGGACATTGGGTAAGCTGGGCTAGCACTCAGGGAGGGGATCCTGAAGGCTGGAGTGACCCTTGATGAGACCAGCCAACCCAGGACTGCTTCCAAGGTTGTGTAGCCTGGAGCAAGTGGCACAGCCTCCCTGAGCCTTCATTTCCTGAAGATACCACAGTGGCTTTGCCCAATAGATACTGAGGACCCTTAGCAAGCTGAGGTGGGGAGCATGGCCTCCAAGACCAGGGGTCAGTAGGTGGATGGCTGACTGCACTGCAGGGGAGGAATGGGGTCTAGGGGCAGCCTGAGCGAAGGGGCCTTGATGCTGGATAGATGTCACTTGGGTTCCTTGTCACTAGGACCTCCTGTAGTCAGGGGTCCTACAGACTCTGGCTTAAATCTGATGTGTCATGTTCCAGGGAAGCGCCGCCGAGCTGCTATGGACTTCCCAGGAGCCTCAGTCATTGTTCCCCAGCTGAAGGGCAAGGTGCAGCGGAGGCGTGTGGGGTTAATGTGTGAGGGGGCTCCTGTGCGGGCGCACAACCCCATCCTGAGTACGGAGGGTACAGTGCTTGGTAGGTTGACCAGGGAAGTTGGAGAGCCCTTGTCTCTTCCCTAGGAGGGTGGGGACCCTGGGCTGGCAGGGTGGTGTTGACACATGGCGTCTGCCTGGACAGGTGCTGTGACCAGTGGCTGCCCCTCACCCTGCCTAAAGAAGAATGTGGCGATGGGTTATGTGCCCTATGAGTACAGTCGGCCAGGTACCCTGCTGCTGGTAGAGGTGCGGCGAAAGCAGCAGATGGCCATGGTCAGCAAGATGCCCTTTGTGCCCACAAACTATTATACCCTTAAGTGAGGATGACTTGGAGCAGGGCCCTCTCCTCCAGGAGCCTTACCCTGGAGGGCATTGTACAAGGGGCTAGGGGTTTGTACAAGGGGTTTGTCAGGAAGCTGAGGCAGAACACACTTGGGGTGGCTAGGTGGAGGCTGGTACTGGTTGTCTGGGTAACGGGGTCACACCACCTATTCCCACTTCATCCTGTGCCACTTGCAACTTCAAGACCCCATTTCTGAGTGATGGACCAGCCCACGGTCCCATTTACCCCACTCTTGCCTGCTGGAGAAGCATCAGTTCTGGCACCTCGCCCTTCCACTCTGCCAGGTGCTGCCTGTGGAGCAAAGGCTCACCTTTAGCGGGAGGAGAAAGCCTGCCCAACCTACCTCACCACGGTTTCTCACACTGCAAAGGGTCACTACCTTGGGCAGTGCCGGCTACCTCCTCTGGTTCACTTTCCATGAATTCAAACTGTTGCCTCTTCCTGGGCAGGGATGATTCCTGACTCACAGAGGGTTGGCCTAGTAGGGCTGTGGTGCCCGTGTGTAAACTTGGGGATGGCTGAGGGGGGCATGGACTCATTCTTCCACATTCTCCAGTTGGCCCAGCCTGCTGCCCAGCAGCCAGCCATGCCAGGCTCACCACCTGTTCTGAGCCCCAGGGCTGTTGTAGGGCAGGCTGGGCCTCCTCCCAGACTTGCCTTATCCTGGGCTGACCTCCGTCCCTGGGACTTATTACTGGACTCCACTGACCCCTAAAGAAAATAAAACATTAAATGAGCTTCCTTCCTTCTTGCTTGCTACAGTTCTAGCTTCATTGTTCTCTGTCCACAGGGTTCCTAGGGTGCCAGTCCAATGCCTGCCTTCCTGGCCCAGACTCAGAGTGGGTTCCCCTTGAGAGGGGCAGGTCTATAAAAACTAAAGGGGAGAGTGCCCCTACTGGGCACCACCACTGCTCCTCCAGGGAGATGGCATCACCTCTCCACCTCTGCAAGTTGTATTCTGGGTGCTCAGGGGCAACAGCCCCCAGGGTGTTCCGTCTCCAGTTTCCCCTGTGCGTGCACACTGTCCTGTCAATAACCACACAGCTGATGCACTTCCATGTTTAATAAGCCACATCCTCAGTTGAGCCTGGGGTGAAATATGGGACCAATTCTGAGTGTGGTGTTTGTTGTCAGTGGGTAGGCCTGGGGCTGCAGAACCATCATCCCACCAGCCAGAAGATACTCCGGAGTACTCGTGCATGAGCTCAGCATAGTCCTACTCCAGTGCACTCTGCAAAGACAGCCTAGGCAAAGGCTGCCAGATGGAAATGTGACATTTAACAGAGAGGAAGGAAGCAGTGGGACATTGAGGTAGCTGCTGGCCCAGCAGAAGCAGGCAGAAGTATGTCCATCAGGGAAGCAGGCAGGTCTAGGGCCACACTGCTTTCAGGAACTGGTGTTTGCCACTTATACCTTTATAAGTTCCCTTGGCTCACTGTGGAAGTGGCAGGCCTGCCTAGCCTGTGGGCTCTTAGAACGAAGCTCCTCTGGTTCCAGGTCAAGATGGGAAGTGGTGAGGCTGCAGGGCACGATGGGGCCGCTTTGCACTAAACAGCTCAGTATGTCCCTTTGAGGGGCAGGGTACAGATCCACAACCCCACAGGCACTTAAGCAGTGGAGATGGGAGTTCACCCCTGGGACTCAGCCACTTCTAGGTACCCAGCTTCCTTCTGGGAGGGGTTAAGAGGAATATGAGTACAATGAAAAGACAACTTATATAGCCTGACTCATAGCCTGGAGAGCTCAGGATGAGCCAAAGGAGGTGGGTGTTTGGTGTCCACTGTCTTATACTTGAATGGCCAGCTAAGTAACCATAAAATATAAGGCTGTGTCCAGGCCAGGATTCCCTGGGTCCCTGCCAACAAAGCAAAACCAAATAAAGGAAACCCCAGGCTTAGGGGAAAACAGACCTGCCTTACAAATCTCAGAGCTGGTCAACCTCAGGCTTCCTCCCAGGGACAAATCTCTACAGGGTCACATCCCAGGGGGATGGGAAGAGGAACAGGAAAAAGCCAAGACAGAAAATGGACTGTTGCCCTCCCCAACCCAGAGGCTTCTGAGCTGACCCCTGAAAGGAGAAGCATGCCTTCTCTCCTTAAGCCACCCAGATCAGGGTACAGGCAAACTCTTTACTGGCCCAATGCCTGGGGCTGCTGGAGGCAAGACCAAGGGCAGTGGAGGCCCAGCCCTGCAAGCACTGGCATACTCCCTGCCCCCAACCTCTACCCCCGCTGCAGTCGTCCCTGGGGTCTGGGCAGCAGCAGAACCCAGTATGGGAGCCAGCAGACCTGGTGATGTTCCTGGAGACCCCTCTGCTGCCTTCCCTTATTCTCTGTGGGTTTTAAGAGGTTCATTTGCTGCTGTTTCCCTGAAAGTGATAGAAGAGAAGAGGGGTTATTCCGCGGACAGCATAACAGTCCCCTTGTGGGGGCTGAGCTGGGCTCAGTAAGGCCACACTATAACCTAGACCTCTCTGCTGAGCTTCCACAGCCCTCACTGGGTCCATCACTTTCCCCTGCAGACTTATTCTTCCTCCTGCTTCTCCACTTTGTGAATGGTGCTCCCATCCTTCGCCAGTTGCCAAGGACAGAAACCTGTGCAGTGGCAGGCCTCCTAATTGGCCTCTTGCCCTCTCTATTGGACACCTTTACCTATTTGCCATAAAGCAGGCAGTTATAAAAGCAAATTCGGTCAGGCCATGGCTTTGCTGAGTCCAATAGCTCCTTGAGACTTGGGATAGGGTATTCCAGGTCCCTTCATGCCTTTATGTTTGAGCTCCAGCGTCACAGCCTTGTCTATCCTTCCAATATGTCACCCTTGTTCTTGCCTCTAGGCCTTGTTCTGTCCATTCTCTTTGCTTGGTACACCCCTAGCCTTTGCCCTCAGCTTAGGTGTCTGACTTGGAAGATACCAGCTCTGATGACCCTTGCCTCTGCACTGCTGCCCTCCCCTTTTATTTATTAAAAAAATTTTTTAAATATCTTTATTGGAGTATAATTGCTTTACAATGTTGTGTTAGTTTCTGCTGTACAGCAAAGTGAATCAGCTATATATATACTTATATATCCCCATATCCCCTCCCTCTTGAGCCTCCCTCCCACCCTCCCTGTCCCACCCCTCTAGGTCATCACAAAGCATTGAGCTGATCTCCCTGTGCTATGCAGCAGCTTCCCGCTAGCCATCCATTTTACATTTGGTAGTGTATATATGTCAATGCTACTCTCTCACTTCGTCCCTGCTTCCCCTTCCCCGCCGTGTCCTCAAGTCCGTTCTCTACATCTGCGCCTTTATTCCTGCCCTGCCACTAGGTTCTGCTCTCCCCTTTTAAATCTCTGGTTCCACCTGTGAGCAGGGCCTGGGTTGTTCTTGTTCTCTGGACCTAGTGTGGCCCCTGCCATGTAGTAGGAGCTCAGAGATCAACTGAATGAATGCTCTGATTAGTGAGTTCATGTTTTACAGATTAGAAGGCTGATCTGATGAGTTCAGTCAGTGCACTAAGGACAGAGGCTCCTGCCTTTCCAACTGAGGGGCTTACAGTGCAGTGGAATCTCTACATCTCTTACAGTGCAGTTGCCACTACATCTCTGAAATTGTGACAATAATGCCACCCACCGCACAGGTTACTGAACAGCATACAGATGGGCTGTTCAGACATCGATGTCACTTGAAGCCTGAGCTCTAGTGCAGACCCTGGGATTTGCTGCAAAGCTGGTGGCCTCCTACCCTGAGAACTCCCTTCCCCTGTCCTCAGCTCAGGGGTGGCCTCTGCCTGCTAAGCATGGGGTAGACATAGGAGTAGATTTACTCACCAGGAAGGGAAATGCGTGGAGCCATCAGGTGTGGATCCGTTCTGGCCGCCCAGACCTGGGGGCAGGAACACATCCAGAGCTGCAGCAAGCTGGGGGTGGGTATCTGAGCAGGCATCAGCCCAGGTCAGGTTAGAGGCCAGTGGTATTGTTTGATGGAGAGTGTAGTGGAGGCCCTAAGGGACTAGTGATATTGTCTGACGGGGGTTGAAAGGAATTTATATGTGACGGGTGGACTGGTGGGGTTTCTGGCGTGAAATGGTATGTTGACATGGGTCAGGGTACAGCGTTGTTGTGATGAGGTTCTCAGGGGACCCACTGGTAGTCTGGGGGGGTTCTGGGGAGCCCAAAGGTACAGTCGGTGGGGGAGGGGGTGGCCGGCCCACGGAAGTTGGTGGATCGTCTCACCTGGCCGGTGATACAGCCCGGTCACCGTACTCCCGTAGAACCCCCACGCCAGCTGGATGCTCAGGAGACTTAACACCAACCAAAGCAGCAGCAGCTTGAAGAGGGTCACGCGCATGTCCTGCGCCTCCCACTCCAGCAGGAACTCGCTGCCGAGGGCGCCCAGAGCGCCCAGCACCGTGGCCGGCAGAGCCTGCAAGGACTGCCCAGACCAAGGTTCCGCCATGACTGGCCGGCGTCCCAGCCAGGGGACTGTCACCGTAGTCCCCACTGCGCAGGCGTCTGGTCTTCCGGAGCCAGGTCCGCTAGTGCGCACGCGTAAACCCACGGAAGGCGCGTCTACCCCGCTTGCGCGAAGAGTTGGCAGTTTGGGGAGGAGTATTAAAACCGCGCATGCGCACCTAGCCCCACCCTGCTTAAAGGATGAGTGACTCGAGGAGTATAAAATAGCAACCAGGTCTTTTATAGCCCAGGAGTTCCCATGATGCCCCACGCGGCTGCAATGATTGGTTAAGAGTCTTGCTTTTAGGGTGTGGACACGCTCCTAAGCAATCGTGGCTGAGCAGGGAGTGCGCGCGCGTGCGCGGGGCCGCGACTGGGGCCGGCTCGAGCCCGCTGGGCACACGGGGGCGCGCACGTCTCTCCCCGCCCTCCCGCCGCCGTCGCCGCCCGCTCTTGCTTTCTCGCGCTCCCCGCCCGTTGCTCTCCGTCGGTTCTCTCGTTAGTCCGCCGCAGCCTCTTCAGCCACCCACCGTAGTCTTCGAGCTTGCGAGTCGCGGACGGGAGTCCTCGGCGCGGAGAGGCCGGACTCGGAGTCGTCGCCTGAGGTGAGCGAGAGGGTTCCCTCCTGGCGCCGCGGTGCCCCGGGCCCGCCCGCCCGGCACTCTTCCGGCCGCCCGCCAGCCGCCGCCCCGCCGTGGCCGCGCCCCACCTGCTGCTCTCGGCCGGCAGCACCAGGACCCTGGCCCCTGACACTGACCCCAGGCCGGGGACCCAGGCCCCGCTTCCAGAAGCGACGGCCCCGCCCGCGCAGTCCCCGGAAGCGCGCCCCGCGGCCTCCCGCGCCCCTTCCCCCGCCCGGCCAGGCCTGCTGGAGCCCAAGCCGCCCGCCAGCTCTCGGTCCCTGTCGCTTCCTCTCCTAGGGCCGCGCCGGGCAGGGCGGGGGCTCTAAGCTGGGCCCCACGAGCTGCTGGGCAGCCGGCCCCTGTGAAGCGCGCGTGGCTGTTGGAGTTGAAATAGGAAAGAAACTCTTTACAACTCCATTTTGGCTTTTACGTTTAACATGAAACATGAATCACCGTTTTATACTGCGTGAAGTCCAGTTATGTTTTGGGTATTTTCGTTTTTAATGCAGTATGCTTTGAGATTGTGTAAGTAAAATATAATGTTGAAATCTTAAGGGTTAGAATTCTTCGGTATTTAAAAGAAGGGAATTTTCCAGTTGAAAGGAACATTTTTTCATGATTTAAACTGTGTGTCATCAAAATAAAGTATTAATTTGCAATTTTGCTTAGTCTAAATTACTGCCTTGATTAGGAATCACCTGGACATCTGTCCTTAGTTACCTGTTGGATCCAGTTACACGTTCACTAAATAGTACTATTTGCACTCAAATTGATTTGGTCAAAACCATGTTTAGTAATTTATGATAGAAAGTTGGCATTCTTTTTCCCAGAGTTGGTTTCACTTGTGTTTCTTAATGATCCTTATTTTAAATTTTTACTTCTGTTGGTAACTCGTTTGATTCTTTTTGTGTTTAAGACAGTTTATTGAAGTAAATGTTTCTTGCAGATGTGTGATCAGATTATACTCCTGCCAGATCTGAAGGGGGAAAAATACTTTAAAAATTCTTTTAAATGTTGTATGTGGTGAGAATTTTTCCGTCACTTGGTGTCACACACCCAGATGTGTAATGCTTATGTACCATTGCCTGATTGTCACTTTAGACATGGCTAAATTGGGAGAGATGCTGCTTTGAGCATTTGGCACAAGTGACATTGTTTGGACTGAAATAGAAGATTAATTCTTAATTGTAAAGGATAACTTGAGGGATCTCTTTTGATAAATTGTCTTGAGTAATTCTATTTACTTTTTTAGAGCACTAGTGGCTCTTGGGGACATAAAATATATAAGATGAAGAAAACAAACAAAAAATATATGTAAGATGGAACTTGGTTTTAGTCAAAGTCTAGTCCTAGACTTATAGCCTCTGTTCTCATAAATATCTGTACTAGAGGGAAGAAGAGAGTAGGAATCCACTGACTTTTTCACTGATCAAGAATTTTAGACCTGAAAGGAATCTTTAGGACTTGTAGTCCAACCCCATTTGCAGATGAGAAACTGAGTCCCAGAGACTTAAGTAAATTTCCCAAGGTCATATGTCTAGTCAGGTGCCAGCCAGAACTATTTTCACTGTAAGATCTTCTCCATGTACTCCCAAACAGCTTGCTTAGAGTCAGCTAAAATTCAGGACTTCCAACTTATTCCAACTGTTTCTTCATTTATGTATTGCTGATTTTTCATGTATTGGGAGAATCTGAAAATTTTTCCAAGCAAATTTCAGTTCTTAAGCTTTTACTCTCCTTTCTGTAATTTGGATGGTCCTACAGCAGTTGATTGAAATAGGTAAATGAATATACAGGGTCTCTGCTTGGGCTAGTTCTTGCTGTGAGGTGTTTTGGTCTTCTTGAGGGACCCAGCTTCTTCCACAGGCAGGCCTAGACTCCCCTGCTCCAAATCCAACATAGTTAGGCCCTGATAAGATGTTATCGGGCAACTGTGGGCTCTTTTGACTATTGATTTGAGGTGGGATGGAGAGAAACAGTATATATTGAGAATATAGTTTCCTGTGTATATGTATGTGGTGGTGGTTTTGCTGGAGTATTTTCAGTCCTGATTCCTTGTTTGTCAGTTAACTCCTTTTAAAACTTTAACCTGGTCATGTGGGGGTGTAAGTTATTAGAGTAAAAACAGGTAGATCTTCAGGTGTTTCTTGTCTATAGGGTGGAGTCCACGCTGTGACTGGAGAAGGTGGGTTGCTACTTTGGGCCTTCTTTATTGTCCTGGAGCTGAGAGAGTCACGTTAACTTTGCCAGAAGAAAGACTGATATTTCAACTTGTAAGAGCACAAATTTGGGCTTGCTGGGCTTCTATAGACAGCACCTCGGGTTTAATTGCATTGTGGCTACTAGTGATAATGATAAATGGTACATAATCACTGGATTTTAATCACATATATTTGCAGTTTTAAAAGGTCCCTAAAGGTATTTCGTCTTCCCTTACGACTTAAGTTTATTCCTTTATGCACCTGGCCTGTAGAACTATTTGCTTGTACCTTCACATTAAGATAACCAAATTTTAAACGTGTGTTAATGTGTCTCACTATAGTCTGCTCTTTGGGGACATGCTCATTGTTAAGTACTTGTGAGATTAATAAATTAAAATTCTCAGTACAAAGTTAGTAATTACTGTAAAATTCCTATTTCAAGTGTTTATTTCAAGTGATTCATTTTTAATCTGTGGTGCTGAAGTATTAAGTCCTTGTATACTCATAATTATGGTAGTCATGTGACTGAAAATCAGATAGACATTGAAGCTACTCATTCTGGGTGTTGGTCTGAGTTTATTGGTACTTCCTCCAGATGATTATGAATACATGTTTATAGCTAATAATCATCAAAATATGAGATACTCTGTTAAATTGGAGCCAGTTTGCAGTTGATACCAGATTGAGCTTGATTTTTTTTTTTAAGTGGGTGGGTAAAGTAAATGTGCTTAAGCATATTTATGATAGCATCTTATTTAATATTCAAGTAAAGGGAAAGAGGAGAACATAAGCAGCCAATGAAATAAGTTTGGAGTGGAGTGAAGGGAAAAGTGGGAGGTAAAATGAAATTAGAGAGGTGGGCAGGGACCACATCATGTAGGACCTTTTAGGACATGGGAAGTTCTTTGGATTTTTTTTTAATCATCAGATTTAAAAAAAAAAATCAGGATAATGATCCGATCTGATATTAAACAATTAGAATCATTAACCAAGAGTAGGGGGTAGATCTGAGTCCATTTTGACTTTAAACAGTAAACTAATACTGACCATTTCTGACAAAGGTATCAGAAGGATTTCCTAATATTATTCATGTCCTTAATCTAATGATTTCAACCTGTTTTTTGAATCCATTGATTTTCTGACTGTTGTCTTTAATTTCTGTGTAATGCCTGTATTAAAAAGGAAATGTAATTTGATAAAGCAGGTCATTCAGATGTTCATGGTAGGCTGGGTGGTAGGCATACAGGTGTTCACTGTAAAATTCTTTTAACTTTGCTGTGTGTTTGTAATGCTGTGTGTTAAATGTTTATAATGTTGGAAAATTAATTTGCGTAGGATTCATCTGCTTTTGATTTTTGCTTTTAAAAGGGCAACATTAATTTGTAATACTCAGAAAATAAAGTTGATAGTGTGCATTTTGTTAAGTGAAGGAGGCCAAAACGTTTAAAAGTGGTAAATTTTATGCTGTGTCAGTAAAAATTAAATTCTGTGCCTTTCCCCCTCCTGGATTCTGAAGTACTTAACAGAACTTTGGGCAAGCCCATTTTACATCCTGTGCTTTTGTTTTTTTCTTTGTGAAATGAATAGACATAATTCCTGATTTTTTTTTTTAATGTGTTTATAGTACCTTTCATCTGAGAAGTTCAAGGCACTTTGTAGAACTTCTGCCACACAGGCTGTGGGTCTTGCAGCACATTTGTAAGGTATGTAAATAGCTTTCATTCCCCTTCCTCCATGGAAGAGAAATAATTATTATATATTATATATTAATGTAAGTTCTAAGGAAATGTGGGTGCAATACTATTAATGATTTTCTTTTCCACCAATCTTGAGATCGTTATCTTACTCCATAACTTTTCTCTCTGGTCTTATTTTCCAACCTCTCTCTATAAGATACTCCTCTAACTTCCTATTTCTATTCTAAGCAATATTTTTCTTCTTAGATGAAGATATATTTCCTAACCTCTTAATCTTTAAGGAGATGTATTTACCATATTATACACATACTTCTCTCGCTTCTGGATCACTCCCATCTTAATTCTTCTGTTTTTAAATTTCTTTAAGTTTTTGTTTTTTCTGTAGAGTAGTTTGGTCATCTTATAGTTTGTGCACAGCCTGTGCTTTGGGTATGTCTAATTATCAGTAGAAAATAATTCAACCAGAGAATGAGGATTGGAGGACAATCCTTCTTACCAGAGGAGTCAGCATTGAGAGGAATGTTAAGAGCAGGTGTAATAGCCCATCCAGGGGCTATTCAGATATTTTAAACCGATTACAAATAAAGGAAATAGAATCATCTTAATTTTATTGATACCATGTAAGTATCCTGGTTTGGTACCATTTTGACTACTACTTCCTGTTCTCCTTGGGTCTGAGGGACCTCTGTATATAAAGAAGTGAGCTGTTAAGAGTATGAATATTCTCATTTGATGAGATAGGCTACCTGGCAGGGAAGTCATATAACGGTAGTGGTTTTGGTTGGCTTTGAACTTATGGTTGGCTTTGAACTTAACGGTTGGCATCGTAAAAGGAATGGCCAAGCTAGCTTGTCATTATTCATTCATTGAACAAGTAGTTACTATATGCAGGTGCTGTTCTGGGACACATTTGAAGAAAACAAAGAAGGTCCCTGCCCTCAGGTAGTTTTTTCTTTGTTTTACAATGTCTTTATTCCTAAAAACATGAACATTTTGAATCATTTCATGTGCTTTTCTCAATATCACTGACGAGAAAGTGGAAAGCACGTCAGGGGTTAATAATCACAAAAACATTAATAGCGCTGCTCATTTTTATTCTGGTAGGGAATACTGATGATCCATGGCAAGAGATTAGCCCAGTGCAACTGCTGGGCATAGGACAGCAACTGGTCTAGCACCACTGGGCGTGATACTCTGTTGCAGTTCCCTGAGGCTTGAAATTCTTTCAGCAGATTCGAGTGATGCATTAGGGTGGTTTGATTGATGGCCTCTCTTAAAAGAGGGCAGACTGTATTTCAAAGTTGTTTTCTCAGTTGTTCATTTTTGACATTACTGAGTTAAAAACAAAAATAAGGTTATGCTTTTGCTCTGTAAGTTTGCTTACATCAGATTTCTTTCACCAGAAAGGCTGATGGCCCTGTAATTACAAAAGAATTCTGCCAGACAGTGTGCCTGCCTGCCTCCTGCCTGCCTGCCTCCTGCTTGCCTGCCTGCCTGCCTGTCTGTCTGTCTGTCTATCTATCTATGTATCTATCTGTCTGTCTGTCTTTAAGCAGGTTATTTTATTTCTTTGAGCCTCAGCACCTACATCTGTGAAATGAAGATTTCCATTTCATAGGAATTTTAGATGAAATAATATGTGAAGAGTACAATGCTCAATGCATATTAGTTTTCTCCCTTGTTGGAAATACTTGTTCTAACTCTGGTAGATTCTTTAAGTATATTTTTCTTTCAGGATATCAGTGCATTGTATTTATATAGTGACCGTTTGCTTTCAGAGTGATGAAGATTTTAATAGGAAGCTTAAAGTTACATGAATTTCTTTACTGCCACCTGACTGAATAGGAGGAACACGTGTTTCTTGTTTTCATTTTCTTTTCTTGTCTTTTGTTTGTTTAACTATAGGAGTTAGTATGTTGGGCTTAGATTTTACCATCATTTTTTTTTTTTTTTTTTGCGGTACGCGGCCCTCTCACTGTTGTGGCCTCTCCCGTTGCGGAGCACAGGCTCCGGACGCACAGGCTCAGCGGCCATGGCTCACGGGCCCAGCCGCTCCGCAGCATGTGGGATCTTCCTGGACCAGGGCACGAACCCGTGTCCCCTGCATCATCAGGCGGACTCTCAACCACTGTGCCACCAGAGAAGCCCCAGGCTTATTCTTTAGAAATTATATTTTACATTAATTAAGTTTTCCAATTTTGCTAAGCTTGCATCCTTACCATAGTCCCTAAGACAGAAGGCCCTAAAACTTAACGGGAAAATGTTTTGAACCACTTCATCAGTTTAATAGTAGGCCCCAGAAGCAGTTCCCACATAAAAACTGATGTGTTTTTTGCAAGAAGAGGGATAAAAGAAGATAGGTTTTTATTTTCTGAAGTTCCTAGCTGCTGTAAAATACAGAGACCCAATTCCATTACTGTAAAAAATTGTTTGTGCTTTGATTTTAAGCATATGGTTGAAAGTTCTACTTTTGTTATATGTACACTGCTATTTTTACCTTATTCCCATGGCAGTTGTGTCTCAGTTGATATAGTGCAGATGAGTTGTCCCCTGGTGCCTCTTCCATGGGCCCAGAGAGCAAATGTTTGGCCACTCTTCCAGTGTACCTTTAGGTAACCCTATTATTTGTTATTTAGGTTTTGAGGCCTAAGGAAGGAAGTACGTTTAAGGTGGATATTTAATGTTGTAACAGTACAGTTTTTTGTCACGAGATAATTTTATTACATGATTTGGCAGTTTGGTTGGAAACACTGGCGTTTAGAGTTTTTTGTGGGAAAGTTATTTTCTGGATGAAGTCTTTTGTTTAACTTTTAAAGTTATTCAAAGGAGACTTTATCTTTTGAAGGTCTTAAGTTCAGAAAAGGAAGGCAGTAGAATATCTTAGGTAAGAGCATGGGCTCTCTGGAGAGAACTGACAGTTAAGTACTAGCTCTTATACTTGACAGCTTATGACTCTGGATAGTAATGTTACCCCTTTGTAACCCAGTTCCTTCTCTGTAAAATGGAGTAACAGAGTGCTGTGAGGGTTCAGTGAGAGAGAAGCACTTAGCCCCAGTGCCAGACATGCAGGTTCAGTTCTTTAACTTTCACTATTCAAGTTACAGTTTGTAGTACCTAGTAATCACACTTTAATCTAATCTGGAAGGTGATTTTTTTGGAGGGGGGATAGCACCCTAAGAATTAATTTGGGGGGGAATAAACAGGCCTCTCTACTGGATCCCTGTTGCTTAGGAACAGTGGTTCGCAAACCTGGCTATTCCTAAACATGGGATCCAGTACCTAAAGTTGGAATTACTTCAGGAGGCTTTTTAAAAAATCACCTTTGTTGAGGTGTAATTTGCATAAATAAAATGTACTTATTTAAATAACAGTTTAGTACGTTTTGGTAAATATATACACCTGTGTAATTGCCACCCAGTCAAGATACAGAACATTTCCTTGGGAGGCTTTAAGGTTTTCTATTTTTAGGGGGGCGTTGGATGAATTGGGAGATTGGGATTGACTTATATACACTACTGATACTATGTATAAAATAGATAACTAATGAGAACCTACTGTATAGCACAGGGAACTCTACTCAGTGCTCTGTGATGTCCTAAATAGGAAGGAAATCCAAAAAAGAGGGGATATATGTATACGTATAGCTGATTCACTTTGCTGTACAGTAGAAACTAACACAACATTGTAAAGCAACTATACTCCAATAAAAGTGAAAAAAAAAACCATTTTCTATTTTTAACTAGTTTTTTATTTAAAACAATATATGTACTTTATTCTTGTTGGGACTGTGAATTACAAGTCAGAACTACAGTGAGGTGCCACCTCACGCCCATTAGGATGGCTGCAAGTATCAAAAAAACAGAAAACACCAAGTGTTCTCAGGAATGTAAAATGGTACAGCCACTATGGAAAACAATATAGAGGCTCCTCAATAAATTAAAAATAGAATTACCATCTGATCCAGAAATTTCAGTTCTGGGTTTATATCCCAAATAATTAAAAGCAGGATCTTGAAGAGATATTTGTACACCTGTGTTCATAGCAGCATTATTCCCATTAGCTATAACAAGGAAGCAACCCAAGTGTCTACCATCCAATGAATGAATGGATACGCAAAATATGGTATATACATACAATGGAATGTTATTTAGCCTTAAAAAGGAAGGAAATTCTGCAATGTGCTACAACATGATGAATCTTGAGGACATTATGCTAACTGATGTAAGCGAGTCACAAAACGGCAAATACTATATGATTCCACTTACACGAGATACTTAGAGTAGTCAAAACCATAGAGACAAAGTGGAATGGTGGTTGCCAGGGTCTGGCGGGGGAAGAAGAATACTGGGGGGCGGGGTGTTAATATACAGTGGGTGTAGAGTTTCAGATTACAAGATGAAAAGAGTTACGGGGATAGATGGTGGTGATAGTTGCACAACAGTGTGACTGTATTTAATACCACTGCACTGTACGCTTAAAAGTGGTTAGGATAGTAAATTTTGTTATATATATTTTACCACAATAAAAGGGGGAAAATGCACTAGGTAAAAATAAAATCATACAGTAATGTTTATAATAAAAAGTGTATATTCTTCCTGTCCTAGAGTGCAGTCCGTCTCTCAGAGTATTGCTTCCTTTGGAGCTTTAAAGGTATTTTAGAGCAAGGGGTTGGTAAAGCATGTATATTCATTGCAAGGCAAAAGGGGTAGAGCATGAAAACAAGCCTTTCTCACATCTCTGCCTCCCAAGGTTCTTGCTTCAGAGAAAACCTTGTACCTGTTTCCTGTGTATAAACCAAGTAACTGTTTCATATGTATCCTTCTAGAGATACTGTGTCCCTTTTTTATATACAAACTAATGCACATCACACTGTTATACATCTATTCTTTCCCCTTAACAATAGGTCTTGTTGATTATTTGGCAAGATAGTTAAAAGTATACACTGTGGAAAATAGTTTGGCTGTTCCTCAAATAGCTAAATACAGAATTACCTTACGACTCCTAGGTGCATACCTAAAAGAATTGAAAGCGGGTACTCAAACAAATGCTTGCACATAAATGTTCATAGCAGGGCTTCCCTGGTGGCGCAGTGGTTGAGAGTCCACCTGCTGATGCAGGGGACATGGGTTCGTGCCCCAGTCCGGGAAGATCCCACATGCCGCGGAGCGGCTGGGCCCGTGAGTTATGGCCTCTGAGCCTGCGCGTCTGGAACCTGTGCTCCGCAGTGGGAGAGGCCCACGTACCGCAAAAAAAAAAAAAAAGTTCATAGCAGTACTATTCAAATACCCAAAAAGTGGAAATAATCAAAATGTCCATCAACAGGTGAATGGATAAACAAATATGGTATATACATACAATGGAATATTATTCAGCTATTTTTTTAAATGAAGCACTGATACATGCTACTGTGTGGATGAACCTTGAAAGCATTATGCTAAGTAAAAGAAGCCAGACACAAAAGGCCACATATTGTATGATTTCACTTATATGAAGTATCTAGAATAGGTAAATCTGTAGAGACAAAGCAGATTGGTGGTTGCCAGGTGTTGGGGGCATGGGAAACTGAGGACTGACTGCTTAATGTGGGTGTGGGGTTTTCTTTGGTGGTGATGAACATGTTTTGGAACTTAGAATTGGGGGTCGCACAACATTGTGAATGTACTAAATATCACTGAATTATACACTTTAAAAAGGTTAACTTTATACTCTGTGAATTTCACCTCAATTAAAAAAAAAAAGGTTTTTAAATGGATGTTCAGGCCCCACCCTAAAGAGTTTTCAGTCTGTTAGTTGTGGAACCTTGAGAGGAATAGCGATTTTTATTCCAAAATACAGTGCCTGTCTGTGAACTGTCATTGCTGAAACATCTCAACAGGACATTAGGCAGCTTGGGACTTTTGGTTCATTCTACTCTATGTGTCAGTTCTCCAGACAGGCATTGTCTTGGGGACAGTGTAAGTGGAGAAGAAGGTTGCACAAGGTCAAATCCTGATTCTTTGCATCTGTTGGTTGGACAAACAGTTCGTTCGGGTTTTCCATGACATCTTACGGGAAAACCCGAACGAACTTTTTTGTCGACCCAATATTTAAGTTTCACCTTGAAATTTTTACATTTTGAGGTCAGTGATATGATGCTCCTATTTAGGAAGCCAGAAGGTATGTTCCCTCAGGAGTGTTTCTTTCCCCCCTACCCCACAAAGAATTTCAGTCTGGGATGATTCCCACTTGGCAGTATATTGGAGGCTTTCTTGTTCTCCTCTGCTTGCCCTTATTATGTACCTTAGGCCTGCTGCTCTTGGTCTCCAAGGGCCTTTGAACTGACATTGACCCTTGGCAACTGCTTGATCAGGATGGCCAAATAATGTTGATAGTACCAGGCTCAAGCTCATTATGAGCAAATGGACAGATGGTAGTTCGCACCTCCTTGCCAGAGGTTTCCAATGTAGTCCATAAACAAAATAAATGGCTTTATGTTTTCAACTTACTTTCCCAAGTGTTTAATGGTGTTTCCATTGTGCTAGTCACAGTGCTAGGTATGGGTGAACCTGGAGTTGATAGGACAGATTTCTGCCCATTGCACTGAAACACAGTTTCTTCCTCTGACTTAAGGAAGTAGTATGTATTCTGTTCATTTGTATGTGTATTTTAACAAAGGACCAAAGCAGTGGAATGGAGGAGGGTACTGGAGAAGGGAGTGCTTATGAAAAATCTACACTTCCTTTCAACCAGGTTTATTGTTTGAACAAAAATCTGATTCTGGTTTGGTTGTTACTTTTAGGACTATCTGAAGAAAAGGCTGAATTTTGACTTTTATTTTCTGTTTTATAGTCCTGATAGCTTTGCTTCAGGAGGGTGCATTGTAGGGCATCCTGTAAACTTTCATTCATGTGTATTTATGTACAGGAAGTATGGCTCCTGTAGAAAATTTGAGATCCTAAACCACTGAAATAGTGTCTTTGTGTTCTGGATAACTGAAGCTTGCATCTTTAAGCTTTAGAACTTGTTTTATTCCTGTAGTGAATGTCTTCATTTTCTCTTATAGTATCTGGGCCTTAAACTTCCCTGCATAATGATTGAGGTCTTTGCAACTAAAGGATGTTTTTTTTTAATATTTATTTAAATATTTATTTTGGTTGTGCCGGGTCTAGTTGCGCCATGTGGGATCTTTAGTTGCGGCATGCAGACTTCTTAGTTGTGTCATGCATGCAGGATCTAGTTCCCCGACCAGGGATGGAACCCGGGCCCCCTGCATTGGGAGCTTGGAGTCTTACCCACTGGACCACCAGGGAAGTCCCCTCCTAGAGGATTTTTTAAGGTCTGTCCTTGGAGTATGTTGCACTGCTTTAGGACTCTGGCCTGGCCTGAATGGCACTTCCCTCCCTCCCCATTTTACGTTTCCAAGCCTGATTTACAGGGTTTTCTACTTTCATGTCATAGGCTACACCTCTTTCTCAGCCAAGCATGCATTTTTCTAAACTACTGTGAACTGAGCTACTGGCCAGTTAGACTTGCAGAGTTGTGTAAAATTAGAGCAAATAAGATCATAGGATCTGAGTTTTAACACTCATTGTTACAGGTGATTGAAGTTCCTGACTATATGAGGGGTTTCTGTAATTCTATGAGGGTGAATTCTTAAACTACTACAACTGTGTCTTAGGAGGTAGCTCACCATTGGTGTACACAGCTAATCTTGTAACTTGTTTTCTTTTAAAAATTTGCATGGAGCAAATTGGTTATATAAGCTTCTTTGCTCTGGGAAATGTCTTTTTTGGAATTGGTTATTTGAACACTTAACTGTTACATGCTTGTGCCTGTGCTTGTCCAACAATGGTGAATAAGAGGTGATTCTTACACTAACTGGAGTTTGGCAGGAAGAAAGTTTGGAGGGGGTGTGACGAGTGAAGTAGAGAGAAATTTTTTTTAATGCTAATTTAAAAAAAATAAATTTATTTATTTTAAGTATTTATTTTTGGCTGCGTTGGGTCTTCGTTGCTGTGCGCGGGCTTTCTCTAGTTGGCGGCGAGTGGGGGCTACTCTTCGTTGCGGTGCACGGGCTTCTTATTGCGGTGGCTTCTCTTGTTGAGGAGCACGGGCTCTAGGCACGCAGGCTTCAGTAGTTGCGGCGCGTGGACTCAGTAGTTGTAGCTCGCGGGATCTAGAGCGAATTCTCAGTAGCTGTGACACACGGGCTTAGTTGCTCCGCGGCATGTGGGATCTTCCCGGACCAGGGATTGAACCCGTGTCCCCTGCATTAGCAGGTAGATTCTTAACCACTTTGCCACCAGGGAAGTCCTGAGAGAAGTGTTACATGCTCAGAGTACTTAAGGGACCTGATTTAAGTTGGCTCAGGGAAGGCCTTGAGAGAAAGTGACTTAGCCTTTTAAGTATGAGTTATCTAAGTGGGGGAAGGGTGGGTGACGTTCATTCAGGGCAGAGGAAAGACAGAAGAAAGATGGCTTAATATCCTCAGCTATAGGATATTTTATTGTTTTGGCCAAGGGTGGTTGTATGCCTCGGGTTTTATAATTTTATAAGTTAGTGGCTTGGGATTTATAGTCATTTCCTTATCTGCAATATGATATTTTGCATCTACATTTCATCCAAAATATTTTTTGCACCTCTTGCATTGACACTACTCCCTTCTACAGAAACTAACATTGACAAAACCTAGGGTTGGGGGTAAGTTATTATGTACACTAGGATCATCACCCTTCATAATGAAATTCACAGGATTTTTATGTATCTTAAATTTTCCTTTTAAGTTGTCAAGTTTAGTTTCCAAAAGACTAGACAATTTTTGCTTTTGTAATAGTCATATGTACAATACTGATTTGTTTGTAACAACTTCTTTAGGGAGAGAAATAAACAATATGAAATTTCAACTGTATTACATAATTGAAGCATATGGATGTTAACAAGTCTTATGAACTCAACTTCTAATCTGTTGTGTCCACTGTGTTTAAAATAATGAATGCAGTAAAAAAGTAAAAATTAAGTCATGTCCAAAGCTATGCTGGTGTTAAATGCTTTTATTTCTTGGGTGGTTGAGAAACAGTAGAAAGCTTGCCGTAGTCATCACTGTTTCTTTTGTGTAACTAGTCCCATTGAAGAATTATGAGGTAGAATTATAATTATCTCAAGTATGCTGAATTAGTAATTTTTCAAGCTGTGATTATTTTCTCTGCATGGAAATTTATTCATTATCTTTCCAAAATATTGTAAAGATCTTGATCTAGCAGAAACAATACAGTTATTCAGTTGAATTATTTCTACTTCTGTTTCTTGGCTTGAGAACTTTTTTGTGCCTGCTTAAAATGAATGTTTGGCTAATAAATGTCTGTATATATAATGCATTCATTATAACCTGGTAGCACCATCTCAAAAGTCTTTGGTGGCTCTTTATCTGCCAAAAATAAACTAAAAATTGTGTTCAGAGGCAGAATAACTGTGAGTCTAAGAAAATAAGTATTGTAAAATGTGTGGCCCCTAAACAAGTTATCAAAATTAACACACCCAACCCCCAACTCACCTAATTTAAAGCCTATTTTGTTTTAATGTCAGGAGGGGCTCAATCCATTTCTCTGAGATAACATCATTGCTATTGGTCATGGAAAAATCAGACTTGAGGGCATTACAAAAGGTGCTTAGAAAGTATTAAGAGGAATATGATTGTGTGTTTAAAACAGATTGACATTGGACTAAGGATTTCATAATTGCCATTCAGAAAGTTCTAAAAACCACAGACTCATTTGATGGCAAAACCTGAACTGATGAGTTGTGTAGTCTTTATCCTACTTAGTGTGACTATTTACTTATTTCACTGAAGAACTATTAACCCATTGGGTGTGTTACAGAATATTTGGCATTTGCATCATATTACCTTTCTAAATCTGAAAAATTCTGAATTTAGAAACATCTGACCCCAAGGCTTTTGGATGAAGGATTGTGGGCCTGTACTTGTAGGCAGTGAGAGAAAAGCTAAGTCTTTTTCTTTAATGGGAAAGAAGAGGGTGGAAAGAGGTATGGATGGCATATGCCCTTTAGAAAAATAATTATTTGCTGGACTGGTAAAAGTTTCATTTTAGGAAAAACATTCCTTTCAGATCAGGCCATATTATAAACTGGTCTTCAATTCTGGACAGTTGGAATTTGAAGGAAGGAGTTGCCATTTGTACAAAATAAGACGTAAATAATGATGACACACATTTATTGAACATTGACCTATTTTCAGAATAGGTAAGCTCTTTTTGTGTAATACCTTATTTAATCTTCATGCCAGCCCTGACAGATAAGGAAACTGTAAAGGGGCACAAAGCTAGTAAGATAACTTTCAGGTAATGTATCAATAGCTCCTTTACTGCTACTGTAAACTGCCTTCTTTCTACTCTGTTGCTACCTAAAACTGAAATTAATTTCTCATAGAATCTTTTCTTTGGCTAGTCTATGTGGGACCTATCCATGTAATGAATATTTCTGATTTTATGGGGTAGTCCATATAGTAGATGTTGTATGCTCATGAGACACACTCAGGATGGGACTCAGATTTTGAAACCCAAAAGTAACATTTGGTCAAGTAAGGTTGGTGGTAGTGTTTTGGGTTGGAAGGTTGGTGGATAAGAATCGCCTGGAACTCTGAGAGCTTGTGTCAGCTGTCCCCTTCCTGAATCTGGATGGTGCAGGGGTTAGAGTGCATGTGATTTTACACCTTCCTCCAACTACAGTGAATAATCAGGATTATTCACAAATTAAGATAACGGTGGTAATGCACAATTTCCAGGCCTTTTCTCTTCTGCTTGGGAAGACTTAATAGAATGCAAGAAAGGAATGCTTATAGGCCTTAAAAACTCTTGGCCTGGGCTTCCCTGGTGGCGCAGTGGTTGAGAGTCCACCTGCCGATGCAGGGGACATGGGTTCGTGCCCCGGTCCGGGAAGATCGCACATGTCGCGGAGCGGCTAGGCCCGTGAGCCATGGCCGCTGAGCCTGCGCGTCCGGAGCCTGTGCTCTGCAACGGGAAAGGCCACAACAGTGAGAGGCCCGCGTACCGCAAAAAACAGAAAACAAAAAAAACCTCTTGGCTTTAAAACATATTTACTAGATTGGGGAAATTTTCATTTTAGGAAAAAATACCACTGTATTCGGGTAACTTTGAATCTGTTCTAATTTATGGAAAAAATAAATTGCTTGCAATCTTCAGTACTTTAGCTGTTATTAACTAATTGTTTTTGATCCCCTGTAATGAATCTCTTCATCATGGTTGAAAACTGCTGCCCTCTAAAATACTCCCAGAGTACTGGTCTTTTCCTCAAGGCTTTTTGCCATACCTAAGGTTACAAGATAGACATTTAGTCTTTTTTTTTCTCTCCTTTCGATGTTGTTTCATACTTGAATGTTGGGGCTAGGGAGTTTTATATACAATGGTTTGTTAGTTGTAAGTCTTGTTTGAAAAGAAATACCTTCCTACTTGAAGAATGAGACTTAAGGCCAATTCAGAAAAGAAGGGAAGTAACTAAGAGGAAGTAAATTTGAAGGCTAATGTCTATTTTTAGTAACTTGAGCTTTTGAAAGTTTCCTTTCAAAAGTTAGAAAATTAACTCGTTCTTATACCAACACATTTTTATCCATTAACTTAGGAAAGCTAGGTTTCTTATCATTAATTCAATTGGCAAACACATACTTATGTTCAGTGATATCTTTGACCTTGCTAGGCATTGTAGGGAGTATAGAAATGAAGATAGTTATCCCTCAGGAGATTGGCTCCAGGATCCTCACAGATATCAAAACCTGTAGCTGCTTACATCCCTTATATAAAATGGTGTAGTGTTTGCATATAACTTGTGCACATCCTTCCATATACTTTAAGTCATCTCTAGATTACTTATAATACCTAATACAACATAAATACTGTTGTCCCTTGGTTTACACGGGGATTAGTTTCAGGACCTGCCCTGGATACCAAAATCTGTATACTCACGTCCCATATTCAGTTGGATTCCGCCAACCAGGATTGTGTGATAGTATAGTATAGTATAATATAGTGTTTATTTATTAGAGGATACTTTTTTTCTTTAATTTGTTTAATTTATTTTTGGCTGCATTGGGTCTTCATTGCTGCACGCAGGCTTTCTCTAGTTGCGGCGAGCGGGGGCTACTCTTCATTGCGGTGCGCGGGCTTCTCTTGTTGCGGAGCACGGGCTCTAGGCGCACGGGCTACAGTAGTTGTGGCTCGCGGGCTCAATAGTTGTGGCTCGTGGGCTCTAGAGCACAGGCTCAGTAGTTGTGGTGCACGGGCTTAGTTGCTCCGCGGCATGTGGGATCTTCCCGGACCGGGGCTCGAACCCAAATCCCCTGGATTGGCAGGAGGATTCTTAACCACTTTGCCACCAGGGAAGCCCTATAGTACTTAATGAAGAACCGAGTATAAGTGGGCTTGTGGAGTTCAAACCTTTGTTGTTCAAGGGTAAGCTGTAATTGTAAACTCAATGTAAATTATATATAAATAGTTGTAGGCATGTGACAAATTCAAGTTTTGCTTTTTGGAACTTTCTGGAATTTTTTTTCCTGAATATTTTTGATCTGTAGATGCAGAACCTGTGGATTCAGGGGACTGCTGTATAGTTTTTTTTACTGGAGCTTACAGACGATAGTATCCAGCAGTAAAACATTAGCTGTTATGTGCTAGGTATTGTTTATTCTGAGTTCCTTCTTGTGTTAACTCAATAATTACCACTATCCAATGAGAGTAGGAACCATTTTCCCCATTGGTACAGATGAGGAAGTAGAAGTACAGAGGAGTTGAGTAACTTATCCAAAGATTCACAGCTGCTTTGAACCCTAGCACCTGATTTCAAGAGCCTTCTCTCTACCAGTTCAGAGTATCAAGTGATGGCAAGCTTACACAGTCATTTGGGAAACAGCTATAAGAGTTCAGGGATAAAGAAGAATTTGTGCTGGGGTAGCCAGGGAGTCGTCTCTGGGGAGGGCGTAACTCTTGGCCCAAAAGGAGATGAAGGGGAGTGTTATGAGTGGTTCGAATCAGCCCTTTGCAGTGTTAAACTGCTTGAACACAGATAATCTTGTTTTACCTCCTTATAGCGAAGAGAGGGTGGACAGTGTTGGTTAGCCTAGGGAAGTTATGTGGGAGAGAGGGGGCAATGCGCATCTGTCAGATTCAGTAAACAGGAGATCAGAGTCCAGGATGGAGTCTTGCATATGTACTTTGTTTCTTCCTTTTTTTTTTTTGCTTAATACACTATGGAGACCTTTCCAAGTCAGTCATATTAAGGGACTTCCCTGGTGGTGCAGTGGTTAAGAATCCGCCTGCCAGTGCAGGGGACACGGGTTTGATCCCTGGTCTGGGAAGATCCTACATGCCGCGGAGCAACTAAGCCCGTGCGCCACCACTACTGAGCCTGTGTGCCACAACTACTGAAGCCCACTCCTGGAGCCTGAGCTCCGCAACAAGAGAAGCCACCACAATGAGAAGCCCACGCACTGCCGCTCCCCGCACCTAGAGAAAGCCCACGCACAGCAACGAAGATCCAACACAGCCAAAAATAAGTAAATAAAATAAAATTTATTAATCATTTTCAAAAACATAATACATACATCTTATAGATTGAGACAATGCAAAAGGATATATGGCTCCTAGAAGCAACCATTGTTTTTTTTTTTTAAGCAACCATTGTTGAGTTTCTTGTGAATTTTTTGAGAGAGTCTGTGTATATACCAGTGTTCATTGTTCTTCAGTGAATGTTACTTGTGTACCTCTCCCGGGCCCTGTTCTATATATCTGTACATTCCACCGTTACACAATGGTATGAGAGTGTAAATACTCAGCACTTTTTTTTTTTTTTTCCTTTTAATTAATTAATTTATTTTTGGTCTTAGTTGAGGCACTGCGGGATCTTTCGTTGAGGTGCACGGGCTTCTCTCGAGTTGTGGCATGCAGGCTTAGTTGCCCTGCAGCATGTGGGATCTTAGTTCCACAACCAGGGATCGAACCTGCGTCCTCTGCATTGGAAGGCGGATTCTTAACCACTGGGCCACCAGGGAAGTCCTAGCACCTTATTTTTTTAAATTTAATCTATCTTGGAGATCATTCATTAACACAGATCTTTTTTCTTTTAATGGTTGCATAATGTGCCATTGTATGGATATTTAACCAGTCCTCAAAAGGGACACCTAGGTTGTTTCTAATCTTTTGTTACTATAATAATAAAACTATTGCTGAAGTGAGTGTTCTTGAACAGAAATATTTACATCCATATGAATATATTTATAGGATAAATGCTTGTAAATAGAATTGCTGGTTCAAACGATGTACGCATTTATGTATGTATGTATGTATGTATGCCACACCCCGAGGCATGTAGGATCTTAGTTCCTTGACGAGGGATCGAACCTGTGCCCACTGCAGTGGAAGCACAGAGTCCTAACCACTGGACTGCCAGGGAATTCTCAATATATGCAGTTTAAATTCTAACGTTGTCAATAGCCCTTCAGAGAAGTTGCTTCCTACATTAATAGCGTGCTCTTTTTATGACTTAATCCCTTTAATACTCAGACACTGAAATGCTTCAGTCACACTGGTGCTTACAATCCATTGATCTTATTACCCTTTTACTAACCCCTCAATCTTCTTAAGTTCCCACTTTCCTCCTCAGTGTTCATAGTTCATCACTGTAATCACCCCCTTTTATATATTCTTAACTCTTTTCTCACTTTATCTTATCTGGCAAAAGGTCGGCCCTAGTTAAATCCAACTTTTTACTTATTCTACCCTGTAACTGATTGTCTGGAGAAGGAAAAAAGTATGCTGATTGGTCTCACTTGGAACTCATGACCCCTAACCTCAAAGGTGGCTCTTTCCTAAGTTAAGCACTGCCCAGCAGTCCCACTAAGATTCCTTAGTCTATTTATTCTATTTTTAGGACAATATGGCAGTACCTCCTTCGATCAAACCTTCTGTTTCCCTTCCCCAGCTTCCCTGTCGACTGATGATCTCTCTTCTTAATTAACTGAGAAAATGGAAGCCATTAGAAGAGTCCACCACTACATCTGCTTACTCACCTACATTTGGCTGTTATGGTCTGCTTCCTCCTCTATTATCATGGAGTGGTCCTTTGGGAGTCCATAATTCACATCCAGGGTTAGCCCCCTCCACTTGTGTGCTAGATGCTAGTCCCCTCTAATCTCCTCAGAACTCTACTCTAGCAGTTTTCCCCTCCCCTGCATCAATTCTACATTCAGTCCATTGGCTAAACCTTAATACTCCACCTAGCTGCCACAGAGGTGGGGGATGTAGTCTTTATTATTGGCAGCCATTTGACCAGGAAGGGAAATGATTGATCTGAGGCAGGCAGTGAGGAGTCTCTGCCACACTTCCCAGACTTTTTTTAAATTAAAAGAAACTTTCTGGTAACAGTTTTATTGGGATGTAATTCACATACCATACAGTCCACTCATTAAAACTGTATAACTTGGGACTGGATAATAGATGAGAGTGCCTTCTAGAATTTATCTTTAAATGACCTGATATTTGCTGTAATGTTTTCCAGAAAAATCTATACCATGAAATTATGGATATGTCTTCTTTGGCAGATCCTTGTAGCATGCAGAAAACCAGAACATTGAATAAGAATCCTGTGTCTACCAAATAGCCATGGGAGAATTGTTTAGAATGGTCCTGTCTGGTAGACTTTCTGTGATGGTGGACATGTTCTATATCTGCTTATCGAATACAATGGTCATATGTGGCTGTTGAGCATTTGAAATGTGGCCAGTGTGATCAAAGAAGTGAAATTTTGAATTTGAATTAATTAAAATATTAAAAAATTAGTCACATGTGATTTGTGGCTACCATATTGGGCATTGAAACTGTAACAGTACCAGCTTTGGGAGTAAACACAACCCAGACATGCTATCTCTTGTGTTCATGCTTCAAGCAATGACTGCGTCCCTGAATATATTTTTTCATTATTTTTATATTCCAATTGATAACTATTGTTGAAGTCTTTGGCTTCCTTCCTGCTTATGCGTAATTTAGGTGTGAGTGACATCTTAAGTGTGTTGAGGAGAGCTTCACAAGTGCCTTTCAAAGGTGGATTGAAGTCAAATTTTTACTTCTGTATGTAGCAGCCAGTGGTAAATTACACAGTGGCTTTCGTTCATTCATTCAGCAAACACATGTGGAGAGCCTACTGGTGTCTGGCACTACATGCTTGGCATTGGTGATGTAAAAATGAATAGAACTGTCCCTGCCTTAAGTTAGCTTTCAGTCGGTAGAGGGAGTCTTGTTTAAATAGGAATGATAAATAGGTATAAGGATATTTATAAAGGAGGTTGTGTGGGGAAGGAAAAGGAAATGGAAGAGGAGATCAGGAAACAAGTAACTTCGTCATCTTGAAAGGTAAATATTTGGTAGATAGAGAAGAGGTGGGGAGGCTTCTTGGGCAGAAGGAAAGTGTATATAGGACCAAAATATGCTTTTACTTTTTACAAAATTGTATTGTGGTACAGATGTTAATGGAATAGATCTAGAGTGAATTGGACCGTTTACCTGGAGACAACTCTTAATTTCAGAGAAGATTGTTGGAAAACATTGCTTCTGCAGTGCAGTCCTTAAAACCTAGGTGTCTGCTTGTGGGTGGCCTCATGATCCAGGCTTAAATTTCTGAACTTCGATCCTTGAGCTGATTTTTCTATCCTACACCCTTCTTAACTAATTCTAGGTGAAGTTGTTTGTTATATTAACTTAATTGCTTAGTAAAGCCAACTTTGTAGGCAGTTATGTAGTTATTAATGGTTGGTGTATAAACATGTAGTAGGTGTTTGCTATATTGTCATTGAAATGTCTCATGAATCCTGCAGATACCTTAGTTTAAACATCTTTCTACTTGCCTTCCAGATAAACTGTAATTAAGCTATGTTTCTTAAAATCCCAGATCACAATGGTATTTGCAACAACTTGCTAGCTGCACTTGTCACTCTGGGCTCTTTGAAGAACTGTTAGGTGACCCTTTCGCTGTTTTTCATTAAGTAAAATTTTCACTTGATTCCCATTTTTCCCTTTGATTATCTCTTCTTTCATATTAATAACCATGACTTCTTTTACTTATTCCTGAGTTTTATTTAGTTTCTCTAATGCCACCATTAAAATTTGTAAATTTTCCTTGGAATCCTGGGCCTAGGACAGGCCATAAATTTTGTTTGATCTATATTTTTCGTTACATGTTGCCTTTTCCAAAGTGAAACAGATATCATTTCCTAAATCCTGACATGGGCTGTCAGGCTGATTGCCTTTGACAGCCAGCCTGTGGCCACTATAGGCATAATACAGACACCAGCCAGCAAAAGAAGGGAAACCTCCTTTTCTTTTGTAAAACTGATTTGTTCTCTCTTCTAAATCAGTGTGAAGACTTGGGTCTACTAGTCACTTTTTTTTTTTTTAGTTAAAATACACATAATGTAAAATTTACCATCTTAGCCATTTTTAAGTGTACAGTTCAGGGTTATTAAATACATTCACATCAGGATTTCCCTGATGGCTTAGTGGTTAGGGTTCCGGGCTTTCACTGCTGCTACCCAGGTTCAGTCTCCAGTCGGAGAACTGAGATCTTGCAAGCCGCACGTGGCACAGCCAAAAAAAAAAAAAAAAATTCACATTGTTGTGCAACCATCACCACCATCTATTCCCATAATTATTTTCATCTTGTAAATCTGAAACTTTGTACCCATTGAACATTAATCCACCATTGTTCCCTCGTCCCAGCCCCTGGCAAACACCATTCCCCTTTCTATTTTTATGATTTGACTACTCTAAAACATAAGTGGAATCATACAGTATTTGTCTTTTTGTGACTTGCTTATTTCAGTTGGCATAATGTCCTCAAGATTCATCCATGTTGTAACACATTGCAGAATTTCCTTCCTTTTTAAAGCTGAATAATTTTTTGTATGTATATAACACATTTTTCTTATCCACTCCTTGGTTGATGGACACTTGGGTTGCTTTCATGTTTTAGCTATTGTGAATAATGCTACTATGAACGTGGATGTACAAATATCTCTTCAAGATCCTGCTTTCAGGGCTTCCCTGGTGGCGCAGTGGTTGAGAGTCCGCCTGCCGATGCAGGGGACACGGGTTCGTGCCCCGGTCTGGGATGATCCCACATGCCGCGGAGTGGCTGGACCTGTGAGCCATGGCTGCTGAGCCTGCGCGTCCGGAGCCTGTGCTCCGCAACGGGAGAGGGCACAACAGTGAGAGACCCGCGTACCGCAAAAAAAAAAAAAAAGATCCTGCTTTCAATTCTTTGGAGCAGGGGTCCCCAAACCCTGGGCCGTGGACCATTAGGAACACGCCGCAGCCTGTTAGGAACAGCAGGAAGTGAGTGACGGGCAAGAGACCGAAGCTTCATCTGTCACTCCCCATCACTCGCATTGCCACCTGAATTATTTCCCACCCCACTCCCACCCCTGCTCCGTGGAAAAATTGTCTTCCACAAAACTGGTCCCTCATGTCAAAAAGGTTGGGGACTGCTGCTTTGGAGTATATGCCCAGAAGTGGAATGCTGGGTTATATGGTAATTCTATTTTTAATCTTTTGAGGAGCCTCTATACTGTTTTCCATAGTGGCTGTACCATTTTACATTCCTGTCAACACTTGCTGTTTTCTGGGTTTTGGGTTCAAGTGTTTTCTGGGTTTTGGGTTTTTTTTTTAATCTTAGCCATCTGAATAGGTGTGAGGTGGTATTTGTGATTTTGATTTGCATTTCCATCATAATTTGTGATGTTGACTATCTTTTTCATGTGCTTATTGGCTGTTTGTATATTTTCCGTTGCCCAGTTTTGAATTGGATTGCTTCTTTTTTTGCTGTTGAGCTTTAGGAGTTCTCTATATATTCTGGATATTAATCCCATATCAGATAGGTGATTTGCAAATCTTTTCTCCTCAAAAGTGGATTGTCTTTTCACTTTCTTGATGGTGCCCTTTGAGACACAAAACTTTTTAATTTTGATAAGGTTCAATTTAAGTTTTCTTTCATTGACTTTGCTTGTGGTGTCATATCCAAGAAATCTTTGCTAAACCCAGTGACAGGAAGATTTTTCCTCAGTATTTTAAGGTTTTTATAGTTTTCCTCTTGTATCTATTTTGAGTTAACTTTGTTTATTGTATAAGGTCAGAGTCTAAACTTTTGCATGTGAATATCCAGTTTCCCCAGTACTGTTTATTGGAAAGACTGTCCTTTCCTCATAGAATGGTCTTGGCCCCTTGTCAAGAATCACTTGACCATATATGTGAAGGTTTATTTCTGTTCTCTGTCCTATTCCATTTGTCTATATGTCTGTGTTTATACTAGTACCACATTGCTTTTTGGTTTACTACTAGCTTTGTAGTGAGTTTTGAAATTAGGAAGTCCTCCAACTTAATTTTTCTTTTCCAAGATTGTTTTGGCTATTCTGGGTCCCTTGGATTTCCATATGAATTTTAGGAGCAGCTTCTTAATTTCTGGCAAAGAAGCTAGCTAGGATTTTGGTAAGGAATGCTTTGAATATATAGATCAATTTGAGGAGTATTGTCACCTTTACAATATTAAATCTTCCGATCCATGAACACAGATGTCTTTGCATTTATTTAGATCATCTTTCTTTTTTTGCACCCACCCCTCCCCAACTTCCTTTTTCTCCTTACTTGTACCTAGAACGTTAGGCATTTAAAGGTGAAGAAGCCTTGTCTCCCACCACTTTGTAGAAAATAAAAGGGAAATTGCCAGAAATAGCAAATACTTGAATAATGCCGTTATAGACTTTTTCCTTTGTATGAACATGTCTAATTCTCATAACTGCCCTATGGGATCGCCTAGTATTCTCATTTTACAGATAAAGAAATTGAAGCACAGAAAGGCTAACTTGTCCAAGGTCACTCAGCTAACCAGTAAGGGGCAGAACAAGGCCCTGAACTAATAAACAATTGGTTCCAGAGTCCATATCCCTAAACACTCTACTCTCACCCTTCTCTCCCCTGCAAACATCAAGAAGCAATCCTGCAGGTTTTAGTGTCCTTTTCTCTTTTGCCTATCCAAGCAAATCTTGGTGACATTGTGAAACATTCAGTTAAGGGTCTTTCCTGGTGGTCCAGTGGTTAAGACTGTGCACTCGCAATGCAGGGGGCCCCGGGTTCAAACCCTGGTCAGTGAACTAGATCCCGCATGCCACAACTAAAAAGATCCCACATGCCGCAGCCACCCTGGTGCAGCCAGATAGATATTTTAGAAAGAAAGAAAGGAAGGGAAGGAAGGATGGAGTCAATTAATATGTAACTTACGGTGATTGATTACTCTGAATTATTTCTCCTTAAGTGAGTTTTCCATATATTTGATCAAAAGTCCTGTGGTTGTAAAAATTATATTTCACGTTTTCCCTAGCTTTCTATCCTTTTATGATTTTTTTGTACACATTCTTTTCAGAATGTCATTTACATACCAGGGGAAGAGAGCTGCCAGATTTGTTGAGTATGTTTGAGTTGCTGTGAAGTCATCGATTTGGTTCTAGTGTGTCTTAAGTCTGTTTACTCTCATGGAGGGGTTCAGATCATCATCTGTCAAGCAAGGGTAGTAGCTTTCTGAGTTTCAGGAAGCTGTGCTACAGTAAGACTTATAAGTGGTGGCCAGCTCTTTTCACACTTCTTTTTACAAGTCTTAATGATTCCCTCTGGTGACTACAGCCTATTTGCACTCTTGCCTGTCTTGCTTACCTGGTTGCACAGTGTGGGGGAGTGGTCTGTCCTTCAGACACTTTTCAACTGTTAGAGTGGCTGCTTCCTGCACTTGGGTAGGTACACTACAATGATGCATTAACATTCAGTTCTCTCCATTTCACACAGCAGTCTGGTGATTTCCTCATGTTTGTGTAACCATGATGTTGACTCACATTTGTCTGAATAGCTTCCTGAAGGCTTTCTGGAGCTGTTTGGCACCTAGAGTTTAGTGTACAACATTCTAGAGTCTTCCTAGATTAAATTGGATTGGAAATTAAAAATAACTCACTGAACCAAAAGCAAATATTGTAAGGCACTAATAATAGACTTAATTCCCTGTATTTTTAATCCTTTAGTCTTTAGTTTTCAATTAATGAAATAGTCCTATTAAGGTGACTATCTAGAACACTTCATTGGTTCTCAAAGTGGTCCCTAGATTAGTGGTGTTAACATCACATGAGAACTTGATAGAAATGCAGATTCTCAGCCCCTACCACAGAACTACTGAATCAGAACTTCTGGGGGTGGGTCCATTAATCTGGGCTTAAACAAGCCCTCTCTCCAGGTGATTCTGATGCATGTTAAACTTTGAGAACCTCTTAATCAGTGTATGCACTATAGGGGTAAAATGAAGCACCCACCACCTACCAGGTACCCCAGAATAATTTTCAATGAGTCTTAAAATTTCTCTGAAATCTGTTTATCTGCTTCTTAGTGATTGATAGTCTAACCTACTCTGTTACTCTTTTGGCTTCTGTTAAAAATCTCAATCTACATCTTAGTATGTTTCATAGGTATCTTATTTCCCCAGTAGGATTGAATTTCTTAGTTCAAGGTAATCCTTTTTCACAAAAGCAGCTTTCCAAAATGGCCAGTAAACACAGGAAACGGTGTTCAACACCGCTAGTCATCAGAGACATGCAAATTAAAGCCATAATGAGATATCACTACACACCCACCAACTTGACTAAAATTTAAAAAGTATCATTGAATGGGAAGCATTTACTGCTTGTGGGAGTATATAACTACTTTGCAAAACTGTTTAGTAGTATATACTAAAGCAAAACATTCTCTTAGGTATAAACCCACAAAATTGTTTAGTAAATAAGTATACCAAACATGTGCAAGATTTGTCATAAGTATTCCTAAAAGGCCCAAATAATCAGTCAAGAGCAGAATACGACACAGCTATGAAAGTAAACCAAGTGCTGTTTGAAGCAACCTGGATGAATCTCTGAAAGATTGTTAAAATAAAGTAGCCCCAAACAAAGTTCAAGATCAGCAAAGAAATTTAAACCCAGGCAAAACCAATCCACAGTGAAAGAAATCAGACTAGTCCAGGAATGACTTAGGAGGAAGGGGACATTGGACCTTCTGGGATGCTGATGGTGTTGTTTCTTGATCTTGGTGGTAGTTACATGGATGTGCTCACTTCGTGAAATACCTTTAAAAAAATTTTTTTGTTGTTGTTAACCCCAAAAGATTAACTCCTGGGGTATTAATCAGTTCTTTTAACACTTCATTCCTTGTGCTTTGTATCATGGTTTTCTTTATTGCTTCCCTCTGACATCTTAAGACTTTTGAGATTTAGTCTTTGTTCTCTTTTCTTTGTAAAACCTCCCCCACCTTTTTTTTTTTTACATACACAGTGAAGTTGAGAGTGATTGAGGAATAATCAAGGAAGGTTCATCTCTCATGGAGTAATCGTCTACTACGTGTTTATTTGGGTTTTATAGGCTCTTTTAAAATGCAAATGTAGCTGAAAGAGTTGAGCCTATCATTTACACTTTCTATATTTTTACTGTACTCTATTGGTTTTCCTCACACCTACCTGAGAGCATGACTCAAGGAATTGAAATTTGTATTAGAAGAATTGATTTGAAGAAGGGGCACTTTTAGGAAAGCCAGAATAGGTGCTGGCTTGTTGTTTGCTTTCATTCCATCTAAGAAAATGCCTTTTCCCTTTTGCAAATGGGGTCTCACTTCATTATTAGAAAATAAAATTTTTAGAATTAAGAATAAGGCAGTGGGGGGCTTCCCTGGTGGTGCAGTGGTTGAGAGTCCACCTGCCGATGCAGGGGATGTGGGTTCGTGCCCCGGTCTGGGAAGATCCCACATGCCGCGGAGCGGCTGGGCCCGTGAGCCATGGCCGCTGAGCCTGCGCGTCCGGAGCCTGTGCTCCGCAACGGGAGAGGCCACAACAGTGAGAGGCCTGCGTACCACACACACACACACACACACACACAAAAAAAAGAATAAGGCAGTGGTTTATATTCAGGGTTCAGCATTACTCCATTTGTGTCATCATGAGGAAATGTCCTTACATAGATGATTTGGTAAGGCAAAAGAACTCTTAAGTTGTCTTAAGTTGTCTGGGTAAACCTAGGTTAAATAAAGTTTTAGCAGAACAGTATAAGAATTGGGGGCAGCACTCAGAAGCTTACAAATCAGCTCATAGTGGCTGGAAATAATCATTTTGGAAGACAGCCTCCACCATTAATAATACTGGGACAGACAGGGTTGGGAGAACATAACTTTGAGACTAGATAGGAACGTGAGCCACAAACTAAAGCTCTCTATATCTCAGAACTGCTTTGCCTGTGTTGAGATCAGAGTTCTTTGGCTTACTGTGAGGGCTTGAGCAGAATGCATCTGCCAGAGATAGTACTGGGCATCACTTCAGATCTGCTGCTACCATATCTGGGCTCTCATTGGGAGCTTGAAAAATTCTAGCTTGTGGCTTGAGTAAGCTGATTATCTTGCTGGTACTTTGATGACTGCCTAAGGAATTTTTTAGAAAAAAAGTTGGAATGCTAGATCCTGGGCTAGATGTCCTTTGCAGTAAGACCTTCTACTTTATTTTGGGAGAACTCATATAGATTGTGTCCTGAAATGAATTTCAGGAAAGCCTTTTTTCTGCTTAAAGGCTACCAATAATATTAAATGATTGTTGCCAAATTAGTCTCCCAGTACCCTTCAACAGCTCTTGGCTTGTGTAGATGGAGATGGTTTAAGTTGCATGTTTTCTCTTTATAAGTAGATTCTTCCAGAGACCTTAACCTGGGCCAAGTATAGGTCTCACCTCTTTAGAGCAATGTAAATCACTCTGTAAGACACATGGAGGTGAAGCTTCTTAGTTAGACTTGGGTCCCTAATGTTTTGAGGTTAAAGATACAGTAACAGAATTTTGTTAGGTGAGTAATTTCATTTGAAAGAAATTTGGCTTAGTTACCAAAGCAAGCAGAGTTTGGGTTAAATAAAGTTTCAAATTTTATATCTGAATCAAGTCAACTTTTTTTTTTTTTTTTTTTTTTTTGTGGTACGCGGGCCTCTCACTGTTGTGGCCCCTCCTGCTACGGAGCACAGGCTCCGGACGCGCAGGCTTAGCAGCCATGGCTCACAGGCCCAGCCGCTCCGCGGCATGTGGGATCTTCCCGGACCGGGGCACGAACCCACGTCCCCTGCGTCGGTAGGCGGACTCTCAACCACTGCGCCACCAGGGAAGCCCTCAAGTCAACTTTTAATTTTGTGAATCTGTCATTTAAGACCCAAAGAGCTCTGCTTTTTTGTGTGTGTGTGTGTGTGGTACGCGGGCCTCTCACTGTTGTGACCTCTCCCGTTGCGGAGCACAGGCTCCGGACGCGCAGGCTCAGCGGCCATGGCTCACGGGCCCAGCCGCTCCGCGGCATGTGGGATCTTCCCAGACCGGGGCACGAACCCATGTGCCCTGCATCGGCAGGCGGACTCCCAACCACTGCGCCACCAGGGAAGCCCCAGAGCTCTGCTTTTATTGCTTTATAATCCCCAGGTTCCCACAGCCCCCTCCTGGAGTTCAATTAATTTGCTAGAGTGACTCACAGAACTCAGGAAAATATTTAACTTTCTAGATTACCGGTTTCTTATAAAAGAAACAGCCAGATGCATAGGGCAAGGTATGTGGGAAGGGGCACAGAGAGCTCTTCGGGTGTGTCATTCTCACAACACCAACCTGGAAGCTCTCTGAACCCTTTTGGGTTTGGGAGGGGCTTCATTATGCAGGTATGATTGATTAAATCACCAGCCAATGGCGATTAATTCGACCTCCAGCCCCTCTTTCCTGTTTGGGGGTGGGGGTAGACTGAAAGTTCCAACCCTCTAATCACATGGTTGGTTCCCCTGGCAACCAGTCCCCATCCTTGGGGATTTTCCAAAAGTCACCTCATTAACTTAAACTCAGGTATGGTTGAAAAGAGCTTGTTATGAATAGCAAGACACTCTTCACCCTGATTACACTGGAGCTATATGAGGCCAAAAGACCAAATATTATAACAAATAACTCTCCATTGCACATATCGCTTAGGAAATTACTAAGGTTTTAGGAGCTGTGTTCCAGGAGCTGGGATGAAGACCAAATAAGAAATATATGTATATTTCTTATTATAAATATATATCATAATATCACAGTTATATACAAAAATGGTTAAAATGGCAAATTTTGTTATATATTATCACAACTTCTAAAAATAATGCAGTATGCCAAAAACCATTGAATTGTATACCTCTTTTCCCAGCTTTATTGAGGTATAATTGACATATAGTATTGTGTAAGTATGTACAAAGTGTTAGATACACTTATATTGCAAAGTGATTACCACCAAAGCATCACATCACAAAATTACCATTTCTTTTTTTTGTAGTGAGAACATTTAAGATTTACTTCCTTAGCAACTTTCAAGTATATGATACAGTATCATTAACTATAATCATTATGCTTTACTGAGATCCCCAGAATTGTATACTTTAAATGGATAAATTGTATAGTATGTAAATTATATTTCTTTTTTTTAAATATTTATTTATTTATTTGGCTGCATCGGGTCTTTAGTTGTGGCATGTGGGATCTTCTGTTGTGGTGTGTGGGTTCTAGAGCACACAGGCTTAGTTGCCCCACACAGCATGTGGGATCTTAGTTCCCCAACCAGGGCTCGAACCCACATCCCCTACATTGGAAGGCAGATTCTTTTTTAAATTAATTTATTTATTTAAAAAAATTTTGGGGGACTTCCCTGGTGGCACGGTGGTTGAGAGTCTGCCTGCCGATGCAGGGGACACGGGTTTGTGCCCCGGTCCGGGAAGATCCCACATGCCGCTGGGCCCGTGAGCCATGGCCGCTGAGCCTGCGCGTCCGGAGCCTGTGCTCCGCAACGGGAGAGGCCACAACAGTGAGAGGCCTGCATACCGCAAAAAAAAAAAAAAAAAAAAAAATTTGGTTGCGTTGGGTCTTCATTGCTGTGCATGGGCTTTGTCTAGTTGCTGCGAGCGGGGGCTACTCTTCGTTGCGGTACATCGGCTTCTCGTTGTGGTAGCTCCTCTTGTTGCAGAGCACAGGCTCTAGGTGCACGGGCTTCAGTAGCTGTGGCTCACGGGCTCAGTTGTTGTGGCACACGGGCTTAGTTGCTCCACAGCATGTGGGATCTTTGGGACCAGGGCTCGAACCTGTGTCCCCTGCATTGGTAGGTGGATTCTTAACCACTGGGCCACCAGGGAAGTCCTATGAATTATACTTCAATTGAAATATTTTTTAAGAAAGCTTCTATATGTGTGTGTATATATCCACTGTATAATATATAACACGCTGTAGAATAACGTTTTTTCGTATGTGTCATGTTCCCCCATCCCCTTTCCCCCTGACCAATTGGACATCATATGCCTTTCATTGTGTGTCATTTGGCACAGGGCTTCCATGACATGTTTGCTTAGTAGACCTGGCCTATTTTATCTGTTTACTGGCAGAAATTTAGGCTAATGGAGTTTGGTTGATTTGTAGGGCTCTTTGGCAATGAGTAAATCCTTTGTTTTCTATCCCAATTGCACAAGTTACATTTCAGCATCCTCTCTAAAATTGGAAGTTTTAGAACTGTGTACCTTATATGCTAGAACAGTTTTTCAGTTTGAAAATATATTTTAATAACATACTGGCCTTATACTCAGTAAAATATAGTAACTCTAAGCTTCTTTTCTCATTAGTAAAATGAATGATAATTAAACCTGCCTTTGGAGGAGTTCAGGATCAAATCAGTTCCTATCAAATGTGTAACAGGTACATTGTGATATACCAGTGTAAGTTGTCATGGTGGCTGATCAAGGTCCACGCAGTTTAAGATCTGTTGTAGTATAGCATATTTTGAAACTTATGACACCATTTGTATCGTTAACGAGAGAACCAGAGAATGATTAGCACAGTGTGTTTTTTGAAGTTGTATGTCAGGTAATAGGGTGAGGCAGAAATGGAGTTGAGAGCCACAAGTAGCCTGTGATTAGCAGTAGGCATCACTATCAGATGTGGCAGTGAAGTGTATCAGTAGTGGTTGTCCTCCAAAAACCCAAGCCTCTGATGGGGCCGGTGAGGTGTATGCCTCGGAAAGTGCTTCATCATCAATGCCAGCAGAAGAATCACCCTTGAAAGGGGCATTGCTCCAAGTACTTGTGACTATGTCCACCAGGATTTGCACATCATAAAAAAGTTGTTCTTGCCTTCTTCCCTCCCCTCTGCCCTCAGTGCTGTTCAGGGAGGATGTTTATGTCCAGACAGCCCTTATTTCCTCTTATGGAAGGAAGGTGGTAGTTTCCAGAAGGGTGACCTCTTGCCATTCACTCCCAGCACTGCTTCTTAGCAGCAGGGCCAGTCCTGTACTGAGTTTCAACCTTTGATAAGTTTTGAGTCTTTGAACAAATAAAACAAAAGTTCCTGCTTTCTAATAGAAACCTTTAAATAGCGATTAGTAATTCTTTATTGTATTTTGTGCTTTAACCACTAGATCATTGAATGCCAGCCGCAGACAGCCACCCATGTGGCCTTGTTGAGCTCACCCTATTGCTGTAGCTTAAAGCATTCTGGACACAGAGTTAGAAGGTCTTTCTGACTTTTTTGGTGTGGTTGTCAGTAACTTAGTGAATGAGACTATACCAGGAAGACTGTGGGGCTTTCATGTTGCCTGTAGAATAGTAACTGACATCAGAGCAAGGCAACAGGGGAGTTCCCTGGCAGTCCAGTGGTTAGGACTTAGCGCTGTCACTGCCAGAGCCCCGGGTTCAATCCCTGGTCGGGGAACTAAGATCCTGCAAGCTGTGCGGCGCGGCCAAAAAACCCCAAAAGTAAAGCAACAGGGGCAAGGTAGGCTCCATCCACATCTAAGTCAGCGCACCTTAATTTGTCATTGTTGTGATTGATTTTGAGAGGTTGCAACAGCCACTGATAACGCCATTGTTCCCATCCTGGGAATTTTCTTGGCCTTGAAAATCAGGGGGCAGGGCTGGGCCCAGTATACTTGGCACACTGTCCACCTGTGAAGAGTAGTTACTAAGAGCATGTATCTTTGCTGTGGTGCTACCTGGCTTTCTAACAGCATTTTACAGGGATGTTTTCAGATGTGTGAAGGATCCAATTGCAATACAGTGATGGTAGGAAGTATGTACTTAAAATTGGGGACTTTTGAAAGGCAGATAGCAAACATTATATATGGTATATCAGACCAGAGGGGAAGCTGCAATGTTGAGACTCCAAAAACGTCCGTGGTAAGTCAGGCAGAAGTAGCTTCAGTTGATATACTTTGGTAGTCTGTTTTTCAAAGGAATGTCATTGAAATTCTCTACTGAGTACAGCACATGTCCAGCTCCAGTTAGTATTACACACTAAGTCTTTTTCAGTATTTTAGTGCTTGACCTGTGGTAGTTTGAGTGGAATTTCAGTTTTCTGAGACTAGGTTTTTCATCAGTATTTTGGGGAAACATACCCCTTCTTTAGACTTTATTGCTCTGTACATGGATCCCATTCAGTGTATCCTTGCCACATTAATGCAGCTGGGAATACAGTTCCAAGGGATAGGCCAAGCCAGAAGCATAGTCCCTGTCCTGGAGGAACTTAAACCTCAGGAATGGATATGAGTCAAGCACAGAGAAATAAACTGCCACATCTCTCACATAGGGTAGGATGCCTGGTAAAAGTGGCTGAACTGATATGTATAAGAACCAAGAGCAGTCCAAAGCCCCAGTTTTAAGCAGCATCTCATTTTTGGGAGTGGAAGCCGTAGGACCAGAAATAGGCTTTGAAACAGAAGGTGGTAGTTGAGATGGACAGGTGAGTTGTTCTTTTCTGGGGAAAGGGAAACATTTTTCAAAGAAGGCATTGCTTTGAGCTGAGGTGGAGGAATTTTACAAGGCCAGTTAACAGAACCAGGTGTATAAGGAATGGAGAGAAGTTGTGAAGATAAAATAGGTTTTGCTGTTAGAATTTCAGAGGGTCGTAGAGGTTAAGGCTGATGGGTCTTGACCTGATTGTGGCATTGACCTTCTAAAGGCCTTTGAGCAAAGACTGATGGACTGAAGCCCAGGCATAGGAATGGAGGATTTGGCTGCAACAGGCAAGATAGAAGGGAAGTGAGGAAACCAGTTGGATTTTTGCTTTTTTTTCCAGGTAGAGAGTACTGAGGACTTGAACTGAAAACGATGACTGTAGGAATGCGAGGGGAAGTGTTAGTGGTGGAAGTGAGACCCGTGAAGGGGTAGAATTCTCCAGAACTTGACAGTAGTCATACTGTGAAGAACAAAGGAAGTAAAAGAGTCTTTTAACCTCAGGGTTTCTACCGTGAGTTGAGTGTGTTAGGAGTGTAATTTTGTTTTTGTCACCAAGATTGGGGGAACTGGGAAGAGACTTGACAGAAGTTGGGATGATGTCTTGGAGACGTTGAATTTGATATGCAAGCAGAGCACAGAGGTCAGGTGTGTCTGGAGTTTGAGAACATGGACTGGGTCAGAGATAGAGATTTGAGAATCATGTGCATAAAAGTAGTATTTGAAGAACTGAAACCCCCAGAGATAGGTAGAGTATTAGGAGAGTGAGGGAAAAAAACAATCTTGAAGGGAGTCGTTAGGTGTGGAGGCTGTAGCTAGGGAGACGGAAGACTTAAGAGATCAGCACATCAGCATATTTTGTCAAGGAGGTCTAAGGATAGGAAGGTATGGTGGTAAAAAAAAAAATATCAAGGAGAATGAGGACTGGATTTTGTGAAGGTAGGTCATTAGTGACTTTTGAGAAAGTTTCAGTAGAAGTTTGGGCAGAATGCAGATGGGAAGAATTTAAGCAAGTGAGTAGGTATGAAGCAAGCAGAAATTTGTACCTTTTCTTTGAAACAGATCAGAGAGAGGAAGGTTACTAGAGGAAAGCACGGATGTGGAGATTTCTTGTTTTAGAATAGGGCACCCTGCACTTTATTGTAGACTGAAAGAAGGAGCCAGTAGACAGGAGAGATGAAAGTGATGTGGGATACCACAGGTGGCAATAGTGTATGAATTGAAAGGTGCTAGAGGACCTAAGGTTAGGCCTGGGCAGGAGAGAGACCCTAGTAGTAGTAACTGCTCTTCACTGAGTGCCTTTCATAATGCCAGACCTTGTAAGAGATGGCAGAGATTCCACATACCTCCTCTAAAGGGGTGCTGCACTGGAGGGCTGTGGTGTGGGCTCCTGAGAGTCGCTGAGCTCTCTGCTCTTGTGACTGCTGAGTACCAAGTGTACCAAGGGATTACATGGGACACTGCATGTAGCCTCTCAGTTGCTTTTCTTGGACACCCATTTCTATTTACATATGGATAGGAAATATATTGCAATATTGGTTGTCTTGTTTTCTTTGTTAACAGTAACTGCTTAATGTAATTTGCTGATATTTGGTTCACAGCCAGAACACATTGTTTTTTGAGATCTGAGGAAAGGCTGATTTTGTGATGCAGAGAACATAAACTCCGAGTGGGTACTTTTTGTGCCCTTTTAGCACCATGAGAGAGCTCCTTTCGACTTGAGTGAGGGTAGCACAGTAACTTATGCTGAAGGTTTTGAACTGAGGAAAAATATAAAGAACTTTTAAAAGAAATATACAGTCACTTGCATACTATTACAGGTAACTTAAATAGATATAATTGACTGTTACTGGAAAAATAAACCTCTACTCAAAGCTCTTAAGAATTATATCTGAAACAATTCAGACTAGAAATAGAAAATGATACATCTGGCAGATAGACTGCAGAGAGCTCAGTGTGATTTCCTTTCTCAAGCTGGCAAGCCATGTACTTTAAAAGATATTGGATTATAACAAAGTGGAAAGGAAAAATACTAGAGTAAAAAAATTCCTGGGTCATTTCAGGAAAAATTAGTGAGTTTCATTTTCTGATGTTTGTACTTTTCACATCTGATCAACAACTCTGGTTGTATCGCCAGACTCCTAGCATCCCAGAAATTACCTTGTAATTGTAGGCTTTCATTTTCATTTTATCCCATAATCACTTGTGATTTCTGTCTTTGTCATCAGTAGAAGCTGAATGGTTTTATACTTTTCCTGGGCAAAATGTTCCCCAGGGAAAATTTTCAAGAGCCTTTTTGATTGCTCCCTGTTTTTTTTTTTTTTTTTTTTTTTTTGCGGTACGCGGGCCTCTGACTGTTGTGGCCTCTCCCATTGCGGAGCACAGGCTCCGGATGCGCAGGCTTAGCGGCCATGGCTCACGGGCCTAGCAGCTCCGCGGCATGTGGTATCTTCCCGGACCAGGGCACGAACCCGTGTCCCCTGCATTGGCAGGCAGACTCTCAACCACTGCACCACCAGGGAAGCCCGCTCCCTGGCATTTTCACTTTGTGTGTCCTTAACCACATTAGATTTAGAGGAATTATTTCTTGAGAATTGAGTGCTTTCTAGGAACGATGCTATTCAAAGATAGCAGCCTTTTTTTGAACCAGGGAAGTTCCTGATGCATTTTGTTTGCATCCTGGAAAGTCCTGGTTCCTTGACTTTGGGCATAAACCAGTATACCAAGTTAGGCCTGAGATGGGTAAAGTATATAAAGTCTTGGCATGAATTTGAGAGCATGAGAAAAAGTAGAAAATGGTTTGTGAATCCTTTCAAGATGTTAGCAGTCAGACTGAATATAGAGGAAGGACTTTTAAAGAGGTAAATTCATGGGCTTCCCTGGTGGCGCAGTGGTTGAGAGTCCGCCTGCCGATGCAGGGGACACGGGTTCGTGCCCCAGTCCGGGAGGATCCCACGTGCCGCGGAGCGGCTGGGCCCGTGAGCCATGGCCGCTGAGCCTGCACATCCGGAGCCTGTGCTCCGCAACGGGAGAGGCCACAACAGTGAGAGGCCCGCGTACCGCAAAAAAAAAAAAAAAATTAGTTTCTAATGTTTCCTTCATGTACCCCAATGGATTGTCTCATCCACTCCAGTTTGAGAAACATTCCCTTCAGACAACATGATTTTGTCAGTGAGTATGTATTGTTGAGAATTAGTTTGACTATAGGTAATGGGAACCTGAAAAATACTACCTTAAACAAGATAGTTATTTTTCCTTCACATAAAAGAAGTGTGGAAGTAGGCAGTTGGGCTGAGATGGTGGCTCTCAAGGTATCTGGGACCTAGGCTCCTTCTACCCTTTATTCCTCCAACTCCAGGGTGTGGCACTCATCTTCATATTCTAGGACGACTTTTTCTAAACAGCCCGGACTCTAGATTTAAGCAGCAGGAAGGAGGAAGAGGGTGAGAAGGGCATGAGACTTCAACTTTAAGGAAAACTTCCTGGAAGTCCCACAAAATACTGATTACATCTCAGGGGCTAGAACTACAAAGTGAACTACATGGCCATACCTAATATAAGGGAAGCTAAGAAATATAGTCTTTTAGCTGGGCAACAAAGTGCACAACTAAAAATTGGAGTGCTGTTCTAAGAGGTAATAGTGGGAATTGGGGTTGACCACTAGTCTGTGCCAAATGGAGGGAGTCTTTATGCTTTTCTTTTCTTTTTTATTAACAGCTTTATTGAATATCCACATACCTTACAATTCACCCATTTAAAGTGTACAGTTCATTTGTATATAGAATATTCATAGAGTTGTGCAATCATCTGAGAATGATTTTGGAAAAATTTCATCACCCTATAAAGAAACCCCTCTATTCCCTTGGTAGTCATTCCCTATTCCTCCAACTCCCTTCCCCTGGCAATCACCAGTCTGCTTTCTATCTCTGCATTTGCCCATTCTGGACATTTCAAATAAATGGAATTACACAGTATGTGGTTCTTTTTAGCTAGCTTCTTTCACAAATTGTAATGTTTTTAAGGTTCATCCATGTTGTAGCATGTACTAGTATTCCCCACACACACACTTTATTGCTGAATAATATTCCATTGTGTAGATAAATCACATTTTATCCATTCATCAGTTGTTAGACATTTGGTTTGTTTCTGCTTTTTGATGATGATGAATAATGCTGCTGTGAACATTCATGTAAAGTTTTTGTGTGGACACGTTTCCATTTCTCTTAGAGTAGAATTGCTGGGTCATAGATCGAGTCGGATCCTTTGCCCATTTTTTTAAATTAATTAATTTATTTATTTCTGCGTTGGGTCTTTGTTGCTGCGTGCAGGCTTTATCTAGTTGCATCAAGCTGCTCTTCGTTGTGGTGCGTGGGCTTCTCGTTGCAGTCGCTTCTCTTGTTCCGGAGCACGGGCTCTAGGCACGCGGGTTTCAGTAGTTGTGACGTGCGGGCTTAGTTGCTCTGAGGCACGTGGAATCTTCCTGGACCAGGGCTTGAACCCGTGTACCCTGCACTGGCAGGCGGATTCTTAACCATTGTGCCACCAGGAAAGTCCCCTTTGCCCATTTTTAAATTGGATTATTTGTCTAGCTATTATTGAGTTGTAGAAGTTCTTTATATATTCTGGGTCTAAATCAACCTTGACTGCAACGAGAGACTCTGAGCCAGACTACCAACCTAAGCTGCTTTTTTTGTTGTTCAGTTGTAACAGTTTTTTATGTATTCTAGATACAAGTCCCTTATCAGATATGTTATTTGCAAACATTGCTCCTATCCTGTGGGTTGTCTTCTCATTTTCTTGATGCTCTCTCTTTAACCACAAAAGTTTTAAAAATTTTTATGAAGTCCAGTTTATCTTTTTTCTTTGGTTCCTGGTGATGGATATATTTGTGAATATACTATCCACAGTATATTGTGATAAATATATTATTCACAATAACCAAAAGGTGGAAGCAACCCAAGTGTCAGCAGATGAATGAATAAGATGTGGTATATACATATTGATACAATGGAATATTATTCAGTCTTAAAGGAAATTCTGACACATGCTACAAAGTGAAGAAACCTCGAAGACATTATGTTTAGTGAAATAAGCCAGTCACAAAAGGACAAATGCTGTATGATTCCACTTACAAGAGGTAGCTATAGTAGTAAAATTCATAGAGGCAGAAAGTAGAATGGTGGTTGCCAGAGGGGAGGTAGGGGAAATGGGGAGTTATTGTTTAATGAATATAGAACTTAGATTTTGGAAGGTGAAAAAAGGTCTGGAAATGGATGGTGGTGATGGTTGCACAATAGTGTTGAATGTGAGTAATGCCACCAAAGTTATTACTTAAGATTTGTTTAAGTGGTAGATTTTATGTATATTTTACTGCGTTTTTTTTTTTTTTCTTTCTTTTTTTTCCTCTGCATTGGGTCTTGCTGCACGTGGGCTTTTCTGATTGAGGTGAGCGGGGGCTACTCTTCGTTGCGGTGCGTGGGCTTCTCATTGCGGTGGCTTCTCTTTGCTGCAGAGCACAGGTGGGCTCTAGGCGCGTGGGCTGCAGTAGCTGTGGCACACCAGCTCAGTAGTTGTGGCTCGCGGGCTCTAGAGTGCAGGCTCAGTGGTTGTGGCACACAGGCTTACTTGCCCTGCGGCATGTGGGATCTTCCCGGACCAGGGCTTGAACCCTTGTACCCCGCACTGGCAGGCAGGTTCTTAACCACTGCACCACCAGGGAAGCCCTACTACGTTTTTTGTTTTTGTTGGCTGATTAATTAAAAAATGTCTTTTGTAGTTTTAGCTCTTACATTTGGGTCTGTAATCCATCTTGAGTTAATTTTTTATATGATGTGAGGTAGAGTTCTAATTTCCTTCTTTTGTATATATCTATTCAGTTGTCTCAGCACCATTTGTTGAAAAGGCTGTTTTTCCTCTATTGGATTGTCTTGGCATCCTCGTTGAAAATGGTTTGACCCTAAGGTGAGGGATTATTTCTGGATTCTCACTTCTACTCTATTGATCTATGCATGTCTTTTTTTTTTTTTTTTTTTTTTACCACAGCACTAAGTTTTATTAGGGATTTCATTAAGGTAAAATCTCTAGGATTAAAGGAGTCAGTTAGGGGGCGCACAAAGCCCACGAAGCCTCCTCAGATCTCATAGTGAAACACTAGCTCAGGTTCTTTGTTGGGATTGCCACCTCGTTCCAGATACAGATTGTTGTAAGGATACTGCTTTGGCCCCACAGGCTGGTAAGTGGGGTAAGTCTCCCTTACCCAAAACATGAACAGCATGAAGGCCACGAAGCCGAAGAGGTGCTTACACATAAGATTGCAAGAAACAGGAGTGGGGGACATGTCCACACCGTTCCTGATATACATGTCTAGGTCCCAGTGCCTCGGTTCACCCCAGTTCAACCACAGTTCTGGGTGGTCCCAGTCATACCATGGGTCCCTCTCCTGCTGTGAGTGGTCAGGGAGCTTCAGGTAATCACCATACCTGTCCGTGCACCCATTGGCACCACGTTTCGGGCTGCCCTTTGCAGCCATCGGACTCCCAGGACCCCCGCCCTGGCTGCTGCCATCTTCACCTTCCTGTTTCATCCCGCATATGCACAAAGACCTATACGTCTGTCTTTATGACAGTGCAACACTGTCTTGATTACTGGACCTTTATAGTAAGTTTTGAAATCAGGAAGTGTAAGTCCTGCAACTTTGCTCTTCATTTTTATGATTGTTTTGGCCATTCTGGGTCCATTGAATTTCCATGTGCATTTTCTGATCAGTTGTCAATTTCTGCAAAGAAGCCAGCTGGGATTTTGATAGGGATTGTGTTGAATCTGTAGATTAACTTGGAGGATATTGCCATTTAACAATATTGTCTTTTAGTCCATAAACATGAATGTCTTTCCATTTATTTAGAGCTTTAGTTTCTCTCAACATTGTTTTTTTAAGTTTTCAAGAGTATGTTTTGTACTTCTTTTGTTAAATTTATTCCTATCTTGTTCTTTTTGATGCTGTTGTAAGTGAAATTGTTTTCTTAATTTCATTTTCAGTTTGTTCATTGCTAGAGAATAGAAATACAATTGATTTTTGTATGTTGACCTTGTATCCTGCAACCTTGCTGAATTTATTAGTTCTAATAGTTTTTTAGTGGATTCCTTAGGATTTCCCATATGTAAGATTATGTCATCTGCAAATTAAGATAATTTTACTTCTTTTCCAATCTGGATGTCTTTTATGTTGCCTTTTGCGTAATTGCTAGAACCTCCTAAGAAGTGGCAAGAGTAGACTTTCTTGTCTTGTTCCTGATCTTGGGGAAAGCTTTCAATGTGTTCACCATTAAGTATAATGTTAGTTATGGGTTTTTTGTTTAAAGAATTATGTTGCATTCTTTTTTAAAAATATATTTATTTTTGGCTGTGTTGGGTCTTCGTTTCTGTGTGAGGGCTTTCTCTAGTTGGGGCAAGCGGAGGCCACTCTTCATCGCGGTGCGCAGACCTCTCACTATCGCGGCCTCTCATCGTGGAGCACAGGCCCAGTAGTTGTGGCTTATGGGCCTAGTTGCTCTGCGGCACGTGGGATCCTCCCAGACCAGGGCTGGAACCCGTGTCCCCCGCATTAGCAGGCAGATTCTCAACCACTGCGCCACCAGGGAAGCCCCCTAGTTATGGATTTTTGGTATGACTTTTTGGTGCCAAGTGGAAAGGTATACTAGCATTTTATATTTTGGTGTGCTACTAGAGGCTTGTGCTCCATGGTCAGAAAAGTGTGTGTCATAGACTGAAACTATTACAGCTTCTTGTGCATTCTAGATAACGCTTTTGTCTTGTGTTTCAGCAATGGCTGCCATCCGGAAGAAACTGGTGATTGTTGGAGATGGAGCCTGTGGCAAGACTTGCTTGCTCATTGTCTTTAGCAAGGACCAGTTCCCAGAGGTGTATGTACCTACAGTGTTTGAGAACTATGTGGCAGATATTGAAGTGGACGGAAAGCAGGTGAGTATACTTTTCATAACAACTGGTACTATTTTGCATGTTAGGCTATTCATAGAGCCTGGAGAGAATTAGGCCTTTTTGTCTCTTCAGTACACTATATAACAATAACAAAAATGTTAGAAGGAGAAATCCATTCTCATCCTGCCTTTTAGCTCAATTTTGTTCATTTTTAACTGTTACCCTCTAGACTTTGTCCACATTCATAGGTATTTCACAGGGGGAAGCCTTAGAATATGTGTTCTTTCCAGCTTTATTTATGTTTGAAATTTAGTTTGTTGCCAAATGGATCATACTAAAATGAACCTCTTTGTATGGATGGACTTTTTTTTCTGTCGTAGTATTTCATTAAGTGCTGAAGTTTGAGATTACTAGGTCAACGGGTCCTTATTGATTATGCTGCTAAAGGGTTGTACTGATCTATACCACCAGCAGTGTCAAACAACATTGTCACATTTAATTTTTTTTCATGTTTTTTTACTTTGACATAAACAGGCTGCTACATTTGCTTCAATTACCTGTCACTGGTGGTGAGGACAGTGTTTCCTCCTGTCTGCCCTGAAAGCCCACCAGCAAGACTGGGGCAAAGCTCTTCTGGAATTAGATTTTTTTTTCCCTCTTCTGCTCCCTTTTGTTGTCAAAATAATATTTTATCCAGATTCCTATACATCTTTTGAAGAGGAATGAAATTCTCATTGCAAATGGGTTAGCTGAAAAGAAAACTAGAACAAGGGGCTCTTTTCCAACACACTCAGTCCTCTTAAGGCATTCAGTCACATGTCTCATGCTGCTAGCACCTAATTTATTGGCTTCCGCAATTCTGTCTCCTTTCTTCCTTCTCATATTCTTGCTTTACCTGTTATCCCTTTCTGTCCCAGTATTACCTAGCCTCATTTTGTGGGACTGTGTAATGGAAAGCACATTAGGCCAGCTGCTTAGAATTCTAGAGTCCCTCATAGGGTATCTTGATACTTCTATGACCATGAGTAAGCTGCCTAATCTTTGAGCTACTTTCATTTGTAAAGTGGTTTAAGCTATTTTACAGTTGACATTGGGGGTCTGTGAAGTGACTGAAGGTATTTGGAAGCACCAAAGCACTTGACAGGTTGGTCTGAACAAGAGCATACTCAGAACCGTCTTTTATAGTTTATCCAGTTGCCATGTGGGCCACAATGATTGCTCTCATGCCATTAGGAACCCCAAGGCACCCTTCTTGTCAAGAATGGATGAAAAAAACACATGAATTCCAGCGTAACAGAACTTTGTCTGGGTCCTACCTTGCAGGTGGCCCATCAGTACTGTGTTGCCAATTCAACTTTCAGTCAGTTCTCTGTATGATGCTTGAATACAGGGTTTCTGTGGGCCTGATAGGAAGATTGGTTTTGTGTAGAGACAGGGCCCAATTGTGACAAGCTGGGTGAAAATGTGCTGAGATCTTTGGGCCTGCTGTCACATAACAGCCCTCTCATCTAATTTAGATTGATTGCCATGCATACACAGAAAGACCCAGTGGCTTGAGGAAAACAGGATTAGGTTGGTATTTTCATAGCACATTTCTCAAAAGCCTACTTGAATGTATATTGCTGGTTTTATCTTGTCATTCAGAGAATGACAGCTGTTGGTTGCTATGTGTCTGTGACCATCATTTGGGAGAGTCTTTTCCACCCGTGGCAGTATATATGTTTTGGGGATAGTAATGACTCTTCTGTTGTCTTTGAAACATCATCTGTGCCTTGGTGTCTTGGAATGACCAGGATCTTACCTTTAAGAAATTTAGGGACTTTGGGACTTCCTTGGTGGTCCAGTGGTTAAGACTCCATGCTCCCAGTGCAGGGGGCCCAGGTTTCATCCCTAGTCTGGGAACTAGATCCCGCATGCCACAACTAAAAGATCCTACGTGCCACAACTAAAAGATCCCACGTGCCCCAACAAAGATCTTGCACATTGGCAACAAAGATTCCATGTGCCACGACTAAGACCCAGAACAGCCAAATAAACAAACGAATAAATAACTTTTTAAGAAATAAAAAGAAATGTAGGGACTTACAAACCTTGAGACCTGGTGCAGCCAAATAAATAAATAAATATTTTTTAAAAAGGAACTTTGACTTATAAACCTTGAGGAATGATCTATGAGTATGTTTCTTGCTCTGCCAACCTTGAACGTGCCTGACGCTGGCAAAATAGGGGAGCCCTTCACCCAGGGAGAGAAACCCTGAAAGAAAGGTACTTGATCTGGAAGAGGGTATCACAGTCTAGCTACCTACCTTAGAGCAAGTCGGTAGCCCCAGAGTGGGAGAGGGCACCTCCTGCAAATATTCTCATAAAAGTATGCACTAACAGAGCCTAGGGAACCATCCAAAATTCTAGGTGATCATGGTCCAAGAAATAGACCTACCAAAAATAGAAAGGCCCATTCTGACATGAGACAGTCCTGACACCCTGAAATCATTTATCAGGAGACAATCAAGAGTTGGCTGTTGTGTCTGACTGAATACCCATGAGGTGTGGAGGAGCCAGAGGAGTGGGATTTGGCAGAGAATGAATGCGCTGTACCATCCTGAGATCAGACCAGCTGTGAGGATTGGGCATCAGTATGTCACAGATTCCTATACCAAGCTGATGGTATGTGTGTGTGACAGAGGCGCAATGGGACATGTGGAAGTTGTGAGTGACATATCCTGAGACAGAGGTTCAAGGTGGAAGAGATAATTAGCCATCAACTTTAAGGTAGGAATAATATTTAGAAACTCTGAAATATGGGCTCTGAAAGTGTTAGGAATAGAAGGCTATCCTAGGCATTGGAGGGAGAACTCCTTGAGCCCCAAAGGGCTCCTGAGCAAAGGGTGTTAAAAATCCACTGTGACTGTAAGAAGTGGTGACAGGGCTGACTGCAGTGCTGGACAGTGTGGAAGCGGGGCTACGTCCAGAGCCCAGACATCAGCTTGCCCTCCTACCACTGGAAAGTGAGTAGGTTCCCAGGTGTGAAAGGAGTACCCTCCTACCTATGTGATGCTTTCATTCAGCCATTCATACATTTTTTTGAGCAGTAAAGGCAGAGCCATAGGCCTTTCTTGTCAGCTCAGACCTTGCCTAACACCCAGGATGGTGTCTTTTCTTACCCATCAACTCAAATACAGTCTTGTTTCCACGTTTCCACGTTGGAGCAGAATGATGAGACAAAGTAAGGAAATGGTTGAGTGAGAATGTATTAGGAAAAGTTACTTGTTCTGGTTTTTCCCTCTCTTGCCTTGTATACCTAGTAGCATGTTGTTTACAGTTGATTTCCCCTCTTGTTCATTCACTTTCTTTCCTATGTAGAATGTTATTTGTAATTAAGTACTTACAAGCTACAAAGTTTTTTGTTTGTTTCTTTATTTGGTTGCATTGGGTCTTCGTTGCTGTGCGTGGGCTTTCTCTAGTTGCGTCGAGCGGGCGCTACTCTTCGTTGCGGTGCGCGGGCTTCCCGTTGCAGTGACTTCTCTCGTTGCAGAGCACGGGCTCTAGGCACACGGGCGTCAGTAGTTGTGGCTCACGGGCTCTAGCGCGCAGGCTCAGTAGTTGCAGCACATGGGCTCAGCTGCTCCACGGCATGTGAGATCTTCCCAGACCAGGGATCGAACCCGTGTCCCCCTGCATTGGCAGGTGGATTCTTAACCACTGCGCCACCAGAGAAGTCCCTACAAAGTTATTTTTAACTTGACATTTTGAATTAGGTACTTTATTCAATTCTAGCATCTGTTTATAAAATTTGCAATTTTGAGAAATTTCAACCTAAAACAATTTAAATACCCCTTCCGACCTTCAGGCTTGATTCTAATAAAAGTGAACACTCCTGTATTTTACTATTTTGGACAGTCTATCATTTGAAGGTACTGTGTTAAGTGTCACTTCTTCTGAAAGTAAGTGGTGGGATTAACCTGCACTCTTATGTTTATTTTTCTTATCATAGGTAGAGTTGGCTTTGTGGGACACAGCTGGGCAGGAAGATTATGATCGCTTGAGGCCTCTCTCCTACCCGGATACTGATGTTATACTGATGTGTTTCTCCATTGACAGCCCTGATAGTTTAGGTGAGTAGCCCTGCAGCCTGATGTTTGTCACTGCCTGTGTGCCTGGCCGACCTTTGGTTTCTCAGGTCCTTTCTGGGCATCAAGTGACTGAAAAGCAGACATGAGTTTCAGAGAAAGAATCATCACTGGCCAGAGTCCTAGAGCCTTGGGACTGTAGAGCCTGAGCCCTGAGTCCCTTTTCAGCCTAGGTCTCCCATGACTGCCATGTCTACCTTGTAGAGTAGTTGGGTTCTGAACACAAAGCTATTTTTTGTCTTTTTTTGGTTGGGGGTGGGGGAACTGCGCTGCACAGCTTGCCCCGACCAGGGCATTGAACCTGCACCCTCAGCAGTGAAAGCGTGGAGTCCTAACCACTGGACCACCAGGGCATTCCTCAAAGCTATTTTTTGGACTAAGATTTGGGGAAGGTATTCTTTGGGTGTCCACACCTTTTTTCAGTACTTGATATTGAGCCTGCTGCTTCCCAAAATCTAGACCGACTGATGACTTGGTGATTCCTGGTAATGTTTCTAAGCCCTATTTTAGCCGTTTTATAAAGTGTCTTAGCTAATAGAGACTTGAACCTGACATTCCACTAGCTTAGTTGGCCACATGTTTTAGAAGCTGCTTTCCTTCAAAAAAAGAGGGAATGATGCTGACCTCACACTTTGCAAAACAAGGCAGCAAGGCCTGAAACAGAATGTGCTTTCGGTTTGTACTGAAGATGACGAAATGTCTTGCTTGGTGCTGCAGTGCTCTGTTTTTACAGGGCAGCATGTGGGCCAAGGAGATTATCATTAACACAGATGACTGTTGAGGACCTGCTGGTGGCCTGGGCTGTTGCTGGGGAGTTAGGGTTAGAGTGAGCCTTTCTGTGTCATGCTTGTACTCACTTTAATGACAGTACTGGGGGAGGTGCTCCGAGACTTTGAACCACTTGCTCAAGGTCATGCAGCCCAAGGAGCCAAGCTGAGATTGAGTCCCCTGTGCAATATCTCCCAGAACTGAGACAGAGTGGGTGCTCTCTGCCATTGTTTCACTTTGGTTCGTTTTTAACAGTTGTGTTTTAGTTTTGGTTTTCAAATTAATCTGCCTTCCTTTGCGGCGACTGTTAGAAGCCCCTAGAGGCTGAGCTTTAGAGAGAAAATGGAGCCATGTGACACCTTCCCCTCAGACACACACATCATGGACTTTGCCTATAGGAATGAGGAGGGTTGTGTGCCCTTTGCCGCCTCATCCAAGGTATAATCCTTTAGGGACAAAAGTACCTTCAGAGCAAAAAAGTTACTCTTCTTCAGTCTCACATTTTTCTTTTAAGACTGTGTCTGCTGGTCTCGAAGGAAGTCTTCAGCTTTTGACCTCTGTTTGTTTACTATGACTTGTTCCTTGCTATCCTCTCCCCCAGAGGGCAGGTTCTAGGGAGGAGAGCAGAGGTAGAAAGAAAAGAGGCAAAGAGAGATTGATCTCCCTCTCTGAAATACAAACATACCTAGAGAGACTGCTGGTCACTGCAGTAGTATGATAGGTAGGTAGCGCCCCTTTGCTGAGCTGACTAAATTAGCTTGGTTTTGCCAAGGGCCTTTTAAAAGTTCTCTTATCTTGGCTAGGGAGTAGGAGAGAAGTCCACTGGTAGTTTGCCCTAGTAAAATGTGTCTTGGGAACTCAAACGTCTATATCAAGAAACTGAAAAGCTAATGTGAACCTAATGCTGGACTTTGTTTTTACCTGGTTGGATGTTAGACCATGGCACTGAGTCTAGGTGTAGGGTAACAAGTTTGATCAGCAATCAGAATGTTGGTGTGCAGGTTTCAGCCCTGTTGCTGGCCAACGCTGTGACAGTAGTTTACTTTTTGGAACCTCTGCTGTCTCACTGGCAGTTGGTCTAGAGTCTAGATTCTAGTTGAGGCCTGGGGTCAACAAAGTTATGTAAAAGGCCAAATAGTAAATATTTTAGGCTTTGTTGGCCATGTGTTCTCTGTTGGATCTCCTGAACTTTGCCACAACTACTCAACTCTGCTGTTGTAGCACAACAGAGCTTGGCTCTGTTCCAGTAAAACTTCACGTATAAAAGTAGACTCCGGGCGAAATTTCATTTGCTGACCCTTGATCCTAGATAAGGATTCCCTTTCTCTGGCTTTATGGAATTCCCAGTGGCCCCTAAAGCACCCCAGTGTAAATCCATGTAAAGTGATGTGTCCTGATATGATCAGATTACTTTGGAGGTGGGAGCAATCATAGGCGATTGCCATCACTGAATTAAAAAGTAAAAAATTATGTTTTAAAATCATTTATGAAAAGTGAAGATAAGACAGAGGCAATTCATTTCAGTTTACATGTCCTGAATTCCGGGGGGTGGGGGGGACTATTGGAGTAATAATTTTATATATTCAGCAAATAATTATTGAGTGCTTACTTATGGAACCTATATTCTAGATGAAGGGAGACAGAAGAGCAAAAACCACAGTAAATCTGATAGCAAGAAATGTTACAAATAACATTCATAGAGGTGGGTATGGAATAGGCCATGGTAGTATGCTGTTTTAGAAGATGACCATAGGATGGTCAGCCACCTCACTGAAAAGGAAACCTCTGAGCAGAGACCTGAAGTAGGTGAGGGAGGCCAACACAGCCAACAAAAGAGCTTCCCAGGCAGAAGGAAGGAGTCTAGTGTAGTTGTAGCAGAGGGAGTGGAGCGAGGGTTGCAGAGCCATGTGGTTAATGGTGTGGACCTCTCCTTTCATCATGAGTGAGATGGGAGCTTTTGGATGGTTTGAACAAAGGAGTGATGGGATCTCACCTTCTCTTTAAAGTGATCACTGTTGCACCTGAACTGAAAACTGACCACAGGGTGCAGAGATAAGAGCAAGATTCAGTGCTGAGGCTGTTTGCCTTCACTGTTAGATATGCTGGCCCTTGTCTTTTGATTACTCTGCACTTCTCTGGGAACCCCTTTGTTCTAGAATAAGGCTTTGAGTTTTAAGTTGTCACATTAGTGATTGACTCTAGCCGCTATAGCAAAGGAGGAAGGAAGCAGACAAATGTCTGTCTTGTGTGCTGAAGAGTGGAGTGTAGAATTATGAGTTTTCCTGACCTTATTCATGTAGCTTCTGTACCTTCTAGCCAGAAGGCAGAGCATCTTTTATATTCCAACTCCTGCCTTTTGGTCTTGAAGTCAGAGAGTGAACAGTTTACTCCTAAAATATAGTCTTATGATCAGTACCATTTAAATGATCATCATACTAAGTATTCTGTACGCATTGACTCAAAATAACCTCATGTAAGGTATTACTGTTATCCCCATTCTATAGTGTCATCCCTGACACTGAGATGTTCAACGTAGTGGGTGTGTGAGGTTGAACCCAGGCCACTTGTCCACTAAATTACTACAGTATTGGCAAGAAGCTACAGCTGGTTATTACTCATTTTCAAAAGCCACTCAAGCCATTTGAAATACCAGTAATCCAAGGGTAGGTCATGCTGAGGGCCCATGAGTAAGTGTAGAGAAAACATGTGAACCCTGAGCCAGCTATAGCCCCAGAATGGGGACTCCTTCTGTAAGCTGTGGTCAGAATCATCTGCCAGCAGTGACATGGATGGCTGGTGGGGAGCCTTCCTTCTTGGGGCAGGTGGCACCATTGTGGAGCCATCCTTTGCTCCTCCAGAGCCTTTACCTGGTGCCACCTCCAGAGGAGCTGAGCTCCTTGGTGGGAATGAGAAAAGCTGGTGATTCTGTGCTTAAGAGAAGGGGGGTTAGATTTTACCTTTTTCATGGTTTTGAAACTAGTGGAATTCCATTAAATGTCCGGCATATTTCTCAAGAAGTTTCTTTGCAATTTAACTAGGGTTTTTGGAGATCCTTCGAGATAGAATTATATGTATCCCCAAATTATGTGCATTTTGCTTCTTTCAGAAAACATCCCAGAAAAATGGACTCCAGAAGTCAAGCATTTCTGTCCCAACGTGCCCATCATCCTGGTTGGGAACAAGAAGGATCTTCGAAATGATGAGCACACAAGGCGGGAGCTAGCCAAGATGAAGCAGGTATGGTCTAGGGCAGGGCTCTGTCTTCCTGTAGCATTCTTAAACTCGGGGCCTGGGTTCGAGGTTCAGGGAACCCAGCAGAAACCCCCAAAGACCAGGCTGTTTCAGAGAAAGTCCCAGAAGCCTCTCTCTGTCCATCCGGCCCTCACTGACTCGGGCCTGCATAGAGGGGGTCCCTAAAACTCGCTAGTCCTGTAAGATGGAACCTCTCTTGTGAGGTAGTGCTGTGCTCCAAAGATTGCCTGCCTGAGAAAGGACCATCACAGCAATAGTCAGTGCTTCAGATGCAGGAACTTTATCAGGCTCTTGATTTCCCTCTCCAGTTATTACTTTCGTATATGTGAGGCTGAAGATAAATTGGTGGGAACTGAAGAATCAGGAAATCCTGATGGCAGGGAGTCCAAACAGAGAGCCCTAATGCCTTTATAAAAGTGATGGTGGGGCTTCCCCGGTGGCGCAGTGGTTGGGAGTCCGCCTGCCGATTCAGGGGACACGGGTTCACGCCCCGGTGTGGGAGGATCCCACATGCCGCAGAGCGGCTGGGCCCATGCCTCCGGAGCCTGTGCTCCGCAACAGGAGAGGCCCGCGTACCGCAAAAAAAAAAAAAAAAAGCATAAAAAAATTTTTTAAAAAGTGATGATGGAGGTGACATCTTGGCTTCTGAGAAGCCAGGTGGCCCAATGATAGGACTTCCCCACTGCAGGAGGAGTGCCTTGAGGTGTTTTGCACGGGTTCTCCTGAGGTTTCTCTGTCTGAATGTGAAGGTCAGGATCTGTTTCCTTCCCTGAGCATTCAGTCCTCTGTGAAGCTAACTACAAGAAGACCCAAGGGCTTACCCTGGATCAACAGCTTGAGTAATTTTGCCCTTGATTCCCTCAACCCTCTAGGGCTTCTCTGGCCTCTCCTTTTCTCTCTACTTCCCAGAGAAGTGCATGTTTGACAGGGATTTTTTATATATTGGAGGTGGGGGGGTCACCCCATATGAGTGTCATAAGACAGAACTCAAATCTGGGAGTTCGGCAGCTTTTTTTAAAAATTTAATTTATTTATTTATTTATTTTTGGCTGCATTGGGTCTTTGTTGCTGTGCGTGGGCTTTCTCTAGTTGCAGCGAGCAGGGGCTACTCTTCATGGCAGTGTGTGGGCTTTTCATTGTGGTGGCTTCTCTTATTGCGGAGCACGGGCTCTAGGTGCGCGGGCTTCAGTAGTCGTGGCACACGGGCTTCAGTAGCTGTGGCTCGCGGGCTCTAGAGCGCAGGCTCAGTAGTTACGGCTCATGGGCTTAGTTGCTCCGCAGCACATGGGATCTTCCCAGACCAGGGCTCGAACCCGTGTCCCCTGCATTGGCAGGCGGATTCTTAACCACTAAACCACCAGGGAAGCCCTCGGCAGCTTTTTAAAAGCAGTCTTTGAGATGAATTTGGATACACCTACTTACTATATGTATGTAACGCTGTTAACTAAAAGTGCTCTCTTCTCTTTGCTAGGAGCCAGTGAAACCGGAAGAAGGCAGAGATATGGCAAACAGGATTGGTGCTTTTGGGTACATGGAGTGTTCAGCAAAGACCAAAGATGGAGTGAGGGAGGTTTTTGAAATGGCCACGAGAGCTGCTCTGCAAGCCAGACGTGGGAAGAAAAAATCTGGGTGCCTTGTCTTGTGAAACCCTGCTGCAAGCACAGCCCTCATGCGGTTAATTTTGAAGTGCTGTTTATTAATCTTAGTGTATGATTACTGGCCTTTTTCATTTATCTATAATTTACCTAAGATTACAAATCAGAAGTCATCTTGCTACCAGTATTTAGAAGCCAACCATGATTATTAATGATGTCCAACCCACCTGACCCACCAGGGTCCTTCTGACACTGCTCTAACAGCCCTCCTCTGCACTCCCACCTGACACACTAGGCGCTAATTCAAGGAATTTCCTAACTTCTTGCTTCTTTCTAGAAAGAGAAACAGTTGGTAACTTTTGTGAATTAGGCTGTAACTACTTTATAACTAACATGTCCTGCCTATCATCTTTCAGCTGCAAGGTACTCTGGTGAGTCACCACTTCAGAGCTTTACTCATTTTAACAGATTTCATTGGCATAGCTCTGGGTGGCAATCCAGTTTTTTGAAAATGTGCTCAGCCAGAAAGGCCCAAGTCCACGCAGCTGTGGCAAAGTTACAGTTCTGTGGTTTCATGTTAGTTACCTTATAGTTACTGTGTAATTAGTGCCGCTTAATGTATGTTACCAAAAATAAATATATCTACCCCAGACTAGATGTAGTATTTTTTGTATAATTGGATTTCCTAATACTGATATTTGTCATCCTCACAGAAAGTGTATTGGTTTTTTTTAAAAAAAGAAAGTGTATTTGAAAATAAAGTCAGATGGAAAATTCATTTTTTAAATTCCTGTTTTGTCAGTTTCTCTGATAAAAGATGGCCATGTCTCCCCTTTTCGGCCCCACATATTCCAGTACCCCCTTCCCCAGAGCTGGGCTAAGTAAATAGGAATTTGGTTTTACGCCTGAGGCACTTAGATAATTCAGAAGGTGGCATAACCTGTCTCACCTGGACTGCAGGGTCTGGCTCTAGTTCACAGTGCTCTTTCTTCTCACTGTATCCAGGTTCCCTCCCAGAGGAGCCACCAGTTCTCTTGGGTGGCCCACGGTTTCTCTGTCCTCTCCAGCTGACTAAACTTTTTTTCTGTACCAGTTAATTTTTCCAACTACTAATAGAATAAAGGCAGTTTTCTAAACTTCCTGTATCCTGGTGTTTGTGTTGGCTCTCTCCAGGGCTGGGAATGGAGGATGAATTCTGCCTAGCTCACCTTGGAAGTTTCCTTCAGGGAGCAAAGTACCGGCTTGCCCACCCCCACCCCAAAGCTGGCACTAACCTGGCTTCTGCCAAAGAGGTGGAAGTGATTATCTTATGTCCCATTCAAGTTCAGAGTAGGGTGGGGTAGGGAATGCAGCCGACTGAGGGGTACTCCAAGCAGTCGTTCTTCTGGACAAATCTTAGTGTGATATTTTCCTCTTCTTACTACCTGTCCATTTTCAGTGTCTTTTACTTCCTTGCCTGAGCTCCAGATGAAGCTGAGGATGGTCTGAAATCGACTGAGTCCCCTTGGCCCTGCATGCTTTTGGGCTCCCCTCCAGGGGTCTGGAGCAGGGCCTGAGTAGTGACCCCAGAAAACCTGTGTAAGGGTAGTGCCACACTGGGGGTGTAAAAGTAGGAGGGAAACCAGAGGCCAGGAGGAGAACACAGTCTAGGGCAGCCCCAGAATGCAAGGAAATGGGTTAGAAAGAGCTGGCTTTTGGCGTCCAGCCCTGGCTGCCCGCCCCCTTTCTCCCCAGCATTGCCCACCCTCCTCCAACTTAACCTTCCTAGAACCAGGAAGTGTCAACACAGAGGACTTGCCTTGGCAGCTGCTGCTAACTGCACCATCATCACAAGTCATAATTCCCTCTGCGCCTGACAATAGGGCACTTTCTCGGGGAGTAGGAATATGGCATAGGCTGGGAGGGCTGTGTGGCCACAGGCAGCGAAAGATTCTGTTGCTGGCGAGTCTCCCCGTGCCGGGCCCCAATCCCTGAAGAACCATTGAGAAAGAATCCGGAGCCCTCTTCGGCCTGGGCTCTGGGCTGGATAATCCGGGCGACTGCCACAGCGCCGGCGCTGCGCTCCCTGGGCGGGGCCAAACGCGTCCGCGCCTCGGCACGGTCTGGGCGGTGTCCGCATCCGGCCCGACCGCACCCTCCAGCTTCGCGGGACCACAGTCGTAGGACAGAGGCCGGATGAGGCGGGACCGAGCGGGGGAGGGGTGTAGGAGCGGCCGGAAAAGTGCCCGAGCCACATGACCTCGGTCGCCCGCCTGTTAAAAGGAGGCGCTTCCCGGCCCGGCTTGTTCGTCTAGCCCGCGGCTCTGCCCTGTCTTTTTGTGCACCTACGCCATGTGTGCCGCTCAGCGCTCGGCGGCCGCCCTGGCTGCAGCGGCCCCGCGCTCGGTGTACGCCTTCTCTGCGCGTCCGCTGGCCGGCGGGGAGCCCGTGAACTTGGGGTCCCTTCGGGGCAAGGTGCTGCTCATTGAGAATGTGGCGTCGCTCTGAGGCACAACTGTCCGGGACTACACCCAGATGAATGACCTGCAGCGGCGCCTCGGGCCCCGGGGCCTGGTCGTGCTCGGCTTCCCGTGCAACCAGTTTGGGCATCAGGTGCGCCTGGCCGAGCGGAGCGGGGGTGGGCGTACGACCGCGGTTAGGAACGCCGGCGGACGACCCGCTGGGCCCAGCAGCTGCGCGCCCTGGGGGCGGAGAGGCGGGCCACCGGCTCACTTCCCTCCGGCGCTCGTCCCGGCTGGGGTTGAGGTCCACCCTGGGGTTGTGAAAGAAAGGCCAGAGTCTAGTGACTCATGGAGAAACAATGTTTGCAGTTAGAAGGCTTCGCTTCCCCTCGCAGCCCCGGGTCCCAGCTGCTCTCCCCTCCCGCAGGAAAATGCCAAGAACGAGGAGATCCTGAATTGCCTCAAGTACGTACGACCAGGCGGCGGGTTCGAGCCCAACTTCATGCTCTTCGAGAAGTGCGAGGTGAATGGCGAGAAGGCACATCCGCTCTTCACCTTCCTTCGGGAGGCTCTGCCCACGCCCAGTGACGACGCCACTGCCCTCATGACAGACCCCAAGTTCATCACCTGGTCTCCGGTGTGCCGCAACGACGTTGCCTGGAACTTCGAGAAGTTCCTGGTGGGCCCAGACGGTGTGCCCGTACGCAGGTACAGCCGCCGCTTTCTGACCATCGACATCGAGCCTGACATCGAAGCTCTGCTGTCTCAGGGGCCTAGCTGTGCCTAGGGTGCCCCTCCTACCCCTGCTCCTTGGCAGTCACAGCGTTGCCCTCTGGGGATTTTATCCGTGAAGGTGTTTCCTCTAAACCTGCATGGAGGAATGCCAGATGTCCAGGAAAATCCCCTGAGATGGGCACTGGTCCTGTCCATCCCAGCCTCCCCTTTCCCAGACCACAGCTTTCTCATTAATAAAGTGCTGAGTGTGAGCAGAACTGTGTGTATGTCCTGTATCATTGTCAGATGGGGACACCTTTCCTACTAACCTCATTGTCATAGGGCTGGGAGCTTAAGCCCCCATTCCTTGGCTGGCATTACCTAGCCAAGCCTGAACATCCCAAAATTTTGTCTGCTGTAGAATTCACTCTTTCCTATGTGGGAATCCTAGCTCCTGTCTCAGCATTTCTCCCTCTGCCAGGACATGCAGCAGGGCCATCCTGAGGCTCTGTTACAAGAGAAAGTCTTTATTTCAAAAAGAGGAAGAAATTTCAAAGGCTGACTGCCTATCCTCAGTAGTTTGGCCTCTCCTTTCTGAGTATTTGCTCTGCTCAAAATGACCTTCACAAAAAATAACACCATGGGCTCCCACTTACTGGCTTTGTAACTGCAGAACCAGCCCAAACTGGCCCTGCTCTGTTGATAACAAGATACTGAGTTCTTCAGAGATAGCAGAACAAAACCGCAAGTCATGCAGCAGAGGAGAAATTTTGAATTCTAATAATGCCTGGAACCAAGGTTTTCCACCTCCACCCCTCCTCCCCCACATAGAACCAAAAGAACCCAGATGTGACCAGAACCTGAATGCTGGAACCCTTTCAGAAGTGAAAGATCCATTGTCCAGGAAGACCCAGTGCTGAAGTCCCCTTTACCATACCTTACCATAAATGGCCAAGTTCCAAAGCCCTCCAGTCAAAACCTGCCCCACCAGTGCTTCCACCTATGAACCCATCCTCCCCTAACTCAAAAAAGTTTGACCAAACCCCAGATTAGGGAGATAAATTTGAGAGCCTTGCCTCCTGTCTCCTTGCCAGTCAACCTCACAATAAAGCTCTTTGCTCAAAAGTGGGTGCCATAGTATTGGCTTCTATGTGTGTTGGGCAGCAAGTCCTTACTTGGTAACAGCCTCCTCAAGTGTTAGGGCCATACAAGCCCACTTTGCACAGTTGGCAGCTTATGCAACATAACTCTTTCCCCATTACTTTGCTAGATCTTCTTTGCATAGCGCTATCCAGTGCTTCTATCTGCTCTGATGCTGCGCTTACTGGCTGCTGCCTCTCAGGTACTCAGAAGAGTATACAACTGGTTGTTCTGACCATGCCTTGCAGTTGCAATTGCATGGTCAGGCTTAGGATAGGCGTGTATCTTGGAGGCCAGCTGCTTCTCAGGTATGGCTCAGGTCCAACTTCTCCATCTGTTGTTCCTGTTGTCAGTAATCTCTTGAGACAGACCTAGAGGCACTTCCTATCACAATACAAGGGACTCTGCAGGGCTTGTATGCAATGAAGCTTCTGTTGGGACAGACAAGCACCCAGATATGTGTTATCAGTCCAGAACAAGGTCCAGAGGTTTTGGGGTCCCAATGTTTATGCTCAAATTGGTGGCTCAAGTCCCTTCTGTGTCTTAACCAACTCTCAAGAACTTTTCTTCTAACCCTAAGCAGGCATCTTTGCTGCTGCCCTCCCCCTCTGCCTGCCCTTAGGTCATTAAGGGCTGTATTTGTTCTGGCTCCCTCTCTCTCCATCATCAAAACAGGCCCACCTCCCTCTGGCTGCAAGGCCTCTCCACCTCGCTTTTGAGTCCCCTCTGAGGTAACAAGACAGAGCTCTGTTCCCCATTGAGACCCCACTCTATCTGTGCTCCTCTCAGAACCAAAAGTCTTGATTACATCTGTGAGTGACTGGTCTGCTTCCCCAGAGGGTGAAAGTCTGGGAGGTGGAAAGGGGCTGGTCATCTCCTCAGGGTCCATAGGGCCTTGTGTATAGCATGAATCAGCCAGTGTTTGTCAATTAATATAAAGAGAATAACTTTCCACTCAAAACAGGGTCAGGGGGACTTCCCTGGTGGCACAGTGGTTAAGAATCTGCCTGTCAAGGCAGGGGACACAGGTTCGATCCTTGGTCTGGGAAGATCCCACATGCCATGGAGCAACTAGGCCCGTGTGCCACAACTACTGAGCCTGCACGCTGCAACTACTGAGCCCACACACTGCAACTACTGAAGCCTGCGCAACTAGACCCTGTGCTCTGCAACAGAAGCCACCGCAATGAGAAGCCCACGCACCACAATGAAGAGTAGCCCCCACTCTCCGCAACTAGAGAAAGCCCGCGTGCAGCAACGAAAACCCAAGACAGCCAAAAGTAAAAAAAATAATAAAATTTAAAACAAACAAAAAAACAGGATCAGGGATTTTTTTTTTTTTTTTTTTTTGCAGTACGCGGGCCTCTCACTGCCATGGCCTCTCCCGTTGCAGAGCACAGGCTCCGGACGCGCAGGCTCAGCGGCCATGGCTCACGGGCCCAGCCGCTCCGCGGCATGTGGGATCCTCCCAGACCGGGGCACGAACCCACGTCCCCTGCATCGGCAGGCGGACTCTCAACCACTGTGCAACCAGAGAAGCCCCAGGGATTTTTGAGGATTATTTGTAGACTCCAAATCTGACTGCTGGAATGGAAACTAACAACCTGTTCACCTGGGTATATCTGGGTATACCTAGGCCATCTTTGACCTCCTTAAACCCCACATCTCTTCTCTAAAAGCCCTTTGCTCCTTTATTGCAACACTCATCATTCAGCCCTGTGCCATATACTCTGCTGGGTGCCAGGATACAGTCCTCAGGAAAGCAGAAAGACTCTATAATTACTAAATGCATATTTAGTTCTATGAGAGTAGTATGGGGTACTTTGAGAATAAACTAGAGGGCCTGGCCCAGTGGGGAGGATCACGCTTTTGTCTCTTGGAGGGAGTGACAGTGAAGCTGAAGAGAGGTTAAGAAGCAGTTAGCTGAGGAACAAGCTGATGGAGGGTGGACAGGCAGGGAGTTCAGTGTGTGAAGGTCTGAGGTGGAAAGGTGGCATCACTGACAATCAGGTACTACAAGGAGGAGCAGGTGTGGGGAGAAGAAAAGTGTTTAGATTCAGATTTGGTGCATGAGACATCCAGATGGAGATATCTGGAGCAGATATCTGGAGCCTTACAAGAGGCTCAGAAAAGGAATTTGGGTTGGAGACAAAGGTCTAGTCAAGGGGTCAGTAAGTAGCCATTGGAGAGGATACGGTCTCACCTGGGGAGAGTGACAAGAAGAAGATCAGGTGGCCTAAACTTGAGGCCTATGAATTCACAGTGTTTCTGGCTCAGATGGCAGAGAGGCACAGCTGGAACAGTGATGGTTGGAGTCAAAGAGCTGAGGGAAGGGACATTTCATAAAGAATTGTTAGCTGGGGACTTCCCTGGTGGTCCAGTGGTTAGGATTCTGCACTTCCACTGCAGAGGGCACAGGTTCAATCCCTGGTCAGGGAACTAAGATCCCGCATGCCTCACAGCGTGGCCAAAATAAAAAAAATAAAAAGAATAGTTAGCTGGGATGAGTGCTTGTGAACTGAGGGGTCCTCAGCAAGTGCAGTCCTGGGGGAAGCTAGAGCTGTAACCAAACAGCCAGTGCCCGAGATCTACCAGGTCCTATTCTGGGAGCTAATACACAGTGCCCCAAAATCACCTGGGTGCTTGTTAAAAGCTATGTCCACGGCCCCCCTCCAGAGATGCTGATGTGAATAGCCTGGGGATTTAGGGTCCTATTCAATGTCCTACAGCTGAACCCATGAGGAGAGACTTCCTGCTCCAACTCTCCCCTTTCCTGTAAAGGGTCAGTGTGGCCTGGGCCACACTCTCTGGTTAGGCTCTGGGATGGGAATCCAGGGCTTTCCAAACTGACTCCAACTTCTTCCCCTCTGGGTTACCTGGTGACTCACCCCTCCTTACCCACTTTTTTTTTTTTTCTTCTTCAGTTTATGCCTTAGGCTGCAAGAGAAAGGAAATTCTGAGATCCCCATTGTGGCTGACACTGGCTGGTGAATACTCCTCCTCAGACTTGAAGCTGCATGCCTCCTTTAACTGTCCTTTTCAACTCTCTCTTTTTCTAGGAACACTCAGACTAAAGCCGGTTAACACTTCATCTTCCTCCCCAAGAAACTGGACATCTTCCCCCAAAACACACACACATTCTTTCTCATTCAACCATGCAACTGCTACTGGCTCTGACCTGCACCCACTCCACCCCACTGTGAATCAGCAGCTCAAATTAACAAGTAAAAGTGAAGGAATCCCAGTGAACCTGCCTGAGGTCCTGGCCTTTGGTAGCAGTGCCTCCGGGACACTGCCTGATCTGGGAGTAACAGCAGCATTTAGGCCACAGGTCTTCTGAGAAGAGGATGGGTCGTGCTGTTACTCAGTAGGTTCAGAAGCCACCATTTTAGCAGTTCTTCCAGAAATGCTGGTTTAAAATTTTTTTTTAAACATTAAATCTGATAAAATATGTATATTAAATCACAATGTACACACTAAAATTTATTTGTCAACTATACCTCAACAAAGCTGAAAGAAAATCTGATAAAATTCATTTGGTCAGGCACTTATTGCACAATTAGTTCTTTATCACATGACTTCCTCATTCTGTCTCGATGTAGTTCCACAAACAACATTTAAAATAAGCTTATTTTCAGTGAGGCATTCCTGGCCTGATCAGCCTTTTCTCATAAGTTTTAACTTTGGGGTAATATTGAGTAAAAATACTTGCTAAAGCTTTCCACAAGAGAAATAAATCCATCCACAGCATGGATTTATTTTTTTAATTTTTTTGCTGTACGCGGGCCTCTCACTGTTGTGGCCTCTCCCGTTGCGGAGCACAGGCTCCAGACGCGCAGGCTCAGCGGCCATGGCTCACGGGCCCAGCCACTCCGCGGCATATGGGATCTTCCTGGACCGGGGCACGAACCTGTGTACCCCTGCATCAGCAGGCGGACTCTCAACCACTGTGCCACCAGGGAAGCCCCACAGCATGGATTTTTAAAGAATGGGCAGGGATCCCTGTCAGAGTACTCTGAATTTGGCAGGTTTTTGTTATTACAATCACCAAATAGGCTAGATGAGCATGCTTTCATAGAGGTGTGACACACCTGGGCTGGCACTAAAATAAAGCCCAGCTGGAGATAGTCAATAAGTTACTGGGCATCAGGCACTGCTGGATTGGGAAGCAGGAGCTCAGATGAGAGAAGTTCTTGCCCAAGGAGTGAGGGCTCATGGGCACTGGCCCTGTGGGTAACAGAGAAGCCAACTTGAGATCTGACATCCTTCAGCTTTGACCTACCCAAGAACTCAAATCCAGACTTGTCACGTGAAAAAACAAAAATAAAATCACTAACTAGGTGGGCCACTTGCTGGTGGGTATTCTGTTAGTTGCATCCAGAAGCATTGAAACTGACAGGACATGACAGTGATGTGCTGGGCAGAGGCCCAGTAGCCCTTCTATCCTTCATCCTGCAGACAGAAACCCCACTCCCAGCACCCTTCCCAGGTCCAGTGTAGCCGTGGCCAGCAAAGCCAAGGTAGGAGACCACAGAACAGGCTCACTTAATCCAAATGCCCAGAGTTGGGGCAGTATCCAGGGGCAGGGGCAGCCCACCTTGGGTGGTGTCCTACGGTCCTGCAGGCTACCTGACTCCACAGGGAGGCGAGTGGAGGGAATCTGAGCCTCCCTGCAGAAGAAGCACCTATTACCCCAGCCTCCTCTGTCCCCAGCACGTGGCTATACCTGTGTACATGTGTGTGAATCTAAAGAAGCCCTGGTCCCCTCAGGATTCCTTGGCAGACTCATCATGCATCCTCAAAGGTCAGGGGGGATGTTAAGCGTACCGTTTTGTTTTTTTTTTTGGGCCTCACCGCTGCGCAGCATGTGGGATCTTAGTTCCCCGACTAGGGATCGAACCCGCACCCCCTGCACTGGAAGTGCAGAGTCTTAACTACTGGACCACCAGGGAAATCCCTCCCTTTTTTTTTTGTCTTTAATTTTTTTCATCTTTTTTTTTTCATCTTTAATGTTAAGCATACCTCTGCTTCCTACACCAGTTGCTTATGTTTCCTTCCTAGCAAAGTGTCTACAGCATCACCCTCCATGTTCCTCTAGCACTTTTATCACACAACACACTATAATTACATGTGAAAACATCTTCCCCAACCTCACTGGCTGGGAACCCCTGGACGGTAGGGACTGGGAGGACATAACAGATTATCAGTCAAATGAAAAAAATGACTACTCTCTGGATAATTCTTTCATTCATTCACCCAAGAAATGCTTATGGAGAATTTGCTCTGTGCAAAGGGAAAATGACACATACAATTAATATCTAAATGCTTATTTAAGGTTAAGACATTGATGGTAACAGAATTAGAGCAGGAAGAGGAGACATGACCACACATGGGCCCAGGACACAACACCTTCCCCACCAAATCAGGGCTAGCTACCGACAGTGGCATAACCAGAATGGAATATCCAACATGGGAAAAATGATCCCACGTCCTTTCTGTGAGATTCATTCAGTTTTTTGCCTCTGTCACCTTCCCCAGTAACCCAACGCTTATGTAACAGAGGTGAAAGTGTCACTGATAAGACATTTAATTCTTCTAAAATGTACCTCTAGAGGCTTTCACTTTTTCACAGTCCCCTGGGCAAGGTAAGGAAGCACAGGCAAGAAGGAAAAAAAAGTATTTCTCTCCTGATGCCACCTCTAATCAAAAGGTGCCCAAGGGACTTCCCTGGTGGTGCAGTGGTTAAGAATCCTCGTGCCAATGCAGGGGACACGGGTTCGATCCCTGGTCTGGGAAGATCCCACATGCCGCGGAGCAACTAAGCCTGAGGGCCAAAACTACTGAGCCCGCATGCCACAACTACTGAAGCCCGCACTCTCTAGGGTCCGTGTGCCACAACTACTGAGCCCACGTGCTGCAACTACTGAAGCCCACGCGCCCAGTGCCCATGCTCTGCAACAAGAGAAGCCACTGCAGTGAGAAGCCCACGCCCCGCAACGAAGAGTAGCCCCCGCTCACCGCAACTAGAGAAAGCCCACACGCAGCAACGAAGACCCAATGCAGCCGATAAAAAAAAAAAAAAAAAGGTGCCCAGTATTTGTGAATACAGCCACATATGCTCTATGATTGCCGGCCAAGTGTGGACCAAGGGTGACTGGGGAGGGCCAACTCCAGGTAGGTTTAGAGCAAGCCATAGTACCAGCCAAGGCAAGAACTTTATGATTTGGAATCAAATAAAACTTAAAGTTCACACACCCAGACATTACAAACCCTCAATTAGATAGATCATCACAGTCCAAGATCGTAGTATGTAACCAATCAGCCAGACCTGTCGCCTCCAGCTCTCTTCCTGCTTTCCTTCCTGTTGTGCTCCAAGCTCCCTTGGCAACAAGTGAGTTGTTCAGTTCTGGGGTTTGGTTGCAGGGCCAAGAGAGGGGCCTACTAGGCCCATACCTCTCCCTAGGGGAAATGGCCCAACAGAGATCACAGTCCTGGGGCCAGGGTGTCTCCTGAGTTGAATCACTCAACTCCTTTCCTCCCAAATCCGCGGGTCACTCTCACAACACCAGGAACACACAGGCAGATGTTCATTGTTTCTAGTTCTCAGTTTTTAACATATAATCAAACTCACTAAGAAAGTTTTAAAACTGGAAATAATGGCGATCTGATTATGAAGTTTCACATTATTCCTTGCAGTTTAACTACTGGCACTTGATAATTTTAATATAAATTTTTAGGGACTACCCATAATTAGTGTACTATTTTTACAGCTATTTAATAGCACTGAAGAGATCCAGGCTTAAAAAGATTTTCCAAAGTTTTCATTTTTATAATTAGGTTTTGTCCCTCTTTCTAGTGGTGCTGACAACCTGTCCTACTTCCTTAAGACTCTGACCCATGCCATAAATGGTATAGGAGAAACTGCTAAAAAAAGAAGAGGCAAGCAGACATTGTAATGTAGGTTCTGAAGTCATGTCAGTAACCCAACTTTCTTCTTCCATAAATAGGACTAAAGGCAGTGTTTCTCATTTGATAACATTTTTAACAATTTCAAAGAACTTTCACAGGAGGGCACTTGGGGTGTCAGGGTTGGCTCCCCAGATGTAGAATTATCACGTGATGGTAACTCTTATCTACAGGGGATTAACTGCTATGTGGTTATTCAAGGCAGTTTTAATTCCAAATTACTTTCCCCTGCTATCTACCCAAATGCCAAAAGGCCTCTGTTACCAGATGGTGTGTGATAGATGTCCTAGGAGTGCAAATTAATTTCAATTAGCCAAAACCCAACATAAAAATAGTAAATCTGTTCAAATGACCTACCACAGCTTCACCAGGCCAGCTCTCTCTTCCACCCCCAACACTGAACATGGCTCATCTGTTTCTCCTCTCCTGCCTCATAGGCACCTTTCCAAAGGTTCCTAGTAGGTCTCTGGGCTGCACCACTGTAGGCATAAAGCACCCTCAGCTATTTCTCTCTGCTCTTCAACCTCCTACAATATCTGTGCGTCATTTAAGGCAGGACATATGGTCCCTCCGGCCTCCCTTCTAGCTTTAGCTCTCAGGTCCTTTCAGTCTGTGCCCAGCTCAACTGGCCTAATCTTCACTCTTTAATCCTTTCTTGCTTGCTCCAGAAATTCTCTTTGACGCCTCTAGTCGCCTCTCCTTTAACATGCACCGTCATTTCTATGCTTTCTTCAAGATCACACTTGGGACTTCCCTGGTGGCGCAGTGGTTAAGAATCAGCCTGCCAATGCAGGGTACATGGGTTCGAGCCCTGGTCCGGGAAGATCCCACATGCCGCAGAGCAACTAAGTCCGTGGGCCACAGCTACTGAGCCTGTGTGCCACAACTACTGAAGCTCACGTGGCTAGAGCCTGTGCTCTGCAACAAGAGAAGCCACCGCAATGAGAAGCCCGTGCACCTCAACGAAGAGTAGCCCCCGCTCTCCGCAACTAGAGAATGCCTGCACACAGCAATGAAGACCCAACGTAGACCAAAAAAAAAAAAAAAAAAGAAATCACACTCAAAAGGTACTTAAGTCAAAGGCTCCCTTTCACAGCTCTGGGTCTAGTCTTTGGTTCATAGCCTGTAACGGTGCTTATCACGCACTTCTTGGCACTGGGGCTATTTGTGGAAGATCCCCTCTCCTCTATTAGATCGTATAAAGGCAGGTACTGGGTCTTATTTTTCTCTGAGGGTGGGAACTGGTAGACTCACCTAAGCCAGCTGCCTGGTCTCCTCCTTGCTCTGGGTGTACTTCCCCCTCCAGGAGGAGGGCTGTGTTTTTTGTATGCAAGGTCGAGTGGGAAACATACGGTGTTGAGGACACTATATCTTGCTGTAGCAACAAATCAGCAGCCTGGACATCTAATGTGGAGAATACACCTAGTCCTCTCCTCCCACCCCCGTTGCTATGGCCCCTCTGTGGCTGCCTGCCTCCCTGACAAAGTAAGCAGCTAGCTCAGTGGAGGGCTTGTGGAATTCAGCCTGGGCCAGGTGATTCTGGCGTCCAGACGGACACTATTGCTAATGACTAGGCCACACCGTCGAGTCCCGGTCCCAAAGCGCTGGTGCACCTGGCACTCTCCAAAATCTCTGTAGGGTCTCCCGTACAGGGACCTGGAGCCCACGTTTGGGCAGCTAAAGACTTGCCTAAGGTCTCTGCTTAAAGTGGACTGGCTGGAGTGAAAACAAGAAAATCTAGTTCCAGGGCTTCTCGCACCTGGCGCTGCGTTTATTTAAGACCAGGATAACACCGCTGGCCGGAAGGGGGTGCCGGAAGCGTCGTGGGGCCTGCGGTCTGACTCCTTGAGATCACCGGGTTGGACAGGGAAAGGGGTGCCGGACGGCCACCAGGCGGCGAGACCTGCCAGGCGGAGGAAGCGCCGACTTCATCTCCGCACCGCCTCCCTTCCGGCCCCCCTCCCGGCTCCACCGCGCACTGGCGGGAGAGGGGCGGCGCGTCGTGGGTGTTGGAAAGACAGAGGCTGGCAGGCGCAGCGGGCCGCGGCGAAGGGAGGGGCTTGGGCGCGCGCACATACGCGTGTGCGTGCGTGCGTGCGTGCGTGGGCGCGGACCACAGCACGCTGTGCGCGAGGCGGATGTCCGGGCCGGTAGGGCCGGAGACACGGACGAGATGGCGGAAGGCGGGGGCTGTTGTGAGCGACCGGATGCGGAGACCCAGAAATCCGAGCTCGGGGCCTTAATGAGGACCACGCTCCAACGAGGGGCGCAGTGGTGAGCGCTGGGCCCGCCTTTCCGCCCCACAGGGTCAGGGGCCGGCGCTCGGACGCTCAGGTCCGGCCCCTCTTTCCCAGCTTGGGCAGGGGCCAGGCGGGGGCGATGTTAGTGACCCTGAGAGAGTGGCTTGAACTCCGCCCCTCCCTCTAGGGGAGGGAGCCCTAGATTACCTCTGGGAAAGCGTGGGTGGAGCTGAGGGTCGTCCCGGTCCATTCGGAGCCCCACGGGGCGGATCCGGCGGAGGCTAGGGCTACGGGATGGACAGAAGCGGAATGCTCACGGGGATCTTCAGGTTGAGGAGAGGTCTTTACCTTTGAGGACTCGCTTTGTGACTTTGGGCGAAGGCGTCCACACCTCACAGACCCTGATTCCTTACTATTAAAACCAGGGTAGCGATATTTGGCGCCCCTGCCTTCAGTTGGTTGAGGCGTAGATCCGAAGTAGATACTTGTAAACTGCCGAACGGACGTCAAGGTCAGAGGCTGAGCAAATGTCTGAGAGCCGCAGGTTATTTTGGTAGCAGATGTCAAAAATAATTGTGGCGGCAGCATTTCAGAGTGGGAGAGGCAGGTAGCCTAGAGCCTAACTAAAAAGAGGATTAAAAGACCAGGATTTAGAAGAGCAAGTCTGAGTCAGGAAGTTTTTCTTAATAAATTGTCTAGTAGAAGGGACAGGACTTCCACCAGTGAAGAGATTCCTGGGTGGTATTATTGTGTGGGAGCAGAAAACTGGGGCTTGTCTTTGCATTGAATATGATTGATCAACCCTCTTTAGGAAACTATGGTAGTGGTCATAATGCCCCTTATAGTGACAGAGGAATTGAGCAGGAAAGAGAAGCATTGAGATTAGGAAGAATTCAGTCTTTACAGTGTTCTTGAGCTAGCCAGGCTGTGAAAGGCAGGGCAGGCAGAAGTACTTTTAGATGATATCCTGAGTAGTGGTGGCACATGAAAAATACTCAGCAGAAGCAGAGAAGTTTCACGTAGACTAAAATCACACATTAAAAGTGTTTGGAGGGGAAAGAGCATTTTAGAGATTTGGATATACTTATGGATCCTTGTGGCCTTGGGGAAGCTGCCTGATCTCTGAAGTGTGTTGGTTGTAAAATTTGAAGGACTCACCAATATAATTGTTGTGCTTTGTTCCCCTACAGAGGTTTTCCCCATCTTCTGTCTTAATTGTAAAACAGCATGGTGATACTTCTAAAATATAACCAGATCAACTTAATGCTTTTTTGACAAGATAAACACACCAAGACAATATTATATGTATATATGTACATGTATATATGTGTACATGTATGTGTGTGTGTGTATACACACACACACACACACACATATGTACACACGCAAACACATTTTTTGATATCTTGTTTGGTCCTCAGAGGAAAACTGAAGTGTGTGATGTTATTACCTCATTTTTAGAAAGAAAATTGTTTTACTGCTCTTCATATCAAGCAAAGCACTGTATCCAAACTGTCTGCCTGGACAAGGACCTCTACAAAGATCATTATGAAATTAATGACATGGTCATTAGCAAACAAGATTTTCCCCATAGAAAGAATTTCTTTAAACAAGCATTTTGAAGCCAGTCATTTCCTTCCTTTCATTTATGGATTCTTTCAACAATCATTTCACTTAATGGATGCCTGCCTTGGGCCAGGCTCACTGTGCCATGCAGGGCCTGGTCCTGCTCCTGCTCTTCAAAGTGTGTTTTTCAGTGGGGGTTGCTTGCTCCCCAAGTGGAAGGACCATACAAAAATTGAGGGAGCAGCTGCAGGAACCTAAAAGCTCAGCTTGCCTGGTATGGTAAATTTTTGTCTGTCTCTAGGTATCTTATTGACAGCCGGTGGTTCAAGCAGTGGAAGAAGTATGTGGGCTTCGACAGCTGGGATATGTACAGTGTGGGTGAACATAATCTGTTTCCTGGCCCGATAGATAACTCCGGACTCTTTTCAGGTGCAGTATCCTGTTGCTTATCTAACTGAAATGTCCACCTGGGTAGTGGCCTGAGGTCATGTTTATCTGTAACATGGATATCTTGAAACTGACTTTGCTACTGTGAGGGGATAGAAACAAGTGTCCTTGACTTTTGTCTATAGCAGAAGTCTATGCAGACCCTCATGGAGAAGTTAAGCTGCTTTTTTTCCCTAAATTAACTACTCTTGGTAAGAGTGTGCCTCTAGCATTTTAAATTTCTGTCTGCCTGTCTCTTTCTCTTTTTTTCAAATTAGTTCTGCTAGAGATTTCAGATTTTAGATTAGTGTATTGAATGGAAAGAAATAGGATATCTTTTTTTTTTTTTTGCGGTACGCGGGCCTCTCACTGTTACGGCCTCTCCCGTTGCGGAGCACAGGCTCCGGACCCGCAGGCTCAGCGGCCATGGCTCACAGGCCCAGCTGCTCTGCGGCATGTGGGATCTTCCCGGACCGGGGCACGAACCCATGTCCCCTGCATCGGCAGGCGGACTCTCAACCACTGCGCCACCAGGGAAGCCCTAGGATATCATTTTGAAACGGCATCTGGAATCTGAAATTTGGGAACCAGAATTTTCTGTATTACCTTTGCAGTGAAGTAAATTGTAGACCTGTCAACATTCATCAAGCATTCCTGTGATGGCCGTGCTTGTCATAGAAGTAGTATAAGGGGAGGTGGAAGGTTAGTAGAGTTATGATCACAGTCAGCTCCCAATGGAAGAAGTGACTGAAAAAGTGATGTATGACAAACCTGAGCTTGGCTTGCACCTTTAGATGCACAGAAATGGCAATTGGCCTTTCTTAGGCTTTGTTCTGCCTGGCTTTAGACTCCCTTGCAACCACGACAGAGGTGATCTGTTGCCTGGGCCCACAATCAGGGCAGAAGGAAGGCAGACAGTGCATGAGGCTTTTGAGGCTTGATTCAAGTACATAACACTACCTGAGTGTTTTTAAAAATGATCAGTGCTTCAGCATGTACCTTGTTTTAGGGGAGGTCTGAATGACAGTAATGTCATAGGCTTTGTTTATTGATGTAAGTCAGATGGTGGCAGTATACCATGAAGTTACCCCAAAGGATCATTGCATTGTGTTTGCATTTTGTCCTTTTCCCTCTTTTTTTTTGAAAAGGAGAATTCTTAAGGCTTTTAATAGTATTGGTGATGAGAATGCTAGAGCTGGAGGGACCCTCTGAAGTAATTTTGCCTGACCTTCAGCTAAGGACAAGCATTCCTTCTGTGGTCTTCCAATTTGATGTCACCTGGCTTAGGCTCAAAACATTTGTTGTGTGCTTGGGAAGTGAGAAGTACATTCTGTTCAGACCCTGGAACATTGACAGTGTGGGAATGGTCTATCTCTGGCCAGTGAGGGCCACCCTCTTAGTTCTTGGGCTCTCCAGTCACCTGCCAGTCCCAGTCTGGCTGCCTTCCGCCTAGGGTCATGGGAATGACCTAGAAGGGGCTCTTGAACTTGTAGGAAGGAGGGGGAAGGGCAACTTGCTAATGTTGTCTGCAGAGCACCCCTCTCTTGTTTCCATTTGTGTCCCTGCTGTATATCTGGAGTCCCAATGCTTAGACCAAACTGTGCTCTCCTTTTTTGCCTTTATTTGCCTCTGTTGGAGAAATTTGCAGAGTCCAAATCCTTTTTGTAAAACTCATGTGTGATTTTTAGCATGCTGCCCTTGGACTGATCCAGTTTTAAGTGAAAATAGTGAACTGCATTGAAAATTCCAGTTAAGTTCCTGTGTTTGCCTATAGTGTCATAAGAATGACATTTTGAGAAAATTGTCACTGAGCCCCAGAGGAGAAAGCCTTGTAAGAATTGATGTACTTGGGGTTGATGATGCTAAAAGCTCTCGGTTCCTTTCCCACATTTAAAGGTTTCTGGCTGCTGCGTGGCCAGATCTGCATAGTGCTTAGTGTTAGAAATGAAGGTGTATGTCTCCAAGTAAGACAAGTGAATAACCTTTATGAGTTTTAATTTGCAAATCAGAGAAAACCTTGGAGTTTAGGTGTCAGTTTTTTTCAGAAGCTCTTGTTTCAAGTAGACTGATAAGTACTATCCCTGTGCCATCCTTCTGTTGCTAAATAGAAAAGGGGTGGTCGGTCAGTATTAATCATGCCAGAGCTGCTGTGGAATGTGGTTGGCTCATCAGTGAGAAGGAGCCACTTTTTTTTTTTCTTTTAAATTATGGTAAAATACACATAAAATTTACCATCTGCATATTTTTAAGTGTTCAATAGTGTAAAGTATGTTCACATTGTTGCACAACCCATCTCCAGAACTTTTTTATCTCACAAAACTGAAACTCCATACTCATTAAATAGTATTTCCAATCTCCTTTCCCCCCAAGCCCCTGGCAACCACCATTCTACTTTCTGTCTCTTGAGTCTGACTATTCTAGGTACCTAATGTAAGTGGAATCATACAGTGTTTGTTTTTCTGTGACTGGCTTATTTCATTTAGCATAAAGTCCACAAGGTTTATCCATGTTAACGGCATGTCAGAATTTCTTTTTTTTAAAGGCTGAATGATATCCCACTGTGTGTATATACCACATTTTGTTTTTCCGTTCATCCTTCTCACCTTGGTATTCCTGTTCTCCAAGCCTGTTTAGTTCCTTTCCTTTTTTCTTGGAAATGAAAAAGGCAGAGATGGATCAGATCTGAAACTCACCCTGAGGAAGGGCAGAAGACCTCATGGGGTAGGGTGTAAACTGGTGGGAGAGGTGATAGGAAGCCCTGGTCACCTTGTGCATGCCATTTTTGGTTTTTTGTTTTGTTTTGTTGTTTTTTTTTGTTTGTTTGTTTTTAACATTGTCTGCCTTGAATTACAGATGAGTTGCACCATTGTGGGTACTTTTTGCTTCCCTGGCTTCATGGCTTCATTTGTCTGGAGAACAGTGGCTTCCACTACTGCGGTAGTGGGTGTAGATGGGCACAGGCTTATTAGTAGGGAGGCTTCCTTGATGGGAGATGATTAGTCTTCCCTTGATCCAGTCCCTTGGTCCTCCATTGAGAGAGTATGTTTCAGACCATGGATGTCTTTTTCTGACTCACAGTCATGTTGCCTCCGTGTGGGGTGTAAGATGGATGCTTAACATGTTAAAGGTGTTCTCCCTCCACATGGCCGATGTCCAGCTGAGTTTTCACTTGGAGTGTTGAAAACTAAGAATGCTAAATGACTCTTGGTAAAATATATTTAACTTCAATGATTTGTTTCTTTGCTTTCTTAGTAAATCTTTCAAAGGAAGATGATATCTGACCTTAATGCAGTTTCACTAAGCAGAATATTACATTAAATATTCATAGTAAACAATTTTAATTGTGGAATCTGGAAGCACTTTGGAAGTGTAAATTGGAGTTTTTCTCTTTTCTCTTTCCTTCTCCCTCCAACTATGGAAGAAATACAAGTTCCTCATAAAATGTTCAGAAAGCATGCCTAAAGACTCCAGGTCTGGGGCTTCCCTGGTGGCGCAGTGGTTGAGAGTCCACCTGCCGATGCAGGGGCCGCGGGTTTGTGCCCTGGTCCGGGAGGATCCCACATGCCGCGGAGCGGCTGGGCCCGTGAGCCATGGCCGCTGAGCCTGCGCGTCCGGAGCCTGTGCTCCGCAACGGGAGAGACCACAACAGTGAGAGGCCCGCGTACCACCAAAAAAAAAAAAAAAAAAAAAAGACTCCAGGTCTGCTCTGTGTTATGGCCAGTGACAGAATTTTGGAATTTTGTACTTCTTCCTATAAATGCTTTTCATGTTTCTGAAAAGTACATAAGAATCATGTAAAACAAACATTTCTGGGGAGAAAAGCAGTGAGCTATGTGCTGTTTTCCTTTTTCAGATCCTGAGAGTCAGACCTTGAAAGAACATTTAATTGATGAATTGGACTATGTATTGGTCCCAGCTGAGGCCTGGAATAAGTTACTAAACTGGTATGGCTGTGTAGAAGGCCAGCAGCCCATTGTCAGAAAAGTGAGTACATGAATTGTTACACCTGCTGGTCAGTGTCTGTGAGTGCTCCCTGACACTGACTAGTGTTGGTTTCCTGGGGTACTGGCCATACGTAAGAAGTTGAATGGAGGCCTCCAGACATCACAGCTGCCCAGTGGCTTGGGATATGTCCAGCGGTGCAGTGAGAGCACATTCTGGAAGGTTCTGTGAGAGAAAGTTCACTTGGGGTCATATGGATATACAGTAATGTACTGCTTCTTGTTTAACTTAACCTTTCTGATATTGCTTTTCCCCCTGTGCTTTTTTGTTTGTTTGGTGTTTTTGTTTATTTTTGGCTGTGTTGGGTCTTCATTGCTGCATGTGGGCTTTTCTCTAGTTGCAGTGAGTGGGGGCTACTCTTTGTTGAGGTGCGTGGGCTTCTCATTGTAGTGGCTTCTCTGGTTGTGGAACACATGCTCTAGGCGTGTGGGCTTCAGTAGTTGTGGCTCGCGGGCTCAGTAGTTGTGGTGTACAGGCTTAGTTGCTCTGCGGCATGTGGGATCTTCCCGGACCAGGGATCGAACCTGTGTCCCCTGCATTGACAGGCAGATTCTTAACCACTGCCCCACCCGCGAAGTCCCTCCCCCTGTGCTTAAGAATCTCTGGTCACACTGTTGAGTACCTCGGAAAACAGGTGTTTTATATCCAAGAGAACAGTCTCTTGGAGGGCAGGCCCTGGGAGAGAAACCCAGATTGTTAGCCTCTCTGGTAGACAGGACTGGTGAGAATACCACCAGCCTGATTCCCACAGTTGTTTGCTTATCCCACTGGAGGGGGACATCACAGGAGTCCATATGACTGCTGATACGTAGGCACTGGGTAAATTTCTTACTCTGCCTGGTGTTTAGTTTTCCTTCTTAGCAGAGTAGGAAAAGGCTGCAGTCCTGAGGCCAAGCTTCTAAGAGTTGCTCTTCAGGGCCAGAACTACCTTCTTTCTCCACCTTGAAACCTGGGACTCCAAGAGGGGTTAGGTATCAAATGGTTAGGGGCATGCCAGCCTCCCACAGATGTCGGCACCTGCCCACAGTCCTGCCATGTGGCGAGCGTGCTGCCAAGGGCTTTAACTGTATTCTCTAGGCCTCTTAATTCCACAGACCCTGCAGGGGAAGCATCATGATACCCACTAAGAGATGAACAATGACTTTCCTGTTGTGCACAGTTGTTGCCAGCTCTGGTTCCATCCAGATGCTCTTGGTTGGTCCTAATGAGTGGAAGTAAGGTTTTTAAACTAGGACAGATGCCAGTGGCTTTAAAAATCTGTACTTCTGATCCCCCTATCACTTAAGGAAACTGATTATCATGTGGATTGTGCCTTTTGCCACTGATGAGACATGTTGCTTCCAAGACTGCCCTGGTGTGGAACCACTGCTCCTTCACCTGTGCCTCTTGTTTACAGGTTGTAGAGCATGGCCTGTTTGTCAAGCACTGCAAGGTGGAGGTGTATTTGCTGGAATTGAAGCTTTGTGAGAACAGTGACCCCACCAATGTGCTGAGTTGCCATTTCAGCAAGTCAGACACCATCGGTGAGTAGCTGGGCTGGAGTTCCAGGTATCCAGTGAGAGTGCAGGGCATTGTGGCTAATGAGAGGGAAGCTGGGGCACCCTCTTCAGACTTGTTACCCAAATAATCTCGGGTTGTGGTTACCAGTCCTGACCTGGGAGCCTGCTCCCCAGGGCATTCTTGTGGACAGCTAAGCCTGGGAATCATATTGTATAAAACACTGGGCATGGTATCTGCCCACTTAACATATGGTAAGAAGGGTGAAGAAATGCAGATTCAGAGAGATTAATGTCACTTATTCAGAAATCTCAGTGAGAAAACGGCAGAGCTAGCATTTGAAACCAAATCTATCTTACCTCCAAAGGTAAGTTTTCTGACTTTTCCATGTTGCTTCTGTGCTAAAAATGGGGACCCACATCATTAAAGAATGGGAAGCATAGGGACAATTTTTGGTTGTATGAGTGTAAGAGGATGCCATGGAAGATGTTTGCCTTAGGAGTCACCAAGGGGCTAAGGTCGGTCAGAAGTTTTGATCCAGAGCATCCAGTGACCATCTGAAAAGGACGGAGGATGAGCATTAGCTTGCCATGGCTGTTGCTGGTCTTGCTTCTGGAGAAAGCCCTGAGTGATGTTTCTGCCTGTCCCCAGCAACCATTGAGAAGGAAATGCGGAAGTTGTTCAACATCCCTGTGGACCGTGAGACACGGCTGTGGAACAAATACATGAGCAACACCTACGAGCAGTTGAGCAAGCTAGACAACACTGTGCAGGATGCTGGGCTGTACCAGGGTCAGGTAGGAGGGCCCAAGCCATGCCCCAGCAGACAGCTCTGCCCAGGGTGTGTGGACAGGTATCTTTTGGTTCTGAGCATGTCAACAGTGAGATGGTTTGCACATTCCTAATATGGTTTCCCCTTTCACTCAGGTGCTAGTAATTGAGCCACAAAACGAAGATGGCACGTGGCCAAGGCAGACCCTGCAGTCAAAGTAAGTGGACTTTTTCTCCCTGCAGCTGGGCACATGGGTGTAAGGGAGACACTATTTCCTAAGGCAGTTACTTGTACTAAGAAAATAAAATTCTAGTCTCTATGATAGAGCCAGCCTGGGAGGCTGCAACGGCAGTGGCGGCTGTGACTGGGCTGGTTTAGATGAAGATGAAGATGCCCATGTCTGGGAGGATAATTGGGATGATGACAATGTAGAGGATGACTTCTCCAATCAGTTACGAGCTGAACTAGAGAAACTTGCTTATAAGATGGAGACACCATAGCATCCAGAAGTGCTGAAGCAACCTAAACTTGAACTGTTTACTAAATTCTAGAGCAGAGAACCCAGGGTGGGACACTTAAAAAATGTTTATTTCATTACCTCCTTGGATTTATTTTTGTTTTTGTAACACAAAAAAGTAAATGTTTTGATCTAAGAAAAAAAGAAAAAATTCTAAATCAGATGAAAACATTTTCAATTATGTATCCAGAGTCTATAATCCTGGCTTTTGGTAAGCAGCATGCTGGGCAGCCATCTCAGGGGAAGCTGTCAGGTGTGTGAACAAGGCAGTGAGCCTCTGCTTGTTGAGAATGAAAGGAGAAGAGAAGAGGCCAGGATCTGGGCCAGGATCTGCTCTGCCAAGAGGTGGCTTTGTCTCTGTCAAGGGCATTTATTTTCTCCACCTATAGTTAGAGGCTTTGATGGAAGAGAAGAGGGCTCAGGCATGGGGTCTTGCATGACTTAAAGGTAATAGTTTGATCCCATCCCACTCCTTACCCAGGGGCCTGTTTCTCATTGTTGTCCTCGTCATTCGCTGCGGGAATTACTCTGCTCCTTAACTGGGGCTCCAGGCACCTCTGTCTCAGGAGATGTTCATGTGTGGTGTGAAGTTAATGCATGTTCTGAGAAGGGGACAGAAGTGTTGAATTTTTCTTATGGTATAAGATGGGGGAATCGTGTCTGTGTTCCAGTAGTTAATGGGGACAGTGTTGGTCTTTGCTTTCTTCCCTCAGTCAGGCCCTGGACAGTGACTGTTTTGTAGTAATGGGCTCTTAGCTCTTTTGAAAATTATGAAAGCTCTGAGCTCTCTCTCAAGAAACATGCAGGAAGACGCAACATTTTGCCAATAATCTCAAGGGTTTTACAGACACCCTGAAACCTAGCCGTGGACTTCAGTTTAAGAAACTCTGGTCACCAGTTCTTGAGAAGATGACAAAATAGCTGTGGTAGGCAGAATAATGATCATGTCCCTCCCCAGAGTCCATGTCCTAATCCCCAGAACCTGTAAATATGTTAGGTTACATGGCAGAAGGGACTTTGCTGATGTGATTAAGGATCTTGAGATGGGGAGATTATCCTAGATTATCTGGGTAGGCCCAGTATAATCATGAGGGTCCTTAAAAATGAAAGAGGGAGACAGGAGAGTCAGATGTGAGGGCAGAAGCAGAGTCAGAGTGGTGAAGTGTGAGAAAGACTCAACTGGCCATGAGCCAGGGAAGGTGGGCAGCCTCTAGAAGTCCCTAGAGCCCCCACCAAGGAACACAGCTCAGCCCACACCTTGATTTAGCTCAGTGAGAAGAATTTTGGACTTTGGACCTCCAAAACCGTAAGATAATAACTTTGTGTTGTTTAAGCCACTAAGTTTGTGGTAATTTGTTACAGTAGCCATAGGAAACAAATATACTAGTCCAGCCTGCTGACTCCCTTCTTGGAATGGAAATGCCACAGAACCAAGAGAAAATAACATAAAAACTGCGACAACCCCCTTGGGAGAAGGTGCTTGGATTCTAGTCTGTGAGGTAGGGTTGACAGCTTGGAGTGGAAGAGCCTGTGTGTACTGGCCAAGGGAGACTGTTTTCAGTTGTGCCTTTTTCTCTTCCTACTGATGCTTTTCCCCATCCCTTCCACACCCTCAGGCCTAAGAGATTCTAGTGAAGGGAAACAGCTTTTGGAAAAGAGAAGTGCCTCATTGAAATGCCCTGAAGGCTTGAGTCTCCTGGTAGAGGGTGTCCAATGGTGAATGAGCTCAGAGCAGAAGTCCTAAGTCACATTCGCCTCCCTACTCCCTCAGTAGTGCCGGACACTCTTCTAGATGCCAAGGATACAGCAATAAACAAAACAAAGTTTCTATCCTCAAGGAGCAGAAAATAGATAAATTAAAAAAATACATGTCTGAAGATTTACAAGTACTGTGGGAAAAAATCAGGGAAGAAAATAAGCAAGTGCTAAGGCTTTGGGCATATTTAAACAGGCCGATGGGGAGACCCCACTGAGGTACCATTTGAACATGGTCATGAAGGACGCGAGGGAATCAGTAGTGAGTGTGGTGTGGAGAACAGCTTTGTGAGGCAGAGGTGACAGCAGATGGAGAAGTCCTGAGGCAGAGCAGGCCTGGTTGAAGGCCAGCAGGAGTTTGTTATGGCTGGTGCTTGGAGGGATGACAGGAGGGCTGAGGGGATAAGGCCCAAGAGATGCTGCGGCGGTTGGCCTGTGATCCTTGTGAGACTCTAGCTTCCATCTTTGCCTTTGTGAGGTGGGGAGCTCATTTGAGGGGTATGGTGAGTGAGGAGCGGGGTGATCTCACCTGGTGAATGGCTCACAGGGAGCCACAACGAGAAGCTGACAAGTATAGTCAGAATTAAAGGAAAGTGACAAATTGACATGTTGTGCTAGTTGGAGCAGAATTCATATTCCCAGCTGCTTAGGAGGACGGAAGAAGCATAATGGAAATCCTAAAGAGAAAGAGCAAATGGGTACATGAAAGAGGAACAAGGAGATACCTACGTGGAAACAGAGAATTCAGGGACTGGGTTGAGTAGCAGAATGGATGTAGCTCAAGACTTGAGTGTAGAAGTCGGAAGGTCAGGTTGAAGAATTCTAGGGGATAAGGAGGTGGAAGATAATAGAAGAAAAGTGCTGTGGAGGATGGGAGTAGAAATGTCAGTGTCCAGATAATAGGAATCTCAGAAGCAGAGAGGAAATGACGGACAGGGGAAGAAAATGTTACAAGAAATAATGACCAAGAGTTTCTCAGAAATCATGAAAGAGGGTACATCTTTTTTTTTTTTTGCGATATGCGGGCCTCTCACTGTTGTGGCCTCTCCCGTTGTGGAGCACAGGCTCCGGACGCGCAGGCTCAGCGGCCATGGCTCACGGGCCTAGCCGCTCCGCGACATGTGGGATCTTCCCGGACCGGGGCACGAACCCGTGTCCCCTGCATCGGCAGGCGGACTCTCAACCACTGTGCCACCAGGGAAGCCCGAGGATGCTTCTTAAATGTAAAGAATGCTAAACATGACAGAAAAAACAAAGCCCACACCAAGACACGTTAGATTGAAATTTAACAACAAAGATGTAGGGAAAATGTCAAATCTGTTTGAAAGAGAAAGTCACAGTGAGAAGCAGATTAATATCAAACTTCCCAACAGCCACAATGGACCTAGGAGATACTTTTTCAGTATCAAAGTAAGAAAACTTTAAATATTTATTTAGCCTGTGCCAGGTCTTAGTTGTGACACATGGGATCTTTATTATTTATTTGTTTATTTAAATTTATTTATTTATTTTTGGCTGTGTTGGGTCTTCATTGCTGCATGCTAGTTGCGGCGACTGGAGGCTACTCTTCTTTGCTGTGTGCGGGCTTCTCACTGCAGTGGCCTCTAGTTGCAGAGGACGGGCTCTAGGGTGCGCTGGGTCCAGTAGTTGTGGCGCACGGGCTCAGTTGCTCCGCGGCATGTGGGATCTTCCCGGACCAGGGCTCAAACCCATATCTCCTGCATTGGCAGGTGGATTCTTAACCAGTGTGCCACCAGGGAAGCCCAAACACATAGGATCTTTAGTTGCAGCACGTGGCTCTTAGTTGTGGCACGCCGGCTCTTAGTTGCGGCACGTGTGCGGGATCTAGTTCCCCAGCCAGGGATCAGACCCAGGCCCCCTGCATTGGGAGTGTGGAGTCTTACTCACTGGACCACCAAGGAAGTCCCAAAGGAAGATAACTTTAAAACTAGAATTTTTTTTTTTTTTTTTGCGGTACTCAGGCCTCTCACTGTTGTGGCCTCTCCTGTTGCAGAGCACAGGCTCTGGACGCGCAGGCTCAGCGGCCATGGCTCACGGGCCCAGCCGCTCCGTGGCATGTGGGATCTTCCCGGACCGGGGCACGAACCCGTGTCCCCTGCATCGGCAGGTGGACTCTCAACCACTGCGCCACCAGGGAAGCCCAAAAACTAGAATTTTAAAACCTACTAAACTGTTATCTGAATGTAAAGATAATTTTCTCTGGCATAGATGACTTTAGAAAGTTTTCTACACAGAGCTCCTCTTTGAAAACCTCTTGGGGGAAGTAGTGTTAACGTCCAGGAGCAGGCAGTAAAATCCAGAAGGTGCAAAGGGAGAGTATGCAACTAGTGAAGTGTTCTGTTGACCAGAAATGCAAGGACTTTATGACTTTGGAGTAAGCAAAGAATTTTTACACAAGACACAGCACCACAAACCATAGAGGAGGACATGGATAGAGTGGATAACTTTTTTTTTTCTTAAGGTTTTTGTTTTTTTTAAATAAGTTTATTTATTTTTATTTTTGGATGCATTGGGTCTTCGTTGCTGTGTGCGGGCTTCTCTCTAGTGGTGAGCGGGGACTGCTCTTCGTTGTGGTGCGCAGGCTTCTCATTGCAGTGGCTTCTCTTGTTGCGGAGCAAGGGCTCTAGGCGCGAGGGCTATAGTAGTTGTGGCACGTGGGCTCTAGAGCGCAGGCTCAGTAGTTGTGGCTCACGGGCTTAGTTGCTCTGCGGCATGTGGGATCTTCCTGGACCAGGGCTCCGACCTGTGTACCCTGCATAGGCAGGTGGATTCTCAACCACTGCGCCACCAGGGAAGCCTGAGTGGATGACTTTTAAATTCAGGACTGTTCTAAAAGAGTGAAAAGGCAAGCCACAGAGTGAGAAAGCTATTTGCAATATGTATGTCTGACAGATTGTTTATATCCAGAATTTCAAAGAAACCCCTTAATGTCAGTAAGAAAAAGTCAGACACCCCTTCTAGAAAAAAGGGCGAGAAAACCTATAACAGTCACTTTAAGAAAGAGGCTACCGGACTTCCCTGGTGGCACAGTGGTTAAGAATCTGCCAGTCAATGCAGGGGACACGGGTTTGAGCCCTGGTCCGGGAAGATCCCACATGCTGCAGAGCAGCTGAGCCTGTGCGCCACAACTACTGAGCCTGCACTCTAGAGCGGCAAGCCACAACTACTGAGCCCTCATGCCATAACTACTGAAGCCTGTGCACCTAGAGCCCATGTTATGCAAAAATAGAAGCCACCGCAATGAGAAGGCTGCACACTGCAACAAATGGTAGCCCCCACTCTCCGCAACTAGAGAAAGCCCACGTGCAGCAACGAAGACCGAACACAGCCAAAAATAAATAAATTAAAAAAAGAAAAGAGGCTACCTTGTGGCTAGCGACCATATGGAGAGGTGCTCAACCTCAGCAGTCATCCAGAAATGGCAAATTAAAACCATAATGCAGTGCTTCTGCACATCCCCCAGAATGGTTACATGAAAAAGGCAGGTAGTGTCAAGTGTTGTAGAGGTGTTGGAACTTGCTGATGGGGCATATAAACTGGTATAGTGACTTTAGAAGGTTTAGCAACAAGTACTAAATGACGAATTGTGTACATATTCTACAACCCAGCAATCCACTCTTAGGCATACAGAAATATATCTCACATTCACTTAAAGATACATTCAGAGATGTTCATGACAGCACAGCTTGTCATAGTCACAAACTGGAGCTAACCTAAATGTCCACCAAAAATAGAATGGATAGATAAATTGTGGTGTATGCATGCAATAGAATTCTCTCCAGCCACAGCAACATTGAGTCTCATAAACCATGTGAATGAGAAGCCAGACACAAAACGTGGCATACTGTTTGAGTCCCTTGATATAAAGCTTAAGAACCCGCAAAACTGATCTATGGGTGTCAAGGTCATGATGGAGATTAGCTTAGAGAAAAATAATGACTGCAGGGAGCATGAGGAAGACACCTGGGGGGTGGTGCTGTCCTGTTTTTTGGTCTGAGGGTACTGGTTATATAGGGGTATTCGCTTGGTGAGAATGTCTTGATTTTTTTTTTGGCTGTGCCATGCCTCTTTTGGGATTTTAGTTCCCCAGCCAGGGATTGAACCCAGGCCATGGCTATGAAATCTCCAAGTGCTAACCACTGGACCACCAGGGAATTCCCAGGAATGTCTTGATTTTTGTACTTTCATAATGTATATATTTCTCTATGTAATATACTTCAATAAAAAGTTTTAAAAAAGTTTAGTAATAGTAAGAAGAAAGGTTTAAGAAAGCAGCCTTTATCAGTAACAATCCAGAAGTAAATACTGGGTAATCCCAACATGGAAGACAGTTGAGGAGACAGGAAGCAGTAAAGAGAGATGAGAATGTCCTGAACTACTTTTGCAGGGAAATGTAGTTAATAAGTTGAAGTAATTATGATGGGGAAAAATAAAAACAGTTATAGATCCTAGTAAGTTAGTGGAGTAACTACCAGAAATACAAAAGTAGAATTTACATCTTTTATATAATATGTTGTATTGATTAGGAAAGCTCTGGTAGCAATGAAGAAAGACCTGAAAGTTAGCATGTCGAGCAATGTAGATGGTTATATCTTTCCAAAAAGAATTTCTGAGGTGGGCAGTTCAATGCTGCTATTATTAGAAATCCAGCTGTTTTGTCGTGTTGCTCTACTGTGCGTGGCTTCAACTTTAAAGGTGGTCAACTCAGGGTCCATGATGACTGCTGGAGATGGACCAATCATATCTGCATTCAAGTAGCTGAGGAGGAATTGGGAAGAAGGACATGCCCCTTCCTTTTTTTTTTTTTTTTTTTTTTTTTTGCGGTACGCGGGCCTCTCACTGCCGTGGCCTCTCCCGTTGCGGAGCACAGGCTCCGGACGCGCAGGCTCAGCGGCCATGGCTCACAGGCCCAGCCGCTCCGCGGCATGTGGTATCTTCCCAGTCTGGGGCACGAACCCGTGTCCCCTGCATCGGCAGGCGGACTCTCAACCACTGCGCCACCAGGGAAGCCTTGCCCCTTCCTTTTAAAGAAATTTCCCAGAAATCACATAGAAGATCTGCCTTTACATCTCTGGCCAATTATATGACCACACCTGGCTTCAAAGGAGGCTGGGAAATGCCTTTTAGCAGTTAGAAGGGCTCTAACTAAAACTTGGGATTTGTAAACTAAAGAAGAACAGAAGAATAGCCATGGGGAGGTGAAAGGGAAAAAAAAACACTTTCCTTTTTTAAAAAAAATTTTTAAATTTAATTTATTTTTTTATGTAGCAGGTTCTTATTAGTTATCTATTTTATACATATTAGTGTATACATGTCAGTCCCAATCTCCCAATTCATCCCACCCCCACCACCACCACCCCCGCCACTTCCCCCCTTGGTGTTCATACGTTCTCTACATCTGTGTGTCTATTTCTGCCCTGCATACCAGTTCATCTATATCATTTTTCTAGTTTCCACATATATGCGTTAATATATGATACTTGTTTTTCTCTTTCTGACTTCACTCTGTATGACAGTCTCTAGATCCATGCATGTCTCTATAAATGACCCAATTTTGTTCTTTTTTATGGCTGAGTAATATTTCATTGCATACATGTACCACATCTTCTTTATCCGTTCGTCTGTCGATGGGCATTTAGGCTGCTTCCATGACCTGGGTATTGTAAATAGTGCTGCAGTGAACATTGGGGTGCATGTGTCTTACTTATTTATTTATTTTTATTTTTATTTTTGGCTGTGTTGGGTGTTTGTTGCTGCGCGCAGGCTTTTCTCTAGTTGTGGCGAGCAGGAGCTACTCTTCCTTGCGGTGTGTGGGCTCCTCATTGGGTGGCTTCTCATTGCACAGCACAGGCTCTAGGCGTGCGGGCTTCAGTAGTTGTGGCACTCGGGCTCAGTAGTTGTGGCTTGCGGGCTCTAGAACGCAGGCTTAGTAGCTGTGGCGCATGGGCTTAGTTGCTCCGTGGCATGTGGAATCTTCCCGGACCAGGGCTCGAACCTGTGTCCCTTGCATTGGCAGGTGGATTCTTAACCACTGCGCCACCAGGGAAGCCCATGGGTATGTCTTTTTAAATTGTGGCTTTCTCTGGGTATTTGCCCAGTAGTGGAATTGCTGGGTCATATGGTAATTCTATTTTTAGTTTTTTAAAGAACCTCCATACTGTTCTCCATAGTGGCTGTATCAATTTACATTCCCACCAACAGAGCAAGAGGGTTCCCTTTTCTCCACACTCTCTCCAGCATTTGTTGTTTGTAGATTTTCTGATGATGCCCATTCTGACTTGTGTGAGGTGATACCTCATTGTGGTTTTGACTTGCATTTCTCTAATAATTAGTGATGTTGAGCAGCTTTTCATGAGCTTCTTGGCCATCTATAAGTCTTCTTTGGAGAAATGTCTATTTAGATCTTCTGCCCATTTTTGGATTGGCTTGTTTGTTTTTTTAATGTTGAGCTGCATGAACTGTTATATATTTTGGAGAGTAATCCTTTGTCGGTTGATTCATTTGCAAATATTTTCTCCCATTCTGAGGGTTGTCTTTTCGTCTTGTTTGTAGTTTCCTTTGCTTTGCAAAAGCTTTTAAGTTTCATTAGGTCCCATTTGTTTATTTTTGTTTTTATTTCCGTTACTCTAGGACATGGATCAAAAAAAGATCTTGCTGTGATTTATGTCAAAGAATGTTCTTCCTATGTTTTCCTCTAAGAGTTTTATAGTGTCCGGTCTTACATCTAGGTCTCTAATCCATTTTGAGTTTATTTTTGTGTATGGTGTTAGGGAGTGTTCAATTTCATTCTTTTACATGTAGCTGTCCAGTTTTCCCAGCACCACTTATTGAAGAGACTGTCTTTTCTCCATTGTATATCCTTGCCTCCTTTGTCATAGATTAGTTGACCATAGGTGCGTGGGTTTATCTCTGGGCTTTCTATGCTGTTCCATTGATCTATGTTTCTGTTTTTGTGCCAGTACCATATTGTCTTGATTACTGTAGCTTTGTAGTATCGTCTGAAGTCAGGAAGTCTGATCCTTCAGCTCCATTTTTTTCCCTCAAGACTGCTTTGGCTATTTGGGATCTTTTGTGTCTCCATACAAATTTTAATATTTTTTGTTCTAGTTCTGTAAAAAATGCCACTGGTAATTTGATAGGGATCACATTGAATCTGTAGATTGCTTTGGGTAATATAATCATTTTCACAATATTGATTCTTCCAGTCCAAGAATATGGTATATCTCTCCATCTGTTTGTGTCATCTTTGACTTCTTTCATCAGTGTCTTCTAGTTTTCTGAGTACAGGTCTTTTACCTCCTTAGGTAGGTTTATTTCTAGGTATTTTATTCTTTTTGTTGCAGTGGTGAATGGGATTGTTTCCTTAATTTCTCCTTCTGATCTTTCGTTATTAGTGTATAGGAATGCAAGAGATTTCTGTGCATTAATTTTGTATCCTGAAACTTTACCAAATTCATTGATTAGCTCTAGTATTTTTCTGGTGGCATCTTTAGGATTTTCTGTGTATAGTATCATGTCATCTGCAAACAGTGAGAGTTTTACTTCTTCTTTTCCAGTTTGTATTCCTTTTATTTCTTTTTCTTCTCTGATTGCTGTGGCTAGGACTTCCAAAACTATGTTGAATAATACTGGCGAGCGTGGACATCCTTGTCTTGTTCCTGATCTTAGAGGAAATGCTTTCAGTTTTTTCACCATTGAGAATGATGTTTGCTGTGGGTTTGTTGTATATGGCCTTTATGACGTTGAGGTAGGTTCCCTCTGCGCCCACTTTCTGGAGAGTTTTTTATCATAAATTGTTGTTGAATTTTGTCAAAATCTTTTTCTGCATCTGTTGAGATGATTATATGGTTTTTATTCTTCAATTTGTTAATATGGTGTATCACATTGATTGATTTGTGTATACTGAAGAATCCTTGCATCCCTGGGATAAATCCCACTTGATCATGGTGTATGATCCTTTTTTTTTGTTTGTTTTTTGCGGTACACGGGCCTCTCACTGTTGTGGCCTCTCCCGTTGTGGAGCACAGGCTCCAGACACGCAGGCTCAACGGCCATGGCTTACAGGCCTAGCCGCTCCATGGCATGTGGGATCTTCCCGGACCGGGGCACGAACCCATGTCCCCTGCATTGGCAGGCGGACTCTCAACCACTGTGCCACCAGGGAAGCCCTATGATCCTTTTAATGTGTTGTTGGATTCTGTTTGCTAATGTTTTGTTGAGGATTTTTGCATCTATATTCATCAGTGATACTGGTCTGTAATTTTCCTTTTTTTGTAGTATCTTTGTCTGGTTTTGGTATCAGGGTGATGGTGACCTCATAGAATGGGTTTGAGAGTGTTCCTTCCTCTGCAATTTTTTAGAAGTTTGAAAAGGATGGGTGTTAGCTCTTCTTTAAATGTTTGATAGAATTCACCTGTGAAGCCATCTGGTCCTGGACTTTTGTTTGTTGGAAGATTGTTAATCACAGTTTCAATTTCGTTACTTGTGATTGGTCTGTTCATATTTTCTATTTCTTCCTGGTTCAGTCTTGGAAGGTTATACCTTTCTAAGAATTTGTCCATTTCTTTCAGGTTGTCCATTTTATTGGCATGGAGTAGCTTGTAGTAGTCTCTTAGGATGCTTTGTATTTCTGCGGTGTCTGTTGTAACTTCTCCTTTTTCATGTCTAATTTTATTGATTTGAGTTCTCTCCCTCTTTTTCTTAATGAGTCTGGCTAAAGGTTTATCAGTTTTGTTTATCTTCTCAAAGAACCAGCTTTTAGTTTTATTGATCTTTGCTATTGTTTTCTTTGTTTCTATTTCATTTATTTCTGCTCTGATCTTTATGATTTCTTTCCTTCTACTAACTTTGGGTTTTGTTTGTTCTTCTTTCTCTAGTTCCTTTAGGTGTAAGTTTAGATTGTTTATTTTGGGATTTTTCTTGTTTCTTGAGGTAGGCTTGTATTGCTATGAACTTCCCTCTTAGAACTGCTTTTGCTGCATCCCATAGGTTTTGGATCATAGTGTTTTCATTGTCATTTGTCTCTAGGTATTTTTTTATTTCCTTTTTGATTTCTTCAGTGATCTCTTGGTTATTTAGTAATGTATTGTTTAGCCTCCATGTCTTTGTGTTTTTTATGTTTTTATCCCTGTAATTTGTTTCTAAGCTCATAGCGGTGTGGTCAGAAAAGATGCTTGATATGATTTGAGTTTTCTTAAATTTACCAAGGCTTGATTTGTGACCCAGTATATGATTTATCCTGGAGAATGTTCTGTGCGCACTTGAGAAGAAAGTGTAGGACTTCCCTGGTGGCGCAGTGGTTAAGAATCTGCCTGCCAATGCAGAGAACACTGGTTTGAGCTCTGGTCTGGGAAGATCCCACATGCTGCAGAGCAACTAAACCAGTGTACCACAGTTATTGAGCCTGTGCTCTAGAGCTTACGAGCCAGAGCTACTGAGCCCATGTGCCACAACTAATGAACATGCGCACCTGGAGCCCATACTCCGCAACAAGAGAAGCCCCCACAATGAGAAGCCGCCGCTCACTGCAACTAGAGAAAGCCCATGCAGAGCAATAAAGAACCCAACACAGCTAAAAATAACTAAATAACTAAATAAATTTATTTATTAAAAAAAAACGAAAGCCTTAAAGAAATTAAAAAAAAAAGTGTAATCTGCTGGTTTTGGATGGAATATCCTATAAATATCAATTAAATGTATCTGGTCTGTTGTGTCATTTAAAGCTTGTGTTTCCTTATTAATTTTATGTGTGGATGATCTGTTCATTGGTGTGAGGTGTTAAAGTCCCCCACTATTATTGTGTTACTGTTGATTTCATCTTTCATAGCTGTTAGCAGTTGCCTTATGTATTGAAGTGCTCCTATGTTGGGTGCATATATATTTGTAATTGTTATATCTTCTTCTTGGATTGATCCCTTGATCATTATGTAGTGTTCTTCCTTGGCTCTTGTAACATTCTTTATTTTAAAGTCTATTTTATCTGATATGAGTATTGCTGCTCCAGCTCTCTTTTGATTTACATTTGCATGGAATATCTTTTTCCATCCCCTCGCTTTCAGTCTTTATGTGTCCCTAGGTCTGAAGTGGGTCTCTTGCAGACAGCATATATATGGGTCTTGTTTTTGTATCCATTCAGCAAGCCTGTGTCTTTTGGTTGTAGCATTTAATCCATTCACATTTAAGGTAATTATTGATATATATGTTCCTATTACCATTTTCTTTCTTTTTTTAAAAAAATGGTATTTTATTTATTTATTTAATTTATTTTTGGCTACTTTGGGTCTTCGTTGCGGCGCACGGGCTTTCTCTAGTTGCGGCAAGCGGGGACTACTCTTCGTTGCAAAGCATGGGCTCTAGGTGTGCGGGCTCAGTAGTTGTGGTTTGTGGGCTCAGTAGTTGTGTTTTGTGGGCTCAGTAGTTGTGGCTCACGGGCTCTGTAGTTGTGGCTCATGGGCTCAGTAGTTGTGGCTTGCGGGTTCTAGAGCACAGGCTCAGTAGTTGTGGCACACGGGCCCAGGTGCTCCACAGCATGTGGGATCTTCCCGGACCAGGGCTCAAACCCGTGTCCCCTGCATTGCCAGGCGGATTCTTAACCACTGTGCCACCAGGGAAGCCCCTTACCATTTTCTTAATTGTTATGGGCTTATTTTTGTAGGTCCTTTTCTTCTCTTATGTTTCCCACTTAGAGAAATTCCTTTAGCATTTGTTGTAGAGCTGGTTTGGTGGTGCTGAATTCTCTTAGCTTTTGCTTGTCTGTAAAGCTTTTGATTTCTCTGTCGAATCTGAATGAGATCCTTGCCGGGTAGAGTAATCGGTTGTAGGTTCTTCCCTTTCATCACTTTAAATATATCATGCCATTCCCTTCTGGCTTGTAGAGTTTCTGCTGAGAAATCAGCTGTTAACCTTATGGGAGTTCCCTTGTATGTTATTTGTCATTTTTCCCTTGTTGCTTTCAGTAATTTTTCTTTAATTTTTGTCAATTTGATTACTATGTGTCTTGGCGTGTTTCTCCTTGGGTTTATCCTGCCTGGGACTCTCTGCGCTTCCTGGACTTGGGTGGCTGTTTCCTTTCCCATGTTAGGGAAGTTTTAGACTATAATCTCTTAAAATATTTTCTCTGGTCCTTTCTCTTTCTCTTCTCCTTCCTGGATCCCTATAATGCGAATGTTGTTGCATTTAATGTTGTCCTAGAGGTCTCTTAGGCTGTCTTCATTTCTTTTTTTTTTTTTTTGCGGTACGCGGGCCTCTCACTGCTGTGGCCTCTCCCGTTGTGGAGCACAGGCTCCGGACGTGCAGGCCCAGTGGCCATGGCTCACGGGCCCAGCCTCTCCGCGGCATGTGGGATCCTCCCGGACCGGGGCACGAACCCGCGTCCCCTGCATCGGCAGGCGGACTCTCAACCACTGCGCCACCAGGGAAGCCCTGTCTTCATTTCTTTTCATTCTTTTTTCTTTATTCTGTTCTGTGGCAGTGAATTCCACCATTCTGTCTTCCAGGTCACTTATCCGTTCTTCTGCCTTAGTTATTCTGCTGTTGATTCCTTCTAGTGTATTTTTCATTTCAGTTATTGTAATGTTCATCTCTGTTCGTTTGTTCATTAATCCTTTTAGATCTTTCTTAAACATTTCTTGCATCTTCTCGATCTTTGCCTCCGTTCTTTTTCCAAGGTTCTGGATCATCTTCACTATCATTATTCTGAATTCTTTTTCTGGAAAGTTGCCTAGCTCCACTTCATTTAGTTGTTTTTCTACGGTTTTATCTTGTTCCTTCATCTGGTACAGAGTCCTCTGGCTTTTCATTTTGTCTATCTGTGAATGTGGTTTTCCTTCTGTGCTACAACAAAGACCCAACACAGCCAAAAATAAAAGCAAATAAATCAAAAAATTAAAAATAAAATACATGAATAAAATAAAATAAAAAAGGGAAACTCAGGTGGAAGGCAAGAAGGGAAAAAACAACTGAAAAATATGGTTATTAGAAAACAAGGGAGATTGAATTAAGTCCAGCTATAACAGTAATTAGAATAACTATAGATGGGTTCAACTCGTTAAAAAGACAAGCTCTCTTGGGCTTCCCTGGTGGCGCAGTGGTTGAGAGTCCGCCTCCTGATGCAGGGGACACGGGTTCGTGCCCCGGTCCAGGAAGATCCCACATGCCGCGGAGCGGCTGGGCCCGTGAGCCATGGCCGCTGAGCCTGCACGTCTGGAGCCTGTGCTCCGCAACGGGAGAAGGGAGAGGCCTGTGTACCGCAGAAAAAAAAAAAAAGACAAGCTCTCAAATCAGACTTTTTTTTTTGTAAACCAGACCTGTTCAGTAGTACGTTGTCTGTCAGAGACGACACAGGATAAAATTGAGGGAATGGGAAGGTACATCAAGTGAGTATGTCATCCAGGGAAAGACAATGATTGGCTTAATCCTTTTTTTTTTAACCCACTTTTAGAATCAATTTTACATATATCCTGACAGGAGAACAGCATAATGAAATTGTTTTCATTCAGCTCCTTTATTCACTAGTGAGAGCCACCTGGTAAACTCTGAGCATTTTCAGATGTTTTTTTCCTTCCTGTGAATTGCTCCAACCTCTGTGTTAGTGCTTCCAAGGTTCTGTATCGATCTGGCCCCATGTTTTCTGTTTCTCGAACTCTTTTATTTTATAACTTTATTTATTTAATTTTGGCTTCGTTGGGTCTTCGTTGTTGCACACGGGCTTTCTCTAGTTGTGGTGAGTGGGGGCTACTCTTTGTTGCAGTGCAGGGGCTACTCTTTGTTGTGGTGCACCGGCTTCGCATTGCGGTGGCTTCCCTTGTTGTGGAGCACGGGCATGTGGGCTTCAGTAGTTGTGGCACGCGAGCTCTAGAGCTCAGGCTCAGTATTTGTGGCGCACGGGCTTAGTTGCTCCATGGCATGTGAGATCTTCCTGGACCAGGGCTCGAACCCACGTCCCCTGCATTGGCATGCAGATTCTCAACCACTGAGCCACCAGGGAAGCCCCTCTCTAAAACTTTAATTCTCTCTAACTTTACTTGCCTGATGTCTATAAGGCCCAGTTAGCTCTGCACCACAGTCCCCTTTAAAGACTGCTTGCCCAGAGCTGGAAGAAGCCAGTGTTTCTGAAATAGAGATTTGAGTTGCATGCATATGAGGGTTAACACTGTTGGTGGAGGGGGAGATCACAGCTTAGGATGTTGTGAAAGCAGTGAGGATTCTGGCTAAGAGTTGATTGTTGTCTTAATGATAATGCCAGATGCTGGCCTCTGAATACCTGAGGTCAGAGGGTGGGCTTAAGGAGTGGACTCATCCTCAGAGTGGCATTTGGCCTGGAGAACATCTGAGAGGCAAGCAGAGAGCAATGGAGCAAGGAGGGCAGGCATGAATATGTTACAGAGCCTCAGCCATAGGTCAGGGCATGTTTCCATTGTGATGATAATGACCGGACATGCCTAGGATCAGGAAATATCTCAGTAGAAAGGTGCCAGGAGACCAGAGCCTTAACCAGAGTATCTTTTAGGAGCAGTGGGATCCTTATTTGGAGATGTAGCCTCTGTTTTCAGAAAGTTTGTTGCATGAGACTCGGTCACATTTGAGAGTGAGGTCTTGCTTCACGTCAGGCGTTTCCTACCGTTGCCTACTTCCTGGCTTGCAGTGCCCTAGGGTGTGCTCTGAAGTTGCCTGGTGACAAGTGACCAATGCCCAAGCGTTTCTCAGATACAAGTCACTTCTGCACAGAGGTCTTGCTTTTTGATTTGTCTGTCAAAGGTAGAGTAAAAAAACAAACAAAAACTTTGTATTATATAAGTTTTCAAGCATATAAAAAATATCCTTATGTAATCAATGTTGGATTTCTTTTTGACCGAATTTACTCTAAACTACTGGCAGTATTTTCTAGAACATTTTAAACGAATGTCAAATAAAATTTTTCTTTTTTATTTTCTTTTTTTTTTTAATTAATTAATTTTTTTGGCCACTCCATGTGGCCTGCAGGATCCCAATTTGCTAACCAGGGATCAAACCCATGCCCTTGGCAGTGAAGGTGCAGAGTGCTAACCATTGGGCCACAGGGAATTCCCTGTTCTCTTTCATTTCAACCAGAATGTTGTTGTCTGTTTAAGAAGTTGATAGGTCTTGGATATTTGTAGTGGCTTTATATGGATTTTTGCCCTTTTAAGTTCAGGGAATAAAATAAGTTACCAGTGAACAGTTACTAATAAGGGGAGTGTTAAGCCATGTGCCTTGAGGTTCTGTATGTCAGAAATTTAATTTCACTATCTTGTAGTATCTCCAGACCTGAGATAACTGGGTCTGCCATATCAGACCAGTCTTGGGTAGTGACTTTCCTGCCTGCATAGGAGGCTGGGCATACCGGCATCACAGTGGACAGGCCTCAAGTGTATGCTTAAGTCACCTGTGTGGCAGAAGAGAGTGCCCTTGGCTCTGACAAGCCTTACTTAAGGAGCTGCCTGAGTTCTTGGACTCCTTTGCAGCCGAGATGAGGCTCAGTGAAGCAGATGCTCTTCAGGATTGGAGAAGGTGCGTTTCCTTATGGGTGGGTGAGAGGCTGGGGAGCCCTCTTTCCCCCTCCCTTGCTGTGACCACAGAATGTGAAGCAGAACTCAGTTCCTGACACCCATTTAGGCCCCTGGATAGTTCCCTGACATCTGCCTACAGTGTGGGTACAGGATCACTCATCTTTGTTGCCACGTCCCACTGTCTTCTCAAGGGGAACCCTGGTTGACATCAGATCACATGAGGTTGGGCACTCTGCAGGGACAATGCATCTTAATTATATTCTGTATTCTAAAAATGACCCCAAATCTAGAAGGAAAATCACAGTTGTACATATTTGAAACAATGCAGACAACTCACTTTCTTCTGCATGTGCCTATATGAATTTTAGTAGAAAATTTGATAAAATTGATATCAGGTTTTTTTGGGGGGAGCCACACCATGCGGCATGTGGGATCTTAGTTCCCCAACCAGGGATCGAACCCATGCCCCCTGCAGTGGAAGCGTGGGGTCTTAACCACTGCACCGACAGGGAAGTCCCGTTTGATATCAATTTAAGATTTGGGGCAATTAGCCCTTGAATTAATTAGTATGAAAGTAGGAATAAATCTAAAATAAGATGCTGTGAAAAATATTGAAACATGAGTTTGAAAAGAGGTTATTCACATTTGGTAAATTTAAGGAAACAAAAGGAATTTCCTCAAATAGCACAGTGAAACTAAATCGCCATTTTCCTATTCTGTTATACTTATAGCCACCTGTTTAATCTGGGTCAAGTACTTTGGAGGAAATTCATCTCTTATTACCATTTTTCTTTGTCTTTCACTGGTAACTCTTAAAATTTAGGGAAGCTTATCATTTGTAAATCAAACTAGGATGCCCTGAAGATCAACCTTGTGTTTTATCCTACTGAAAGATTCAGTATATGACCATGTGGATGAATGAGACATGAAGATCAATTAATTTCTTTACTCTCACTTAAATAAAATTTGTCTTGAATTAGCATGAAAATGGGCTTTTTGCAATTAATTTTAAATAACTGAATACGGAGAACATTTATTTCTTGAGAAGAGACCTAAGGCATTAAGTAGGGCTTGCTTTTTGCAAAATATCAGTAGCATTGTTTCTGCTTCTCTCTCCCAGATCAAGCACTGCGCCTAGCAGAAATTTTACTACCTCTCCAACATCATCAGCAAGTCCCTATTCCTCAGTATCTGCCTCTCCCATTTCAAATGGTGATAGCACTAACACCTCTGGGATGCACAGTTCCGGTGTCAGCAGGGGGTAAGAGCAGGTCCTTTCACTTTGCTTCCTTCCCCGCTGAGTCCTTTCCCAGGCCGTACCTGGACAGCTCCTCTGCTGCTACACTAAGCATAGTGGGATTAGGGCTCCCCATGGGAACATGCTGCATGTGGTTTCTTGCTCCATTTCATACCCACAGTAAATTGTGCCTCCTAGTTCTGATGTACATTGCTTTTCTTCCTGCGAGCTGGTGTTTTCCCCACAGCCTGTCAGTTGGTGGTCATGGAGGTCACTGCATTTGTCTGTGAAGGAATGGGCTGGTTGTCTGGCAGAATAGCTACGCGGGGATGATTGTTGGCTGTGGGAGGACCCTGCCTGTTTCCCCTCCGCATGGCTGTGATCCTTTCTCCGAGTGTTTCAGGAGTACCTGCCATATAGCACAGACAGGGTGGAAGAGGAAGGTCAGGAGAGAGAGAGAGTGCCTGCACACTCAGGCACAGTCAAGACTGAGTGTGGCCTGGTGGGTGGCGGCAGGTGCAAGCTTTGATCTTGGTAACCAGTGTTCTTCCCCGAAGTCACCTGGCAGTTAGCCTTCTGGAGGGATACAAAATTAGCATTTACCAAAGCTGAGAGCAGAGGATTCAAACAGCATTTCTCTCCTTAAGGATGTGCTCACCACCCGTTGTCATGTCAAATCAAAACAGGGGGTTGGGGGGGCTGGAGGGCTGGGGAGGGGAGTAAAGAGACCTTGTCTCACGGGGTTATTATCAAGTGAGAATTCTAGAGGCCCCGACGGAGCCCCAAAAGGCATCCTGAGGGCATGTGAACAGCACTCACTTTTATTGCTGATGTGGGTTATGTTTTCCAGTGGATCTGGCTTCTCTGCTTCGTATAATTGTCAGGAGTCCCCATCAACTCACGTACAACCTGGGCTCTGTGGACTTGGAAACCTGGGAAACACCTGCTTCATGAACTCCGCCTTGCAGGTAGAGGGCAGAGCTGCCATCTCAATAACACTGTGTCTTCACAGTACTTGAGGCTCAGGTGGGAGTGGCCTCTAAGGTGTTGGGAGGATCTTCTCCCAGGGGTCCCTAACGACCCTTTGTTAGTACTTCAGGGATCCCTGCCAAGGCACGTCCCACTGGGTAGTACAGAATGGCCTCATCAGTGTTCCTGGCCTCAAAATGTCTTCTTAATCAGTTCTAGGTTTGATTTTACAGTAAAAGTATGTTGAATTTTGTTGACCATTGGGGAATGATCTCAGAAAGTACTGGAATACTTGCCTGGTTGGTCTCTAATGGGATGAGAACTCACAGCAGCTGGTACTAAGCCAAATTATTCCTGCTTGAAGTTGACCATCTTTTCACCAGTGAGCCATCTCACCTCATGCCCCTGCTTGGAGAAAATCCTAAAATCCTCCCTTTGAAACCTCATTTATTCATTCATCAAATATTTTTTGGGCACATACTATGTGATGGTACTGTTTTGGGCATGGGCTGGGGTTAGGGTCCAACTACAAAGTTAGGAGGGCACAGTCCTTAGTACTGCCTTCACTTCTGACACCAGCTGCAAATTTGGGGCTCCCTACACCCTCGGTTTTGTTAATTTGCTAGAAAGACTTGTAGACTCACTTAAAAGTAATTATACTCACAGTTATGGTATGTTATAGGGAAAGGATACAGATTTAACATTAGGCAAGGTTAAGAAGGGAGTAGGGCAGAGTCTAGGAGGGTTCTCAGTGCAGAGCTTCTGTTGCCCTCTTCCAGTGGAGTCAGGATGCTTTACTTTCCTGGCATTGATGTGTAACAGTAGGCATGGAGCATTGCCAGGTATGAAAACTCACTTGAGTTTTGGTGTCCAGAATTTTTATTGGGGCATTATTATATGGCATGACTGATTGGTTGCCCAGTGGTTAAAGAGAAAATTCTTGTGAATTGGTGAATGTATTCAAAGATTTAAGGCAGAAATACCAATCATGCCTATCTTCTTTCAGCACCCCAAATCATTTTACAAGGCAGGATACTCTGATACCAAAATATGACAAGGAATTTCTAAAGAAAATTTGAGACTATCGTATCTCATAACTGTAGACACAAATAATGTAGATAAAATTTTAGCAAATCAAAATCAATGATATCTAAATAAAAGTGGTAACACATAACAAGTAGGTGTGGTTTGTGCTAGGAAAACCAGGTTGGTTTAACACCTGAAAAATTAATCAGTCTTTTAACACAGTAACAGAATGAAGGAGAAAATAATGTGATCATCTCTATAGATGTAGGAAAACTCATTTGATAGAATCCAATACCCACCTTCATTTTTTAATTTAAGGAGTTAAAATTAGTATACACAGGTACAATATTATTTATTGTTTTTTCTAATTATCCTGATTTTCCCCACCCAGAGTGTTTTGGCTCTAGTAAAGCATTTTGCCTTCGGCTTACTTATATTTTGTCTTCTCATGAAATAGTGGAATGTCGCAGTCACTTCCAATGAAAAAAAATATCATCTTAAAATTATTATCTTCCACTGAATAGAAAATTACTGTGTGTCAGGCATTTGGGATATACAGCTTTTGCCCTCAGAGAGCTTGTCTCAGAAACAATTCTTAGGCAGTAAGTGTGAGCTCCCTCCAAAACAGTGTCCCTGAGAGGCTAGTCACAATGTGGCCACCAGCCGCTGGGAGGCTGTGCCTTACTGTTATGAGCCCTTCAGAGAATCTGCTGAGCACTTCATTTTGTTGGCGTGACCCTCACTGGTCGTTTAGAACTGGGTTTATCTTGTGTCTCTGTGTGCTCTCCAGAAGTGGTGTAAGCTGTGATCGTGTTCTCTTTCAGTGCTTAAGCAACACTGCACCACTGACCGACTACTTTCTCAAAGATGAGTATGAGGCTGAAATCAACAGGGACAACCCTCTGGGAATGAAAGGGGAAATTGCAGAGGCCTATGCAGAGCTCATTAAGCAGATGTGGTCTGGAAGGGATGCTCACGTGGCACCTCGCACGTTCAAAGTAGGTTGACGTATATACTTCCTTTTTCCTATTTTGGGGAGAGTGGTTTTGTGTTGTAATGAAGCATTCCTTTACTGCATTTTGGGATTAAGATGGGCTCCGAGACTAAAAGCACTACATGATCAGATCCTTCTTTTCTGTTCAGTCATTTAGCACACACTTAAGTGACTCAGCCCCCACCTCTGGGCCGAGGATACTTCAGATAATCATTTGTATTGTAAGCTGCTTGTTCAGAATGCTGTATTCTACAGTGGCATTCTTTTTTTTTTTTCTTTAAGTTTTTTTGATGTGGACCATGTTTAAAGTCTACTGAATTTGTTACAATATTGCTTCTGTTTTATGTTTTGGTTTTTTGGCTGCGAGGCATGTGGGATCTTAGCTCCCTGACCAGGATCGAACCCACACCGCCTACACTGGAAGGTGAAGTCTTAACCACTGGAGCATCAGGGAAGTCCCTACAGTGGCATTCTTTAAATGGTTGACACCCTAAGCCAGACCATAAAAATTCAGTCAAATTTCCAGTATCATCTGAAGGGTGCTCCCAGGTTCCCTGAGGCTGGAACGTATACCAACTGTGGTTTGAGTTGGGTCCCCTAAGTTAGGAATTGGGCTGACATTGTCGGATGTTGGTATGAGGGACAGTTCTCACTTGGGTCCCTCAGCTAGGAAGATGGGAAGATGAGTGAACTGCATTGGGCACTTGGAGCACCTCAACCTTCCATTGCCCTGAATGTTTTTCGCTGCTGAGGGGGAAGTGCCTTGCCTCCATGTGTTGAAATCTGGAAATCCTGTTTGGTTCAAGGAGCCTTCATGAAGCATCTGATTCACAGATGAAAAAAAATATAGCACCTAAGCTCAATGAGAAAATTAAAATCTTAGATTGTTTATTGAAATTGAATACAAATTCTTTTCATTCCCATGGGCACATTAATCCCTGGGAAATATATGCAAATTACTATTCCCAGAGTTTCTGTTTCTGAAGGTCTAGGGTGGGGCCTGAGAAGGTGCATTTCTGTCAAGCTCTCAGATGATGCTAATGCCACTAGTTGGGCACTGCACTCTGAGGATCAGTAGTGTAGAGCAATACAAGGCAGACACTTACTTAGGGCTAGGAGGGCTCTTATGTACAGTGCTCTTATTTAGGGCTAGGAGGATTCCTCTGGCTGATGCAGGTACCATTTGTAAACTTCTTAGGGAGACTCTGAACCAAAGAAGGTGGTTGGAGAGGGATTCGTGTCTGTACTTAGGAGATGTGGCTACTGAGGGAGTCACTCTTTACTCCTCTCTTAGGGTAGTGGCCCGGGTTCCAAGTCTGTAGTTGTCCTGGATTTCAGATCTTAGCCCTCTTCTCTCTGGTAGGAACTGCTGACCTTTAGGCCCTTGAGGAGTTAATCAGGCTACCTGGAGCAAGGGTGTTCTCCCTTACGGTACCAGCAGACTGCAAATTTATTTATTTATTTATTTAAAAAATAAATTTATTTAGTTATTTTACTTATTTTTGGCTGTGTTGAGTCTTCGTTGCTGCACGCGGGCTTTCTCTAGTTGTGGCGAGCGGGGGCTACTCTTCGTTGTGGTGCGTGGGCTTATTGCTGTGGCTTCTCTTGTTGCAGAGCATGGGCTCTAGGCGCACGGGCTTCAGTAGTTGTGGCACATGTGCTCAGTAGTTGTGGCTCTCGGGCTCTAGAGCACAGGCTCAGGAGTTGTGGCGCACGGGCTTAGTTGCTCTGCGGCATGTGGGATCTGCCTGGACAAGGGCTCGAAGCCCTGTCTCCTGCATTGGCAGGCGGATTCTTAACCACTGTGCCACCAGGGAAGCCCAAAGTTATTTTTGATGACAATTTCCTATCTGACTTCACTGGTTCTTTATAACTTACGCCTTCTGATGTGGTTGCTTTTGTTGTAGACTCAGGTGGGACGTTTTGCCCCTCAGTTTTCTGGCTACCAACAACAAGACTCTCAGGAGCTGTTAGCCTTTCTTCTAGATGGATTGCACGAAGATCTGAACCGAGTGAAGAAAAAACCGTACCTGGAGCTGAAGGATGCCAATGGGCGGCCAGATGCGGTATGATATTGAAGACTTTTGAAGAAAAGTATTCCAAAGAAGCTGCCACCTATTGGGAGGTGCAAGGGCATTCTTCTGGTCTTGGAGTATTGGTGCCAGGGCTCTGGTTGCCTCTCACTGTTGTTTGTGACGTGGACATGAGGTCTAATATGGAAATGTGTTGCACGTTACAAAGGGGCTAACTCTAGTTACCCCTGATGCTCCCTCTTGGGCTTCTTCAAGTTCGAGTCAGTTTGTTTAGTATAATTACATTGGTGAACCAGAGACTAGGGCACCCTGAAAACTGTAAAGTGCCTGTAGTGTGGGCCCTTGGGATTATTGAAATCCATTAAAATCCATCCATGATGATTAAAATAGTTTTTATTAATGTTATTAGGGCACTTACATTTTTTTGCCTTGATTTTCAGATCTATGAAGAGGGAATTCAGTATTTAAGCTACCTATCACATTGGGATGATCAATATGAATACTTCAAAGTAGCATGCACATCTTAAAGGAAAAACCATGAGCTAGCTGAACGATAGCATAAATTAAAAGCTCACTGAAGGGACTTTGGATCATTGGAAGCCCTATAGGAGGCAGTCCTTCCCCGGTCAGGTCCATGTGTCCACAGTGCTCTCAGTTTGTCTCTGTCCCGTAGATCCTGCATCAGCACTTTGTTAAGTGTAGGATTGGGCATGGAGCTGGCATGTGGAATGAGTTTGGTATGCTAAGAGCAGTCCTGGCCCTCACTGGCCTGGACCAAGTTCTTGGCTGCACAGACTGCCTCACAGTCTATTTCAGATTTTGCTGTGAATCATTCTAGATGCAGAGGCTAAGAACTGGGGGATGTTGAGAATGTCTTACTTATCCCCTTTGCTTTCTTCCAGGTTGTGGCAAAGGAAGCCTGGGAGAATCATAGGTTGAGGAATGACTCTGTGATTGTGGACACGTTCCATGGCCTCTTCAAATCTACCTTGGTTTGCCCAGAATGTGCTAAGGTTTCTGTGACCTTTGATCCATTTTGCTATCTAACTCTCCCACTGCCCTTGAAGAAAGATCGAGTTATGGAGATCTTCCTGGTTCCCGCTGACCCTCGCTGCAGACCTACCCAGGTAAGAGAAATCGGCACCCTCGTGGTACCCCTCGTTGTGAGTGGCTATCAGACCCAGAGTGGGGCTGCTTCCATCTGTTGCAGCAGCAGCTCCATCAGCTGCCTCTGAAACCCCTTGGCACTTGCCTTGAGTGTGTGCCCTTGTCCTCCCTCAGATCTTTGTGTAATCCCATGTCATTCAGGCATATTGTGAAGGTTTTCTGGACTTCTCTGTCACCTTTTCCCCTATGCTCCATTCATTTGACTAAAGGAACCTGGCTGATCTGCTAAGAGATCCTTGAATCTGAATGTTAGGGGACTAGAAACAGTACTTCCCTTGGTTATGTTCACCCCTAAATCAGCTAGGAGAGCCTTGCCAGAACAAAAGACCAAATGAAAGGTGTGACAGGCCGGTCTTAGTGTCCAGCCCTGCTGATGGCTCACTGCATGCTTCTTCTGGCTTTATGACAAGGACTGGTTGGCAGTTTGTATAATTATAACATTTCTTTAAAGGAAGTAGTGAATGGCTCTGAAAAGTTAAGAAAAAAATAAAGCAATGTGTAGGAGGGAAAGAGATGGTCCAGCTTCTGTGGTGCTACCTGAATAGAGAGGCAGGTGTTGATGCAGACGACTTGCCTATTTGCTCAGCTGGCCACCCATCTGGGCCCTGAGCTCACCACACACTGTTTCTGGTGGGGCACTTCTGCCCTCCGTGATGCCTGCTCCTCCCAACTCATCTCCCACCCTTTCCAGAGCACCCTTGTCACCTCTCCCATCTCTCCTTTGCAGTACCGTGTGATTGTGCCGCTGATGGGGGCTGTGTCTGACCTGTGTGAGGCTCTCTCCAGGCTGTCTGGCATTGCTGCGGAAAACGTAAGGCGAGCTGTTCAGTGGCATTAAGCCTATTGGGGGCAGTTCATAGTCCTTTGGAGTTAAGTTTCAACCTTGTAGCCACTTTTGTGGGGTAGGTCTTATCAGCCAGCACACATGTGTTTATATCTGAATGCCTCAGACCTCCTGGCCCTTGTTCATTTTGCACACTGTGCCTGAGACTGTCCCTTCCAGCCCTGGGAACACTGTCTTTCCTCCACTGAGGACACACTAGCTATGGTCAGAGGGCCAGGACTGGGGATTTGCTCTCACTTTGCCTCCCCTTCCTACCTGACCTCATCTGTAATGTGAGAAGCTGGAAGTTCTTTCCTGTCCCAAACTCTGTAAGTCTGTGGAGTGACTTGATAGAAATCTTTATTTAAAAATAATTGCTGGGACTTCCCTGGTGGCACAGTGGTTAAGAATCCACCTGCCAATGCAGGGGACACGGATTCAATCCCTGGTCCAGGAAGATCCCACATGCCGCGGAGCAACTAAGCCTGTGTGCCACAACTACTGAGCCTTCGCTCCAGAGCCGGTGAGCCACAACTACAGAGCCCGCGTGCCACTACTGAAGCCCGCACCTAGAGCTGGTGCTCCACAACAAGAGAAGCACGTGCACCACAACGAAGAGTAGCCCCCGCTCGCCACAACTAGAGAAAGCCCACACGCAGCAACGAATCCCCAACGCAGTCAATAAATAAATAAATTTATTTAAAAATAAAAATAAAATAGAAAAATAAAAACAATTGCTCACGCTGGCCTTTCTGCTGAGCGTGGCGCTGTGTGAAGGTGGGGAAAGTGAAGACCTCTTGCTGCCCGAGGATCCATCCTCCTGGATGCCCCCAGCCCCTCCCTTGTCCCAGCCCTGGTCAGTGCCCTTCTCCTCCCCACTTCCCTTGCACCCCTGCTGGTTTCAGGTGGTAGGTCTTGGTGGTTGGGGTTTGGTCTTTTCTGCTATGTGCTGAGGATGGCTTGGGGAATTCCGGCCCCAGGGAACACCTCAGAGGATTCTGGATTACTGCTGGTCTCTGGTCAGCACTCACTCCCCACCATTCCTGCCACTGGAAGGCAAATCCTGTCATAAACCTTGGGACAGATACAACATGTTTTCTGGTGGCGACAGCCATGCTGCTCCCCTTTGGCCCTTGGCCCCTGAGCTCTGGGGCTGGTTGCATCGTGATCTCTCAGGGGGCAGCACTTACATTTTCATTTGTGCCTGGGTTATTAAGTAGGTGTACTCTTTTTTTTAAAATATTTATTTATTTGGCTGCGCCGGGTCTTAGTTGCAGCACGCGGGATCTTCGTCGCAGCACGCAGCATCCTTTTAGTTGCGGCATGTGGGATCTTTAGTTGCGGCATGTGGTGGGTGTACTCTTATCCATCCTGTAATCTTTCTGTTACTGTTGATTCTTAGATGGTGGTCACAGATGTGTATAATCACCGGTTCCACAAAATTTTCCAAATGGATGAAGGTTTAAACCACATCATGCCTCGGGATGACATTTTCGTGTGAGTACTCAGTGGTTTCTGCTGCAGGGTCAAAGGAAACATTCTAGAGGCTTTGCCAGTGTCTGTCAGTGTCTCCAGAGCAGAAGATCTGGCAGTTGGTGCTCATGTGGATTTGCCCCAACCCCTGGGTGCAAGAGGTGGATGTTCAGGGAATTTTGGGTAGCCATCAGTGCTAAGCGCCTACTGGCACTTCAGAGCTAGACATTCCAGATAACTCTCCTCAGCATGAACAAGGCTTTTGTCAACAGTTGCTACCTGTTAAGAAGGCCTGTTCAGTGGTTCTGCAGATGGTCCTGCTATCAGAAATGCTTTTCTCAAGAAGAGTCACAGCTTTGTGAGGGGCCACGGGAAGACAGGAGAAGGGACTCAGTACAGGGAGGGTCTCGTCCTTTCTCCCAGCCACAGGTAGTGGCGTCTCAGGCAGGTTCCATCCCAGATGACAGGGAAGGTTGATTTAAGCAGCCTTTTCCAGCGCTAACATCTGCAAGCTCTGAGACTCGGTTTTCTCATCCCTGTGGGGACAGTACACTCCAACTGCAGCTTGTCTCCTCGGCCCCTCCCAAATCCTCTTGCTTCAAGGCTGCTTTGTGTGATTGTGTGTGTGTCCCTCTTCCAGGTTGGGGTAGGGTGGGGGGGGTGGAGTGTGAGCTTGCCTGAGCTCCCAGCAGCCTCTTGCTCAGGGAGGCTTGCGTGTGGAGCACACCCATGTTGTCCCTCCCTCATTCCCTCTCAGCCAGAAACTTGCCTCTGCCAAGAAAGGTTTTTAGGATTTTGTTTTGGTTTTTGGTTTTGGCTGAGGAATGCAGTACACAAAGGAGGCATTTCCTTCCCTTTACATTTTTGTGGCCAATGACTTCTAGGTCACTCTAAAAGGAAGAATTCTTAGCCACACCCAAGATCCTAGTTCTGTTCACACTTGCATAGGCTGCCTCCCCACTCTCAGCCATGTTCCCTTACTTTACTAATGGAGGGTGCCAAGGTATATGCTGGGCCACAGGGCTGGAACTGTCCACTTCATACCCCAAGACCTTAACACAGTCTCCCTCACTTCTGGAAACTAGTGCTCGCAGATACCTGCGCTGAGAAGACCTGGGACATCACCTTGTGGGGAGGTTGGCAAACCACCAACGGAGGATTCTTCAGAGGGCTTGAGGGCCAGCCAGTTGGAAAGCAAATTGTTTTATGATGAATTGATAATTGTCTTATGAAAACACAATTGTAGCATCTAATACTTTTTGAGCATGTGACGTACTGTGCTACTGAGTTACTTAATCCTCACCACTACACTGGAAGGTGGGTGATCCCATTGTCCACTGGATAAACAGACTTAGAAATTAAGGCACTTGACCTGGTTACAGCAGCCAGAAAGTGACAATGATGGATCTGGAACCTGGGCGAGCCTCACTCCAAGGCTTGGTTCTTGACCATTATGCTGGACACCAGGGTCCTTACCCTAGAGCATACCTTGGACGTTTTTGTGAGTTTTTCTTTGAACTCTTTCTGCATATAATATAGTCAGGACTGTTTGCCAGCCATGTGGGGGGAGAGAGAGAGAGAGAGAGAGAGAGAGAGAGAGAGAGAGAGAGAGAGAGAGAGAGAGCTAGCTGAGAGAGAAAGAGAGTGAGTGTGTGTGTGTGTTTATAGTTTTCAAAAATTGAATCAGTAAGTTTGTGTCTCCCCCTATAGGAAGAGGGAAAGACTACAGTCGGTTGCCAGCAATTTTGGTAACATCTGTTCCGGGATAAAACATCTATAAATCTCCTCAATCCCATGTATTCACTAAGTAAGACACATTTTTCAAAATCATTGATTTGTATTTAGCAGTTTCTTTGGTTATCTCTGATTTTTAAAAAAAATTTAATATTCTTTTACTTCAATGTTTTTGAAGAAAGATGGCAAACAGTTTTATAAATTTGCTTCCTCATTTGAAATAAAGAGTCTTTGGCTTATATTCTAGGTATACGTCGCTGTACAGTATTTGGTTTTACTAAAGGGCAGGGCATTGAGAATGCCTTTTTCTAAAAGTTAAGCTCCTTGATGGGTGACAAAAGGTGAACTTAGTGGCTGGGCCCCCCCTGTGTGCCTTTGTGTCTGAAGTGATGGTCTGGATGATAGGTGTCATCTGTGTTGAGTCCCAATTGAAGGACCACAGAGTTTGAGGCCATGGTTGGGGGAAGGAGGATCACATTAGCCCCAGGTCCTGGGTTGTGTAGGTTCACCTTGTGTTAACAGTTGACTCTCTTTGGGATTCTACCCATGCTCTAGCATCGTCTTGGAAATGGTTTTTCCACCTTTTGTACTGAAGTGTGCTCTGTCCTAGTAACCGTAGTCCTGGCCACCATGTAGCTGCAGCTCAGATCTCTGTCTCTCACAGAGACCTGCCGCTGAAGTTGCTCTCTTGTGTGATTGACACAGGTACGAGGTCTGCAGCACTTCCACAGACGGCTCTGAATGTGTCACGCTTCCAGTGTACTTCAGGGAAAGGAAATCCAGGCCGTCGAGCACTTCCACTGGGGCAGTGCTATATGGGCAGCCACTGCTGGTTTCTGTCCCCAAGTACAAGCTCACCCTCGAGTCTTTGTACCAGGCTGTTTGTGAGCGTATCAGGTTGGTGGTAGGAATGTGATTTGCTTGTTATCTAAAATAAGATAGGGCCTAGTAAGAGTGACTGCCCCCTGCAGAGTGCCAGTGTTGACCCCGTGTGCTCACTTCTGTTAGAAATGTAGTTGTGTCGGCCCCTGGGAGGGCCAGAGCAGGTGCTATTGGGACAGAACATCTGGCACATCTGAAGCACCATGACAGTGAACACCTAAGCCTCTTCTAGTTCCTGGAATCATGTCTTCACACCTGTCAGTCACCTGCTTGAGGGAGTATAGTGCTTTAATGGCATTTTGTATTTGAATGTAATTTCTGAACTACTACACTATCATTCTGAACCTGATAATTAACATTACTGGGAAATATTTTTTTAAATGATGGTGCCACGCATCGTTTATCAGAGATTTGAAACAGACTTTCTCAGAGTCTGTTCAGTGCCCTGGTAGTTAAACTTCTTATCTCATAGGTTCCTCTCAATTTCTTGAAGTGTTAAGCCATCACATGAATTTTAAGGCCCTTTTATTTACGTAAATTGCTTTGTGAATAGCTGAATATATAAATTAGGAACTACTTCACGCTGAGTAGTGGAGAAAAATAGGTAAAGGATACAACTAACAAACAATTTCTTTCTTCTTTTCAAGCCGCTATATAAAACAACCTTTGCCTGATGAGTCTGGCAGCTCGCCCTTGGAGCTGGGGTCCTGCAATGGCTCCAGGGGCAGCTGTGAAGGTGAGCGTACGCCACACCGTGGGGCTGTCACTGACCAAATCCCTCCCAACTTCCCTCTTCTTCCAAAGGTGTTGTATACATGGGTGAGGGAGGCTCTGAGGCGGGGTTGGGGGCTCTGCCTAGAGAGCAGACCTGGAAGCCCTGTCTGCACCACTTCACTCTGCCAGAGCCCATTGTCCAACTTTGACACCTCGTGTAATCTTAGGCGTGGAAGCTGGGTTTCACCTCAGGGAGACTAAGCATAATAGGACTGAGTGACTTGCCCAAGGTCATGTAGCAGAGTCAGGATTTGATTCTGACCCGTTGGGATTGCTGAGTACACTTGGCTGCCTTCACAACCTGGCTTGTGTCTGTAGAGCTTTTGTCTTGGCCCTTACCCATCACCATGGTCCAGCAGCCGCCCCTGGGGAGGACAGATGTCCTGCCCAGCCAGTCAGAAGGCAGAGACAGGTTCTCTTGGCCTTTCTTTCTTTCTACCCAGGAAGCCACAGGTGGTAGCTGGCTCTGGACAGCTCCTGATGTCGGAGTGAGGAGCCACAGTTGGAAAAGCAGTAGGATAGACTTGTTGCAAGAAACCCAGAGCCCTCACCATCCTTCTGTGGCCTAGTGCTCACAAGCCCATCTGTGACCATGGAGCTGTGTCTAACGTGCACTGTGGCTGTCATCCTTCTTTTGGGGGCCTGCGTGACTGACTAGGTGGCTTTATTCCTATAAAACCAGAAATATCCTCCAGTTCTTACGCTTTGTGAATAGCTGAATATATATTCCCAGTTGAAAATTCAAATGCCCAGATTTCTGCAAGACATGCCTGGTCCTGGAAAGTGAAAATTGACATTAAAAATAATGACCAGGGGCTTCCCTGGTGGCGCAGTGGTTGAGAATCTGCCTGCCGATGCAGGGGACACGGGTTCGTGCCCTGGTCCGGGAAGATCCCACATTCCGCGAGCGGCTAGGCCCATGAGCCATGGCCTCTGAGCCTGCGCATCCGGAGCCTGTGCTCCGCAACAGGAGAGGCCACAACACTGAGAGGCCCGCGTACCTCAAAAAAAAATAAAATAAAAAAATAATGACCAGAAGGCTCTGTCCTGAAGGGATATTCCAAATTGTTGGTATTTTAGGTTGAGTATTTATTATAGTTGTACTCCTGTTCTTGCCCAGAATATCACGTTCTCCTCCCACGAGGGATGAACAGGAGTGTATTTTGTGCACAGTTCCCACAAGCAGACATGTTGGAGCTGTAATGGTAGTCTCTGAGCAGACCTTGGGTGACCTGTGGGTTCTTAGTGCTCTGGAACTTGAGGCACTGCGATTCCCAGCTTGAGATGTGGGGCAGACCTCAAAAAGTCACTTCATCTCTCTTAACCTTGGTTTACCTATCTGCAAAATGGGATGATGATAACGGCTTCACAGAGTTGAGGTTACTGTTTAATGAGATAGTGTGGTTAGAGTATCTGGCACATAATAGATGCTCAGTTAATAACAGCATCATGTCAGTATTTGCTATTTTACAATTAGCCTAGTTTCTTAGACATTCCATCTGTCAGTCTCTTGTTCAGTCTCTTGTTCTCACTGCCTTCTTTTGAATTCCATAAGTGAGCCTTGGTGCATAGACTTCAAATCTTGTTTAATGTTGAAATAATTCTAACCTCTTTACTGCCATGGCTCCTTGTTAGGCCTGTGGTGGCTGTCTCCTGCTGATTCTCTGAGTGTCTTGGGCAGGGCAATGTTTCACTTACCAGTCTGAGAGCAGAGCAGGCTTACCTGGGCGTAAAAGGGGCAGTGCCACTGCTTCAGGAGTGAAGTGAGCTAATTGAGAAAGGAACCTCTGTGAGAGCTGAGGCTGGCAGTCTTATGCACACTGGCTGTTTCAGAGTCCTGCTCATGGGGACTCATGTCACACTGTCATCCATGGCTGTGATGTTCCTGTGGCCTGACAGGAAACTGTGCTGCATTGTCCTGGGCCCAACTTGTCCTTCCTCGTGACAACTCCTGAGGCACAGTCTTTGAAAGAGGATTTTTTTTTTTTAAACTTATTTTTTGGCTGCATTGGGTCTTCATTGCTGCGCATGGGCTTTCTCTAGTTGCAGCGAGCGGGTGCTACTCTTCGTTGCAGTGTGCATGCTTTTCATTGCGGTGGCTTCTCTTGTTGCGGAGCACAGGCTCTAGAGCGCAGGCTTAGTAGTTGTGGCGCACAAGCTTAGTTGCTCCGTGACATGTGGGATCTTCCCGGACCAGGGCTCGAACCTGTGTCCCTTGCATTGGCAGGTGGATTCTTAACCACTGTGCCATCAGGGAAGTCCCTGAAAGATGATTCTTATGTAGAATATACATCTTCCTTTCCTCAGTTTCCATTTCTATTGCTATTTCCCCAAATATATAAACTTCATATTTTGAATCTTCCCCCGTTACTTTTTTTTTTTTTTTTTTTGGCTGCGCCATGCACCTTGTGGGATCTTAGTTCCCCGACCAGATATTGAACCTGGGCCCCCGGCAGTGGAAGCACAAAGTCCTGACCACTGGACTGCCAGGGAATTCCCTTCCCCTGTTACTTTTACATCACCTTTTGGAGTTGTCCCCATCTTTGTTGAAATTACTTATTTGATACCTTAACTTTCCCCTTTGACTGCCCAACAACAAAAATTATGATGAGCATGATCATGGATTTTTTTTATTGCAGCCACATATACCAACCAGTTCTCTGGAAACACCTGGGAAATTTACTCATCACCATATGTCTCTAGAATGCCTCTTTAAATTTCTTTTTTTAATATAAATTTATTTTATTTATTTATTTATTTATTTTTGGCTGCATTGGGTCTTTGCTGCTGCATGCAGGCTTTCTCTAGTTGTGGCGAGCGGGGGCTACTCTTTGTTGCAGTGCACAGGCTTCTCATTGCACTGGCTTCTCTTGTTGCGGAGCATGGGCTCTAGGCACACGGGCTTCAGTAGTTGTGGCACACAGGCTCAGTAGTTGTGGTGCACAGGCTTAGTTGCTCTGTGGCATGTGGGATCTTCCCGGACCAGGGATCAAACCCGTGTCCCCTGCATTGGCAGGCGGATTCTTAACCACTGTGCCACCAGGGAAGTCCCTAGAATGCCTCTTAAAACTTTTTTTTTTTTCCCCTGGTTGCATGGCTTGCAGGATCTTAGTTCCCCAGCCAGGGATTGAAGCCAGGTCCATGGCAGTGAAAGCTCTGAGTCCTAACCACTGGACTGCCAGGGAACTCCCCCCTCTTCAAACTCTTGAAACTCAGCAATCTCAAATGAATAAAGAGAAAAAAGGAGGGGGGGATCCTGTGTGCTGTGTTCCTTGGGGCCCATCATGGTGCCTGCACCTGAGAGACATGCAGTAAACACTTGTTGAAGGGACAGTCATCATGTTTCTTGTGGAGGAACTGAAGACCTTTACTTAGTATTTGTGTTCATTATCATATTTAAAGTTTTACTTTTAAATTGTTTCTTACCAGCCGATCTTCTTGAGTATTGAGTATGGGTTTAATTTTGGTCCTTTTCTCTCTGTGTGCCTAATGATCAAGTTGAAAGAGTCAGACTATGTGTGATGAAGCCCAGTAAAGTACCAAGTGGTGAGGGCCCCAAATTTAGGGCTGGCAGGACTGCTGACTCACTTTTACCTTCTGGTGACTCCTTGAACCTCTCTGGGCCTCTCTGTCCTCATTGTGGAATAGCTGTGCCCACTTGCCTGCTTACCAGGTTGTGGGGGTGTCACATGTGAATTTAAGTGCCTTGTAGATGCAAAGGGGTGGATGTAGTTTGACACACATCAAATGAATCTGGAAGGAAGCACCACAGTTAGGTATGAAATAAAAATTGCAGCATTGAAATGGTGGCAAATTACATACATGTTATTTTTCATTTGTATGCTAGGAGAAGACGAAGAAGAAATGGAGCATCAGGAAGAAGGCAGAGAGCAGCTTTCAGAAACAGAGGACAGTGGGGAGGATGAGCTGGGAAGTGACCATGGCGAGACCACCCAAAAGAAGCTCAAAGGCCGACCCTGCCCAAAAAGGCTTTTTACCTTCTGCCTTGTGAACTCCTATGGCACAGCCGACCTAAATTCCCTTGCAGCTGATGGGAAACTGCTTAAACTCAACTGTAAGCACTTTCTCTGACCTTTCAAACTGGGCTTTTGGGGACTTAGGATCTATTGGAAAATCCTTGCACTTAGCACTCACTGACTGCACTGAGCTTTCATCATCTCATAGTGTGGCTCCAGGAACAGACACTTGTGTGATCCTTGGCTTAAAGCTCCCTAAAGACTGTTTCAGAGACATGACACCCCTCCGCACTTTCCCTTGGCCTTCTTGTCAGGCTTTTCTCTTCCGTCCTTGATGACTTCAGAAGGAAACGAGCTCTCCCTCCACTCCCACCATCCTTCAGGACTTTTGTTCCGGTTGATAACACTTCTTGTGGCCCTCCTAGGTGGCAGCATTTCCCCATACTTATGAGAATAAATGCGTATTTCTTTTGTTCCATGAGAATACTCATGAAATGTGACCCATCTAGAGAATGGTCATGGATTTCACAGGCTGTTACCTGGAGCCTGTAATGGGGACTGCTGTACAGATGGGAAGGGGCATCCACACGGGATGTGTGTTGTGCGTGAAAAGCAACATGTGGACAGTGAAGATGCCTACCCTGGGTCGGGAGGGGAGCTGCAAAAGCATCTCTTGTGTCTTTTTGCTTCCTTCATTGGAGAAGAGTTTTGCTAGATGTCCTCTAGTTTGCTAGCTTGCTTCCCTTTTTAAATAATTACCTAAAAAGAGTTTTTAAAACAGCTTTATTGAGATGGTTTTGGATCTCTCTTGCCTTTTTACAGCTCCATTCCCTCCGTGTGGCTTCTTGTCTTTAGTGTAATGCCTTGCAAATTCTAGCTCCCTTCTTTTTTTTTCTTTGATTTATTTATTTGAATTTATTTATTTTTGGCTGCTTTGGGTCTTCATTGCTGTGTGCGGGCTTTCTCTAGTTGCAGTGAACAGGGGCTACTCTTCGTTGTGGTGCGTGGGCTTCTCATTGCGGTGGCTTCTCTTGTTGCGGAGCACGGGCTCCAGTAGTTGTGGCACAAGGGCTCAGTAGTTGTGGCTCACAGGCCCTAGAGTGCAGGCTCAGTAGTTGTGGCACACAGGCTTAGTAGCTCCACAGCATGTGGGATCTTCCTGGACCAGGGCTCAAACCCGTGTCCCCTGCATTGGCAGGCAGATTCTTAACCACTGTGACACCAGGGGAAGTCCCTAGCCCCATTCTTGAACACTGATCTTTGACTCCTCAATCAGTCTTTTGTTCTCCTCCCCTGCCCCCCCCACACTATGGCCCGGAAAATGCCTCCAGGCGATAAGCTGGGGCCATGTAGGCATCACCTTATTTTTTGCCTTCTCTCAGGGATCTCACTCTTGCTCTGCCTAATAGTCAGTGTCTGAAAACAGTTGTTTCCTCTATTTTGTCAGGTTTTCTTGTGGTTTAAGGCAAGAGGAGAAATCTGGCCACTGTTACTCCATCTTGACCTGTACCCTTTCAGAATTCTATGTAGTTAGTGCCTTTAAAGTGTGTAGCATTGAGGAAATCTTTGCCAAAGGATTTGGGGGCCCAGGGATTCAGAGTTGGCTGGCTCAAGGCAGAGCATCGCTCTTGGCAATGGCTGTTGATGGGTGAGCAGGTGTTGATGGCGTAGCCTGAGTGTGGTCCTTCTCACTCTTGTCACCTGAGGAGCCTCTCCTGTTGCTGGCCATTCAGTAGTGAGTGACACTTTGGTCCTCCTCCACAGCTCGATCCACACTAGCCATCGATTGGGATAGTGAGACCCGGAGCCGTTATTACGATGAGCAGGAATCTGAGGTAGGTCACTCGGCATTCTTGGTCAGGGTGGGTCTCTCTCACCAGTTCCCCAGCAGTTTAGCAAGGTATGTTTTAGACCGAGAATGAAAAGCACTTAAAGATTTTGTCATTATATGTTCAGGGGCTGCAGAAAGTACATTAGATTCCAGGCGTGAGAGCTCGTGAGGTTGTGGCTAAGCCTGGTAAGATTTTGTTTCCTCAGCAGACCTCAGCATTTTGTTCCTCACAGACCTACGAGAAGCACGTCAGCATGTTGCAGCCTCAGAAGAAAAAGAAGACAGCAGTGGCCCTGAGAGACTGCATCGAGCTCTTCACTACCATGGAGACCCTTGGGGAGCATGACCCCTGGTATGCAGCTCCCACCTCTGGGCAGGGGCACCCAGGTACCCTGGGACTGAGATCTGCTGGGGCCATCTATGTACACAAAAACCCTTTGTATTTGGATGTGTCACTTTTTTACATGGCTGACCCTACAACACAGGTTTTTCTGTGTGAATTGTGTTTTCCAGACTAGGACAGCCATCACTCTCTTTTAGAAGGTGGCTTAGAGACCTCCCTGCCCAGAAGCAGTCATGCTGAGTACAAGAAAGGATGTTATGGGATTGCCTCCATGCTTGAGAGCCCAGGTGGCACTGGCCCCCTGCCTCCCCACTAAGTGGAGGTTTCTCTTTTCAGGTACTGTCCCAACTGTAAGAAGCATCAACAGGCCACAAAGAAGTTTGACCTGTGGTCCTTGCCGAAGATTCTGGTGGTCCACCTCAAACGTTTCTCCTACAATAGATACTGGAGGGACAAACTTGATACAGTTGTGGAATTCCCAGTCAGGTGGGTCCCTGGGCTGCACTGTTATTTTTGGGAAAATTAAAAAACAGGCAGACAATCTGGGCACTGATTGGCAGAGTGTTTTGCTGCCAAAGACTTTTCTGTGTTAAGGTGTGTGTGTTGCTAGGCTCTGAGAAGTTGCTTTGGCTCACTTCCCCTCCGTGTCTGTAGGGAAAGGACTCTCCAGTAGAAGCACTTCCTCTCTCGAGTCCCTTACGCAGCCTAACTGAACTGGTCTTCCCATCTGTCATTGGTCCCAGGGAGCCCAGGCTCAGTAGAGCAGCACAAGGACATGCTGTACCTCGTTAATGCAGGGGCACAAGGAACCAGAGAGTAATCTGCTGGGGAGAGTTGGATTTTTGGGGGTGCAGATCCACCACAGTCCTGTCCCTGGGGCAGGGACTGGGACTGGCTGTCTACTAGTGTCCTCTTAGGCCCCAGGGTACAGAGTATAAGTGACACAGGCAAGTCAGTCAACAAGGTAGGAGTCCCCCCACAATATGCAGATTTAAAAATGCTTTTTGGGGGATGGGGGATGGGTAGATAGTTACATGAAGTATAGACATGTCAACGGGAGGACCTAGGTGGTGGGTGTGTACATGTTTGTTGTAAAATTCTTTTTTTCTCTATGTTTGAAATTTTCAAAATAAAACATTAGGGAAAAAAGCTTTTGGGGGCCTGTTTTGGTATTTAGCTTAAATTTTTATGGCACTAATTAGTAATTCTGATAGTAACAGCCATTTTTACAAAGTTGCTGCAGCCCTCGTGTCTGCCCAGAGCCCTTCTTTGACATTTGGTCTCAGCTAAGGCTTCTCTTTTCCAGTCTGAACATGTCAGTGGTCAGAACAAGACCCCAGGGCTCCTTCTGTCTGGACTGTTCATTCGTTCCTTCTGCACTTAGTTTCTGAGGGCCTCCCTGTGTTATAGCCTGTTGCATGAAAGGGGTTGCTGGGTTGCTCTGACTTCTTTCTCTGAGTTTAATGTATTGAAGGGTTATTTTTGTTTTCTTTGCTCAGAGCTCTGAACATGTCTGAGTTTGTCTGTGACCTGTCAGCAAGGCCTTATGTGTACGACCTCATTGCCGTGTCCAATCATTATGGAGCCATGGGGGTTGGCCACTGTAAGTACTGGAATCTGCTTCTTTCTGAGATGTTGAAATGCCCGTGGCCAGTCATCTTTCACCAGCCTATCCCTGTGTGCCAGGCATTGCCCTAAGCACTGAACTTACACAGCTCCACGGGCCTCAGGTTGCGGGCTTTTTCCATATTGCTGCCCTTCAATTTTTCTGGTAGGATGGTGGTTCATATTCTTTAATCCAATAATCCACCTCTGGGAAACCTAAGGAAATTACTTGACTTTGGGGAAAAGCTTCATGTGCAAAGATATTCACCTACTTATAATAGTGAAAAATTAGTATTATTTATAATAGTGGAAAATTAATAATAGCATTGGTGATCAACCATTGGCACTTCTGTCCATCGATTTCATGGAAGAGTACACAGTCATTGCAAAATAAAATTAATAATAACATGAGGAAATACCCATGGTATGTTAAGGGAAAACAGCTACACAAAATTGCATCATTACAGAAAGTAGTATCACAACTACATTGAAACAAAAGACAGAGAAACTGTGATAGGAGGGGGGAAAGCCTAGGAGGAGAGAGACCAAAATGTTAATTTTTTCTTTGTTCTACTTTATTTTCCAAAATTTCTATAATGTGTAGGTTTATCTTCACTTTTATACTTTTACTAGTTTATTTTGTTACTTGTTTATGGAAAGGTTTTAGTGATGTTGAAGTGAGGAGCTGGGTTTCCTCATCTCTCTTCTATTGCATCTGCACCATGATAACTGCCACTACACCCAGTGTCAGGACCCCAAGAGATGACACCATGGGAGGTGTCAGTTCCATTTACACTCACAGTGGATTAGGGAACTGCCCTAAACCCCAGTCTTCTCTTCTATACTGATAAGCTTTTTCTGTTGGCCCAACAGTCTGTTCTCCTGCCTCTCCATTCTTACCATATCACCTCTTGCCTTTAGATGGCTGCTCAGTCTCCAACCCTCAGGTCTACATTCCAGGCCATTAGAAGAAGAGGAAAAAAGGGTATGACCTTCCCTTTTAAGCAGATCTCCCAGAAGTCCCCCTCAACTCCTCTACATACATCTCATTGGCTATCACTTGGTCACAGGGCTACCATCTAGCTGTAGGAGAGGATGGGAAATAAAAATGTGCCTGTTTGAAAATTGGGGCTCTACTGGAGTGGCTATTAGCAATCTCTGATCATATCATATCCTGCAGCACTTACTCTTCTCTTACTTTTTTCTCCCCAAAGTAATTTCACTATCTATATTCATGCATACTGGACACATGTATTCATTTTTAACTTCCATTTTAGCATCTAAACACTGCTAGGGCAGATTACTTAGCCTCTTTATGCTTCAGTTTCCTCATCCAGGTTAGGCTTCAGTTTCCTCATCCAGGTTAGGCTGGTTATATGCAGGTCCACATTGGGTCCACAGTTGGAACGCCACGATTGAGAGCCACCATTGCTATTGTTATGCCAAGCACGGACAGCGGGGACACGCCCTTGGCACCTTCTCTGTCACTTTGTCCCATGTCGTCCACCACCACTTGGTGCAGTAGGCACTGCAGTGAGTAATGGTTAAACAGCTTAAAAAAAACCAGCTTGCCGAAGCCACACAGCAGGTTGAGACTGGAAACCAAATCTCCATCAGATTCTGTTGTTTCTGAGAGTCTGGGTGGAGCAGGAATTGGGTATTGCTGCTGGGATTCCTGTTGTAAACACATCCTGCTTCGAAATAGTGTAAAATCAAAACTGGAAGTGTTATCTGTGGGAAATGCTTGCCCGGTGTGGGGAAATGCTTGGCCCGGTGTGAGGAATTGTTATCCAGCCGCAGATTCTTGACTCACAGTTTCGAAGGCAGATATATTTAAGTTTTCTTGTTCACATCCCAGCTTTGCAAACCCAAATACCCAATGTGTCCCTCTCTGGGATTATCCCACAGGCTCCAGAGGCAGTGAGAGGCAGTAGTAGCCAACCATCTGCCTGGATGAAGTGGGGGAGTTTGACTTGGCATGTTTTTGAGAACTGTTGTTTTGTTTAAATCTTAAAGTATCAGCTCCTTTTAAGTATCCCCTGACTCTGGGTTATTGCTCATAGCCATCCTGAAGATTGACACTGGATTCCTCTATTTTTTGGATTAGTTTTCCAAAATTACAGTTTAAAGCCTTGGTCCCCAGCGGCTCCATTTTTACCCTTTTAGTGCCTTTTTGAGAAGGAACAGATTTTTTTTTTTTAACATCTTTATTGGAGTATAATTGCTTTACAATGGTGTGTTAGTTTCTGCTTTATAACAAAGTGAATCAGATATACATATACATACATCCCCATATCTCTTCCCTCTTGCGCCTCCCTCCCTCCCACCCTCCCTAGGAACAGGGTTTTTTTTAAAGGCTGAGTTATCTTTTGGTTGTTAGGACACAACCTATAAATTACTTTTAATTTCAGACTCTGTTTGTTTCATGTTTTGGAATTGTGTTGCTGTTGAGTGCCACTGTAATGAGCTAGCCACATTAGCTCTCTTGGTGACCGGCTAGAGTATTCTCTTGCTTTGGCAGACACTGCGTACGCGAAGAACAAACTGAATGGGAAATGGTATTACTTTGATGATAGCAGTGTGTCCCTGGCCTCCGAGGATCAAATAGTGGTGAGTAGGGCCTAATACCTGGTTCCCACTCTTACCTTTAGGGATTAGAGCTGGGAAAAGTCTTCCGGGCTAGTTGGTTATTTAGTCATCCTGCTGGGACAGTGGAAGCAAGGTGTGGTAGAGAAAGAGTTGGCTGCCATTCCTTATGGGACCCTTCCTAAATGAGATGCTCATCTCTCCTCGGGGTCTGTCACAAGGCCTTTCCCCACTCCCTGGGGAGGGTCAGCATGAGCCAGCCTCAGGTAGAAGGGTTTTCACAGTCACTTCAGTGTGTGGCTGCACAGGGCAAGACGGCGGATCCCTGAGAGTGGTGTGTTTTGAACAGAGAGAAAAGCTGTGGGGGAATGGGTGATTTTTCCAACCAGTGAATGGATGTTGCCCCTCTTGTGTTTTAGACGAAAGCAGCTTATGTGCTGTTTTACCAGCGGCGAGATGATGAGTTGTGTAAGACGACTTCACTCAGTTTTCCTGGATCCTTTGATGGAGGGACGAGACCAGGCAGCTTACAGCAGGGCATGGGGGATGATGAGACTTGCAGCATGGACACCAACTGATGCTGCCTCAGTGACGCTGCACCACAGCACCGGTGCAGTCCCTCAGGAGAACACCTTTGACACTGAAGACTTGCTAGTGTTCCGTCTAAAAACCGGATGAGGAAATTCTTTCTTTTATGAGAAAAAAAAAAAAAAAGGGTTATGTTAGGAGGCTGAATTATTTTTCTTTTTATACAGGTGGTGAGAAATTTCTGTAAAACCTCGTGGAGCTGCAAAGTAGGGGTCGGGAGGGGGGGCACATAATGGAATATGTCTGATGGATTCCAGAGAACGGAGAGGAACACACTGTCATTGAGTTTGGTGTGGCCATGAAGACCTGCCACAGGCTGGTGAATGATTACTGTTCCCCCCAGTAGTCTGCCCACAGTAAATGAAGCCTCGACTAAATGATGTCATCCCCTTCTCCCTTGCTGTGCACTGAGATGGGTTTATAATACCCTAAAAATTAGCCACCAAAGCCCATTTCTGTTTCCCTTTGTGTCATCTTGGAATATCCAGCTTTCTTCTCCCTAATGAAATGAAGATGCTTGGTGTTGGGGTTTCCTGCCCCTCCGTCTCCTGTGGAACCTAGCAGTTCTGTTATGTACCCCAGCATCCTTGATGAATTGATACCCCTCTGGCACTTTTATTAGATATCACTTGGAAGTTGGTACACTAAACCGCTGGGTACTGGGTCGCGTCCAGTCGTTTCTCTCCCTGTTGGCTCGAGAATGGGAACCTTCCTGGGCTTGGGAAGGGCTCCCATTCTCGCTGCTGACTTCGGTTAGAAGTGAGATCCCCGCCCCTCCAGACGATTTTCTTTCCGCGGTCTGGCCTCCGCATGCCTGCCCGGCCGCACTCCCAGGGCCGTTGTCTTTGTCGCGGGGAGGCCTGAGACCACTGTCCCCTCCGTGCGTGGGGCCCTTGCTCCCCCTTGCGTTGGTTCAGAGAACAAGGTCATCTGGGCTTTTCTTGTCTGACCTTTGACCTGAGCCGTGGGGGTTGGGTCTGTCAGTCGCGGGCACACGCGATCGATGAGGACGTGCGCGACGACCGTTGGTAGGGGCGGTGGTGCGGGAGCGCCGGCTGCTCGGTGAGGACCCGGCTGTGGGTCTCCGCTCGGGGGCTGGCCGCTGGGTGGGGCCGGGCCGGAGCCTGCGACCGAAGGGGCTGCGGGCTGGGATGAGGGGCCCGGAGCCGGGGGAGGGGGAGTGGTTCCGGCTCCACTGCCGGTTCCTCCCTCCCGGAGAACCGCGGGCCGCACCTGACCCCACGGAGGAAAAAGCGCCGGGAGTGGGGGTTTCCCTGCTCTCCGACCCATGGTGTGGGTCAAACTTAAGGAAATTGTGGCAAATACTCCATTTGGGGGTGGTTTACAACCTCATCTGTAACATTATTTTCACGTTGCTGTGTGCATTTCCAGTGTATTGTATAATAAAGACATGGTCGCTTTTAGGGGAGATGTCTGAAAAACTGAGAAGATGCAGAAAGGAGCTGACTGCAGCCATTGACCGGGCCTTTGAAGGACTCAGTCATTCCCAGGAGTGCTCAGGCATGCAGAGGCAGGAGCTGGACGCTGCGCCGCTTTCTTTCCCCTTCCCCATGCACAGGCTCCTCTGCATGAGGCACCCGCTGGCAGCCTGCTCCTCTGCGGCTCCTTTCTCTCCTGTCCCGTTTGCTCCTGGGAATGAGAGCCCTGCCTTTGCACCAAACCACGAACCCGTGAGTGCAAAGACACGTGCTCTATGCCCCAAAAGAAAACCTCTGACCAGCAAGGAAAACATATCGATGCATTCCTCGATTTTGGCACCTGAAAGACAGTTTTGGAGAGCGGCAGGAGATGGGGAGAACTGGAGAAAAGACAGTCTAAGGTGATTCCAATCTGAATAGTTTAATAGCTGTAATTAGGGTTATCTCATATCTGAAAAAATTGTTGAAAATCCTAAATTGAATCCATAACACTACTCTTGCCTCCCCTCTGAAGCTCTAAGACTTTATTTGGAAAGTTTGTAAACGTTCTTCAGAAAGAGTGTGTGTGTGTGTGTGTGTGTGTGTGTGTGTGTTTGGTTTGAGGGGGTGAGGGGTCTTGGATGTCTAACCAGTCATGGAAACCACTCTGCAGTACCAAAAGGGGTAGTGAATGTTAAAGAACCTAGTTTTAAAAGTCATCTTATTTTTTGTACTGCAGAAACACGTATCTTAATTCCAGTGTTTTTTTCCCCAAACTGGGGAGAGGTGGATCAATGGCTGGGCCCTGACTTCACCCTTGCTTCTGCTCCCCTTCCTCACCCCAGAGCTTTTTAGGCTTTCCCTGGGATAAGGTCTTCCCTAGACCTTTTCTTCTCCCAGGTAGCTGCAAACTGCCTCATCCTAGGCACCTTGATTTGAAGCAAGGAGGACCATATGCGCTGAAACTTCAAGGTTCTGCCATCTTGGTTGCTCTGTAGTCAGAGACTGAAGAAGCCATTTAATCATTTCAGTTCTACAAATATTTGTGCTCATATTCACAAACATTAATGGGCATTATGATGCTTTTAGTCAACTTCACTGATTCAGTGGTTCCCAGTCATCCTCTAATCGCAGCATAAATGACAATTTAAAGTACCAGTGTTTGTCTTTAAGATTATCTAACACTGAGTTCCTCTCCAGTATTTTCTTGAAAGAGGATCTAATCCCCCACCTTTTTCTTTTCACCTGGGGGCTGCAGGAAAGATATGGAGAAAGATTTGAAGGTTGAGTCAAACATGCCACTCAGCAGTTCTAGCCAAGAGGTCACAAAGGATTTGCTTGACATGATCGGTGAGTACAGAGGGCTGGTGCATCCTCTCTCTGGAAGGATAGGTTCTTCACACGGGCCCCTGAGTCAGCAAGCATCTTATAAAAAAAAAAATCCTTATTTCTTTTCCACTGGCTTGTTAGATTTGTTTTGCTCACAGCAGAGAGCCTTCATGGAGCTGATAACCTGGGGGAGTTACACATCAGTCAAGTCATTTCATAAATGTACAGTTAGAGTGAATCCTTGGAGGCCAGGGACAGCAGCCCCTGTTGGTGGATGAGCTTAGATGTGAAGGAAACAGGACATAGGCAGAGATGGGGGTAGGGGTAGAGGAGAGTAGTCCAGCTGGCGGGGGGGCATTAATACAAGATTAGAAGAAAAGTTAGAAGCCAAAAACTCCCCTATAATTCCACCATCCACCACAAAGGCAGCCACTGTTAACACAGTGCTGTATACCCTGTCATAGATACTTTTTCTACACACACATCTGTATATTCTGTGTGTGGACTATGTTTTTTTAAAAGCTATTTTATTTTTAGCTTTTTTTTTTCTCATTTTTTGGCCACGCCGCACAGCATGTGGGATCTTAGTTCCACGATCAGGGATCGAACCCGTGCTCCCTGCACTGGAAGCTCAGAGTCTTAACCGCTGGACCGCCAGGGAAGTCCCAGCAGGCAGCATTTTGATTACCCCAAAGATCCCATTTTTCTTACACTATGTCTTGTGCCCACAGGTCAGGGAGTAGTTTCTTGAGGGCTGGAACAAACACATGCATCTCTGTATCCTCCCACTTAAACCCTCCTTGGAAACCAAGGAGATGGTTGGGGCTCAATAAATACCTGAGCTAGGAAGGGGGACACCAAGCCCATGTTAGAATGTGGCAGCCTGCCAGCCCCCGGGGGCAGGAACACCGGCTTTGTAGAGTCCTCGGAAATGGCCGCCCATTTGTGGTTTTTAACTTGTGCCTGAAATGTCTTAAGAAATCTCTCACTGGAATTGTAATGCTGAATGTTTTTATTTTTAAGACCATACAGGCATCCAAACTATTGAAGAATTGGCTGGAAAACTAGAATTTGAAAATGAGTTGAACCGTGTGTGTGGTTGCTGTGAAGATTCGCCCTTCAAGGCGGACGCCTGGGCCCTGCTGGTGGACGAGAGCCCTCAGGAAGCCTCGGATGCAGACCCTGGCAGCCTCAAGCAGGCTTTCTATGATCACAGTATCGTGGAGACTGTTCTGGACTTGGAAGAGGACTACAATTTGCTGACCTCTTTTAAATACCGAATTGAGTAAGGACAGTTGACTTCAGCTTTGATTCTTTACAGCAGGAGTCTGATGTTAGGGCATCTGTGCAGGGCAGTCACAGTTGTCATCAGGGGCCACATTCTTCAGAGGCTTGGCAGAATCTGAATTACCCCAATCTTTTTAACTTCCAGTTGTGTCCCTTCTTGAGCTGAGAGCCCAGTTTGTTTGTTTGTTTAATTCTGTTGCTCTGAAGTGTTTCTTTTTTTTTCACCTTTTTTTTTTTTAACATCTTGACTGTTTTATTGATTGATGTTCAATATACCCAGAACCCAAGGCAGGTGCAGGTCTTGGGCCTCTGCTGTGTGTCTTCATGTTCTTTTCCACGGACCCCTGAAAAAGTACGGGGGCTACAACCAGCATGGGCTTTCTGTACCCCTGGGACCAGCCCATCCCAGGCCAGCTCAGCCTGTATGGAGGAACTGGCGTCAAGATGGACCTTGGCCCCAGACCCTCTGCCATATTTGCGCATTTTGCACACAAGGCTGCCTGTCCCCTGCATGGGCCTCATGCCCTCTTCGTGTCCAGACCCTCAATCCCTCCATCCTTGCCCCTGCCCAGCTCAAAGCCCTCTGCAAAGGCCTCCTACTTGTGTCAGAGGGGCTGGTAGCATCCCTTATTAGGTTTCCTGGGCTGGAGCCAACCCTCCACCACAGCTTGAGAGAAAGGACATCATCAGAAATTATTTGGACAGATCTCTCAAAACCATGATGTTCTTTCAGGAAACCTAATAAACTGTTGGGCAAGGTATCATGCCTCCCAGAAGCTGAGTCTCGGAAGTGCCCGCCTCCTAGGCATAGGGGAGTATGGGGGTAAGGAGTCTGGTGCAAAGCTGTTGTAAGACCCAAAACTCAAACCAAGGAGCTGGGAGGAAGTCCCAGGGGCCGAGGACCCCCCACCAGTCCATATTTTAGGCTAGTGATCCAGCATAGGGCAGGCTGCAGAGCTGGCATCACCCCTTTACTACAGGTCTGGAGATTCCTCTGGGCCCCCAGGTAGAGACCTTGCATCTACTCCGTAGCTGTGTGAGACTGGGCACTTGCCTGCCCCTGAGAACTAGCCTCCGGCCACTTCATGGGACAGGCCTCCGCTGGGGGGTAGAGGGCAGGACGGGCTAACCAGAGGCTCCTTCCAAGCCACCGTACACTCACTCCCTGCAGCAGATAATAAACATCACAGATTATGGAATTGGGGTTCACTTTCTATTCCCTGAATAGGAGAGACAGGAGCAAATAAGAAGAAATGCTCACAGCTTCTTGCCTGCCCCACTCCAGGGGGAATGGGGCCATCTGGAGGGAGAGTTGTCAGGCTACTTGATATTCAAAAAACCAGGTCTCCCAACAGTGAGTTCCAAATAATATGCCTTGATGTGGATACTCTCCCACAGAGGATGTGGGGCTTAATCCTCATCTCCCCCAACCCCTGCCTGTCACCACCCCTTGAGGGTGAGCTGAACTTAGTGACTCGCTTCCAAGGAATAGAGCTGGGAAAGGGAAAGATAGTAGATTACATGGAGAAGCCTGGCAGACACCACTTAACCAAGTGATGAAGATGAGCACCACTTGTGCTGTCCTGTGCACGTCACCCACCGCTGACAGGATGTGATGAGAAGGGTGCTTTGTTTCCATGGTATTCCTACCAAAACCTCCCAGCCCCAATCTAATTGTGAGACAAACATCAGATGAACCCAGTTTGGGGGATATTCTACAGGATACCTGGCCAGTACTCAAGACTGTCAAGGTCATTAAAAACAAGGAAAGACTCAAAATCTGTCACAGAGCAGCGGACACTGAGGAGACACAATGACTAAATGCAGTGCGGTGTCCTGGATTGTGTCCTGGAACAGAGAGAGGACATTAATGGAAAAACGGATCAAATCTAAATACAGGCTCAAGTTTAGTTAATATGGTTATTAGTTTCTTAGTTTTGACAAGTATGCCACAGTTATGCAAGATGTTAACATTAAGAGAAGCTGAGTGAAGGATATATTTGAACTTACTGTCTTTGCAACTTTCCTGTAAATCTGAATTTATTGCAAAATTTAAGATGTATTTATTTGTTTTAAAAATGCAGTTGATCCCAAGTTTGTGAAATGTGTGTATGAGCACACATGCAGAAAATTGTTATGGAGGAACAAGGAGGGTTTAGGTCTTTTTCTTGTCTGTATTTTAAAATTTATCTGCAGCTGACATGTGTCACTTCTGTAGAAAAAAGAAATTAGAGTTGTTTTTTAAAACCCTCATCTTCAACCAGCCATGGGCATCCCTCACCAGAAACCTGCCCAGAGGTGACCTTCACAGTTTACAGGAACTGGTGCAGGTCCAGGGCCTGCCAGGGGGTGCTCAGCAGGACCCTGACAAGGGGGTCGCCCTTCCCTGCGGGTGCTGGACCCTCAGGGCCAGAAACTCTGGGTCTCACAGAGCTGTTTCTCAGCACTCAGTGCTGGGAATGGGGATCTAGCCCTAACCCTGCAAGACTGAAATGAGAGGATTTTTCTTCTGCCTGCAGCAGAGACTGTGGCCCTTGGGAATGAGGGCGGAGCCTGGGGTAGAGGTGGGGAAGGAGGGAGGGGTCAGGTTTTCCCTGGTTGGATAGACAAATATACCTCTGTTTTAGCAAAGCCTTTATGTGAAAATTCAGATTTACCAAAAGGGCTAATTCATCCTGGAATCCTTAAATGAGGAGCTTTTCCTCACTGTAGAAACACAGCTATTTAGTAAAGCAGGTGAGCCCTGAGCCTCTGGCATGCCAGTCCCAGAGTAGCTGGGGTGGCCATGTGGTCATTTCCCTGGTGACACCCACTCTTGTCTCTGCATCCCTGGCTCCCCAAGGTGCCCAAAGGACACTTTCCTGCCTTTGTCATCTGCTTCAGGGTGGCGGGCAGATGTGTGCTCCTCTGCACAGAGCAGGGGTTTGAGGAGTTAGTCTCTAGGGATTTAGCTGGAGGAATAAAAGGAGCCTGGAACATTTTTTGCCTAGAACATTTATTTTAATAAACTTGGGACCAAAGATTTATTGGGGAGACATTGATGTTTGAGAAACTAAAAATGTTTTACGTCATTCGGTTCTCTCCCCCACAGTTCATCTTGGAAAGCCAAACAATCCCTGAATTGTTTCCGTGGAAACACCAAACTGCAATTTGGATTAGCAGAATCAAAATAGAAACAAGGCAGCTTCAAGAATAAATAGGAGCTTTGGAACCTGCTAGTCACCAACTGCCAGTTCAAGCTACAGCACAAGGCATGTGAGAAGCTGGGCCCATCCAGTTCTATAAGGAGGGGTTTCCAGGTCCCCTGGCTACATGCTGCCGGGTCAATGCCAAAGTCACTCGAAACCAGCTCTGTCTGCATACTGGTAGACTTGTAACAATACTTAATGTAGGAGCTGGTCTGTAGAAGCTAGGAGAGGCTGGGGGTCTGGAGGGAAAGTGGGGGGAAGAAGGGACAGGAAAAAGGAGAGATGAGTGAATGCCGAGTGAAGTTCCAGCAAGGAGCAGAGGCCACAGCTGAGGCCTGAGAGTACAGCAACAGTTCTTTCAAGAGGACAATTCAAGGGATTTCCCCAGTGGTCCAGTGGTTGGGACTCCGAGCTTCTACTGCAGGGGGCGCGGGTTTGATCCCTGGTCAGGGATCTAAGATCCCACGTGCCACGCAGTGTGGCAAAAAAAAAAAAAGACAATTCAAGTGTGGCCAAGGGCTGGAAACAGTGACCCTATCCTCAGCCCCATCTGTATTGCAATGTTCCTCACATTCCTGTCTAGCAACACAGGTCTAGACTGGAGTCTGAATTCTTGCCAGGTAAGCTCTGGGGGCACTTGTGGTCAGTAAGCGCCTGCTTCTGTGTAGCTCCAGCCAGCACAATCAGGCACGCAAGCCTACCTTCTCATCTCTGAGTCTCAGGGTTCCCTCCCCCTACCTCCTGCTCCCCTCAGCAGGGGAATGGGGGAGGCATCTCCTGGCCCCCCTGCCCTGGCTCCTTGGCATTCTCCTGGACTCTGCACTTCCAATCCCAGGGAAGACTCCAAGGGGGTCAGGAGACAAGGAGGAGGGAGATAGATAACCTGGGGGACCTTTGCCCCTCACCTTTGCACCCAGGAATGTGCTGATAGGGCAGCAACACCATCCTGCCACTGGAGGAGTTGTGAGCTATTAATAATCAAAGAAATTGATGAAAAGGATTTGCAAAAGAGGCCAATCTCCCTCCTCCCTCTAACTGAGGCACAAGACGTTTAACATGGCAGTGAAGGCCAGTGAACTAGGCAAGCAAACCAGGGAGGCCACTGCACCTGATTATGGGCAGTTATTGGAAAGGCTGTCATCTAGAGACAATCTGAGACTGGTAATTTGCTTTCTCCCTGGAGTATGTGGGAGAACATTAATATTTTAGGTTCCAGCTAAATATTTATAGAGGGAACAAAGTTTTACTCAGGAAATCTGTTTGACAGTGGATTCCAGCCCTAGTGGGGAGGACTTTCCGTGCTAGGCCAGCTGGAAAATGGCTGATTTGATGAAGAGTTTTGGCCTAAGGCCTGGCATGAAAAACAATTGCAGAACTACGTTCAGCTCTTGTAGGAAACCACTATCTTTTTTGAGGGCTAAAAGTCTGTTGTTTTCTGGGCACTTTGGATGGGAGCTGGCCTGGGAGAGAGGAATGGGCATCTTATAGGAGATACGTCATCAGGACCCCTTTGAAACGTCTGAGACAAAGAAGGGAAGTTGCAAAGGGATATCAGGGAGACCCAACTTTCAGGACAGGCTGCTAGGAGCTGTTTGAAAGATAAGCAAGAAATCCCTGCTCTCAGTAAGTATTTATCAAGTGTCTACTAGTGCCAGACACTCTCCTGGATGCTGAGGATACAGTAGGGACGAGGCAGATGCTGCTCTTGCTTCTGGAGTTTATATTCTACTGTGCAATGTGGGCAAACACAAAAATACTGATATATCATTTCAGATGGAACTGTATGAGAGAAATTAGGGTAAGGGAATGGGCAGTGAGTAGGGTGAGCCCCTTCAGAAGAGGAGAGGTCAGGAAAAGGCCTCTCTGTAGGTGACATTTAAATTGATACTTGAATATTAAGACAATTAGGTGCTGCAAGTGGCTTTACTTCCATCCTCAGACTGTAACTGGAGTTGTATAGAGGGAAGAGCCCCTAGGTGGGCCCTAGGCCGGTAAGACCTCCCACCACATCCACCCCGTGTGGCTACATACATCTCTATCAGCATCCAAAGAGCCAAAAATGTTGCGTGCTCCAGGGACGTGCCTGGGCTGTGTCATGCTCACCAAATTTGGCAGGAACACAATAGTTTAAAAAAAAAAAAAAAAAAGCCTTAGGAATAAAATAAGAAACAGAATATCCTTTCTGATGATTGCCAGAGACAGGCAGCATAATTTTAATTAACCCAGCCTTGTTAGGCGTTAAATTTACTGCTCATTCTACAAAAACACCCAGCTCATGTAACACTGAGTCACTCTGATCTTTGACTTTAAACAAAATTAAATACTTTTTTTTTTTTTTTTTGCGGTACGCGGGCCTCTCACTGCTGTGGCCTCTCCTGTTGCAGGGCACAGGCTCCGGACGCGCAGGCTCAGCGGCTATGGCTCACGGGCCCAGCCGCTCTGCGGCATGTGGGATCTTCCCAGACTGGGGCACGAACCCGTGTCCCCTGCATCGGCAGGCGAACTCTCAACCACTGCGCCACCAGGGAAGCCCCAAAATGAAATACTTTTGAAGAAATACAGGATTTCATAACTCACAGCAGAATCAAAGAACAGAGGGTCCTGCTTTGGCATTTCAAAGTTGGACAAGACCCTTCAATGAGAAGGCCACAGTCATAAATACTGGTGGAGTTCTCTCAACAGGGTCTCAACTGTGAAGTAAAATGACTAAACCTTTCAACTTAGAGTAATAAAACATTTCCAAATACAGATCCCTCTGATCTACAAGCCTCATGCTAACTGCTCCACAGTCACCTGTAGTCAGTTTGGGAAGGGCTGGGCTGCTTCCTCCAGTGCCGTCCTTGCACAGGCAGAGAAAACCAGCAGGGAAGGCAGTGGAGGCTGGCAGAGGGCAGGGTGAACAGATATCCAGTGAGACCCACAGGGAGAGTAGAGGCCAGGGCACCCTAAGGCAGAGCCCAAGTCTGTACTTCCTAGGCCTTGAAGAGAGAGGGCTGCTGCCATTGCCTGTGGCTGTAGACTGCAGGACGCCCTTGGTCTGGAAATGAGAGTGAAAGCACCTTAGGCTGGTTCCTGGTAGCCCTGCTGAAGGTGTCACAGGCAAATTAAACTCTCCCAGATTTTTGTGGGATACATAACCCTGAAAATAAAGAATATAAAAATGAGAAATCAGGAACCATTACTTTCTATAATGGCCCACACAGAAGCCCCATTTTCAGGAATTCCCTGGCGTTCCAGTGTGTAGGACTCAGCACTTTCACTGCCGTGGCCCAGTTTCAATCCCTGGCCAGGGAACTAAGATCTCCTGCAAGCTGTGTGGCACGGCCAAAAAAAAAAAAGCCCCATTTTCAACCCTGTACTGGCTTGATAATAGGCAAATTCTGGAAGCTGTCCATCCATGAGGATTTTTACTTTCATAAAAAAAAGAAAAATCAGGGCTTCCCTGGTGGCGCAGTGGTTAAGAATCCGCCTGCCAATACAGGGGACACGGGTTCGAGCCCTGGTCCGGGAAGATCCCACATGCCATGGAGCAACTCAGCCCGTGCACCACAACTACTGAGCCTGCGCTCTAGAGCCCACGAGCCACAACTACTGAAGCCCAAGTGCCTAGAGAAGCCACCGCAATAAGAAGCCCGTGCACCGCAACAAAGACCCAACACAGCCAAAAATAAATAAATAAAATTTTAAAAAAAAGAAAAGAAAAATCAGTTTGAGTAGGGTGTGGTTTATTCAAAATCATCTTAGGAGAAGCGTAAGGAATAAAAAGATGGTACACACCTTAAAAGTTTTATCTTTATTTTTTGATTTTTTTGTATTACAAAAGAAGTACATATATATTGCAAAAATTCAAAAACTTCAACAAGATATAATTGGAAAGCCAAAGTCTCATATAAGCGCACTGCTCTCCAGAAATGGTACGGGGCCCACAGCCACTCTCATTAGCTTTAAAAGAGTGGTTGAAAACAGGACAGGGGAAAACAGCTAGAAAGAAAAATGGAACCGTGTGCCTGTGAAGAGTGTGGTTCCCGGCATTTGGTGCATGTCACCTCTCTTTTCTTGGTGGCTTTATATTTCTCTGTTCACAGGAAGTCTGACTTTGTGTGTGCCCTATAATATTTCCACTGACCAAAAAATGCAGATGCTCTCGCAGCAAAACTGGATACAAATAATAATTTAAAAAAATCCTGAGGCCCAGAAAGATATTGGTCATGTGAAGGAAATGTTTGAAGACCAAAAATGTTGTGTTTGGGAGACATCCTGCCACACCAACAGTTTTGTGAGAGCCCTTCTGCTACTGGATATTCCATATGGAAGGCAGCCCTCCTTCTACCAAACACAACACCCTCCTCCTTATGCCCCACACCCAGGCTGCTGCCCCAGCTCTCACCACCACCTCTGCACACATTTCATTCTCCTAAATAAGGGTGTATTTATCCCTATGCTTTGTCATGGGCAGCACCTGGTACCCAGAATGCTGGATCTGCTCCCCAGCCCTGCACTGACCACCACTCCCTCCAAAGCATAGCCTCTGACCCTGAGGGATCCAGGCAGGCCTTTGGGAACTTTCTGCTGTTAGCCAGCCCAAAGTTCTGTGATTTGTCTTTCCAGCTGAGACCAATAAACCATCAGCTGAATTCACTATGGGCTGGTCAGAAGCCATCATCACTGCTATCAAAACCCAGGTCATAGAGCATATTCTTCCTTGGCTCCTTGCACTGAGGGGGCTCTTTTCTGATGCTGAGGTCACTGAACCAGCTCATCTGTTGGTCCCCCTGGGAACTGTGAGAAAGCAGGCTGTTGTCTTGGGAAGCATGCCCCCTGTACTGCAAGAGATTCCCTTGCACTGCCCTTGCTGTCTTACTGGGCATGACTGTTCCTCTCAGAGCAGAGCAGACTGGTTTTGTGGGGCTCCTGGGGCCCTGAAGATGCAGGGGCTGAGCAACGGGTTCCTGCCACCCCTGGGGGGGCCTTTGTGGGATGGAAACTGGAGGGTGAGGATATTTAGAATTGGAAGCACAGGTTTTGCTTGGGGTTTGTTCTTGCTTCCTGGCTAGGAGCCTGCTTCTGGGGGCTTTCCTGGGAGGCTGCTTCTTGCCTTTCCCCCCTCTTTCTACAGTTCTGCCTTTCTGTTCAGTCACCAACCTTTGTTCACAAGGGTTACATGAAAACATGCCTTTGGCTTGACATTTTTGGCAGGTGTTCTTAATGCTGGTTGCAAAGTTGTTTAAATCCAGGGATATAAGCCGCGAAGCTCCTTGGGAAACCAGGTCCCTGTCTTCAGGCATCTTGTGGCCCAGGATGCCAGAGCCATCATTCTCAGAGCCTGTTTTAGTACAATTCTTGCAGTTAGTCTGCACTGCCTTGTCCTTGATTTGCCTGTTTCTTTTGCCAGTTCCAACTGCCAGCGGCACAGCCTCTTCTTGGAGAGCACTACTCTTTGCTCCCTCACCCCAGACGCCAGACTCCCCAGGCCTCAAGGAGCGCACACTAAGATTGCATGCAGCAGGGAGAGCCTGGGCCTGCCACATAACTGGTTCCTCAGAGGCATATTTCTCCTGCCTGGTGAAACTGAGGCTCTGGGCCAGAGGTGGTGAAGTCTGAGAAGCACTGTCCTTCACATGTCTGGGTATCCGAGAGACAGAGATCAATTGATTTAGCTCTGCTAGGACACTGGGCATATTCAGCTGGCCTAGCTGCTCATACAGCTGCTGGAAGTCCTTACTCTGCTGAGCAACTAAAACTTCAAAGTGCTTCAGGTTGGACTTCATTTCTATAAACTCTGCTTGTCTCTAAAGAAAGGCAATGAGAAAGAAGGGAGTTACGGACAGTGCAACTCAGAATGCACAATATAACATGTGAACAAAACAAAGGATGGGCCAGCAGATCAAAACCTTGTCCCTTGCTGGGTACTATACAGGGGATACATGGCTACACTCTGGAGCAGGGTCCCTAGGGTCCACATCATGCCAGAGAACCTTGGGAAAGGAAGCTGGCCTCTACCCTGGCCTGTTACCAAGGGGCCTGTGGTGGCCTCTGTTCTTGGCTGAAATTTGCAATTTTAAAGGTGTCTCTCTAGGTCTTAGTAACAAAACCATAAACACACTTGAGGAAAGGGGTCAGGGTCTACACTTACACCTTCAAATCTCTTTTGCAGCTCAAGGATGGCCTGTTCCATGTTGCATTTGTCCCGCACTGTTTCCAACACCAGATCACTCTGGGCCTTCATGGTCTCTTGCACTAAATACAAAACAATGACAATTCACCACATGAAGACTATGCTATGCCCCACCCTGCCCAGGCCACAGTCGTGGAGAGGGAGAAGCTGGAACCCGGCACGGGCTACCAGAGCCTGCTCTGCCAACACCCAGAACTCTAGCCATCCAGATCAGCCCTGGTGAGGAGGGAAAGTAAGAACAGGGTGGTTCCTCCACTGTCTCTTCTTCCCTCCCTCCCTGAGAACATCCTGGCCAAAGCAGACTCAACCTTAGCACCTGCTGGGGACTCTGAAACCTGCTGCCCAGATGATGGCACCAACGTCCTCTTTGGCCAGCCTTCTTGGCCCTGTCATCAGAGTGATCTTTCTAGAATGTAGATATGATCATGCCTCCTCTAAAACGGTCACTGGAACTTTCAATGGTACCCCACAGGCCACTGGATGAAGTCCAAATCTTTCAATAAATTGGCTAACAAGACCCAGGCTCACTTCCCTTTGACTCACTATCCTCTGCATCTCTGAGTTCTGCCTAAGCAATCTCTCTTCCACCATTGGCTTTTTTTTTTTTTTTTTTTTTTGCGGTACACGGGCCTCTCACCGCTGTGGCCTTTCCCGTTGCGGAGCACAGGCTCTGGACGCGCAGGCTCAGCAGCCATGGCCCACGGGCCTAGCCGCTCCGCGGCATGTGGGATCTTCCCGGACCAGGGCAAGAACCCGTGTCCCCTGCATCGGCTGGCGGACTCTCAACCACTGCACCACCAGGGAAGCGCTTCACCATTGGCTTTTGAACACGCTGTTCCCTTGGTTTACAGTACTCCTGCTTCCATCCCTCAGGAATGGGAGAAAAAAAAAAAAGGATCCTCAGAATGATGGTGAAGTCCTAAGAAGAGGACATAAAGCATAGCCTGCCCAATCTGGAGCTGGAGGCTGAGCTCCAGGCAGGACACCTCTAATGAAAAAGTGAAACAGAAAGACTCCCCAATGTGTTTGAACATATTAATTGGAGATTTACAGTTTTATCTGAAGGTTTATTATCAGACACTGTGCTAGGTGCATGGAAACAATCTTGAACAAAACTACTTACATGAACTTTGCAGTCTTGAAGAAGAAAAAAATAACAAGTAAACAAACATGCACATTAATAAATGAAAATTGTGATAAGTGCTCTAATAGGAAATATAATAAAAATAAGAGGGTGGGGGCACCTACTTTAGATAAGGTCATCAGAGATAAGAGTCATGTAAGGTGAAACCAGAAAGATAAGGAGCAGCTAGCCCTGCAAAGATTAGGGAGAGGTTATTCAGCTAGAGGAAACAGCAAGTGCAAAAATTCTGAGGCAAGAAAGAGCCTGTGATGACTAGGAATAGACAAGCCAGTGTGGTCTTGGGGAAAAAAAAGTAAAAAGTGGTAAATTTTATGTGTATTTTACCACAATAAAAAATGTAAGAATTTTTTTAGAAAGCAAATTTTCTATTACTCAACGCAAGTTAAATTCAATGTGTCAAGCAATTAGAAAAAGGGTGTTTACTTATATTTCAAGTACTGGATTCCTGCCCCTAAACTCAATTAGTGAAATATTTTTCCAGACATCCATGTTGATATTTGTAGTAGAAAGCAAATGTAATTGTCCTACCCTAGTTGAGTTCCTAAATATCAATGTTTCTTAGGAACAGAAAATGAGGAAGGCAAGCAAAGTGTTCAATTCTAGATTCAGTACTCAGTAAGCATCAGTCTGTGGTCCCACATATTCTTTCTTTGTCCTTGGGAAACATATGTTCAGGGTCTTCTCCTTTAAAGAGCTTTTGTATTGAGGTATTACTTCCAAAGTCTACTGAATTTTTTTCTTTTAAAAACTATAAAAGGGGCTTCCCTGGTGCGCAGTGGTTAAGACTCTGTGCTCTCAATGCAGGGGGCACAGATTCGATTCCTGGTGGGGAATCTAAGATCCTGCATGCTGCATGGCGCAGCCAAAAACAAAACAAAACTATAACAGTATAAACAGGCATACAATGAAAAATGATCGAATCTCTCCCATGAAGACCTTGGTCTTGCTTCCTGGATTTAACGTTAAGAGCAGTTTCTGGAATTTTGTATCAATACATGTGCATATCCACGTTTAGGTTATAGATCCTGTGTGTGTGTGCACGTGCAAGCGTGTGTGTGTGTGTGTGTGTGTGTGTGTGTGTGTGTGTGTTCTCTAGAAGGAGACTCATTTCATTTCTGCTTTGTCTATAAACAAATTTTTAGCTTTTTAGTGAAAATGCCGTTTAAAATCCACTTCCATATGCTGGACAATATCTCTAGTTTCTTTCTCCCTCCCTTCCTCCCTTTCTTTCTTTCTTTCTTTTTTTTTTCTGCAAAAAGCTTTATTGTTTCCATTTGGTCCAAGGCTTGGGAGAGGGGTCCAGGGTGGTTAAAAAGCTGCCTAGTGGCTGCAGAGAGGGGCTTCAGGTAGAAGCCCTGACACCAGAGGGGCTCCTCAGAGGCCGCTGGGCTCTGGAGGCTCTTAGTCATGCTTGAGGGTGAGCCTTTGGAAGAGGTACTGGCCCAGCCCAGCCTGGGGACCAGCCAGCCTGGGGAGATTAGTCAGGTGGTCGCCATCTTCTTGATGACCTTCACCTGCTCCTCCAGGAAGCAGCTCTCCCGGAAGTCAGAGAGGTGGGGGCCTGTGCGGGCAGAACCTAGGGCGTGCAGGTCCACAAGGACCTGGTTCAGGTTCTTCTCCCTGAGCACGGCGGCTTCCATAGCGTCCTGGGTTTTACCCCACTCATCTTGAGATAGCTTCGGCCGCTGTGCTGGTTTTGCCTTTTCAAGAGACACTCGGCGCCCTCACGATTCTCCTCAGCCAATTCACAGAAAAAGTGGCCCATGCCCTCCAGAGCTACATCATCACTACCAGAGAGAGGTAGGTGTAAGAGGCCTGCAGATGCATGTTGACCAGGCAGTTGACGATAGCCTCTACCTTGGTGGAATAATTCTGACGAATCCGGGAGCTCATGGTTGATGGGTAATAAGGAGTTAAGCTCAAAAAATGGTGTTGGCTGGTCCCGGTGGCCGAGGATAGCTGAGTGGCTGATTGCGAAGGTTGTGACTGGAAAAAAGGATGGGGGTTGGTCAGAGTTTGGAGCAAGGGGCATCCCTGCATCTGTTCCATCCAAACACTGTTGAAGTAAGAGACAGATCTGAGGGACCGCTGAGCGCACTGCCAATATCTCTATTTTCTTGTGAAGATGATTTTGTTTAGGGACTTCCCTGGTGGTCCAGTGGGTAGGACTCCGCACTCCCAATGCAGGGGGCCCAGGTTCGATCCCTGGTCACGGAACTAGTTCCTGCATGCATGCCGCAACTAAGAGCCTGCGTGCCACAACTAAGACCCGGTGCAGCCAAAATAAATTAATTAATTAATATTTTTTAGAAAAAAGATGATTTTGTTTGGCTTGAGGCGTCCCAGCACTGGAGCTTACAGGCTGTTGGGTGGGGCCAGGTCTCGGTGCCATGGCCGCAAAATGTCTGCCTCCAGACAGAGTTCACGTCCCTGCTATGTCCACCACCAGCTTTTATGACCCCAGAGAGAGCCATAGCCATCCCCAGGAGACCCTCCAATACCAGCAGGTAGGTCTGGCCCCGACTTCTGTGAAGTCACTGCTTTTGCCCTGGGACCCCGGTGCGTGCAGGACCTTGTGCACACCCTCCAAGCGTGGAGTCTCTGTTTTCCCCAGTCCTGTGGCGCCTGCAATCAAGCCCTGCTGCCCTTCAAAGCCAAATGCTCTGAGGGCTCTTCCTCCCCATGCCAGACCCCTAGGCTGGGGAGCCTGGCACGGGGCTCGGAGCTCTCACTCCTGTGAGAGAACTTCTGTGATATAATTACTCTCCAGTTTGTGGGTCGCCCACCCGGGTGGTATGGGATTTGATTATATTGTGAGTGCGCCACTCCTACCGTCTCGTGGTTTCTTCTTTATGTCTTTGGATATAGAATATCTTTTTTTGGTAGATTCCAGTCTTTTTTTATCGATGGTTGTTCAGCAGTTAGTTGTGATTCTGGTGTGCTCGTGAGAGGAGGTGAGCTCAAGGTCCTCCTACTCGCCGCCACCTTGTCTCTGTCCTTGAAGATGATTTTGTTTATTTCTATTTTAGTGATTTGATAAGGGCTCCATTGAGATGAGGTCATATTCTGATGCTTTTCCACTAATGGCCAGTGATTCTCCTTTAACACTAGTTTTGCTCTCCCTGCTGTGCTAATGAAAGCCGCCTGAGAAAGGGTCTGGAAGCCTCCATGTACAAGAGGAGTTTGCTCAGTCCCCCTTTTTCTCAGGATACCCTTCCCAATTTTCACTGACTGATCTCACTCCTCCACAAGATGTGTCCTGGAGCAAACTATGTGCACATAAGCAGTACCTTGCTGTTTTCATTTAACAATTAATAAATATTTCCATTCCAACATGGTTCATATAGATGGACCTTACTCTGCTCAACAATTATATGTGCCTTGCTCAGAAAGGCATTTCTCACTCTAAAATTATAAAAATGTTGCTCATGCTTTTTACAGTTCTTTTAATGATTTAATCACCACACAATATATTGATTCATATGGAATTAATTTTGACGTATGGAGTTATCTATTTTCCAAAAGAGTCATTCTCTGATTTTGATAGTGGCCCCTCCTTTTTATTCTCCTAATGACCATATTTTTCAATAGAACTTATATGTATTAGGTGAAAGTACTGCTTTCTACTAATTACCCCACCTAAACCCAAGACAAAGTGAGATGTGGATGCCCTTGGTAATTTATTCTATTACTCTGGTCCTTGGTGTCCTCAGCTGAAGAAGAAGAGGAGTTAGATTAGATGGCCTTGAGTGATCCTTCTCGTTGTATAGGCAGAATGTGACTGGGGAAAGATTTCATGACCTCATTCTGTGAAGGTATGAATTACATAATAACCCAAGACAGTGCTTTCACATAGTATCTTCCCTCTTCCCTTACAAGCACAGTGAGTGCATCCTGAAAGCCTGCAGAATGCACTGACTGGCAAGTTCAGTGCTCTAGGCTAGCTGGACTGGGCCTAGCTATATGACAGGGGATTTGCCTGGTTCCTCTCTCAATGACTAACTTCCTGCTCCTGATCACTACCTACCAAGAAAGGGAATGATTCTGGACAGGCTCCTTGTGCCTATTTTTAAGAACAACCTGGCTTTTAATTAATGTAGTGCCACAGTGTTTGTTACTGTTTGCCTTATCAATGTGGCTCTCTTGAGTCTTAAGCTCTGAAAGTTAAGAAACCGTCAGGGGTGAAGGATCAGGATCCCCATGCCTACTATAAGCCAGACTCAGTTCTGCTCCTCTCTCTGCCTTCATTCTGTGTTGGGGCCTTGAGCACTTCCATTCCCTATTCTGGGCCTTAAATGCCACACATTTGCTGCAATTCTCCTTTTTGTACTTCACCCAGTTTTAAACATAACAAGTAAAGAGAGTGCTTTCCTTGCACACTTAAAATGAGTTATTTCCAGAACTGGTTTCCAAGCAGATGCACAGTTGCCCTGTGTGTGGGATATTCAGGTTGGAAGCCAGCAGACAGTACAGTGCTTCTTTGTAGACAGATGGGGATTAATTTCTAAGTTACACAAAGGCATTAATTTTTGTAAATCATGAGCAATCCATCCCATGGCATTTGAATAAGTTGACTTCAATTTGTTTAAAATAAAAAATAAACACACAGACAAATGCAAACAAGTGCACATGCAGTCATCACCTTGCTGTTTAGCTGAGAAGCTGTTGGTTCCAGGGAAGTGTTCACCTAAGGAGACGTGTGTAATGGTCAAATAAGGGCCTGAACCATGGTTTCACCTAAATGTAAATCACTAATTGGCAGAGCAGAGGACTTTACAAACCACAGACTGTAACTGAAATTGAGAAAGATGCTGTGATTCACTACAAAACAGCTCTCATTGAAATGAAGGAAGCAAGAAGAACAGTAGGTGACTAGAGTATTTCTAACTCCTAAAGGAGCACTGTCTTTATTTCTAAGTCCTAAGGGAGCAAGGGAGCCTTTATAGACAGCACAGCCAGCAATTCATTTGAGAACCAGGGATGCCCTTGATTCACTTCAAGCAGTGAGATGAGAAACCTGGTAGAACTATCTGTCCTGAGGCAGCAGGGTTACTGGGTGGAGGATTGGTGCTCCAGAAAAGGCATAGAGGGACCACGGCATTCCCATATAGAGGTGAAGCCCACTACCTAGTTCAGCTCCACATCTCTTCAGGGCTAATCTTATGTACCCATTCTCTCATCTGAAACACTGTATGGAACCTCACCACTGGCAGAAATCTGGCTAGGGTCAGAAAGTTCACATTCACTGCTCACCAGTGCCCCCTACTGATAACCTCAAACTCGACACTCACATGTCTTGGCCACAGTTTCCAAAGAATCCAAAATAGATTGGCTTCTGGAATTGAGATGTTCCTCAAATTTTTCCACAGATGTCTGTAACTTAAGAAACCCAAAATTAGGAAATAATTCACAGACTGTTGCCTTATTTTATTAACTTGGTGAACTGTCATTTAATGATAAAAAAGGGTAGTTAAAATATTGCTATTCTACACAAACAGAAGTCAATACAATATAATTATTAAACTTCTTAAAATGCAAGATGTTCTAATGCCTTGAAATGTGGCATACTTACCCTGTTAATGCTTTCTTTGATATGGGAAATGAAATTGTATAGAGTCTCACTAAAATAGGAGAGAAAAAAGAAAGTAAATCTTTGCGAAATATTGAAACAGTATGCAACAGAATTGATTCCATAAACATGGCTGGACTCTACCTAGTGCAGCATCAAAACGGTGCTTGATCAGAGTTGAAGACTCAACTCTGAGAAACCTTAGTGCCCAGATGGAAAAAAGGAGAACATTGACTTTTCCTGATAATTTCCAAAGCAAAACATTTTTTTGTTTTTTTAAATTTACTCTACATGGATCTTAAATGAGGTTGCATTTTAGCAATTCAAATGGTTACTACAGTAGAACAGACCAGCTTTCATTTTTATGGCAAACATGGCTTCAGAGGATAGTGATTTCTTTCTGATAGCCCCAAATTCCTGGATACATCTTAATCTAATGACTATTATTTTGACAGTAAGAATGAGATAATATAGAGACAGTTCTGGGAACAATATTAATTTCTAATGAAAAAGAAATTTTCACAATTATTCCTCAAATAAATATCCCTCTTTTGAAAAAAATCAGACAAGGGTCGTCATTAAAAACTTTTACAGATTTTTGTTTTTTTAATCTATACAAATGCAAATCTTTTTTTTTTTTTTTTTTTTTTTTTTTTTTTTTTTGGTGGTACGCGGGCCCCTCACTGCCGCGGCCTCTCCCGCTGCGGAGCACAGGCTCCGGACGCGCAGGCCCAGCAGCCACAGCCCACAGGCCCAGCCGCTCCGCGGCACGTGGGGTCCTCCCGGACCGGGGCACGAACCCGCGTCCCCTGCATCGGCAGGTGGACCCTCAACCACTGCACCACCAGGGAAGCCCGCAAGTATCAATTTTTGAACCCCAATAGGACAACTCTTCATACCAAAGTCTTATGGATGCTCCAAAAGACTATTTTTTTTAATTTTTTTAATCTATGTATAATATCATGTCACATGCAGAGTGACAGTTTTACTTCTTTTCCAATTTGTATTCTTGTTATTTCTTTTTCTTCTCTGTGCCGTGGCTAGGACTTCCAAAACTATGTTGAATAATAGTGGCGAGAGTGGACATCCTTGTCTTGTTCCTGATCTTAGAGGAAATGCTTTCAGTTTTTCACCATTCAGAATGATGTTTGCTGTGGGTTTGTCGTATATGGCCTTTATTATGTTGAGGTAGGTTCCCTCTGTGCCCACTTTCTGGAGAGTTCTTGTCATAAATGGGTGTTGAATTTTGTCAAAAGTTTTTTCTGCATGTATTGAGATGATCATATGGTTTTTATTCTTCAGTTTGTTAATATGGTATATTACATTGATTGATTTGCATATACTGAAGAATCCTTGCATCCCTGGGATAAATCCCACTTGATCATGGTGTATGATCCTTTTAATGTGTTGTTGGATTCTGTTTGCTAGTATTTTGTTGAGGATTTTTGCATCTATATTCATCAGTGATATTTGTCTATAATTTTCTTTTTTTGTAATATCTTTGTCTGGTTTTGGTATCAGGGTGATGTTGGCCTTGTAGAATGAGTTTGGGAGTGTTCCTTCCTCTGCAATTTTTTGGAAGAGTTTGAGGAGGATTGGTGTTAGCTCTTTTCTAAATGTTTGATAAAATTCACCTGTGAAGCCATCTGGTCCTGAACTTTTGTTTGTTGGAAGATTGTTAATCACAGTTTCAATTTCATTACTTGTGATTGGTCTGTTCATATTTTCTATTTCTTCCTGGTTCAGTCTTGGAAGGTTATACCTGTCTAAGAATTTGTCCATTTCTTCCAGGTTGTCCATTTTATTGGCGTAGAGTTGCTCGTAGTAGTCTCTTATGATGCTTTGTATTTCTGTAGTGTCCATCATAACTTCTCCTTTTTTATTTCTGATTTTATTGATTTGAGTCCTCTCCTTCCTTTTTTTTTTTTTTTTTGCGGTATGCAGGCCTCTCACTGCTGTGGCCTCTCCTGCTGTGGAGCACACGCTCTGGACGTGCAGGCTCAGCGGCCATGGCTCACGGGCCCAGCCGCTCCGTGGCATGTGGGATCTTCCCGGACCGGGGCACGAACCCGTGTCCCCTGCATCGGCAGGCGGACTCTCAACCACTGCGCCACCAGGGAAGCCCTCTCCCTCTTTTTTTTGATGAGTCTGGCTAAACATTTATCAATTTTGTTTATCTTCTCAAAGAACCAGCTTTTAGTTTTATTGAGTCTTTGTTATTGTTTTCTTTGTTTCTATTTCATTTATTTCTGCTCTGATCTTTATGATTTCTTTCCTTCTACTAACTTAGGGTTTTGTTTGTTCTTCTTTCTCTAGTTCCTTTAGGTGTAAGGTTAGATTGTTTATTTGAGATTTTTCTTGTTTCTTTTTTAAAAATTATTTATTTATTTATTTAGGGCTGTGTTGGGTCTTCATTGCTGTGCACGGGCTTTCTCTAGTTGTGGCAGACGGGGGCTACTCTTCATTGTGGTACACGGGCTTCTCATTGCAGTGACTTCTCTTGTTGTGGAGCACAGGATCTAGGTGCATGGGCTTCAGTAGCTGTGGCACGTGGGCTCAGTAGTTGTGGCTTGCAGGCTCTAGAGCACAGGCTCAGTAATTGTGGCACACGGGCTTAGTTGCTCCGCGGCATGTGGGATCTTCCTGGACCAGGGCTGGAACCCGTGTCCCCTGCATTGGCAGGTGGATTCTTAACCACTGCGCTACCAGGGAAGCGGGTCCTTTCTCTCTTCTCCTCCTGGGACCCCTATAATGCGAATGTTGGTGCACTTAATGTTGTCCCAGAGGTCTTTTAGGCTGTCTTCTTTCTTTTCATTCTTTTTGCTTTATTCTGTTTCATGGCAGTGAATTCCACCCATTCTGTCTTCCAGGTCACTTATCCATTCTTCTGCCTCAGTTATTCTGCTATTGATTCCTTCTAGTGTATTTTTCATTTCAGTTATTGTATTGTTCATCTCTGTTTGTTTGTTCTTTAATTCTTCTAGGTGTTTGTTTTTTAATTCTTCTAGGTCTTTGTTAAATGTTTCTTGCATCTTCTCGATCCTTGCCTTCATTCTTTTCCTGAGGTCCTGGATCATCTTCACTATCATTATTCTGAATTCTTTTTCTGGAAGGTTGCCTATCTCCACTTCATTTAGTTGTTTTTCTGGAGTTTTATCTTGTTTCTTCATCTGGTACATAGTCCTCTGCCTTTTCATTTTGTCTGTCTTTCTGTGAATGTGGCTTTCATTCCACAGGCTGCAGGATTGTCCAAAAGACTGACTTTAAAAGAAGAATTTGATAGAACCGTTTGGAAATCTACAAACCTTATGGTTTTATGAATAAGATTAAGACATTACCTGAAAACAATAAAAATATTAAAATGAAAAAATTAAGGATGAGAACAGAATGCTATTAAAGTATAAAAGCAGAGACTAAGAAAGGGAACTTATAAATTAAAAATAGCAGAAATTAAACAAATAGAATAACTAGAAGATACAGTATGGAAATATGATGGAAAATAGAGCAAAAGACAAAGAGATGAAAAATAAGTAGGTAGTAAAAAAAAAAAAAAATTAGAGGATCAGTGCAGGAGATTCAATGCATGCCCAAAATTGCAGATCCAGGAAAAAGAAGAGTGAAAAGGAGGTTTTCAAAGATATAATAAAAGAAAAATTCCCCAAACCAAAAGACACAAGTTATAGGTCAAAAGTAATTCCCCAATGCCCAGGGCTATGACAAGGCACATCAAACCACATTGCTGTAAAATTTCCAAACTAAGGATAATGAGAAGATCCTAAAAATTTCCAGAAATAAAAAAGCAAGTGACATACACAGGATCAGGAATCAGAATGGCAGCAGACCTCTTAAAAGCACACAGAGAGCTATAAGACAATGCAGCAATGCTTTACAAATTTTGAACAAAAAGAACTTCCAATCTTGTACAAGGACATAGCTGTGCCAATTGCTTGTAGTCATCATCTGTTCTGAGTGGTCAGTACTCAAGTTGGGTTTTTTTTTAATTACTTTATTGAGGTATGATTAACACACAAGAAGCTGTACATATTTAATGTATACAAGTTTGGAGATAAGTATACAACTGTGAAACCGTCTCCACAATCTATGCCATAAATATATCCATCACCTCCAAAAGTTTCCTTTCACCCTCTTTTATTTATTAGTAGTAGGGATAAGAACACTTAAAAAAGATCTACCCTCTTACCAAATTTTAAAGTATACAACAGAGCATTGTCAAGTATAGGCACTATGCTGTACAGGTCTCTAGGATTTATTCATCTTGTATAAACTGAAACTTTGTACCCTTTGACTAATTCTGCCTGTTTCCCCCACAACTCCCCCAACAACAACCACCATTCTACTCTCTGCTCCTATGAGTTTGATTATTTTACACTCATATAAGTGGTAGCATATAGTTAGTATTTGTCCTTCTATGTCTGGCTTATTTCATTTAGCATAATGTCCTCCAGGTTCATTCATGTTGTCACAACTGGAAGGATTTCCTTCTTTTTTAAGGCTGAAGAATATTTCATTGTATGTACATACCACATTTTCTTTTCCATTCATCCACTGATAGATATTTAGGTTATTTCCATGTCTTGGCTATTGTAAATAATGCTGTGATGAACATGAGAGTGCAGATATCTCTTAAAGATCCTGATTTCAATTCCTTTGAGTATATACTTAGAAGTGGAATTGCTGGATCATATGGTAGTTCTATTTATAATTTTTTGTGGAACCTCCATGCTGTTTTCTAAAGTGGCGGCACCAAGGAATTCCCTGGCAGTCCAGTGGTTAGGACTCCGCGCTTTCACTGCCAAGGATGCATGTTTGATCCCTGGTCGGGGAACTGAGGTCCTGTAAGCCACGCAGCATGGCCAAAAAAAAAATTTTTCTTTTAAATTAGAAAAAATAAAGTGGCTGCACCAGTTTCTACTCCCACCAACAGTGTACAAGAGTTCCCTTTTCTCCATATACTTGCCAGCATTGTTATTTTTTTAATGATAGCCATTCTGACAGGTGTGAGATGATATCTAATTGTGGTTTTGATAAGCATTTCCGTGATAATTAGCAAAGTTGAGCACTTTTCATATACCTGATGGCCATTAGTATGTCTTCTTTGGAGAACTGTCTATTCAATTCCTTTGCTTGTCTTTTAATCCAGATATTTTGTTTTTTTGTTTTTGTTTGTTTTTGCTATTGGGTTGTAGGTGTTCCTTATATGTTTTATATTAACCTTTATCAGATATATGGTTTGCAAATGTTTTCTATCCCATGGGTTGCCTTTTTGTTTTCTTTTTTTCTTTTGGCTGCATTGGGTCTTCATTGCTGCATGTGGGCTTTCTCTAGTTGCGGTGAGCCAGGGCTACTGTTCATTGAGGTGCATGGGCTTCTCATTGTGGTGGCTTCTCTTGTTGCAGAGCATGGGCTCCAGGTGTGTGGGCTTCAGTAGTTGTGGCACGTGGGCTCAGTAGTTGTGGCTTGCACGCTCTAGAGCACAGGCTCAGTAGTTGTGGCACACGGGCTTAGCTGCTCCACAGCATGTGGGATCTTCCCAGACCAGGGATCAAACCCGTGTCCCCTGCATTGGCAGGCAGATTCTTAATCACTGTGCCACCAGGAAAGTTTGCCTTTTCATTTTCTTTGTTTCATTTGCTGTGCAGAAACTTTTTTACAGTTGACCCTTAAACAACATAGGTTTGATATTCATGGGTCCACTTATATGCAGATTTTTTTCAATAAACATAGTTGGCCCTTTGTGTTCGAGGGTTTTGCATGTGCAGATTCATCCAACCATGGACAGAAATTTCCATCTGCAGTTGGTTGAGTTTGTGGATTCAAAACCTGAAGATATAGAGGGCTATGGGACTTGAGCATCAGTGGATTTTGGTATATGTAGGGTCTCCTGGAACCAATCTCCTTTGGATACTGAGGGACGCCTGTAGTATGATGTAATCCCACTTGTCTATTTTTCCTTTTGTTGCGTGTGCTTTTGGTGTCATATCCAAGACATCATTGCCAGGACCAACGTCAAGAAGCTTTTTCCCTATGTTTTCTTCTAGGTGTTCTACGGTTTCAAGTCTCACGTTTAAGTCTTTAATCCATTTTGAGTTGACTTTTGTGTATGGTATAAGATAAGGGTCCTTTTCCATTCTTTTGCATAAGGACCCAGTTTTCCCAGCATCATTTGTTGAAAAGATTATCATTATCTCATTGTGTATTCTTTGCATGTCTCATGCTGTATTAAACATTTAAAACATAACCTCTGGGCTTCCCTGGTGGCGCAGTGGTTGAGAGTCCGCCTGCCGATGCAGGGGACACGGGTTCATGCCCCGGTCCGGGAAGATCCCACATGCCGCAGAGCGGCTAGGCCCGTGAGCCATGGCCGCTGGGCCTGCGCGTCCGGAGCCTGCGCGTCTGGAGCCTGTGCTCCGCAATGGGAGAGGCCACAACAGTGAGAGGCCCGCGTACCACAAAATAAAAGAAACAGAAAAAAAACATAACCCCCTAAATGGTCCATATAATAGAGTACAATGCAACCACAGAAATGATTTTGTAGATGAAACAGAAATATAGTCATTTAATATTATTAAATTTAAAAAACAGATTGCAGAATAGTCCATAGGAAACTATCCCATTTTTATTTTTGAAAATACACAAAAATAGGGCTTCCCTGGTGGCGCAATGTTTAAGAATCCGCATGCCAATGCAGGGGACATGGGTTCGAGCTCTGGTCCAGGAAGATCCCACATGCAGCAGAGCAACTAAGCTCGTGCACCACAACTACTGAGCCTGCACTCTAGAGCCTGCGAGCCACAACTACTGAAGCCTGTGTGCCTAGAGCCCATGCTGCACAACAAGAGAAGCCACTGCAATGAGAAGCCTGTGCACTGGAACGAAGAGTAGCCCCTGCTCGCCGCAACTAGAGAAAGCCCACGCGCAGCAACAAAGACCCAACGCAGCCAAAAATAATAAATTAAATAAATAAATTTAAAAAGAAAGAAAGAAAATACTCAAAAATAGAGCAGAGTTAGTGGTGGTTCACAGAGTAAGTTGATTCAGAGGCAGACTTGAAAATCTGACAGACCCAAGTTCTCTGCCCAAAACTCCCACTCAGTTTAGATGTGCTCCCTTGGATGGAGTCTTTCCTGACGCCCCCAGTCAGAGCTGGAAGCCTGTCCTCAGGGCTCGCAAAGCATTGGATGAAACCTCTACTACAGAATCTACAAATTTATATTTAGAGTGAAAAGTCTAGATTCTTTATTTTAGTTTGTTCTGCATCTGACCCTCTTTCCTGTTTGAGGAGTTCCTCAGGTTAGGGATCTTAGGGAGGAGTAGAGTCTCTCTTTCCTCCTCTTGAGGCTGAGGGTGCCAGAGGCTTGCTTTCTGAGCTTTTCCTGAACCCTGAGCTCTCTCCTTACACATGCCTTGCCAGACTGGGAGTCAGGAGAAAAAGACTGTGAGCTCTCTTTTCTGGTCGCTATGGCAATAGTAGTAGAAAGATGGAGCGCCATGGGACTGATAAAATTGTCCAGGACTCGGGACTTCCCTGGTGGTCCAGTGGTTAACACTTCGCCTTCCAGTGCAGGGGGTGCAGGTTCGATCCCTGGTCGGGGAGCTAAGATCCCACATGCCTCGCAGCCAAAAAACAATAAAACAATCACCAAAAACCCCCCCAAAAAACATAAAACGGAGCAATTTTGTAACAAATTCAATAAAGATCTTAAAAAGGGACCACATCAAAAAAAAAAAAAAGAAAAGAAAAGTGACCAGGACTACACTGACTACAATCCAGGGAAGGGTCTAGTGCATTCTGGGCAGGGGGTAGTGGGCAGCAGAATCTGCCCTGGACTAATTTTGAGACTTTGTTTGGGAAGTTGTCCATGGCAGGTAGTTGTTGGCAATTGTACAACTGTGGCAGAAACTTAAATTGGCCTCATTTTCTTCCTTGGAAATTAGATTCTTGATCCTCACCCTCCATGCACTGCCACCCAGATAGATGACATTCCCAGACTCCCTTGCATCTAGGTGTGGCCATGTGAGTAAATTTTAGCCACTGTGAGATATAAGCAAAAGTGTTGCATGCAACTTCCAAGAAGAATCCTAGGGAATTCCCTGTCAGTCCAGTGGTTAGGACTCTGTGCTTTCACTGCCATGGGCCTGGGTTCAATACCTGGTCGGGGAACTGAAATCCTGCAAGCTACATGGTGTGGCCAAGAAAAAAAAAAGAATCCTAAAGGGACAGGAAGATACCCTTCTTCCTTCACTCATCCATCAGCTGTCTGGAACTCTGATGTAACAGCTGGAATTGCAGCAGCCTCCAAGCAGTGTGAGGATGGCAGGGGTGGGGGGGTCATACTTTAGGGATGGCAGACCACACTGCTGGAAGGAGCCAGATCCTTGAGGTCCATGAAGCCATTATTCTAGCCCTGGACCACACACTTCAGGATGATTTTTGCATTAAAGAAAAATAAACATCTTTTAAAATTTTCTATTATTATAATGAGAATGAGTGTATATACGTCAATGCAGCTGAACATAATCCTAACTAATAAAATGAACCACCCAATATCTTTTAATAATTTTTAACACTTTAAAAAATTTAAATTAACATAGAAATTTGTATGTGTGTGTGTGTATACACAGTTCTATGAGTTTTAACACAAAATTAGGATTCATGTAACCACCATTACAACCAGGATATAAGACAGTATCCAAAAAAATCTTTTATGCTGTCTCTTTGTGGTAAAGTCCAGCCCACACCCATAACCCTTGGTAATCACTGATCTGATACCCATCCCTATAGTTTTGCTTTTCTCAGAATGTCATTTAAATGGAATCATAGAGTATGCAACCTTTGTGATTTCTTTCGCTTAGCATAGTGCTTTTGAGATTCAGCCATGTTGTTGTATAGCAATAGTTTATTCCTTTTCATTGCTGAGTAGTGTTCCATCGTATGGACATACCATTGTTTGTTTATCCATTCATACATAGAAGGACATTTGAGTTGTGCCCAGTTTTTGGTGATTATGAGCAAGGCTACTATAAACGTTATTGCATAGGCTTCTGTGTAAACATAAATTTTCATTTATCTAGGATAAATACCTAGGAGTAGAACTGCAGAGCCATATAGTGAATTATGTTTAATTTTATAAGAAACTGTCAAACTTTTCCAAAGGGGCTGTATCATTTTGCAATTCCACCAACAAGATTTCCATTTGGTCTATATCCTTGCTCGGCAATTGGTATTTTCAGTTTTTGTTTGTTTTAATTTTAGCCATGCTAACAGATAAGCAGTAATATCTCATTATGATTTCAAGTTTTATTTCCAAAATGGCTAATGGTGTTGAGAAACTTTTCATGTATTTATTTGCCATCCATATGTTTTCTTTTTAAAAAAAATTATTTTATTTATTTATTTTTGGCTGTGTTGGGTGTTTGTTGCTGTGTGCAGGCTTTCTCTAGTTACAGTGAGTGGGGGCTACTCTTCCTTGTGGTGCATGGGTTTCTCATTGCAGTGGCTTCTCTTGTTGCGGAGCATGGACTCTAGGCATGTGGGCTTCAGTAGTTGTGGCACACAGGCTCAGTAGTTGTGACTCACGGGCTCTAGAGCACAGGCTCAGTAGTTGAAGCACATGGGCTTAGTTGCTCTGTGGCATGTGGGATCTTCCCGGACCAGGGCTCAAACCCGTGTCCCCTGCATTGGCAGGCGGATTCTTAACCACTGCACCACCAGGGAAGTCCCCATGGTTCATTTTATAATCTATTTGTGGTCCTTAGGTTATTCATTGGTTATGAGACTGATCTGTTTTCTCAAATATGACTGATTAAAAAATAAGAATCTGGGTAATGGATATCCATTGTCTGGTGTGCCCAGCATCCAGCTCTAATGGGGAATTGCTTCTTTCTGCATCCACAAAGTGATTCTGGTGAGGACTTCCAGTCACAGCCCCCTCCCCTTACCCCCCCACAACCTAATAAACAAGCCCATCAGAAGCTTTCACTAGGATTTTCAAATTGTAACTAAGTGGTGAGAGTCTCTTTTTCTGTGTTAATAGGAAGCTGATCTCTAGTAGGAGAGAATGAAGTATAGACGGAGAGAGAAGCACAGAAAAGAGACAGATTCTGATTTCATTTCATTCCCTGTCCTTCCCAGATTGGTTAAGAGAGCTAATATATCCTCCTTTTTGTCCAGGCTAGTTTGAGGTGGGTTTTTATTTGAGTCATAACAAATGCAATCTGAATGATTAAGGCTTCTTTTGAGATATCTTAACCTCATATGCCCTTTCTATACATTTGGGAAAACATGTACTTTCAAAACACAATATGTAAATCCATGTCTTATTGATTTGTAGCATCTCTTTATGTTTGAACTCGGTACCATGCCTTATCATTTTCCTGCTTCCAAATTTACAGTGGTATGCTTTCTCTTTCTCATTTAAAAATTTCTCATTCTGCACCACATTTCTGATAAGCACTTATTGACAGAAAACAAGGAATCTAAAATCTTGGGGGTTGTTTTTGCCAGAATTTATTAAAATTATGATTTTCTGCTTAGCATTTAAATCAATATTGTAAGCTTGAAATTTTTTAAATAGAGAAGAGATTCTTCAGTGTCCTTATCATCTGTTCTCTCTATATAAATACTATTTATTTTTTGCCAGCCATCTTGTAAATAATCATTAACAGAAACTCATTTCTGGGAATTCCCTGGCGGTCCAGTGGTTAGGACTCCATGCTCTCACTGCCGAGGGCCTGGGTTCAATCCCTGGTCTGGGAAGTAAGATCCCACAAGCCCCATGGCCAAAAAAAAAAGAAACTCATTTTACTACAAAAAAAAAAAGGAAATGAAAAATGAAATAAAGAAAGGAAGGGAGGGAGGGAGGGAGGAAGGAAATATCAAGAAGGACTTAATGTTTCAAAAAAAGTTTTTTTTAGCTACAGAAATCTTATTTCTTTATTTATTTGTTTGGCTGCACTGGGTCTTAGTTGCGGTATGCTGGATCTTTTTTTTTTTAGTTGCGGCATGTGGGATCTAGTTCCCCTACCATGGATCAAACACGGGCCCCCTGCATTGGGAGCATGGTGTCTTAGCCACTGGACCACCAGGGAAGTGCCTTAGCTACAGAAATCTTGATCAAATAAAATGTAATACAAAAGCCCAGAGAACAAAAAAATTAAGACTAATTTATCTGAAGCAGTAAGATGAGAGGAGCCTGATCATCTGCAGTACTCTACCATTGTTATGAGTCCTAGAGCCTAGATTCCTAGGGGAAAGAAGTCTGTCAGCATCTGGGAAATGTTTATTTATCAGCAGAATCAAACACTTCGTATAGAGCATTTTGCTTTTCTCTCTAAAGGAATGTAAGTATACAGTGGAAAAGATACCTAGTCTTTTAAAGAATTCCTAATTTTAAAGAATTCCTAATCTAGAATTTTTAAAGAAATTCTAGCTTTTTCGACATGAAAGTACTAGTGGTGATGCTAAGTGATACATCTTTACTGTTACAGAAATAATAAAGTATATTTCTGCTTGGGTGTTATGATTTCTATGATACCTAAAGATGTCCTGTTAATAACTTACTACCAAGAAATGAACAAGTTAATTTCCTCAGTGACTGCCACTTATTCATTTACAAATTAATATAGTAGCCCTAATATTTGCTTATATATATACACACACATATATATGTAGTGAATAAGAATATGTATAAAATTTAGGGTATATCTTTTTTTTTTTTTTTGCGGTATGCGGGCCTCTCACTGTTGTGGCCTCTCCCGTTGCACAGCACAGGCTCTGGACAGGCAGGCTCAGCGGCCATGGCTCACAGGCCCAGCCGCTCCGCGGCATGTGGGATCTTCCTGGACCTGGGCAAGAACCCATGTCCCCTGCATCGGCAGGCGGACTCTCAACCATTGCATCACCAGGGAAGCCCTAGGGTATATCTTTAAAAATACCATTTCAAAGTGAGAAAATCAGCCTGAACTATGACTTAAGAATTCATGTGCTATATTCTTGACCCTAAAACAAATATTAACTAATTTCCTAATTCTGATGATCTGAAAAAAAAAATTAAAGGGCAGAATTTTAGGCAGAATAAATATAACATTACTTGAATATTGCATTTCTCTGAGAAGTTCTTTAGCTTAATATTTAGAGAGCTCAAAACTGTGGCAGCCATAAGTCACAGTGACAAGAAAACAAATAAAGAGTAATTATTAGATGAGCTGTAAAGGCAAGAATGCTATCATGCTGAAACTGAATTTTTCGACTACTGACATTCCATTTTCTGCTTCGCTCAGAAGAGAGGAGCTGTTTCATCCACTTGAAAGGTTTGTGTACCTGTCACATTTGTCTTTTGCAGTTTTCTTTTTCTCCTCAAACTGTTCCAAGAGGCCTTTTGATTTTCCAACTGACAAAGGAAGAGGAAATAAGCCTCCATCTTTTGTATCTCTTCCAAATAGCTGGGGTTTTGTTTGGTACTTTATGAAAATACTAGGTTCACTCTGTTCAATGGAAAAAAAAAATCATAGCATTTCACACATAAAAATATTTATAGCATGCACTATTTTCTATACAAAGCAGAGTCACACTTAAGTGCAAACCATAAAATACAATATAGCATGTAGTATTTCCTTTTTATTTCATATGTACCAGAACATTATATTAAAACAAAGCAACTCTTTTTACTAATATAATTTCTGCCTTACCAGACCAGAGGTATTTAAAATGTCAGCTAAAATGGCTTAAAATCAATTGCATAAATTTAAAGGCAGCAACAGAAAATTATGCTGTCTTGAGATGATGTGTTAAAGTTTTTATATTAATAAGTTTAATTCAAATTGCTGTTGCTCAGTTGCTGATGAACTAAACTTGTTGATAAATTTGACTGTGATGCAGGCATATGGTGAGCCATTTCCTGCATTCTGAGGCAAAACTTACTCTGGAACATTCAGGCAGTACATTTACTCCTTCATATCACTGAGTACCAAGTTTTGTACTAAAATATTTATCTCAGATCATACCTTAATAACTTAAAGTATTGACCTAATCTTATTCATTAAGTCCCTATATGATGCAGTTACGTCTGTGTATAAAGTTAGATCTGGTTCTACATCAAAATAAGTAAATATATAAAAATATTTCTGACTCACAAAATAAGATAGGCTGGTCTCAAAAAATCAAGAGATTCTGTTCCTCATTCTGGCCCTTATTCATCAGCTTAGGCCTCAATATCCTCATCTCCTTCTTCAAGGAGTTAAATGTCATGCAATATTTGGCACTCCCTAGGAGTAGTCAAAGTACTTGCACTATTCTAATATATTGTTTTAGTAATGGAAGAAAATGCAAATATAAATATGTTTTCCATTTCACACTACCAAGTCAAATGAGTCACCAATCAAGCACAAATCTATTTAGGACAGTAATCCTTAGAGATGTACAACTCTAAAATATAACCCAGCAGAATAAGTCTTCTTTACAGTTTATGTCCATAATGACTGTGAAACATGTGCAGAGATTCTGGGATTCAGACTTACAACCAGAGAATTCTGTTGTGACTGTTTTGGATGTCTCAAGTGGACACCAAAGTCCAAGGGTGTTGACGGGGTCTCTGAACTTTCTGGACAGAACTGGGATCCAAAAAGGAACTGGGAATCACTGAGACCAGAGTAATCAGTCTGATTATTATTCCAGTTAGATGACTTAGTGGCCCTGAAATTAAGCAAGAAAATACAAGTATATCAAGTGGGCAAATGAAACCATAATTCAAAACTATTTTAGAATATTCTGGGCAGAATGCTAGCTTTTTTTGACCTCCTAGTCCCCTGCACACTGCCAGTACTACATGTAAAGAAACAAGGAAATTTTGAATGCCAGACATTTCAATTACAACAACCTGGGAACAATCAGATGGAATTTCAAACATTAAGGACTAACACCATTATTCCTTGTACTATAACATTATGTACTATAACACCATTTTGGATATCAAAGTTCACAAAATCTTTAGGGATTAAGAGAACATTATCTTTTAAAAGGTTGAATTTGTTCATCACTAAGGGAATAGATTAAAAATAAAATATGGCTTATGCATATAACTGATGCAGTAGTCAGAAGCAATAAGCTAGATTTACATATAACCATATGGATAAGTCTCAAAAATATAATTTTTGAGTGCAGAAAAAGTAAAAATTTAATGAACTCTCTCATACATTAATGTAATTTATAAGGATACATCATACACACCAAACAAGTATGTAACTGAGTATGTAGAAGGTTAATTGGAAGGATACATATTAACTCTCCTAGATTGTGTGTCTGTAGGGAAGGAAAGGAGCAGGATTGGAGGGAGAGAAGGAGCTATAATACAACAAACACAAGATAGACCTAGATATGGACTGAATGTTTGTGTCCTCCAAAAATTCATGTGTTGAAGCCCTAAGCTCTATTTTGACAGTTTTTGGAAATGGGGCCTTTAGAAGGTAATTAGGGTTCGAAGAGGTGAGGAGAGTGGGACCCTCACGATAGGATTAGTGTCCTTTTTTTTTTTTTTTTTTTTTTGCGGTACGCGGGCCTCTCAGTGTTGTGGCCTCTCCCGTTGCGGAGCACAGGCTCCAGACGCGCAGGCTCAGCGGCCATGGCTCACGGGCCCAGCTGCTCCGCGGCATGTGGGATCTTCCCGGATCAGGGCACGAACCCATGTGCCCTGCATCGGCAGGCGGACTCTCAACCACTGCGCCACCAGGGAAGCCCAGGATTAGTGTCCTTTTAAGAAGAGACACCAAAGAGCTTGCCCTCATTCTTTCTCTCTCACCATGTGAGGACACAGAAAAAGGCAGCTGTCTGCAAGCCAAGAAGGGAGTCTTCACCCAAAACCAATCATGCTGGCATAGGGTTCTAGGACTTTCAATCTCTAGAACTGTGAGAAAATAAATTTCTGTTATTTAAGCCATCCAGTTTATTGTACTCTGTTATGGCAGCCCAAGCAGACTAAAATAGGCCTCATCCAGACTGAAGAATATGATCAACTCAGGTTTGCACAAAGAAAGATCCATTAAACATTGTGTTATTCCCTTTCACACTTTTAGTGTCATATCCTTGCTTGTTCTAAATACTTCCAGCTGTGGACTTCCAAATTGCTTCCCATGGATACTTATGCCAGTCTAAATCTCACATATGAAGGGGATAATGATATTGATAATGATACAATCACACTTGAACACAGTGTACTAAGCCTACTACAGAGACAGCACATAAGTGGACAGACAAGTAAAATATATAGTCTTCAAGTTTTACTTGAAAGACACCTCGGTAACAATTTGTGTTACTTAATGCTGTTGTGTAACCCAAGAAAACATGCTTTTCATTAAAACACGTACATGTAGATCATTCCTTTTCCAAATGTTAGATTTAAAATAGATAGCCTATAAGTACATATTCTAAGCTAAACGAATCATTATTTATTAATACAAGACAAAAAGAAACCCTACTTGCTCAGAACAGAGACATTATTTTGACTCATAGAATCATTTTCTAAGATTAGCTAAGGTAATAGGCTGCACACATATAATATGATTTGCATAATCACTGCTCAAAATAGCTAAATAGCTCTCTGTGTCTCCCCTCTTAGGTCAAAGAGAATAATTAGCTGGGCTGGAAAAGAAACAGCTCTGTAAGCCTACAGAAGTCCTGTAGGATTCACATCTTAAAGCTACGATCTGGAATTAAGCATAGATTTTTTTCCCCCTACTCTGTATCAATTGTAAGCTCTTTTCTTCTTTTTAAGAGAAACAACAACAACAACAATGTTTTAGGTTTTTTGCTGTCTTTAGGAAGGTGTTAGGAAGAAAAGAAACTATCCAATGATAAAAGCATACCAAAACAATTGGAAATCCCTTAATATATACTACTTCTGGGGTACGCCCACCAAGTTAGCAATGGCAGGCCTACTGCATGGCTAGTGGACACCAATATAAGTACCTCAGTGGAGTAGTAGAGGGGGCAGTATCTCAATGAGCCCTGTCAACAGTTGGAGTGGTTCTTGATTTCATGGTGCCTACAAATTGTACTACACAATTGAACACTTATCTGAACATTGTCTTGAGTTTGATCCTTGCTGTTTCAACAGCAATTGCTCCAAATGAGGTGAGAGTTTCCAGATGTTGGACCATGTCTAACTCTCATAGTCCCTAGGTCCAGTGCTGGACAGAGTCATTACTCAATTAACACACATAGCCATTGATACTGCTTTTATAATCAGAAAATAGGCAAAAGGAAAAAGACAAATATGGGAGGGTGCAGTGGTGACAAGAGAGGGAAGAGAAAGGGAAGAAGCTATATCAGGTAACCCTATTACTATAAACTAATAGGAAGGGGAGCCTGTTTCTATGAAATCAGTGCAACTATAAGATCCTCTTAAGTATCAGAGTATGTAACCAGAAAACTTACCCAGAGCCTGAGGGAATACTGAGCATCTCTTTGATATTCCAGACATTAAAATTCATGTCTTATAATTATTCCTTTTAAAAAGAAGAGAGGAACATTAATTTAAAAGATTAATATACTATAATTTTTTCCAAAGATTACTGGTGACTATTATATGTAGACAAGGACATCTCAGCAGTTATATTCACATCCAATTGGTGAAAATACCCATTACCTATGTGCCAGAAATAGGTTTTGTGGTTTGTTTGTTTGGGGGTTTTTTTGCAGTTAAATTGCATACAAATTCCCCTGCTTAATACCAGAGAGAGCCCAGCCACCTGTGAAACAGTAAATTTGCCTTCCATCCTTTGCTCTCTTGTTTCTTGTTCTGCCACCCTACTAATAATCTGCTTTTAGAAAAAGACCAATAGGGCTTCCCTGGTGGCGCAGTGGTTGAGAATCCTCCTGCTAATGCAGGGGATACGGGTTTGATCCCTGGTCCGGGAAGATCCCACATGCTGTGGAGCAACTAAGCCCATGTGTCACAACTACTGAAGCCCACGCGCCTACAGCCCATGCTCCACAACGAGAGAAGCCACCATAATAAAAAGCCCATGCACTGCAACGAAGACCCAACACAGCCAAAAATAAATACGTAAATTTATTTAAAAAAAAAAAACTGGCAATATTGTCCAGCTTGGTTCACAGGTAAATTTTACCAAACATTTATGGAAGAAATTATACTAATTCTCTATAATCTCATCCAAGAGATAGAAGCAGAGGGAACACTTTCTAGCTCATTCTATGAGCTGAGCATTACCCTAATAATATAACCAGACAAAGACATTACAAAAAAAACTACAGACCAGTATGTCTCATGAACATAGATGCACAGTCCTCAACAAATTATTAGCAAATTGAATCCAACAATGTATAGAAAGAATTATACACAACAACCAAGTCATGCAAGGCTAGTTCAACATTTGAAAAATCAATTAATATAATCCATCACATCAACAGGCTAAAGAAGAAAAATCATATAACCATATCAATAAATACAAAAAAAGCATTTGATAAAATCCAACATCCATACATGATAAAAACTCTCAACAAAGTAAAAAATAGAGGAGAACTTCCTCAACTTGATAGAAAACATCTATCCCAAAACCCAAAGCTAACATCATACTTTTTTTTCATTTTCATTGGAGTATAGTTAATTTACAATGTTGTGTTAACATCAGACTTAATGGTGAGAAACTAAAAGCTTTCCCACTAAGATCAGGAACAAGGCAAGGCAAGGATGTCTCCTCACCTCTCAACACATCATATTGGCACATGATCAGTTAGACAAACCAGTAGAACAGCAATAGATCTATTTGAAAATGTAATAGTCTATTATAATATAGCAATAGATCTATTTGAAAATGGAAATGTAGTATGCATATGATAAAGGTAGTATCTCAGATATATTGGGGACAGATAAACATTTTAAAAAGTAGAGTTGGGATAACTGAATGGCTATATGAAAAAAAAATCGGATCTAGTCCTTTCACCATATACTACAAAATATTCCAAATGGATCAAAGATGAAATAATAATGAAACCATAAAAACACTGGGGTGGGGGAACTGGTAAATTCCTCTATAGCCTGGAAGTGGGGAAAACTTTGACTCAAAGTCCAGAACAAAAAAAATCACTGACAAATTTAACTACATAAAAATTTTAAAAAGAAAATTTTGTATCACATAAAGGTTATAGAAAATGGTCAGGACATATGAGCCAACAGTTCACAGTAAAAGAAACACAAAGGCCCTTATATGGGAATTCCCTGGCGGTCCAGTGGATAGAACTCCTTGCTTTCACTGCTGCGGGTGCGGGTTCAATCCCTGGTTGGGGAACTAAGACCCTGCAGCCGAGTGGCACAGCCAAACAAAGAAACAAACAAAACAAAACAAAACAAAACAAAACAACCCACAAAGGCCTTTATATATATGTGAAAATATGGGCAATCTCACTCACATTAAAAGAGATACAAATTAAATCATACTGAGACTATTTTCTTTCCTATGAAATTGGTAGAAATCCAAGTATGATGATGTATTCTGTTACTGAGGCTGTGAGGAAAGAAGCACTGTCATGTACCTCTGGTGGGAAGGCCAAATGGTATTTCTCTGTGGAGGAGAATTTGGCATTATCTAGGACATATATATGTATTTAGCATTTAATCAGCAATCCTACTTCTAGGGATCTATCCCAATAATACTATGGCAAAACACAAAAACAAAAACATGCCTTTTCAGTGCAACACTATCTTATTATAGCAAGACCAGAAACAACCCAGTGTCCATCAGCTGGGGAATAGTTGAACAAACTATGGTACACTCACACAATGGAGTTTTATGGAGCTGTTAAAAGGAGTAAGGAAGATTTCTTCTATATACTCTGGCAATGACCTCCAGGATATATTGCTAAGTTAAAAAAAGCAAGGTGGGGCTTCCCTCGTGGCGCAGTGGTTGAGAGTCCGCTTGCCGATGCAGGGGACATGGGTTCGTGCCCCGGTCTGGGAAGATCCCACATGCCGTGGAGCGGCTGGGCCCGTGAGCCATGGCCGCTGAGCCTGCGCGTCCGAAGCCTCTGCTCCGCGGCGGGAGAGGCCACAGCAGTGAGAGGCCCGCGTACCGCAAAAAAAAAAAAAAAAAAAAAAAAAAAAAAGCAAGGTGAAGAACAGTGTGTGTGGTATGCACTTATTTCATCCAAGAAAAGGCAGGGTAATATGAATATAAATACACACACACAAATGTGCTTATATTTTTCTTAAAAAGGGAGGAAAGAAGGGAGGGAGTGAGGGAGGGACATATAGAGAAGATAGATAAACTGAAAACCAATAAAAATGTTTATCTTTAGGGGGAGGGTGGCAATAAGGTGAAGAGGCTAGAGATGGAAGCTAAGCTAGACCTCTCCAAATGTAGCAGTTTTCAGTTTCAACTTTAGAATTATGTAAGTATCGTTACATGCAGTCACACAATTAAAATTAAATCAAAATGGGGGAAAAAAGTAATCCCAGCAAAGAAGCAAAGTGAAACAAGCAAGGTGGTGATTGACCCCCATAGACAGAGTTTATTTCTTATGCCTCTAAATATGGTGATGTGACTCCACATCCCTGGTGGAGCGTATCCTAAGGAAAAAATAAGCAACACAGGAATCTGTGTATCTGTTTTCATATATATATATATATATATATTGCAAATAAATAATTATATTAATGACATTGGGAATCAAAATTTTCAGTGTACGATAAAAGAGATACAAATATAAAATCAATGACAAAATTAAACAAAAACCCTATAATCCTATGTTTGAAATAAATTGAAAAATCATTAACTCTTGATGTATTATTCTCTTTAAAAATATGTTTCATAGCTCCATCCACTGAAAATGCCACGAAATAATGACCAACCTTATTACCCAGATTTGGGTCCTGAAATACCATTCCTCACTAAAAGGAACCAGGTCTGGGGCAGGAAATGTGCAAGATGAGTCTGAGACATTGCCTTGTACCAGACAACAAGGAAGTTATCAAAGATTACTAGGGCCAAAGACTACAAGAGAGCTAACTTAAAGGGGCTTTCTCTGTTAAATTTATAATTATATTTTTAAAAACCCTCATCAGTCACTTTGGAGGATAGGTAACCCACTCATTATTCTGAAAACCGGTAGGGAAAGAATCTATAATTTACCTTACCTTTTAAACTGTATCTTGGGGTAACCAATATATAGATGAGAAAAAGGTCTTCTTTATAGAAGTATTCCTGCTAATAAACATAGAATGAATGGTAGAATTAGATCATCATCATTTTGGAGCCCTAATGAAAATAAAGAATCTAGTAAATGATTATTAATGGCTGCTAAAACCAAGACGTGAAGGGTTGATAAGGGTACTTGATACTGGATAGATCAGGCTGGCAACACCTAAACCTCTGGATTGATCTTTTCATCACAAAGAAAGATCCAGACTTAGTATGCACCTCTTGATGAGGTTGAACAGGAGGTTCTCAGCATTAACAAAGAAGTATACATACCAAAAATATTGAGCCTTAATTTGATTAAGCTTCTAGATGTAAGGACCAGTTTACAGAAAATACAGGGGTTAAATGGCACAAAATGAATGCAATCAGCAAAATCCAGAGAGTGGGAAATTCTACAGTTTAAATGACCCTATTCTTTCAACCCATAAAAGGCAAGAGGAAAGAAGGTGTGGAAGACTATAGATTTAAAGAGATGTATAGGGACTTCCTTGGTTGCGCAGTGGTTAAGAATCCGCCTGCCAATGCAGGGGACATGGGTTCGATCCCTGGTCTGGGAAGATCCCACATGCCATGAAGCAACTAAGCCCGTGCACGACAACTATGGAGCCTGCACTCTAGAGCCCCCGAGCCACAACTACTGAGCCCGAGTGCCACAACTACTGAAGCCCACATGCCCTAGAGCCCGCAGCCCAGCCGCAACTACTGAGCCCACGCGTTCTAGGGCCCACGTGCCTCAACTACTGAGCCCATGTGCTGCAACTACTAAAGCTCGTGCGCCTAGAGCCTGTGCTGCACAGCAAGAGAAGCCACCACAATGAGAAGCCTGCTCACCACAACAAAGAGTAGCCCCTGCTTGCCGCAACTAGAGAAAGCCCGTATGCAGTAACAAAGACCCAATGCAGCCAAAAACAAAAACCAAAAAAAAAAAAAGTTTTTTTTTAATTAAAAAAGAAGAGATGTATAAGTCACATCAACCAAGTACACTTGACCTTGAACAATGCAAGGGTTAAGGGCACCAACCCTCAGTGCAGTTGAAAATCCAGGTATAACTTATAACTGGCTCTCCGTATACGTGGTTCCTCTACATCTGCAGTTCCACATCACAGGACTCAACCAACTGCTTGTGTAGTACTGTAGTATTTACTATTGAAAAAAATCCATGTATAAGTGGACCTGTGATGTTCGAACCTGTGTTGTTCAAGGGTCAACTGTACAGGTCCACTTATTCTGGATCCTGAATTGTAGGAAAACAAGGAAATTTAAACATTGACTAGTTACTTAATAATATTAAGAAATTGTCATTTTAAGTATGATCATGATATTTTGGTTATGACAAAAACAGAGTATTTATCTTTATATATACCTAAGTTTTAAATGGATGAAATAATCTAATTTTTTTGTGCTTTGCGTTAAAACAATGGAGATGGGCTTGGGCAGCTGGGGAGGGGTACAGATTGGCCTTGGGTTGATAATTGATGAAGCTAGGTGACAGGTACATTGGAGTTCATTCATCAAGAATCTCTACTTTTATATATTTGAAATTTCCCACAATAAAAAGTGAATAAATGAATAAATACCTTGTATTAGCTGACAACTCCCAAAGTTGCAACCTCTAGCCCAGACGCTTCTCCTGAACTTCAGACTCCTATATTCAACTGCTGACTTGACATCTCTACTTGGATGACTAATATGCACCTAAAACTTAACATATCCAAAACCGAGATCATTATCTTTCCTCTCAAACATTCCCCATCTAGTCTTCCCATTCTAGTTAATGGCAACTTCATCTTTCCAGTTGCTCAGGCCAAAACCTAAGAGTCCTCCTTGACTCCTCTTTCTCAAATCCAATCTTTAAGCAAATACTAAGGTAATTCCTACAAAACATATCCAGAAATTTAACTGGGTATCCTGTATTTTTATTTGCTATATCTGACAACCTCATTCCACTGCCACAAGCTTGGATTACCGCAATCCAAACTGGTCTCCCTGATTTCACCCTTGTTCCAAGTTATAGTCTCTTCTCTAGGAAAGGGTGGAAGTTACTCTAACCATAAGTCAGATCATATTACCCCTTTGTTCAAACTCTTCACTGCAGCCAGAGTTCTCATGGTTTTCTTCTGTGTCCTCTGCAGTCTTCCCTTAACCTTGCCTCTCTCCCATTTACACTCCATTCCATACCTTTATGGGGCTCCTCACTATTGCTCTCCCTTACTTGATACACACCAGCTTCAGATCCCTTGCCCATTCTGTTCTTTCTTGGTTTACACCTTCCTCAGATATCAGCATAATAGGCTATCCCACCTCCTTCAGGTATTCTCTCAAATTATTCAAAATTGTAAAACCTCAATAATCACTATGGGGAATACCCTGGCGGTCCAGTTGTTAGGACTCCGCACTTCCACCGCAGGGGGGCATGGGTTGGATCCCTGGTCAGGGAACTAGGATTCTGCGTGCCACGCGGCGCAGCCCAAAAATAAATAAATAAATAATAATCACTATGTCTCTCCCCTGCTTTTTCTCCACCCTATCATTCTAATACACTACTTATTTTATGAATTTATCTTATTTTGCCTGTCTCAGCATGCACACCCATGCCTACCAGAATGTAATTTTAAGCTCTTTGAGGATAGGAATTTTTGTCTGTTTTGTACACTGCTGTATCCTCAAAATCTAGAAATTGTGCTGGCAAATAATAGGTGCTCAGAAAATATTTATTGTTAAATGAGTAACTAAATTATGACAATGGAGCAAATCTTTCCAAGTATCCACAAATTTAAAATAGATGGAGACTTCCCTGGTGGTCCAGTAGGTAAGACTCTGCACTCCCAATGCAGGGGTCCCCTGTTCGATCCCTGGTTGGAGAACTAGATCCCGCATGCGTGCTGCAACTAAGAAGTCTGCATGCTGCAACTGAAGATTCCTCATGCCATAACTAACAGCCGGCACAATAAAAATAAATAAATATTTTTAAAAATATATATGATTTGTTTTCAGTTATTGCATTTCAAGTCCCTAATCACAAATTTTATTATATATTTTAATAAAGGAGATGAAATAAATATGGGATTCCTGAGTCCCATGTTTACTTATTTCTTTGATAGTCGAGTTTTTTTCTTCCATTCACACTAGCAGAATTTCCTCCATCTAAAGTCTAGATTTAGAATCCAGACAATTTTTGGACTTCCCTGGTGGCACAGTGGTTAAGAATCCACCTGCCAATGCAGGGGACGCGGGTTTGAGCCCTGGTCTGGGAAGATCCCACATGCCAGGGAGCAACTAAGCCCGTGTGCCACAACTACTGAACCTTCACTCTAGAGCCCACGAGCCACAATTACTGAAGCCTGTGCGCCACAACTACTGAAACCCACGCACCTAGAGCTTGTGCTCTGCGACAAGAGAAGCCACCGCAATGAGAAGCCAGTGCACAGCAACAAAGAATAGCCCCCCCACTTAACACAACCAGGGAAGACCCATGCACAGCGATTACCCAATGCAGCCAAAAATAAATAAGTAAATAAATTTATTTTTTAAAAAAAGAATCTAGACAATTTTATACATATCACTATAAGGCCATTATTTAAGGCCATTATAACTACATATAGATAATAAATCCTCTATTGTCTTCCATTTCTGTTTATGCTGACAGAGGAGAGTAATTTATATAGCATGTGGTTTGGGGTTTAGAATGACTACTCCCCAGGTTCCAGACCTAACTTACTCTTGAGGTTTCTTAAATGTGGTTGAAGAAATTCCATGGTTACAGCGACTATGCTTAACGACCACCTGGGGCTTGATGTGCTCAGTCTCAGGTTTACCTGTCCTCTCTGCATTCACCTGTCACCATGCTATCTGTATACATGCTTTTATATTCTCAGAGGGCAACGCTCCCTTGCAGATGCTAGTACAACAGTAATGAAGAGGTAGTCATTCTTAGGTAGGACCTTAGCCATTCTAAGGTAAATGAAAACTGAAATGCACACTTTAAAAACTTTCAAGGGCAGAGTTCCCTCTCTCTCTTATTCCCCAGTCCCATTAAAGGAAGCATAAAAGGAAGAGAAAGGTTTCAGTGCATGCGACTATTTCCACAAGAAAGGCCTTGGCACGGTGATGGGCAGGGAGGAGTATGTGGGCTGAAGAGGGTGTCCTAAGGGGCACAGAGCCCTCCCATCTGACCCGGTCTTCAACTCTGAGAATCCTGAGGCCACGGTGCAAGGCCCTTCAAGGGCCCCTACGGCTCCTCCATTTGGCCACAGGTTAAACTAATCTCTCCCTCAGACTTTGTGGCCCCTCTGGCCTCCACCAGGCCCGCCTCAACCTCGCGTACAGTCACTCTCTCTCATTTTCAGTCTCTTCTTTTCTACCAGGCGACATGCCCCAGAGTAAATCATTCCCTGTCGTTTCCAGAGACCTCCAAGGGATTTTCCATCATAATAATCAAAGACCAATCCCAGTGGGTTTCCATGGGTTCCGGTTCACCCTGACTTCCGGGGCGTACTCTCTTTCTCTTGTCTCTGAGGCAGGCCAGGAGGCCGTGGTCCCCAGCGCATCTGGCGAAAACAGCTCTCCAAGGATAAGCACAGAAGTCAAGTCCCTTGAAGAGCCAGGCTGGTCTTTCATCACAGGGAAAGGAAGGGCGACTAGGCACTCAAAGGTAAGACAAGTGGAGAAGCCAGCGCCCTGGGAAACTCCTCGAGATACCCGGGAATCCCGAACCCATTCGCGAGGACCCGACGGCTCCCCAGCCCCCCTCCCCCACCTTCACCTCACCCCGCTCCAGCCCGCCCTGTCCAAACCCCTCCGGCCTCCACCTCTGAGGGCCGGCTCGCGCCCGAACTGGGTGGGGTTGCGGGATCTGCCTCGAGGCCACTTGGTCCCGCGGAGGCAGCCTAAGCTGCGTGGCCACGCCCCCCAGGGCGCGCTCTGACCAATGAGAGTTACTCCTCGCCCCCTGGGCCCCGCCCCCGCTGCGGCAGGCTACTAACGGTTTTAACGGTCCTAACGGTTTCAACCGTTAACCATTTAATCGTGGGCCTGGCCTGCTAACCTACATTTCGCCGGGCACCAACACACCCACCCACGCGCACCTCACGAGATGGACCCTCCCACCTCCACACTCACACCCTGCAGTCCACCCACCCCTCACCAGGCATCCTTAGCCGATGAAGACCCTCTCAGTAGTCAACGCACAGTAGTTATAGATGGCTGGCTAAGTCATGAAATGGGATGAGATCACCAATGAAGGAGTATGGATGGAAAACAGATTGTATTGAGTCCTAGGACACACAACGTTTAGAGGCTTAGATGAAGAAAAAGCAGCAAAGGAGCCAGAGTGGGAGTGGTTAGGGATAGGGGAGGAACCCCAGGAGAGTGAAGTGCTGTGGAAGCCACCTGGACCATCCTTCAAAGAGGAGGAGGTTAGCTGTGTCAAATGCTGCTGATGAGTCAAGGAAAATGAGGAGTGAGAATTAATTATTGGTGACCTGGAAGGGAGCAGTTTTAGTGATGTAGTGGGGACAAAAACCTGATTGGTGTGTGGTTTCAAAAGACATTGCTGATAAAGGACTAGTATCCAAAATCTATTTAAAAACTCAACAATAAAAAAATTAAGTTGGCCGAAGAGCTAGACACCTCCCCAGAGAAGATACACAGATGGCAAATAAACATATGAAAAATGCTCAACATTGTATGCATTAGGGAAATGCAAAATAAAACAGATAACACTATGCAACTTTAAGAATTGCCAAAATCCCAGAATGCTGGAAACACAAAATGCTGGTGAGGCTGTGGAGCAACAGGAACTCTCATTTGTTGCTGATGGGAAAGCTGAATGGTACAGCCACTTTGGAAGATGTTCTGGCAGTTTCTTATAAAATTAAATATACTCTTACCATATGATCCAGCAGTCATGCTCTTTGGTATTTACCCAAAGGAGTTGAAAACTTATGCCCACACAAAAACCTGCACATGGATGTTTATAGCAGCTTTATTCATAATTGCCAAAACTTGGAAGCAATCAAGTTGTCATCTTCAGTAGGTGAATGGATAAATAAACTGTGGTACATCCAGACAATGGACAATTATTCAGGACTAAAATATCTATCAAGCTATGAAAAGACATGGAGGGAACTTAAATGCATTTTACTAAGTGAAAGAAGCCAATCTTGAAAAGGCTACATACTGCAGGATTCTAAACAGTATGACATTCTGGAAAAGGCAAAACTATGGAGATAGTAAAAAGATCAGTAGTTGCCAGGGGTTAGAGGGGGAGGGTGGGCTGAATAAGTTGAGCACAGAGGATTTTTAGGGCAGTGAAACTATTCTTTTTGATACTATAATGGTGCATACATGTCATTATACATTTGTCCAATCCCATAGAAGGAACAACACCAAGAGTGAACTCTAAGGTAATCTATGGACTTTGGGTGATAATTCTGTGTTGATTTAGGGTCAGCATTTATAATAAATGTACTATTCTGTATGTGTGGGAGCAGGAGGTATATGAGAAATCTATGGACCTTCCACTCCATTTTGCTTTGAACCAAAAACTATAAAAAAAAGTCTATTAAAAAAATAAATTAAAAAAAAAGAGCAAGAGGAGAGATTTGGCATATCCATACAATGGAAAACTACTAAGCAATAAAAAGGAATGAACAACTGATAGGCACAGTGACATGGATAATTCTCAAAATAATTATGCCAAGTGAGAGAAGACAGACACACAAAAGAATACATACTGGATGATTCCACTTACATAAAGTTCTAGAAAATGCAAATTATAGTGACAGAAAGCCAAACAGCAGTTTCCTGAGTGCCATATAGAAGGAATACTAATGGGCAGAAAGAAACTTTGGGGTGTGGATATGTTTACTACCTAGATTGTGGTTATGTTTCATAGATGTATACATAGATCAAAATGTGTCAAGTTGTACAATTTTTTTTTGTTTTTTGGCGGTGCCCCGTGGCTTGTGGGATCTTAGTTTCCTGACCAGGGATTGAACTTGGGCCCTCGGCAGTGGAAGTACAGAGGCCTAACCACTGGACTGCCAGGTAATTCCCTCTACAACTTTTTGACTTACCATTTTTAAGATTTATCTCTGTGGATTCAAGTATCTGTAGCCAGACCTACTAGAGAATGGACTTGAGGATATGGGGAGGGGGAAGGGTAAGCTGTGACAAAGCGAGAGAGAGGCATGGACATATATACATTACCAAACGTAAGGTAGATAGCTAGTGGGAAGCAGCCGCATAGCACAGGGAGATCAGCTCGGTGCTTTGTGATCGCTGGGCGGGGTGGGTTAGGGAGGGTGGGAGGGAGGGAGACGCAAGAGGGAAGAGATATGGGAGCATATGTATATGTATAGCTGATTCATTTTGTTGTAGAGCAGAAACTAACGCACCATTGTGAAGCAATTATACTCCAATAAAGATGTTAAAAAAAAAAAGTATCTGTAGCCAATTTATAGTAACTCCATTATTTCGTTGTTTGATTATAGGCCAATTTTCTCATTGTCCTCTTGATAAACATTCAGCCTGTTTATAGTTCTTCCCCTATACAGATACAGCAATGAACATTTTTGTAGTTGTGAATACATGTGAGAGGGGATCTCCAGGGTTACTATACTAATAGGGTGGACTTTCTGGCTAGTAGGGCTTGTGCCAGTGACAAAGCCCTACTGAGTGTTTCCTGTTTTTGAACTTTTCGTTGGCAGAGTTTTAGAGGCTAATCGCCAGCTTCTTTGGGTTAGTAAAAGGAGTGAACTGTTCATGTCCCTGTGTTATAAATGAGAGAGACAATAATCTGCCCAAGGCTAGCTTGGGATGGAACCATGGTGTCAGATACTTTCATGCTGCTTCTTTTGCTCCTCTGTTATGCTCTCTCCTCCTTCACTTGGGCCCTTGTAACATTCACCAACATTTGCCACCAGTTAGTGTTCCCAGTCACCACAAACTCCTGAGAAGTTGATAGAGCCTTATTCTGAAGCAGCATTTTTATCCTAAGAGCTACCAGCCCCTTTAGCATTTCTTCTAACTCCATGAAATGTTATAAATTTATATCCCTGGCAGTATGGTTGAAGTTTAAAAAATGCAGGATTTGCCTTTAAAATATTCGCTATTTCATTGACTGTGAGCTCATCAGACTCCACTGTGGAGCCTTATATGTTTATATAAGAACTCTCCCAAGCTGTTAATGCTGAGGGACAGATTTCTCTCAGAGAGAAGTAAGAATAGAGCAGGAAGCACAAAGGGGTAGCAGGCTGGGCTCTACCTCAACAATCAGGAGCATTGTGTAGTCACAACATCCCTTTGTCACTAAGCAACAAGAAGTTGACCTGCTGAGATGCTCTTTCTCCAGAAGTAACCTCAAAAAGACAAGAGGAAAGTTTGCCTTTTCTGCTTGTTTCCCAGAAAGATGCAAAGTGCTTTAGTAGGCTCCTGGGTAAGAGTGTACTTTACATTAATCCTAGCCCCTGGCCCTGGGGTAGTACCTGAAATATGAATTACTCATGAGAATAAAGTGAGAATGGTTTCATCCAGCATCCAGGCTAGAGGAGGACCCCAAACTGCCCACTCCCCCTCTGCCATTATGAGGTCCCCCTACAGCTTATCTAGTCTTCCTGACACCATGCCCTCTTCCATGTGTCCTGGTCTCATGCCTGGATTAGCTGATCCTCTTAGTCCTCTAGCCACCCCATTTATTCCCAGTCCTTTGTTTGATCCCCCCAAACTTCTGTAGTTTGACTGCTCTCTAGACTGGGAACATCTTGAGGCTAAAGACTGCCTTCTACTATCTGTATGTCCCATGCCTGGAATACAGTAAAGGCCCAGTAAATACTGTTGAAATAAACTGAATAGAGAGAAAGGAGTGTTTGACAATAGTAGAAGGATGGACAGACGAGTTGGATGACCCAAGCACTCAGTGGGATGAAAAGATAAAGGGCTTCCCAGGCACGCTTAGGAGCCCACTTTGATGGCCAGAGGCCAGCTGGGAACAGGTTCTTTCTGCTCAGGACTATGATCATGGCGTGGACTAGACACATTGTCCTCTCCAGGGGGTATTCAGGACAGTGAGGTTGGGCCATAAGAGTTCCCAGGCCAGACATGGTCATCCATGTTGTCAGCCTAATGACATCAGCACAGTACAGCTTCTTATACCCCCAGTAGGTGCTCATTTCTGTCTTCTGCCAGTCCTTGTCTCTGAAATTCTCTCCAGAAGGTATCCACTGTTGGTAAAGTACTTCTTTGGGAAAGTTCATCCTTTGTTTAAGTGCTCCAGTTTCAGAGGGTGCCCTACTTGCCCCAAAATAACGAAGTGTGTAGCAAACAGGTGTTCGTGACTTTGTCAATAGATGCAGAATATGTATCCATTTAATCCTGGCTTTTCAGTGACCCTTGACCTCTATTAACAATGCAGGGAAGACAATGAAGGGGACTTCCTCTCAGATCCCCCAGGGAAGGACCATGCTACTAGATGGTGGCCCTGTTCTCAAAACTCTGCTCAGTGCTTCCTAAGTCACCCTAACTCAGAACCTGTCTGGTCCCCTTCCCTGCTGAAGTCTTCCCTTGCTCTTGGAAGAGAATCCATGTTCCTAACCCAGTCTAGGTCCTGTCCCTCCCTGACCTCACCTTACTTCTCCTTGTCTTGCTCACAGCCTTTTAGTCAATAAGGCCTCTTTTTTTTTTTTTTTTTTTTTCGGTTCTTCCAACACAACTCTGTCTCTGGCCTCTGAATCTTTGCACTTGCAGTTCTCACCACATAGAATGCTCTTCTGCTGCCCCTCACATGGCTGACTCCTTCAAGTACCATGCCCATTGTCATGAGATGCTGTCCCTACTCCCTGTCACTCGATCTAGTCATCAGGTTCTTTCTTTCCTGACTCTATTCACTTGTCTTACTCCCTCACCAGAAGGAAGGTTGATAGAGGCAGGGTCTTTCTGTCTTTTCACTGCTGTGTGTGTCCCCAGCCCATATTAGGACCCTGTTGAAGAAAGAGAGAGAGAGAGAGAGAAAGGAAGGAAGGGGGGGAGGGAGGGAGGGAGGGTGAGAGGAAGGAGGGGAGGAAGGAAGGAAGGCACCCTTTCCTTACAGACATAACCCTCCCAGGTGGGCCAGCACAGCTGAGGCCAACTGTTCTAATGGTGGATGGAGACACCTCTCTGTTGGCGCCTCTCCAGGGTGTCCCTCCTTCTCTGATTCTTTTTATTCTGTCAGGAACTCCCAGGAGAGGCTTCTAGCCTGGGGGCTCTGAGGTCTAGGACTCAGGGTGGGGGTTGGGGTGGGATTCACCCTCAAGCCTGCCTTGTTACAGCACAACAGTGGCTTCTATGGGCACTACAGAGGCCAATTCAAGAGTGAAAGTGCTCGAGAATATCGCCTTGCAGCCAAGCCCCAGCCCCCAGCAGTGTTCCTGCAGCGCTGTCAGGTACGAGGCAGCCCTGGGTGCAGCTGCCACGGCTGAGCCAGATTCTGCTTCTCTCAGGCCCCAAGAGCAATATCCTCAACCTTAATGCAACTGGACTGACACTTGAGGCTAGCCTATCCCCAGGACTTGCATGAGGCCTGGCCCCTCTTCCCTGAAATGTCAGGTCCTCCCCCTACAGATACATGGGTGGAGAAGAGCCAGTACCAGGCTGGACAGTTTTGCTCACTGCTCCTTCTAAATGGAGGAAGAGTCAGGGTCTAGGTGGGGTGGGTGGTCATGGAGAGAGAGCCTCCAGAACCCAAGAAGTAAGCCTTGAGTTTTGCAGACGGCTGTCCTTCAGCACAGATTCCTTGATGCCATGAAAGTCAATGGTCTAGCTCACAGGCAGCCTCGTAGTCCAGGGGCTCAGGAGTGAGTAGGAGGCCTCCTCTGGTCAGTAAAACAGCATAGAAAGTGGCAGGTGTCCGCCCCCATGCCTAACCAAGGAGGACTGGAAAGGAGTGATGGCAGAATCGGCCTAGGGTGGCTGGAAAAGGCTTCCAGATAACAGGAGAGGGACGCAGGGCTGCAGGCCCTCCACTGCTTCCAGGCCTGGAGACAAGGAGGGGACACTGAGCATAGTCAGGGTCCCAAAAGTAAAAAGCCCACTCAAAACAGAACTCAGGAGGGTATACATATAAAGGAGTAGGTGTGGGAGCTTCAGGGAAAGGCATTCTCACAGGATGGTAACAACCGAGTGGTCAGTACTGCTGGGCTTTAAGGAACAAGGGGAAGGCATGGCTCCTAGAACCCAGATGGAGAGAGTGGTATGGAGAGGGCTCTCCTGAGAGAAGTGGTGATTTCGGGTAGAGGGACACAGCCAGGTAGGGGCGGGCCCGGAAGGGAGCCAGGAGAAGAAACACCTCCTCCCTCCTTCCCTCCATCTCCTTTCCAGGCTTCCTTTCAGGTCAGAGGGAAGTCAACCTGGTGAGAAGTGTGCTCACATCAGACTCCTGGGAAAGATCAGGGTGGAGGAGGGCTGAGAGGGACCTGGAGGTGTGCCTGGAACATGCTCCGCCCACTGCAGCTTCTTGTTTCCCAGCCTCTAGCCAGGTCCTACTTGACTGGCCATCTGGATTCTCTACAAATTGCTTTCCCAGGCCAAGAGCAGGGTCTTGGAGTCTGCCATGCTACAGAGCCTGAACTTCCTTAGCATGCCCAGTTGGAACGGCTGCCTGGTACTGCCTACTGAGCAAGGCCCAAATGCAACTCCAGACTGCTCGTCTGGGGCCACCTCCCTTGAGAGAGTGATGAGATCTGCCTAGTACAGGGACAGAGGTAACCTGGGCACTTCCTGCTGGGTGTCTGTAGTAGTCCTCAGTGGCAGCCCTCATCCCAAAGACCTGAATGTCCTCTTAGTCTGTCCCCCAGGAACAGAGTAGAGGACATATTTGGGGACATATTTTGATTGAAGTGAAGTCTTGTTACATGTTGGCATTATCAGCAACCCCAAAATAACATGGTCTGTGTATCTTGGGCTTAGGTTGTACAAATGCCAAGTCTGACCCTTTCTAGATCTAAAGCTGTTTTAATTAGTGGGACTACTCAGGGAAGGTGCACATTCTTTTTTCTTATTTGCTGAGAGATACCAAGTGTCAGCTGGCTGACTGCAGCTATTCTTGTTGAAAACCTTTCCAAGATGTAGCAGCCACTTACCTTTAGTTTGGGGCAGGTAGAAATTTTGTCATTCAGATGCAAGAAGATTCTTTTTTCTTTTTATTCTTCTTTTTCTTTTTTTCTTCTAAACCAGATTAGTTTATTTCTGGCCTTCACCTGTCTGACTCTTGGGAAATGTAATCCTGGTCTTGTTTGTTCTTAAGGTCAGGCCAGAGTGCCAGGGCTCATGGTTGGAGGCAGGTCCTTCGTTGGTGGTGCCGTGATTGCTGTGTCTCTGCCTCTGCCCCACCCCCCACCATGCCTCAGTCTGCCACAGGGACTCCTCACTCAGTACCCCACTAATTGCACACTGCCCAGCCTCCAGAGAGGCCCTTAGTCCTCCCACAGGCAAACATTGACCCATCCCAGGAAACCTACTTCTCTTCCAAGGCCTCTTTAGCTCAAACCCTAGCCCAAGCCCTACCTGCTCATAGACCACGGATTTTACCACCTGAGTGGAAAAGGAGCTTTAGATGGTTTAGAAGCAAAGATGCAGGTGAAATTCTCCTCAGGGACAAGAATACTTAGAATTGCCTGGGTGGAGAGGAAATTACTGCACTTTTCACTAGACTCCCACAGTTGTGAGAATAAAACTCAAGTCAGTGGGAGTCGATAGATGATCCTGTCACTGTAAGAATAGTGAGTTTCCAAATTCAGACCTGCCTCCAACAGCAGAGGCATCCACATTCTAGGGCTGTGTACAACTTTAAAGCTAAGGGTAGAGATGGGGGAGGGATTGGGGGGGCAACTGGAACATGCCCCAGACCTCCAGATTTTTTAATTGAAATTTTTTTTGAGATGGTTGTAGATTCAGAAACAGTTGTAAGAATTAGTAAAGAGAGATCCCTTTTATGCTTTGCCCAGTTTCCCCCAATGGTAACATTTTGCATATCTATAGTAAAATATCACAACCAGGACGCTGACATTGCTGCAATCTACCTATTTCATTCAGATTTCCTCATTTGTGTGTGTGTATTAAGATCTATAAAATCTTGGAATTCTCTGCTGGTCCAGTGGTTAGGACTCCACGCTCTCACTGCTGAGGGCCTGTGTTCGATCCCTGGTCAGGGAACTAAGACCCCACAAGCCACGTGGCATGGCCATAAAAACCCATAAAAATCTATAAAATCTTTTTAAAATTAATTTTAATAACAGTATAGCTGATTTACAATGTTGTGTTAGTTTCTGCTGTATAGCAAAGTGAATCAATTATACATATACATATATCCACTCTTTTTTAGATTCTACTCCCATATAGGTCGTTAAAGAATATTGAGTAGAGTTCCCTGTTCTATACAGTAGGTTCTTATTAGTTATCTATTTTATATATAGTAGTGTGTATATGTCAATCCCAATCTCCCAATTTATCCATTCCCCCTGCTTTCCCCCTTGGTAACCGTAAGTTTGCTTTCTATATCTGTGACTCTATTTCTGTTCTGTAAATAGGTTCATTTGTACAATTTTTTTAGATTCCACATATAAGTGATATCACATGATATTTGTTGTTCTCTGTCTGACTTACTTCACTCTGTATGACAAGTTCTGGGTCCATCCATGTTGCTGCAAATGGCATTCTTTCTTTTTATGGCTGAGTAGTATTCCATTGTATATATGTATCACATCTTCTTTATCCATTCTTCTATTGATGGGTATTTAGGTTGCTTCCATGTCCTGGCTATTATAAATAGTACTGCAATGAACATTGGGGTACACGTATCTTTTTGAATTATGGTTTTCTCCAGATATATGCCCAGGAGTGAGCTTGTTGGATCATATGCTAGTTCTATTTTTAGCTTTTTAAGTAATCTCCATACTGTTCTCCATAGTGGCTGTTACCAATTTAAATTCCCACCAACAATGTAGGAGGGTTCCCTTTTCTCCACATCCTCTCCAGCATTTATTGTTTATAGATTTTTTCATGATGGCCATTCTGACTGGTGTGAGGTGATGCCTCATTGTAGTTGTGACTTGCATTTCTCTAACAATTAATGATGTTGAGCATCTTTTCATGTGCCTCCTGGCCATCTGTATGTCTTCTTTGGAGAAATGTCTATTTAGATCTTCTGCCCATTTTTTGATTGGGTTGTTTGTTTTTTTGATATTGAGCTGCATGAGCTGTTTGTATATTTTGGAGATTAATCCCTTGTTGGTCACTTCATTTGCAAGAGAAAAAAAAAGATCTATAAAATCTTATCACCCGTGTAGGTTTGTGCATCCACCACCACAGTCAAGATACTGACCAATATCACAAGGATCCCTGGTCCTGCCCTTTTTTTTTTTTTTTCGCGGTACGCGGGCCTCTCACTGTTGTGGCCTCTCCCGTTGCGGAGCACAGGCTCTGGACGCGCAGGCTCAGCAGCCATGGCTCACGGGCCCAGCCGCTCCGCGGCATGTGGGATCCTCCCGGACCGGGGCACGAACTCGCGTCCCCTGCATCGGCAGGCAGACTCTCAACCACTGCGCCACCAGGGAAGCCCGTGGTCCTGCCCTTTTATACCCATCAGCCTCTCATTCCTCCACCCTTCCCCTGTCCCTAACTGCTATTTTTCCTCCATTTCTAAAATTTTGTGACTTCAGAAACGTTATGTGAATGGAATGATACAGCATGCAACCTTTGGGGAATGGCTTTTCTTGCTCAGCATAATTTCCTGAAGATTCCTCCAAGTTGTGTGTATCAACGGTTCAATTTCCATTACTGAGTAGTATTCTGTGATATGTATATAGCAGTTTACTTAACCATCCATCTATGAAAATGTATCTGGGCTGATTCCAGTTTTTACCTCTTACAAATAAAGTTGCTATGAACATTTGTGTACAGGTTTTTGGGTGAACATAAATTTTCATTTCTTTGGAATAAATACCTAGGAGTGCAATTGCTGGGTCATATGATAGTTGCATTTATTTATTTATTTTTAATATTTTATTTATTTATTTGGCTGCACCGGGTCTTAGTTTCGGCACACGGGATCTTCGTTGCCGCGTGAGGGATCTTTAGTTGCAGTATGCAGGATCTTTTTTTTAGTTGTGGCATGCGGGATCTTTTTATAGTTGCAACATGCAGAATCTTTTAGTTGCGGGCATGCAGACTCTTAGTTGCGGCATGTAGGATCGTGTTCCCTGACCAGGGATAGAACCTGGCCCCCTGCAATGGGAGCTCAGAGTCTTAGCCATTGGACCACCAGGGAAGTCCCCGTAGTTGCATTTAAGTTGTTTGTTTGGTTTTTTAATGTGGATGGAAATTTTTTTTAATTGAAGGAAAGATTCTTTAAATTCTATAGCACTTTACAATTTTCAAAAGTTTCACACACGATTTCATATAATCCCATAATAACTTTTTTTCTCCTACCCCTATATTGTACCTCCTGCACGTTAAGTTTTTTTTTTTAATTGTCAAACTGTTTTCCAGAGTGGCTGTTTCACATTTTACATTCCCACCTGCATTGAGCAAATGATTGTATTTCTCTGCATTCTCACCAACATTTGGTGTTGTCTCTATTTTTTATTTTAGCCATTCTGATTGATGTGTCATGATAGCTCACTGTGGGGTTTTTTTGTGTTTTTTTTTTGAGTATGTTGGGTCGTCATTGCTGTGCGCAGGTTTTCTCTAGTTGTGGTGAGCGGGGGCTACTCTTCGTTGTGGTGTGCGAGCTTCTCATTGTTGTGGCTTCTCTTGTTGTGGAGCACAGGCTCTAGGCACGCAGGCTTCAGTAGTTGTGGCACGTGGGCTCAGTAGTTGTGGCTTGCAGGCTCTAGAGCGCAATCTCAGTAGTTGTGGCACACGGGCCTAGATGCTCCATGGCATGTGGGATCCTCCGGGGCCAGGGCTCGAACCCGTGTCCCCTGCATTGGCAGGCAGACTCCTAACCACTGCACCACCAGGGAAGCCCTCTCACTGTGGTTTTAATTTGCATTTCCCTAACATTCAGTGATGGTGAACATCTTTTCATGTGTTATTTGCCATCTGTATATCCTCTTTGAAGAAATGTCTTCATGTTGTTTGCCCATTTTCTAATTGGAATTTTTATTTTGCTGTTCAGTTGTGAGAGTTCTTTATACATTCTAGATACTAGTCCTTTATTGGATATGTGATTTGCAAATATTTTCTCTCAGTCTGTAACTTGTCTTTTCATCCTCTTCACATGGACTTTCACAGAGCAAAACTTAAAAAAAAATTTTGATGAGGTCTAATTTATTGATTTTTTTTTCTTTTATGGCTCTTGCTTTTGGTGTCACATCTAAGAACTCTTTGCCTAGCTCTAGATTCTGAAGATTTTCTATTTTTTTCCTGAAAGGGCTCTGGGTTTTTAATCTCTTGTGTCAGTTTGCTTTATGAGGAATGAAAGGTAAGGCCAGCTGGCTTCCTACCTTCATGGAGCTTTCATTCGATTTGGAGAACACCAGCTGTCTAAGGCAGGAGGTCCCAATAGGGGAGCTTGTTAAAGGCTCCACCCCGAAGATTCTGGTTCAGGGATCTGGGATGGAGCTAGCCCCTGACTTTTATCTAGCAACTTATTGTCAGCCATTGCTCATACCCCAACCCAGCCAAGATTGGACTCACCAGATCAGGTACTTCATTCTGGTCCGCAGCAGGAGAAGCTGAGTGGCTGAGGTGGAGGGACCCTGGGGGCAGAGACCAGGCACAAAGGCAAGGTGGACGGTCTTGGGAGAGATTCCTGCTGAGGTCTAGGGGCCTGAGAGGTGGTCTCTCTCTGCCTGGGGATGGAACATGGCTCTCTGGCCCCAACTGGGCTAAAGCAAATGCCCTGGGGATCTTCTGTCCCTGTTCACTGATTTAACAGCAAATATATATTGAGCACAGTGCCAGGCTCAGTGTTGGAGTTATAGATGTGAGTAAAACAGACAGTAACCTTGCCCATGAGGTGCTTGTGTTCTAGTCAGGGGCATCAGATGGTAAACAGCAACATAATACATAGTAATACAGTATGTTAGAAGGTGAAAAATGCTGGGTTGGGGTGATGGGACTGCTGGTGTAGTAGTGGTCAAGGAAGACCTCCCAAGAGGTAGGTGAGAGGGAGTCATGGCCAGCTGGGAGAAAAGTCCCAGGCAGAAGTAACTGGTAGTACAAAGGTCCAAGGTGAAAGTAGCTAGTGTATTTGAGGAACAGTGAGGACGCCAGTGTGGCTAGAGGTAATGGAGGAATCAATATCATGTGGATCTCATGGACCACTATGATGACTTTGACTTTTATAAACATGAGGAACTGTTGTGGATTTTTGGCAAACAAGGAGTGTGATCTGATTTACATATTAAAACAGTTATTCTGCCTGCTAAGAGGACAATAGACTGGAGAGGCAAGCTTGGAAGTAGGGACACCAAGTGGGAAGCTCTTGCAGTAATTGAGGCATGAGGGGAAGGTGGCTTAGACCAGAGAAAGCAGCGGCTATGCTGAGAAGTGGTCTGATCCTGGGTACATATTGAAGGAAGTATCAGCAGGATTTCCTGGCACACTGGATGTAGAGTGTGAAAGAAAAGAATCAAGGGGACTCCGAGGTGTTTGGCAAGATCTAGCTGCCATGACCTGAGCTGGGGGAGGCTATAGGTGGGGTGGTTTTGGGGAATGATCCAGAGCTCAGCCATGTGTCTGGAGATGCCCGTTAAGACATTTACATGGGAATATGGAGCAGGTGGTTGGCTAGTGAGTCTGGAGTTCGGGAGAGAGCTCAAGCTCTAAAGAGAAATTTCAGTTTCCAGGTGGTATTTAGGGCCAAGAGGCTGGGTTGTTGATGAGAGAGTGAAAGAGAGGAGGAGAGAGCTGGAGCCTAGTCCTGGATGATCTAAAGGACCCAATGTGAAACTTAAACCACTGCCCCACTAACGGCAGGATGTCCTGGAAAATGCCTCAGCCCCTTCCTCAATCAGTGGCCCCAGAGGCTTCTGCTTTGAGAGCAAGTGCTGGGATGAGATGTTCCAGGAATGAGGTGTTGCTTTAATTTTTATCTGCCCTTTCAGTGTGTTGGCAGTTTAGCAGTTTAAGGATGGTGGCTCCTGGCAACTTCCCTCCATTATGGGGCCCTGAGTTAGCATCTTGGGGACAGGTAAGCATCATCTTTCCCCATTCACCTTCTTTTTCACTGTCTTTCTAGGAGCCAGCGCAGCAACATTTCTTCTCCAAGCATGACAACCGCACTTCCTTTGACAAAGTGAGTGCTAGAGAGAGGAAGGAAAATGGGCAGACTCCCAGCCTAGGTTGAAGTTGAGGTAGGGTGGAGGGGAGAAGACATTGCAGGGAGAGAGGGCTCTTTATACAGACAGAGGAGTGTCTGTCTTCCTGACAACCTCTTTCTTCTGGGAAACAGCCCATTCTACAAACAGATGTACCTCTGCTTTGGTTTCCCCCACCAGCTTGCCTGACAATGTGCAAATATCTTAGGAACCACTGACTTTCTGGGGGCTTCATTCACTCTGGAATGGAAGGCATGACTGGGGATGCAGGCCAAAGAGGCTGGGGTCCAGGCCAGGGAGGCCAGGCACAGGCCAGGCATCACCAGGCAGGCTTGGGTATAGGAGGGGCCCAAGGAATTGCCTGGTGCCAGGACTGTGGGCCAAGGGCCCATACCGTTGAGGAGGGCCCCTACTGCCTGCTACAGGGAATCGGAAGGCGGAAAGACCTGGAGCGCCTGTGGCAACAGCACACCTTCCTGCGCTGGGCACCCTGTGAACTGGAGTTGCGCCAGCCACGGCCCCTTGAATCCTCCTACCAGGCTGATTTCCGGTCAGGGCCAGGACTCAGTGACCTCCCCCAGCGCCTTGCCCACTTTGTGCAGATCCAGCCTTCCCGTGCCAGCACCACCTACCAGCAGAACTTCTGCCAGCCATCCCGTGGTAGCCATTGTGGCAGTGACAACATGGGGCCCCAGGCCCCAGTCACCAACACACTGCCTGACCTCCCAGGGATCCCAAGACCCAAGCTGCTGCAGCATTACCTTCATGCTGGGGTCTCTGAGTGTCTAAACTGGTCCAGAACATTAAACAAGGACAGCTAACTCAGTGGCCTGTCTGTGCTTGCAGCCCAAGAGATCTCAGAGGCTGGAGAACAGTAAGGCACAGCCAGGCCCTGCGCCTGGCTCCTATGTTGCTTGTGCCATGGAGCCTTGTGCAGCCTTGTGCTGGTTGGGGGAGGTGCTGCCTGGGGAGTCTTGCCAGTGAGTGAGAAGAGGTAAGGCCTGCAGGAGGCTAATGGTCCAGGAAGGTTACCTTGGCCACAGCAGGTGGGTTCCAGGACCCCAAATCCATTCTTGCCACAAACTCAACTGTGAACCCCTTGCAATCAGTACGGCTGCAGGGAAAGCAGAGTCAATGGTCCCTACTAGTGGGCAGCAAAGACTGGAGGAGGAGGCAAGGGCTGGCAGCTTTGCTTTTTCTGGGATGCTACTGCCTCTAGGGGTCTGGTGAGTGGCAACACAGTCACGCCTAAGAGACAGCTTCACCACAGCTGGGACAGAGGGACAGTCCCCACTGGACACACACCCCGCCCCCGCCACCGGAGGTGAGCAGAGGCTTTGAGGATGCTGTGTGATGTGAATCTTGAGGTCATCCTGATCCTATGGTATTTTGTTGCAGTTTTCTGAGCTCTTCTATGGTCTTGCTGTGAGTGCCCTCTAACAGCCAGGGCAATAGGGGATGGGGGGTCATCCTACGTCACCAACAGAGAACTGAGGCTTAAGTGGGACTAAGACACCAGGACACTTTGGGGGCAGAGGCCAGGTCCTAAAGGCTCCTCTAGACCCTCATCCCCTGAGAAAGCTGAGGGCCAGGGGCTCAGGGGCAACGCAGGAGTCCACACCAGAGGCCATAAGCCAGATTTAGCAGCACTTTTACTTCCACATCTGAACTCCCTGGATCCTCACAACAGCCCTGTGAGGTAGGTAGGGCAGGAAGGTTTCAGAGATCCCCATTTATAAATGAGGATGCTGAGGCACAGAGAGGTGAAATGACTTGCCCAAGGTCACACAGCCCGCAGTGTAAAGGGCCCAAAGCCACCATTCTTCTGGCCCTCTGGAAGTCCCCACATCCACTCCTGTACCCCTCTGTGTTCCCACCCTCTCTTACCTCTTCTGAGTCCACAAGGGCCTTCAAGGCAGGCTGACAGCTAGGACTTTTCAGGAACAGCCATTGGGGAGGGCCTGATCAACTCCAGGTAGGCACTGACCTGTAGGGCAGGAGGCCAGCTCTGCCCTCCCCCACTTCCCAGTTGGACAGAGGGCCCAGTAGGTTCCAGAGCAAGGGTGGAGCTGGGCATGGTCCGTGAATGAAAGGGAGTAAAGGTGGGTATAAAGGTATGTGTGTCCTTTGCTAAAGATGAAGGCCACCCCCAAGTCCCAGACACGGTGTCTCAAGTGCCCCACCCTGTGCCTCCCTCATCCCACAGAGCCACAGTGAGCTTTCTCAGTAGCAAAAGGAACCACAGACATCTGCTTCTGGCACTGAACTGCTCCAGTGGACAGGTCCCACCAGGCATTCAGACCCCATCACGCAGACACAGTGCCTCCACAGCTTGACTGGGACCCTGGGCCACACCCCCGATGGCAAACAGCCGGGGCCCAGCCTGCAGACTAGAACAGGAGCAGCGGGCTGTGGGCATGGGAGGCAGTGCCTCCCAGCGCCGCCGTGCAAGGCTGAAGCCCTCCACAGAGCCCAGAGGGCACGGCTGGTTTCCTGCAGGAAGAAGACAGATGTTGTAAAGGGCACAGGCTGCAGGGGCTCCAGCTCTTTTTCTCCCTGAGCTCAGAGCATGGCCCAGCATGCATTACCCCAGGATGGGCTATCCATGCGTTGCTACTCATTGCCCCCATTTCATCACTCATTCATTTATTTATTCACATTTCTATTTCTCCATTCATTCAGTGGTCATTTGTCCTGTTTTTATCTCCTAGGCCCCTGCTGGTACAGAACCCACAGTTAGGTGCTGAGAGACACCCCAAAAGCTGAGCCAGGCAGACCACCCACTGACTGTTTTACAGATTGGAAAAGGGAAGCTCACAAAGCCATGACCCCTGGAGTACCTAGAGAAGGGCAGGAGGTGGTACTCACGCAGGGGGCTACTCTTTCCTGTCTTGGGCTCCCCTCCTATCCCTAGCCCCACAGAGACTCACCAAGGCCCCCAATGGCCACGATGTGGTCCCCAAGTGAGCCAACCACAAAGTCGGCCCTCTTATCCCTCATGCGCAGGCTTCGGGGCAGCTTGGTCCAGGACCCTGCAGGGGAGGGGAGGTCAGATCTAGCCCCCTCACACACACTGCACCCCTCCATCCCATGGAGAGTGGGAGAATAGCCCAGACCAGCCACTGCTCACCATGCTCCAGGTCGAACATCTCCACAGTGTTGACAAAGTGTGGGCGGGAGTAGAAATTGTGGGGCCCGGGCTGCTGCAGGCCACCCAGGCTAAAGACGCTGCCTTCGGCCATCACGCAGCCGGCAAAGGCCCGGCGGCTGGGCAGGCTTGGGTGTCGGGTCCAGGTACGGGCCTCCAGATCAAAGGCCTCAAAAGCAGTCACTGGGAGCTTGCCCTGGCGGCCCCCTGCCAATGGAATTGGGGCACCTGGGAGGCAGCCCAGGAGGCCTGGCAGCCTCTTCCTTTACCAGGTTGCTGAGCCTTTACCACTGCCCACCCCAGCTACCCATACCCAGCTGTGTGCACACCAGAGCACAGATCAACCGCAAAGATCCTTAGGCACTGGGGTTTGGTTTTCCAGCCTCAGCAGGACCACCAGAGGTCAGAGCCTCAGAGCAACCCTGGCTCAAACCAACAAAACTTCTCTTGTCCCACCATCCCAGATTAAGCTTGATCCCAGCCAACCTATACGGATAAGTGCTTTTGGACTTAGGCCAATTTTCCACATCCCCAGGTCCTTACCCAGGACATAGATCTTGTTCCCGTTCAGGAAGGTGGAGGCCCCGTAGCAGGGTGTGGGCATCGAGGGCAGCGAAAGCCAGCAGTCCCGGCGGGGTTCATACACCCGAACCTGGGCCTGGGGGGTTGTGTCAGGGCCCATTCCCCCCAGTGCATACACCATACCATCTGCAGAGAAAAGAGTAATACAGACTATCCCTGGGCCTGGCCACAGCACTCCACCCTGACAACAGCCCTGGTCAGGCCTGGAGGTGGCTTAGGACAAACCTATTTATGGTACCCCTCCCTGGCAGCAGAAACCCTCCTGCCTGCCTGGAGTGGGGGCTGGGAGAGCTAGGATTCTCACTCTGGCCAGGGCCCCTTCAAGTGAAGAGCAGGAGGCAGCCAATCTAATTATAAGCCGTCTCTGTCTCCCTGGAGACGCTATGGCAACCACATCTGGCATCCAAGCAGGACTGGTGGTCAGACCTGGAGGCCACAATGTAGGGACTCTCATGGGGGAAGGAGGGTGGGGGCCATATGGAGATCTGTTCAGCATGGAGCTCAGACTGGGGAGGGGGCTCTGGGGATCAGCTGGGGGGCTGGGAGAGGAGCTTGGGCCTGCAGGATGGGGGTGCTGTCCACAAGCCTTCTGCCAGCACTTCTGTACCCTGCCCTTTCACTAGAGTAGGTTCTTGCCCTGTTATACTCTCAGGGTCAGCTGGGGGCATGTGTGGGGGCCTTGGGCAGACAGCCAGTTAGCTAGGGGCTTCCATGGCAACTGCCTCCAGGCCAGCTTGGCTTTTGTCCATCTCAGTCTCCCTTGTTTGTTTGTGTGGTGCGAGGAATTTAAGCACTTGCCGGGCTCTGAGCCAAGGCCCTGCTCCCATCCCCCTCTCCCAGACTATTTATAACTGTGGGAGTCATTGGGCCACCCCTCCTTGTCTCTCACAGAGGAGGAATGGGGCAGGGAGGTGGCTTGGGCCTCCCATCATGCTGGTGGCTAGCCTGGGCTCTGACTCCCACCTCACAGCTGGAAAAGGCAGTTTAGGCTGCTGCTAGCCCAGCTCAGAGCTAGGTAGGGAAGGGTACAAGAAACAAAGCCATGTCCAGGGCACCCAGGCAAAATTTACAGCTCTTGCCCAATCTCTGAAGGTAAGGGACCAAGTCAGGAAAGAATGGAGGGTGTTGGGGCACCTGAGGGACCTTCCTTGGGAGGCCACTCACCTCTCTCCACAGTTGCAACCCCCATGGCTGCCTGAGGTAGGGTGGCCCGACGCTCCCAGCGGCCCTCGTCAGCCAGGAAGGCCTCCACAGCAGCTACCGGGCTCTGGCCCTCATCCACACCGCCCACCACTAGCACCTGCTTGCCCAGTACCACAGCAGCTGCACCAGCCCGGGCAGTGGGCAGGGGCGCCAGTGCCAGCCACGTATGTGAGGCCATGTCCAATGTCTCGGCAGTGTCCAAAGGCAGTCCAGCTCGGCCACAGCCCCCCAACACTAGCAGGTGCCCATCCTGGTATGCCACTGTACCATATACCCGGCAGGTGGGCATGGGTGGGAACACCTGCCAAGCAAAGGCCCGGCCACCTCCTGTAGCCATGGTGTTCACCTCCAGTGGCAGGCCATGCTATCTGCTCAGGCTGCAGCCCTCACTGAAGGGCATGATGGGGCCACATCTTGACTCTACCAGGGCTACAAGGGAGTGTGGGGCCAGTCCAAGGACTTTGCTTTCACCTAGAGAAAAGAGGGAAAACAAAGGGTCAGAGCCACTGACCAGCCCCTCAGGGTACAGATGAGCAGCCTGGCCCAAAATTGCTGGTGGGAAAAGCAGAGGGAAGACACACCTCCACTGCCTAGCACACTGATGTGGAGGTCCTCCTGGAGTGGGAAGGAGGGCAGTCTCCCAGTTACCCAGGCAACTTCCCAACTTGCTATGGGGCTTGAGGGATTCTCCTCCCATACCTTGCCCTCACCTAGTTGCTCCCCGGTTGAATCTAGGTCTAGGTGGGAGGTAAGGTGACTAGAATAGGACTTTCCACCATAGCCCCCTTCCCTTTGCCTCAACAATCCTCACCCTGGTGCTCTGCATCAGTGGAGTTTTACTGTACCCTCCCCCTTACTGGCTTCCAGTGTGCTCTGGGCAGCCATCAGGGTCTCCAACTTGCTGCCAGGGATCAGAGTCCAGGGTATCCTTAAAACCCCTTTGGGAGCCATTCCATAGACTGCATCCATTCCCACCAGCAAAGGCCAAGATCAGGGTGTTTGAGACTGGGAGGGGAGGGGCTGGAGGCCAGAGTCCCACATTTCCCCTCAAGATCTACCCTCAGGGGTTTGCCCATGCCAAGTCCCCAGAGGCCTGCCTTCTTGGTGTCTGGGACGGGGAGGGGGATGATTTTTGGGAACTCACGAGCACTGGACTCTAGGTTCCCAGAGTCCAGGGCGTTGCCAGCAGAAATGGGCAGCTGGACTTCACAGATTCCAAGTTCCCTGGCTTCTCCTTTCCCGCGGGGAGGCACGCTCCTGGGACCCCTGGCGCGAGGGCCTCCCGGCCCCAAACTTCCAGCTCGCGGAAGGGGGGGCGGGTCCGAGCGAGCGCGCTTGGGGCTCTACACCCCGCGCCCTAAACTTCCCCTGAGCGCGGCTCCCGCGGGACTCACCGGCCGGGGCTCCGGCGCCGCCGGGGCGCAGGGTCCGCGGTTCCGGTTCCGCTGGTGCCTGATCTGGCTGGGTCTGAGGCCGGGCTCCGGCGGGGCTCCGGTGGGGCTCCGGTGGGGCTCCGGCGGGGCTCCGGCTCTTCTCCGGCGCGGGGCGGGGCTGGACAGGGTCCGCCCCTCGTCCCCCCTCCCGACTCGGGAAAACCTCCCCCCTGCTTTAACCCCGCACCTGCCGTGGCCGGAGCAGGGCGCGCCGACCCATGGTCACACGGAAACCGGTGAACAGACAGACGGACATGTGGACGCTGAGCCTGCCCAGGATTTGGGGTCCGACCTCGGACTGGGGGAGAAAGGAAGAAGCGGTGGGCCGCACGACACGTGTATGGTGGGGGCCGTTCTCAGCAGGACCCAGCCTGCGAGCACCGGCGAAGGGGCGGGCCAGCAGAACCTGGGGGCTTGAGAAGCGGGCGCCTGCCCACCACCGCTGCGCTCCGAAGAGCCCACGACAGGCTTCGCGGCGGCGCCCCCTGGAGGCCTCTTAGGGTATGTCCTGGGCCTTTGGTGGGGGCAATGGTTCGGTCGCCCTTCCCCAAGCACTGATGAGGGCACAGAACAGGTTCTGTGGTGCACATTGAGGGTAGCAGAGGGTGGAGGAGCAGAAAGTGCCAGCCCCCGTACTTGACAGGCCCTTCCACAGGCATGGGTGGGGGCGATTTTTGTGGGGGAGGGTAACAGAGCAGGTGATGAAGAGTCAGAGGCCAGGGGACCTCCCAGGCAGGTCACTCTGGTCTTATTCTGCAGGGCCTGAGGCCTGGGCTACTCTGGGACCCAAGGCACTTTGTGACTGTCCATCTTCAGGGTCCTGGGCCTGCCTCTAGCCAACTCCGGGGTCAGGCAAGAACAAGTTGGTGTGACAGAGGCAGACCTACCTCAGACCCAGACCCTGGCCCATCCTATCTTCTGAGCATCAAGAGTACTGGCTAAGTCTGTGAGCTAGGGGCCCATTTGTACAGGTCAGTGGTCACCTATGAGAAGAAGTCCTCGTGATTGTGCTTGCTACCATTTGTCCCTCTTTCATGGACAGCGTCTGCCTCACTTTCTCCAGAAGCACACCAGGGGACTGAGATACAAGTGCATATAGTTAATGTGGGAGATGAGGACAAGAAGCACCAGTAGAGGAGTGGCAAGAAGACAGGGAAAGCAGCCAATAAAGGGGTGTGTCATCAAACAAGTTCCCACTGTGAGCAACAAGGACCAAATCCTGCTGGGGACTCTGGGAGCCATTGTAGAACATGGGCCTCACATTATTGTTCCCATCAGAGCAAGGGAATGCTAAGGTATTCATTCTCAAATCTCCATCAGTCATGGGTTGAGAGCAACTTGGAGACATGAATACCCTAGCCTGCCTGACTTCTGGCCAGCCTAGAGTGTGGGCAGAGCATTCTGACCAGAGAGAGAGTCTTCAGTCCCTTTCAGGGGCTGGCAGATGGAGTTGGACGGCCCGCATGGAAATGGTGCCAAGGCTGGTTGCAGATCCTGGCTAGAAGGCTTTCATCCTCCCACTCCACTCTGCCCCCAACATGCTCCTCAGTTAGGCCAGTCACTGGTACCTTCCTCCATAGGGTATTCACACTGTCCTGCAGACCCCCTCACACTTCCCACTGTTCCCTTTCCAGGCCCCTTCCCCTCTCCTTTCCAGTAATTAAGCACATAAAAGCCTCCTGCCTTTAGATACCTCCCAGCACCCCAAGTCCTTGCATTGTTCCCTTCCTTCCAGTCAAACTCTTGAAGTCATCTTCTCTCACAGTTTCCATTGCCTTGGTGTTGGCCATCTTATATCTGCTACCACTGCTCCCCAAAACTTGGTATTGCCAAAGTCACCATGGAACACCATATAGCTAAAATGGGGCAGGGTGGGGCGGCTATCGTCTTTTTCTCAACTGAAATCTTTCTGGCCTCTTCAAAGCCTCACCCACCCTTGTGACCTTGGCTTCCTCCTGCTGCTTGTCCTGCCCCTCGGAGGCTTTTACAGGCCCTGCTTCCTCTCCTTCCCCAGGAAGTGCCTCCTCAACACCCAGCCTTGGCTTTTCTCCCTGGCACATAGACTCCCTCCTGGGGTGATCTCTCCAAGGCCACTGGCCTCACTCACATCTAGATCTTCACCAGATCTCTCTGCTCAGGTGGATATGGGTCTAGGGTCCATCACTAAGGGATATAAAAGATGCCAAATAGAGAGGAAGGGCTGGATCCTGGGACGGCCCTGTGGTCTCTCCAACCTCATCTCATCTGATCCCAGTTATGCCTGGGATGGTCAGCATCCACCAAAGTCCAGGTCAAGTCAGACTTGGCCCTGATTAATGATCCCAGAGAGTTCCATCTGGGACGTTCTGGGTACCAAGAGGCAAAAGGATCAGCCTCCCCTCAGGAAGCTAGGTACCCCAGACCATTTCCCTGAACCCATATCATCCCCACAGTTCTAATGTGTGGAAGGGACACAGACTAGGGATGGACCTACCTTTTTTTGTCTTCCACTTTGCGCTGACCTCTAGGCTGGACATCACCAGAGAGGTATCCTCTTTCCAGGACACACCTAGGCCCATGTCATCCCTGGAGGCTGGACTCTGCTTCTTCATGGAAGTGGCTTCTGTTTACACAGGCCTGGCCCCACCTGCACATGGGGGGCCAACACTGCTGGCTTTAGAGAAGCTATAGAAGACAACTTGGGCAGAAGATGAGGCTGGATTGGTCCTAAGAGTGAACAACTAATCCTCAACCATGGATGGGGCAGAGATGGGGCTCACCCTCAGTTGGGAACTGGGAGTGCTAAGGTGGGACTTCCTGATTGCAACCCCGCGACCCTGGCCCTTGAGACCCCATCCTTCCCTTCTCTCTACCAATACAAGGGGCCAGAAGCATTGACCCCAGAGGAGCAGGAGAGTTTGCATTTCCTGCTGGATATCTTGGCTATGCTTAAAGGCACTGAGGACCCCACCATCAGGGCTGAGGCCCTGAGAAGCTCAGGTGCACAAGGTGAGGCCTAGGGTGGGGTGAGTGTTTCTCTCTAGGGGTGCCCAGACCCCTCTGTAGAGGCAGGGAAGCATAGATCAGGTAGAGGATCCTGGGGTTTTATGGGGAGTGAGGAGGGCTATCAACCAGTCCCCAAATGAAGCATCCAGTCACACTCTGTGACTGCCCATAGGCTTCCACCTGCCCCCCAGCTACCAAATTTACACCACTGTACATGTCAGGTCCAAGAGTTATGACAATATTTTTGCCTCTTAGCTCAGGCTCTGACCCAAGTACAGATGCCCCCACCATCTCATCCATGAAACCAGGACTTCCAGGTTGACTCCCAACCTGGAGTTGGGGGCCCTTGACCAAGAAGTGCCTTTGGTCAGAGCAATAGAGACCATTCTGACCCTTTAGACTCCTAAGGTTAATTTTTACCTACGTTCTCTCATCTGATGCTGCTTGGGTAGTGAGCCCTGTAACCGTCACCTCTCTGCTGGCCCCAGGGTACATGTGGAAAGACTGTACAGGTGGAAAGAAGTCCCAATCTCTTAGGCCAAAAAGCAGGGATTTGGGGAAGAGTTAAGACTTTAGGGAGGGCTTTCTGCCACTGAGGGCGCTAAGGCTGGACCAGGGTCCTCCCACCACACCTGTGGGCATGCTCCTAAGCAAGTACACTCAGGCCCACACTGGTATGCTGGGACTCTCAGATTGGACATGCCCAGCTTTGGGCTTATTTGCCACAAATGTGTGCAAACCAGCCTTTCATACCACATGCAGTGAGCCCACTCTCAGGAATAGGGGAAGGCCTGCTGCCCTCAGAGGAGGTACAAAGAGGCTCCCGAGGGACACTCTCAGGCAGGGCGCACTCCTCTTTCACCCTCTGTTCAGGCACCTGGGACAGAGGTGGGCCTTGCCAGTGGCTGCGGGAGGACTAAAAGGGTGAAGGATAGCTTGGACCTTGCCAAAAATCCCTCCCACATGTCGTTACACCATCAAGCCCCTCAGAGAAGGTGTCAGACGAGCCCCTAATCCAATGCTAGTCTGGTGCAGTCTTGCCTGGGGCAGCGGCCGAAAGCGCCTCTGCCCCTCACACTCCTGCACAGGTCCGCAAGGGTTTAGAGCGGTCCCCTCTGCCACCTCCTCCAGGAAGTCTTCTCTGGTTTCCGCTTGTCCAGCCCCCAGACTTTGGGGGAAACGGGGTCTCGGGGGGTCAAGGGTCACTAGGGCGGGCCAGGTCCCGGAAGCGGAAGCGCGGCGCACTTCCGGTGCGCAGCAGGCGGCCATGTTGGAGCAGCGGAGGCGGCGCAGAGGCGCGTCCAGGGTCCCCGCGGCGGCGCCGGTAGGTTGGGGCCGTGGGCCTAGCCACGCCGCGGAGGGGTCGTCCGCGAGGCGGCAGGGTGGATGGGCCGGGTGGCCGGCTCCTTCGGGACCAGCGCCCTCCGCCGGCCCGGCCGAGACCCCCAACCCCCACCCCGTGCCCAAAGACCCCACCCTGGAGCTGTGCGACCCCGTCGCGCTCTCACCGCCTGTCCCGTGCATTTCGCTTCCTCTAAGGCCCCCCGCTCCTACCGTCGGCTTGGGTCTCAGGGACGCGGACTCCCAGCCTGAGGGCCCTGATCTGCCCCCGCCCCAGTTTCGCTTGGTTAGGGCCGCTCCCGTCCTGCATCTTTTCATCAGCTTCCCCGGCCTGCCCCGGGGACACTTGTGAAGGGAAGTCAGGGGTCGGGCTGCAGTCTCTGTTTTCCGGAGCCTCTTGGAAAGCCCAGGAGACCCCTCCCAAGGGCCCAGGCCGACCTGAGCGGAAGAGCCCCGAGTTCACCCCCAATATCTGTGCCTGGAGGTAACAGGTTCCTCCTTATTGTACAGTTCACAGCCCTGGGAACTACACCCCTTGGGAAAAAAGAGAACTAAAGTCGTGTGTAAGGACTGTACTTGGAGAATGGCCTCTGGAGAGGGGAAGTGCCCGAGACACCTGAGCATCCAACAATGTTTCCAAACAAAGAGCCCCAGGGCACTTTCTCCAGGGAATTCTGAAAACTTCTGCTCCACTAGGGGGAGGAAGAAGCTGCACAGACTCACCTCTTGGCCCCAGAGACTTGCCTGATCCCAGCTGATCTTTTAATTCTCCTGTGCAGCTGCGGAGCTGTCTCTGGGACCCCTCAGTGATGGGTTAGACTAGATGTTAGTCATGATTGACGGCCTACAGCTTTTAAAGAGAAGCCTGGGACAACTTGGGTCTTCCCAGACAGCTCTAAATGGGCTGTACCAAAGTCGTCTTCCAAACCCTAGTTAGGACAGTTCAGATCTCTAGGGTCCGCTTTATTAACCATCTTACTCGGAGTCATTGGCTCCCAGACCTTGGGCTCTTGGTCTGGCTGCCTGGCGCCAGGCTGCCTGATTGCCTTGAGATGTATTATTAGTACCTGCTACTCATCTTTTTAGTTTCTGTTGAAGGAGAGTCTGGCTTTTTCCCTGGGGTTGGTCTCCATGGCTCTAGTGCTAGGAATTGGACCTCTGAGTGGACTGTCTGGGAACTCTGAAAGCAGAACTTCTGGTGGGCAGGGAGGTCCACCCCTGGGCACCTGAACAGCAGCAGCTGTAGGAACAGAGATCGTCATGGACTTTGGATGTAAGTCTGGGCCCTTTGGCCAGCATTCAAGGAACATTCAAAGCTTGTATTACCCTGCTGTCCCCTGTTTTTCCAGCTAGACCTCCCAGCCCTGACCACAGATTCCAGTCACACCAAGTTTGCCTTACTCTTTCTCACTTTGGAGCCATTGCATTGGCTGTTGCCCTTTTTGCTCCATCTCCATCTGGTCCTTTCCTATTCATCATTCATGTCCCACATGAATATTCCTCTCCCGGGAATGCTTCCCTTACCCATTGGCAAGCTGAGCTGTGTGCCAGTGTGCATTCCCAAGAACCTTGAGGGTATCTCTATCTTGCCTTCTGTACAGGGCTCCTGGAAGACAGAGATATTTGCCTGTATTCCCAGTGTTGAGTCTAATACTAGGAATTTGGCCAAGCCCAGATCTTTCCAGGGGCCCGTCAGCAGGTTGGATGGCTCTGATGAGCTTATGGGCATGTATCCTGAAGAAGCTGCCTCTGACCCATATGAGTCCCCCACCTCTACCCCACCACCCTCCACCGTGATAGGTGGAGAAGACCAGGGTTTTGCCCCAAGGAGTGGCTCACTCTGGCCAGGCCCCTCTGTGTCAATAGATGTTATTGTGAAGATTGCTGGCCCTGATTGACCTATCTACCGGTCCTGGCCCCTGTCTCGGTGCTGTTCTTATTGACTCTTCCTTTTGCCTTGGAGGTGCCAAGCGCTGGTTTGCGGATACCCAGGCAGATCTGCAGTGCCTAATGCCATGAGCGTGGTGGTGCAGCATGTGGAGGAGAAAGCTGTGCACTCCTGGTCGCGGATCTCCACGGCAGGGAAGAAGGCCCTGGAGGAAGCGCTGCTTGTCTTTAACCCCATGAGCCAGGATCTCAGTGCCACTGAGGCCCAGCTTGTGGCCTTCCTGCAGGGCCTGCGGGATGATGGCTTCCAACCTACCATCCTGCGCAGCGGTGATGTCTATGGCTATAGTTCGTGCACAGCCAACCCCCCAAGCCAGACAAAGCTTCAAGCTCGTGCCCCCACCCCAGCTGCCACATCACCTCCAGCCAGTGCTCCCCGAACTGCCATGCGGCTGCCTACAGGCCGGGCCACGCTGCTCCCCATGCCACTGTCTGGCAGGCTGGCCAAAGCATCCACACCAACCCTCGCCAAGCATGCCACCACCAACCTGCTACTGAGCTCCCTGAAGCAGTCAAGTGCCAGCCGTGCCCGGGGTGCAGCAGTGGGCTTTCCCACCCACCTCTATCCAGGTGTCTGCCCTGCCATGCGGCTCTCCGTTGTCCTTGAGGCCCTGGTTCCACTCAAGACTCCCATGCCCTGCTTGGGTGCCAAGCACAAGGCACAGTCACTGCAGCTCTCACTTGCAGACTCTCCCCTGAAGCTGCGGAAAGGTCCAGGGAAGAGGCTGGGGAATTCCCAGCCCAAAGCTCCCAGAAAAGCCACAAGCAAGGGCTCCAAGTGTCTGACTCGAAGAGGCCCCAGGGCTGGACCCCGACAAGGCACTGGGCCCCAGAGCAAGACCTACAAAGCCTCTGGTTCCCTCAGTGGCCCACGAATGAAAGGTGGCTGTGCTCTGGGCACCAAAACAGCCCAGGCCAAAGCTTCCCGTGCCCAGGCCAAGGTGGCTCGAACACAAGCCAAAGCTGCCAAGGCCCGGGCAGAAGCCAAGGCAGCACGGATCAAGGCCAAGGCCAAAGCCAAGGCAGTGCGGGCCAAAGCTAAGGCCAAGGCAGTGCAGGCCAGGGCCAAGGCCAGGGCAGTGCGGGCCAGGGCCAAGGCCAAGGCCAAGTCAGTGCGGGCCAGGGCCAAGGCCAAGGCAGTGCGGGCCAGGGCCAAGGCCAAGGCAGTGCGGGCCAGGGCCAAGGTGGCTCGGACCCATCCCAGGGGCAGGGGCAGGCCAAAAAGGTCTGTTCAGGCCAGGACTGCAAGGAGGGGCCGGAAAAGCTGCCCTGAGCCTGTGGGACAGAAGAGGAAAAGGACTGAGGAGGCAAAGGATCTTCCTCCCCAGAAGAGAACACGGCTTGGGCCCCAATCCCCTAAGGTATGGCTAGGACCTGGAACGGCAAAGCTGCTGAAATTCCGGGCCATCAAGGTGGACAGGCAGTCCTCAGATGATGAGGTGCGGCTGCAGGCTCAACGGATCCTCCGTGTGAACCTTTCCCCTGTAATACGACTTCAGCCATTGTTGCCATACTCAGCACCCTGATTCCTTCACGTAGCAACGTTTGGGGAAACTGAGCCCAGTTGTCTGTGTGGCCAGTGGCACAGTGTGCAATGCCCATGGATTCCACAACCCTAAAGACTCTGGGTGCCTCTCCAGGGCCCTGAGAGCCACCAGCCTCCTTTCAGAGACTGGAGGATGTGGGGTGGGGTGGGCGGGTGGGAGGGATGGTGTCATGGCGCGATGCACTGTGACTTGTTACTCTTCAAGTTGTATGTCCACTATTCCATCTATCACGTTTTATACCTTTCCACCTTCCAGTCTCCCTGCCCACACTCCATGGTCTTTTTTTGTATATGTGACTGCTGGTAGGCCAGCTTGGGTGTTTAGAAAAGGTAGCCCCAGGAACAGGAATGCCAGAGAGGGTCCTGGTAGCCCAGGGAAGGTCATGAATGTGAGTGAAGGGCAGCCTCCAGGCCCCTGAGGGCAGGGGCAGAGCCACTCTAAGGTGGGACACCTCCCCTTGGGGCTGCCCTGGTTTGATAATCCGGATGCTCCCTTGGAGGAGGACAATAGGTGGCTCTGTGGGGAAACTTGCAGCCTGCAGGTTTTTAGGCCAGGGAAGGGGAGGTGCAGACAGCCTGGCCTTGTCTTCCAGTCTACTCTGGCTGAAACCTTGGAGCTTTGTGTGGGCTTGTCTGGGGCAGGGCGGGGCCTAAATCGGCTGAAGTACTTCTGCCTACTCTTTTCTCTGCTTCTTTCAGGAGAGGGACTATCGTGGACTTCCCCAGTTGGTGGCAAGGGGTTGGGGCTTGAGTCAGGGGCCAGGGTAGCTCTGGGTTGTAGGGCCACAGAGTCCCCTCACTGACCAAGGAATTATATTGGATGGGTGGAGTGCTGCGGTCTCTGAGCATGGAGAGTTTCCACACTGCCTCTCAGTGCTTTCTGCCTGGGTTCCAAGTGCTCTATTCCCAGGTCCAGCCTCAGCATGTCTTCCAACAGGGGCCTGTATGTTCAGACATTATTGGTTCTTCCTGCTTTGGAGAGGGGACAGAGCCCTGAGCCCTGAACAAAAGTAGCTCCCTGCCCATCTGCCAATCCATCACTGTCTGCCCAGCCTGAAAGGCAGTGGCTGGGCCTGGCGGGGAGGGGGATACATTCCCCAGAGGCTCCTGGAGACGAACAGCCTTTCAGAGCTAGGGGTGGAAGCCTCATTTGAATGAGAATTGGATCTTTTCTGTCTCTGAGGGTTAGTCTGAACCCTGGCTGCACCAGCAGCAGCTGCGTTGGATGGCGGACCTATAGAGAAACTCTGCTCCTCCCCACCTTTCTTCTGCATCTGGTGACTGCTATTAATATTCTTTCCCTGGGCACGGCCTCTCTTTGTTTCCCAGGCTCTGGGGACACCCCCCCTGCCCCTTCTCCCAGCTGCACCATGACTCCACAACCATGCATGCTCCTTGCCTCTGGCATCCTTGAGTTCATCTACCATGTGAGTATGGGGAAGGACCTGAGGGCCACACTCAGATCCTTAAGGGCAGCCCAGCTAGGGGCACACTCTGTATTCTCTCTCTCTGGCCTGATTCTAGCTCCGACAGCCCAGGACCCCCAGCCGGGCTAGCCCCCCCTTTCAGCTCTGCTGCTGCCGCTACCAATGAGTGAGAGGTGGTCTCTACCTGAGAGCCACGTGGAGGGGGAGAGGAAATCATCGGGCCTCCCTGTGGGATGGGGTGAGGTGGGGCGCGTACCCCTAGGATCTCTATACTCAGACCCTGCCCCTCCCAGTCGAGGCTCCCAGAGCAACTGCCCGGGACGTGCCAGACAAACTTCCTCCACCCGGCTGCTCAGGCGGCAGCTGCTACCCACCTACCAGCAACCTGATTATTGGCTGTGGCCAGAACCTTCGAACCTCATCCACCTGTGGCCTCCATGGCCCTGAACTCTACTGCATTGTCAGTGACCTACAGGTAGGGAGGAGGGTACGGGCTCTGGAGATGGCATCTTGGATTTTCTTGGGCAGGTTCAGCACCTGTGGGAGTTCAGGTCATTGACAAGACCCAGAGGGAGAGGCCTGTGCTGTGAAATTTTGGAGGGGGTTGTGGCCAACCAGGCACCTCCTGCCTAGTCAGTCTCATTGGGCATCCCTCCAGGATGCTGAGAATTGCTTCTTTTGTGACTCTCGGGACTGGAAAAGCCATGGCATTGAGAACGTGATCTCCCAGAGTAGTCCTGGCGGCAAAAGGACCTGGTGGCGAGCAGAGCGTGGTGAGGGTCCTTGTGTGCCCATGTGTGCAGGGCTGGGATCAGGGTCAAGGCCTGGCCACTGACCAGCCCTTGTGGTTACAGGTGTTGAGAATGTCACCAGCTGGACCTAGAAGATGCCTTTTACTTTACCCACCTCATCAGGACTTTCAAGGTGACCCACTGCCAGAGACTGAAAGCTTATTCTCTGCCTCCTGACCTGATGGCCACCGGTGATGTTTGCCACTGGTGACCCAAGGACCCCCTCCTATCCCCAGACATTCTGGCTCTGCTCCTTGAGCTCTCAGTGGACCATGGCCACTTCTGGCACATGTACCGCTACTTTGCCCACAACTGCTTAGGCCTCTTTCCTGGGATTCCTCTTGCCCCTGGCCACAGAGTCAGTGACCTCATCTGTGAGCAGCATTACTTAAGACATCGAGACTTCCACTGAGGGAGAGGTCAGGCCCAGAGGAAGGGGGGTTAGGCCCTGGGATGAAGCCAGAAGCTCAGCCTTGCTTCTTAGGTAATTTCAAAGTTCTGGATCCAGCCATTCTCGTGGAGAACCCAAATAATACCAAGGTTCAGGGTAATTATCCCCACAGCCAGTCCTGTACTCCTTTTTTGGGAAAACCAGATACCCCCTGGTGGGAAGTGAGGTCCTACCTGGGTATGCGCACCGCAGGGCAGGGTGGTGGCAAGCCAGCCCAGTCCCCCAAGGATTGTTTCCCAGCTCTGCTGCTTTATGGTCCCTGTTACGGCTCCCCATTCCTGTCCCATGTTCCCCATACCTGTGCCCAGTGCATAGGGACTGGCCTGGGTAGCAGTTTTCATCTCTGTCCCTTATCTCTGCCCCATCGCTGAATTCCTTTGTGAGACCCCATTGTGGTCATCACTGCTGGCCATGCCAGCCCAATCTTTGTCCCCCACCTCTGCTCCTATCACACTGTACCTCATAACTCTCCCCTTTGTGAGCCACTGTCACTGTTCCCCATCACGGCCCCCTGTCTGCCCTCCCCACTTTGATTCATCACCCTGGCCTTGATTGGTACCCTGCGTTCCTGAAGCTGCCTCCAGGTGGCGCCAGGGCGTCTCTGGGTGTGACCTCTTCCTTGTAAAACAGAAGTCTTGTTAAAGGACTAGAGAGACATAATCATAACCCAGCAGGGCAGCCCAGAGCCAGGCCAGGAGAGTACCAGAGCAGGAGGACAAACCCCGAAGTAGCTTTTTCTCTACATTCCACGTTCTCCACCCACCTTGACTTCGATTATTACCAACTACTTACCCTGAGCATGCGTGCACACACACGACCCCCCCCCCCCCGCCCCCGGCCTTACTAGGGCCTAGAGCAGCTGTTGTGTGTTCCTCTGATCAAGAGAAAGGGGAGCTCTGGCAAAGAGATACAGGAGGTGGCCTCGGCTTGGTAGCTGACTTAAGCTGTGAGGAGCAAGAGGAGCCATGGCCCCATCTTTCCATCCATGTGTACATTTAACAAGTGCCCATGGAGCCCCACTGTGTGCCAGGCATCTTCTGGGCCTTGCTCAGTGGTGAGCAGATAGACAAGTTATCTGTCTTGGAGCTGACATAGAAATGAGAAAGGCAGTCAATAAATAAACATACCTTATGTGGTTTGGCTGGATAATAAGCTGATTTCTAATGATGGGCTGGGGACTGGAATCCTTTACTGCCTTAGGGAAGCAGGTTTCCAATATCTAGAGATACCAGAAAGGGGTGTCCAGGAAGCAGTGGGATATGCAGGTCTCAGCTCAGGAGTGATATCAGGTCTGGAGCAGTGCAGAGGTGGGATAATCACCATTAGGCTGTGGTCATCCTAAAATGGTATAATCAGGGGAGCAGGGATGGGAGAGTCCTACAGCATGGGTGCTGGAGGAGGTGGCTGCAATGATGTAGAGAGGGGAGAGACCCCCACCAATTCCTTCTCTATCTCAGCCATAGAGGGGTAACAACCAGTGTACCTGAGGGCTCTCGATCTGTCTCCAGAGCTCCTGCATGTGACTAACCTCCGTGCGAACTTCAAACTGCACACACTGGGTGACAGGCCCCAGGGGGGCTTCAAGGGACACCCCTTCTACTACTATGCCCTCTGAGCTTGTGGTCCAAGGCAGCTGCCTGTGCCATGGCCATGCCTCTGAGTACAGGCCTGCACCCAGGGTCCCACCCAACATGGAAGGCATGGTGAGTACCGTAGGAGGGGCATCCTGTGGCTGGTGGGAGGGCAAGCTGGGGGACTGGGGTAGACTCGTCTTGCCCTCCTCCCTGCCAGGTGCGTGGCCTTTGTGTCTGCTGCCACCACAGAGCTGGTACCCACCGTGAGCACTGCCAGGACCTGCACCAGGACCACCCATGGCAGGCAGCAGAGCCTGGGCACCCCCATGCCTGCCAGGCCAGCCCACTCCATATCCACCTTCCTTGTTATGCTCCAGAATGTGAGTGTCATGGGCATGCCCACAGTTGTCACTTTGACATGGCCCTGTATCTCGCATCTAGCAATGTGAGTGGACGTGTGTGTGATGCATGTCAACACAAGACACCTGGGTGCCGCTGTGAGCTCTGCCAGCCCTTCTTCCACCGAGATCCCAGGGAGGCTCCCTGCTCCCTTCACTCCTGCAAACGTGAGCCCTCCAACCCCCAATCCTAATTCTGACCCTGTTCCTTCAGTTTCAATGGTGACCTCTGACCTGACTCTGTCCACACTTCTGACCCCTGATCTAGCCTGTGGCTGCAACCCTTTGGGTGCCCTGGAAAGTGGTTTGTGTGATGCCCACACAGATGAAACCTCGGGCCTCCTCTCTGGGCAGTATCGCTGCAAAGTTCACGTGTGGGGCCAGTGCTGTGACTCCTCTGGCCTGGTCACTACGGCCTGAGCTCGCAGTCAAAGGGCTGCCAGTGTGAGTGACCCTCAGAGTGGACCCCCACCACCAGGTCCTCCTTGCTCTGCCCCCAATTACTGCCCTAATAACGCATGCACCTACCTACCCCTGCAGCACTCATTAGCACCCTGACAGCCCTGTGCCTTAGCCTGCAGGTGCAATCCCCGGGGCTGCATCCCTGGCACTCATGCCTGTGATCTCTCCAGTGGTGCCTATCACTGCAAATGCCTTGTCTCTGGATGGGACTGCAGCCGTTGTCTGGTGAGGTTTGACCTGCCTTCTGATTTGACCTTGATTTTGGGTGCTGGGCTCCTAGAAGCTGACAAGTACAAGGTTGTAATCAGTGTGACTGCAGACTAAGCCTTGCTGGTGGGTTGGTGCCACTTCCTGATCTGGTCACTAGAGTCAGTGCCACCTTGGCTAGCTGAACCAGCACATGCCCTCAGGTGGGAGCTTTGGGAACAAAAGAAAGAAAAGCATTTAAAAGAGCTACAACAGTATTATGCGCTGAATTTAAAGGTGTTTCACAGCAAAAGTGTTTGAAGGGACACTCAGTGTATCCCCTTCTTGCCTCTCCTTGAACATTACAAATCCTTTGTTTAACTTCTATTTTACCCCTGGCTGTGACCTCATCTTCTTACCTCTTACCTCCCCTCCATGAAGCCATGCAGGAGTACACCAGGGTCTCCTCTCCACTTCTCAGCCAGAGGCAGAAGAGCATTAAAGCCCTGGGCTCACCCTTGCTTCTTCCTGCAATGAGCAGTCCCAGCATATGGCCTTCCAGGCTCCTGACCCTCCTCTCCTTGCCCAGGTCTTCTTGTCCTTTCTCCACCCACCTACTCTCTCTTATAGCCCAACTTCTGGGGTCTGAGTAGTGACTCTCTAGGCTGTCGGCCCTGTGACTGTGACTTTGGGGGTACAAGGCAGGGACTGGGGGTCCAGGTCAAGGGACAAGAATTGGGAGTTGACTCTGTCCCGTCCCCACCCCTACGCTGGCTCAGGTGTTCTGCAAGGGAGGGCCTCTGCCTCTGCCGTCCCCACCTCTGTCTCCACCACTGCTGTGAACACTGGTCTGGGTACTTCTGTGCTGACCTCGACCAGGCCACTACTGAAGCTGAGCTTGGTCTGGGCCTCCAGCCTGCTGACCCCCAGCTGCTTGTGAGTGTCCAGGAAGGGCAGGGGCAGGAGGAAATCAAGGCTCACACCTTGGTGCTCAGGGGAGGGAGAGAGTGTCCAGAGAGAGCTAGTTGGAAGAAGAGGCCAGACAGGGTTAGGAAGGTGAGGCAGGTCCAAGTGAGGCAGCATCAGCATGGTCAGAAGTTTGGTGTCTTGGATGGAGTCCATATTCCCAGGACAGGGAATTCCCTGGCAATCCTGTGGTTAGGACTCCTAGCTCTCACTGCCTCGGGCGAGGGTTTGATCCCTGCTCGGGGAAGTAGGATCCCACAAGCTGCACGGCGCGGACAAAAAAATCCTCACCCAGGACAGTGTGGGAGGACACTGACACCTGACTTGCCCACAGGGAGCCCCCGAGCCTGCTCCTCCTCACTGTACACAAGCCCCAGGGACCTCCCCTGGTTGGCTCAGGCCCCGACTTCAGAGACAGTGTGTCCCTCGATATGCCTCCACCCTGCCAGGTGAGCCTGTTACAAATACCAGCTGCCCAAGGTAAGGAGTGTGAGGAACAGGGTTGGGTCACAGGCCACTAGGTCTTAGTTGGGATGGGCCCAAGCCCTGGGGCTATGAGTCCCTGGGGTCTTAGAGGAATGGGAATCTAAATCCTGAGGGTCCTAGGTCCTGGAGTGGTCTGGACCTGGGAGTCAGTGTCTCACATCCAGGCCCCAAAGGAGCCCCTGCCCCTGCATCAGGGAGCTGGCTGTACACTGTGGACTGGCTCAGACTTTGCACGTGTGGTTGATGGGGCTGGCCTCTCTCTTCTGGCACCCATAGTGCCTTCTGCCCTGGAGTGTGACATTGTCCTACGCTATGAGACCCAGGTCAGTAGCATGGGTGCCAGGCAGGTGGATGGGTGGTGCTGGGTGGTGGGTAGGGGCAGCTCTATGACCACTGACCCCTAACCCTAGGCACCTGAAGAGTGGCAGGCATTAGTCAGGGTCCATGCTCAATCCCAGCCCAGCAGTACCGGCTGTGCCCATCTGCTGCCCTCAGAGCAGCTGTTCCAGGTGGCCTTGGCCCAGATACACAGGTAGGCTAGACCACATGACCCCCAAAATACCAAGACCCTGTTATGTAGCCAACACATTCAAAGCAATACCCAAACAAAGTAGAAACCTTCCAATATGGAATACCATCATGTCATAGAACAATCAAAGCAGGGACCTAATTTAAAACAGGGCAGGGTTTAAGAAGTTGGTCTTTTTCCATTGGTTGTATGATGAAATGTTGGACCCCATATCTGCACAGTGGAAATGGGACATTCCTGGGACCACATGATCATGACCTCCTTACCCCACCCTGACTCCTCTCCCCCATCCCTGCAGAGCTGTGTTTCTATCCAGACTTTTCCACTTTGAACCTGGAACACGCTACTCCATGACCCTATGACTATGGCAGACCAAGGGGGTGCAGAGACCTGGGAGGGGGGCACCATCCTTCTGGATTCGGTGAGATCCTAGGGATTCCACCCCACATCTGGGTGGAGACACAAATTAGCAGGACAATATGGATGCAGTGGGCTCAGGGGACAGGGGATTGTGGAGACATAGAGTTGCACCAAGAGGATTGAGACAGGTGGAGAGTGTAGGGAGGGGGAATCAGGCAGGGGAAAAGCACATGCCAAGGATAGAAGGTGAGACTGGCAGGTGCCAGACCTCACAGGACCTTGTGGGCCAGGCGAAGGGCTTATCCTGGGGAAATGGGGAGCCCTGGAAGGGATTTGAGCAGGCAAGAGACATGGGGAGGATGGATTGTTAGGGGGAAGCTACTTCAATGATTCTGAATGAGAGGTGGCATTGCCTGGACTAGATCAGGGCTATTGGAGAGGAAGGAGAAACAGAATCAAAAGAGAAACAGGAAAGGGGTGGGAAGGGGCTGTGAGGGCCAACGTACAGAAGTTCCATTGTAGGTGTTAGTGAGTGGGACTGGGTTCACTACCCCCTGCCTTCCACCCTTTACCTTCCTAGTAGGTTGTGCTCCTGCCACAGGTGAAAGGGTTGCCTGGACTGAGGTCTGTGGACCCTGGCGCCACGGGGCACTTGCAGGAGCTCCACAAGGCGGGCTGCGTGGAGGCAGCGAGGATGAGCCTCTCCAGCACTATACCTGAGGCCTGTGCCCGCCTTGCCTGCAGCATCTCTGCCCTGTTCCAGGGGGGTGGCCTTGGTGAGTGTGTGGCCCTGGCTTGAGGGGGCTGAAGGATGGGGGTTGCAGGAGGCACCATGAGGTTCATCTGATCTTACCCTTTCTCCTGGCAGCATGTGAGTGCCACCCCCAGGGTTCACTGACCACCGAGTGTGCCCTGCTGGGTGGGCAGTGCTGCTGCCACCCTAACATTGATGGTCGTACCTGTGACCACTGCAGGCCTGGAACATGTGGCTTCCGGCCCACTGGCTGCCGTGGTGAGCCCTCAGGGCCAGTGGGTGTGGGGTCTGGGGTCTTGACAGGGCCCAATCAAGACAGGGTCTTGATTGCCCTGTCATTTCCCACAGAGTGCTGCTGCCACACCAAGGGTGCCACCAATGCCATTTGTAACCCTGTGAACGGGCAGTGCCCCTGTCGGGCAGGCCTTGCTGGTCGCTGCTGTGACCACTGCCTCTATGGCTGGTGGGGCTTCCCATGCTGCCAACCCTGTGCCTGCAGTGGAGCTGCTGAGTTGTGCCATCCACTCACAGGAGTCTGCCAGGACTGCCACGGGGCCACAATGGACCAGCACTGTGAGAGGTGAGGCTGCCACTGGAAGGGTTGGGGAGGGATCGTGATGAGTGGGCTAGGTCCCATTCCATGTGCTACTGCCCCCAGGTGCTTGGATGGCTACTACGGAGACCCCACCCTGGGCTCAGGCCAGCAGTGCTGGCCCTGCCTCTGTCCTGGGCACCCTGGCTCAGGCATCTATCATGGGACTTCCTGCCATGTGGACAGCACCAGTGGATGTGTCCTGTGTCTCTGTGCATCTGGCTATGCAGGTGAGGCATGGTTGGCAGCGACAAACCCATGGCCCTGCTCACTTGTTCACAATCCCATCAGGTCCACGAGGCAAATCTTTGCCAGTGTCACCTGTGTGTTTGAGCTGCAGGGCGTGCTCCTCTCCTCAAGAAGTTCCCATTCTTGAGGAATTATAGTAATGGAACTTGTAAGCCAAGAAGATGGGTCATAATATAGCTATTGTGTCCTCTGCCCTCCTGGCTGGACCTCAGACCTTTTGGCTGGTTAAGTGGGACCCAGAGGCCCCAAAGGTACAGGAAGACTACTGAGACAACCCACACATACCCCAATCCACTCCAGGCCCCCACTGCGACCGCTGCTCCTTGGGCTACTTTGGGCACCCTTGGCCAGGAGATGACCCCAGAAGGAGTCTGTGCCAGCCCTGCCAGTGCAACAACAATATTGATCCCGTGATCTAGCCGCCTGTGACCCCCACAGTGGACACTGCCAGCACTGTCAGCACCACAGCCATGGCCCTGGCTGTGCCCACTGCGGGCCTAGCTTCCAAGGCAGTGCCCTGCACCAAGGGGGCTGCCGGCATGAGTGTGTGAGTGGGATGGGTGAGGGTATCCCAAGGTGGGGGGTGCGTTCTCTTTCCTCAAGCCCTTCCTCTCCCCGGGCTGTGGCTGTAGCCGCCAGGGCACCATACCTGCGAGGTGCCTGTCTGGGGCTGAAGCCTGCTTCTGCAACCAGGTCAGCGGGCAGTGCCCCTGCTGCCCCCACACGCTGGGGCGGGACTATAGCCGCTGTGCCCCCCTCTTCTGGAACCTGGGGGTGGGTCCCGAGGCCGCGAGCCCTGCAGCCGCCGTGCCCAACACACTTTGCAGCCAGTGTATCACCCAGTGAGTGAGCCCTTGTCGCACATAGCATGTGGCAGTGGCCAGGTGTGAGTGAATGTGTGTGCCTGTGGTGTGATTTATGGCTGGTGTGAGTGTGAGTGTTAATGTGACTACCAGCAGCAGTGTGTGTGGCTGCAAGCAGCTGTGTGTGCTCTTGTGCAACATTAGCTATGAGCAGACATGAGACCACGTGGGCCCGACCCCACGTGCCACCGTGTGTTGGCATGTAGGTGAAGCACTGTGAGTGGGTCATGGCAAGCAGAACGAGTGTGGCACGGGTGGGGCCGGGTGCAGCTGGGAAGGAGGCAGAAGAGGCACGGGCGGAGGGGGAGGATTGGGAGATGCAGGCAGAGATGGATGGCCGTGGGAAGCGAGTGTTTCCAGGAGGAGAGACGTCAGGGACTGAATGAGATGAGGTCTGAATGAGATGAGGTCTGAAGTGTGTTCTCGAGTCCTTGGTGAGGAGAGGGTGGGAGTCGGCGGGTGAGCGTGTGGAAACAGTGGGGTGCTCCACTCAGGACACAGAGGAGCAGGTCAGGAGTTGAGAACCCAGAGGGCCGGTCTGTGGGAGGCGAGGCTGGCAATGTAGGGACAAGGTGGGGGCCGGTCAAGGGGGTCAGACCAGAGGAAGCAGGAGGGGAGAAGCCCTCAGCCAAGCACAGGTATGAGTGCTGCCTGGGCAGGAACAGGCTGAGAGGAGGCGACTGTGTGCTGCCTCTGAGCTCTCCTTTCCTTCTTCCTCCCCCAGAGGAGGCTCTTTGTTTCTGTGGACTGGCCACACACTCTTCCTTCAGGTCATGGGTCAGTGCCCCTGCCAGGCAGGATTTGGGAGCTGCACGTGCTCCTGGTATCAGGATGGGTACTGGGGTGACCCAGAGCGGGAATGCAGAGATGAGCAGGGCATTCACACAATCCACCACCAGGGGTGAGGCTGTCCTGACGGGATCCTCCCTGTGGGATGGCGGGGGAGCCACCAGGTTGTCCTGAGGGAGAGCACGTGTTTATTGCTGTTTTCTCCAAAACTTAAAGAAATACTCATGAAAACAGCTGTAGGGAAAGAGTGTTGGCAAGGCCAGGTTGGGTAGGCCTGCGGAGCAGACACATTGGGTGGTTCTTTCCTGACCCCACCTGCCAGTCTTGACCCAAACTGACCTCTCTCTGGGCTGTAGAGCACCTGGAGCCCTGTGCTGTTTTCCTGCCCAAAGGCTGCCATGCAGTATGGCCTCTCTGGCTGGGGTAGATGCCAGTACCCATGACCGTTCTCTCTTTTTTTCTTTGCTGTACGCGGGCCTCTCACTGTCGTTGCCTCTCCCATTGCGGAGCACAGGCTCCGGAAGCGCAGGCCGAGCGGCCATGGCTCACGGGCCCAGCCGCTCTGCGGCATGTGGGATATTCCCGGACCGGGGCACGAACCCGTGTCCCCTGCATCGGCAGGTGGACTCTCAACCACTGTGCCACCAGGGAAGCCCCCATTCTCTTTTTTTTAAAAATATATTTTTAAATTTATTTTGGCTGTGTTGTCTTAGTTGCGGCACGTGGGATCTTTTTAGTTGTGGCGTGCAGGATCTTAGTTGCGGCATGCATGCGAGATCTAGTTCCTGAACCAGGGATCGAATCCGGGCTCCCTGCATTGGGAGCATGGAGTCTTACCCACTGGACCACCAGGGAAGTTCCCCCATGGCTGCTCTGAGCAGTGGCTTAGGTGAGGCTCTCATACTCACACAGGGTCATTCTCCTCCTCAGGCTTCTTGGCGGCAAGCCTAGTGTGAGTGCTGCTTGCTCCCTACCCTGACCCTCTCTCTCCCCCGCAGCCTGTGCCTGTGACCCCCAGGGCTCCATCTCGCCCAGCTGTGACCCACGCACAGGCACCTGCTGCTGCAGAGAGGGCATCTCAGGGCTGAGGTGCCAGGCATGTGCCCGTGGCTCCAGAGGTGGCTTCCCACACTGCATGTCCTGCCCTCCCTGTTTCACCTCCTGGGACCAACACCTGGCTCTGCTCCAGCTACAGCTGGACACTGTGGCCCACAAAGTGGCCGCCTTACACCAGGGGATGCCTGGCTGGGGTGCTGGGGGCACCTGCAGGCCTGGAGGGGGTACTCCAGCAGGCCCAGACACTCCTGGAATCTCCTTCCCCCGCTGTGGGGCCCCAACGACAACTTATGGAATGGATAGCTGGACTCAGGCAAGGGGTCTGGGGTCAGTAGGAAGGAGGTCTCCAGCTAGCCTCCCAGGGTCAGGGATTCAGAGGGTCTTGGGTTGGCCTGTCTGAGTCCTGGGTCTGGGAGTGAGGTGAGTTTCCTTGAGTGAGGAATCAGGGAGGAAAGGGCATCTCTGGCCAGGCTGATACTCCATCCTCCCACAGACTGGAAACAACTGCATTGGCCCAGACACTGTGGGCCAAAGGACAGGTTGTAGCAGAAAGAGAGCCATGGGTTAGGGGGCAGTGTGAACATCTGGAAGAATTATCCCAGAAGCTAGACTGTGTCAAGGGCTTGGCCTGGCTCAAGACGGCCACAGGAGCCCAAGGTGAGGCCAAGTAGGCAGGTAGGTGGACCGCAGGTGATGGTGGGGTCTAGGCTGGGGCAGGAGGAAGGGACCAGGTGCCTTTGCTTACATATCTGGGGGACCCAGGAGTCTGACTGACCCTGCCAGTGGAAGCCCTGAGCCAACCCTGTGTCTATCGTTCCTATCCCCTGCAGGTGCTGAGGCCCAGGCCTCCTCAGCTGCCCTGCTTTCTCAAGAGGCCATGCTTACAGCCCAGGTTGTGGCCACAGTTGGAGGACCAGACAGCATCCTGGGACAGGCCCAGGAGGCCTGGTGGTGGACAGAGAAGCTGCTGTGGGGGATGGGCCGACCCAGAGGGACAGCTGTGTGGCAGCTGAAATTGAGGGGCTGGTCCACAGGGTCCAGAGGTGTCACCCTCAGCTTCTGCAGCTCCTAGTCAAAGCTGGAGTGGTAGGTGGAGATATGGGTCACTGTGGGAGGCTTTGCCAAGGCGAGGACTCTCTCCTAGGGGTAAACTGGGTGTAGGGCAATGGGAGCGCTGGGACATGCATTCCTCACTGGATCCCCTAGGAATCGGGGACCATTCCCCTAGGGGTCGGGGACCTCGGTTGGTTTATGTTCCTGTACCCTGTGGTGTTCCCTCTTGTCCTGGGACCCTGCCTACCTCCCAGTGGGCTCTGGTTACCTCCCATAACTCCTCCTATAGCCTGGACATGGCGGTCACAGCCTTGGAGCAGCGTCAGCAACTGGTACAGAGCCATGGGGGCTGTGGAGGAGAGCATGGTGGGAGTCACAGGGTACCATGGCTTGGCCATGGGATTGCAAGAGACATATTCCACATCTGACCCACCCCTACCAGCAACAGCAAATCCAGGCCACTGCAAGCTCCACGGGAATCCAGGCCTGGGAGATGAGGCGTCACGCAAGGGGTTCTGGGGTGTGGCCACCATGGCTCACATGCAAGCAACTGTGCAGCCCATCCAGCATTTCCTCTTGGGTACATGTCTGCTTGTGTGTCTGAGGTCAGGGGCAGGGGCAGGTGGGCATCTCGGACACTGCTATGATACTCCTTCTAGAATGAGGAATACTCATCAGGGCTGACCAGGGATCAGGTGGGAGCACTAGTGTGCTTCTAAATGTTTAACAAGTGGGGCCTGGGGGTCAGGAGGAACTGATTTGTAGTGTTTGTCAATTTCTGTGGTGTCAGTAATCCCCACCATGACTGATTTCATTCTACCTGTCATTTAACAACTGATTCACAGAATTCCTGAAAATTTAACAATTGGCTCTTGGAAGCCTCTAGCACACCGTATAGTCATGTCACAGGCAGGGTCAGTGAGAGATTAGGGTCAAAGTTCGTTGGGTCAGGGATCAGAGTTCACATCCAGGATCCCTACCTCCATCCCCACAGATGCTGTGAGTGTGGAGCTGGTGGCATGCCATGCGCTGGCGGTGCCCCTCCCCCAAGGTGGGGCAGCGGGCATTGCCCTCCTGCTGGATCAGATCCAGGGTGCCCTCCCTGTGCCAGATGCCGTAGGCCAGGAGCTGCCCAAAGCTGAAGGCGTTCTCCATCAGGCACAGCAGACCAGGTTAAGGGCCAGGAGGCTGGAGGTAGAGGTCAGAGGTTGGGGAGGAAAGGAATGCTGGACTGCCTGATCATCTGTGTCCTTCAGGGAGGGTACAGCCAGGGCCTTGGACTGGATGTTTAGGGAGCTGGATGTTTAGGGAGTGCTGGCTGAGGCGGGAACTCATGCAAGGGCTGCAGAGCAAGGACTGCAGGTCTTGAAACAGACTTCGAGGTCTGGAAGCCAGTGTACAGGAGGTGATACCCCACCCATACCCCTCAGCTCCCTCACACCTCTTGCTCAGAGGCTGCTGTGATCCCCATTCTTTCCCTGAGATCCTTGACCAGTTGTGATACCACGGTGCTAAATACCCTGACCATGTAATGCTCTACCTTGCTGTGGCCTCTCTGTGATTCCCTAATCTTTGCCTCAGGTGGCAGGCCACCTGGCCTGGGTGGCACTGGCAGTGGATGTGACCCCGGTCCTGGGGCATCTGTCCAGTGCAGCTATGGCTCTCAGGACCTGTTTGGCCCTGAGTCAGTGGCAGGCCCAGGAGGCAGAAGAGTGAGCAGCACATGCCTTGGGTGTGGCTGGGAGCCTGGGCAAGGTGAGATGGGAAAAGTGGACGTTAGGGTCCCAGGGACACCTCTGGAATAGTGTGAAATCGGGTTTAGGCTGGGACTGGGCTATGCCAGGCTGAGGCAGGGTCTCAGTTCTAAAAGCCCCTGCCCCCCAAACCCAGGAACTTTGGGTGGCAATGTGTTTGGGACTGTAGAGTCTACGTGGGGTGGGGTTTCAGATCTAGTCTTGCTCTAGGAATTGCAGGTGGCCCAGTTAGGTGTGGTGGAGTTGCAGGAGGGCACACGTAGCCCGGTGGCCACGGTGCAAGATGCAGAAGAGCGGGTACAGTGGGCATGAGCTGAGGCCCAAGAGTTTCTAAAGCTGGCACAGAACAGCTAGAGCTGCCTAGAGAGTACGTGGCTGGGCCATGGTGGGGTGGGTATGGGGGGTGGTCAGGGTCAGAAGGGAGGGTCAGAGTTATAGGGGTGGTGTGGGAGGGTCAGGGAAGGGTGCAGGTCAGGTCCAGATTCATATAGGCGTCAGGTCCAGATTCATATAGGGGTCAGGTCCAGATTCATATAGGGCTCAGGCTGGGGTTAAAGTCTAGAACAGGAGGTCAAACGTTAATTAGGGTTAGAGCTTATTTAGGGCTGGGGTCAGAGTCAGGGTCAGAGATTAGGACCAGAAGTCAGAGCCTGGCTCAGATGACCCTGATCCCCAGGGTTGGAGCGCCACCTGGCTCAGAATGCGCAGGCACTGGGCAAGAAAGTGACCACCCTGTGGGCCCTGGAGCAGCAGGCAGCAGAGCTGCTTGATCACATGCAGCTGTGGGCCATTGTGTACACCACCTGCTGACTGCTGTCTGTGGATGCCAGTAAGAGGGACTCTGGGACTACCTGGGTGACTCAGAGTGACCCCAGAGTGACCCAGGAATCTCCTGACCTTGAGAGACCAGAGGCACCACTGAGTGCCTGCTGATCCTGAGCGACCTCTATTTGACACCATGTTGTTTTCCAGTGGCCCTCTGACCTTGAGAAACTGGGAGGCGGCGGGTGTCGGGGGGAGGGCGTCAAGTAAAACTT